>NC_061458.1:5485346-6856682 GCF_022581195.2 Helicoverpa zea | reverse complement strand
TATGATACCTATATAAAACCTTCCATTGCAGGTAAATCCTTCGTACTCACTATTTTTCCTACTACTAATTGCATTTACATATTAATAAATTATTTACTAGGTAGCCTATAGCAATTTAAATAACTGCATTTCGAAGAACTACTATCTATTTCAGAAACATATTGAAAAAGATTAGCAGTAGAAAATGATAACGGAAAATCGAGAGCTCTTTTCAAAAGTGCTGACATTGATATTTACTGCGTACAAGGATAAATGTATTATTGTATATTGAATACATTGTACTTATCTACCAATCAATATTATGGTATTTACGAGGAAAATAAATAAATAGCTGTATTATGAAATAGTACGTTGATTAAGTGGAGGTATCATAATGCCGTAGTAAACAATTCAATGGCATATGATTTCCAATAAAATGTGATTTTAGTCATAAAATTAGAAGACCATGAATTCACATAAGTATTTTTGATAGTTCTAGTATATACGCAAATCTAATATAAGTCACGTGAATATGACTATAATACAGTCACGCGACCGATGTCTGACTGCTTGAAACACAGTGAGTACGTACTCTCGTGTTCATCGCTCACCAAGTCATGTTTTCCTGGTACCAAAGTGCTACAAGGATTACGCTGAATACAAAGTAGTGGCTCTCGAAGCACAATTTTGCCAATTACACATGTTAATAAATGACTAATAAAATATGTATAAACATTATGCTCTGATTCACCCGTACGACCGGCAGTTCTGTTTACTAACGATTCCGATTGATCTATTACATAGTGGGTATCATTGCATAACGTTGTCTTGGAACTAGGTGAATAATCAACGTGTTAACATGTTTTCTCGAAACTAAAATGTTTTACGAACTAGCGGTTGAATACTAAATTTGAAGAAATATACGGATTTTTAATAGACGCAGTGTAGCGTGAACGCAAATGAAATTACAATCAATCATTTTACGGCTAATTAGTCGCAGTGTGACATAACATCACGTGCCCATCAAAGGTGACCGCGATAGAAACTATCGTAAATTCTCATAACCAAAACGAAACTTCATACCGTAACAAAGCTTTCACCTCGCCTTATAATTTATGAGAAACGAGTATAAAAATACTTACGTCCATACTTGTCACACACAAAATATAGATATAAGAACTAATGTCTTGTTTGCGTGACAACATCCATTGAAGTTCAGTAATTTTTGTATGTATGATGATGAATGTAATAAAGATATGTTACTAACTAAAGGTCGAGGTCAAAAGTTGAATGTCACTGTAACATTCAATCAGCAATTATTGTCTAGTTACATATTGTTTACGTTTCCTCTGACACTCACGAGAAAGCAAATTATACACTTGAGATAGTCGTAATGCTGACGAAAACCGTCTTTATGAGTGCGGAATAAAGTTGAATTTCATTTGTCACATGTGAAGGTAAACGTATTGGGTGTCAAAGAGTTTTAAATAATGAAAGTACTGGGTATCAAATGAGGCGAAAGTGAGTAGTCAGAAGTAGGTTAAGGCACTTACTTATTCAGGTTATGCAGAACCCACATAAGCCAGATTGCGTAAATATGACTCTTAACTGGAAAACATTAACTTGGTTTCTTTAATCCATCATCAGTCTAAGTATCGTCTAAAGCCTTAAGACCCCTCGAGACATCCTTGGGTATCTATTTCAAATATAACAATATACAAAATACTGAACCAGACAAATCACTTCGGATACAAAATGGTAAGTAAAATTCAAAATTCACATTCGATTTTACCTCTCTTTATACCTACGTGGGTGCACACAGTATAACCATTTTGACTAAGTAATGTGAGTTGCAAGTCATAATGTGAATGAAAGTTCAAGGGGATATTTAGAGAGGTGTTTGATATTGTATGAACACGAGCTTACTTCGTGCACACCTAGATTGATCAGTGATCACGCTTTTGAAACCAAAAAAATATTGTTTAGATTGTCTGGTTAACATTGACATTTAATTTTTCAGCTATACATCCACAATTATTTCTAAATTCATGGGCGGAAAATAAACTTTTCCGGGAATATTTTATAAATACATCTAGGTATTAAATGTACCAATAAATCCGCTAACATGATAACATTGTTGTACTATACATACCTACACATTTTTACAACCATTTGCAACTAATGAAGGAAACGGTCGAATCAATACAGTAGTTGTGTAGTTAATTGAGCAATCGTGTATATAGGTACTCATCTGCAACATTATTAAGTGAAACATGCAAGATGCAATCGCTGTTTATATTGAGAAATAATTATTACCTTCGCGCGTGTTCGTTAATTACAAAAGAAATAAAATAATAAGTTATCTACAGAGTTTATACGTGACTGGCTGAAAATCGAAAAGTCAGTAACATTAGATAAACATAGTTGCCCATATCTGTAAGAACAGAGTACATTAGATTTATCCAGTTCTTCCAAGATTTTTATCAATCACCTTGAGGGTTAAAAGTTACGAGCGCTCGTAATGATAATCCACGAGCGAAACTGTGTGATTCCGTATATTCGGAATAGTTCCCTCAGACCGTTAGTAAACATGGAATAACGGCTAGGTCTATTAAACATTCCTTTCCTTGTTCTAAACATACGTTTTATTCCGATAACTAGTTTCTATGCGCAACACTAGCGCATGTCGATGCCTCCATCAATCATAATGGGATATTGACCCAGGCATCAACTAAGGAAAGTTTGACGGTACTTTCAATATCATTCGATCAATATTCATTAAGTGTCAATGCTTTAAGTTCATGAGCCAACCAGTTAGTAACAACTTACTGCTGGTCGATAGTAAAAAAAAGTGCTCAAAATAAAATTTCTAAGTTACAGAACCAGTTTTTGTATCCACTTTTCTCTTATGTGTAAAGTGATTTACTTTCTATCAGAGCTTTTTTCTAAACTGTTTTTTTGTTCAGGTACAATTTAAGTTGCGCAATTGTTGCGGCACTCTTAAGCAATTAGCGTTGCGTAACAAATAACACAAGGCAATGGAGGAATTACATAGTCACGAAATTGTTACACAATTTCATTTTCCTTACATTTTTTTACATTGAAAATATTAAGTTTTGTTTAAAAATAATGAACTTAAAGTTACTGTTATATTATTTTAATTGAATTGGCATGATTTTATGTCGTGATCAAAGTTTACAACTTTTCCTGTACTTTGTCATAACTGATAATCAAAAGTCATCTGTAACATGATCGCAGTAAAGTCCATATTTCAGTATCTCCTTTGTTTCATTGTATATAGCTTCCGCCTGCAAGCAACTGTGATGTGCAAGATGTTCTCAAGAAATGAGGTCACTGAATTTTTTCAAGAAACATCTGTTAAAAGAATACTTAAACACTTTTAGAGAGCTGCGTACAGCGGGCCTCAAAAAGTAGAAATTTTATCCAACTTAGATAAGATCTGAAATGTAGTACGTTCTCACGAGTTGATGCCTTAAAAAAATATATGAAAAGTGAAATAATAAATCAGCCAGTATTGTATGGCGATTCAGATCTAGTAGATCACACCTCTTTACTAAGTAACGCAAATTAATTTTAAAGTAATCCGTCAATGTAAACATGATAGCACAGTTAAACAGAATGATTCACCTGAGACGACCCAGTTAACCACATGGGGTAATGAGTTGTGCTACTAAAAATATACGCTGATTTTCAGAAAAAACGTATCAAATTATGCTTGTGTTAACTTTCAGTATTTTTCTGTGAATCATTGCAGGCTTTGCGTGATTCAGGGGCTAGGAGTCATGGTAGTACCATGATTCTTTGGTGTTAAAAATATAGTAGTTACTGACTATATTTTAAATTAAATATCACATTTTTTTCCATCAAACGTATTCTCGGTCCGTTTGTAACCCTAACAAACGTTCATTTATGAGGTAGTCGGACTAAGCTTCCTTACAATCTGCTGAATGTTGCTTACAATTTGCTGATGTTTGTTATATTTTGCACGCTAAGTCTTACACACAGTCAACAGTGACCACAGTATGAATGAACCTTTATGGAGTTCAACTTAATAAAAAACATTCAATCCTTTACAACTCCGGGAGTGATCGTAACATAACGTTCATTGGTTCTTGTATCGCCACTTACAATATATATGAGGTTAATTTCTGTACGTCGATCGTCATTTAAGCATTTCTAAAGTTTCAAATTCCCTTCCTACATGGAATTTTGAGCTCATAAACAACTGTATTTTTTTATCGCTGGATTTTATTTCTTTCATTAATTTTATATAATTCTTAATGCATGCGCAGACGGCGTATGATTACAATTGTTCTTAACGATGTCACGTTGCAATTAAAGTTTTTTGTTCTTTACAATCAGCGCGTGACTTATTCCTACAATTCTGTCTATTCTTACGTCTTTTAAAATCCTTTCGTTTTTATGGTAATAGGAAATGAAAATAAGTATCAACATCATCCTTTGGTCATCATCATCCTCCGAGCCTTTTCCCAATCATGTTGGGGTCGGCTTCCAGTCTAACCGGATTCAGCTGAGTACCAGTGCTTTACAAGAAGCGACTGCCTATCTGACCTCCTCAACCCAGCTACCCGGGCAACCTGATACCCCTTGGTTAGACTGGTGTCAGACTTACTGGCTTCTGACTACCCGTAACGACTACCAAGGATGTTCAATGACAGCCGGGACCTACAGTTTAACGTGCCATCCGAAACACAGTCAATGGTGTCTAAGATCATCCTTTGGTAGTGTTGCAAAATGAATGATGCATAAAGACCATGCAGAGTCGACGTGACCAATTATCATCACTTTATTACACATAATATTTCCTAAAATATACTTGTAGATTGATACAACTACGTTTTGACTGTTGTTTGTTGTATCAAGTACTTGTACGTACGTAACTTATCTCCCTCTTTTTAGCACTCTCTCTTTCGACATATCGATATTTGAATTCGAGGGGGACATTATTGGGTCAATGCTCTAAAATATTTATACCAGTTCCACGTAATAGTCTCGTGTATTACGTACTAACCTCGTCTTATGAGAGCATATTTTTATATACAGAATGATTTCAACTCATCACTCTTCATCAGAAGATAAACTAGATTGTACCCATCAAGATAAGTGTTCGGCACAAATTGAGAAATATTAAGTCATTCTTTAAACAGTCGATGTTAGGAAAACTTTCAGGGTACCCTATAAAACAATGGACTGGAATGGAATTCTATGGACTGTTTTTTGTATGCTGTGAATCAGAGGACTTTTTTTACCTTTAAATTCTAGTGACTATGTCATTTCGTTAGTGTTCACTGAACTATGAGCAAATTTTGTAGAAAACTGTCATAAAAATTATTAGAAAATGGTAGTGACGAAAATTATCCTTCATTTTGTTTGCATTTCAGTTCGATGCCATGAGATAGTGAACCACTTTTACTTCTGCGTAATGGCATATCAATCTTCTCACTATCGGACGGAAGTTGACAAAACTACAAACTAGATTAGACGGGACGTCAGTACATAATAATGTATTGTACATATATGTAACAGATTCCTCTTAGTGACGTGGTTCAATGTCTGACATAATGTCTTAACGTTTTATTTCCTCACGTGCTCTTTTTTTGTAATTTTTAAGACCAAAACGTCCCACACAAGTATGAGTTTACCGACCTTGAGCTGAAGAATTTTGAGTATTATTTTTGAGCGACAAACATTTTAATTGGGGGTTTTTAAATCCACTAATGGAGATATTATAATGAAGACCCCTATATAAACCCTGTTTTTAAGGCTAAATAGCTTAATTTACTCAATATCCACTTCAAAATATAGGTCTCGCGTCACTGGTCTCATGATTCGGAAGCATACGTATTTTCCTAAACGCCCACATGACATATGTTTTGGTGATCCATTTTTTTGTCTGCAAATGTAGATTACAGGGTTACGAGAACAGTCATTGCAGATAGGGTTCAATATGAAAACGTGGGGACATTGCCACTACATAAATTAATCCGTGTCGAAATATCCAAAGTTCGTTGTGTCTATTAATTATGAATGCTCTTTTTATACGGCGTTAAGGGCCGAATTAAACCTACTTGATGGATGTCAAGTTCAGCCAAGTATTGGGGCCAGACGGTTTTGCAATCACGCGAGTTAGTCATGCCGGCTGTTTTGAAAGGCCGCGTCGAGGTGCTCCCACACAAACCAATTTCTGTATTCTGCAAACTGTTTTTTTGGTATTTTTTTGCGGAAACAATGCAGTTGGAAATCTTGAATATATTTATTTAGTATATGCATATATTTTTCGTGTTTTCGCTCTTAAATATCTTAGATCGACAGCCAATTCGCTAACTCACCGTTGAAAGGTGTGTTCTTGCACTTTGAAGCACTACAGATAAAAGACCAATAATAACAAAAATAAACCTTTGGAAATATGATAAAGGCAACAAATAAATCAGTCTATAATAATGAGAAAGACAATGCCCAAGTACATAAGTCAAATGGATCACGAACAAATCACATGACTAAATAGCCTAGCCTTTGTGATGTAAAAACTTGAGTATATAGCTTGTTCAACCTCTAAGCCCGCCTAATGAATGTCGGTGACATTTATAAATATTTTAAGTCTGTTCTTGAACTGTCTAAAGTTTCTAAATATACCTTAAACTAAAACCAGATACAGTTGACAATAACAAACGAACAACGAACAATCTATTTGGTTAACTTCCTGATTGCCAAAAATATATTTGTGCATAATCTAAATATACATTCTATATAAATAATAGTTTTCCGTGTTGATCAATAAATCATTAATTTGAATATAACAGATTGTCATCTCATGCAAATGGAAATACGAAACTAGTTCATATTCGTGGGCGTTTACTTAATAAATACATTTCAAACTTGCTGTTTGGTTTTATGATACGAGACTTTTGTATATCTGTGAGGAAGTTACGTTCAGCCGTTAAAATACCAAGTTTGATGACTGAATATTAAAATAACTCAGTCTAACCATCAGTTCTTGCTTATTAGCAATTCTAAATCCATCATTATAAGTGCTACATAGAGCGGGAAGGCACAGCTGTGAAATAGCTAGGCTAACTGTGCCAAGGCGAAAACTCACTGTCGCCTACTCGGTACTGACTTATATGCATATAATTAGGTACAACCATTTTACAAGGAAACTGATACTTTTGTGGAATTGTATGTACTTCATTCAAGTACTACCGATAGGCGTTTGTTTGATAATTTTGTAATAGACTTGCTTCTACTCGGGACTTCCTCTGGTCCTCAAATTGGATCGAATTCAGAATAGTATATATATTTAGTGTATTGTTATTTTTGTTTAGGTATTCATATTTTTGTTGTGCACTTTTTTGATCTACCTGCTATATCGAATCTCTCTATGGCTTTAAGGTTGGCTGTAAGAGAACCCAATTCTGGGTTAAGCT
This sequence comes from Helicoverpa zea, assembly GCF_022581195.2. Taxonomy (NCBI): domain Eukaryota; kingdom Metazoa; phylum Arthropoda; class Insecta; order Lepidoptera; family Noctuidae; genus Helicoverpa; species Helicoverpa zea. The sequence continues at coordinate 6,849,237 of NC_061458.1, read as the reverse complement.
CGCCGTTGTACATAAACTGTCTTGATTCCAGCCCCGGATCTTCAATTTTTTTTAGGCGGGGCAAAATCTGCAAAATGCCGCCCCGCCTACCTACTTATGTTTATTTTCACCTTTATCATCCATATAATTTTAGCTATCAATATGTAGGCAGGCAGGGCCGTCTCTAGCTCATGTAGCGCCTGGTTGCAATCATCACCCAAGCGCCATCTATGTATTGAAGTACTTAGAGTAGTTACAAGGAATATAAATAAGAACGTTCGAATGAAGTGCACTATTTGGTAGGTAAAGGACTTCAAAAAATTTGTCCAATTCATTGTAGGCTCAAACTGTTGGCGGTCTAAGTTATGAAAGTCGAGACAGAACGATGTAATTGTAAAAAGCAGCGCGAGCGAAGCGAGCGCGCAAATTTTTTAATTTGGGACACAAAAAGTTAATTAGTTTAAAAAAGCGCTGTAACAAGCAGCAAGCAAACTTTTTTGTTTTTGAGGACTCCATAAATATATATTTTTTACTACATTTGACCAGTAGCGGCGTAGCATCGGGTGGCACCCGGGGCGGACTACTTATCGAGCATCCCCCACCTCCCCAAAAAAAACGACAGAATTAATCACGTAGTAAAAAAAAACCTACAGTGAGCCCCAGAAATGTTCGAGATGTAGGACACAAAAGATCCCAATTTAAAAAAAAAACGGTAAATGAATCCGCGAACATAGCGAGTGCGAAATTGTTGAGTTTGTTTACACAAAAGTACCCAAAGAAGTTTGAAAAAAAGCACTGTACAGTGAAGAAGCCGCGAGCGTAGCGAGCGCGAAATTTTTGAGTTTTGGAACACAAAAGTACTCAAACAAGTTTGAAAAAAAAAACACCGGAAAGTGAGGCAGCTGCGCAAAATTGTTTGGATGTGGGATACCAAAGTCCTCCACCTCCGCTTACAAATAGCGCCTAAACAACTTAAAAATAACCACTGTAAAGTGAATTTTTTTAATTGTTACTTTTGAGGACTGTAATTTAACTCTGAATTAAGCACAAATAAAAAGAAACCGTGACTGAAGCGAGCGTCAGTTGTTTTTGCTACTTCGGTGCTTTAAATTTTTATTAGATTGAGTACTCAAAAAGCAAGGGCAGAACAAAATAGAAATTAAGAAGGAACCGCGAGCGAAGCGAGCGGATTTTTTTTTTCTAACTTTGAGGAATTAATTTAAGTAATCAGATAAAGCAAACATATAAGAGAGGGGTGACAGTCAGACTGAGAGGGGTGACCGCCTCGATGTCTCGCGCATGCTCTGTCGTAGTTTTGTTTAAAATTTGAATATAAATAAAATGAAACAGTAAATGGTAGTGAACCTAGGCTTCGCAGATAAGAATGTGACTTGTCCCTTCTGCCCGCGCCATCCTGGTCATGCAGATATGTGTCGACCAAGATGGCACCCCCCGAGATGTGGTACCCGGGGCGGACCGCCCCCTCCGCCCCCCCGCTTACGCCGCTACTGCATTTGACTTAAAAAAGTTAAGGCAGTGTGGACTTGACTTATGAAGTCATTGGGGCAATGCATGTATAATATTGCGCGAGCGAAGCGAAATTTTTTGAGCCCGCGACACAAAAGTACCTGATAAAGGACATTGTAAAGCAACAAGTAGCCGCGAGCGTAGCGAGCGCGAATTTTTTTAAATTATTTGTTTGAAGACTCACAAATTAAACTGGGAATTATGTACAAATAAAAAGAAAACGTGATTAGAGACTGAATCAATGACCGACGACCGAGTCAATAAAAATAATAAACAATCAGAAAAACAGCCGCGTTGTCATTTAGCCGCGAGCGTAGCGAGCAAGAATTTTTTCACTTAGTTGGAGGATGTTAAAAGTAAAAAATAATCAAAATGATCAATCAAACAAAGCGAAGGCGACTTTTTTAGAAACTTTGCTTGTCAGTATCGAAATGTAATTTCATCGAAATTTCCTGGTGGTGGGGCGTCCTGTGGCGCCCCTGAGACCGAGCAAGGCGCCCGGGTCATGCGCACACCCTGCACCATAGGTTAAGATGGCGCTGTAGGTACCTAACCATTACAGTAATCTGTGATGTAGGATTTAAAATAAAAATAAATATATGCGATAAGCGTTCCTGGCTCATAGATGATCGCAAATAATTTTTAATCAGTTTTAGTTTGCTAAAACTTCGCCTCGTGAATAATAAATGTTCGTGCAGTGGTGCAGGGTATCGCTCAAGTTGATATGGCCATGAAATTGCTGTACTTATGCTATTATTTATTCCGTGGTCAAAGTTAAATAAATGATGAGTTATCCATCAATCTACTCATCTGAACCTAGAACACGTTATCCATTGGTCTGTGAAGTGTGAATTTGGCAGCCGCCTGATTTTGCCGCCCCCTGAATTTGCCGCCCGGGGCACAGGCCCCGGCTTGCCCCCCCCTAGATCCGGGGCTGCTTGATTCTTTGTAAATATTTATGTTAAGTGTGCAATAAAGAATAATAATAATAGGAAAGAATGATTTTAATTTTAAAAACAATTTGAGTAGGTATGTGTTTTAATATAGAATAAAGTTTTAAGTAATTAACTACGACATAAAATTCATACGTGTCGACAAAAAGCCACAATAGGTTAACGAACAGACCAAAACAATTAATTTGTTCTTCATTTTATTAAATTTAATTAATCCCCTCGAATTCAGCGAAACAACAATACTAGATAATGATGTCCCAAATGTATTTTCCTGCGCAATTCATCTGAATTTTGAGCTGTAATTTTGTGGAATGAGTCGGATAATACGAGTAGGTACTTCATGACGTCAGTACTATGCAACATATTAAAAACGTTTTGCGTCGTATTTTTTATGATGAGCAAAACGCGTCAATGGGATCCCAGACCTAACGGAACTGATTGCAGCTCACCATTTGTTATTGTAAATTTCGACGATAGTATCTGCGTAATACTATCACGATTCGATAAAAAAACATACAGGTTTGTTTTGTTTTGATTTTGATTCAAAGAATCAGGGGGTTTTCGAAAACAAGGAAAAACACAGATACCTATCATCTTTTAGGCATAAAAAGTAATGTCTTAAAAAAAAATGACTCAGAGTTTCAATAACACTTAATATCCAAAATTATGCATAGAGATAAAAACTTAATTACATAAAGCCATTTTATATAGGTTTAATGAACTGGTATTATAACAAACTCGATATAGGTAGCTGAATCATAGAACATCTCAAGATTATCGGATGATTCAGAAATTATACAATACAATAGGTAGCTTATCACCGGCCACTGAATGCAATAAGATAACTCAAAATGCAATAATACATTTACAGCCGCGTGACATGATGAGTTCATATTCTATTATTTAATACAAAACCTTATCTCGATGAAATTATCCTTAAACACTTTCTAGTCTCGAGGGCTTAAGTCTGAATTGATAACATTCAGACTTAAGATTCAGACTTACTGATGTAGGTACTATTTCCAGAAATATCCACTTGATCTATTATCGTGTGTCTATTTATAACATTATTTCGCTTAATTATTTGCGATTACTCTATCAATTATAGATAGGGAGTAAGATTGTTATAAGGAAAATGGGCGAATATTTGTAAACAATTTTGAAGCTCATCAAAACTTTAAAATGCGTTAGTTCTTTATGGAGACTAGCATAATATACTTTTCTTAGGTCATCTTCATCACATTTATCAATGTTCTATTTGTATTGTAGCATATTTTGGTTACGGATAAATTAGAATGCCTAGACTTTGATTATATAAATGTGCCTAGAATGGTTCTAGTAAATTAGTGCCTTTACAGCTGGGAAGATTGCGCATTCACGTGGGAAACCGCACGTTTTTTCTCCAAAATATACCAGTTTTTGCCGAAAAAGATCTGTTTTTTATTTATTTTGATGTCTTAATAGCAAATCTATTTGTACGTGTAATGTTAACACATAAATTGAAGGATTTCTCAGTGGTCTGTCGATGAGTGAGTTACTTGCGTTTCTATCAAGGTGAGATACGGGTTTTCTCATTTTTTGTTTACTTTACTAGTGTTCCTAGTTTGTATTTTATCAAAAGACGTAATTCTCGTTTGTTTTGGATGTTGTTTTGATTTTGTTTGAGCCAGAACCAGCACATTTGTGCCCCTATTTTTTCTACAAGGATTCTGGGACAATGTAGGTAAGATTAAGCTTGTGTTTGGAATATGCTGTTGTCGTATTGATATATTCGTGAAATGATCCGCATAACAGTTATTCTGCTATCTATTCCTTACGATTCTTCTAGAATAAGTTATTTAAAGAGACACAGGTACGAGGAATATAATAGTGAGTGTGGGAAAATTAAACAAACAGACCAATACACCACCGTGTTTATTGTTCATAATGTAAACCAGATTTTAATTGGGAAGTTTACTCTAAGGAGATGAATGGTCTACTACACGTATATACGCGGCTTCCAGTGGAAAAAAACTGGTGAAATCCAGGTAACCTTCCTTAAGTAGCAGAAGGTTTTTTGAAACAACTAGCAAAGGGTGACGCTATAAGTTATTTTAATTAAATTTCCAGTAAACACAGATTTCCGTGAGTCACTGGAATCTCTGTGAATATTATGTATTATTTACATGGTTTTATAATGACGCACGTGTGAAGAAAAAACAAGCAACAATAACATATGTTTATGAAATGGTCTTACGTAAGAACACGATCGCTTCTTAGCTTCACAAAGGTTTATCTACTCATTTAAGATACTTATGTATTGTGAAATAACCGGCACTTACGTGGAAATTACGTGTATGAGTCACCGATCAACTGCAACTTCACTGATTTACATATCGTTATGAGTAATGACGATCACTTAATATAAGTACCTACCTGAACATTTTCCATTACCTTTCAAACTTTCCACGACGTTGTAAACTACAAAGGAGCTCTTAATACACACGTGTCATAATAGATCTGAATATATGTAAACGATAGGTAACGTTATCAAAGGTCATTGACACGAACCAATGCCATGAGTAGAATAACATGCAACATCTGTATCAGACGTATTCTAACTGTAAAGAAAATAGATTTTCCATTGTTTATTGTTCTAGTTTATTATGGCCCTCGCCTACTTAGGACTCCCAAGAGAATAAATAGGCCAACTATATTTAGATTCATCACCACATGGTGAGATTTCTATTAAGATGTTTGAATAGCAAAAATAAACGATACCCTACATAAAATATCGCACTAGTTTTAGAAGTGAAGTTGGTGAATAAAATACCGGAACATTTCTTCTTTAGGAGTTAATAAAAGCCGGGAAAACCAGCCAAAATGAGAAAAAGCATATAACAGTTACTTCGTCTGATCTGGGAAATAACTAAAGGATCTCAGCGAAAGCAGATTTCGACACTGGGCAAAACCACAAAGCAAATGTAATCCCAGTAAGTTATATAGGGAAAACCTAAGTTAAAACCAACTATTTAATATGCAGGTTGTATAAGATACCGGGTAAGTCATAACGGTATAGGTACTTGTAAACGGATAGCAGTCATTAGTTATGTAGGTGCATATCGCTTGATCTGTGACCTCAATCGGCTGGAAGATATTGATAGAAGACGGATTTTCATTTTCCTTTTGGATTAGGGATATTACTGGAAAGTGTTATTGCAGTAAAAGAATGTCTGATTTTATATGAAAGTTATTGAGGGTTACCCTGATGATGAGCATGGGTGGTCTATGGAGATAGACTTATACTTTTCACTGTGAATGTTCCTCGGGGCATCATCATCCTTCATTTCCTCGGGGCATTGTTCTTATATTCAGTTTCAGTTTGATTACTTCATGATGATTAGGTAATTTAAAATACAATTCTATTTACTCAACACAAATACTAAGATTTTTCCGTCCTTTCAAATATAAAAATTTCATAACAGACCATAGCTATATTTTATTTCACGCTTATCCTTACTAATATTATAAATCGGAAAGTGAGTTTGTTTGTTTGTTTGTTTGTTTGTTCCGCTTTCACGCCGTAACTACTGAACCGATTGCTTTGAAATTTTGCAGACGTAAAGTTAGAAGTCCGGATTAAATAATAGGGTACTTTTTATCCCGAAAAAAATAGATATTCCCGAGGGAAAACAAAAATATTGTTTGCTTGATGGATGGATTGTAGATGGCGCTGTGTGTCGTTTAAAACAAGGTAATATATTGCAAACGAATATAAACATGTAAATTTAGAAGCTAAATGATACGATAATGAATCCCCGAAAATGAGGAATTCCCGAGGGATGATGTACAATTTGTTTAATCGTCTAAACTGTTTTTTTTTACATCTACTTATATATTGCAAACGAATATGAACATATAAATTTAGAAGCTAAATGATACGATAATGAATCCTCGAAAATGAGGAATTCCCGAGGGATGACGTACGATTTGTTTTATCGTCTTAACTGTTTTTTTTACATCTACTTATCCTGAATTAACTATAATTCAACGAATTACTAATTGGTATAAGTATTAGTTAAGTTATTTCGTTCTTGAGGTATGCGATAGATGGCGCTGGGTGTTTTTAAAACGTGGTAACGATGTGTTTTTAAAATACATAAGAAGTGGAATGATAGCTTTTTAAAACGTGGTGACGTTGTTTTTTTTAAGATACGTAAGAAGTGCAATGATATCTCGCGCTTTAACCTGTAGCTCATTGTTCAATCGCGAGCTTCCCGATAGCTCGATAGATGGCGTTGTGCTTTTCTGTATCGTGGTGTTAAGGTTCGCCGCGAATTAGTCTGTTTTGAAATCAGTGGGGCCCAGTAGCGCCAGGGCCAGCCGCGGCTGCGGGTTGTTCGAAAGAGGTACCGCGGCCCTGGTATATAAAAGGCCTAGGACGGAACACGACGATTTTAGTCAGTAAGAGTCTGACACTCCCTCACCGCTGCTAACCCACAGCGGGAGGGGTGAACCGAATTCCACGCGGGCGAAGCCGCGGGCGGAAAGCTAGTACAAGATATTTGACGGTATATTTCGAAGGCATTTTCTCATTTCCTAGCAGGTTACATAAACCTATAATCTGAAGGTTTCTGACTACTGATTTGAAATCACGTGCCGGTATAAACGTGTAACGTTTGTATTAGCTGTCACGCCTTTCTTTCCATTAGGTGGAAAAAGTACACAATACTACCATAATGTATTATGTACTTTTACTGTTTGCATGCGTAAGTGACAATAACTATAAAGTTAAGCCACTGTTTATAGCTATATAATGAAAGTTTTTTCTAAAGTTATCACGTTACATTGTAACCTTAGTATACTTTTCCGTTGATATCCCTGTTACCAAGAGCCCAAAGCACCGACCTACACTAACACCGCGCCACTTAAATAATAAAGACAGAAACAATTGCTCAGTAATCCCAGCCGTCGGAGTCATATACATTTGCGTACACCGTTAAGATATCAGCTAATTACTGAAACCCAACTCAGACGGCACACAGTGAAGCAATCAACCAACACATTGGTACGGCCGCACGCGTCTCGAGTGTGATACGATCCAACACGTGATTCAGTATGGTGGACATAGAATAATCACGCAGACGGCTCAAAGCATACAAGTTGACGTAAAATAATTAATTTGTCTCGTAAATTATGCACATTAAATTGTTTTTATTGCCTGATTAATAATTTGCTGTTAATAGGCATTTGCTGTTATAAATTAAGCTATTTGACTGGAAGCCTATTTGTGTTTTCTCGTTATTATTCCACCACCAACTGAAACTTAAACTACATATTAACCCTTTAGTTGTCGACCTCCGTAATGTGCTGTTACCAGAAATGTCAACGCTTTTATGAGTAGGGCAATAACGTTAGGTAGGCCTTCAGAAAAAGGAAGATTATACCATTAAATCGATAATAAGAAATTATAAATGATACCTTCCCGGAATCCTCATTAGTTTTTCTATCTAACAAAACGTAAACGTAGTGAAATAAAACTGACCTGACATTCCTGTGACGTGATATGTTTTCATTTTAATAATATTTATTCACATAACCTTCGCACTTTATCACAATACGTCGAATCCACAAATATTACACACTAAAATTACACTATAATACGATGGCACATATGTTAACACATTCATAACATACTAAATATCACTACTAAATACACTATTTGCACGACACAACAACTTATTCTGTCAACCGATAAAAATTCTGCGAACGCGGCGTGCGCCGGCGGCCATACGCCTGGCGAGTAACGTTAACGTTTTTACGACTTTTTCTCTTTGACACACAATTATGATGTCAATACGTGATGGTTTAAGTATATATTGCTTTTATTTTTTTTATAGGTAAATATGCTAACTACTTAAATGTATTTCAAACTATTTACGGGAATTTGTAGCAAAACATGTCATAACACGACGGCCATTATGGAAAAAAAATGTTAAGTCTAAACTTTCGTTACTTTTTTCGCCTATATAATCATCACTTTTTGAAAAACAATTACTAAATACGGAATCTACACTTAATTTTCAGTAATTGTATATAGATTTTTATAAGAAAACTTAGCGTCTACTGCCTCTATTCATTGTTTATTTCGCTGTTTGATTCGCACAAATTGACACTCTTTGACGTCGGCCGTGACTGGAATGTCAGATGAATTTATTTATTTTTTAGTTCGTTCAAAATTATGTTGCTGCTATTGAAAACTATAAAAATTAAGAGTGAATGAACCATTTCTTTCGTATAAATACAGAACATATTGCTACTTGCAACACAACTACAGATATTTAGCGACCAATCCTGACCAAGCCCTTAAGTGTAACTGTCCGACTTAAGACATTTGGAGCATTTTTTTCTTATGTCGCACTGTGTAACATAAGACATTCAAGAGGTTAATAAGAACCCAATCAAGCGACATAACAGTTACATTGGTAGGCCAAGTCACGTATTTGGTACTTATTGTCAATCTAGTGATCGACTTTTGCAACCGCCACAAAGGAATTTAGGTATTCACAATCGCGTTAAACCAATTCGCAGTGCATTGTTTTACAAGTAGGCCATTCTGATCCCGACGAAACGGATGTAAAGGGGTTTGTTGATAATTGCAATCGTGAACATAATTTAATGGGCTGAACCAAGCATTTGTTGGCCCGTTAGAACTTTAGCTTATCAGCCACTGAATTATGAAACAATAAACGTAAGTCATGAGAAATTAGATTCGTATCGCAATGGCAATGGCTGGGAATTCCATTATTTGGAAATGTATTTATTGTACCGGATTTACAAATACATAGTAAAATTTCCCACTACTTATCGCACATTATATTTAATTTTACTATCAGCTTTATAACATGAATCATTATGCCTCAGTTTGTTTAAAATACATCGCAGCAGATATTACACACTTATATTATTGACTTAATTTAGGCAGAAAAAGGCACAAATAAATCTGTATGAATTCAATATTTTGATTGCTCTGTGACAAATACGTCGGTGGTCGACACACACATGCACAAATTTTGTATTAACTTACCGAGTGTGTGTTACGCGTGTATATTTCAACTGAAACTAAACGTGAACTTTTACTATTACCGTAGTGTTTATGGTTTGTTTTTAAAACAACGGAAATTAAAACAACGGAAGGCGTGGGATTCTTATTGGTTTCGGAGATCAGTTGTTTGAGAAATAGTCTCAATACAGATGTTCTTATTACATAGAATACTTAAGCTTCCTATAAGAAAATTTAGCATTCATACTTTGATACAGACGTGATGCTCTTTTATATCCAAAAAGCATGACGTACGCATAAGTAGAAAATACTTACTGAATGTAATAAACTGATAGTCTTTGTTCTATTGAATTACAATTTTTCCTAGGTATAATTTATTCTCATGTACAAGGTAATAATGATATAGTATAAAAAGCAACTCACATTGTTTATGAGTATATAAATCATACACGCATAAATTATACTATCAATACTACGATCACTTAACGAGTAATAACGAGTAAAGTAACCTATTGTTAGTACTTGCGTTCATACGTTATTTAATTATAAATAACGATATATGGTATCCAACAACTGTTGCTAACCAAACGGAGACATAAATCTTATGTTTTATACAGGATGAGAATAAAAAAGATAAGATTAAAACCGTTTATATGACTGTTTAGAATAAGTTAAATAAACAAAACACAATCAAGTTTATGGTACTAACTGATAGAGAATGGAAAAATCTGTGAAACCTTTGTTTCTGTGTTCTGCCATTGACTTAGGTTAACCTTGTTAGGCGTTGGCGCCAGTAGCAGAAATGTTGGGAGAAAACTTAGTTCAAATATGTATGTTAAGAGTGTAATAAATAATACTTTGACATAAAATATTTAAAACAAGTATTAGGTACATTAATGATATAAGTAGGACCTAATAAAGGAGTTAGCAAGATCTATCAGTTCTGATTAGTAGTTAGTAAGCATGAGTTTAGAAAATAAACTATTGCAACATCATAATATTAATATCATAATTACAAAGTTAAAACGAAATTAATTTCATAAATATCACGTTATTCGTTTGTTTGTTTTGAAGTCGTGTTTTACAATGATCGCTTATGTAAAATTCATAATCATGTTTTGAAATAAGAATGTAATAATGACGAAAAATAATAATGGACAGCTAAAAGTTAATTAAAATACCGTCATGCTATGCGCCTAGTGACGCAAATGATTGATCGCAACAATCATTTTTAATTTTTAGATGGATCAAGACTTGATTAATTGTTGATACGTGAAAAACTCGAGAAAACAATCAGCATTTAGTTTCTTAGCAATACCTAACTACCTTAGAATATTTCTTAATGGGAAGTACTTTTAAATGCTAATAATCATAAGGCTATAGAATAACATTTAAGTCCAACAAAGAAATAAATACAAGACAATTTTTTATTTCTTATGTTATGTTTATTAATAAAACATGAAATTAAAGCATAAATAAATTCTAAACGGCATCTTATAAAAAAATAAGGATTTAATTTACATAAACATTTGCAGGTACAATATACCCGGATTTTAACCGCAGAATTATAATGATTAATCAAATAGGTACAGTTCAGCCATCTGAGATAATTACCCGCACTTAAGAGCTTATCAAGACATTGACATTAGCGTTTACTGTTATCTTCTGAGTAAATTAATTGACATTTACTGACTTGATGTCGCGTTGACAAGTGCTTAGAAAAGCGAAAGTCATGGACTTTGTTGACTGGAGAAATTATTTGTATATGTTCAGAAGATTTCATCATACTCTCTCTGATCATAGATATTTATTGCCAAAAACTTAGTATAGAATTAGCCAAGAATTTTCTCATTTTAAAGTTCCAATCCAAACTCAGTACATCTTTGTAGTCGATGACATTACTAACTACATATTACTGGCGAACCGTAGACGAACGATGTATTTATAGAAAAAAATATGTATTTACTGTTCAGAGTTGTATGTCATATGGGAGAATGGAAAGAATTAATATAAGTTATGTAGATATAACAAAGAGAAATCGCTCCTTGCTCCGAATGTTTTGTAACGGTTCTCACAAACTTTCGTATGTACATATATGTAAGTTCTTTACAAACAATACGTTGGCTGTCACAGTTTAAAAGTAGGCCGGATTAGAAAATGAATGGGCCACATTGATAACAAATACTGGTTTTGCATAATGTTCTAGCCGTTTATTTTATTTAGCTAAAAGAAAATTAAACATTACAGTATAAGTATTTCAATCGTCGCAATTAGCTGAATCTAGTTTGCATTACAGGGTATCTAAGATTGATAAAGCGTCAATCTGAAACTGTAAAACAAAACACAGGTTTCTTCATGTTTGCCATATCTATCAGCCTATCTATCAAAATTCGATAATGTCTAACAAAATCTTATTTTTACCAGGATGTATTAAAAATAAATAGTTTTCAAATTCTTTCATAACATTTTGTTTCCAATAGTTATGCACGCCGAATTATACAATCATTGTGTTCTAGAAAAAACCTTATCCAGCTAATTAATTTTAGCCAATTAACTATAAAGAGATACGTAATTATTTATTTGTTTTATATAACAATATTTTTGTAATTTTCCGCCGACGTTAAAGATGGTATGTCCAAGTGGGTGAGATAACTTAGATAATTTATCTTAGCTATGTGACGATATAATTATGTGGCACATTTTAGTCTGTCACGCCATCATGACATGGTATAAGCATGTCGGTATTATCTTTGTTCTTTTACGATCGTATATGGCTGATGTAACAAGGCCATGGTAGGTATTCATCTGATCATGCAAAATCGGCAATTGTTTCTAAGCGGAAAATTTAACGATATCTGTCAGGAAAACTGACTGAAATTTCAACCAATTAAAATATGTATGGTCACTTAGTAACATGCTCTGCATACATTATTTGTCAAAATCTGTGAAAGCATATTTATGTAGTAAGTAGGTAATTACTAATACGAGTTTATACAAAGAAATACTTATCAAATGTCTTTATAAGAATTTCAGTTTTTATTTTGAAATTTCAAAATCATTAATATTCTTCACTTATGAAGCCTTTTGAAAATCCTTGAAAGCGTGTAAAATTGGAACATTTCACACACCTGTATTGTTTTACGTATATTACCTGTATACCCTGTTTATTATTCAAGAAAAACGTCATCAAAGTGCTATAGACACAGGTGGCAATGTATTGTTTCTCCATCTTTTGTTCAGAAGCCAAATAAAGTCAGAACACCTCGGTCGCTATGCTGTCTGACGAAATGTTTGCACTTAAGTTACTTTAGAGTTTCGTAAGATGTTTTATCACTAAACGTAAAATAATAATATTTTTGTTTTCTTTCAGGCATGAGAAAAACTAGATATCTTCATTATTATTTGTATAAAATACATCATTTAACTTAAATTTTAACTGTTTTAACTTCTAATTATGAATTGTATTTGAAACTTTCCTTCAAAACAAAACAGCATCTCGCCTTCAATAAAATAAAGTAATTGAACATTGAATCCTTAGAAAGGTTATCTATCATTTGCATAACCAGGAAAAATACACCAATTTGGTGATTTTCCTTAGAAAGATAAAAAATATAAAATGATAAGATCTCAAAAGACTAGATTACGATAAAAAATGAATGAGAATCACGATGGTGAGTGTGGTAGGAAATATACAGCTGTATTAAAAGCTTATATTGCTTAAGATAAGCGGATACTTTATTTTCTTGTAAATGATAATTTGGCTGGGTATCAAAATATCATAAAGTAGTCTGATGATAAAGTAAACACTTTTATTTCCGAGTTAAATCTGGCAATGACACTTCAGCTTAGTCATAGCTATTAAGACTCCTTTTCCTTTAAGCGATCCTTTAAAAGAAAGTGTTCGTAGATATTTTGATAAATCTTAGAAAGTATATATACTTAGGCATGAAAGCGCACCTACGCATGCCTACAAGTCGAAGCCATACTAGTAGTGATATTTTCTTAGAAAGGAAGCTCAGCTATCAATTGAATATCACGCACTCAAAACGTGGTAGATATCATTAAGCAGCCGTATATTAAATTACAAAAACACAAAAAATACCTTGAAAAGGTTAGCGTTTAAAATTAAAAGCAGGCAAGTGGGTATATCGGTAAGTGTTGCGTAAAATAGTGACGTTTCATGTTCCCTTAGTGAGTAGATAAGAAGGTTATTAATTAATCTGTAGGTCGTTCTGACCCGTGCATGCATCTGACAATAATGACAACGGTGCTCACGAAACGTGACATCACGGGTTAACTAACAGTCTAACCCTTTACAAACCTACTGTTTGATAAATTGCAGATCATTTTTATCTGATTTCAAAGTATATAATTAAAATTATTTTATTAGAATTAAAATGGCAGTGTGAAGGTTATCAGTTCATTCAATCCATCAGTTGAGACGCGTTCTTCGAGAAATGCCTCATTTTAATATTTATTCAGTGTTTTAATGACTCCTTCATGATGTATCATAAGCACAAAAAACAACGTTATTTTCATTGTAATTACCTGCTGTGGTTACTTACTAAAAGTATTTAAAAGGAAATAATAAAAAAGCTCTTTGATTCAGAGATCAAGGATCCCGGCGGGTTGTTGAACTTACGCTTCTTAGAACTAAATGGGAATATGAGCGCGTAACGCCTTTTTTGTATGAAGACTTTTTAATTTTAATCCACGAAGAATGCATGATTGTTGACAGAACAGTATTTTATAACAGTATGCATTTGTTCTTTTAATCGTTTTTATTTCGTATATAGTTTTTATTTCGTTTTCCACAAGGTAAATTAGTTTTGTTACTATGAGAACCGCATATATGATATTACACGCGCATGAAACGAACTGCATTTTTCAGTCACTGAAACCACAGGCAGAATTGCATAAGCCGTGGCAAATCGCAATAGTATATTGTTAGTATTACGTATATGTGTAAGTATGATCTAGCAGATTAAATTTAAGGTCTTGAATTAACCCAGCAGAGAATTTAAGCTTTCCAGAAAAGGCTACCTAACCGCTTTTGAGAGGAAAGTGAGACTAATTTATCATTTAACTGTTTCAGACCAAAATTGGTGTGAAATGATAATATTTTCGTGGTGTTTGAAAACCTTAAAAATAAACAAACATTTTACATAAAACATGTCAGTCAACCTACACTGAAGTTTTTGGCGCCAGATCTAGTAAATACATTCTTTGTTTCTTTTATTATTTTTTTTTACGTGTCAATCATGTGAATCTCATGTGAAGGCCATTTTTTTAAATTATTATAGTAATAAGAGTTGGCTAGTACAATTTGAAATACCTACTTGTTAATAAATGAATAAAATGTAGTCGTCCATGCACAGCCTTTTTTCAGTATTCATTGTGTTTTGAATAAAAGAGGTATATTAAACAACCTCTGAAATGTAGGCAAAGGTTTTTGGCATCATAATCTCATTATATTCCGGTCACTTGGGTGTTGCGCAAAGGCAAAAAATATAATAAAATGAAGGTCAAATAGGACCATTTAAAAGGCTTTTTACAGAAGTTGTGAGTATGAATACAGGAACTGCTAACATTCCTGAGTCGATGAAGTTCACATTATATTGTTCACTTTCTGTCTGAAAGGGCGATAGTAATAAAATAAGACCATAATGAATGCAGGTGCGTAACCGGCCATCGAACTTGTAAGGTAATCTACACACGAAGGAATAAAGTACGGTAAGTCTATGTTGCCATTATAATTTTTCAACGAAATATTGAAAACTTGAAATTTTTTAGGTAATAATGTTTTGTATTAATAACTTTAACCACTACGATCGTTTAAGTGTTTTTGATGAATAACATTTAAATAACTTTTAATAAGGAGCAGGTAATTTTTTTGCTTGATTTATTCTGAAAAGGTGTTCATTAATTAAAGATTTTATAGGTATAAAACAGCCGACATTTTAATTTTAGTCCTTTTTATCAACGGTTTTAAATAAACAAGGATTTACTGACTTTGATTGTATTTTTCTTTTAGTCATTGACGGGCGATATTGATTTATTTACGTTTGTATTGATATAGACCCAATGGAAACTCTTGAACAGACATTGGCTTTAATTTATTTGAACATCTCAATTACATAAATAATTCTATAGACTGTTCCAGTGCTATTATATAACACAGACATGCAAATCAGTAACGATGATTTTATATTATTAGTCATTCGTCAGTAATCAGCTACTTTGTAAGCCACCTACCCGTTCCACTGTGCTAATAACCCAGTGACAAAAAAACGATTTATCTGCCCTATAAATACAATACCTACTTGCAACAAAATTTATATACTACTAGCTGTAAAATATATCAAGATAAGATTTCAGTTCTTGAAGTAGCTGGCAAATCCATCACCAAGAACAATGGAATTAAAAAAATAAAATAGTCAAACGTGACATTTGACATTTATACATTTGCGTGTCTACACATAAAGAACAGCGCAAAGCCACGCATTTTCGCTATAGCAAATTTACATATTTACGATTGGCAACACCGCAGACCGGGCGAGACGACCGTTGGTTTGAAAAAAAAAACTCAAGGGCACAAGTCGAGGACCCGTAGATTCTTGACCTCAAAATCGTGCGTGACTACTCGCCTGTTCGCGGAATGTTTCAACCACATTTCTAGATCATTTACCCTATACGGTGGTCCCAAAAGACCATTGCCAAATTGGAGAATCGAGGACTGTTTCACATGTGTTCGTGATGTCACCTCAATTTACTAAAGAGACCAGGTTAACTACAATAATTCGGTTACTCTATTTTTTATTGAAGCTAATTGAATGTTAAAAGGTTTTATGGAATCGTGTTGCAAAATATACGGACAGTTTCAGCACCTAAAATAGCTACTGGTAACAATCGCAATAAAATGGACACTTAAGGATATTATTAAAAGTATAAAATGTCAATGACTAAAAACCTGACCTTTTAATAAAATCTATAATTCTCTTGAAATAATGTCCTAAAAAATACATTTGACTTTCATATATAAACTGGCGCCATTTGGATTCCCTACCTTGAAATTATAAAGCTGGATTTTAAAAGATGGACCTACCACGTGTAACGGTCTTCGGATATGGGTGATTTTAATGTTATAGCTGTAAAAACTTATATTTGTATAATCACAACCATTGTTCAGATAAGAATAGATACAATAGAAATACGTGAGGCAATTGAATATCAATACCTACAGTTAATCATGTATTTAATGATCTATTTATATCAGCTACTGTTAATGTAGGTACAAACAGAATACATTGTGAAATTATTACGTAAAAGGGTTGTAAGCCAACTTGCGAAGTATTAATCCTTTACGACCGTAGCTCGAGAAAGACGTATACCTCTATAAATTATAGTCTGCAAAGTTTTTTAATAGATCTTATAAATGAAGGGATGTCTCATGCATACATATGCTTTATGTACTCCGAATATTTATTGCTTGTATTGCTTCTGCTCTGTACCTTTCTTTTACGCTCAACCTCAAACCACATTGTTTGCATGCCCAGATACTATGTAATTTCAAAATCTGCACAAAAGCAATTAAAAATCACTCGACTAAAGTAAACAAACTGGAGTCACTTATATTTTTGTTTACATTATGTATCTAGTGGTTTGGACAAACACGTTGTTTATTTGGCTTCCATACTCAAGAATATCACCGTTTGAAAACACGCCAAATGCACATTTTGCCAAATGAAATAACAACCCAGACAAAACTATGTAGTCGTACTCCATTCACACATATGTATTATGTCGTCTCAAGTCTGGGGCTAAATTCTCCTATGGCATACTTTACAATGCAGGTAACTGGGCTTTTAATATAAGAATAATGGACCTTATTGCTTCGCCACTTAATTTTAAAGTAGCAAATCAAAACATTTTCAGAACGACAACTATAACTTTGCAAGACCCATTTCTCATGCTGGTGAAAGACAGGCCAAGAAGACATTAGTCACGAAACATTTGGTAAATACGAATTTATGAAATCACTATTTGTCTTCTTCGGTTTTTCAGTACTTTTCAGTATTGCAATTACTAACTAGATAGGAGAGTGGCAGAAAATGGAGCAGCATTTTAAATGTTACATGGTCAATCATGTTTTGATAATAAATTATGGAGCTACTTCAGTATTTTTATAATCTCTTGAATGTCATTCCATAACCATTGATCACTCTGACCCTCATACATTATTTTTATTGCGCAACGTTATCTTTCTTTTAGACCAGGTTAACATTCGTATAATCCAGTTACATCATATTGACGTCATATTGGAGCGTTATCCTCAAAAGAAATGGGTCAGTATTCCATTTTCGCCTTCTGCGTCAAGCATCAATTCGTGATAGATATTGGCAAAATTATGTTTGCTGTTACCCAAACATGATCTAATCGATTATAAGTTTTATAGCACAGAAAACGAGGCGATTATTGAACGTGAGAATGCTAAAAGCTTTTCATCTTTGAGACGGTAATGTTAAGTTTGTATAATCTAAAATACCAATTTGTATACAGATTTCCAGGTCACCTCAATTTCGCAGTTTGCTTTAAAGGTAATTGGATATTTAACACGAAAGTAACATGCTCTAATTCACAAATATTCTCAGAAACTTACAGAATAAGTGAGCTGTATTTTGAGAAATTAAATCCTAAATATTTTACGACCCATACAATAAACTAGTAGACGTCACAACACAAAACTAGTGGCCAAAATCAGAGTAGCCAAGATTGCTGGAACATTAAAGACTTGGAACTGAATTTCATGTTAAAAGTTGAGTACTCTTGGCAAATGAAGTTATGCGGAGAGAGTACACCTGGTCTTAATCTGCTAAGAATATTTTTCTATTGAGGACTTGGGCAAACCATTGAAACAAAACTATATAAGTAGTATATTTCTACCAGTTGATGTCAAAGCAAATAGTTATATTGAAATTTTAGAAAATAATTGGGAACACGCTACTAAAGTAGTATACTAATCTCGATATTGGCATCAATCTACAAGACGTATCTTGCGATAAAAATATGTCACACATCGAAAAAGTGATAAATTATAACCATGAACTAAATATAGCGCTGGCATAGTGAACATCCGCAAAAATTACACTGTAAAATATAATCACTTCGAGATCGTAATCTACTTGAAAATAAAGACATTTAAATTATGATAGTCATCCGGTATCTAATTAACTGCAACACTCGTCAACGTTGATGATGAAATCTAGGAATTATGAAACTAATGTTTATGCTACTACACAAACCCATTTTATCAACTCGGTATCAACGTGAGTATTAGATACGTATTCTAATTTTAATTAAGAAACTAGTAAGTAGTAAATGACTACGAATAAATCGGGATTTAAAAGCGAATGAATGAGTAAAGCAGTTGGCAACTGGTTACGTCACAATAGTAGCCGAGATAGATATACATAGTTAGATAATAGTTACAAACTAAACCGGCGGTTACCAAGGGCGATATAAAACTGGTGATATGCCAAGACATAACATTTTATATGATTTGCGCAACGTACCTACTGGACTTCTAAAAACTGATGTAAAGATGTCTCGTCATTGTATTTAAGTCTCATTTAAGGTAAATATCATTTATTTGCGTAGCGTTTTATCGAAGCACATAAATGAAGAACACAGAGATTATTTATTTTCCAATACTTAACGAAGACATAAGGTATCAGTGAAAATTTGCATGTCATGCTAAGTTTTAACAAAATCAACGATTCTCATATAAAGAATGCTACGTTCAAATAAACGCTAATAAGATCCAACAAAATTACTAACGCAAACAACATTTGCAAATTTTAAAATAATAGTTTTAGTGTTCCCACAGTTTTAAAGTACGTCAAGCTTGGAATAGTACGCAATCTTAAAATCAATTACTTTTCTAAATGTTGGCACTTATGTTTACCACGTGGCTTGCTTTACGAGTACACCTCATTGTTACACTGACAGTTCAAAAGTTTATTTATTACTGAGCCACTGGTTTCCCTCGGTTTGAAACAACTGTTCAAAGCTGGTGATAAATTAATTTGCGTACGTTATACTTTATACGTAATTGGTGAAGCGAACTTTACTCCTGTATTAATAATGTCTGTTGCTAACCAATTGTAGCGGTAGACTTTTAGAATGATATTTTATTTTTATCCGACTTTTATGCGAGGTTCATCTTTATATGATACCTACTCATTCCGATGTTAAAACAAAAGGCATACTTTTGATAACAATTTGTATTGTGCAGGACTAACTTCAACAACTTTTTCGAACATCGACCTTTTCTTCATTTTTCAATAAAACGGTAACTTAAGGCGTAAGTAACTGAAATTCACTGACAAAATTTTACCATATAGTTACACTCAATATAAAAAACCCCCCCGAATGGGTTTTCACATTCATGATGAGCTACAACTAAGAGCACATCTTTGTTCAAGAGTACCTTCCGACATTTACTGCACGAACTGCATCCTAATTAACTTATCGGTTTCCGTATTGTAAGTAACAGTAACTTTAAGGAAACCATTTTGAAGTAGGAAGGAGGTAAAAAATGTTATTTTTTCCTTTGTAGCATCTGAAACCGGTCAAAATTTTTGTCCTTATCCATTTTGTTAAACAGATACTATTGATTACCCGTTGCTTCATCAAAGCAATAGTTTAAGAACTACGCAATATTTTACAAGTGAACGCCTGATCTACAAAAAGTGTTACGACAACCACATTATAAAACTAGGTTTTAAAAACTCGAGTACGAGGCTTTGTTTATGTTTGTTTAGAACAAAAAAAGCTACGCTTCCTCGTACAATATAAATCTGTTGTTTTAATTTTCTGATCCATCTCATGTTCAATTTTCTTATTTGGGTTAAACAATTGTTGAAAACATTTTACCGTGGTGAAAACAGGATTTCAGAATGTGCCAACTTATTAATTACGAAACATTTGTTAGCTTGAGTTAATTCCGGAAACGAATTAGAACCAGCCATTTTATACCATAGAGTTCGTTGTAAAATTGACAGGTAAGAAGGTACTCCATTTACGTACCATAAAATTTTCCTCAAACTAACGTAAAATATGGCTGAGGTGATAATAACAAATAGTTGTAATTGGAACAATATATTTGAAGCCCCAAGACAAGCCAATATGACTTTTAAAGCCATAAACATAAAGATGTATGACGGTTCAGTACTATAAGCAATAAGGAATACACGTGTCGACATGAACGAGGCAATTACGATAAAAGTACCTACCTCATCTAGGTACTTTAAGAACTTTGAAATTGCATCCTTGTACCGACTTGCACGCAAGAACTGTTTAGATTCTGTATACCTATTTCTCTCTGCCGTGTAAAGGCTTAACGACTTTGTACTTATTAATTGAACCTTAAATACTTAATACCATAATTACTGTTCTCTATTTTTACAAGATAAACGATTGTCACTTGTTCAATAATGATAGTTCTATGGACAATCTCGTCATTCACCTTGACTTTACAGCTCATCCACTTGATAATGTTCATGATTCTATTGCTTATCTTCCTTTACTTCTTTCCTAGAATGGTCCTTTAACATTTTATTATTTGTTTTATTTATAGAAATGACTCTGTTTCGGGCTCGATTTGCGTACTGTTGATTTTTTGCAAACGTGTGTTTATGCTGGCCACGAAAATGTTTAACCACTTTCTGAGTTTGAGTTATTTATTTTGCTAACATTCAGAATGTGTTAAATCATAATTCATTAATATTCGAGATTAAAGTGGGATATTAAATAAATTGGCACCAACTCTGTTTTGAGTGTAACCAAGTTTCAGTTTAATATAATTCAAAATTCACGTTTTAAGTTCACGTGCACATTGAATTGAATATTTCCATCAGAAATTATGTGGTGAATAATTTATTACATTTATTTGGAGGGGTGTCAACTTTCTGTGACTTTTGAATCGAAGACTGTCATCGAATATTCGATTGAATATTTATAGACTGAAATGTTCGTACAGATATGAGATGGTATTAGTAGACTGATGTGGGAGATATCTGTAACATTAGGTAGCTTTATATAACTTGGTCTGATGTTTTAAAGGACATTGTTCCGGCTCCATACATGTTCTGCCTAAGAACCGTTCGAATGGAAAGTGACTTCTATAAACTCTTAAAATTATATGGAATCCTATGAAATAAGTTTTCACGAACGGACACTTCAGGAAACTAAAATAATTACGAAAAAAGTTAATATTTTGAGGTTATAAATAAAAAATAACCAAGCTTGCGTGAAATATCAGAGTAGTATTATCAAACTACACTATACAAAAAATCAACAATACTATGTACAGCTCTATATGTTCTCTTCTAGATCTAGGAAAAGACTACTCTACTAGATACTAGGAAAAGAGATAGTAAATAGTCAAGTTTAAGATAATTCTTTGACAATGATCATTTTATAAAGTTGCATTTTCTGTCTGTCCCTTTGAATGCTTTAGATCTTTAAAACTACGCAATGGATTTGGGTGCGATTTTTTTTAATAGATAGAGTAGGTCAAGAGGAAGGTTTACACCAAGGTTTTACATTGCCACCGTGCGAAGACGGGGCGTGTGACTAGTTTTCATAAATGCTTAGAATTTTTATGAAAAACAACTACCTAAACGCTTTTGCTTTCAACGTTACGTTTCTTAATATATAGTGAATCCACTTTGGATTTGTGATAAAACGCATAAGTTTCCAAAATGGAAGAGTTCCATTCACCACAATTCATAAAATATCGATATTATTACGATGGAGAATTATTTATTTAAATGATTGATACTACTTTTATATTAGACAGTTACCTAGCTATCTACATGCCATAAGGCGGGAATCGAACCCGCGGTCTATTACCAAGAAGGTACAGACCATACTAAAAATGTCATTACCACACAAAATAATTTAACAGTTAAAGTAAGGTTTACCAATAACAATGAAAGAGGTTTTCGAGGATGTGCAATAAAAACAATATTTATATTCAATTAAAGGTTTTTAATCATCAATATTTCTCAATAATATATCTAAGAACTGAGCTTTGGTATCTCGCCCAGCTTAAATACCAGATAATAGTCATTATGTGGGCACAACAGCCCACTGTTCTACGCCCAACGATACAATTGCAACAGTATGCCTGATGGTAGGAGCTTCTTACAAAGTACACAATTGCGTCCAACAGTGCATTGCATCTTATTATGCTCGACTGCTTCAGACCAACACGTCGTACATATAAGGTCATGAGCTTCAACCTGTAATAATAAATACAAAAAATCATTAGTAAATATCAAGTAACTTGCAATTGTGGCAATTGATTTGAAAACCGAGAAATTGTGTGCTTATGAAAACATAAGTAGGTAGTAACATTCTTATCAAAATTAGAAAAACACTTTCGTAGACCACTTACCATACGGGGAACAGTCCATTGTTGTATGCAACGAAGTATATCTTCGTTTTCTAATACCAAAGAACCTCCAGCAGATCCACAATTTATACAATATACTATATTCTGCATCCATTGTTGTAATTATAATATAACTAAATTCGATCACAGACAGAGCAATATCCGAAAATGCTAGTAAAATCCAGTTCTTTACACAAAGCCGAGTCTACCAAGTACGCAATCTAATCGGAGTCCGTAATCAAGCCAAAGTTGTTAGAATAAAACCATGAAACGCATAGAAAATCACAAAAGAAACGATAGTCGCAAAGCAATCAAACCAATCAAACTGACTTCTAGCAAACTGACTGAAGTACACCAGTGTTGCCAATTACGAAAACTATAATCCTACTCGAATGCCAAGCTAGAAATTCGCGATTCGCTCAAAACCATCTTAAAACATTATACAGAATACTAGCTTTTTTCTAGCTAGTCAGTTTAGGTATTTAAATGTATAAAGTGTTACCAACTAATTTTAATAACCGACTTCGGAAAGTAGGTTCTCAATTCGATCCGTATTTACCGAAATCCCGAAAACTTCCGAAACTGGCAGCACTGGCTGACGGAAACATTTTATAAGGCATCAATAATTGTGACCCTACTTTTTATTTGGAATTTATTTATTTGAAGTGTCCGTGGAATACTAAAATATGTTTCAAACAATATAAAAATAAATAAAAATTATAGTATAATTTATATTCACATCGGTTCTTAGGCCAAAATTGAACAATGTCCTTTAAATATTGGATAATAGAGTGTAGAATCTCAATAAAATTAACTCAGACGATCGCTTTTCAGAAGCTCCATTCTGGCCACAGGTAAAAAGCGAGCTCTCAAAATTAGCCATATAACCTACAATTTATACCTATGGTTCTCTATTGTAGTCTTCAATTCTTTAATATTCTAAACGCCATTTTATCGATTGAAGCCATTTCATAACCCGAACACATTGTATTTATCTTTATTTTTGGTTGAACAACGGTACATTTTACCGTTTATTCTAAATTAGAATTTTAAACCAGCACGGAAGGCCGCCATTTTCGTTTATTGCGTTTTACTTTTTACATTGCATTAGAAACTATAACAAAAGAGAGGTCCTAATTTCTGAGAGCTATTTTATTTTGTTTCATACATATTAAAGTTTTTATATACATACATATTTATTATGCTTGGGCTGGCGTCGATGCGTTCTCAACTATAGAGGTCAGATGTCCGCCGACTGTCCTCATTCCTAAGCGAACCAACATTAAATTTAAATCACGCCTTGAACTTGAACTAAACTCGTAAAGATACAATATAACTGCTAATAGGTAAGTATACGTATTATTAGACTGATAAAAGTAAGTAGTAATCTTACATTTTTTAAAAGGTTTAAAGTACAAAGAACAATGTCAGGTTTCGACCCACCCAATCAACTTTTAAAACTAAATTCTCACGGACACAAAGTTCTTTACTACAACAATTTAAATATAAAATAATAACTTCTTATAAAATATTTAATTGTTATCTAGAACTTTTCCAAAAAAAAAAAATATCATTTTAATAAGTAATTATTTTGTTTATCGAGTTCGGGGTGTTCGTTTTAATAATTTGGAATAATTTGGTTTTGAGAAGTTCAATGCAAAAGTGGAAAACATAGAAAAGCTTCTGACATTAAACTACACAAAAAACTGTAGGAATTTTCACTGTACATGAAATATTTTTATTGAGCCTAAGTTACTATGGACGTCTGACATTGTTCTTTCAGAAATGTTATTACGAATGAATTGTTTAAAAACATTAACAAAGTCCGCTCTCTCTTAGTTTACCTTTATATTCATAATTATAATAATTATACAGCATTTATCTTATCCATACAACCCAGCATATTTTTTTATTAACGTAAGACATGACAAGAATCAGTTTCAAGTCGTTTGAAACCGGGAATGATCATTATTTTGAGAGCAGCAATTTCAAAAAGAATTATTGCTACAAATGCTGAAACAATAAAATTATTGATTTATCGTTTCATTTCTGAACAAAGAAGCTCTTTCACACTCGAAACTCAATGAAATTAATGAATTTCCATGAAGTCTTTATATTAATGTAGCGTAGTAAACTTGGTACAAAATCTTGTCCGAACATCTTACGTTGTTATAAAACTATCAACGAATTGACTAACTCCAATTTTACCACAGGCGTGGAAAACTCTGGAAAATGTATTCACGCGTAACATCAAACGTATATTATAGGGGGCGATGAAACTCTTCTGTCACTTATCTTATTTTTATTTAGGCTAACGTGGCGTGATCATCGATATACGTTTATTTAATATGTTCGAAATGAATTATTGGTATGACGTCTTATTTATTTTAAAAATACAGCGAGTCATATCAGACTGTCTGGCGGACCGGGATTCAGCTAGACAGTCGCGCTTCTATTCTATATTCACAACTAAATTAAATAAGATTGTCAGTCTGTAATTTTGATAAATTTAAAGATATTAATCTTCGGAGATAAGTTTGAATTTGCTGAAAAAAATATTGTGAGTAGTTTTAAAGTACGTACAATTATTACAAAACGATAATGTCATATAACGATTCAATTTAAAATGACAAAAATATTATTTCAAAGTCACAGGTAACGCATGTGCATATTTCATAGAGCTAACAAGCCCTACTTTCAGAATAATATTCTTGGAACCACTTCAATGTTCCCATTTCCAAGTACAATTTCTCCCAATAGAATATAACCCATATTTATTTGACGTTAATGAGAAAGCAGTAAATAAGAGATATCCGTTTTTATTTCGTTAACATAAAATAAAGTTAATGATAGTAATAATCTTTAGTAAAGTGTTACAACGTATATTTGCTCAAAGAAAGTGTTGTTTACGGAAGTTAGCAAAGGAAGAGAAACTCGCGACTCCAGATAGTAAATCCTATCATAATAAAGTTTCTATCGTGTATAAGAATCTTATCTTTTATTAAAATAACAAAGGAATTCTGTTCGTTCAATGTTGCTCTTTTGCCGTAAAATGGCTAAACTAATTAATTTGAAACACTATGTAAAGACCAATAGCATGCCTAACACGTACTTATTCAGCTTTTAAAATAAATTTAAAACTAGTTTTGTAACTAGACTTAATTAGAAATAAGTAGTCTTGTATTTCAGTTTATCTACGTCGCAGAAACCCAATCAGCCAACCAGAATTAAAACATACAAAGACGCAATTAATTGGCCGATAATTAAACACTGGAAAGGTTTTTAACCTACACGGCATGGTTCGGTTTTATTTGAAATTAATTACTACGATAGTTCTAATTAGTTACCTCATTACTTTTTTCCATTTAATTAAAATTTTCGCAGCAGTATACTATGAAAGATTAACAAAAAACTGCGTTGTAACAGTGCATTTCGAAAACAGCAAAAGTCATGAAACTTAACTGTCAGCGCGTACAAAGTCAATGCCCTCACAATGTTATTTGTATTTTGGTCAATCTGGAGTCAACAATAAAGTTTACTCCAAGCAACTTCAGATATATTTACAAAGAACCTATTTCTCTCTTAAGTATTAAGACAAGGCGATGATACAATCCATATTTTCTTCGCAAGTTTGAATTTGCAATACATTACAGATATTCTAGGTTTCACTTCGAAAACCAGACTATTTTGGTAACCGCATATAATTTAAATGTACTGAGAATAAACATGTGTAAATACAATTAAATTTACGATGCTGTACTAAATTCAAGGAGTCGGGAAACCTCTTCCTTTTAATGTTTACATTCGGAAGATATTAATAAGATACATTTGTAAGTTCTTCAGACTGCTCGTCTGCCTGAAAACAGTTATTCCTGTTTATATCTTCAATTTTGATTTATTGCTTCTGCATATGGTATTACTCAATTAGGTACAACAAATAAACCATCCTACTGTTTAGAAATTCTTCAAATTACATTCCTGTTAGTGTTTTTGCCGTAAAAATCTAGTCTTGATGCAACACAGGAAAATAGGTTTCGTGTGTAAAATTTTCCCGAGAAATATACTTGAGGTACAGTCTTGAGTCATCCTAACATATGGCTACAAGAGTGCATGTACGTTTGCCGTTTATGGAACATAAAGAAAACGTGAGGTCGTTTTCCTCAATGACGTACGTAGTGTAATTTCCTAGAGCTTTTATTTGTTGAGGTAAATACAAAATGTGATTATCCTTTACTTCAGTGTAGACTTCATGTAAATGTAAAGTTCTTGATCTCATTTCGAAATGTGCTAGTCTTAGTCTCATGTTTCGTAACGATTTACATCCGATTTTTTCTCAGTAACGTAATTGCGATGTTGGCACAAAAAAAGCATAAATCAAAATCGAAAAAAACCAACATCAATAGATTCGGCGCTATTTGTGCACATGGAACACATCAAACGCTCAATCGTTACGATCAAAGATGCGTCTAATTCGAGCACGTTACGAGTCCGATTCGTAAATCTATGAAATCGATTGCAATAATCGATTACAAGTCAAATGCAGTGGACCTACTTCCGATACCAATTAATCAAATCGAATGTTTTGTGTTTGCGAGTTTGTTCACCTGTTTGTTTGTGTGTCTCATTGGAGTTCAGTGACTCACAATAAAACGGTCCTCTCGTTAATTTCGTACACAGACACATTTGGAACGTTTGTCGTGTCGGCCGTCTTAAAGTGTCCTATCTCTTATTTTATCGCCGTCTGCCATTTCTGTGTCAAACAATATTAATGCACCTTTGTGTAATACGAAACAGTGGGCAGCAGTAAACCCCTGACCAAGCTGTACCGTTATAGCTCGTTTTCCCCAATCACCTTCAGCTTACATCCGCGTCAAATAGACACAAACATTTTATGTTATTTGAGTAACTGTTTAGAAAGGGCTGGCTTCATGGGTAACTTTTGCAATCACATTAACCTTCGTAAATACATTTGAAATTCGAATATTTTTTGGGGCTATGTAAACAAAGCAGTCATGGTTGATGTCCAGCCAGCATGATTTCAAGACCAGCACAAAAATAGACAATAATTCAAACAAACCGACTATTCAGTGAACGTTGTGTACCACAATGTGAACTTACAACTGTGTTGCAGTCGTCAAATTGTCAATCTTATGTTTATCAGCTTGGTTTGTGGTAAATATTTAATTTTCAATGCCTGAAAGAGTTTATCTTTGAATCCAAATTACAATATGACATTTTGTCTAATCGTCTTAAAAATGGTGGCCTATTATTGAGAAAATATCTTCTTCTACAATAAATATTACAGCCGTTTGGATAAAGTTGAGTAACCCAATGTAAAAAATGTTTATTATCATTTTCAGCCATATGAAATATTCACCCGCATCCCGTAGGAACCACGGCACTAACCCGGATAAAAAGTAGCCTATAGCCTACCTCGATAAATGGGCTATCTAACACTGAAAGAATTTTTCAAATCGGTCCAGTAGTTCTTGAGATCAGCGCGTTCAAACAAACAAACAAACTCTTCAGCTTTATAATATTAGTATAGATTACACGAACTGTGTAAGTAGTCGAAAGTTAACAAAACAAATGTTATGAGCAGTGACAATCCATTTATTAGCAATAACTCCTGGGAGAGGGCTATTAGACTAGAAACGGTTGCCACACACACCAACCCAAATGTCAGCATTGACGTCAGAGGGGAGTAGCTACCGAACTAAATATACAGACCCGTTAATATAGATGGAGCATGCGTGAGGTAACGTAAATGTCATTTCACTTCGACCTTTCAGTGGGACCTTACGTGTCACTTCATGTAGAGTGACAGCTAATTGCATAATGGCTCTGAGCATATTAAAATATATCGGTATATTCTTTACTATGTAATGGAGGTTTTGAAAGCATTTTTTATTGGTTTTAACAGTGTTTTGCACATTGTTCTCTTCTACAGCTGTTATGTTTACTTCGAACCATCTTGAAATCGTGATCACTTATAAAACACAACATAAAAGTTACTGTAATTTTCAAAATATGTTAAAGTGTGATAAAAAAATATAACAAATGTTGCACGATTCCGATGTAATTATTAGGTTTTGTCACGGAATTCATGTAAGACATCACAAAACATAATTAATGAACGTTGATTAGCTATTCACAAGTTATAAATGAAAATAAACGCTCAATCATAAGTACATCCTTGTTTATTTAACTTTACACATAGAACTTTTTACATACTACAACTTCTTTTGGGTACACGTAATCCAAGCAATAAATAACCCAACTATTTATATACTAACATTATGTACAAGTTTTATAACAGACAGCAACCAATTTTATTCCGTCACGCATACACTAAAATGCATTCAGAGATGCGTTCTAAAAAACCTAACCAAAATAGTCTGGCAATAGATATAGGGCGCCTCTGACGTCAGAAGTAACCCAGTAACGAAATGCAACGTCCCTTCCGATGTTGAACACGTGTGACCTAATTAACTTTGTAACCTGTTGATGAACGATGATTTTGAGTTACAAGTATTCTATATGCCATAATTTGTGTCATCATCCAAACGTTATTATTTTTTCTTTCTGCCTACTATGTTGAGGTCGACTTCCAGTCTAACCATGTAAGTACAAATGGATACTACTAATATTGTGTGTATTTTAGTAAAGATATGGTTTTCAATTTTAGATTGATTAATACATAACTCAACGCCCCACTCATATGTGAAACTCTTTGAAATGTTAAAAGCTACAGCACTCTCGTGCGTTGCACCAACCCACAAAATTACTCCGATAGCATTTCATTTTGATCTTAAATAATAAAACCAATCGGAAATCGACTTTTTGGACGCCTACTGAATTCCATTACTTTGAAATCATCGAAATTCCGAAATCGTAAAATGTAATGTAATCTATTGAGGATCTCGGTTTCTGTTCTAACATCGAATAACTTACAAATCGAAATACTTGGCTGACTCATACTGAATAATACGAACTATATTGTTATGCAAACCCAAGTGTTATATGGATATCAAACAGTAACTACTTTAGTACCTATGAAAAAGATATTTTTGCGTAACTTGAACACAAAATAATCGCTGAAACAGTTCGCTCCAAACAAGTAGTTCACAAAAATACCGTTTGATAGTTTGTGCGTGAATCCAATGAGTTTTGCGCAAATCTATCATTAAGTCTATAAATCTTTTGTTAACTGCACAGGTTAAGGTTTTTCTCAGTAATGTGTGTTATTTTAATGGTAATTTCAACGGTTTGCAGACGTAAACTCAACAGAAACGTTCGATCGGCACAAAATGTATTTTCGGCAATATAAACCGTTTATTTTGGAGCCCTATATTTTCAAATTTAGAAACAGACGTGAGAAACGCAACTGGCAGGAGATAGTAAACGTTTTAAAAGCAATAAAATATTGATGGTATGTCACATGAGCGTATTATTGTCATGATGCATCTTCATGCATTTGTCGCTTTCACTGCCAAATAAGATTTGCTAAAATTAACACGAGATAATGCATCCTCGTATATAAATTAATATAGTTTTGCACATTTCTCTCTTCCCGGCTAGTTGCCAGTATCTGCGTTTATGGCTTTACATTGAAATCTTCAGTATTAAACGTTCTTTCAGTTTCGCAGATAATAGAAAAGTTAGCTTAGAATGTGACGGGAAATACCTATTATGTTAGATAAATAGGTATAAATTTGCTCGTGATGTATGGTATTGTCTAGACAAGTCTTACTAATTACAAGTAAATAACTATTTCCTATCTTTAGTTCTGAAAGAAGGAAAAGTCGTGAAATGTTCAGTTTCTTGCTCACGCGCAACTTGTTAAGTGGTTTAATGACACATGACATTGTTATTAATAGTTATGTTGTCTTCTATATTTAGTAGTTACATATTGTTTTTAACAATGTCTCTAATTGTACCTCATCTTGTATCCGCACGATTTATTGAAGCGTCATTTGTGTTTCTCGAAGCTTCGTTTGTAAATGGCCGAGTAAAATCTTTTCTATAATTTCTACATTTGCGGCACCAATTACGTACCATTGTGGTTTTTGAATCAGCACATGTGCGCAAGCACTAGAGGGAATAAGCCTTTCTCTTCAAAACAAAAATAAATAAAACTGTCTACGAACTGGTTTTATTCAATTTTCCGGAACATCACCCATTTAATTTCGCTTCGAAGAAAACAATAAGACAACGTTATAAATGTAGGGTTTACGTACATTTTGGACATTTACGTACGTCCCGCGTAAACGCCTTGAAGTCTGCGTGCGTTGTATCAGCTGCAATAAGTTTCAAACTAAACTGCTTTTCAAACTATTTTGGATTTTGTGTCCTTGTGATAAAGTTGGTTTGAAAATGTTACTCGTTTTAATTGTTGTTTGCGTTTTGCGGTTTTCTTGGTTCTACAAGATGTAGAAAGTTTTTGGAAGCGTTTAGTCAAAGAGCCAAATAAAACCTGCTTCAACCTTATAAATAACAATAGTGATAAGTAGATTTTGATTTCATATTATTGAACATTAGATATTGACGCCTCACATATTCAACTCAATGAATCACTAAAACCCGAGATGTCTGAAGTCTGAATACTGTACACGATCTTTATGATCAAAACTCTAAGAAACGGTTATAACTGCCATCACAAATCAAGAGTAGAGTTTCATTTGAGTTAAATATCGAACAATGTCTGCGATCAAGTTCTCAAAGGTCCTTTCAGTAACGATTAATGACGTATTGATAAATGACGTATCAGCATCGTAACGTCAATAGAAAGTAGGCCCCAATACTACGCATTAGACCAATTGGTTACAGGAACGACCTACGTACTTATCAGATACGAAACAATTTCCTTTGAACGGAATATTTTTCCTGAAACTAATGTAAAGTACTTGAAAAGATAGTAAAAACTAGGCAATCAGCCTACTGGTTTGTAACGAGCAGATTAGATATTGGATTTTATTAAAAACTGTAGTGGAATATTTTTTTGCGTTCTATTTTAATATGAATTTTGTGAATCGATAATATTATCTAATGTTTCTTCATATCAATCAATCAGGAATGATTAATCACGGCATTGGGGAATAACCTAGTAAAACTGAGTAATTACTTATGCGTAGTTTTCGGCAATTGTCATAGATTAGCACTGCATTTGTCCTAAATTATAATATAAAAGACCTTGGATGTTTTGGAAAATAATATGGTATCTAACATACTTTTGGTACACACATGAAATGAATACGGAAATACAAAATATACAAATAAGGGTGGTAAGCATATTTAATTTTTTAATTATTTTAGAATAATTATTTATATAGCAACAAAACCGGTATTGATTAGATTTTTTATCCGTAACGAGATACCTAAGTTTTTTTAATTATGTTATTTGTTTTCGTGGAATGATTAATCATACAATAAATAACCTTATCGTAAACACCTTTGTTTATTTACAAAGCATATCATATTATTATTTCGCACTTACCTAATCACTATGGAAAATCTTTCAATGTCGTAGATAATGTTTTTATTTTTTATCTCATCTACTATTTTATGATGATACTTACTGCGCAAGCAAAACAAAAAATAACAAATAAACAGTCGTGGAAATTCACGTCCAAGTAATGTATTTTTTTTACTACTTCAAAATTATAATCAATGAATTAAGATTAATTACTAATGAAAATGCATTAGTAAATCTTAATTCTTTTCTTGCTCAAGGAATCATCATCTCCCGAGCCCTTTCCCAACTATTTTTTTTTTGGTCGGCTTCTAGTCTAATCGGATTCAGCTGAAAACCACCGCCAAGGAGCGACTGCCTATCTGACCTCCTCAACCCAGTTACCCGGGCAACCCAATACCCCTTGGTTAGACTGGTGTCAGACTTACTGGCTTCTCCTTGCTCAAAGAATGTGACGCATTCATTCCGTCCATTTATCGTGGCATAGACTAAGAGTCAACCATTTGTCCTTTTGTTTAAATATAAACTCCTATTTTCGACTCCCCGATAAAATTAAACACAAGACTTCCGCATTTCTAGTCTATTTCTCTTTTAATCGAAATACCTACTTGTGTTGGTGGCAAGAAAGTATTTTTTTCAAGGATTTATTTTATTTGCAACATTGATAGTTTTATGGGCAATATATATTTTTGTAAGTATGCATATTTTTGCCACCTGCTTGTGGTAAGATAACTTAACATGATTAGGGAGTCCTCTATCATCATGGTTAACGCAATATTTTGACATGATATTATGACAGTTTCCAAAACATTTAATTTTCTTAATACAAGTGCATCATAAAACGTTTGGCATTGACGTTTGACGTCTTTTAATAAAAATATTGATTAAAAACATAACGCACGATCGATATCAGGTCACTTGGGAGCTAAACACTAAAATATTAAACTGAAGGTCTATGTCTGCGTCACGAATGGCCGCGAACAGTGGGTCAACCCTCGCTTGAGGTGGGATAAAAATATCCCTTTGACTTGTCTAACTGTCAATCAATGCCTAGTGGTTGGTACGTCACCCGACGCTAAGCCCATACTACTTATTAGTTTACGAATGACCTTCCTCGTTTTTTATTAAGTATCGTCATTTATGTTTATTAGCTAGTACGGCGTAATTAGTCATGACGTCATTTTGTGAGGTAATTAACTGGACTGAGCTGGACACAGACTGTTTTGTTTTTATTTTTATTTAAATTGGCAGACTACTCGCGAATTCGTGGTCGCAAAAAATAGGTGTCTAATTGGATTTTATTTGTCAAGTTGAAAAGGATGTTTTGAAGGATTTATACTTTATTCGTTTCTTAGAATATCATCCTTAAGTTACGTAGCTTGCACTATGTGGAAGTCTTGAGACATTAAGCTTGAAGCAGTGGTCCCCATAAAAATTTGTTTGACCAAAACCATTTATGTTTACTTCCTATCAAACGAAATCGTAAAGGTTGTATCAAAGTCCCAATTTTGACGCGTAAGGTCAGTATCATCCGTGATCCGTGGAATACTCCACAAATAGTGAGGACATGCGGAATTCAGCCGTGACATAAAAATACTCCAAAAATTCCACACGTAAACAAACATTTATGTTTTACAAATAACATAACAACAATCCAAACAGTTAGATGATTCTAGAAAAATGCCATCGAGATTGTCAACTATTTATGTACAGTTGAAGTGCCAGCTTATCTTTAGGTATAGTATTTGATTCCAAAATCATGTAACGTCCAATTTATCCAACGTTTGACACCAACCTTGGTACCAAATGGTTTCAAAGCGAATGTCACAAAATGAATCCGTTTGATGTAATGTATGTACGGAACATACCTACCTACATGTAAATGTATAAATGCAATATTTACTGTTTATTACACTGTTATAAATTATAACTAATTTGTAGCAGACTTTGATTACTACGCATTACGGTTTAAATAGACTAATTAGTTTTCAGTATGAATCATAGACGATTGATGGAGGTAAAAACAATGATGATTTATGCCGATTAAACTAGACGTAATTCAATCAAAATAAATCACTCAAAATAAATCAATTGAATCACGAAAACCTACCATTTATAATATTTTGTGAAATTATTGAAAAGCGAAACAAGTTTCAGGATTAGCTCATAATAAACAAAATGGAAAGCATCATCTTAAAGTTAATACTTTCACTGGAACAAAATTATTACATCAAACGATATCTTTATTGATAAAATAAACGAAACCTGATTTTTCACGTTTGATCTTGACTACACCCTAATTCATAATAGGTCGTTGAGAAAAGTAGTGTGCCATCTTCCTAAAAAGTAGGACAACAATATATCAAATAATAAAGAAAATGGTTTCAAGTCGGAAAACAGCCGTGTTGAGAAATTGGTAGAAGCAGATGCACCAAAAGAAAATTTTGTTTGTTCGAACATACTCCTATTTATTATTCGGTCACAAAGAGTGTTTACGAAATTCGAAGAAACTCTTCAAGATCTTGTAAAGACGTCACCGCTCATTGTTCAATCTTACACAAATCTTGGGTATACAAAATACCGGGTTTACGACGAGAATTGCGCAGTTGAATTACTACGACAAATTCGTCGCGTCATTAAGTGTAGAATTTTCGCCTTATGACTCAAGTCGTAAGGGTCAAAATGGCGTGACTGTGTTTTAAATATGTTCAATGACATGACGAAGGTGCGTTGCGTCTAATTGCGTCTCGTCACGTGACCACCGGCTGTGACAGTGTCGGACGAAACTGCGCCCACGCCGACGACGCTGGTTTGCCATACGTCACAGTCTACAGTTTTAAATTACTTTTTGTACAAGACTACATTTTCCTAGAAGAGAAAACCAAAATACTCGATGAACTGTCGACTATAAATGATGCTATTTGTATTTTTGAGATTTATACGATCAACAAATCATTTGAAACTACGTTGTATTTTATAGTTCTATAATAGTTGTCTTTGTTTTCATTATTAGTTATGCAATGGACATAATCCAACAGAGAAACAAAGAATAATATATCGGAAGATATAACGACGTCCATTAAAATGCAGATGATGTACAAATACCATTGTTGTTCTTCCTGTACAATAAAAAAATATTGCCTTTGTTTTATTTTGAGTTTGAAATCAGAAAAGAGATAAATCACTGATATCTGATATTTTGATCCCAATCGTAGTTTTATATGTTTGTAATTTACAATAACATCAAAACTTATAAACATTGATGATTTCATACAATTAAGGAATCCTAAGTTTATTCTCTAATTAAAGGTCATGTTGTGATAAGTATTCTTGTTGAATAGGTACACCTACCACGAGGCAATTTACCAATTAAATCGTGGAAAACCCAAACATTTTTAATTACCTGTTACCTGAAGTGATCAGTTTGGTAATAATGTAACTTATAACGTATTTTATTGTCCAAGAAAGAAAATCAAATAAATATACCTAGGTACAAACAGTACAAGTATTTACATGCATAACATTGCATTGCATTTAGTAAATCCATAATGTACCTAATAATAGTCAGAAGCCAGAAAAGTCTGCGATGGTCAGAAGGCAGACGTTCTCAGCTGCATCCAGTCAGACTGAAAGCCGACGCCAACATAGTTGAGAACAGGCTGTAAAGATGATGTATAAAATATTGTACACCTATCTATCGAGATCGGAAGTGATTGTTTGCATTTGATTACATTTTATCTGGTTCTTTCTGACAGCTTTATTATCAGTATCATGAATACAAAATGTGGCAAAAATAACATTGTGCAATCCAAAATGCGTAGTAAATAAACATTACTACGACGATATATTTAAAAGTGACAAAAGTGTGACATAGGTAGGCGGACAATGTACCCTAGCTAATTTTAAAATGTATTGTTTACAAATGCAGGATAATGATGGATGAAGTTTCAGTAACGATGTCTGACTGAATTGCTTAAAGGTGCTTAACCCATAGGATTCAGGCCAATTAATGTCTGGCTGCAGTAAAAAGAAAGCCTGTTCTTTAAATTAAAATTCTATGGTGCTGATTATAAGGGTAGAACTTTGAATATAGAAGAACCGAATCTTTATTATATCAGTAGGTAAATGAACTGTATCCTCTTAACAAAAATAAAACTAAACAACATACTCCAATAAAAAAGAAAACTTATACAAACAAGAAAAACAACTAAATAAAGTCAAAAAATATAGCAGTTGAAAGAACCGACGTCCTATATTCAGTAAAAATAAGAACATGTACACAACAATCACAATTTACTAGAAACGTAATTTTCCACAATTTCCACGAAATTATGAATAAACATTACAACATAATATAATAATCTTATCAATGAATGTGTAGTGGAAAAAACGTGAAAACTCCATTATCATACAAGTTACAGATTTTGTTTTATTATCTAATCGCGTTGGCATTGTTGATAAACAAATAGTGAGTTCATGGCTTTATCAATTTGTGTAACCTTCTCCTTGACATGACAATGACGAGTATATATATGTACCTACTTCTATATACCTAGGTGACATTACCTTTATGTTCCTTAATAGGTAGATACATAAGTACAATTCACGTTATCATTACACATTGCATTGGACTCTTGACATTCAGGTCAGATTACGTAAGATATTACGTGTAAAAGACATTTAACAAATTATTCGTTTAAACTACCTACTATTTAATAGTAAACCAGTCTAAAAACCAGCTCTATTATATTCAAAGCGATTTTACCTAGTAATCGTAAGTATTTACGTCGAGAATTATCGAAATATCTACTCAAAAGAAATACTCCAACGAAGTATTAAATGCCACTTTTTACTACGAAATTACTTCACAAAAGCCTTGACTGGAGTTTTCTAGGATTTACTTAATTGATGAATAATGAGCTAAAATTAGTTATCACATTAAGTATTGATACCGATACTAATACAAATAGACGTACTTACACTAATGACGTCAATCCTTTGAAGCATTAACCGCGGCGAACATAAAACTTTAGTAGAACGTAACGATGAAACATGCTTGAAACAAAAGCTAATTGTCAAAATTAGTCTCAGTACTACGGATCTTAAATTATCTTGACACAGATGGGTGTGGAAAAGAACCGAACAATACACCTCATAACAAAGTATAGCCTTTAGAAAATAACAACCACATTTTTCACTGATTGTTCTGTTGTTAGGCACATCCTTTGTACAACACACTAGCGTATCCCCTCAAATGAGAATCGTAAAGTTTACATATTGTGCAGGTGGTAAATAATATAGAGTGCTAATTCACTGTATCAGAGCATAATAAACACGCATGTTTGGCCTTGAAGCTGCAACCCGACAGATCCACAACAAAAACATCTGATGGAACATGCAACTCTGTTTTTCTCTTTTGTATGTTATTTATAATATCTGATACATATTGCAAATGTAAACAATAAAATTGCAACACGTTTATTGATTGAGTCCTGATCGACGCATCGCAAACCCCGTTGCGTAAATATTGCACCTGCGTTGAAACGACGCGAGAGTCACGCCCCCTGAGACATCGACTGCTATAAATAAAACGGTATTCAACGCTGCTGTTCTTCCTGGTCAGCTGAATCAGTAGCCTTGGCGGCAAGCAATGTTACAACTACGTCGTAATTGTGTAATTTCAGGTGAGCTTGTTACAATTGTGTTGCGCAACTCAGGGATTTAGCTCAGAAATGTTGTTCTAGAACATAATAGCCGCTTGTTGATAATGTTAATGCGTCTGCACACTGCGGCCAGTGTGTTACTGTAACATGTTAATATTGGCACACGATACGAAAATTGTTTAGAAATCATGGATCAAGTTGTATGATTTGTTTACGTTTTCCATCACACTATCACTTCAGTGTTTTATACTCATATCCATCATAGTACGTAACCTTGTTACGTTCTGTCGTTCTAATTTCACACAAGAATATTCAGTGACTAAACATTCCACTACTGCTCCCTTTAAATTGTTTATCTCAACCTTCTACATAAATCAGTGATAACGTAATGTGGGCTTCGATCAATGTCAACCAAATCATGAGAAAATCTGAAGAAAATTGCCTCTTGTATATCTTTTGGTGTTTACGAGTAATGAAAACAAATTGCAATCAAACTGTTTAGTATCAAAATACGACTTTACTCAACGTCAGCGTCTGGAAAGCCAAGGAAGAATATTTTCAGTAGGGAACAATTCGAAGTAAACATTCATACTGCATTGAGCTATTTCCACCGTAATTGAAATGTGCAGCAATGCGGTTTGCGTAGGCAGGGTATGAGAGCCTAATAAAACTATTATTGCTAATCTTCTTACGATCGTGAGAGTGTACCTAAAAGCAGCAGGACGTCAAATAGATTTAGCATAACTCAGCATCAGTTAAATGTGTCATTGTTATTTAAAAACATGAAATGATTCAAGCTAAGATTATATACGCACGTATTACCTCATCCTTTGGGGGTGTTACCTAATAATATGGTGCCTTATGTACCTACATATTTCTAGTAATACATAATTGCTTACAATAGTATCCTAGTTATGAACAAAATAATTTATTGCGTGATCTATATTCGTCCTAACTGCGTTGTGAACAAGGCGCCATTGGGTTCATCCCCCTATCGATACAAAATAAACAATAACAAGTGGTTCTAGATTAGATTATATTTATAATTTATTCCACATGTCCATGGAATCGTTGCTCTTCAACAAGATAAACACCGATGACTAATCGTCTGGCATCTGCAAAATTTCTAATTTTCCCGCTTTAATTGCAAGAAAATTACCACATGAAACCGTTCACTGTCATCTTTACATTTTAATGTGCACGTGCGCACTTATGCGTCTAGCCGGCGCTTGATTTAAACGAGTGTTGAGTCCGTAATCAAGGCGATTAAAACCTTGAGCATCTTGTATAATTAAATGTACAAGAGTGTTTTCAGCTGGAAAAAAAAATAAATTGAAAAAAAAAAACGTAAACGTTGCCGTCACGTTAGCACCAACCCTCGACTTCGTGACTTTTATAAATTAGCGAACATGTCCTATATCTTAACAAAAGCATCAAAATTGTTTAATTTCATACATTCAGGTCAGTGGGTCGGTTGTGTCATAGCAAGGACAGGCCATACACCATACAAATAAAACAAATATAATTTCTCAAGTCTGAAACAAATAAATATTGCAAAAGTAACCTTACCACCACGGATATAAAGACCAATGAGTATTGGGAATTAAGAAACTAAAAGTTTGTGTAAAAATACAAATAATTATGTTTGAGATATACCGGGATATCGCCTAGACAAATAAAATACGACCTTCGTAACACTGCACGTCAAGTTTCGAATATCAAACACACTCATTGATTGACAGATGCCCTAAAAAACATAAATAATTGTAGGCACACTTTCATTGTTATCAGAATTGACGCAATTACGTTTGAAAAGTGCAACTGAAACATAGTATTATAGACGCGAACATTAGGTACATCAGTGAGAGAGGGAAATCGGGATTACAGTAAGCATTTAATGATAATACTCTTGAAAAACAGCCTAGTATTTTGGTAACGAAGCACACCAACATATAAGTTTTAAGTATATCAAAACTTACTTCAGTTCTACGACTTTCCTTATTTCCACATACGCAATGAGTATATAGCTTACATATAGTCTATACTATTAAATTATTATTTTTTTACTAGTATAACATCAGTTTGTATCTACAAATAATACCCGTTCTCTATTAAAGGTTTTATTGTCTACTTGTACAAATGTGTGTTAAACAATCGTTTATCTTACCTCTATTGTTTTTTACAATGAATCTGTTACTAAAAACAAAGGTTTATTATATTATTATGTCCAATAATAGAACCGACCTGTTGCAATTAATTGTCCATTAAATCAGTTACATACTAATGTAAATGTCAAAATTATCATTGCAGTAATCTGACAACATACTCCACGGGCAGTAAATAACATTGTAATTCAATGAGCTAGTGAGTGTTATTCTAAATTATGTAAACTGCTGTGGCCTTTTAGATAAGAGACATCAAAGCCTTGTCAAGTGACAGCTGAGCTTATAACTATTTATAACAAGACTACGCCCATTCCTGTTACTACCTAATGATTTTAATTGAATGATCGCCATATTTCAATCGATTACGTATTTTCATTTGTTTGCGTTACGTTCTGTTTAGAATTTCAAACTTTCGAAGTTCGAACAAAATCCAGTTCAGGGACTTAACAAATCCTTTATAGGTCTTGGTTTTGGGGATAAATTCTACATACAAACTCTGTAACATTGGAAAAAAATTAAAGTCACAGATTGTATAGTCCCGTTTCCCGGGAATATACAAGACGTACAGCGTTGGACGTATCAATGACATTGTACGTATGGGAGAGACCTGCGTTATATAGTAGACAATTTAAGGCAGATATATATATAACGATGATGACATTATTATTTGCATTGAAATCCCTCAAGCAAACATTGCGTGAGGGAAACCCGAATCCGTTTATCAGTAGCATGATAACAGTAGCGAGAAAATTTCTGGCTCCAAATTACAGGTGAGCTGTAAAATTTGATTCCTTGAACATGTGTTGTTGTTATTATCGGCTGCGGCTGTAAATTCTAAGATAGCGTTTTCTACAAATTATTCGCTAGTAAAATTCTTCACTGGAATATCGCTGCGTAGATCGTAAGATCTTTTTTCGTCTTGCGAAAATAATCAAACAACGTTTAATTGTTCACTTGATATGCTCTGGACAGTTTCAGAGCTACAATATACTGCGTCTTTAAATTTATAAATAGTCTTATTGAAAACACATTTATGTAGTTCTTTCTAATGAATTGTGTCTGGAAACCGCAGGAACACGCCATCTGTTTACACGTTTTCGAGATAATTTTCCTGTTTTTTGTTTACCATTTTTTGTTAGAATTTTAATTTAGTATGCCGTACTTATAACCAGATGCATTATGTCAGTACCTGAGTATATTAAGGTTAAAATTGAAAACAAACATTGAGAATATATTGCTCGCTTCCTCTACCTAGTAATCTAATTTATGTTATTTGCATAAATAGGTACTATTTTAGACAATGAAGCAATGTAAATAATGATTTTCGTAAAGATCTTGATAGCAAATGATTGCACGCGGGGCAATTGTTGCTGAATGATTTATCAACGACCTTTTTATCATCAGCATTTTGTTAACAATTATTGCTTCATGGTCTGTCGCAAGTTGAGCAGACACTTGCGTCAGTTGCAGTGAACCACACTGTTTGTTTACTTTTATTTTATGTCTATAAAAATAGTCAATTTTATATCATGGTGTCAAAAAACACGTTTTGAAAAAGATATACAATACTACAAATAAAACTTCAAGTTGTGTTCAGGTCCGAATGAAAATATGCTTGCGTCAATAAAATTTTACGTTGAAGAGCTGCGTAGGTAAAGAAGGTAAGTTTACGAGATATAATATTGATTTACGATCGAACACAATATTATTTCTAGAGTTTCTTTCATCCGTGACTCTAAACGTAGCCATAAATGGCCAATTAAACAGTCTGAGAATTGTTG
Organism: Helicoverpa zea; assembly: GCF_022581195.2. Classification (NCBI taxonomy): domain Eukaryota; kingdom Metazoa; phylum Arthropoda; class Insecta; order Lepidoptera; family Noctuidae; genus Helicoverpa; species Helicoverpa zea. The sequence continues at coordinate 6,807,196 of NC_061458.1, read as the reverse complement.
TCTGTCTAAATGAATGGTGCATGTGACTGACAATGTGACTTGCAATGTGACTGCCTTTATTGTTCTCTTTCGTTTTGTACCCACCACATAAATTAGTACAAGCAATTATAATAACAAGGGAAACGAACTCAAAGCGGAGACCACGTAAACACCTAAGACGTGAAGAAAATTTAAATAAATGTGAGAAGTATCAAACAAAATACATATTCATGAGCTTAAAGGAAATTCATTTTGTTAGCGTACTATGGTCATCACGACTTGGATTCATGCTTTATTTAATGAGCCAATTTAAAATAACCAATATTAATGGTCGTAATTCTATTAACATAAGTTTCGTTGGCCGTAACTTATTCGGGAAATTATAATAAAAGCTTATTCTACTATTGTTATTTCACACTGCCTAACGACACGAATAAATTGTCGCAAATTACCTAGTTTCTAGAATGTTCCTGAGGAAAACACGTTTACTATACCTAAAACTAAATTAAGATCAACGGTTTCAATACGACTTTGCATTTGCGTACGCAAACCTGTTGCGCGTATCTGCGTAAGAAAGCGTACTCCAGACCCCTTTATTTTAAGATACTAGGTATGCAAATGCATGCACTTTCTTTGTGTGCTTGCTGGATGAACAATTAGGTACAGCTACCTTTGTCTGGGCTGTCATGATGTTTGGAGCTTTGCCAGCATCAGTATTTACTTCCCCAACTAACTATAAACCTCAGTTCGAATCTTTGATACATTACTCCGACAGAACTGTTTACGGAAATCACAATCATAGATTACTAATAGAGAGTCAAACCGAGCAGGTTGAGGAAGCTGCAAATAACATTACTGCTTGAAAAGTAATAAGGTGGTCTTGTACTGCATTTATAACCGTATTATAGTTCGGCCATTCAGAGAATGCGTTCCTGACACGTCGCGATTGAACTGACGACGTAACTTTGCAATGGCGTTGCAGTTACGATAAAAATATTTTTGCTGGTTGTTTACCGTTTTAACAATTGAGGAGCATTAAAACAACATTATTATATCAATAATCAATGAATGTTATTACGTCGTCAGTTCAATCGCGACGTGTCAGGAACGCATTCTCTGAATGGCCGAACTATAATGGCAATAATTGGGTAAATGCCAAAATGTCTGAGAATTTTAACGAGTTTTCACGTCAGAACTTACTGCATTTGACATATTCTTGGAAAAATATTATTTTGCTACAATTTTGTATGTTGATTGACCCCCAAATTCAGGTGGGCAAGTTTAACGAATACAAGGATAATAAATATACTAAACTAAAGATAATGGTTTTCTGAAAACAATTTACACAAGAGAAACGTGACACCAATGCGATTTGATCGTAACAAATCTTCATTAACAGGCCCACTGGAGTACCACTTAAATTAAACGCCCTACGCAATTCATTACCAGAAAACGCAATGTTCTGTGTACAAAAGGCCGACAAATACAAATTCCGCCACAACTAAATTGTGTAAATGAACGTTTAATAGAATAAACTATATCAACATTGAAGGAACTGTACGTTAGTACCGAATGTTGACACCAATTACTGTTATGAGCCTTAATTGAAACGCATGCTCCCACAATAAGGCCACTGTGAGCCCCAGTTTATCATATATCGAACAATTCGTGTTTGTCTGTTAATCAATAATATTGCTGTTATATGTAACGTGTGCAACTGCCCTTCGTCTTTTGATGAGCGATTTATTGAGACGAATAGGCCATCAAACTGTAACCATGCTGTATCTAATGTGACGTTTTTATGATCAAAACTGACTCGTGATTGCATCAATGTTAAATTTGTCTGATATTTCATCGAAATCTTCATCTTATTTGATTTTACTCACGACATGAATATCGTCTAATAAATTAGTCAGCATTTAGCTCATAATGGATCCAGTTCCAGTAGCAATATAAGACCACATACATACTCAAGGATTTATTTGCGTGGTAACGCAAACCTTCAAATCAGCTTCGACGTCCATTCTTCAGATTCACACAACATAATATGCACTCTAATTTTATTATGCTAAGGATAATACTTCAATAACACTATTGCAATACAGGCATCTTTGATCTAAGGAGTCGTTGATCATGGCATTTATGAAATGCGTACTTTACTTCAAGGAAGTATGGTTCGACTATTGCAAGAATGACTGAAACTCTGTCTGAGTATGACGGAAGGCAACACCAATAAGTATAGTTGCACTACCTTGTTAAAATAAAATAAATAACTGAATCGATAAACATAATAGGTAGGTAAGTCTAATGCCTTCCATTCTTTCCTATGTATCTGTTGCTTCGCGTTTTACTACAGCTACTTTTAATGAATGTAACAAGAATGGCCCCCAAATCATCGTTAACCTCGCATGTGGACTCATAAATACTTCAATGCAATATGACTGACAATGTTACTCAACATCACTCATTATGTAACCTTCTCCTATCCCTATAAAGACGAAATGAGAAATTTTATGACGGCCAATTTCAAAATTCTGTCCATTGCCGGCCATGACACTATCAAAGGTTATTACTTCTTCACATTTGCAGCGATGGTTTAGCAAATTCCAAATGATTCCGGTTCTCAACACGTAGGAGTTGTGGCCACGTAAGAATAGATGTTTATTTTGGTTTTCGCGCCTCGTGGCAATGGTTTATTCAAAACATCCTATTTGAGGGGTTATATTATGATGTCGTGCTGTCAATCAGCTCAGTTACTAATATAGAAGTGACTGTTTATTGCAAGTACAGAGGTGGCCGATTGACATACATTTTAATTCAAAGTATATGTAGATGTCCTAGATAAATTGAAATGCTTAGCATGTTGTTTCTACAAATCAGTTTTTTTGCAGTAGAAGAAGAGACCACAAAAACATTGTTTTTACAGCACTCGACGTTCGTTAGTTTTTCAATCACAAAAAACTGTTGAATACCTATCTAATTACCAAATACCAATTACCATTAATTTGATGAATTGAAAAACAAAAACAAATTAATGAAACAAAATAAATCAAAATGAAGGGTACTCACCAACATGCGATAGACTCGTGAGATCTGATTCTGAAATAGAAAAAAATAAAATGCGTGAAAAAAATGTAAAATGATAATGCGTGCATCACACAAAACTATAACATAAAAAAAAAAACATTAACATTTGATAAATCATGATAGTCCTCATATTTTGTAGCACTTTATAAGGACGACGTTAAAATACAAACAAATGGAATATGGGAGTTATTTTGAGAATAAGGGACAAGAAATTATAAATCAAAACAAAAACTTATTGCAATGACAAATGATTTTGTTTATTGTGTTTTGTTAGCAAGAATATGATATTTAGGTATAGAGTATTATTACAACTATTAATTAGTCACCACTGTCTTCCATTTTTTAACCTAATTCTTTTACTGTCAAAATTTCTTATGTGAAAATATAGAATCAAATCTTTAGTAAAATCTAAAAAGACAGATGTAGTTAAAGAAATAATTGGACCTGTTACTTTTTGTGGTCTAGGCATAAGGGTATGATGTGTCTTTTAAAAATAACATGAAATGCAACATTTCTTCAGCGACTATTTCACATTCGCTGTAATTACAAATAATGACCATACTTTCATAAAAAAGGCGATTCATAAGAAAAATTATGCGTACGACAATTATGGTGATACATATTTTTTTTCTTCCAATACATGGAATCATTAGCAAACGTAACAGGAAAATTACGGCGTCGCGACGCATCGCCAATGTACTGTATGCATAAGTTGTCGTCTCCACATTTTTCCATGTGCTAGGAATTCCGGGTAAGGAAAAAAACAATTCGATTCATTCCGGTTTTCGACTAAGGCCGTATTATTTAAACCAAATATTTAAGTTCTTTTATAGTTCTAATTATATATTTATTTTCCATAAAATATGCAGGTAGATTTTAAAGTTTTAATTTATATTAATAAAAAACATTTTGGATCCAGATCAATACTTCTTTGATTATCAAAATTTCTGAGAATTACAAGCATTGTCTTCAATACATTAAGAGTAGGTTTATAAGAATATTGGCCTACGTATCCGGGTATGTGTCATAGAAACGCGAATATGAATCTACATTTTTGGTACACTTTTACGACTTTTGCTCAGAAAACAACTGATACTTCAGTGTGTTTTAATGTCAAACCCAAATTAGAACACGATAATGAAACAGCGTAAGATCTGTTTGTAAACAAAAGAAAAAAGGTTTTTGAATGGAGCATATGTATTTACAATGAGGGTTTTCTAAAATGGCGATCCACGAGGTGGCAGCACCGAGTCGTCAGGTCCAGGTAACTGTCAAAGTGCTTATCTTTACTATGAATAGTGAACGATTTTAGAGTTTTTTTTATTTTATAATTAAAGCACTGCATTATTGTTTTACTATTGCGGTTGAGTAAATAAAAAAAACTAAATCATATTGTGTTAACAAATTTTTCAACAAGCTTTTCCTTAGTACCTTTTGCACCCTCTCTCTTAGCTCAATTTTTAGTTCGGAAACCTTATTCTGACCGTAGTCCATAATAAAATCAATAACACTTCCAATATAACAGAATTTCAATAAACAATAAGTTCGGACCCTACAATTCCATACTATTTGACAGCTGTTTGGACCAGACGCATACGTGGCGCCACCCTGTGGCAGAAAAAATTGAGAAGACCCTCATTGAACTCAAACTCAAAAACGTTTATTCAAATAAGCCAATAAATGTATTTGATTTTCGAACGTCAAAACAAAAGAAAAGTCCCCAAGACGACCCTCACTGGTTGATTGACTGTCACTACGCTTTTCTTTTGGCAGATTTTCATAAAACACCTGATTGTTTTCCCCTTTTGAATAAACAAAGATACACCTGGAACTATAAAAACTGTTTAATTTTAAAATCAGAACGTTGGAAAACACTCTGTGGATAAATAACTTTTACGGTAATAAAAACACTGAATTGCCCAAGTTTACACGGATCTGTCTTTTTTTACAGGTGTTATAATAAATATTATTTAATAATACTTTAGAATAATATTAACGCATTTTCCAATGCCGTGACATTAGCAGATAAGAATTTCATTATTGGATAATATAAATTAAAATATTTCCTATAAATATTTAACAATTTAAGAAACCTGCCACTATCACACTCTGGTGGTATTTTTTCCTTTATTAAGTATTTTTTGCAATCAAGTTCAGTATGGTTTTTTATGGATTAGTAGCATTATTTAATAGGATAGGTAAAATATAATTCTCTTTTTAGGAGTTCTTTAGTAGGCAGTTAACTTATTATTTGAATGAAATATTCTTAAAATTATGTCATCTTAAAGACAGGTTTTCCAATATATTCTTTAATAGGAAATTCAGTTTTATGTTAATTAAAATCAGTGGTTCTATACTTATTAATTGGATTGCTTTTATTTAACGACTAGCTTTCCGCCCGCGGCTTCGCCCGCGTGGAATTCGGTTATATTGCGGTATAAATCACAACTATAAGAAAACTTCTCATTCCCACGGAAAAATCTAAGAAGCGCGATGTAACGCTGGATACGATGAGCTACAGGTTAAAGCGCGAGATATCATTGCACTTCTTACGTATCTTAAAAAAAACAACGTCACCACGTTTTAAAAAGCTATCATTCCACTTCTTACGTATTTAAAAACACATCGTTACCACGTTTTAAAAACACCCAGCGCCATCTATCGCATACCTCAAGAACTAAATAACTTAACTAATACTTATACCAATTAGTAATTCGTTGAATTATAGTTATTTCAGGATAAGTAGATGTAAAAAAAACAGTTAAGACGATAAAACAAATTGTACGTCATCCCTCGGGAATTCCTCATTTTCGAGGATTAATTATCGTATCATTTAGCTTCTAAATTTATATGTTCATATTCGTTTGCAATATATAAGTAGATGTAAAAAAAACAGTTTAGACGATTAAACAAATTGTACATCATCCCTCGGGAATTCCTCATTTTCGGGGATTCATTATCGTATCATTTAGCTTCTAAATTTACATGTTTATATTCGTTTGCAATATATTACCTTGTTTTAAACGACACACAGCGCCATCTACAATCCATCCATCAAGCAAACAATATTTTTGTTTTCCCTCGGGAATATCTATTTTTTTCGGGATAAAAAGTACCCTATTATTTAATCCGGACTTCTAACTTTACGTCTGCAAAATTTCAAAGCAATCGGTTCAGTAGTTACGGCGTGAAAGCGGAACAAACAAACAAACAAACTCACTTTCCGATTTATAATATTAGTAAGGATTTAAAGTTATATTATGAATTTTCGTTATAAAATAATAACATGAATATTTTACAAAAGATTAAAATCTACATATAGGTATTCATCAATGACCATAATGGATAACATTAAAGAATATTCTAAAAAATGGAGCTTGCCTTATTATTTTGTTTTTCGTTCTGCTAACCGTGCGTTGTGAAAGATTTTATTGAGAGCCTTATTTTCAGAAGTGTATCTTATAAAAAATAATGTGAACAAAATATGATTAAAACGCAATATATGATCAGATAGATCAGGCAAATACACTTCCCAATGTATTCGATTACACTGACGTACATGATCTCGGCATTGATATTGAAATATTATTTTACAAAACAATGCGTAAAAACATACTTTAAACATAATAAACCTAAGTACTTTTAATATAATAAAAACAAAGCTTTTCAAGTCAGTTTCAATCAATTTAATTAAATTATTTATTCATAGAATTTAATACGAATTGTCTCTGCATTTTGCATGAGCAAGCGTGGTGATTAATGCTCAATCCTTCTCTGTGTGAGAGGAGGCCTGTGCCCAGCAGTGGGACGATAAAAGGCTGTGACAGTAAAACAGTAACAGTCTCTGCATTTTTAAAACAATGCACAAATAAAACCTACACGGGATGTACCTACTAAAAACCACTTATTGTAGGTAGGTAAACAATGATGCATTGTAAGATAGGATCTATGACACGAGATGCAATCTTAGCAGGCATTCAGCAACTTCCGTGTATTTGCTGTCTGCACACAATTAGCTCTGGAGATGCGCATTTGTTTTTTATTATTGTTGTTTTTAAGATGAAGAGATTCATTGTATTTTTTTTTTAAAGTAAGAATACCAAAATATTTTGAATTTTAGCTAGTCACCTAATATGGACATAGTGAACAGCACGTGAAAAAAATGGTTTATGTTCCACTTAGCTTACGAAAGTTTTCGTGTGGAAATTCTCAAAACTGTAAGCTTTGCTTTTTAGTTATAAGAATATAATATTATTTACCACTTATCCGCGACTGATGCAAATATTAACTTTATGACTTCTGCAAAAATACCAAGAGGTATATATATATATATATCTATATATACCTTATGTATATAATTAAATGTCCTTTCATAGAAATATCAGTAGCAATTTCAGCAAAACTGCCGACACCGTTTCAGTTAATCCAAATAATAGCCGGATGTAAACACATCTAATTGAATGGCTTTGGGTGTGTGGCTCACGCCCATATTCTGCAGTATCGGCATACAGATCAGCACTCAATGTAATCTAATCTCCAGGTATATGTACCTACTTACTTAATCCTTTGACGTAGCTGTTTGTGGTCGCAGACGTAACATAAGAGCGGCGCCGTTCCGTCATACGGCCAGCTAGGCTAAACTCACTTCTACTTAGTAGTATCAGTACTAAGGTACAATAAGGGATATGTTGAACAAGATTTGAGAGCTTCATGGAAGACTCGTTATGTAATGACGTCGCTTTCAGTTGGATATACCTAATTAAGACTAAAAATGGTTTTTGTAACCGATAAGGAACACCAAACAGCACTAACCGTCAAAACAACATTTGTTTATAATTTTTAACTACGTCAATTTGAGACGAAAATACTGAAATCAGTACCTAAACAGTGAATGATGAAATGTGTCGCGGATTTTCACAGAGCATTTCATTTATCTGACTCCATCATGTCATCTGAGGGCATGGAGTATTCCACGGTCGATAACTGTCTGATAAACACGTCAAGGGTTAAGGTGTGTCGAGCACTATAATTAGTTTGTTATCATCCCCCCCGCGGATAAACAATAAATTGCTATCAGTCTAGGCCGAGTACATACTTTTTGTTATTGGCAATAAGTTGTTGCCACTGAGTATAACGTCAGTATCAAATCGTACGATGCTCTGATATAATATTATTTTGATCCAGTTTCTACACAGATTGTAAACATCAAAATATTGTGAAAATACGAATACGATATTATACGTATAGGTACCTAAATAGCTTTAAAGTTCGAATTTGTTGCTTCTAAGTTTACAGATTTAAAATGCGTGCAAAAATAGAGTATAGAGCCTTTCCTGGTATTCTTCTAGAAGCGTTACAGTCTGGAAGACATCAGATACTTTAAAAACAATTAATCGTATGACCGTTACGTTGATTGGTTTATTTTTTGTCGCTAATAGTGGGCGGTTGTCGCTTGTCATTTTAAATTCGCGACGCATTTGTTTTGCACGAGTACTTTTAATTACTTAACATTTTCACATTCATGTAAGTCTATAAGAAGTAGGTACCTAGTATAACTTAGGCTCTTTAAAAATAGGATTACAGATCCTATACACAGATATGTTTTTAAATACCTTGGTCTGGAGTCAGTTGGGCAAGCCCTTTAACTTATATAACATATTTTTGTATATTAGGTAAAAAGTTGCAAGACCTCATTATTATCAGTAGATATGGGTTTTTCAGAGACAGTATTTTCATAGAATAAATACTTCAAAGATTATTTGATGTTTACTTTCAGCTTATTTTTACAGACTGTTTTGTTTGTATGTTTGAACATAGCTTTATTATATGTTTAATTGAGAGTGATTTATTACTATAAAGAATTCCATAGAATCTAAGAAAAAATATTTTATATTAGGTAATGTAATCTAGAAACAGTTAGCATTGTGTTGTTATGCTATTTCTATAGGTATATATTTTTCAGGACATTGGCCGTTTCACTCGTAAAAGCTTTATATTGTAAAAGCCTGATTATTTTAACGAGTAGGTAATTAGGTGGCTTCTGTCGCAAAATTCCTGGATTATATTAAGATCCAAACAGTATCCATTTGATCAGCAGTCCCTCGGTTTTCGCTACTAGCTACATATATTAAGTACGTAAGCCTTGGTGTCTAGGTATTTCAGTAAAAAACACCTGAAGTTATAAATATTATAAAAGTATTAACCTTCCACCTTGATGAGTAAAACTACGGTAAGCTTGCATAACCTTTTGCAGATAAAAGAAACTAATGAATCATATCATGTCACGCAAAGTATTATGTTTAGTTCAACCCATTATTCTTTAATCAGTGAAGATAATAATTACTTCATACGTCAATCCTGACCTTTCAATGAACGCTGGGGACTCATTACTGTTAAAATGATACCCGAAATGAACAATATCTACGTCACATTGATAAAAGTATAAAGAGAACAGTCGTTTATTAAAAATGAGGTGAACTTTTAAGGTTATTGCGCTTTCTACAGACTTTTGCGGCGTAAATGATTTTACCTATTACCTAAATTCATATTTTACCTAATTACGGATTGGACATCCAGTACCAAAGCCACAAAATGTAGGTATATAGATAGTATATTATCACTGAAATCAGTATTGGGTTGTTGGTTCAACCCAAAAAAATGCTGTTTATGGAAAAGACCAGCTCAGTTACAGTACAATATTTTTGATTCTCAATTTAAATCTGCACCTAAATCATATGGCCTTAGAAGAATAAAATTACCTACTGTCTGCGGCGGTTTTAATGACCTCAAAAAAGTCAGCCGCAAGACAAAAGTGATGAGTATTTTTCCATAGCTCATCGTTGCACAAAAAAGCTTCCGCGAAAACTAGGCAGGTACCCACAACATACAATAGTAGGTGCCTTAAAGAAAAAACGACTTCAGGAAATCCGATGTTGTCATCTCCGTTGACGTAAAGCATACAGCAGCTGTGATTTATTATAATGGATCGATTAACACTTCAATAACTGGTTAAAAAGACAGATTGTCAACTGTTATGGGAACTGACGACATTGCGATGACGCATGCGCTCCCATTAAGACGAACTACGTTATTCATGGATTTCACAAGGACCAACAATAGGTAAGTACTTACCCACCTAATTTCCACCATAATGGTATGACGCATTGTGACATAAAATTAAATGGGACTGATGAATGAAAATTGAATAGGTCCTATCTTCAATAGTGAATGACTGCATAGATTAGTAGATAGAATCATAGTAAAATTCCAATAAAATTCAATGAAATGTTTCTTTATTCAAAGACTTAATTTTTATTCCCTTCATAAATACTTTATAACAAGGAAATTTCTGAAAGGCCGCAGGCAATATACCTAATCAAGATTTTTACAATACGTATTAGATATATCTGTCTCAATATATAGCCACACTATAATTGTTTCCGCGTTATAAAATTCAATTAAACTTTTATTACTATCATCATATTCATCACAGATAGCCTATCAAAACTCATTTTAAAACCTTCCGGTATTATGATATATGGGAATTTCTTGTCGAGTTATTAAAGACACAAGCCATAAATCAACATTAATGTGTTATATCTTTATTTATTAAGTTAAGAATATTAAGGAAATAAAAATCTAGATACTTTTATTACGGTACATATGCGACATCTAGTAGATTCACAAGACACTAACTAACTTTATGCCACCTAGTGGTGGAATGGAGTACTACATAAAACTGAGTTAACTCTGAGTCTCAATAGGTGGCGCTAGTATCAAAGTACAATATTTACTACAGCGCCATCTATCAAAACTAAACCGAAACACTTGGTGAGTCACGTAGTACATAAAATACGTTGAAAAGCGCCATCTATTGTACAAACTACGAACTTGTACATAAACTGACTGTTGTCATTTTTTGGGAGTTGTAGGTTAATGTTACTAGATGGCAGTAAAAGCAATTTTAATAATTGTTATTTTACCTGTATCATTGAGCAGGGCATTGATGTCCGTGGTCGACCCATCGGCCGACATTGCTGTAACAAAAAAGATAACATAAGTTGGTTGCGTTCTACGAGTTTATTTTTTCATTCAATCTTTGAGTTACCTACTTATATTTTATTTCAAATAGAAACTAGTTTGAATGTTTTCCATGCCATTTCTAACAATGCTGGGATAATGTTTTCAAGTCTGTACCTAACAATTTATTGGGCGGTAAGTAAATAAAATATTATATACGATTGGAGCCCAAAAATATCGATTATATCGATTATTTTCAAATCTCGTCAGGATCATTTTCTTTTAGAGTTTCAGAGTTACCTACTTAGGTTGTCAGTAAAATTTTTCAAAATTACTTTGGTTGAGAACAGTAGAGAATTAAGATCACTTTTTACTAGAGAATCTCAAACCCCCGAGCATGTATCTATCTAATGCAGTCCGATCGACATGCTTTAGGTTAGTATCAAGAGATTCTCAGTCACGTCTGCAATACTATTGACAGTAATACTAGGTACTAGGTCTATCAGCAATCCACCTGTCAAGCGTAATTACAGCAATTTCCCATACGATCATTGTAGCGGTCATCGCGAGGCCCATGTTCACTGAGTTAACGGTGCAATATGGCTGTGATGATCATAAGAGCCATTTTAGTTCTTGCAAGTAAATATAGTAAATTCTTTGAAGAGGTCTCTTTGAAGGAAAGTTTTTGATGTTGTAGATAACGAATTTTCAGCTCGTTATTTGAGGGCGCGTTTAAAACAATGAGTGTATGGGTATCCATGTGTGTCAAATATTAAATCTTTTAGAAAGCTTTGTGGCCGTACATTTACATTACCTGCAAAACTGCATAAGGGCAAAAATGAAAGAATGCTCATGTCTCAACTTATTCGTTTAAGCTAAGCACACCCAGTCGGGGTTACCCGTACTGTCTTTCTAAAGGAAATTATTATGTTTCACACTTATTAATATGATGGTCAACGTTTATTACGCTATCACAATGTGCCACCAACGCAATCAAAATAATTCCCATAATTTGAAATACAAAATCACGTGCACAACCGGCCACTCTATAATAGATGTCATATTGCATTGAATTAGGTTTGTTTACAATCTGAATTACATAATTTGCAATGTCGATCGTAACTCGTAACCCCTGCGAGAGAAGGCCGCGATTGAAGCGTGTCGACGAGACACGGTCGGTGACGATTTGGTCATTTTATATCATTGCCAGTACAAGTTGTTTATATTTAGGTACTTCTATTATATGCACTAGTTTTGATTCGATTTTTGATTAGTTTATGTTGGTTTTGTGGCCTTGTATTAGGGCCTGTTTAGACCAATACGTGCTGTGATTACCACTTCAATGTTAACACGTAATTTTTATCTAGATCATGGCATTTGATTATTTAACTTTTAGCGCTTTGGTAGGTGAGTTCATTACTTACCCACTATAATGGCGACGTGTTCAATCTGTCACATTTTTATTATGATGGATGTAAATGGTGCAAAGGCTGTTAAGTTTTGCACCCAATAGGCATGCATACTTGTTATCAGATTGTGATATTGTGTTTGATAAGATTGACTATGTGTAGGTGATAAGGAAAAGAAAATATAGTACCTACGTTCGACTTTCTGCCGATGTACCTGTATGTATTTCCACGTCTGTTTCTAAGCACTGTCAAGATGCTTCATCTAGTTTGTATCCTTTTTTAAAATTGCTATCTATATATTGTGGATCAGACTATTAGAGGTACATAGGTATATCCACAAAACAGGAGAGGACATTTCAGGAGAGTAGAAAAATAAGAGCCTTAAAACAAAAGAGCAATGTCTTGAGCAGTTACTTGAAGAGGTGGATACCATATGCCATACAAGTACACAGATAGGTACCTATACATCGTTAGCATCATTTAAAAATAATATTTTTTATGACTTCGTCAAACATCTATCAAAGATGTACTTACTTGCCTATGACAGATAAGATGAATGATACTGTGCAAACATTCAACAACACACTTGGTATGCGATTCTATGACTATAAAGTTGTTTGACCTGTGCAAAAAGTTAATAAAAATATCCTATCGTGCATCCGTAAAAAATATGAATTATACATTTGATTAAACGAATAATAACTGAAGAGTTATGATACTCCAACTTCTTATCTTCAAGTGATTTTTTGTGGCATTTAGCTACGCTTAGCAAAATACATACTCAAATACGCACCTTTTTTGGTGACTGGAGAGTCAGACTGCTACTGACTAAAGCCCGTCGTTGTTCCGTCTAGAGCCCCATAATTATGTAAGAAGACCCTGATTACTCTTTCGAACAATGCCACAAGCCACAACCCCTGTAGGCTTCTGATCTAACTAAAAGCGTTTAGGGTTATACCTATTTTAATTTTCAATTAATATTTTCAAAACTGGAAGGTATTCAAGGTAGAAATCAAGAGTGAAATTTGATGAACATGCAGATAGGTGGGATGTATTTCCCTATCTGAAAAACAACAAATAAATAACGGAAAATCAACTCACTATGCATTATCCTATCGGTGTCTCTTCTGAGAAAATTCCGTAAAGGCGCATCCACTTGCACGACTTAGTTTATAATAAAGACCGACACGTTTATCTAAGCAGTAAATATCTAAATACATGGGTATTCCCTCATACCTAGTTAGATAAAGTTTCTTCATTCTATTGAACGACCGATATCAGTTTTCAAACTGCAATTATGTGTAAAGTAGGATATTGATTTACTTACATAAGTAATTTGCCACTAGTCGATACTTAAGTGATTATGTATTTTATTATTTACTGATAGACGATAATAGATGTATCTAAACCTTTTTGAATTTCCAGCAGTGATCTGATTTTTACAATAAATCTCACGACATATTTCAAACAAAGTTCTTAGGTATCTTCTGCACATTACCTACATGCAATGTCGAGTGCCGAATTATAAATTATATTATGTAAGCAACGTAATAAACTGTTATCAAAATCAAGTAGGTATTTTTACTTCTTCATAATTCCAGACCAATTCTCTCAGTTTTCTTCCTCAATTTGTTACGACACGTTTTTTTTTTTTGTTGCTCATTCCTTATTCATGCGGCAGGAGTTAGGACACGGGAGCACTTACAAGCAATCTAAACCGATATTATTTAATACAAAACTTTCCATCAATTTATTTGAGAGTAATCAAATACCAAACTTGACGAGGGTCTCGTTAATATACCTAATACAATTTGTACAAAAAGCGTGATACAAAAACTGACAGGTGCTTTATATTACCTAAGTCCTAAAGCAAGGTTATATGGCTCAGATGCAAGGCATGGGCTTTCCCCAAAGTCTAAGGTGACCAAATTAAAATCTGCATTAATTGGTATCCATCCTATAGGTGCACATTCAAGCTCTTTATCTCTTCATTTTTTCCGTGTAGTTGATCCCTCGATCAAGAAAGTTTTCTATTCAACGGATACAGAAAATCTCAGTTTTAACAGAGCGAACATAACTTGCCCGTTTTATTAATCTGCTCCAAAAAAGAGACTCTTTGTAATAGTTTATTTGATTCTGTAAAGGCTCTATTATCTACTTTTTGTCTGTAAAAAATAATTATATCATCTACAACATCCCGGCGTCGAAAGCTTTTGTAGTAGGTATTATATCGTAACCACAAATCGTTCAGTAGACCCACTACTTACTTGTAGGCACAACCGCCAGTTTATTTTTTTAATCCTTTTTTTCTGTGGACAGACTTGATTGTTCGGAATTCGATTTGTGGTTTTTATATAAAAATAGATACTAATACTCTAGTGTTGTGGTTTTGAATACAATTATTGTAATTGCTATAGGCTTATAGGATTATGACGTAGCATTGTACATTGATAGCATTTAAATAAGGTTTAATAATACCCGAATTATTTTGTCAATGAAAATACTGCAGTAATAAGTAGTAAATCACTTTCTTTAAATGTATTACTCCAATCATAGAAAATTCTAGAACCACCTGACCAAAAAGTTCATACTATTTAATAAAAAAAAATCACGGTAACAAAACTTAATCAACCATATAAATAAAATACCAATAGCAATCAAACTAATTAGCGCGCCGGTAATATTTCAAAGATTTTTATTTGCAATTAAAATAATTGTTAGGTATAACATGTTACATAATATAATATGTCCTTGACCGTACATACAAAAGTGTTAACACCTACATTAATGAAGCCAGTTATATTGTTTGCAAACAAATAGAAAAAAACAAATGAGTTTCTATAAAAAGTCTGCATGATTACTCGAGTAGTAATAGTGGTTCAAAAATAGGTTACAAAATAAAATTATTCAATTCACTATCCGACTTATTCATAGTACAAAATAACGTAACCAATTTAAAAGTTTCAGTCAAAAAAAGACACTTAATCAGAACCGTTCAGTACTTTTGTTTTATCCATTCGTGTTTTCTTCTGTTAATCTTATCTGTCCGCATTCTTGCAAATATTGTATCAAGCATTGTAGTGTTTGTTCATATGACAACTTCAATGTAGCATTGACAGATTATCAAAAACAATCCATCCACCAGGGATTTTGTAGTGAGGATTCATAACAATACTACATTAAATAAATATTGACTACAGATCAATATTATTGATCATTAATATCCTCGTAAACCTTTTCAGACGTCTTCTTCTCTTGAACTATGGACTTTGTTGTTCGAGAGTCGAATCTATCGTTCAATCGTCGAATCATTCGTCTATCAAAAAGGAGTGAAAAATTAACGAATTCATTGTTATTTAGGCCAACCTTTAAACTACACATTTCTAAAGTACGAATGACTCATATAACTTACTCTACCAAATATAATTTCTGTTTTACGATTGAGCATTGCGCTTTATCAATTCCTTCGACCACATCTTCCGCATATCAAATCTCTTAACACCTGTCTTCTCCACACATTGCGCTCACCAAATATTAATCGATATCGATCAACAGTTCAATAACAATCGGAAGTACAATAGGAACATAAACACGCTAAGGTCAATCATACCAATTTGTATGCAAGAGGCATGGTGTCTACGACCCGAGCCTCTATGGTCGACAGATATAGGCAGTGTCAGTGACAATAATACATAACATGAGGTCACACCATTGTTTGTGTACTGTCATGTGATTAGTTCACTGTCGCGTGTTTTGGTGAAGTTCTATACGGATCGTAGGTATTGCTAATACTTTCCTGCCATTCTTTTATTCTAAGTCCAGCATTCTATAACACTAACTAGCTTGCTACGTTCGTGCGGTTTGACAACTATTGTTTTTACGTTTTAAACTTGATACCATACCCTAGGTATCGTTAATTTGTATAACATTATGTAATTAATGTTTTAATAAGGCGAACCTACCTATGTTGCGTTTCTATGTAATGCTTAGTATAGGAAGAACAGACATGATACGCAGTCAATAGGGAAGGAAATATTTGTGGGACACTACTCGTACCTATGACCTTCAACTCAAACTTAGGAAAGGTCATGACCACACTCGTACACGTACGAAGTGATGGCCCATAGAGTAATTCAATTGCTATTGTACATAAGCCTGGTCCATATTTTTCCCTAAAAAAATGAGAGTAAAAAAAGATGACTGTCGTTATAGACGCGACTAAGGGTTCCATTCAGGGAAGTTAAATATTTTGTCTCTTTATAACGATATCATACAAAACTTCGCGCACGTGTTTCAGTCGACACGAGTTGTCAGAAATGTTTGCACGCAATTTGTCACTTTTTACTAGAGCGTAGTAGATGAAACATTTTGTGTGAATCATAGTGTCGCACACGGATAGAGTCTCACCTTAACATAACAAAACGAATATCCATTACAACGCTATGATTTCAATCTAATAAACAATTGCGCTCGATCTAAAATTTTAATAACCCTACAATATTCACGTGTTCAATGGAATATTCAACCACAAAATGTCCTTGAGAAGTGCAATATGTAAATGTAGTGTAACTTAAGAATATATACAGACTTGTACTGAATGAGATAATCATACAGTCTGGTGACTATAAAAATTAACACTGAACTTCTGACGCCATAAAGAGAGTGTTTTAATGGTGACGAGGCTAGCTGTGGGGTTTTGTTTCTTTATATTGTTTTGTAGTTTATCTGCAGGATTAAGTATAACTTACATATGTCATAATAAGTTATTACTTTTAAAATTAAAAAACTTTAGAGTGAGACTACTACGTATGAGACATTTTCTTTAAACTTTTAAGAAATTGTTTTTTGTTAGGTTCTCTTCGACAATAAGTGTTTTTTGAGCTTTGATACTTACCACATGTCAATATTTTCTGTGAAAATAAATAATCTGGTGTGCCTATCATACTGAAAAACTGTCCTTTCGATATCCAAGCTATTTAATTAAACAAGAAAATAAATGAATACAGCTAGGTTTCATTGCCAGTATAGGGAAATAAAAATAATTCAGACTAGAATATGCAAAATAAATCATGCAAATCCTACGATAAGAAATCTAAAATGACCGACGTAATTACGACTGATCTGCATAAGCAAAGAATTAATCTTTATCCACTCTGATAAGAAACTACATACAAAGTGAAAACTAACATGGAGATTGATAATGGTGATTAGTAACTGTCTGAACTGCCTATTTGTGTAAATAATAACAGTTCCTTTAATAGTGGGTGGAGACAACTTGCTCTAATTAAAGGCATAAGGGAGGCTAAACTTCTAGGGTTTATCATAGCTAGCTTAACTATGTTGTGACTTTTATTACTTCAAGTAACAAAAAAAAATCTATTGACATAATTGGTGTATTTAATTACCTGAGTATTAAAATATGGGACCGTATGCATAAAATATACATATATGCCTTCGACCATTACGCAAAAACTTCAGTTCCAATAGAAATAAATGGGACCCATTATGGCTCCTTTTATCAGAGCTCGTAAGGAATTTTCTCCAGCCATGAAACCATCGGAAAAAGCTTGTCATATTATAAATGCTAACTACGTTTATTGTCAACACTGTATTAGCCAGCTGATTAAATATATAATAGGTATGCTAACTGTTCTAAAGGTCAAAAGAATCGTAGGATCATTTTATCGTATGCAAAACATAAACAAACAATGACATTGTTTCAGAGATAATTTATTGCGTTTCTATTTACTCAGAAGAAAATAATATGCAAGACAAATATTCATAATGTATTTACAGTAATTACAGGTTCTAATTTTATAAATGACTCGTGTTATTTCAAGTTATCAGTAATTATTAAGCAACGATAAATATGAGGACCACACACGCTCGTTGGTATTTAAATAATATTTAATGCTATATATCTATCTATCTCCTAATCAAAATAAATACGTTTCCGAAAAAAAAGATTTAGTTTACGATTTGACCCCGCCTTGGCACGCTTGTATATTGGGTACCAAATAAAGAGACCTAATAAGTAACTTTTGTGTTTATATTTTCGGCACTCGGAAATTTTCTTTTAATTTAGGTATAATTAATCGTGTGTCCTTACACAGGTACTGAGCTGACAGACAAACAGTCAGACATATTAAGTTATTTCAAAGGGACAATGATAGAAATATGAGCACGGACTAAGCCTCACTAGTACATTCAAGTACGTCGTAAGGTATTATTGTAATAAGCCCTATTGATTTACAGCCGTGATTTATAGTAAATATTATTTAATCTATATCGTACCACTCGATGGAATATAAAACCCCTTCAATTATTACGATTGTCTTTGCTACTTCAATGGTGCTAACATAAAGGATATGTTTGCCGATGAAGTGTTTGTTCAGTGTAATTGAAAGACACATAAACACAATTCTAATACTTATGAATGTGTAAGTACCACTGACCTAAGTAAGTAAGTCTGACACCAGTCTAACCAAGGGGTATTGGGTTGTCCGGGTAACTGGGTTGAGGGGGTCAGATAGGGCAGTCGCTCCTCGTAAAGCACTGGTACTCAGCTACATCCGGGTAGACTGGAAAGCCGACCCCAGCATAGTTGTGAAAAAGGCTCGGAGGATGGAGGATGGATATGAATGCGAAAGTAATTCTGTCTGTCTTTCCAGCTTTCATGCCAATACGCTACTAACCGATATTTGATACTCAGATTGTCGAGAGCCTCAACAAAAGACGTAGGATACTTTTATTTGCCTGTAGTACCGAAAAGGTCTTAAAAAAACTCCTACTCAGCAGGAACATTTCTTTCCTCTTAATATAGGTATTTATGTATTGAAATCTCAACCCACTGACGCTTTTAATAAATACAACTGTTCAGTGTCAAGTTTTCCATTAGTATCATTAGACACGTGAGTTATCACGTTGGTCGTTTGTGTAATATGCAATAAATCGCCTCATTAATTAAAGGGTACCACACAAAGTCAATTAGCATCTATTATCTATCTATACATAGATACAAGTGTTCCTGGAAAACCGTTATTTGAAATATACTTAATAAGTGCGTCTTTTGACTCAAGTTAAACTTGGTTAGACTTATTAAAATAAAAAACATAATTTAAAGATATAAAGGAACAATAATGCACTAATCTAACAAGTCCAAGGATATCTTTTGTGTAAGCGCAATATAAAGTACTTAGCATTAAGATTACCTAAACTTAAGTATCAGCAATCGATTGGCAATTGTTATAATGTAGTAGTAGAGGAAAACAATAAAAATGACGTCATAGTCACGTGCAGAAAAGCCCCTTATTTCAAATACTCAATAACATACAATTGTTATCATTTTAATCACGTATTCCAGAACTTGATCTGCCGTCACAAAGGTGGCTAAAGTGTTTATATTGCCCTCTTAAACAACAAGTTTTTCACATGAACAGTAATTTTCCTGTCTACACATTATTAATCAAAGACAACTGAGGAAAACAGTAGGCTGTAATGTCATTAGAAATAATAATCTATTGAGACGATTTTTGAACAGTGGACTTACCCGAGAAAAAAAATATGTCAATTTCATTCTTGAAAGGGTATTAGGACAAGGGACCATTCAATTAACAAGTAATTTGTGCATATCAATAGAGGAAAACAGTAGGCTCTACAGTCATTAAAAAATCAATTGAGATGACTTTTGAACAGTGGACTTACCCAAGAAAAAAATTACATCAGTTTTATTCTTGTAACGTACACATCATTAGGGAAATAGACCGATCTATTACCTATCCGGAAACTTCGCTATCCATTGAATTCTAACTGGCAGCTTTTGCAATTTATCTACGAGAAAGACCCGGAAAATTATTAAAACAAGTAGCAACCGTATCTAGCTAATGATCTTAATAGGTTTCTGCCAATATTGATTTAAGCTGTGTCCTAAGTTGGCGGTGCGATGCGGTGCTGTACTATGCGGTAATAACAAAGCTTCACAAACACAATATAAAGTATTTAGGCTAGTTTATAAGAACAAATCAATCGATTTAATGAACTGTTCAGTGTTATTTTAAATATTCCATAGGGTCGGGGATACGTGCCTTATAGCTAATTAAAATCAGTCAATTTTGAATGCTTTTAAGCAAAAGGACCCAGCCCAGTTCTGTCTTATATGTTAAACTACGGCATGAAAATTATAATCGTGTACACCAGCCTAGCTACGACAAGGGGTTACACCCAATACGTCTAAGGTTACGCAATGAAAAACTCGTTATAATCATGTGCGGTACCTTACCGGCAACTAGCAACAGTCTCATACAGTTAATTAAATATTATAGATGACTAATACCAATCCGGTCTCGAACTACCTACTCGTTTTAAGTTATGAGCGTGAAACAGTTCAGAAGTCATGTCTTGTTAGTATACTGTTAGTTACATAAAAGGATGCAAATGGGTAGATAATAATTGTTGTAAATGTATACAATATAGGTACTAACATGAAAAAAATAGAAGACTGGCTATATTGATGTTTTATTGAGATTCTTTCATCTGCATATTATATCTCAAAGTTTTCTATAGCTAATTAAAATCTCTTTACAAATCCGATGATATTGACATGGCATATGAATTTAGTATTTACTTTGCACCTAGAAACTCGATATTTAGCATAAAGGTGTGATAACTATAAAGGAAAAACCCCAAAAGTTGTATTAACCACGTCTCACTTGCAATAATTATTTATGAATTTAATTACATATTTCTAGGAAATATGGTATCCTATTTAGTGCAGTGATTACAATATTGCATTTTTGATTGGGTACAAAATCAAAGCAAATTATCCATGGCAAGAACAGCTAGTGGTAAATTTAACATACATAGATACAACTAGTACCTATATACGTCGTATAACCTATAATCCTATTTCTATAATACATTTCCACATTACAATAAATCTATTTTTAATATCGCAAAAAGTAGGTACTTTTGTATTAAGTATTTTATCCTCAACAATCTTTCTTGTTATGTCGTTTATTAATGTCTCATAAATATTTTTTACGGAAGGCTTCTTAACATAAATTAAAATAATATTACAACTGTCAATTAATCTTAAAGATTTATTTATAGATCGAATGAAAAATCACCTACGTCAACTACCAACAAATAAATTGATTTTCTTTAATAAATCATTTTTGTAATATTTCCTTGAGCAATAAATTGACAGTTTTTCCTGCTTCATTAATGAAAATGGGAGTAAGAATTTCATATGCCAGTAGTCTGGTAACTATGACTATATTTACAAACCGCAAATTCAACCACAATCCCCGGGTTTACCAATGAATGCAACTTAACATCAAGACTGTGAGTAATTTTCGTAAAAGCACGCAAGCTTACACAAAGTTTAATTACAACATTTCTCAATATCCACCTTTGCTCAACTTAGTAACTTACAAAATATTTAATTAATAGAGATCCCAATAGTTAAATGGAAGTATGAAATAATAGCCGTTTTCTGCGGTTTCACCCGGGACCCGTGGAAACTAATGTCCCTACCGGGATAAAATGAAGTCTGCCCTACCGGGATAAAACGAACTAGCCTTACTCAGGAAGAGTCTAGCTTCCCAACAGTGAAAGAATTTTCCAAATCGGTTCAGTAGTTTTGAATGTTTTGAAAAAAAAGTCGTGGTGGCCTAGTGGATAAAGGACCAACCTCTCGAGTATGAGGGCGCGGGTTCGATCCCAGGTCAGGCAAGTACCAATGCAACTTTTCTAAGTTTGTATGTACTTTCTAAGTATATCTTAGACACCATTGGCTGTGTTTCGGATGGCACGTTAAACTGTAGGTCCCGGCTGTCATTGAACATGTTTGGCAGTCGTTACAGGTAGTCAGAAGCCAGTAAGTCTGACACCATTCTAACCAAGGGGTATCGGGTTGCCCGGGTAACTGGGTTGAGGAGGTCAGATAGGCAGTCGCTTCTTGTAAAGCACTGGTACTCAGCTGAATCCGGTTAGACTGGAAGCCGACCCCAACATGATTGGGAAAACGCTCGGAGGATGATGGTTCAGTAGTTTTGAATCCTTTCGGGTACACACAAACAAACAAGTTAAGTGCTAAACTAATCATAGTAAACCAATAATAGTAAAAAATAACTGCCTCGTTGGTCTAGCTGTCGCTAGTGCGGCTGCTAAGCACGAGGTCTCGGGTTCGATTCCCGAGTCGGGCCGAAATCGCTTTGTGGGTTTTAGAAGACTTTCACAAAGCAGCCCGGAGCCTGGAAGCTGGTGATTGATACACCCGTGCATCGGAGAGCACGTAAATGTCGGTCCTGCGCCTGATCTCTCTCCGGTCGTGTCGGATTACCGTCCCATCGGGCTATGAGAGTTAAGGAATAGTGAGTGCACCTGTGTCTGCGCAAATGCTCGTGCACTATAATATGTCCTGCGTAGTTGGCTAATCTCCTTACATGAGATCAGCCGCCGTAGCCGATAATCGGCTAGGAGGACATCAGTAAACCAATACAACTCAATTTTTATGTCAACTAATAGTTCTCAAACAATACCTAAATGAAATAAAATGTTTATTTTTAGCTCCATATTTTATTATTTTAATCTTATAACACGGTAACCCAAAGTGAAGAATAACAAAGCTATTGACATACTTTCTTCATGTCAAATGTGTTGCAAGTGATTTTTCTTATCTGGAAAGTTTGCTTATCGTTATCATAAACATGAATTTCAAGATGTCTATTTAACGGTTAATGGCCTTTATTTCGCGTAAGTTTTTCCTTAGTAATAGGCCAATCTATTAAGTACTTAGGAGAAATTGTACCTAGTGATAATATGGCTTTTTTTAATGATTGGCGAAAAACGTATTACTTTTCCTTTTATTTGTCTATGCCAAATTTTTTGGCACCAGTTTTAATTGCACCTGTCTATGTATATTACACGGCTATTTGCCGTGACTTAAAAATAAACTAATTATTAAGCATCTTGAAAGAATTACTAGCTCTGTACAAACCCATAATCACTTTCAAGCAAAAATTAATGTAAATCAGAGCTATATAATTTTCCACGCTAATGAACGCCACGTGTAAAACGAAGATAACACAGTTAATGCATATGTATATAATGCACAGGTACGTATAGTAATTTAATACTTGAACCTTGATCCTTCCAGAATACGTACTTATGTCTGGGTGGACAGTATAAGCCGATTAATTTCTTGACAGTCTTTAATGCACTCCACTCATGCTATTGTAATCTTTTCATTATCGGTAGTTCTTCAGCGTTAATATTTTGTACATAATTACACACGAGTTGTGCGTGAAGTTCGCAACCTGTGTTTGCAATTTCTGAACCTGTGTTTTGGCACTCTACATTTCTGTCATGCTTTACTTTATTTTTATTAGTTTTGTAATTATTCTCGTTGGAAAGCCTATGTTCAGCAGTGAACGCCCCACAGCTGGTATGATTGTACATGGATGGAAAGGGAGAGGAACACCTAAGAAAAGATGGATAATTTGCCTGAAATATTAAATAAATAAGAAGGGTGTGAGTGTCAGTATGACAAGTGACAGGAAGGAATGGAATCGAATGACATATTGCACCGACCCCAACTAAATCTTGGGCACAGGGCAGGAAGAAGCAGGTACAAAAAATGCGAACAGCAATCAGTTGACAAGCTATACTCAATTGCTAACTACTACACAGACCAGACAGCGTACTTAAGTAAAAGGTTGTCAAAAACGAATTCAGAGTTTATTGACACGTATTCCAACCTTCATACAACCTACACCGAGGACCTCTCAGCTCCTGGAAATGAAATTTCGTACCATAGTCACGATCCTATTGATAAAACAAGGATAACATCTGACAGGGAAATCCCTAGTACCTACAAAGCATGCATTCCATTTGGCACGTATTCATTTATACATGGTTTACGATCCAATTTGAATGCAGTGTCTCGATCCAAATAAAATAAATGCTATTTTTATAGACGAGACAGGCAGAATTATTGTATTGTCCGTAATCAATGAGGATAATATTGTTATGACAATGTCGTTTGGATATTGAAGGTCCTATCTTATTTCAATATTTATGAAAATAGAAGTTAAAACTATTCAAATACCCAAAATGCGAATACAGTCTACAGATACTTTTGCAAACAATTTGATAAATTTGTTGTTATATTTATTCCTTTCAAATATAAGTACTTCACCATGATATAACGAAAATTATATCAACAGCAGGCTCTCTAATGTAACTAAATAGCCAGTACAATAAACCATTTTTAATACGAACCCAATTAAGGTTGTAACTTTTTTTGGGCAGCACCTTATTACTGCAGTAACAATAAAATATTGTTTATTACCATAATCAAATTAATCATCAGATATAGTCAAGGTTATTATTAATACAGATGTTTTTATACATAAAATAATGAGAAGATTGATAATTATAATTAAATCTGGACATAATTGTAGTAGCTACTCGAAGCATGGTAAGTAGGTACGTGCATATTTAACATACAATCGTATCTATTTTTCTGCTTTAAACCATAAATAAATTAAATATTTATTTATACAGTTCAGGAAATAAATATATATCAAAAAAATAATAAATAGGGCTCTGGTGAGAAAATTTATCGCAAGCATTATTTTTTTACTTTTTACTAAGAGTTTTGGTTCTAAAGTTCTCACTGATTCTCACCTTCAAGTTGACGTCTGTCAGTACGTGTGTGATAACAGGAGATAATGTTGTTTGATAACAAAACAATAGAGATTCCAGTATTGTGATAAATTCAACTATTTGCCATAACAAGTGCATGGAACGTGATTGCGAAGGATCATTTTATTATACGTAGATTGTTGCCTATCGTTAACTGCATCTTTTTTTTGCATTTTAGTTTGCATAATTGCTGGTGTTGGTATTTTTTTATTTATTTTTAATCGCAGAAGGCATGCAGTAAGATAGCTATGGTGATTCACTCCGTAAAACATTAACGCGTGTCGTAATTACCCATAAATTAGCAAGTAGTAACAAAAATGCCTTTAAATAATTCGGAGAAAAATATCGCATGCATTACGCAGTCAACACTAAAATGCTTGAAAGTAGGTACCTACCTAATGAAAGTAAATTGAACTTATTCTGAACAAGCATACCTCATTCATTCTTTGTTTTAGAAAACTTCGATGTGAGCCAAACAACAGAAACATCAAATCTAGGATTGGGGCCCAAAAGTCAAGCCCAGTCGCGAATGCATCCAGATAGGTGGGCCAACATTGTCATCCAGTGGATGGCCCCCTGAAGAGATAATGGGACGGCCTGGACGCCTACAACCATTACTGGTGGGGACACTCAAAAGATCGAGAGGTACTGAACAAAATGGGGAGGCATTTGCCCAGCAGTGGGATAATTCAGGCTAAGAAAGAAATCTATACACATTTAATAAATGGTCACGTTCTTCATCTATGACTTAACTGAGTCACGTTATAGGAAAATGGCGAGAGAACTTTATATCCTACACCGTACCTAGTTAAGTAGTTAATTTCATAATTAATTCGCCAAAATTGTTAAGAGACAATGAGTAAGTTACCATTGGTCATCCTTGCTATACGTACCCGCTTATAACGTAAGAAATCTTTGTCATACAATGAGTAGGATTGTATGTATACTGACTCAATATTTTTCTGTCCTGATATAAATCCAATTGAAATCGATACAAACTAATTTCACGAAGGTATTTTGTTAATATTCTATGACAGCACCCATAAAATATCGCCACATTTGAATATTATAAGTAATAAAACATTTTTGTGATGAGAATACAAAATATTGTTGAATAAATTATTCTTACATTCCAAATTACAACTGATGTGGTTCGTAATAAAATGCAAAGTAGGTACTGAAGTGACGTCAAATGCTTCAAAGAATTGGCCGTGCAACGCAACGTGAGTTACTTACTCTATGCACAGATTATCTTAATATTCTATAACAGAATGATCGAATAGATACATTTATTTAGTAGTTAGTGGTGTTGAATTATTTATAATACCAAAGATATGTAGATAGACAGGGCACGCTGACCTACGATGTGTCTTCAAACATAGAGGAGATTTGATGTCATCATTGAGACACGGACCTTCCGAAAACAGCTAAGGATGTTTGCTTGTTAGCATTTTTAGTGCATTCCTACTAACAAAACCCATATATAGACATCGTAACGTCAAAAAATATTTGACATCAAGCCACGAGTTTAGACCAATGACCTATAGACAGCAGATGGAACAAAATGTATGCGGAAATGCAAATGTTTTGCGCTACGCTCAGTTGATCGAGTTGATTTAATATAGCATACCTATAGTCTGGCATAATATTACTCTGTAAGTGTAGGTTGTACCAACACGTTTTTCTAATCATGCTACACATGACACAACAAAACCTCCCACTAAGTATGATGCACGTAAATGACCGATGACTCTAATTAATATTAGCGTCTTCCTTTATTTTACGACTAAGACTTCTGATTTGTAAAGTCGCAATTTGTTTTGGTGATTTGCAATCTAAGATAAACAAGGAAATCGTTAGTAGAGCTACGCAAAAAGCAAATCTTTTGCAAATGAGGTAGGTACAAATATTTTTATAAAATCTTGGTAGATATCATCATTATAAATTGAAAACTTTGATCATATATTTACAATTGTATATTGTTTCCGCTTAGCAATATATATCTTCAGAGAGAAAAAAATAAACAAAATGTATTTATATCGCGCGACAAAATTCTAGCTCCGATTTATTTCAGGTTTTGTTTTAAAGTACTTGACATTCAAAGTGCAAGAAAGCTAGAAAGGTAGGCGAGTGCATGTCCCTATCGACATTCCCTCCCGTCTGGAGGGTGACTCAACCCTTCAATTATTTACACCCCTCCACTAGGGGACAATATTTTCAACCTCACTTTGATGTGACTGAAAACCAGCAGTAAATCCGTCAAGTTCATGTGCAAATCCAATTAGTCAGTCAGACTACCTATGTCGAAAATATCATATTAGTAGAATAAGAGCGGCATTTTGATTTCATTTTTTATTAGTTTTAATAAGCAAATCTTGACTTCGCAGGCAAAAAAGTTTATGTTAGGGAGAAAAAATTGTGACCCGGTAATGAACATCGATTAATATAGTGTCCTAACAACATATGAAATCTTTCGTCGATCGCAACATATACTTACATATTACCAAGCCTTAAGATAAATTACACGAGGCAATATAGGAGCAATAACTGATAATTCGGATACATGCTTTCAATTCATTATCAATATACAGTTACAATCATTACTTATTAAGTACGTTTTGCAAGGTTTGCACGGCTAACTGGTTGTACCGAGCCATATAAGGGTTAACTACGTACTAATATGTAATGTAATAAATGTAGGTACAATATACTGTATGTTTTAGGTACAGAAAGGTTTAGTTCTCACAACAGTAGAGATATTGGGAGTGGTCGGTACACACAGTTAATATTTCTGAATTGTTCGTCAGTTTTTGCCAGTCAATTGTATTATTTATCACAACATTCGTGTTCTATATTCGAAAAAGTTTGTATTTTTAAATGGCAAAACTAAAAATATTTAATGCTAAGATATGGAACGATTTGCTTCAAGTTTCTTATACTTAGCTGAAATCCTTGCAATTATCACCATTCACATATGCAATTTCTTTTAATTTTGGTGCGGCTAAAATTACTACCGCCACACATAAGTGACATTGCAATTATGTATTAAATTAAAATCACATGACACAACACTTTTACATACAAAATCACTGTTTCTGTTATTCAGTACTGAGAAGTAATAACGAGAAAATAATTAAGTTATGATCAACAAGCGATGTCCTTCTGTCTTCGATTGTATTTCGCGGAACCACCCTTTCATATGTAATATGTGTTCTTGAAGACCATTCGAAACAAAACCTTGATATGGAGAAAAGGCTTCCTCCCTTCACAAAACAATATATAAATAGATTTCCATGTGCTCTAAAAATATAAAATAAACAATCGAGTTCCAAAGATTTTACGAAATCTACAATACTAGTAAAATAAAGTAACATCGAAGTTTTTTTTATATGAGAATTGTCCGTACCTATACCTTAATATTTTACTATGTAATGTTAATGTATTTCTGGAAAAACAAAAGCTATTAGCAAACACAATACGCCCAAAATTATGGTGTCACTTACAACAACCTAGCGTCGGTGTTAAAGCATCATAATTATTTTATAGTTCGTATTTTGTTTACAGCCAGCATGGTAAATTAATTGTGCTTTTATTACTGTTAAATTGGTATTGTTTGTAGTCATAATAAATACAATATAGCATAAACTTACGTGAAAATTTTGGCTTTAGAATTATGTATTAATTTTATTGAGTTACCTGTATTTTTTTCCAATGTTATATTTTATCCTAAAACTAGCTTCTGCCAACGGTTTCACCCGCTTCCCGAATCCGGATGATGATATAAACTTCGCCGGGGTCTAAACTATCTCCCCTCTAATTTTCAGCTTAATCGGTCCAGCCGTTCAGGCGTGATGGCGTGGCCAAGCGATATAGGGTTTAATTTTTATGCATTAGTTTAGATAGTAGTAGGTAGTTATAGATTAGTTTACTTAATAATCTTGGTTCTCAGTCCATGTCCATCAGTAAAAATATAAAATCCTCAGGGAGTATAAGAAGTATACCATAAAACATGGTAATTCGTATAAATTGACCCACGCCAAAGTGACACGTATAACCTTGGCGTGCTTTTTGGCAAATTGGTCATTTGCCTGCTAAGTGATAGCTGGCTGCCACCGCCCAAGTTGACCTGAACTGGATTTAGCTGGAAATTTTAGTTAAAGACGAGTAAAATACTTAGTTTATTACGCTTTTTAAACGAATTGATAAAAGTTTCAAAGATATTTTCGTTTATAGTATACCTTAACAGTAATGCAAAACTTAGTAGTTTTTTTCTTAAGTTTAGCAGCAAAACAACAGTTACTGGCTACTTATTTGTCTAATATTGTATCAATGTTTGACAACTAAATTGAATTAAAAGTGAAGAAAAAATAACACTACTCCCTTCTACGTTTTGAAATAGGTACAAAACGTATTTATTTCATAAACTTCTTCTCTCCTATTCAGAGCGCGTCAGTCTTGTTACCTATGATTTTTGTGGTTTTAATAAGTTTTGAGAATAACCGAAAGACCACAAAGCAACGTCTTAATACAAAACAATTCGGTTTTCCTTCTTATTCACGCCTGCAGCCAGTTACGCTTAAATAGTGAGCTGGAATTCAATATTTATCAAAAGCTGCTGAAGCGCTTAATGCGAAAAAGGTCAGCTGCGATATGGCTGACTTGTTCAATCGTCTTGGCTATGGCGTATGCCTTCCGCATTGTATTTCATATTATTACTGACAGAATTATGTTGATTGAGCACAGGTAATATACATAAAGATGAGCATTTATATGTTGCTGAATATTATACCTACTTATTATAATAAATGGTATTTTAATGTGGTTTCTATGTACTCATATAATAAATACCTCTTATTTATTGTCAATACACAGATCGTACTCGTACAAAATCTACCTCTGTTTGCAAAGGAAAAAAAAATATGTTTACAAAAATATACATGAGTTAAACAAGTGTGTTATTTCACACTATGATTACTGAGAATCGATAGCAATCTGCCTTAAGGCTTTTTCGACCTAGACCACTCTTGTATTAAAAACATAAGTCCCTAAATATGTCCGAGCCCACTAAAGACCGCTTCCATTCTATCTGTTGTCTGTTGTTTTTCTCTCTAGAATAGAAGAAATACCCTACTAATAATATTACTTGTATAGGGCTGATGACAAAATTCTATTTCCAAGCAAATCAAGGGTATATTGGGAACTGCCATAAGTAGGGACGTAAGGTACGAGAAGTATTTTTACCATCGATGACAGTGACTCTAATAAATCTGTCAATCTTATAAGTAACGCATGCATATTTTTGACGATACATTCAGTATCTCCTTATACCGATATTAAAATAGAGGGGCTCAAAATGAGCTTTTTAAAGAAACTTTTTAATAAGTAACCAAAATAAATTGTTGTTAATCTTTTGGGTGATTCGTGAATACTTTGGCTGTTTGGCACATTAAGAAACTAACTGAATATGACTTTTTGTGGGACCCAAACCAACAAGCCACTGCTTAAGTATAAAACAGTGCATGTGTTACTAATTTATGTAACAATAAATAATTCATACATACAATCGATGGCAAGACAGATTCCTGTTCATAACTGAACATCGAGTACTGATGCTTACCTGGAAAAGAAAAAAAACACTCATAAGTACATAGTATTACATGCTAAAGCACTTAATAAGGCATCTATTATTGTATCCGAGTGGAAGTAAACATTAATTAGATATTATCGCTCCTAAATGTAAGCAAGCCTGTCTTTTTTGTTCTTCCTGGCTTTAAATACAGATACTTTGTTACTACCTACCGAAACACATTTCAATAATTTTGGGTTATCTATCACTAACTTTTGAACCCGGTGGTACCCATATCGACAAAATAATGAAATCAATTCAAATATCACAGAGATTACTGCGTTATATTGTGAGTCATTTGTACCAGCAAAAACAGCAAACTGACTTATTTTGCTCGAGGAAACAATCATTATTATCTAACATGGTTCAGTGCAGAACTATCAACGGCGTATTATTTTTTCCCAGCGCTACTTATGTATGTACGTTTGTCATTTGTTTGTGGTGGTATCGCAAAAACTGACGCCCGTTAGCTGCTTACATCATGACTTATTAGCGTGATTATTATGCCATTTTATAATGCTGAAAAAAACAAGGTCCATAATGTATAATGTACTCGGGTTTGTGACAAGTACAAAGTAGATGGTATTATTATAATATGTAAATTGAGGTACGATACTTGAAGTTTTATTGGTAAGTGGTGGGTTCAAAAACGACATAAATAATGTTATTTACCTAAGAGCAAGTCATTGTTTGTTTTGTCTTCTAATAATTACGTACCTTCACGATTTTTCAAAGATTATGTTAAAAATGAAATTAGATGAGACACAGCATTAATTATGAAGCTAGTTTGTACAGAAGCTTTATTAATCAGAAAAAATACTGATGAAATTCAAAGACAATAAAACCCTGGTTTTATTATTTTAGTTTTATTATTTTAGTTTTATTTTTTTAGTGTAATGTGATTAATAAAAAAGAGGAATCCGGTACTGAAGGTCCCTAATTTTTTTAATTTGACACTATATTAGGATATCCATGATGGTTAAAATAAAATATAATGCATATACATTACTTTCTATATTATGTACAGTTACTTTTGTAATCTTACTCATTATAAAATTACGAACACACGGACATCGTGTGAAAACTGTCTTGATCAGGTTAATGTCCGGCGCGCACAATTTTCATGAACCGCTTGCTTAACAACAGCATTATTTTGTAATAATTGAACATATCCTACAACCAGTTCGGCTATTACAACAATACATATTTTTACATAAAATGCTGGTACACGTAACCTATGTCTATGCTGACATAATGACTGGATAATAAGTGCCTGTGTTTTGACTAACCAATGAGTTCTTAATTCCATTTTTAGATGTAAAAACTAAATTCTTGATGCGGTATTCATTTGTTTAAAACTTAAAGATGTGTTCGAATTTCAAAGATTTTTTTTTAA
Organism: Helicoverpa zea; assembly: GCF_022581195.2. Classification (NCBI taxonomy): domain Eukaryota; kingdom Metazoa; phylum Arthropoda; class Insecta; order Lepidoptera; family Noctuidae; genus Helicoverpa; species Helicoverpa zea. The sequence goes on along the minus strand of NC_061458.1, from coordinate 6,774,972 downwards.
ATTTAAGATGTTCTAAAAAATCTATTTCGTTCCAGTTTATCTAAGCTTTCTGTCCATTAAGAAATAAAATATGCAGCAGGCTATTTAAATTAAGATCGTTATGTATTAATAAATAGTAGTTCAATGATATCATAATTATATTTTTTTGTAAATATTGCTTATAAGTCTCAGAGTTCAGTCACCTGACTACTTCGCATAAGCCACACGGATAAAAAAATGTAAAGTAAGTAGCTGTTTTGATAGGATTAATCTTTTTCCACACGACTTGCACGAAACTCGTATTATTGGTACTATTATTTTAATATTGATCTTATCATACATACATGTTACTTTAACATGAAGTCACATGACTTACGTATTTTTTCATAACGTTAGCATTGTGGAGGTATGACAGCAGAGAGTAAAGCTCATCAACATCAACAACTCATAACATAGCATTTTTGTAGGCGACCTTCGGCGAAAATACAAAAGATAATCTTAAAATAAAAGTATTATTTTTACCGTTAATAAAAGGAGTAGTTTTTTTATTAAATGTTATTATTAATAATGCTTATATTAAATGCGAATTCAAAAAGTATATTACTTAGTTAATTAATTCCACAAAAAAGTGGTTTAAACCCATTTGCGTTCTAGATAATAAATTGTCAGGTGACACGTGATTATATATTTTTTTCTGAATTTTTATTAATTTTCTTAGCGCCTAATTATGTTAATTAAACTATCTTATATACCGGAATCAGGTTTAGTATTTTTGATACACGTACAAAAAATTATAAGTTCAATTCCTAGTGTTCATTAAATATGTACAGAAAATAATAGGAGAAACTTTGACCAAAGTTCAAGGACGTCACAGTTAGGTACAATTGATTAAATCTCCGGACTTTGACCCTCCTAGGCAATAAGGATTTAGTTTTATTTATCGCCTAAATAACTTTGTTTGAATATTAACTTGTACACGAACTTTTTATTTACATTTACCTGAACAAAGTTCTTTTTAATGATCCTAATTTTATTGTTTTGTATTCGACATCATAGATTATTAGCATGTATTACTATTAGATCATCTTCTCGTATCTCCATCCAAAATGTCTATGTATTTATTTATGTTTTGTTTTTGTATACAAACCTCATCTAATTTTATCAATACGGTATTATTAGTCTAAAGAAATTAAAAAGCACGTGGCTCATATCGTGACACGTGAACAAAACCTTATTCGTTAGGTATCAAGCACGCCATAGCTAGGTCATTAACATTGACCTCACGTTAGTCGCGACTGAAATCTAACTGTTCATAGTTCAAATTATCGCATTTGAATAAAAGCACCTAATTACACCTATATATTTTAAAAAAGGAATAAAGATAAGAGAAAGTTCTGGGAAGCTGATTCATGCGGTCTGCCAAAGATCAGGATGTTTGGCGCTCACTGGGGGAGGCCTACGTTCAACAGTGGACGGTAAAAGACTGATATGATGATGATGATGATTTTTAATGAAGGCTTTTATAATGAACATATCAGGAATTTAAACAAAACCTCGACCGAATTCTGGGGTAGTCTGAGGCCTAAGGTATTCTTCAAGTCTTTTAATAAAACGGTCTATTGATTGACTTATTGACGTAACAATTACTCTCTTATCAGTCACATATTTTCTTAATTGTAAATACCTACGTGTTAATTTTATCACTAATTTCACGGATAACCGGTATTGAAAAGTATGTTAACGAACTTAATTGAATATAAATAATTTAACTGTGTTTGAATTCTTTCACAATTCATTGATATTAAGGATTCATGAAAGACTATGTGTCAGGTAACCTTTAAAACCAAATTATCTACCACTCAACGTATCTTCTTATTACTACTATTTATTCCTAACCTATTGTTTAATCAAGAACAAAACACCTCAATATTATTCCATGAATTAAAATCACGACATTTTTACTACACTACATTGAAACCATTCCATTACCCATCACAACTCAAGACGCGAAATGGTTCGACATTCCGTTTTTCTTTTACTTCCATTTATATGAAGTTTTCTATGAAGAGCGTAATGATGGCTATTGAGCTGCATAAAGGTGCCCAGTATGCACTAGCATGTGTTTGCACGTGCACCGACAGACCATAAAACAAATTGAGTGTAACGAACTTCTTCCCACTTCATTAAACGGACGGCTAATGGTTCAAGTGTGAAATCCTACATATTTTCTTTGAGTAGTTTGTTAGATGATTTGTTGAGTTGGAAATTGGAAAATTATATTCCTTTTACTGTTACTATTACCGTTACTATTCATTCATTGATCGATAAAAAATAACTAAAATGGAGTTGCAGTATTCTTGAATGATTATAAGTTTTAGCTTATCGAGATCTCATTTTATTGTAAGAAAAAATAATTTGATAATGGATTCCACAATTATGCAAATGATTGAACCTTATTAATCCTGCCATTGTTAGATCACAGAAATTGTTCAAAATTACTTAATAATCTTTTAAAGTTTAGGCACCTACATTTTCTCTAAAAATACCACTTGCCGTCACGTGCATAGTGCAAAGAGATCAAACACACTGCAGCACATGTGTTATAAAATATGCAAATTGACTGTAACAATTGGTGTATTATTTACTGTGCATACACACACATAGATATAATATTCTAGAAGTTCGCCTCCCTCACGTGTTTCTTAAGCCTACTTTATACTGCGGCGATACGCAAGATATTGTTAATGCAACAGCAACGGCACGTAACCACTTCTAGTATAACTAAGGATTGTATTCTTCAGTGATAATATCAGTAGTAATTATTTTTACCTACTGCGTAGTATAGTGAGGCTGTTATGAAGGCTTCTGCAAAACATCTCTGTATTGTTTATGTCTAATGTGGAAAATGCCCGCCATTAGCAAAAACAAAGCAGTTTCTTAGTAGTAAACAAATTTTAAGGTTTTAATTTTACTTCTGGACTCTGGACTTGGCTTTATGACTTTAGAGCATCAATAAGTAATTAAATAATACTTAAACGTAATAAAAATATTTTTAACTAGGTACCTAAACTTATAATTGTTTTAAGTTTTGCGTCACATTTCTATGAACTAGCGAAAAACCCACGTACCTATTGCCAATACAAACGTTAGCTGGAAATGACACGAAAATCTTCCTTGATTAATCAATGATTCATTAGTGTGAAAAATATTTGCTAATAACTTGACTATTTTGGTATTAGCATTATGTTTACACAATAAAAAGGAGGGGGCTCATATAGAAATACTAGCATCCGCCCGCGGCTTCGGCGCGTCGAGTTCGGTTATATCGCATTTCCAAGAGAATTCTTCAAAAGTCCTGGATGAAAACTATCCTATGTTCTTTCTTAAGGTCAACTCTATCTCTGTACCAAATTCTATTAAAATCAGTTTAGTGGTTTAGACGTGAAAGCGTAACAGACAGACAGAGTTACTTTCGCATCTATAATATTAGTAGGGATTCAAAAGGGTTCTACACGATAAATATGACAGTTAAAATCACATGGAGTCAACCCTGACCAAAACAGACATGGGTCGGTAGAATCATGATTCATCAGGTTTGACTCAGCCATCAGATTAATGCACCATGGTAATCTGTCACTTCGACTGCATTGAAAATTGTCGTTAGCTTTATTCAATTAAGTAGAGGTATATTAATTAATAAATTAAATTAATTATTTTTTACTATGATTAATTAATCAATTAGATCGCAATCAGTCCTTGAATGAATAGTGTCCTTTCCTCATTAAGTGAGAAGCTTAATTATTGTCGTAGAAAAGCTGACTATCCATTCCAATTCTAATGAGGTTTGTCCTTAGTGACAATACCGCCCAAAATGGTTTTAATCACATCTAATAGGCTATCCAAGATCCAATCGTTTCTTCCAATACCCCAGAATGGTGGCCTACAATAATGTAAGACACCTTTCTTTAGTTCCCACGTCCTTAACAAATTGACCATCAGCATTCAAACCATCTTCCTAGTTAATGTTGGGTATAGTAAACTAATGTCTACAGATAAATATCATTATTCAGTGATGGTACAACACTTGGGCCAAGTCCAAAGTTCAATGAACTGCAATAGAGAACAGTAAATAGGTATGTCGGCAACTTAATGGGAGTTCTCGTAATTATACAAACATTACGAGTATCTTGAATTCATTAATGGGCAACATTAACAATTTTGAAGAAAAAAATTAGCTCGATTTTTAGGCAGTTTTTACAAAAAAGCTTGTAAAAACAAAATTTATGTCTCAACTTATCTCACCTTTTGATCAACATCCTTGAACTTGAATTTAATTTGAATAATTAAAACTCTAGTTCTAAAAAAATTGGAGATGGCAGTAGCAAAATTAAAAAAAGAAATCTTATCAGTTTTCATTAAAATAAATTTCTTCTTCGCTATGTATTTACATAAATGTGAACTGTCAATGCAAAATAAAACCCTGATTTAAATACTTTCCGCATGAGGGTGCTTCTATTACCATTCTAGCTTTTATGACCGAGACGTCTAGATGCAACCAGAAGCAAATGACTTAATCATAATATATGTATGTAAATGCACTTGCTATGTTGCCATCAACATTTGCCACTGCAAAATTTACAACTTAGCATACCAGCTATAAAATCTTGATACTTTACAAAAATATTGTTGTATTGTGTCTACTGTCAAGTTTTTATTTTTGTTTTTGAGTATTGAAAATAAATGTTTTGCAAAAAATATATACTTAACTAGCTTCTGCCAGCGGTTTCACCCGCATCCCGTGGGAACTACTTCCTGTACCGGGATAAAAAATAGCCTATAGCCTTCCTCGATAAATGAGCTATCTAACACTGAAAGAATTTTTCAAATCGGACCAGTAGTTCCTGAGATTAGCGCGTTCAAACAAACAAACAAACAAACTCTTCAGCTTTATAATATTAGTATAGATTAATGTGTATGTCATCCTTCAAAATAAACAGTTTCGTTTTACAGAAGGTTCAACTCATATTAGTTAGTCATATTTTTTGCTATAATTTTATTTACTTATAGGTAAATCTGGCTTCCGCAATAATCGCAAATAGTAATAACTGTAATGTTTGAAGCAATCGTTGTTAAAATGATAATCATACCCCTTCAAATTGTCTATAAGATGATAGTGCAATGACATGACAAGTGTGAATTTTGATACTTGACCAACGGTTTTCGTGTAGCTTACTATTAATAGAACGATGAAGTTCCTATTAGTGACTAAACCAACTGACCCTGAATCACGAACAGTTCTTAATTTAAAAATATAAAAACAAACAAAAAAATATATTACAGACGGAGCTATGCAGAATCTACTGAAAAAGTGTACTAGACCTAACTCAATCTTGTACAAAAAATGTAGTTTGCAGGTAAACAATTGAAAACCGCCTTGTGCGTTCATCGTGAAAACAAAAGACTGAATTATATTTTACGCTTTTGGATACACCTCATTAATCCTCATACTATGAAGGTTGACATTCGAAACGGTAATCTTAGGACTGCATTTATTCTTCATAATATAAGATAGATGAAAGCCTTCAATCATTTAGCCTAGCCTTTTCCCAACGTTATGTTGGAATCAGTTTCCAATATAACTGGATGCAGGTGGGGACCAGTGTTATACATAGAGCGACTACCTATCTGAATTATTCCTTGGAATACATAAATTAAATTTTTATACGTCTCACAATTCTGTCAATATGTTCTGGGTCTTACAGAAGCCATATAAATGCACTAAAATAATTATTGTTTTACAACAATAAAGTTGAGTCATAAATCGTTAGCTAAAGTATTCTTCCACGCAGTTCGTAATGTGTTAAAATAATTTGTAGTGCAATGTTGATTTAATTACCTTTACAACATCATTATAGGGCTTATGTTTACCAACAATAGATAAACAAAAAGGCAAAATTACGAGGGTGCTTAAAAATTAAAAAATCATCTCATCAAAATTGAAACACAGAGCACAAAATTCTGCCTACATTTAAACAATTATTAACATCCTGCGTACTTTCAAAAAAATGTGTCACTCCGTCCACTATTGTCATGTTATTGTTTGTTTTCCTCGTGCAAATATTTCGATCAACCACCATCTGTCACATTCACTGATTCATCTATTTGTTCTGTTATTCAGAGCATTGCGGTTTGTTTTAGTTAATTAAAACGGCACCTACGCCCAGGTACTTTTTAATTGATAACTCAGTCACAACACAATGTTATAATGCAAATACATAGTTTTTTAACCGACTAAAAAAGGAGGCTCTCATTATAACCTGTAGTGTGCGCGATTATCTCACGTGTAGCTAAATAGATCGTGATGCGCATTTCATCATAGTATTTGTCAGACTTAGGAGAAGGTTTATGTTATATTATTGTGCAAAGTTTCTTTTTTTACGGTTTGTTAGAAAAAATGTTAAAATCCTATATGCATTTGTTAACTGATCTCCAACCTTGCCCAACGATAGTTTGATAGGATATTATAAACACAAGATCACAGATTCAGTCGTAGGTATATCAAACGCTCTTTATGTCGCATTCCAAAGCTTTATCAAAGTCTATTCAACATTAGCTGCGGCAATGCATCAAAACTCTATTACCGAATCAAAATATATTGTCGGCATCACGGCCAAGTTCAAGACCGAATGTATTGACTACCGAGTCAATATTAGCACGTTTTTGCCCACAACATTTGAACAGCGAAAACGTATATTTTTTGTTTGCAAATATGCGGTTAAAAACAAGTCCGGTTGCTGATGGGGGTTTTTTGGTAATTAAAGAGAAAGACCATTGTTTGCGCAAATAATTTGTTTGAGCTAGCATCGCATACCATAGTTATTTATTTATTTATTTATTTAAAAACATATACACTATAATTACAGTTTACAAACCAATTCGATAGTGGTGTCCACAATAGCTACACATACAAAAATAATAAAATTTAACTTAAATCTAATACAAAAACAAAACAAAACTGAAAACCAAAATAACTTTACAAAAATCATAAAAAAATAACACTAAATTTACAACAAAATAATACAATAAAACCTCCTAATAACTATAACTGATAATATTAATATAGTTGATTAAACAAGATCAATATACACACAAAAATTAGTTCTTTAAATGGACAGTAAATATAAAAAATAAGTTTTTGAAATAATACACAAAAGTGTAATAAATCAAACAAAACAACGGCCAGATCACAAAAACAAAGAAAATTAAACCAACAAATTCACAACATATGACGTTACTTATAACGGAAACGGAAGACGAACACTTTTCTTATTTTCAAAAGCAGTGCAACAAAAGCTGTTTGTTTTAACGAGTATATTCACCCTAAAACAGCTCTGTTTATTTAAAAATATACGTTAAAGGTAAGCACTGGGTTGAGTTGATATTCAAATATAAATAAAAAATATAATTATTTGACATATTAGGTAAATAAGGAACAATTAAAGGTCATGCATTATTTCAATTAATTACTCCCATTTCTATATATGCAGATTTCATTCCGGGAATTTTCTTTCTCATTACCGAGCTATTTCGAAAATGCATTGAAAGAGGTGGGGGAGAACACAAGGACTATACTGTCTGGAGTAACCAAAGCGTCATTAACATCGCACTTGAAATCTTTTCAATTAAAATAAAAAGTGAGGTTTGCGCACGAGGGTTTATAACAATAACTGCAAGGCCTAACCTACCTGGAAAATAACGAAGCTTAAAAAATATGAAAACAACCTATCATGCTATTTTTATTTCAGTTTGTTGTTTTAAACAGAAACTTAAATCATGTTTTTCAATTAATCGTTACTCAATTGACGCTACCTTTATATTTAGTATTCTAAGCAGAACATTAGGAATCACTACTGCGATGATTCACGATGTCAAACCTTCATCACAATTGGACTACCTGTTCATTTACGCTTGCAAGCCGCGTTTCTTCCTCCTTAAGGCAAGTTCAGCTGCATGGCAGGCATTCTGCCAAATTATTCCTACCATCACTTAATATGTCGCCGATGTTTTCGCTTACATTCACTTCATTGTTTTAAGTGACGTCAATGGTGAATTAAATTGTATCTTGTCTCTCAAGTTAATCTTTGTATTCACTTAGCATACTGCAACTCATTTGTATTCTACCTTACGTAATTGTTCATTTAAGCTGAAGTGTTGAGGGAGTACGAATATTCATGTCATGTCGAAATATTTTTTGTGCAATTGTTCCAAACAACGTGAATTGTTGTAGATAATGTAAATATTTTTCAAAGCTGGTAGGCGGACATAATATTTGACAAATGATGGATGGCTTATTTAGTTTGATGTTATTTTAACGATGTCTGAATTTTCCACTTGTTTTAAATCACTTGATTAATGTAACGTTTAGGCACGTTGTCATGTGTTTTGTATATAAGTAGGTACATTGTTATCTTTACTTCAGCTTCATGAATTTATTTATACTCTACCCAAAGTTAAAAGCCACAATTTTTTTTTTTCCTTCAGTACATCATTTACTGCCCTTCGAGGTCGTATTGGATATATGTCAGTCCTAAATATCTATGAAGTAAATAGGGAAATACCTTGACATCCACAAAAGGCTAACACCTAGGTAGGTAAATAAAGTAAGTAACTTGAGAACATGCGTTTTGGATGTAAATAAATTTATTGTGACCTATAATAATGGATATGTAATCGAACCTGATAATCCAAACGGTATTGAAGTAGAGGTAAAAGGTATTACTTGAATTGTGGTATAGTTGTAATGCGCAACTGCGTATGAAGTAACCATATCGTATTGGAAAAACCCATGTCCTCAAGGAATAAACTAGAACTTTCCAGGTAAAAAATGCATTTTTAACAAAGTATTACGTACGTACTTTTGACGACTTGTTTGTAAACTATTGCGGTCAGTCTTTGTCATAAAAACAGTAATTAATTGCAGTTTTTGAGTTCTTTATCCAATAGTTAGATTGTATGCGTAATATTTGTGGCTAAAGACTTGTTTTGACCTCACCAAACACCGTTTGAGTGTCTCCAAAAGAAATAGTACTCGTAAGTATGTGCTTCTTCTATTTATATATAAATGCTTTGTGTCTTCTGTCTGCTTAATAATCTTCCGTATTTATGATTAAATATTTAAAAGATATGCAGTATATGATCAGAAAGAAGTTTTAAGGTCTATTGATATTAAACAGCATTTAACATAAAAGTTGATCCAATTTATACTATTTGGATTGGAAGACAAAAGTGATCTATTTCATGTTTAAAACATTATAGTTACCCAACCTTTATGTGGTTAATAATTGCTAGGTAATGAGAATAATACAAATAAACCTACCTATTGCTCATTCTACAAGCATCCTTCAGAGCTTCACGTTGTCATGTCCAAAACAAAAACTCCTAACAATGGATACGTTTTTTGGCTTTGACACGCGGCTATCACATAGAATAAATAAAGAACAAAGTCTACAAAAAGATTTGAAGCATAATATATATCAATTAATACCACTCATAATTACCCTTATCTGCAAAAAGAAACATAACATAGGAGGTAGTAGTAGAGTAGGTACTTTTTAAAGCTACTTAACCATATAATTTATTTAGCCATTACCCATGGGCAATTTCACCGGTTACTGATAAAGTCTCAGACAGTCTTGACAAGTGTCAAGACAACCATTCAGGAATCTATCTGACAGATAAACTTTAAGTTTTGGTTTCACGGGTCTTGATGACAAAAACTGGCAGAAATTATAAGCAGCTTTTATCTGGCAGAAAGGAGTAACTAGCAGACACTTCATCGGGAACCATTGAGTTTATCGTGCCACAGTCTACGTAATTCAAATCAAACTGTAGAACAGCAAGCTAAAATTGAACATAGGGCACCGGTAACAAAAAAAAGAAAATCGGCATACAGTTCCACAATCGAATTTCGGCCCAGCACTTACTAGCCCTAGGTAAATATTTGAGAGAAGGTTTTGTTGTATTCATTGTACGAGAAACCGACGTTAGTTTACTACAAACAACATACGTCACGTTCACTTACATTCATTCAGGTTAATAGCTGACGTACTGTGCATTGCTAATTGGAAATTTCTTAAAGATATTGGTACCTAATGTTTTACCTGTGGATGATTCGAAGTAAGGGGATTCACATGAGCCTATGAAAGTGAGGATAGTGTACTTAGAATTCATGCCATTTGTCCTTATGAATGGGACAATCATGATAATGTTTTATGGGGCTTCGACTTAATATCTAAGAATTTATTGCAAATTCTTTGAATTAGAAGGAAAAAAGATAGGCTATCTACTTCTAGCATACATTCATCTATGTACATAATACAAGCATGGTGAGAACAATCATAACAATTACTGTACTTCATCATTCACGCAAATCCAAATAAGTAATATCCATCAAATCGAACAATCGCATGAAGAAATGTTACAAATTAGAAAGAAACTAGAAGTAGAAAAAACTGAAAAGAGCAAGACAAAAGTATAAACGGAGTCGTTATCAAGACCGCTCGAGTGAGTACACAATCATCGTCGACTCGCTTGTGATCATCGGACCAGTCAAGGTTGCCAACTGTTCGTGATTTTACGAACAACCAGCAAATACTGCGGCATTGCTCGATTTAAAAAAAAAAACAACATATACTGCGACAAAAAGTTCAATTCGTCTTCCTTGACCCAAAATTGTCTAATGCAAATTTTATTGCAACTACACCTTCATTAAACGCTACGGATAAACAAACGAACCATCTAATTTGTAGTGCGAACAATGTTAGTGCGTATTGTCACACGCAATCTGTCTATTGTATTGTCTTTATCGAATTTATCATTTTGACTGTCAAGTCAGCTCAATACGTTTGCCAAGTAAAACAAATTGCAACGATTTATCACACGTTTTTGTCACTATTCTACATCATCGCGTTATTGATAGACGTTGATATCTAAACTTACTTTCTTTACAACCGGTTTCCAGAACAATTTCAAGATAAGAAAAGAACTTATTTTGAGAATGGATTTATCTTACTGTGCAGATATGTCGATCAAATTGATACATGTGCGTTGCTATGAAAAAAGGTAATCCATGGCAGATCTGGAAAAAATAATGAATAGCCTGTCCAACATAATTAATAATGATCCTTAATTGAATATAAACGTCGCAATAAATATATACCTTCTTAGTTCGTAGGTCATATATCACGTTACACCCACAGCTTATAAATGTTCAACAGTACAGGTAACACTATTAAAGACAGTGAGACGCGCTTAGAATTTTCATTACGTAATTACCAGTTTCCTAATGACATTTTCCTTCACACTAAAGCGAGCTATAAAACCGAAGAAAACAGATTAAAGATCTTTATTGAATGATGTTGCATTGTGATTACGATATTGTGATCAAGATTCTTATAATAACTAGACATGAAAGCATTAGTATGCGAAGAGTCACTTACGACTTTGATAAATAATAGCTTTTTCATAGACCCCAACATTATAATTTACATTTTTGCAATATATCAATGTTGCTTTGAAACGTAAGCGGTAGTAATATAGGTACGTAGTTATAATGTATTGTATTTATTTGTGTACTTTTAGAAGGTCGTGTCAGTAATTTTGCGCACAATGTTGCCAACAGTAACATTTTTTTTATAAAGTTATTATTTGAGGATAATAGGCAATTAACAATAATTAGGTTTATGATAATGATTGTGTAATAAAATAATTATTACCTAAATACAATCGTCGGCCATAAAATCTTAGTCATAATAATTGTTTGATGAATTAAGCACGTCATGCAATTTGTTCAAACAAAAGTATTAACTTAAGGATTCATATTTTGATTGATAAGTTAGCACCGCAGTAATCGAAATTCTTTGAATTGTTTATAGAAATCCACGTAGGTCATTGCAATCAGAAGGCCTTAGCATCCTCAAGCGATGAATCATATTGAACTTGCTAGGTTCAGAAGATCAAGGACTTTCTAAATAGGAGTCTTCCTGTTTGTCCTTACGTGGCCCGATGAAAACTGGACAAAGTAAGATTAGCTCACGTGACACAGGTGCACAAACAATATTAGAACTTATGCCTTCAATTATAAAGTATGATATCGTTTTACAGAGGTACAAACTGTCATAGGAGGACCTTGCCATGAACCTCTGATGCGAGTCACGTATCGAATCATAGCAATCACTACGAATTATTCACTTCCATGTGACATTGTAATTGTTCATAATATTTATTTCGTGTGTTAAATTCACGTGACAAAGTTACAATAAAAAGTTCAGTATTGATTTTACCTTCAGCCAGACACACGGAAAGAGAATGACTATACTAGACTGCAAGATAAGAGTTAGTGGTCAAAAATGGGTACAAAATTGGTATTTCTAAGTCTGATAAATATATATTTAAATAATTCGTTTAATGGACTCTATTTATAGTGCTATTTGTTTTTAATATCTTCTCAGAGGTGAACTAGGTACATATTTCATATTATTGTTACTTTTAACCCGAAGAAGGCATTTTCTGAACTTTCTGTTTGCAATCGAAATACCTAGCTACTTTTCTCTATTTTCGCAATATTTTCATATTATGCTTCATTATATTAAATATCTTCTATAAACAAGCGTTCAACGTTGTTCGTATTATCACTCATATTTAGTAAGGACACAACTATCTTCGCACACATCAGCTGATATTTATATTGTCACAGGTTTATTGTTAGAGCCATCAACGTCCGCTTATTTTGCATTTTTATAATAACTTTTAGCACTTTATACCTATATCTCGTTTGTGATAAAAAAACTTGTTAATGTTAACACGCTATGTTTTTTGAATCAATTTTGTTCCTTTTTAATTCGATTTTATTAAGTCGACCTCAACTATGTATTGGAATCTAAGGTAACTAATTCAACCATCTTCCAAGGATCGTAGTGAAAATTGGCAGCTGTATGTAGTTCTGACGACAATTTATTTATGTGGTACTGTCAAACTGATCTGATGATGGAGACAAGGGATGAACTATTTGGTCAACCTGTAATGATTATTACGTGCATTTATAGATGCTTGTTTTTCTAGTACTTTTAAACTATAATGGCCTTACTACAAAAACTTTAACCACTGTTTTACACTATTGTCTAAAAAAAATGTGGCTCCAAAATGAACCATATGTCAACGTCATAATTTGACATTTTTTTAGACAAGTCTTAAACTGACGTTAAAAAGTTTTTGTGGTAAGACGGTATAAGTCAAGAGTGTTGAGATCAAAAAACAAAAGAAGACTAGACCTGTTCTATTCCCCGCAGATGTGCTAAGTAAACGTAGTTTTATAGCGACCTTGTCCCTTTTTCCTCGACTGCAGCCATTAATCTATTTACTGTTTCTTGTTTGTCTGCATTTCTAGATCGTTGTTCGTCAAGAGAGTCTAAATATACTGCTATAAATAAAGTCGTAACAAATTAAAATTCTCTCTTTCTTGTTTTTGGTACTATATTATGTAGGTATAGTTGCCTGGGCACTTAGCATATCTTAGACACCAATGACTGTGTTTCGGATGGCACGTTAAACTGTAGGTCCCGGCTGTCATTGAACATCCTTGGCAGTCGTTACGGGTAGTCAGAAGCCAGTAAGTCTGACACCAGTCTAACCAAGGGGTATCGGGTTGCCTGGGTAACTGGGTTGAGGAGGTCAGATAGGCAGTCGCTTCTTGTAAAGCACTGGTACTCAGCTGAATCCGGTTAGACTGGAAGCCGACCCCAACATAGTTTGGGAAAAAGGCTCGGAGGATGATGATGAGTTGCCTGGGCACTTCGTTTGTAGCAGAATGGTTTATGTGTTTTATTAATGGGTTTTGTCAGACAGATTGACAGGCTAGACGAGACCAGTGTAAATAATAAATAATTAAGTTAGAAATAATCCAGCCAGCCGTTATTGAATTCCTATTTTATGTTAGTGTTTCTTATGTAACGTCTAGTGTCGATACTTTTAATATCGCATCACTTCACTCCACGTGTTGTCACTTCGGCGATTTGTTTTAAGCTTAAAAAGTCCTCTTTAGCCTATTCATTGGCAATGCTCCTAATAATCAAAATCAGGTCTGAATTTCTATTTTCTACTACACATCATAATCTCATCTGATAATGAAACATCATCTCCCAGTGCTTGTATAGCCAGCGCAACTCGACTACCGTAAAGCCTGTCACTCATATTTTTATGCTCATTCACATGGACAATTGTTGTAAAATTTTCCACGTGTTGTCTCATGACAAAGTGTGACGTCATATACTCCATCCATCACGCACGGTTGACTCTAAACAAATTCGCCAATGATACACTTTATGACTTACGGTAGTCATCATGTGAGGATGAAAATATTTGCCAAATATTATGCTGCAGGTTTTACCAAAATTGTTAGGTAATTTGTTAACACAACGTGCAATTATGATTTTTAGGAAATAGTAAGATTGCCTTAGATGCTCTATCTAAGTCAAACTGATAAGGAGAAATAATACCGAAGAAGAGGTCTCTTTACATTTATCATAAATTCATTTCAAAGAAAGAATATTAAAACGTTGGTTTATCTGATATCATGATTGCTTTCAGCATTAAATAAATGTCACCAAAGACTGATTGAGATCTTTACATATCTACCAGAAGCTTGGTCAAGTTTATCTCAACAACTTAATTATTTTGAGGACTTTATTGCCAATTAGCTCATTATTAAAAGTTCAAGCTGTTTAGTGTCAATCTGGCCTTGTACGAAATCCATTGCTTCATTTGTTTATAACTGGTCTAAATGTTGAAGGAATTAGCAGACAGAACGACCTTACATTACGGGACACACAGTCGAACTCGTTGGTGCGTAATTCATATTTTTTTAAAGTGTATTTTGTTTGTATTGCCTAAATATTTCTGAAAATAAAATCACATGTAAATAAGCTGTGTAAATGTGAAGGTGGTCGAGTGGGTAAAGAACCTATGCAAAGTTTTATGTACTTTCTAAGAATATCTTGGACATCAATGATTAAAGGTGAAGGAAAACATCACGGGGAATCCTAGACTATAAAGTCTGAAGCACACGAACCCGCTTTCAGCAGGTGTGGTGATTAACGCTTATTGGAATCCTTCTCAGTAAGAGTGTCCAGCAGTGGGACGATAAAAAGGCTTACGATGATGATGAAACTAAATGTGCCTATTAAAAACCTGGAAGTCAATGAGGACTGTCTCTAAAGCTGTTACGCACAACAATTAACATACAATTACGTAAATGAAGGCTTAGCTGTCGTCAAAGTTTCCTCAGAATGCTCGTTACATAATTAATTATAGTATTTTACTTGTCAACCCATTTTAAAGCAAGTTTCTTACTTCCAGTTCAAAAGAAAATCACCAGGACAGTCCGTGCCTTATTTCGTTTAATAGAATAAGTTTATGATACGATCATTTACTTACATATAAGTTACTATACGATATATAAATTTAAATGTACCCCTTCTACTTACACTATGGAGAAGTATCGTTTATGAACCAGTACGTATTTATGTAGTAAGAATATATTATTATCCTTTTAGTTTTTAAATAAAGAAAAGTAAAAACTGCCCGATTATTTTATCGTGAAGCGCATAGCTGGTCTTGAAAACTGTAGGTACCCAAGTATCTTGTACTGACATCGTATATGTGCGGAACAAGGAAAATGGGAACAAGGCTACATAAAAGAGCTCCTCGTATCAAATAATGATAAATAAAACTTGAATATTTAAACTAAAATGGTACGTGATAAACAAATTCAAGACATCAAGGTACTTGCCTGACTTTTATCCTTAAATTGAAAAACATTATCCTATTGTAATTTATAATAAGAAAAAACTAGAGCTCGCATTAAAATTCAATGTCAATCAAAATTACACAAAAATACCGTAAAACCAATATAACACTAAAATCTCACACGGTCACTCAATTAATCAAAATATATCTGAACTTGACGTTCGCGTGTACGGTACATTGTTAATTATTATATAACTCAATTATAACATAAGGTAGTTTAAAATAGAATGATGGATCGCGTGTCGGCCGAACATTCGAGCAGTGTGTTCGGCAACCTTGGTGGGGTCGGCGAAATGGCCCATGGGAGAGTCACTGACGCAAAGAATCAAGGTCAATTGTATCCATTATAGTAGGTGGTCCCATCACTCAACTATTGTCTCTGTAAGGGTGCGAATAGAGTTTATGGGTGTATCAATTTGTTTAATGGGAGTGGATCTCAAAATAGTCTCTAGGCCATCGTTTGACAAAGGGTGTGGCGTACTTAAGTCTGGCCTGCTTAGGAAGTTTATCCGACCTACATTTTAAGACCTTAATGTTGATCGAATGAGGGTGTGTTCATTTGTTTCTCCTTGAAGTTAGTCTGAGACTTGTGTCTCAAAAGGGCACAGAGCTTCGCTTATAGTTTACATCTTCGTTTTTTGTTAGCCAGACATCTTGCTTATTACAAAAACGTGTTCTTATCTCAAACGCTCAAAATAAGAGCTGCCTTTAAAATTCGTTCTGATTTTGCATTTCGAAGTAGGTTGCTGTTTAAAAATGTATTTATTTCACGTCTTGTAGCTGGATGTTCTGTAACGGACACGCGTTGAAAGCTCACCATTACTTATAATTCATTCCTGACCTTTTGGGCTTGGCATTTAGTAACATCTAATCGATATTTCCAGCACAAACCATTTATTATTCGTAGCTACAGAATATAGCAAAAGTATTTCCATTATGTACAGGAACGAACTTTGAAGGTGAAGAACTAAGTCCCTGCATTGAATAAATATGGTTCATAATAAATTCTAGATTTATTAAATAACGTTTTATTTATTCAAAATGCATTGTAATCACTGTAAGCGTATGTAAATAGTATCGGACGGCAATCGTTCAATCCTTTAACAAGGAATGATTTATGAATATAAAGTTGCCGAACTAATGACGAATAGATTAAATTATATAATTAGTCCTTGAAACCAAATCTTGCATCAATAAGCTTTTCAAAGATAACATTATAAAGACACACATGTTTTACGAAAATTTTGTAAACATGGCTAGTAACATAGCAGAAACGATTTTACAGAGGATTTTCAAATTCACTTAAAGATTAACCAAAACCAAAATATTTTCTTGATAAGGAATTGTAGTATCATGCGATACCACTTTTTAGATGACGTCAAAATACTATCCGTATTTCAATTGAACCAGGTAAATAGAGTCATTATTATGTGGTTAATAGGTACCCGCATGTGCGTGGGAAAATTTTGTTGTATCGACCCGCACATAAATCAGAAAATGTGAGAAAATGCCCGCCTTTATGGAGCAACTAACTTCATATCAACATTTTTTTAAGCTCGCTTTAAGGATATACGGACTATTAAAACTCGTATATTGTCATCATTCATCATCAACAGTCTTTTTATCGTCACATTGCTTGGCACAGGCCTCCTCTCACATGGTGAAGGATTGAGCGTTAATCACCACGCTTGCTCAATACGGGTAGGTGATTTAAGAGTCCAAGTTTCCTCGAGATGTTTTCCGTCACCTTTATTCAGTCATTGGAGTCCAGGAAAACTTAGAAAAGTTGCGTTGGTAAGTACCATTCTAGGCAGGCACCTACTCTCAAACTGTAGAGGTTGTTTAATACCCACTAGGCCACCACAACTCGTATTTTATATACTTCATAGAAATTCTTACAGTATTTATTATACCAGCCTATTGAACATTAATTGCACAATCCAACAGCTTGAAGTGTAAAGCAATAACTAAAGATGAGTTATCTGTAAACGAAAATGAAGTACCATGGGAACTTAAGGTGTGGTATCACTTAGGCAAAGATATATATAGAAATACTGGTATAAATCTAGCTTCGTATGAAACTAGTCGGTAACCCTTACGAAAGCCTAGCCCTGGCTCACGTTAATTGGCTTATTTCACTCAAGAGTTATGCACGAAAATAAATTGCTTGAATAATCTTATTTTTCACTGCGTGTGTTATAATTTTATTAAAGTAGTTAATACTGGTATTGTTTGGTAATTCATCACAGTCGGAAAGTATTGTTATATACGTAAATTTTTCCTTCAATTAAATACTGTGTAATAGTATAACTTGTAAAATAAGATTGTATTGAAAAGTTAGGGTCAACTTAAAATTTTGTACTTAAGTAGATCATAAAAAATATATAAGGAATTATGGTTTAATTTTTGTAGAAGTAAACCAACAGTAAAATGAAATCATTGTTGCGCTATTTCGCCAAATAGAAAATCATAATTGTGATTTACGCATCAGAATTTACGTGTTGTGGGTAATCACTGTCGTATAAAATTTTATAACTATGTTGATAAGTTAACACCTCAATCTAGGACTTAATCACAGTCTAAATAATAATAATTTAATATAAGAGATTTACAAAATATGCCGTTTATTTTTCCCTCTTGTTTTCACTTCCCAAAATATATCACCGTGTACGTATTTTGCTTGGTATGGATCGACACATAAAATATTTAAGGGCCAACACACACGATCGAGCTATATCCATTGAACAGAAGAATTGGACCGTTCACATTTATAGTTCTAACAGGAAGAATAAGGTACTATAAAAATTGCAATAAAGTGTAAATATAATGAACACGCAGCCTTAAGTGGCGGTGATAAGCGATGTATCCTCGCGTCGTGTATTGTTTCGTCCTCCTTTATCTTCATCACTCAGACGCATTGACAAGGTCACGGCGATCCTTGTTTTTATAACAAATAACACTGCGAAGGTTGAGTGAGAACAAATATTTAACCCATTTTTTATTGCGATATCTCTGTACTTTCCTTCAATATTTCTTGAGTACCTACTCTATCTTGGCTCTATCCTCAAGGACTGGCCACAAGTAGCGGCCGATAGGGAAACATGGAAGACTATGGGGGAGGCCTTTGCCCAGCAGTAGGACAGCATAGGCTACATGAAAAAAAAACAACTCTATCTACAGCTTCTTTTATTGTGGTTCTCATTTGACGTCTATCAAACTATATAGATATTATGTAATTTTAAAATATATTATGCAACTTTTGATACAAATTCGTACAAAAGAAGGTTATATTTAATTAATACAGTTGCGTCTGATATGCGAATGACATCCAAAGTTTATGGAAAATACGACCATAGAATTTTTGTTGTAGTATTTTTAGGTGTTAAAAATATATTGATTTATAATAAGAATAAAAGCGAAATAGTATTTCGACGTACCTAGGTACCTTATGTATGTGTGCGTGTCTAATGAGTAGATATATTTGTCGGATTAAAAACAGTGTGACAGCTATATTAATTCTTAGCATGTAACAAACTAATAAATAAATAAAGCGAAGTTCATTCAATAATCTATTTTGTTCTCGATAAGGTCATACATAACCGAGCGTGACCAGATTTTTCACGACTTCGGAGCCAATGCGAACTACTTCATAGAAGTGATTCATTGATGGTTTCTGAGAGATAACATTAGATTATGGTTATATGAGACAATATTATATGGTGTATATTCATATACCACATTTAACTTCCTATTTTATAATACCTGTCTCTCAAAAGACTAGAGATAATAAATTCGTATTTTTAAATTAATTTAAATATCAAGTTTTTAAAGAAAATTGTGTTCATCAATCTTAACGATGCTATTATAACTCATTCTTGTAACATAAAATAAAAAAAAATTAAAGAGAAAAAAACCCTGAGAATAATTTAACACTAAAAACCTTTAGAAATAATAATTAACAAGAAGCCTGTTCTTAAAATTTTATTACTTATTGAAAACATATAAAAACTATTTTGGTAGAGAATAAATATTTCTAAGTTTTCAGTATTATTAGAATATCTAAGTTTGAACAAGCGCCTCCTAATTCATTCGGCCGATTGAAGTCACGGCATCGGCAGCCGTTTACCGCACAAAAACACTGGCAAGACCTGTTTTACCATCTTCGATAAGTAATGTCTGAAGACGAATTTGTAAAGAGGACATTTTTTGCATTAATTAAACGAATCGAGTGTACGGTATTCGAATACTCGATTTTCTAGTAAAAGAACGCTTTAACTAAATTCGGTATAGCACGTTTAATGCCTAATGTGTTTTCTAATTAGAAACGATTGCAAGACTGTTGATAATTAGCGGTTGGTAAATAGTACTTGTTTTTGCTTAAAGGTAGCTAAGAAAATACTTAAAGGGTTGTTGTTGCTACACACAAATTGATTCACATTGTTTTTTTTTTTTTTGGTATGCTCATATAAAAAAGATTGAGCACTCAATGTATTTTTTTCATCTTGTCGAGGATTAATTATCCTTTGGTTTTAAATCAAATGACGTCCAACGTGACAATAATTTACCAACATATAGATTATGGAATTTTCATAAAACCTACATACGTCATGTCATACGGTATGAAAAATAAGAGCACGAAAGTAAACACGGAGACTAAATGCATTTTCCAATTAATGTGTAGGTACTCGTTCAAAACCAAATGGTCAATTCAAATAATTATAAATGTAAACAAAACGTGGACAAGGTACAAAACCGCAGATAGATCACGTAAGCCGCAAGAGAGATGACAAAGTCTTCACTACAGAGAACCGCCATTCAGCTGTCAAAAACTAATTTAGTACCTTAATGTAACTGCGGCAAAGATGTTTTATAAATGTCTGACTCACCGACTTCAATGGGGATGACATCTGTTGTCAGCTGGACGACAACTGACACCTCATACGTGTCGACCTCCAGTTTTTCTGCGATTTGCGACTAAAAATCTTACGTCAAAATCGCTGACGTTTCATCGCAAGTGCCCGACCACAACACAGGGTTTGTTCACTCAAGATAACACTATAAACACTGAACTTAAACTTGATCGAGTGATACTATAGTAGTCACTGTTTAATTTTTTCGTGATCCGTCACTGTGGCAGAGATAATTTCCTCTTCCGCTGCCCGAACTATTGTTTAGTAGCGCTTAGCTACTTCGTTGATGTCGTTCAGATAACTATCGACTATTTATCGATGATCTAAAAAAAGAAAATTTTCGTTACAGAAAAATTCGCTAGAGAATCTTTATTTGTTCCGTGGCACGTGCTCCATACAAAAAGTTTGGCTATATCACTATTGGTGTATTTACTAGGTATAAAAGTTTACACGACATTTTGTTGTTTTGTTTGATTCATTAAATTAAATATCTACAAACCCGACCTTGGCTTTACTAAAGTTATTGAAATAATCGCTTTGGCAGCCTTTATTGCTAATTTTATTTTTATGTATTTACTGTTATAAGAAAATAGGTTTTGATTTTGTATTAATTATTAAATCAAGGTAGCTTGTGATACTTTTGACCTTTTATTGTTTTTATTGATACTCTTAAAATTAAAAATGATTGAATGTAATTCGATTATTTAATTCAAAGTTTTGAAGCAAAATTGTTTGTCAATATTTAAGCCTTTAAATAATGTCTTATCTGCTTACAATGGGGCAACATTTTATTCAAATTCTTACACGTGTGGTAATGAGTCTCATCTTTTCTGATTCTGAATTGCAAATGCATTAATATTCATACATTTTACATTGTCCGAAGATGTCGCAATTATTGAACCAGCAATTGCAAGATAGTATGGTTCTCTTAGGGATAAAATTATAAATATTTTCTTATTTTTACAACGTAGGTATAGCTTTGTTTCCTAGTATTACGGAGGTGAAACTTTTACGATGTTTACGTAAAAATTGTTATCTTAATGCCATCAGTGTATGTTAAATTCTAAGTAGTGGGTAGGTATTTTTAGTAAACAGCAATGCCTACAAAAATATGCTTTAAAATATTTTGCTTCAGAAACACCTGTCACCCCAGGGAAATCGCAACAGACTTTGACTAATTTACCAGCAAAACGTTTTTCTATTTATTTACACATTTGATCACAATTTATTAATTTTAAAGTGATGTTTAACTAACTATTTATTGATTAACTAATTAGCACCTAGTATATTAGTACTTTTGTTTTTCAAAACATATTTTATTTTGAATAATTTGCCGCAGTTTTAGACAAGCTCACCTTCTCAATAGGATATAATAAAAAAAAATTAAAACACAACAATTTCAACACTCACTAAACTAACAATCACAGGTTGACATAGCGAGACGTGAACAAAATCAACGTTCAAATGTACACAACCGTACAGCTTCACTTATCTGAATACGTCAGTACGCTCGTGGTTTTTGTCACATGCTATTTACATAATTATATCTTATAGACTGAAGAATGCCTCAATGTACAGGGTTAAGGCACTGCCTACTGACGAACAAAAAGAATTTTAAACATGTTATACACGAATTTTAAGCAAAAAAAACTGCTTAGGTTTACACTACAAAAGTTTTTTTTCTGGATTCACATTGGCTCTTCGACAGGGTTGTAAAATAATGCCTAAAGAAATATAGAACTCATTATGTTTATCTTAGTAGTTAATTGATATTTTATGAACAGAGAACTTGTTTTTTGCTCTCCGTAGATTTATTCGTAGACATGCCAGCTGCGACTGAACTTTATTTGAATAGTTTGATGGCCACGATTTTATGACCGACACTCAAACGAGGTACCTTATGAACGCCTTGTAGTTTCGCACTTATTTAAATATGGAATCTTTTTTTTATAAATGCACATTTAAAATATATATAGTAACAAGAATTCTAATTCCCAGTATCGAGAGAAACTCGTGAATATTATCCAAAGCAATTGTTCCTTAACTTCTTAACCGCGCGCTTTTCTTTGCGTAGACGCATCACACGCACGTGATCGACAGAAAACCGCGCGCTGTCGTACCCTTGAAACGTTCAGAAAAAAACAACTTGACAATTGGTCCACTGTTTTATACACTTTTAACTACACTAATTACTATAATAACGTCATAATATAAGCGAACATAAATTAGTTACACCGATAACTTGCCTCATTTATTATACTGAAAGATGAAAGAAAAACTAGCAATTTTCAATATGACAGGGTAATTGAATAGTTATTTCCACTAATCTTAACTCATTTTGCAGTGTAAACCCGTAACAAGCCTAACGTCTAGAATCACCATAACAATGATACTAAAACAATAAAATGCAGATAACAAACGGAGTTTTTCCGGATAAATAATACAAAAGTATGAATATTCATTGCCGTAACTAATTGTTGGGAGCACTGCCACTGAAACAACATTTGATCACTTAACTTACATCGAGATTTTGACGCGTCAATGTCAAGTGCATCCGCGGTACTGAATCATTTATCACTTTCGATTGTACGGCATGAAGATAAGTGCATCTCGTTCAAACAATGCGATGTAAGGAACTCGCGATAAGGTAAAGCGTACGAGCGTTCGTCGCTTGTACCTGTTTGCACGGCGCGCGTGCGACTGCCACGATGTTCGACGCACGAATGCCGCCAAACGACTTGACCATTGTTTACTTCGATAATTACATTTTCATTTCGATCGAGTTTACGGGTCGAAGGCTCTACAGGCGGAAAATCTCAGGGAGGCGCGTCATTACCTGCATTTGTTTATGACAGATTAATCAGACGAAAGTAAGTGAACACAATCACCGTCTATGCAGTATTTTTTTGTATTCAGGCCCAGGGGCTGTTCGTGTTGTGTGTGTGATTGTAAAGGTGGTTTAGGTAGTCCGGTAATAGTAAACTCTAGCTTCTATGAATGGGTTTCTGTTATGGTTACAGAAATTTCATTTATTCATCGTGGTTTAAAACAGAGCCTTTTAACTTTGACCAAAAATACTCTAAAGAATAAGTAGGTTTTATTTGAGTCCAAAATATTTTGGTTTATTTCTGATACTTCTCAAGTTCTCTGTATTTTGCAAAATATATACAGATATAAGTAAATATAAAGTAAAGCAGACTAATGCCAGAAAATTATCATTTAAAAAGTGTTCTTCCAAAAACGGTCATGGATCATGCAAAGTCGTGACGAGCGGGTTGCAGACACAGCTAACCTGCAATTTCATTATTATACTTAATTTTACTCCAAACTTAAACAGGTGCTTTTCAACTCTAATTAATTTTTCCACTTTTTCAATGGTCATTATTTTAATAGTGAAACCTCAAACCAGTTTGAAGGTACAATGAAATGGTGGGAATTTTTAGATCGTAAGCTAAGTTACTTTGAGTTAATGTACGAAAAGTATATAGGTACTCATTTTAATTTATTATACAACAAATAAAGTGTAATCTGAACATGTAGGTGATGTCTGGAATAAAAGAGTTTCTGACGAGAATAAACTTTATGTTAATTCTTTGAAATTATGAAACTGATTAGTAAATATGTAACATTTTCGCTGGAGTACAGTGTCTTTACATTTTAATTTACTATATAAAACGCTAAAATACTGCTATATTTTCAAATCATATCTTATCTACTAAATAAAATACTCAAAAACGTTCACAATTATAGTACTTGAAAAACTGGATATCAAGGTGTTAGAAACCTGCTTGAGTCCTGCTGGTAAAAGTAATTAATTGCTAATTTATACATCATATACAACATGTCAGGAAAACATTGATTTAGGTACGCAAGTAACAAAATGCGTAGAATAATCAATATATTTTGTATTAACTGCTAAAAATAAATACTGTGCACTTTATATAATATTTTGTGCCATACTTTATTAAAACTGTTAACTGTTAAACTGTAGGTCCCAGCTGTCATTGAACATCCTTGGCAGTCGTTACGGGTAATCAGAAGCCAGAAAGTCTGACATCGGTCTAACCAAGGGGTATTGGGTTGCCCGGGTAACTGCGTTGAGGAGGTCAGATAGGGCAGATAGACTGGAAGCCGACCCCAACATAGTTGGGAAAAGGCTCGGGAGATGATGAGATGATTTGTGCCATACTATCTTTAATTCTATGATATTATGTAATAATCTTTGCATCTCAGTAGCAACTGATAATTTATGCTCATATGATGGTTAGACATTACTATTTACATTCAGGAATGTTACTCTGTAAAGCAGGTTGTAGATATATTGTTAATGACTACATAACAAGTTTTCTGCTCGAACTTCCCCTTTTTAATATGACACTATTTAAAATAATATAATAAATCAAATAGAAGAGACCCTATTTTTATTACCTAAGTAGGTAATAATAAAAACAACACATATTTTTGGTCAAATGAGAAAATTAACTACACTTTACATAAACTGCGTATCACAAATAGTACCTATGTACTTTTTGTCCATTTGTTGTTGTTTTGTATGTAACCAAATTGTGATGAACATTATTTTCTTTTTATCACTGCTTGCATGAACGTCGAGATTAAACTTAGTCCAAAATTTTGGCAAAGAATATCCTCAATAATTTAGACAGATTTGCTTATCAGTTATTACCAGTTTATTTCTGTTTGAGGATAAAAAGCCGTTGGTATTCTATTTTTAAATTTCTCGATCACGTTTTCATATCATACGCGTTAGAGTCACACGTCTTGTCGCTTCGCTGCGTCCTTTAATAGTTCTCATCCCGTCTGCGTAAACCGATACGATTTCTGAATCGTCACTTTTATTGTTCTGTATTTTCATATTATTTAAAAAATAGCGACCCGCTTCGGCTTCGCACGGGATAACTGTATTGCCCTACTATTTAATGTACATATGTTATTATACATATAAACCTTCCTCTTTAATCACTCTATCTATTAAAAAAAACCGTATGAAAATCGGTTGCGTAGTTTTAAAAATTTAAGCGTACAAAGGGACATATGGACAGAAAAAGCGACTTTGTTTTATACTATGTAGTGGTAATAGTTTATATTTTCATCTTAGACCCGTTCTAATTATGTCTCTACAAATAAATAAGAAAATACAAAAATTCATTGGTACGGACTGCATTCATCAATTTGTGTAAAACAACCGGTAACTTAATAACAAAATTAATACTTGTGCAAATGTTGCAGTTAGAGCTTTTTTACTCACATTGCAACTGATAATTATTCACTCCTTACTTACGTAATTAATTCGTATAATGCTTGAAGGTTATCAAATGCACTCTAAGACTGTCAGACTAACGTCGTAAAATCTTCAAACACATTACATGATTGTCGTAGTACAAGATACGACGTATGTATAGGTAAATATTGATAGTAGATAATTATATAATTCCATGTAATCGTGATGTGGATTAGATCTGCTTATGATAATTATGATATGATCACGAATGTGTTATGAATATACATAGTTTTGTATGAAGCTGTAATAATTTACTATAGGTTCCTTGTATGTGGATAATGTGAGCATCTAGGAAATAGTTAGTACCTACATTGCGTAATTTTCTCGCACTGTGTACTGATTTGAATTAATATTTCATACAAGTATTTTACATGATAATATACATATATATGTCGTAGGCATACCTGCGTCATTTGTTATGTGCCAATGAGCCTCAAAACAAAGATCAAAGAACGATCGAACAATTTTGTTTTTATTCTTAATTGAGATTTCTATACAATTACCGTGGAGTATGTAGGGAACATTTAATACAATCAAAATTTTCCATATTATGAAAATTTTAAGTACCTATTAATTATTTTCAACCTTTGTGGTTGTACAAATATTGCGGTTGAACATTGATGTTTAAGGTTTGTAAAACTCAAAGAAAACAAAAAATTCTAACCATACCGATGTTTATTTATTTCGTTAACATAGGCTAATGAAAATTGCTCACTAAGTAAAATTGTGTTGGTGCGTTGAAGTTGACGGATTCAGGTTTGAAATTGAATAGATTTTAATTAATACAGTAGGTGCATGATTTTGCTGTAATAATTAGTTTATTTTTTTCTTCTGAAAGGCAGTAAAATCTACTTTTTGTATTAAATAGCACAATCTTTATTATAACTTTTCCCTAAGAAGCTTGAAGCTTGATGTTCCTTAAGCGAGTTTTGTGACGAAAGCTTATATGAGTTTCAGGTCAAAGTCCATGTTGATGTTTTATAAATATTGTATGTCAAGACAATAATATACTGGTATTTTAAATTTAGAACGAAAACAAAAATACGTTGGACAACGTATGATGGGTTTTCCTCGAGCCAAGTTGACTCCAACTTGTTTTTGCATAATTTGAGTCTTGGACTTTGAGACCATTTCAAAATGTTTTCTCAAATAAATTTCAAAGGTCACTTTATTTAATAGACAAATTAAAAGAAACACATGCTTGGATTTTCCACACAACTTGCTTTATGACTTTGTTTATTCTAAAATAGACTTTGTAATACGAGTTTTTGTATCAGGGCCAAAGTCCTACCTAAGCAAATTATCATCAACTTTTTTCCTATGTTTACTATCTTACTCGTGTGGAAAACTTTGTATCCAATTTGTTAACAATAAAACTCATGACTCAACTTAATAGTGAACTATTAAAACGTGGTAAACCATAGTCCAAAAGGTTGATCTTTCTAAGAGTCACTGTTATGATAATTTTTATGTTTTTATTTCTTTACCATTGTTTCGTCACTTGACCACTATCATCTCCAAATTATTTTTCCTTTACAAGTTCATCTAGTTCCAACTTGCCATCATCATTTAATTTACATGATCAATACTTACGAATAGACCAGAGCGGGGAAAATCCTGTGGGTTACATGGGAAAAGGGGTTAAAAAGGTCAGACTTCACTCCATGGATAGATTTTACTCCACAGATATTATATCCTTAGACACAGATAATCAGCTACACCCATTTAGACTGAAAGCTGACCACAGCACTGCTAGAAAAAAAGGGTAGATAGAACGATGATGAATTCTTCTTCAACTAAAGGCAATATTAAACAAAAAACACGTATAATAAACGTCTTCCTATTTACATAAATATTATTAAGACGATCGATCTAAATGCCTGCGATTGAGAATTACGACCTCACGTCTTTTCCTCATTGTAAAATGACTATTGTGACGCATTTTGCACACATCTTATGGTGTAAAAATAGACCCACAATAATTAGTAGTTCACATAGATTCATTGTAGCGAAGCGTATATCTATGTTATTTTATAGCCTCACGGTAATTTGCGGTATTTATTAAATATATTTTTTTACAAGATTATAGTTAAATAACAGAAGGTATTCGTTTCCATACAATAGTAATTTTATCGTATCTGACAAAACAACTGAACCAACTTAATATTATGCGGCGATGACATATCGAAACATCCAAGAACTTTATTTAGAAATAAAACATGTAAGAGTAATAACAAAATAAGAATTTAAAGTTTGTAAAAATCACTAAGTTTACTATTATACAAACTACACTTCACACAAACTATTAAAAAGTATACGTTGCGAATAACTTAAACTTAACTCATTGTTCTTGTTATTGCCGCTAGATGGAACTAGTCATTACGTCAAGAATAAGTTCAGAACTAAAGTTGAACACAAAATTCCCACGACTCTAACTAACGTAAGCAAACATGAACACAAAAAAAAAGAAGTCTGTATATAAATAAATACCAGATTAAATCAGAACACATATAAATAATTGAGTGGCTTAACTCGTCTGATTAAAACCCATAAATAGGAATCGACTCAAACAACCTAACAAAAACTCCTAAGTGGAACTTTTCCAATGATATTTATAACTTACGGACGTCCTCGTTGTCAACAAACAGATTTTAGTACCTGAAACAATAAATTAATTGTTAATTTTACAAATCGAGTTATCAACTTAAATTTGCCTAAAGTGTGTTTTATTAACTTAGCGCATGGAAGATCAAATGAAGCGATCAGGAGCTCACTTTGATGGTTTAAAAAATATTTGAAGTTTAAATTATTATCATTTCGTAAAATCATGGATCACGATTCTCTTCTCATCTTTGTTTGGGGAACCCCGCCCCTTGTATTGACGTCACATACGGTCAAATTATATTCCGATTTATTTGGAACAAAATAATCCATCCATATACGTATTTTTACTACAAATAATTTGCGTTTGACCCTCATGTCACCCAATGACAGATTGGTCAAGACCATGCTTGTTTTTTATTAGGAAATGTTAAGAGTTATTTGGTAGTATTTATCACTTATAAGTGCTGATTAAGAACTCACAAAGTTTTTCCAATGTGTTACCCACGGCGACCACACCACCACAGAAAAAGTGTTAATCCTATGCCATATGTGAGCCAACAAATATCCTATATCCTATAGGCAAGGAACGGAACAAGTCCTATCATTATGGGCTAACATGAGTTCAGGATGGAAAACACCCAATGAGGACCTGAGAATCTAAAGGATAGAAAAAAGAAAACTTAAGCGACAAACTAAGAAAATATTGAGTGGAACATCCATTGAAATATCTTTACAAGCTCTCGCACTATGTAAACTGCAAAGCTACGTCACGAACCTAACCAAATTGGTTCTTTAAATGTTTGCCAACTTCAATATGATTTGCAAACTGGCACAAGTGTAGAGTAAATTTTATAAATAGTAAACTAATTCTTATTTTAGAGACTCGTGTTATCCCGCTTATATAACAGATTTTCTCCTGAATCATTGCGCTTCACTAACACGTTTTAGGTCAAATCAAGTGTCTAATGAGTAGATTATATCTAAGCTGAAAATTGTAATGTATTCGTATTTCGCATTTACTGATACACCTACACAGCAGATAAGTGATTTAATATAGGTCGTCAAAGTGATCCGATAGAGGAACCTTTTTTCGTTTAGGAGTTCGGAAACTTAAAAATAACCCTTATTGACTTAGAGGACTCGCTCTTCACATACAGATTATATACAAATTAGGTACTCGTGATATAAACAAAATGAAAGGCTATCAAAAACCGCCATTCCGAAACTGGAAAGAGCAATGCCTTTAGCAAGGGTGTTTATTAATTTCACATTACCGGAATGGCCACAAAATACGCGGGTTTACGAAAATTATTTTAGCTGTTTATATAGGACAACATAGTAGCTAGACCTGGTACATAGACGTAGTATATACCTAAATTAACTGGCCTCTGACAAAGGATCAGCATGGCGATCAAACTAGATAATGCTGCCAGCCTCTTGGGTACGCTCCCAGTCGACAGCGATGAGTATGAATTTTTTGACGCTTCTTCGTTTTTTGTTTATACTAGGATAGTTTTGATATTTATTGTTAATTTGCAAATATATTTGAGTAAACAATAAAAGTACAGTAAATAAAGTACCTAAACTGTGCCTATTTTAAGTTGTAAAAATACGTATAGATATTTTCAAAAAGGTCTATAGAACAAAAAAATTATAAGACGATGGTTATTGCGAAACATAACGATCGAAAATCATTTGACATTCACGCATTGAATTACTATAGCTGAAGGTTCGAATATATTTAAATAAAGATAATGCCGGGAGCCATCAATTAACATTGACTAAATTAATCATGTGACCATTGGTAATTTTATCGTCCCTGTGATCAATGATTATGTATTTGTAAGATGTATTTTATCACGTGAAATGTCAGGGCCCTTTTGTACAATGTTTTGTTTAAAAAAATAATGACTCCTCCTCAAACTACTTTTATTATAAGCTGTATATTTTTGGTACCTCAAATTATTATTATTATTATTCTTTATTGTACACAAAAACATCTAAAAGACACACACAACACAGAGAAGACATGTACAAAGGCGAGCTTAACCCAGAACTGGGTTCTCTAACAGCAAACCTTAGAGCGATAGAGAGATGCGATAGGGAAGAGAAAATTTAAATTAGTGTTTATCCTAATATTTATAATTCTAATATTTATACAACATGTGTAATAATACCGTGATTTAAATTAACGATAAAATCGTTTTCTACCCTTTGATATTTTAACCTTGAATGACTGTCCAATAATAGAAATGATTTACATTTAAAAACCCCACACGAAAACAGATCATACGCTGCACCAACCATTTCGCTGTCACATCCGCATTAAAAGCTGGTTTCATGGCCGCACACGACACCGCGCCGCCGACTTGCGTACGCGCACACATATGATGCATTATACTTCCGGTAGAAATTCTCGCCAAAGCTTTATAGTTCGGCCATTCAGAGAATGCGTTCCTGACACGTCGCGATTGAACTGACGACGTAATAACATTCATTGATTATTGATATAATAATGTTGTTTTAATGCTCCTCAATTGTTAAAACGGTAAACAACCAGCAAAAATATTTTTATCGTAACTGCAACGCCATTGCAAAGTTACGTCGTCAGTCGACATAATCGATATGTAATAGATACATTATGTGCGATTGCGTAAAATGTTGAATAATAGCAGTGATGCATATTTTATAGGCGTTTTATAGATTATGAATTGGATTGGAAAAGGGAATTAGAGTTATAGTGAAACACGAAATGATGCTGTAAGTACGTACGGATGAATACTTAATTATACAAAAAAGGACTACTCGATAAATTTATTCCCTAAATTCGATTTCAAAACTAAATAAGTCTAAAACTGAAAACGTCTCGTCGTTATACTTATTTACTTGATACGTTGTTTGCTGACGAAATATCAAAAGTGACAAATCGTTTTACAATTTAGTTAACGTGATCATATCAAATCGTGCTTTATTATTTGACACTCACTCATTTAAAAAATTACGCACTAAATTCAGAACTACGTTCTAAAATTTTCTCAAATTAATGTTAAAATTAGATTCGTATTATTTATTTGTAAATTCATACGAATCAAATACATATAGCCATTATAAAATAGTTTTTAATTTAGATTGCAAACACGATACCGAGGGCACTCAATGTCGGTTTTAACCATTCAAGTAGGTACCTACGCGTCTCTAGAAAATTTAAACTTTTCCTTCAAGACAGAAAAGACATTTTACTCTACTGCTTTACATCTCAAAAAGTTTTACCATAACTTTTGCCCTACATTCTCCACTAAAAAGTCCAATAAAGCTTTAAATATGTATGAATATATTAATCAATGCATTGAGGATGCATACCGTACTTTAAACCTCTCACCAGTCTGACACGTGTTCGTATCTGGTAACCAATGAGTCATGCTCGTTATTAATAACAATTAATATGTAACGAGACATAACTTACACCACGCGTAAAAGTTTATTACAGTGAAAGTAAAACACGATATTTTATTTTACTTCTTGTGTAGTAAAACGGAATACTAGTGTTGGTGGTTTAAATGATCTATCATGCTTTACCTGTAATATAAATCTCTGCCTGCTTTCAATATTAAGTTTGCAATGACTACTCGTAGTATTATAATATTTTTACCTTGGTTGTTCCCGGTTATCGTTTGAACATCTTTGATAATATTTACAGCAGAAAAATGAAAGTGTGACAAGCAATTTTACCAAGGATTACTTGAGTACCAAACTGGATTGAGGATGAGAAGATCAGATTGGTATTCGCTCCATGTAAAACAATGGTACTCAGCTGCATTGTGTTAGACTAGAAGCCGATTTCAAAATTGGGAAAAGTCTAAGCAGATGTTAAAAGCTTTTTGCCTCTGTAAACACCACTAAAGTAACTATATTTCATTGCTGTAAATTATTTAAATAAATTAGTCCTAGAGCCTATATGTGCGTGTTTACAAACAATCATTGACTGACTTAAACGTCAAATCACTTTTTCACCTCGAAAAGTCAAACAGCCACACTTTGCAAGACATATTAAACAATTAAGACATGTTAATAGTATTTCATTCAAATGATAATTAAAATGAAGTAGCAAGTTCCGGCACTAAATCGTTTGATATTTTGCAGTACATTACTAAATTACATCCGGACATTTTGTATATACAGGTTATGTATATTATTACCAAATACACATGTTGTCTATTACATATGTACCGTTTTCTATGTAACGTTATGTATCGCTAATATTTGCCAACCAATTAAGAGCTCTTCTCAAGTTTATTGCTTTCCGTGAAGATTCCCGTTATGTTTTCTTTGTCAAATGTTACGACATTTCTTATGAAGTTGAAAGGTGAAAGGACTTTGAAGAGGATCTTAAGGCGGATCGTAAAAATCCATACGGCACTTGACAACTCTGAAACGAAAAAGAGATAGGCTTCCTTATACTTTTGAATGCTTAGGTTTCAAAAGTAAGTACACGCATTCAAAAGTAGTGGAAAGCCTAGCTCTTTATTAAAAATCTGTTTAACTGAGAAGGGCTTACTATAAATTAGACTAATATGTACTTTTCCTGACTGCCACAAACATATATCTTAACAAGATTGACCTAGGCGTTAGGAAGTGGCTGATTGTGTGTCATTTTCCTCTTGACTCCTAAAAGAATAAAATGGTTATGCTGGAAATGACACATTTAATTGTATTAATTACTATTGATTTAGGAACCGATTTATAACTAAACCTTTCAGAAGAAAGAACCAGAGAAAACATATTTAAGAAGACCTCTTTAAGTACCAGACCATGTGTCTTGAAATATCTAATGCATAAATTAATAAACTATTTCCACTAATAAGTTTTAAATCTACCGCAAGAGTCATAATAATTATGGCTTATTCCAAAAAGTGATAGGTATCAGATAAATGTATGTACTGTCACACTTCTGTGTAGTAAAATGTCTTTGTATTTCGAATGTTCGAGTCTCCGAGCGTCGCGAGCAAGGCGAGAGGTGTACAAGTAACGAATATTAAGTTGTATAGAAATGTACTTACATAAGCTGCCTTTGGGTATGGATGAGACAAGCTACTTGAACAATGAAATCCTTAGCTTGACTTTTTTATCCTCCTACGTAGGTATAAACCATCACCTACATAGATGTACAATCTTGATAAATTCAAATAATATGCATTTTATTGGATGAAAAAAAAAATTGTTTATAAGATTTTGTAAATTTAAGTTTTTATATGTATATAACATATAAGACGAAAAAATTCTTATGATTATACATAATTCAGATACACAAGAGTAGTGCAGACGCAATTTAACTATTACGCATCAATTTTTCTGCGAAGGTTTACACAACAGCCTGCAGCTTGAATTATTAATACGCAAAGACAAAATTTATAGTTCAAGTCACCTAATCTAATCTCGTCACCTGTCAAGGTGTTATACCGAACACTTTAGTCATAGACTTACTTCCTCTATAATGTTTATGACTTGTCATTCGAGCGGAACATGACCATAATGTTATTGATCATCGTTAATTAAGAGATTATCATTCAAAGTGTTGTTAACTATGTAGCACATAGATCAATTGTTTGTTTTTTAAACAATAAATGGAACATTGTCTTACTTTGTAACTAAGCTGAACGTGGCACAATAAATTGTCGGTTTCGGATCAATAAATGACATAATGTGTCACTTTGTACTTATAGTAATAAAATTAACTTGATTTATTTGAAATTGTTTACATTTCTATAAAACATTATAATTCATTTCAAGTCATTTCTTAGTTCTAAAAATACTCTTGCTCATATCAAAAGAATATTTATATACGCACGTCGTTTTGACTGATTACTCTATTATTCCAGAAGGTTAAGTCCATTCAAAATTAAAAATGTGCTGTATTCTGTGCATTTTGAAGAGCCCACGAGATGGTTCTACAGTTTTTTTTTTTGTGAACCCTTTAGTTTGAGTTTGTTTAATTTTATTCTGGATCCGGGTCCCTTTATAACAGGCAGGCTATAACGATATGCCTCATGTCTAAAAATAAAAAGTTCTATATTTCAAAATATCCTCCTACTACAGGTTACGATGTTCACAAAACGATCTGTTTCAAGGCCTCAACAAAGGCCGGCTACAAACCTGACCTTTCCGAAGGCTGGTACCAATGAGGTCAGTGTACTTCCTTCTAGGATGTTCACGCTCAATACATGACTCTCATTCATTAGCGTTAAATCCGTCTTACTAATCGCCTTTCACTGATTTCCACTCGAATAGGTACTGAGAAAAGTCTTATCATCATCCCCATTGCCTTTTCTCCAAACGCATGCAATCATTTACCTACTTAGTACAAGTACCTATCAATGTTTTTATTGGAGTGGATCGACTGCCTTTCTCACCTTCGCAACCTAATTACGCGCCAAAACAAAATTACTTGATAAGGGAGGTATCAGATTTTTATAGTTTCTGAAAGCCAGGGATGAAAGAATTTCAGGACCCACAGTCCCAAGTCCTTTCCGAACGAAGGGGAACTCTATTTGACGACATTATGGACTTCTTCCACAATCCTTAGATTCACCGAAGGAAGCGTGGGTTAACCTATGTCTGGTCCGACCAAGCAGTTACTATTTTTTAGCCACGGGCCTTCTGAATTAACCAAAAATTATAAGGACTGTTAATATCACTGCTCGCACCTGACTGCTATTGTTGAATTCACAATCATTGTTCCCAGAGTATTCATTGCGATCAACAGACATTAAAATATCAAGTACCTATTAAATCAGATTATACAGATAAAGTTTTTAATGTGAACCGGATTCTACTAGTTTCAAAACTTTTTTACAAAAAAATTAAACCGATTTCCCAAAACACTAAAAAGCAAAAAAAAACTATTTTTAGGTGCATCGGCCTAGAAGTCGGTGTCTAATGGATGTTACTAAGTTAATTTTGCCACCGACTTCTAGGCCGATGCACCTAAAAATAGTTTTTTTTTGCTTTTTAGTGTTTTGGGAAGTCGGTTTAATTTTTTTGTAAAAAAGTTTTTTATTTAAAGCTTTTCAGTGATACGAATAGTTGTCACTATCCATACAAGTGAGAAATTCTCATCAATACAAAGAATATAAGTCCAAATACGAGGTAGTTTACATATTCAGTTGTCGAGTTCCCTCGACCCTCTCTGGTTTCCATCATCAGATCAGCTCCAAATCTTCACAGTTGAATAGTGCTTTTAGGCGTACACCTGTGTGTCAAGTTTTTAACCTGTGTATGCCTACAACTTTCGAAGGTTGCCCTCGATTTCTCAGGGTTTCCATCATCAGATCCTGACCTGATGACTATGGGACCAACTGGCAGCTATTCCGAGTCGAACAAAAAAAGAATCACGTAAATCGGTCTATAAACCTCGGAGTAATCGATGTACATACATAGAAAAAAAAAAAAAAAAAAACATACCGGCCGAATTGATAACCTCCTCCTTTTTGGGAAGTCGGTTAAAAATGTGAAGGCGCTATCGTTATTTTTTGGTACTATAGCATAATTGCTATTCCGAGCACCAATTCTTGCACGTGTTTTTGCTCAAAGAAAAAGGTACATTTGGGACCTCTAACTAGGCCAGTTAAATAACATCAGAATAAAATAGCTTATTTATGAAGTCAGGCTACTTTTTTCCCGGTGGACGACGTGGTTCCTTTGGGACGCGAAAGAGTCGATAAAATATTTTGAATTCGATTTTGTATAATTTCTTCTTTTAGGTCAAAGTATAGGAAATGTTTAATAAAACTAATATTATTTTTGTTCCAGATTAATTACTTACAATACCTATTACAGTCAATTTTGTAGTCAAAGTTTACAACTAAACGCAACCTGTTGAACGCACGAAACCGCTCGGGGGTACTAAAGTAATTATCGCCACAGACAGACAAATTGGAGAACGGAATATTATAAATAAATACTTGTGGAAGTCAGCTAGCTTCCTAGTATAGTTTGTTCTACAACTTAAAAGCATAAATTAACTCCAGGTAATTTTATATAAGACCATCTTTGCAGTCACGATCTTGGTACACTAGATTTTCTTGTCTTGTCTGTCATCTATTAATGTTATCAAAAGGCCTTTTAATATTTTAATAGCTTACGTAAACATACATAATATTACCTACTATATTAATAATTTTATCGACCGAGAAAGTTATACTTTTCAAGAAGAGGTTAGAGTTCAGATTTATGTCTTAATACAATTATCGGTATATACTTAGTGCTCCTCTAAATCACAACCTAATGACACTGCTGAACTTGGGGATCTTATTGAATCAGTACAAAATGTAGTCCAATATAAAATCCACTAACAAATTAATGCAGGTATCTCAATAACTATAAAAGTTCTTCAAGACTAGCCAAGCTAAGCGGCACTATCCTCCGCATTCCGTTCGAGATTGGCTAATTACTCCGCCGACCAGTTTATGACTATCTAATAAAAAAAAATTGTCACAAGTTATCTGTCACGTAAGAGAAATCAGGCTAGTAATTAGCGGCGACTTGGTGCATTAGTGCATACAAGTTTGATGCATAGACAAGTTAGGTGGGGCTTGCAAGTTACGCTTTTCTACAAGGAGGTTTACCATTCAACTGGTACTTTTGGTTTGCATTCATCTTCTATGAAATAAATATGAATGCAGAAAGACCATGACTGAGAACGATATCGTGGATAGAGCGAAGTGGAGAAGATAAATTAGGAAAGCTGACCCCACCACCATGTGGGATAAATAGCTGGAAAGGGAGAGAGAGAGCAGAAAGACCATGACCCTTTAAAAAAACGTTTCATAAACCCTGTTTATATTGTACAATACTTTTTTCTCGTGGTTTAACCCACGTCCCGGGGGAACTTCTGGCCATAACCAGATAAAACAATAGCCTATGTTACTCAGGAATAGTATAGCTTTCCAAGAGTGAAATAGTATTTCAAAAAAAGAGTGAAATAGTATTTTCGTTGTTGAAGTTTCGGAGCCTTTGAAGTACAAATAAACAAGCAAACAAACCTTGTGCAATGTGCATATTTGCTAAGAAATCCTTAACACGAGCGTTGTTTGAAATTCTGAGACTCCGGGAAGTAAAATGTATATGCATGGCTCCACAAGCACCCATGTAAGTGATGTTTAGAATGCTGCTTGCACAATTTGTTTATAATAATGACATTCCTTTTCTATTTACCATTCCTGTCCTTTAAAATACTTCCTTGATCCTAGTAATATGATCATAGAGAACTCTTGGTCGCCAGATATTATGAAAAACTTAGGGAAAAATGTAAATCTGAAGAAGGAAAGCATAACGCTGAGTATAAAAACACGGGTTTTTATTTTGCTTAAATCCCAAATGACTTCAATGTTCTCAAATTATTCTTCATCAGAATAGCAAATATATATACATATTTGACAAGAACTGTAGAAACGTTAAACGTAGGTAACTTACACGAGTTAGAGGAAACCAAAAAGTGCATTTTGTCGCAACACTTCTGGGATATTTACATACTTGTAAGCAGTAAGTACTCTTTCTTGTATGAAAAATGTTTCTTAACTAAGGTTAGTAGGTTGAGCAAGACTAGACTAGTACACTTAGGTACTAGTTTCCAGCTACATTTCGTACCTAATGTTAGGTAAAAGAATAAAACTTACAGTTGAATGTTTTTTTAAACATGTTACATTTAGTTAAGTGCTCGTTAAGTAAGTTTTAGCTTACTGCAGAGTGGGTTCATTATGAAATTGAAATACGTGCATGAGAAACAATCGACTGCATGCACAATTAAAATTTTATTTTTATAATTCACATTAGATACAAAAGTGAAAATGTAACAAAAAATCGCACCTTTTTTAATTTGTATTGACTTATTCTTGCTAATATGTATTAAATAGAATATTTCTTACAACCATAAACATTGTTTATTCTTAGATAGAAAATCGTAGTTAGTAAATAACTCTTTGTTACATGACTCTACAAAGCGTAGGTACAGCGTCAGAAATAGTAACTATTATTACAGGTATGCGAAGAAAATCCATTGAAAAAGTCACGAAGTGTTTTTAACTGCTGTTATTTTTAATAGTTATCTTTTTTTTAACGCAGACGTTTGAGTAGTGACTGAAAGAATCACCGTGGCCCTGGTACATAAGGGTTTCAAGAAGGAACATGCTGGGCTTTAGTCAGCAGGAGCCTGACACTCCCTCACGTTGTACCCATAGCGGGATCATTTGATGATTTACCATCAAAAAAATTGGTGACCGCGGAAACTCAGCTACTATCTGAAAAAGGTAGCGGACAATAGCTAAACGGAAGCCGGCAATTCCAATCGGCAATTTCGGAAATAGAAGTGGGAGGTATCATATTTTCTTTACATTACTCTAAAAATATTTCTGAGGAACTTAAAACAACTTTATACAAATCCGTCGAAAGCACTAAAATGCCGCATTCTATTTACTAAGTACAAGTAGCACGAACGGTACTAAAATGTTTCACGTTTGGATTGAACTGAATAGGGACTTAATTCGTGTGCAGCATACAGTTTAATAGCGTTAAAGAATAAGTGTCACTTATGTTAGAAATAATGAATTCTAAAGCCACACTTTGGATTCTTAATTTTTAACATTAAATAAAAATGACTGACTTTTTTGAAAGAAATATATAATTTAATATTAATTGATAGTCCCATAAATAGATTCAATATTTATCAATAAAAATATAGAGCATTTAATTTACACTATACCTATCCATACTACGTCCTAACGATTTCTAGTTATGGCTTTCATACATACTGTTATTACGAATTCAATCAAAACACTAAGGCACCGTTAGTCCAATTACCATTCTCGTTTAGTTGCACTCCTGCGCATAATATTTTATCTACAATGTTGACACCAAAACTTAAATGCTTATTCTACTAACGGTTTTCGAAGCGATGTTTTATTTTTTTTGCATTGCCAAACGAAACTTCATAACCGATGAACTTAATACCCATTAAAAAGTTCATCGGTTCGATTCGGTACATTCCAACAAAAAAAAATACTAATAATAAATTGCTACAGAACGGTTTTTGAACGATAAAAGTCCCATTTAATTAGAATAACAAGATATCAAGCTGGAATAATACTAAAGAATTCGAAATGTTCTAGGCTATTAAAAAAATAAAAATGTAATTTCAATTAATGTAAATCCATTTATCACAGAAAAAAAAGTTTTATACATTTTTTTTCTAAATATAAATATTCATAAAATTCAAATTAAACTCGAATTTCGAACTAGGTATTATTCTTTTTATTTATCGATAAATAGTAGGAGCACAATGCCATCACTAGTATGGGTATTAGCAATTGAAATAAGAGACCGTGCTTAGTTTACATTGAGCAATGGGGTAGGTCAGACATGCGAGTTGATTTAATTTGATTGAACTCCATATATGGCTGACATTGGACTGAGATACATACATAGTGTTAATTCAAGTAGTATACGTTGAAACAAATAGTCATCTGTTACGTGAATACGTAGGTGAGATGATAAACTAGAATTTCCGAATATAATAACCAGTCAATCTCTAATCAAAAATAAAATGTATACCTAACTGATTTAAACCATACCCCACCAGAATTAGGTATAGGTATATTATCGTAGAGGAAGGCAGTGTAAAAGGTGGGAAAATGATCTACAGAAAGGTTGGAGGAGAATAGCGTTGGATCGCTGCAAGTGGAGAGAACATGAGAAGGCCTATGTCGGAAGACAACCTGACTCGGTGGCTGATCGAGCTTCGAATAATAAACAAAATATTATTATGTTAATATAATAGTACTTAGATAAGCTTATAAGTTTTGTTAAGAAGAAGTGTTATTTTAATTTATAAGGTCAGAGAATAAAGGCTATTTTTATTTTATTTATTTTATTTTATAATGTCGACTGGGCACTTGTCCTAACAAATAAAATCAATGTGAAAAAAATCTACTTGTTTCTTTGGGACGTAGGTAAAGCCGTGGGAAAGAATTTATATATTTAGTCTAATGATCTTTGAGAAAATTGATATTTAAATACGTAAGTACCTATAGAAAATGGGCATTTCTCGTGAGAGTGTGTAATGTAACTTAATTTTCCTGACTATTGTCTTACAATATGGAATCCTTCACATTACTTATAGCTATGACATTAAATACTGACCCTACACAACATTTAATTGAAGATAAATCAAACGTGCAGATAACATAAACACTCATGATATATAGGTTAGATTGCACATTACATAATTAAAACAGACCTACAATATTCTTTTTACATAATAAAGAAGTAAGTGTGCCGTAATAGAAAATTAATATTACCGGCGTATGACAACATTATGTCAGAGCAGTCAAGATATCTCATAGTCCGTGCGTATACTTATGTCATGTGATCATGATCGTGCATAATAAGGAAAGTACGAGGCAATTTCTATCGGTAATCAGCTACTGAGTATGCAAATGAAAACAAATGAATGTTCGCTCTACCGCGGTCTGTAGTCGCAGAAATCCTGTATGCACGGCTAAACATGCCATTCCTCATCGTACATTAATGCTTTGTTCCATAATGCATGTTCAAGTTGTCGTTGACATTGCAGCATTTTAGGTGCCTCGGTATAATAGTAATTTCCTTGTCAACACAAATTGGTAATGAAAACATACGTATTTCACTACTACAATGTACAGGCAGTAAAATTACAACGAAACAAAAAATAGTCCTACATAAAAAGTAACATAATTTTAAAACCACAAACCAACAAAAAAACTGAACGAAACAACAGTTAAAACAAAACTATATTATTATCTCTCCACACGATTAATGAGGTACCGTTGAAAAGTATTTAGTGTTATCATAAAAAAGTATGCAACTCTAATCTCCTGCCAGTGCTCGATACTGACGATAGTGACGACTAAACGCGTGTTTGCGAATAAATCAGACAAGGCACCGTTATGCACCAAAACGTTATGTTCGCACGTCGTAAATAAACGGTTGACGCCTTCAAAGCTTAATTAGAGGTGTTAATGTTTAGTAGATGTCATTAGTTCTGACATTGGCTAATTGTGGTTGCTCAATCGAGGTTACTAAATTACTATTACCCGATTTAACAGACTGTATAAATCAGATTCAGAACAATTTGGCGCACATTCATTGAAGAAAATAATTTATTTCTACGGACAAGTAAAATTAAATGAACATTAAGAATCTCAAATACTTTCCGGTACAAATGAAGACCGTGATTTCAGCATCACAGAAGAGTAAAATATTATTTCAAACGCAGTAATGTTTAACAAACTATCATTGTGT
The DNA here is from genome assembly GCF_022581195.2 of Helicoverpa zea. NCBI lineage: Eukaryota > Metazoa > Arthropoda > Insecta > Lepidoptera > Noctuidae > Helicoverpa > Helicoverpa zea. Next base: position 6,732,990 of record NC_061458.1, on the reverse strand, counting down.
TTGACTCTGTTCAGAGCTGTCACGGTGCGCACGATCTTCTACTTTTAATGATTTCCTCTCGACAACGAAGATAGCATCAAAGCACTTATTTATGGTTTTGTTTAGGAACCAGGTACTTTTAATATAATTTCATTCTCACGTGAATATATTTTCACAATAAATTCTTAAGATAAGAAGACACTTTGGATCAGTTACGTAGGCGCTTCAAATATTTTTTTACACGTGGTATGTTCTGCTGTTACGCAAGTAACACGCTCTCCTACCAACATATTTTTTGCATGGGTTAAAGGATTATAGCTACCACCAAACCTGCTCTCCTCAATGCTCATTGCGTGCGTATACGCATAATTTGCAAGCATTTTATTTTCTATTACGCAATTTTACGCCGTGATAAACTAGACAAAGATTGCAACATACCTTGATGCCTTAAACCCGTTTTTTCATACGTTGATGATTTTTTTGCAAGAATATTTTTCAATTACGTAATTGAATAAATTTACATAAACGCCGTACAGTTTTTGCTGGTTGTCCTAATACTTGGTTAATTGTTTTGCTGTGCTGTTTGCCTCATAGTGGTCTCATATGAGAAGAATTCTGAATTTTATTTGTAGCCTAGGTTACCTAGATTGCTCCTTTCAGAAAATTTGAAAAGCATTAAAAATATAGTAATCAGTTTACAGGTCAGAAAAATTGTGTCTCAAAGTGAATCCTTCCTTACTTGTTCCTAAATTGGCTGATAAAAAAAATACAGTTCAACTGAGAACCTCCTCCTTTTTTGGGCGCCAGTTGAAGATAAAAACTTTCCTTTATAAGATCAACTGTGCATCAGAACATCCTTATAAAATGTTAATTTGCTGCCAACTTAAAATATCCAGTTTATAAATAGCATCAAAAAGACGAGTGATTATAATCTTTTATGGAGCAGGTTTTTACAAAAAGTGCCACCCCTTAGTGACTTGTTTTTCCAGAATTCTTTTTGTGGTATGTTGACCAACATTTACCCATGTTCAAACAGGTATGATAAGCAAGATAGTCGATGGACCAGCTCCAAGTATTTGTTTGTATGTGTTCATTAAATTCGCGGAACCACCGCACCAGTGAAAGTAATGTTTCGATGATATATCAACAGATCAACACGCGAATTGCACTCACGACCCACTTTTTGGTTATTTATCAGCGTTAGAAATGTCTAAGACTTCGCATAAAACTTTAAAGTTATTGGTTGGAAGTTAAGTGAAGATGTTATAACGGGTTGTTGCTTAATGTCCAGTTACGCTGAATTGTAAAGCGGTATTGGTTTGACTATATTTTTTATTGTATGTAGAGAAAGCTAATTATTTAAATTATCTTATTTAGTAATTTCCTGACACTGAACAAATGTATAGTTTGTACAATTCCACAAAGTAGGTAACTCTAGTGATTGTTATAGGAGTTATTACAAGAATATAGTTTTTATTAACGCCATCACAAAGTCACTAACTTCACATTACCATCTCTATGCAGACGATTTGCAGCTTTATCAACATTGTAATCTTGAGGAGCTTCCTAGGACAATTGATGCCATCAATAATGATCTTGACAACATAAGTCAGTGGGCTAAGAGCTTTGGACTTTTAGTCAACCCTTCTAAATCTCAAGCTATCATTATTGGTGGCAGATATTTTCTAAATAGGTTGCAATCTCCTCCGCCGCTCTTGTACGATAATGTTACTATAACTTACTCTTCGCACGTCAAAAACCTGGGTGTGCTAATGGACAGTCACTTGTCTTGGGGTAAACACATTGCGGAAGTAAGCAGGAGAGTATTTTGCACGTTTCAGTCTCTCAAACGGCTCCAAAAGTTCCTGCCTTTTTCAACAAAAATTACTCTCGCTCAGTCGCTTCTTCTCCCACTTTTAGATTATGCTGATGTCTGTTTCCTTGATGCGACTGAGGAACTTCTAGATAAGCTCGAACGTCTGCAGAATCTGTGCATCCGCTTCATTTTCGGGCTCAGGAAGTACGACCACGTGTCGGAATTTCGAAGTCGGTTGAAGTGGTTGCCTATTCGGCGGCGTCGAGATGCTCACATTCTTTCTTTTCTCTTCTCTCTTCTCTACAATCCTCGCTCACCAAGATATCTTCGGGAACGTTTTGAGTTTCTTGTTCCGAGAGGCAAACCTTGTCGCACTTCCTCATCTCTCCTTCTTCGTGTCCCTTCCCACACTACGAGCCGCTATGATGGATCGTTCACTGTTCGTGCTGTGAGACTGTGGAATTCCCTTCCACATTCGATACGCGAAAGCCCATCGTTGGGTGCATTCAAGAGACGAGTAAAAGAATACTATTTATCGACATGAATGACATTTATATTTGTATGTATATATATATATATATATATTTTATATGTATTATGTTTATGTATTGTGTAGTTTTACTACATATATATGTTTAGTATATTGTTATTTGATATTTTTGCTTAGTTTTCAATGTTTGTTGTGCACTTTTTAATCTACCCTACCACTATCAAATCTCTCCATGGCTTTAAGGTTGGCTGTAAGAGAACCCAATTCTGGGTTAAGCTCGCCATTGTACATAAACTGTCTTTATTATTTTTATTATGTATTGTTAAGTGTGCAATAAAGAATAAGAATAAGAATAATATTACTATGATACACTTTAATTTATGGTAGTTCCAACACATCACAGAATCGAATAAATACCGTCTTATCCCTTTCTAGAAGGATAAAGCAAAACCAAGATATCCAATTTGAAAGGAATCATAAAGCTTACCCACTAAGCCTGCCATTTGTCATTGCAAAGGCTGGTTCCAAACCAATTGTTCTGATATAACTTTCTTCGAACAGCTCTGCACGGGTTTCATAAAGATATCCAATCTGAATGCAAACCTCGAAGTACAAAGGCAATGTCAAAGTAACTAATGTTGTGGTCTTTTGAGTTTATGGCAAGTACGAGGTCTCTGCTTGGAGTTAGCTTAGTTGGTGGTGCTATTAAACAAGCTTTTGGTCTTTGGAAAATGTCCCTTGTACGATTTATAGCGTAAACGACGGAAGATTTCTGTATACCAAACACGAAGAGAGTAAAAGGCCTGTAAACGATAGAAAGTATATTTTCCCTATAGACATTTTCATACTCCATACGATGGACTTAGAAGCCCAGGTCAATATCTACAAAAAATTACAAACCTGTTTATAAAAACCACAATGACGTTGATGATGCAAATTGCAAACTGAACCAAAAAGGTGATCAAATACCGTCTTACAAAACACATAACGGAGTAACCACACATATTTTCCTTTCACATACTACACGGAAGTTTTTTAGATGCAAATGCCAATCCCCATACTATTATAGTTAATAGTTGACTGCAATCAGTCAAACTGATTATCGCAAACTCGTAATAATGCCTTACTAAGTACTCAACGCGAGACTGACCCGATAACCTTATGAGTAATGGCTATTTTAAAAGAACTATTTCGTAAAATCACTGTCACCATTTCTTAATCTATAGATCCGTCTGTTAGTTTGTTTTTGTTGGGTAAATATTGAATGTTCTTCATGCAAGCAAATAAGTATTCTAGAATATATAAATTTTAGAATACACTAAAAGGAGCAAGGAGAAGTTTTAGTGGTCCTATACCAGCTTTACGTGTCTTCATATACCTAAATTGAAGATAAAGGTCGTAGTGCTTTTATTTGATATTGCTTATTTATGCTTAAGTTAGTATTCTGACTTGTTTGCAAGTGGAATATAATTCGTAAGTAATTTATCGTTCATTTTTTGTGTGTGTCATGATATACAGAAACGTTTGCTGTCCATTACGCGGCAGAAACTTGTGCGCAATTTATTACAGAATTAATACATTTTGGTTACGACATTCGAGTAACAGTAAAATTATTGCGATCATCATAAACCTCTTTATTCATAATTTTATGAAAAGTGGTGGTTAAATCGAGAGAGTTTAATCATCCACAAAAATTTTGTAAAGTCATAATCCCATAAACCTCAATAAACTTATGTTTATTTAACGTACTTTCTATCGGAAAACACTAATAAATTTCATAGATCATTATGTATTATAATAATAACAGTATTCAATTGTGAGTATAAAGTTACATCATCCACGTGGACATCCCGTACAGTCGATGTCTTTCTTGCAGTAGTTACCTACTTCATTCGGTAACCATTCGAAGATGCTGTGAGAAATCAATCATTACCTGGGGACAAAACAAAATATTATTAGTTTTCTGTTACATACATTTGCAAATAATATCTAGTAAATTCACTATAATTACAATTTAACTAAAACACAAAAAAAATCGTCACTGATCTATGAACAATTGTCAGACACAAGCCTTCAGAGAAACTAATATGAATTGCTACCTCAGAAACAACGTTATATTTTTTAAGTCGGCAATTATCATAATGAAAGCCACAACATCTGCACTACATCAACTATAAATTGTGTTCTCAAAAGCAATATCTCAGCCATGGAAGCTAAATGATGAGCCTTTCCGCTTACGTAAAAATTAAATAAAGGAAAAAACACGAAGGAAATAAAGAAATAAGTATTTCAACCAGCTGACGAATGTAGTTTTAAGGAAGTCATTATTTAGCGGGCTGTTCTCATTTTCTTGTCTTATTAAGTTGTCCCGAGTAATGGCTGTAATGTGTGAGATTACTTTAATATAGGATAAATACGTCATAAGTTTGTCGTGACGTCTGTGTGTGACAGGTAAGGTCTTTAAGGCGAGGAAGTGGTCAACAATAATTCCATAACCGGCACGCGCATCTAAGGCGCCAAAAGGGGTCGGAGCGTCTGAGCGGGGCGAGGATAACAATACGCGCGCTAGCTTATAACTAAAAGTCGTAAGCGACAAAATGGTTTTGTAATTTTAATATTTAGAAATGATAATTTAATAAAAATTCCTACTACCATTTTAAAGAGTATGTATATACTCAACTACTAAAAAAGTTAAGAGGCTTAAATCGGTCCCGTTTGCCCATAATATGTGAATCTCTTTTTAAAAAGAGGTATGTTTGATATATTTTTCTCTGTTATAAAAGTTACCTAATCATGTTTCTACAACTAACAAAATAAGGCTTATATCATGAACTTTCAGGTAACCAAGTTGTATTTTGATCCGTTTTGTATTTACTGAGAAAAATTGACATCCTTGGCGCCAAAAATTCCAATTCGTCCTCTTAACTAATAGCGGCACAATAAATAGGCCGGATTGCTTGTCGTCATCTACATTATACTTTTTAAATTTAGCTACGTAAGTGGGCAACAATTCTATAGGTTTACTTAATAATTTCATTACTATAGGTTTACCTTATTATTTTATCGGATCCTTTGAACAGCTTAAACCTAGATAAATTAATCTTGTCATTTGCCTAGGCTTTTCCCAACTATGTTGAGGTCATATCTATTGTTTACTCACTTTAATCCAAAATATTGGTAATACCTATTATGTCATAGTTTATAAGCAAAAACACACGCTAAATCCTAGTCGCCCTTCTACAAACGCCTTAAAAATAGCCACAATCCATAACGAGAGTAATCAGTTTAAATTGAAACTTCCTCGACAGAGGAAATAACACTGAAGTCACGAATCCCTTGAACCTTTACGTCCAATGATCTCATACATATACTCGTTTGTGAAAAAACAAACAAAAATGTTCAAAGCCGTCGCAATTTATTATATGTATTATCGTACTGAACTTGAACGATTTGTGTGACTCGATGACACGACGACGATCCTCAATGCAATTTCCTGTACTTACATTTTATGTTTGTTATAATTTTCCCTTTATTGCAATATTCAAGAACAAATGCAAACGTGATCTCGGAATAAAAGAACAAAATGCCGCGCTCACGGTTATGTAGATTTTATTATGTGTTTGCTAAGTTCAAGAGAAAACAAGATGTTTACGTTGTGTGACTTTATTTTACTGTAGGTAATTGTAACAGCAGAAGAATACATTAAATTGATAAATTAATTTTACTAGAAATAAATCTTATTCAGGGTTCTCACGCCTCAATCTCAGCGAGTGTCGAGATTCAATTAGCGAGATAATATGCCTAGGTATAAATCGTTTTTTTTTTTTATAAAGCTATAAAATACATGTGATGTGAAAGGAATATTTATGTTTGTTTCTTTAAATTAGGTACTGTGCATCATTTCAAAGGTTATAGAATATAGATTCACTGTAAAACATTTGACTCTACATTTGACTAAAAAGGCATGCAACATCTTTCGACCTTAACAATTAATTACAAAATGGTTTATATTATTTTTATGTTGTAACATGGCAACAATATCGAAGGTGATAGTCTAAAACCAATACAGTGGTTTCAATTAAAGGTATTCATATATTCATTAGGAAAATATTTAATTCATGAATAATAAGTTCAATAAGAGAAGCAGCAACGAAATCTCAGTAAAAATAATAGGTATTAATGTTCCCTAATATTGCAGAACTTTTGAAAACTTTTATCAATTTTATACATAAATACTCAATTCTTTAAAAAATCTTGGAGCTCAAAATCAAATATACTCGAACACCGTTGCTTTTACTTTAAAAATAAACTGTTATTGCGAAATCCTTTCCAGTTATGACAAAAACCTGTTATTTGTGAGAATTTTATTTTAAATCTGGAGGCGATTTTCCAACGGGCAGTTGTGATGATGATGTGCAAAATACTACGATTTTCCCTAGAATAAATTAGTTTTGAGGCAATCTGCCAGTTAACAACTCTGTACCTTTGTCGGAGTAAAGTAGTTCTTTCAATTTATCAATTTAATCAGTCATCTTAAGAAGAAACTCTCAAGATATACGCCATTCAGAGCCATCAATGTATAAGTTATGATTTTTTCTATTCACAGCAATATTTTAAGGCATCTTTATAATCCACTACACGAAATCTTCGTTTTCATATTAACTTTAACACTGACGCAAAAGCCATTGGATGTTTACATAGCTAATGCTCGGTATTTCCATACATGCAGTCAATCGTATGTGAAATGGCGAAAGTACCTTTCTCTGAGCCGAGTCGTGAAGCCGTGGAAACGATCATTGACTGATGTCACATAGATTAAGTTAGGTACGGGCAAGAATGTTATTTGCATAGACAGAATTAATCCTTCTGAGTCATACTGTAATACTGATTAATTTTGATGAGCTATAAGTTCAATTCCACAATATTTTAGTTAGAGTACGTGCACACTCAAAACTTCGATCGATTAGTCGGCCGATAGTTGATTTGGGCTCAATAATCAGTATGAAAATGAATGGAAGTACACACGTAATAACGATCAGGTATTCATCCGGTATCAGACCGACTGAAAACTTTGATTCAATTCAAGATATTCTAAAAAAAATATTCTTCTCTAAAAAGAAGAAAAAAAGAATAGAGAGAGCGTAAGCTTAAAGCAAACAAACCAACTTGTTCTTACGACGTCGTACCATAAGATTACTACTACTAAAGACTACCAGACTTAATTAAATATTAATTACAAGTTAACGCTTTACCGCAATTAACCAATTTGATTTTCCACTAAGGTGACGTTCGCTATTAGCTACAATAAACGTTAACGGTCATAAAATTAAAAGGCAATTCTCTACCAGTACGGCAGCTTTCCCGAGAGGCTATCTTCTTCACCTTTTCACGCTTACAAAAAAAATTTCTCTTCCTTATGAGTATATTTATTTTCTTTGAAAAATATATTTTTTTACACCAGCTTTTTACCACCAGCTTTCATACAGTTGTTTTTTTTTTTTGCAAAAATCATCAAATGACCCCTCCCGCTGTGGGTTAGCAGCGATGGAGAGTGTCAGACTTTTACTGAAATCAGAAATCAGAAATTTTATTTGCTAGAAACATGGTATGGTATTACAAGATGTTACAGTAGGTATGTGTTTCACATGTCTCACCGTTTAACCGGCATGCAAATATTATTATGACCATTATCATAATGTGGAATTACAATTAAAAAAAAATCTAAAATAATATTGAATATTAAAACAAGTCAACAACAATAAATACAATATTACAACAAAGTCTCTAGGCATATCTGACAAACCAAATTATATGTACCTATATAAATAAGTGAGAATTAACAAAAAAAAAAATAATAAACTGACTAAAAATCCATCGTGTTCCTTCGTAGGCCTTTTATGTACAAGGGCCGCGGTAGCTCTTTCGAACAGTACCGCAGACAATCATTTTACGCCAAATAATATCGAACGAATCAAACTAAGACTCACTCTTTCAGTATTTCAAACATACTCGCACAAGCTAGTTTCATTTTTATTGGAATGCCATGTTCTATGCGTGTGTCATAGATTATTTTGTTTCGCAACAATGACCACTTCGATGCGTATACGCTTGTTATCATAAACTACAACTATCAGCGATTCATTACTAACTTTTACTACGATTTTTTTCTTATCAGGTGTAGTTACACTACTTATTATGTACGTTGTAATAGCATTAACGGGGAAAAATATGCTAAGTACCTAAAAACAGCATGGAAAATCTCCAATGTTCGAAAACTAATACATTTTCCGCACATTAGTGCAAGGAATTCGACTTGCAGCGCAAGCGAATGGTTCATTCCGTACATAAATTAGTAAATTGACAATCATCATTATCTTGTCTGGCTAACATTCCTGCATTGAGCTAATCATCATACAAAGAACATTCCGTGGACTTTAGCGTAGAATACTGATGTGGTATTGTATCACACAGGAGTTACGGGAATTTATTTCGAACAGGTAGCCTACCTGATTGATGGACTTTATTTATTGGGACCTTTCATTGAAGGTTTTTTATTTCGAGATAGTGAACTAAATATTTATTTTCAGTAAGAGGTTCTCAAATCGATTTCGTTTTAGAGAATTCAGAACATACTTAGTATTACATATGAACATACTTAGATATTCAAGCAAAAGCGGGATCTGTACTATGCACGTCTCTAAAAATGAGACTGGCACCTGTTTAGAAGAAATAAATTACAACTCTTCCTACGTTTCTCCTATTATACTCGTTTAGCGCAATTAAGTAAATTGGAAGCTTCTATCCCTCTATTTTTCATAAATTTTCGAAGGATTATAATAATGTTTCCTAAATATGATTGTTCCAAGTGATCGAGCATCCAGCAATTCTTACGTCTCCTATAAGTATTGATTGGGTCAAAATGTTTAGCCTGCGATTGCATTATAAATATTATTGACAGTAAAAAGTGAACATGTCAAACCTGTCTATCTATATCTCAGTTCAAAGCCAGCAAACAATCGGCCCATTACAATATTCATGATAGCTGCTACTCATTGTCTGAAGAACCTGTTTATAAGCGAAAAATAAGTGCTTTCGAGAACTGCGCGTGAGCCTTGACCTAATACCAACAAATGTCTAACAAGAAGTACTGTGACGCACAAGTGTTAGTACGTCTACATTTCTTCGGAAGAACCTTGGTTACAATAGTAATTTCAAGTTCATATAATTTCATATAATATCCTCACATAACCTCAAGATGTGTTCCGTAGTCAGTAAATTCTGGCTACAATTGGTATGGGATGACAAAAATAAAGTTTTTTGCGCATTGACGCAATATATGAGTGAAGGTGACCCAGGTTGTATGTAAAGTGGGTTTTATCAATATCTTTATAATTTCAATTTGTTCCTTTTAGTTTTTTACTGTGCTACCAAATGTCCTTTCAGCTATACCTACTCATAATTACGTTTATTAAAAATATCTACTACATAAGTACATAGTGTGGTTTTAAAACTCATTCATTAAAATGTCAAGCACGATACTTTCGCAAATAATAAACCATACATGGCCACTGTGGCAATCTGCCGAATTTTGGAAAAACCCCAACCATAATTTATGTAACACAATAATATGAAGACTGAAATGGTCATTTGAAGTCACAATTACAATTATTTATTGCTTCATACACCGTCGCTGAATATTTTGTCTTTCACGTAATTGGTCAACTTTTATGCCTGCATGTAGCATGTGAGATAGTGCCTTTCGGCTAATATGAAAACGGCTAATTATAAACTAAAGTCCACCCTAGAATTGTAGGCATGTTTTGTAAGTTGAGGTAGGCTTATGTTCAGCAATGCACATACATAAATGTAGGTAAATAAACCTAGCCTTGGACATAAAACAACTATAAAAAACAAATGCAACGAACCAATAAAAAATATCGCCATATCTGATACACGATATCATTTTGCAGCCAATATTCTAAGTTTCGTAATACCCTCGCGGATTTGGCTGGCTCGTTTGAATTATAAATTCAATATTAACACACATAAAAAGTGCTCTAAATATCCGGTTCTGCTCACCTACTTGCCTTAGATAGGTTCCGAAGACTAAATTACGAAATAGTTTACTATTTGCTTAATATAGTTCAATGACAATATAGCGTGACCTTTTAAGTTCTATATTTTTGGTATATATTTCTTACTTCGTTAACATACCGATCTTATTGCAATCCTAATTCTATACAAATACTTAAAATCTGCTTACCTTAAAACAAGTTTATTTTTTACTTTTTTTCAGGCAACTAAGGTCGACGGCCTATTGCATCAGGATTTGTTTTATCAGTAACGTCCTGACATCCCGGTTTGTGTGCCCATTGAGCGCATTTACTTACTTAGCAAATTCCGCGAAAAGAAAAAATAACAATTGACAAGTTATACTCAGGGAAAGTGATGTTTATGTTCATGTGAATTCTTACGTGCAGTAATTCTAGGCAATATGTTTCTGCTCATTTTGCTTACGACTTTGAACTCTATAGGAAGCGGTGACTCGGTAGTTAGGAACCAGCAATCAACATTATAAACAAACCGGCTGCCAGCATCCGAGATATCACGCATTTCTTGTAGAACCTTAAATTAAAGACCATGACCACAGATTACATATATACGCAACTAAATTATAGTTACTTCCTTCAAGCAATTTGTCAGTAAGTTCTGATCTTTGCCACTTGGACAATTAGAAAGCTGAGATGCCCAATCTATATATCTATGGTTTGATCGATCGGCTTGTATTTGACCTCGAAATGAATATCCGATTTGCAGTGCACAGTATTAAAATAAACAGTTGCCGCTTCCGTATTGCCTTTTTTGTGTTATTAGTTAGTGCAATTAAAATTACACGTCATCAGCTGCCTTCGGTTTAAATAAGTTCATAACGACCGAAGGATAATCAGTTTATTAAGCACTTCATCGTTATGTTGCTCTATATATGCACACGATGAGTCACAAATTACAGTTAACACATTAACTAATCATAAAGTTAACTTAGAACAGAATATATCTCGTCAATCCGGAAAATTGGTAAGTAGATTTTACGTTCCTGGAAGAGATAGATCATCAATTTTCACAGTAAATTAAAATCTCACGTAATAAAGCGAACGCCATGCAGGAAAACTTAAGATTGCAATTGATAAAATTATGATACTCAGCGGAAGAGAACGCTATCAGATTATAAATAAGCTTCTGGCTGTTGCGCAACCTTCCTTCCTGATTCCCACGTGTATAAACGAATAACATTGTCGCATTGTCACTTAATGCCATCGCCATACAAATAACTGTATTGTTTTCAATAAAATACTTTTACAAGAGCGCTGTTGTGCGAAATTATAATTGTTACGCTTTATAAATATTATAAATTATGGTAACTTATGGCGGTGAAATAGGTAACAAAAGGCATAATTATTCTATGTTATTCCTTCCACTCTTGGTTACTGTGAGAAAAGAAAGCTTTAACAATAATTTAGACTGACCATTTATCTTCAAAAAATATTTTTGAATCGAACGTCGATACTAGGTACGATCTATTACCTGTGCACTAGTTCAATAAATCATTTTATTAGAGCAGCAACTTAAAAAGGCATTGACATTTCGCACGTTATGCACTTAGCTCATTGCAATACAATAAAATACACTTGAAATACTTTTACCAGTCACTTTAGCCGTGTACTTGTAAGGGGGCGTTCTATTCGTGGCCTACTGCTATTGTGTACCAGCCGTGGTACCAACCTAAGTAGGCAGTGTGACTCCTCCTTTATGACCACACATATCAACAAAAAGACGATTGACATTCTACATCACTAGTCGTGACAATCGACTTATTTAAATATCCATTCGTGTACATATTACGCAACAAACTTTGTTGTATTTTTTATTCGGCTTGATAACCACTTACGTGACACACTGCCGTATAAAACAGCTAATAAACAGGTGATTTAGTCAAGATTAATCGACGGGTCCTTTTGATAAATTGATATTGTCTTGTTATTAATAGTTTTACGCACTAATTTCAAATTCAACTTTTCGCAGAATTAATGGGTAGTAATTAATTAAAAGACGGTGTTTGCACAATATTTTTAGATAGCCCAGATAAATTAATTATGAATAAACCACTTTCTATTTTCAAAGACACAAACTCCTTTGAACCTTCGTAGAACTTATGTAAACTCAAACTCAAACTCAAAATCGTTTATTCAAATTAGGCTGATAAATCAGCACTTTTCGAACGTCAAAAACAAAAGACAGCCCCCAAAACGCCCGCCCTTCACCACTTCCTATGTGTTTTAAAAAGTATAAATGTACCTAATATTGTAAGGTACAATAAAATGTTTACCATCTCTACTTATACGAAATTGCAATAGTGGACAATTTCAGTTTTGTCAACAATGTTAGTCAACATACCCCTCTCAACTCCAGAATCATAATGTACCATTACAAAATTATGACTAAGAGCCTTGCATTACATTGACCACTCACATGCAACTTTCGTCATCTTACAGTTTGTCCACTTACACATCTCTATGTCGAATCAAAATCAACAAACCGTGACAAAGATAATCCTCTGTCTCACTTGCACCCAATATTGTGGGAATATAATACACAATACATTTTTTGCAAACTGTTTTAATAAACTCATTACAATTTAAAGTAACAAAAACTTATATTTTATAATCAACCTGTGGTTTGCAATACATCGGAAAGGTTAAGGTTTCAATTGGGCGTCTTAATTGTGCGAATATTTTGTTATTTTTGCGGAAGTCTTGATGTTTAATTAAATTAATCTTATTTTATCAAGACACATAAAATGCTGCGTACTTATTTAAATTGTTATCCCTGAAAAAATTATGCGTACCTATCTATCTATTAGGTAAGTATAACTGAAAGTAATATAAAAATCTCTATTTACAGTTCGAATATGTTATTATCACTGAAGTAAGTACAGATTTATGATTTGAATAATCACAATAATGATATAATATTACGTACATGGTGCGTGGACCACAGGTCATCATACAAGAGATACCTTAACTGCACTTCTTGCAAACTGTTACGGCATACCGACGGCATCAGCATACGGAACTCGGATTTTTTATTCTACTTTTTGTCTAGACCACGGAGGAGAAAAGACTAGCGGAGATGCCCTAACGAAAAATCTCCTTACAAAGCAGCGCGTCAAAATTCGGGTGAGCGGGGGACGAGGAACGTTACTGTCTCCACCCGTGCTCCACCCTTATACGCCTTTTATGGGAAGCCACCCATTTTTTGTAAATCCATCTAGCGTGGAATAGGATGATTAAAATCTAACCCTAAACTAACATCGACCACTAGTGACATACTCAAAAGTAAAGTAAATACTCAAAATTAATAATTCTTTTAAAATAGTAATTCAATTAGAAAGTTTAAAGAAGCATTCATTTGAAATGAACGAAGAAAAAGAGAGAGATAAAAAAGTTAGAAAATTAATTGTTATATAAGTATTATTTTGTGCAGAGAACTTGCCCCACAACAATTTATTTACTCCTCCAGAAATGAAATAGGTATCTAGGAACCATTAAACGGAGACTCGATGAAAAATCATTTTTATTCACCACGGGTCTAAAATACCCCCATGGTGTAATTTAAGTATCAACTTATGGCATTGTGTTAGTTCGTCTACTAGCCACTATGGCATCACAAGCACGAAAATTCGTTCTATTTGTTCTAGAACCGTGCTGCGATGACTCTTGTTATTTTCGATGTTACCACATTACGAAATTCACCAAGAAAAATGGGAATTAAAATTATAGGGACAGTGTTTATCAAATTAGAGTTTTCACAACTGTATCATAACGGCGCATCCACTAAATAAGTAGCAGACTTTATGTGAGTCGGATGTTGCTCTGAAAGGTACAAAAAAATGGTGTAAAGGTACATTCAAAAAGTATGTACGGCAAGAGAGATATACCTATGTAAAACATTACTGATCTATTCTAATATTATAAAGCGGAAAACTTTTGTTTGTTTGTTTGGTTGTAATGGATAAACTCAAAAACTACTGGACCGATTTTAAATATTCTTTCACCATTAGAGAGCTATATTATCTGCGAGTAACATAGGCTATATTTTATCCCGGTGCGGGCAGTAGCTCCCACGGTACGCGGGTGAAACCGCGGGAAAACGGCTAGTGATGAATATAAATAAATCTACATAGTTAGAGTTATGATTAATTTTAAGATAATTGCAGCTTTTTTAAATAAGACCTTTTTTTAAGAATGGGTGATTGCATTTTCGATGTCTGGTAGCACTTAATTTTGTAACGGGTCTCTCTGTCTTGATGAACACAATTTTACTTCAAATATACGTAAGTCGACTACTTACCGAAAGATGGTGTTTTTATAATATTACATTTTCATGATAATATATCATATGTTTTGGTTTGTAAATAATCTATAAAAAAACTTGTAGGATGCAAGGAAAAATGAAGCTGCTTTTTAAGGCAAAAATTGGTACCAATAATATACATTGATACAAGATTGATACGAAAATAATACAAATTCACTTAGAGGTTCTAGAAATGCAGCTATTCGAAGACAGATGTCTCTAGCAAAAAATATGTTTTAAGGTGATCTTCACACTGCCCCGCATCACGCTGCATCTTGCGTGTCGACGCACCTACGCGCGTTCCTGCGGGAGTGCAGATCTGCATCATCGTGCGGGTTTTTCGCGCACTCACGCGATTCACGCATGGCGGCTCTCATCGAGTTCCATTTTCAAATATACACGTCACGCCCATTCAAAATCACGCGCGTCAATGCGGGATTCGGTGTGCCATACCATGCGTTTCGCCCCGCACCTACGCGCGGGGGTGCGTGTTTCTCTGCATGTATGTGCGTGATCCGCATGAACGCGCGTGGATGCATTTTCAGTGTGTTGGACTATGCGTGTTTTCCATACAAACGAAGATATTTACAAGCAACGGAAAAAAACGCATCCACGCACTACGCTGCATCATGCGGGGCAGTGTGATAATCGCCTAAAGCTAAAATATTACTTACACGTGAAATGTTATCCTATGGTATGTTTGAGTTTGGATCCTGAGCAATTTCTACAATTAATGATGGCGCATTTCATCGTTTTAATCGAGTAACAAATAAAATCTGTTGAAATTGTGGTAAAAATACAACCATGACAAGATGTCAGTTTGATGTAAAGGACGGTATATGGGCGGTGTCCAGCCACGCCTGCCGTGACGTAGTCGTGACGTATTTGACCTACCTGAAGGCGCGTGACCTACCTGCGTTAGGGCATCTCCGCTAGTCTTTTCTCCTTCGTGGTCTAGACCATGGAAATCGAGTACAAAAGCGGCTAATTCGCCTTCGCTCAATACATTGTCTCATCACGTGATGCGGAAACGATATTTAAATAAATGCCAGGTGAAATCTGATAGACACTGATTTTGTATCCATTTACTTATAGATTTTTTGTTACACACAAATCTTAGCATACCTATTAGATATCTTTGCGCTATCTCTCTGTAGCTGTATAGATTATGTTAATGTGCAAAATTATAATCTTAACACCGTTATTTGGCTACATAAAAATAATTTAATAATATTATCAACATCTTACATGACACACAATATTAAAATATCAACTAACAAATAGGTAGCAAGGTTATCCAGTACGCTGTGTTTAAAATAAAATTGTGAAATTCGATAATTAATAATCTACTTAGTAAAACTATGGAGTGTGGCATAAAGCCCAGTGACCTCAAAGCGCGCCGAGGTGTTAGTAAGTACATCAGCCATAATATCGCTCTAGTTACCCACAAAAGTGTAATTGTTATGTAAATAGCCGTCTGATATAATGTGTACGTGAGACAGTGGACTTGCACTTTCTAGTAAACTTTCACAGCTATTGTGAATCGCGCCTGACGCAATCGCCGAATGGGTGCTACGTCAGGCGACGTCACGCTTGCAGTGTAGACAGACGGACTGTTTAAACGCAATGACTGCGTGCCCTTGGACTGTCTAGGTTCGCTTTAACAATTATTGTTCAAGTTACGTTTTGTTTGTTAACTTGTTGCGTTTTCCATGCACCTTTATTTGATTATTCGCCCACATTTTAAACATAGTAAAGTGTAAAATGATTCTTTTAAGTCCAGTTTTATGTCACGCAAGGGTCAAGATTAACGAGTGAATTCTTTACTAAGTAAACGTGGTCCATTATTCTGATAACCAAAGACAACACCTAATGAAGAGCCATGTAACACAGAAACACATAACACAGTATTTAAAATAGACCATTAACACAGTTGTGGTACAAAATCTTTATTACATAAATGTTAGAAGCAGGTTTCTCTACGGATGAATGACATCGCGGAATTTGGAAGGCTCAGAATCAATGACAACATTTGTTAACACTTTAATGCAGCTGCACTAGGCTACCAAGGTTCTATTCATAATAATTAACAATATTACGTATTAATTATTATTTATGTTGCCTTGTTCTGTTACAATGTTATTTCCAAGTATTTTTATTAGTTGTTGTACAAGCTACAAGCTCCTTGTGTGGGTTCTAAGAATTGTTATAAAAACAATAAAAGTTTTCTTATTTTCCTGGTGACTACAGATCATGTATCGGCGATATATTATCTACTATTGCATCTGGACAACCGAAACTAGTAGTTCACCTTCAGAGAATACATGCCCTACTGTTTGCTGTCGTTCTTGCGCGTGATCTCTCGCCAGGTGTATCGGATTGGATAGATAGAGTAGAAGAAAACGTCTTGACCATTAAATCTCCCCTAAAATACGTGATTTGAATCAGTGAACGTTATCATACCATTACATTAGCTACCCAAATGCCCATTAGAAATCAATTATTATCAAAATACACTTAATGTTAATAAAAAATACACCTGCTTGAGAACGACATACAGTTTTTATTTAAATATAGGTAGTTGTTTTTCCTAGAAACACACATGTTCATTGCTGCGTGAGAACATGAGGTAACTAGAGTAAAAACTCACTTAGTACGTTTCCCACCGTAACACCTATCTCAAAGTTTTTCTTTCTTATATAATTTGTAAGTCAATAGGCCGCATTTGTTTTCCGACTAGACGCCCATGCCATGGATTATGATTTTTACAGAAAGCGATGTGCACAATTGCCAGGTACTCGTGAGTAAATACAATAGCGCACTGAAAGGACGGCATCACTAACGTTCAAGTTCCTGTGGTATCATTCTCATCACAGCGTTGTCGTACAAAGCAAGCTCTCTGGCGATTATCTTCTCCTGTACCAATACTAACCTTCGCAATCTCGATGTTATGACGCTTTAGCCGTGTTCTCACTGTGTCGATACGTGTTATTAGTGTATATGGATGGAAGTCGGCCGTCTATGCACATTTTCCCACGATGAATTTATAAACAGAAGGAAATAGTAATGTTTTATACGCTACGTACGTTCTCGTAGGTGCTCGATAAGCCAAACATTGTAATGATTCAAGATCGACATTATTTGCCTTTTGTCTCTGGTGTCAATCAGAAACCTACAGCTGGTTAATAATATTTTATCATCGTTATATAAATAAATATCATAATTTTTCCATCCACTCTCCACAAAATCCTTTACATGGCCCTTTTCCCATAGTTCCTCTAACTAAAGCAAAGCTTATACGAAGTTCCAAGATTATGTTCCTGAGAGTACGTAATGTTATCTGCAGCCATGTCCGGTGGGCCTGTATAAAGAAGTGCACACATCAACCAAGAAAATCAAGAGATTATACATATATCAGATGAGATACAATGCAGATAAAATATTGATAGTTTTATCTGTAAGACGAGAAATGTATTTCTCCTAAACCGCTTCAAAAGTTTGTCACGTTATTTTAAATGATCATGTTTTTTAATAGTTTTAAAAATAATTAAATAGTTGGTGAATAGGTATCAATATTTGTTGCACCTTTCACGCTAAATAACGTTCACACAAAGTCATGTCGTTTATGACAACGATGTGTTCCACCGATTGATCCGAGAGAAAATATGAAAAAGTCTAGTGTGTAAATATTAGTATTGATAATATACTAATATTTTAATTATCTTAGGAAATGATGAGTCTAGTGTGGAAATATTTATATTAATATTGATACTTTAATTATCTTGGGAAATGATGAATGTACATTTTCCTTAACAAATCCGCTATCTTCCCCGTTGCGTATAGGAATCTCGTCTTACTAGTTGAGGTTACTGGGTATCGTAAGCTCGCATTATCTAATTATTGTGATGTACTCGGGGATATTTTCGCGTACATTTACTGAGCAATTCCAGTTCCCTTCACTTCTAAAATTTGTTTGTTGGTATGTTTGTCACCGTAGTGACAAACATTTCAACATTATGATTTTATTTTGTTTAGCTAGGGTAAAATAGACGCATAATTATTAAATCTAATAATCCCAATAAAACATTTTATTTAGTAGAACTCGTTAAAACTATCATTTTCAATATTCTCAGAAGACATTAAAAATATTTCTCAAATACTGAAACAGCAACATCTTTTTGTATTTCTGCGTCTTCAAAACGCCATAAATAGGTACTAGAATTTATTTACTGTCTAGTGGAATCAGTTATTAAGACTACGTCATTATTCTACTGAAAAGGCACCTGATGCGGTATTCAAAGGACTTATGCGTACGTAGGCAATGTTATAAAAACATTCAATAACTTGAACGACGTTGCTTATTCTCCAACAAAGGGAAACTGCGTCTTATGTTGGCTGTTTTTTTCCTTTTCTGTAGGACTACTAAGGCTTGGTGTGGCTACTATAGCAAGGTATATTTCAGTTCTTCAATAAATTTATACAGTCTTTTTTACTTCTCTTTCATCACTGACATTCAATATCATTTAAAAATCACTGCTTATTCATACTTGACCGATCCTCCCGTAAGAGTAGGCTCACACTACAAACTTTTAGTCGGCCAATAGTTTGTATGGGTTCATTAATAAGTATGCAGATGCATGGTAGTATCTACGCAAATTACAAAGATCAGGTATTATGACGGTATCAAACAGTCTAAAAACTTTGATTGAATTCACGTCTTTTTTTCAACCATCGGGCCAACTGTCTGCAATGTGGTACGGTTTTAAGGCTTGGTGGATTTCAGTTCTTTATTAAGAATTTTAATTTTATTACCTCACTTTTTTCCTTCATAACTGACATTCAACACCACTTTAAAAAATATTGATTTGAAAAGCCTCTGGGTATTTTATACTAAACGCGTCTTCATGCCGGACCGATCCTCTCCTAACAATCTTTCAATTAACAACAACTACTGCAAATATCTAATAAACTTTACGGCAGAATTTACGTGTATCTAACCCGTAACTACTCGATATTTATTGGTAATGAAATTTAATAACGGTGCATTAGAAAAGTATGAAAGCGAAATGCATAGTACATCAAGAACCTACTTAATGTCTCGGTGATCAAAACATTACGAGGTATCGAAAGGTTTATGTGACATATTTTCCAGAATAAAAGCTTGTGTTTACTTTCATTTGTATAATATTTCAAAGCTAATGATTGAAGATTGAATGAACGTATAAAGAGACATTTACGGCTTAGCTACGCTGAATGTATGGTAAGTATATTTGTTTGTCGATACTTACTATCTTTGGTAGAAGAAAGCCACTAACTTCCTTGTGGAGACTTTACAAGGCGTGGTGCTTTATCTTATT
Source organism: Helicoverpa zea (assembly GCF_022581195.2). Lineage (NCBI taxonomy): Eukaryota > Metazoa > Arthropoda > Insecta > Lepidoptera > Noctuidae > Helicoverpa > Helicoverpa zea. The sequence continues at coordinate 6,712,937 of NC_061458.1, read as the reverse complement.
TTATCCCTAATGCATTAATTATTGCTGTTAACAAATCTTTCACTACGGTTTTAAAGATTTGTTAAGTTTTCTCTGTCATAACGTAGGTAAATCCTATGCCATTTAGCGCCCAATATACAGGCTTTACCTAGTTTGGGGCTAATGATAACAGAAAATGTACATTTTTGGAATTAAAATTTCTTATTCTTATTATTTTGTAAATCACCCTTAAAAAGCTAAAGTTATGAAATATCAGTAAATACCTAATTGGCTTTGGAGTAATAGTAGGTAGGTGTTAAAATTTTGGAATATTGTGCAAAACCAGTTTTACCCTAAAATGGCATTTTAGCACTTTAAAACAAAAGCTCGCTAATTGTATGCATTAGTGTCGATAGATTTAATTAAATTAATCTTAGTAGGAGTAGAATGTCGACATAAGCATATTCACTAAGTATTTACGAAATGTCTTCTTTATTCGTTTTATTTCATCATCAATTATTTTTTTGCCATTAAATTATTGGTCTTGGCCTGTAGTAGGTTGCAGACCATATTTGTATAAGTTTCTATAGTTATGAACCTTTTCCAGAATTTGTCCTTGCTGGGCCATGTGTCTCATATTTTTCTACAATAAGGGGTAGCTTTATTCTATCTGTCCTTATTATTTTCCTCTTCATTTCAAAACCGGTATTTACCTACTTTAATATTATAAAATATACAAACCAAAGAATAAAGGTATTTCTTAATAAATTAATTACTTAAATCTTTTTAATACAATCAATCAAGTATAATAGTCGTACTTTTATACAAATTACTCACAATTATAAGAAGAATTAAAACTATGCAAGAAGAAACACGCATAGTGTACTGAATAAAAACACGTGTAAGACATAAAAACAACGCATTTAAAGTATAAAAAATAAAGCAAAAAAATATGTCATCAATGTTCACAAGACTGTAATTATTTTATACATCATTTTTCAATTTTTTTTTTCTTTAAAAAGGACTAGAATAAGTAGTCCCTCACTACTACTAACTTTATAGTTTATTGTAAATATTATTTTTTTTGAACCCTCTGAATAAGGGCAAAAACAAATTAAACTAAAAATTACCTAAGTATTGCGAAATCAATAAGAAATTCCATAAGCTTCTAGTCGTGTGTGACTAAAGAATTTACAATCAAGAAACAATAGGACATGGTATCGCAAACAATACTAATTTACTGCGTAATCACATAAAATAGTTATTGCAAAAACAGAAGTATGTCTGTTCACTTAGGTTTGTTATCGTGGATTTATGCTTTATTAATTATATGCCTATTATTTATTATCAGTTTTGAATATACCAAATTAATGTGTTCCGCCTATTAAGTCATACTAAGAGTGCTTTCAAACCGGAGAATTTTTTTGAGTTACTCAAACATATTTATTATGAACCTATAGTTGTCTATTCCCAACATAGTTGAAACTGACAATGAGCCAAACTGGAAGCCGACCCAAAGATAGTTGGGAAAAATTATAAATTTAAAAAAACCCCCGACCCAAAAAAAAGTACGCATTTATTATGACAAAGGTTTAAAACGCTAAACCCTATAAAAAGCAAAAAATAGCTTTTAACACTACGTAAGTACCAACTAAAGCATGTTAGACTAAACTAAATTTTGTCGTGTCGTATTGGCAACGTTTATCATATTGGCAACTACGTAGAACTTACCGTTCTTATAATGATGATATATGTGATCAGAAAATGCACTGCGAAACGCTCTTTTGAAAACGTATGCTTGCGTATATCTAAATTGCACAACATAGCAACCGACAAGTTTGAGTATGAATCCAAAAAAACTAAATAAAAAGAATTCGCTAATTCGGCATCAATTTACTGAAAACTGGCATGTACCGTTGCATTACTTCAGCAATTAATAAAGCACGTCACAGTTGCATCAAACTGGCAAATCGTGTGAAACTCGTTAATTGGGCCTATATCTAACTTCGATTACCTTTAATTAGATACTATCTAATTATAGTAATTATAACGATTGGTAAAAAATCGTCTTTTTTAGTGTAAAAAGCTCTTGTTTTATTAAAACTCTTCATTTTTATCGTAACGTGTGACAGATGGAGCTCGCCTACCGAGCAATTCGAATATTCCTTTAAATCATTTTTTAATATTAACATGACACGCGCAAGGTTTAAGAAGATAGAGCCAGTTCATATTCCTTTCCAAAACTTCTACACACATTAACCAAACACCACTAAATAGTCTTCATTATTAAATTGAGTAGGAAGGCAACATTAACCAGCGTTTTAATGACACCAAACTATCCTATGTTGTTTGTTCGGAATTTTACTTAAATCAGCAAGAGAAAACACGTAGACAGCGCATACCGTTTTTACGCAATTACAAGTGATTGAAGACCAAACACGCTTGCCTAGATTTCTATCTGCTGACATGACTGAGTTGTATGGCCCGAGTGGAGCTAAGCAGTCGGCCTACTAATTTTAATGAACACATAAAAAAGTGAACGAGCTTGGTAAACGAGATTCGCTTGTTACACTATGCTGTTTAACATTGTAATTTTCTTTGCACTTCTCCTAATTAAAATGATGTAAAAACAAGGCGATGGAAATGATTAGTTGTCGCACGAGACTTGTGAGACTTGTATGTAAGTTGGTTATTAAACACACTTTTTCTAGAAATCCTTTAAATTATTATCGATAGCTCTTTCGAAAACTTATTCGCCAGTAATGTTTGGTTAACGCTCGCTTATTTCTGTTTTGTCATTCGTGATATTAAAATTCATACCAAGATGTTTGTTATGAAAAAAACATTTTTACAGATGGCTTTTCAAGTATGCTAGTAATTTGCGATTTTCCTATACAAATTGTTTATTGTATACCATCTGCTAAAATTGTGGATACCGTTGCCATATTATTTATCTTTAAGATAGACACTTCAATTGAGTATTATCAATAACTCGGTTTCCACTTATTTGTCGTAAAAATCTTCAGTACCTTACTAGACTCAGAACTCAGACTGAATGTGGAACAACTGACAACTCATATAGATATTCCATTAGCAAAACACGTGCTCAGCCTTTATTGAACCAATCACCTGTTTGCTTATGGCATCGAGGACACAACGTCTCATTGAGAGTAGGTAGAAGGTTTCATACTTTCTTCCCAAACACTATGACATTGGTTGGCACACAAGCCTTGCTATTTATCCAACTATATATGCTACAGCTTAAATGCGGGTCATTAACACAAACGACGGCGTGGCGCATTGCAATAGTAGTGATTGCTACACACGAGTACAACGCAGGCGCAGGTACAGTAAGCATCGTTAGACATTGAACACCGACGCGAATCGATTGTTGAATTTATTTGTTTTCTTTTTTTATAGCATTGAATGTGTCAGATTTTATTGGTGCGTGAATTTGAAGACCGCTATATCTTGTAAACTTCTACTACGTTATAAGTAGATATGACGAAGACTACGTCGATACGACGAAATGTGTGTGTCATATAGGAGGATATCCGAGTAGCTGACTGACACAGTTAACTATCAGAACTACCTAAAATATTAATTGTAACAATAATGAGTGCAAATGCACTTGAATTGTTTTGGTAAATAGTTGCGCCTACCAAAGTAAACAAAGCCCCGATATGGTATAAACCCGAGCGCTTGTTCATACCTAGTGTATAATGCATGCCAGCAAACAATATAATACCTATGTATATGGTAAAGTCTTCCAGAAGGAGGTCAATAATATTTCGAGCAAGGAGTCGTTTTTGTAAAATTAAAATTATCAGTATCATCAAAGGCTTTAGATACATTTGCGCTACTCTTTCATTAAAACCATTAGATCAAACTTTTATATACCATGGCGGTGAGAAAAGTTTTGGACGTTCTGCACAGTCACAAATTAATCGGACGATTAAGTATCATTGCCATCTGATGTAATATTACTTCCTGCTTAACTTCGGTCAAGTTACTCGAAATGCCTTTCTACTCGGGTTAGGTCACTTACGTAATTTCTTTTTGCATACAAAATATCATTGAGTTCAAATTATACTCGAATGTTTTTATTGTAGCTTTTATGGTTGCAAAATAAAAACTGCTATATTCATGACATTTATCAATCATATCATCAAATTAACGTCAATCATTAAGTTTTATATGTAATGGATACGGTTTATTCTTTCAATTTAATAATATAATTTATTTCGTTATATTTCATTGGCAAAAACACCCGGATTTTGTAATAAATACGTGTTAGGATTAATTTTAGTCTAAAATTAAAATTATCTTAGATTGATACGAACTTTATATCTAGAACAAAAAGTATAATCCACGTGTCCAATTTCAGTAAAAACTTGTCCGCCTTGCAGCTAAAACAAAAATGTCAATCATCACTTTAAGAATCAGAGACAGACTATTTGCTTATTTAAAATAAATAAACAACTACTTATCTTTAAATTATTTGATATTTAAACTGGCATAATAAAGATAATTATAATAGTTGCTGGTCATCTTATACTCTCTCATAATTTTAATGTTTGGCATTTGATACGCCACTTCTTCTTTTCAGCAAAAACACAAGAAGTGGTGAAGGGTTCGCGTTTTGGGAGCAGTCTTTGTTTTTGATGTTCGAAATGTGCTGATTGATGAGCCTTATTTAAATAAACGTTGTTTTAATTTAATAATATAGCAGCAGAATGACTCATTACCTAATAGGTAAAAAAGAGCCGCATTAGATCCCTACATTCAGTAAATCTAAAGTAGGTAATATTTTTTTTCCTATTCAATCAAAGCGGATACACAAAGTTTTGGTTAGACACATCCATTAACACTACTGTCACATAGAAAACAATCGATAGTCACCCATAATACAATTATAATATTTTTATAAGTCACACAACGTTTATATTAGCCGATCAAATAAGTTTTGTAACAGACATAGTGTATCATGAACGCACGTTATGTCTACAACTATTTTATGTTTTCTAAACATTGCTTGGAATCTGGCATCGGTACGCAATAGTCATGTAGATTGGTTAGTCAGATATGTTGCGGTTTTCACATTTCTGCTTATGATATTTTCTTGAAAACATGTACGTTAATTTGTACCAATTGATCAAGCAGTAGCTTCTGTAGATAAATGTTCGAGCATAGATATCTTCACTTCATAATTATTATAAGTTTCTAATAATATGCTTACCGATACAAAGGATAGACATGAATAAAATATTTCGTAATATCTCCCATCTTAGTTTGATCGACTTAAAATCCAATAAGTCCAAAAAGTTTTGCAAATCCGTGAACTTTCGCATTTGGACCATTTTGGCTTCACACGAATAGTAAACACAGCTCTAAAATAAACACTGAATATCAAGTATTGCGTGTTTATCACCTATTTGGTTACGCCACAAATCACACCTTTTATGCTATTAAGCTTAGATCACTAACCCCATTAGCCATATTGATACTTATACAAAACAATATGGTAATGTTTTTGTTTTTGGACGCAAATATTTAGGTGTATTAGAACAATCTGGAAATCTAGTAGTAACGTTGAAAATACGGTACAAACGGTACTCGTAGGTCTTACTGGCAAATTGCCTATGGCCTAGATATATTACGTGGATGTGTGACTGCCTCTTAGATTTAGTGATCGCATGCAGCCATGCAAGGAATTTCAAGTTAGAATAACAAGTTAGACAAAATTTTATTGCATTTTTTCGTTGGCAATCAGAATTGGTTCTAACGGATAAGTAAAATGATATAGGTACTTGCAGTTGGTAAATAAATCATTTATTACCTTCAGAAATTATAACACTTTCAACCTCTATTTAACCCTTCGAGGAAAACAGGTTGGTTACGTCATCCCAATTTTGTGGGTATCACTTTACTTCGCTCCGCTTACAAGATATTTTAATGCAATTCATTCAAGGAAAAACAACATAACAATTTAGATATTAAATCATTTGATTAATAATATAATTTGACACGTTTACTGATACTGTTTAAGAAGGTGTTCTGATCGAATTAAGCCAATGTCCTTTATGATCAAATAAGGTGTAACAAGTTGTTCGAACGATCACTGTTGGACTCCCATGACCCACATAACATTTGTTAAGCAATCTAACATTGGCCTTCTATTGGTTCAATAACCGCACAGACCATAAGCGTAAACCCATTAGTTTAAACTTATTTGTTTAATTTCAGTAACAATAAAATTAATTGAATACTGAAAATAATTTATTTTCCATTTCCAATTAAAAACTAATAATAATGTCATATATTTTTCTATACTTAGGTTAGTTTACAATATTAGATGCATATAACAATAAAATTAAAATGAACCTAAATTGATAAATCAACTTTTTACTACAACCTAAATATCAAATGCAAGATGGGAAGACCCATTTTTTTGGGTTTTTCGGAATTAACCATCCTAACATGTGCATCAAAATTTATTATGATATTTTACATCAATTTCGATAACCATAAATAATATTAAAATGTTTTATCACAAAATTGCAACAGTAATTTTCAAGATCTGCATTTAATTGCTCAAAAATTGATTGTAAGTAAAATTCGACTTTTCCTTTAAGTCGTATATGTTGTAGATACGAATACGTATCTAACTAATATTTACTTAAGTTTTGTACTCAAAATTAGGCACGTTTATGTCAAGGCATGGTGATTACGGTAATCACTGCATATTGTAGTGATAAGTTCAACAAAAGATACTTTTGTCTAGAACTGGGACAAACACTAAATGCAGTTGCATAATTTGTTCTCTACGTGCGCGAAACAGTTGACATTCGTTATTTAAATTATTGTTATATATTATTGATTTATTGAATTGTACGAAAAACAAAATAGTTCAACCTAATTCAAATACTAAACCTTGATTTTATAAAACAATACATTAAAATATATATTTCACAGATTTAATTCCACTCTCTGTTTTTATTATGGACTCTTAAAAACCAAGAAACTGTTTTTACAGATCAAAAAAATGCTTAGTCGATCTAAATGCAAATAAGCATGGTTATCTCTTCATTGTTAACTAATGCTATTATCACTCACTTCCTTTTTCCTACACGGGTTGTCACGCGGAAGTTTGAGGGCTGAGGGCGTTTAAAGAAGTTTTTACAATGACAAGAATTGTAGAAGAGTTTATTTCGTTTACAAACTTATTGACTGAACCTCATCATCTTTCTACAATTATCTGTTTCGTTACGTAGCTATGGCAACTGTTTTAAACAACCATGCAGTACTGAGAACATTTATGATCCATTTCAAACAACAAAAGGGGGAAAGGTTAACTTGAAAATGTAATTTTTTGCACAGATCAAGATAATATAGTTTCTGCCGAATTCTGCCTTGAATTTTCGCTTATTCTGAGATGATGTCTGCAAATTGTCAATTTCAAAACATTCGAAAGTTAACCGTCGTATTTATTATAAACACCAATCCAAACTTTCTGAAGTCAGTAACCTATAATTTTCACAAACGCCCATCTATAACGCGACAATTGAGTTCGCGGGACCGCAAGCTAGCGGTGACGAGTGTGTGCAGCCAATTATTACAATTTGTGGACGATCCGGTAACTGGGTAAGACCATCTACGGCTCAGATTACCGGTTTCATGAACGCTTAAGTTTGTTTAGTCAATTTATTTGCGAGGCGGAACTGATTTCTTTTTGCAATTTACAATAAACGAATGTCGAGAATGCTCGCGTCTCGTTAATGGGTGTTTGTTTTGTGGCGGTCTTATGTGGGGTTCTTGGTTATCTAATTGATAGATAGCATTGCAATACTCAATTGCAAGTTGAATCGTAAAACCGCGTGATATAACCGTCTATTAGAACTGAAAGACAGTTTTATTGCCACAGCCCAGTTCTTAGATACTTACTGTACAAATTACCTCAGTGCGTAATCCCCGACTAGGCGGCCATATTTATCTAATTACGTTTTCAATTTTAATCAACAACACGAGCCCGCCTACACGGCTAGTTAACCAATTGCTTCATAAATTCATACAAAGTGCAAAGGTCAAGTACGATGAACTCACAATAATTTGTCAGCTCCCACCGGCGCGGGCGCAACGCCGCCGCCGATCAGATCAAGCCGACATCCTAAATGTTCGCAAATTTCCACTTCCTTCCAAGTGGTAAATTGGGGTACTTATGTGATGATTGTATTGCATTCGAATGAAAAAGTTCCGCTCGTTATTAATGAAGGAAATTACGTATGTTCACATATTACTGCTTATTTTCGGCAGTTGTATAGTTCTATAATACCCACAAGACTCTGAAAGCTCTGTTTCTGTTCAACGTAAAGAACACTCGTAATTTACACAAGCAAAAAGCCCAGCTAATATTCCAAGCAGCGCTATCACATTTCAGTCTCAGGAAAGCCCCAAAGAAAACTCCTAGTTCCCACGTCTAAAAGGACCATGGGCAAAAATGTATGAAGCCTGGGCTCACCCACCAACAGAGATGAGACTACTTTGAATATACTTGTAAAGCACTAAATATAAAGATTTAAACTCATTTTTGCGAAGAATCCATGGGGTTATTTTGCTATAAATATTTTTCTCCGACCATAAATAAACTAATATTCTGCAAAAAGTAGTGCTGTTATGGCAGTGTAGGTTTTGTTATTGAACACCTTTAACTAGTTTTAATTCCAGGTTTAATGTATACATAAAAAATAAAACAGCTGCTAACAGTTAAAATTATTTTTGTTAACATTTCAATCAATATTAATAATAATGTCGTCTAAATATCCTGCCGGTGGATTAAATTGTGAGTGCCTGCCTCACCCTAGATACCATATTATTGAAATGATATGAGCACAACTTCCTACTGAGCGTCTACCTGTTAGACACGAGCAGTAATACTGAGCGATGGCATCTCGACCCATTTCGTTTCTGTTAACCAGAATGTACTTATACCTACGTAATATGTAAACCTATTTAGGTGCGTATCTTTTTTTTGCCATGGAATTGAAGGTAGTGCCCATAGTAACAATTTTAGTACAAACAAAAACCTTCACAACGGCATATGCTATAACTCTGTTGGACAATGAGCCCAATTTGACTCATGGTCCTTTAAAACAAAGTGGCAACAGAACAAATTGCACTAGGAATTCTAATAAGCCGGCTGTCACGTTTTACATGTGCCTTACAATGATATAAAGATATTCTGTTCTCCCTAGAAGGGAACATAACGTGGCCACGAAGCATCTTCAGCATACTAAGTGATAAAATGCAAAGCGTTATTTGCTTTGATATCATCCAGGCGCATTGAAAAGATTTAGATCTGTTTTGCTAGAATACTGAGCAGTGTTACTATTTCTTAGTTACATGTTGACTTATGATACTTTCTGGCAGTGCTTGTTTCAACGATAACTTTATATGGTACATAAAATAAAACCATTGTTTTGTTATATGAGTATGAAAATTGTCTTGGCAGACTTTCTTCATAAATAATATATATACCTAATCGATCACAAAATAAAAGCTTTAAATGATCTAATACTGAGACGGTCGAAACGCACCTTTGCATGCTAATTGCCTATAATTTAATTAGGATAGAATTGTATCTCACAAGCATCGTTATTTGTCTTAATGAACTGAGGCCAAATTGTATTAGCCTCCACACGTAACTGCAGGTAATTTATTTCTAAAGCCAGAGGCTACATAGGCTCCCAAATCAATAGGGTCGAGGCTGAAAATAATTCTAGAATATTATGAGACCTTCAATAGCCCGAACTTACTTAATCAAACATATAAAATTTGTGTGTTTTGTTTTTAAACGCCATTAACTTACACAATCGTCATATATCTCCAATAATTTATGGGCATGAAACAAGAAATATTAACTAACTTTGAAATGTCAATGCGGTGGTTCACCAACTAAATCCGGTCTTGCCAATAGGCCGAGCAGGTGGTGATTTACAAACTGCCTTAAAAAAGTTATCTTAGAATTACAAAACACCATATATTATGGAAAAAACGACGAATGACGTCAAAGACTATTGATTATAACCTGTCAGACCAGAATAATCGTATTATAAGCCTAATAATTAAGTAAAGAAGCGTGCTATATAGTCATCAAGTTGCATAATAATTAAGACCTACTCAGTTATGCAATTCGCATCGCTTTAATCTCGGTACGGACTACTCCAGTTTTGTTTACGCAGAAACAACGGAAGAACTAACGCTCGCAGCATCAAACAATCAATGTGAACTATACACCGTCAGTTGCAGAATCGTCCGTTAAAGTTTCTTTACATTTATTGCTGACTCTTTCTTTGTCAACGAGATAAAAAGTGTTAGCAATAGATTTAATGAAGCTTTAATTTTAATGGATCTTTGTGCAACTGACGGATAATCAGTCAATGTAATGTAAACCAGCTAGAGCTGAAATTGGTTCCACGTTGTCCGCATCAAATAATAAAATCGTAACAAAAAGCTGCAAGCCTAACGTGCGCATTTTACAATGTTTATGTAACAACTGATGGAAAACTTCGTCGCATTTCGAATTAAATTGTCGAATCGACCCTCGGAAATCGACCATTTTGTAAAATGCATAATCGGTGAAGTCGATTACTCGGGTCTTATTCGCATTGTGACGTGCAGCTCAATTTGTGTTTGTTGATTCTATAGACTGAACTTTGCTCTTGGTTTTTTTGGCGGTCTCATTCAACGTGTAGACAGGTTTATAAAGGTCCATTTCAATAGTTTTTTTTTTTTTTCATTTTGTTTTTATAACGAGTTCATGTCCAGCAATGAAGGTTTGTGTATTTAATAAAAAATATTTTCGGAGTTCGCACAGAATTACTCATACCTCATGAAATGCAATAATTATATTTGAATGGTGATTGAACTATTATTGCTTGAGTTATAATATAGGTACCTCCTTTGCCTATAGAGTAAGTACGTTGCTAACACACAAAGATCACCTTTTCGGTATTAGTGTAGGTACGTAGACATAACAGGGATATCATGTGCATATAACATTCAAAATATAGGTGCAAAAAACAGTGTTCAGGTTTTCCCACTTGCATCAGAGATTAGTTTTTACAAGCTGTCAAAAGTAAACATTGTTGATAGATATATTGTTCACTGAAAGTGTTTCTCAGAATTTAGGCATCAGTGTTATCCTGAAGTTACGTAAACACCTTCATACCTGCCTGTTACGAGCTACAAAAATTCCGACTAGAGAAACATATAAAATACATTTTTCCTCTTAGGGTGCGTCCACATCTGGCGAATGCGCCGCGAATGCGCAGCACGCGAGCCGATCGCGAGCTGTTCGCGAGCTGCGCGCGTGCATTTTTGTTCGTGCGCCGCTTCTGCGCCGCCCGCGCGCAGCTCGCGCGCGACCTAAGCGCCGCACGCGAGCGGCGCGCAGGCGGCGCGCGACGTCTGCCATCTTCGATAGTACTGAGCCAATATACGGAACTGTAAGGGCGAGAACTGATTGCGCGCAGATCGCGCGCCGCTCGCGCGCTCTTTACGAGCCTTGCGTGAGTTGCGCTAAAGAGGCGCACCGAACTATTGCAGTGACTGCACGCGCGCAGCTCGCGGACAGCTCGCGATCGGCTCGCGTGCTGCGCATTCGCGGCGCATTCGCCAGATGTGGACGCACCCTTATATAGATTTTAGCACGTGTTTCATCGAAATATAATATACTAACATCCTTGAAGAGCAGTCAGAGTAAATTACCAAATGTATTTTAATGCTAACGAAAATTGCTGGTAACAGAATTTAAAAACTGGTTTATTAAAGTATTATTAAATGTCGATAAAAACTTGGTATTTAAACGTCATCAATCAAATAAGCAACAGTACAGTAAGATATTAATAATTCATCAATAATGTGAATATCATTGACCACATCCTGTATAAATCATAATGATTTCTTGAATTTTCATTTATTTTCTTTTAAGTGTACCTAAATATTAATTACCTTCCGATAAAACTACCGCTATATACCCAAGAAACAAAATTTGATACTATAAAGGTCCTGAGAACGTTTTGGAGCGTGCTAATTAGTGTTCATGTTAGTACTATAATGGTGTTGTAAACATTTACAAAACCCCAATTAGGCCCTAGTATTATCACGGATTTATTCTATAGAGACTACATAAAGGCTCTCACGGTGATAAGTCAGCTCTTTAGTTGAAATGTAAAAGTATCAAGAAACGCTCTTTAGTACTGAAATGGTGTTGTCTGCAACGTTTATGTAACTAAAAGTGCACTATAAAAGTAACCAAAACATGTCTATAGTGCTATTTTGCACCGTAAACGATTCCAGTTATCTTTTTTATCACACTGGTGACCATTTTGTTTGTGTTGTGATCGTGAATCGTGAGTGTTCTTCAAGAAAACAAAATATATCGGTAAGTTATGCTTTATGTCGTTTGCCATTGTTGCTTAACATAACATACTATAAAACATGCATGGACCGATATGGTCTTACTCTCCCATAACTTGCTCTTGCGAAAATTATTGTATCGATAAAATCATTATGCTGATTTCAAATTTGACAATGCGCCATTATAATTTACGTGTTTTAATTAAATTAAAATTAATAAAATAAGGACTGTTCCCGAATATGGCTGCTATAGTACACATTGGTTTCAGCCGTGCTGCTAATGTGCTATCATGGCCGAAAACAGCAGCCATATTGTTACCGAAAACGAAATAGGGTTCGTTGTCCAAATATAAAATAAACCTTTTTTTGTCATAATGCTGGAAGTAATTGTACGATTGCGTTTGTTTCAGTGCTTTGCCTGCGTCGTAACATACTAAAATTAACGATGGCATATATAATGGACGTGGATTGTTTCCTGAGCAGATATAATTTTTGATTTTGATTTGAACATCAAAATCAACAGGAATCTTGTAAGATTCCTCAGTAGATTTGACTTTATTGGAGTACAGATTTTAATGTTTAATTTTTGATTTATAAAAAAGATATAATTATGTTGTTAAATAAAAAGATGCTTACGCTAATGTCACAATAATTGTGGTATTAGCGTATGCATCTTTTTGTTGATAGTTATTCTCAAGAAGTCGAGATTATGCCCGCCGAAGTGTTTTTTTTTCTATAATTGTTATGTTTTATTTTAATATTACTTATTGTGATGTCGACCGTAAGTGCCCCTATTTTTTCTAGGTTTAGAATATACATACATTCAAATACATCTTGCCATATGATCATGTTTATAATTAATAAACAAATAAGAAACATTAAGTCCTTTTTTTAAAACTCGGAACTAGTTTTCCTTATCATAATGGGAAAAAATACATCATAGAATCGTAAGTTATGCAGACAATTTCACATTTAATTGAATCTACTTTACAATTAACTTTCTGTTTAAGAATGCTATTATATTATGAGGTGCTCTCCCTCTTATATTCTTCATCCTTATTCCTGGCTAGACAAAAAGAAACATTATTGCTACAGCCCTGTTGTGGTACAAAACAAATATTTTGTACAGAACCATGTGCTACAGTGTCGACAGTGTGTCTCCATTTATGAAATACTAGTCATATAATTGATTCTGAAAAGCTGGTATAGATGTAATTAGACCATTAATTATTCATTTTAATCCTTTTATGTCACGCTTTAGTGTCGTATGAGTAACACAGACTCACTAATAGTGCTATTTAGAATGGTTGTGTCTATAGAAGGGTTTTCATGACTTTTACAGAACTAGCCCCGTAGTAATAATGAGGGAGCTTTTAAAAAGCTAAAAGGTTGCATAATAGTTGTGTAAGGTGCTTTCATAGTGCAGATTAATCCTGTAATTATGTTTTTGATACTACTACAAAACTAGTACTATAAAAATCATTTTGACGCATTATTAGTGCAAAATAGATACATGAAAGGGTCGGTAAGGTCTTTAATAGTACTAAATAGTACCATAATCACTTTATACATATCTATTATAGTGCAAAACTTTAACGATTCTTTTGTATGGTCCTGTAAGCGTTCTAAGAGCTTAATTATAGAACTTAAATGCTCTTTATCTTATAGAATCAAAACGCTTTGTTAAAAACCTTTATAGTACAGACAGTCATAATGGTTACCATTACAGGCCTACTATAACACTGATTGGTGACAAAACGCCTTGGTTATAGAAGCTTTTGTTACTTGGGTAACGACATTGAATTATTTACTTAGGTATAGTTCCTTTATTTTTGTTCGTTGTAGCGTAAAAAAACAAAAGATGGTATCAGGAGAGTTCAGTATCAGGGCAAGTAAGGTCATGGTAGCTATGGCTGGCATTAATAGTTTTTTGAACCCAAACACTCTTTGATGTATGGGGTTGCGGTAGGAGTGCCTTGGCCTGTATAACCTGTGGTTCGTGGACCCTAGGTACCTAATAATGCCTACAGGCTATAACGCTATTACCCAGCAATCTCAATTTTCAAGTGTTCATGAAAGTAGTTCTACATCTGCTGCATACATTAACGATTTCCGTAATTGGTACCGTTTAAGTATCCAAGAAGTGATTGTAGCAATTTCCTCATTGCCGATAAATGCGAAAAATTGTTATAAACTAAGGTTCTGTTGGTTTTGAAACTTAAGTTGATTTAAGGGCGACTATTATCGTTATACCTACCGTAACTAAATATAATTTTGATACAGTCTAATCAAGCAAAACTACAAAAGAAAGTGAATCTGTGCATTTTTTTTCCAATTTACGTAAAATGGAATGCACTTGAAACTCTTAAATAAAACCATGTTATTTACGGATACCAACCAACTCAGTGTACATTCTTATCAATCGTAAATATCAATACGAGCGTATACAATTTTTAGTTAACAGTCACGTGTTCAAGCACGCTTCTAAAGATTACTGATGCGTTTTACACGATAACTGAATTTAACTGTGATTTCCGAACTGAATGTAAATATTTCTCGATCAGATTATTTTAATTGGTCCTTTTTTGCTATGGATTTTTTTTTATTTAGCCTATGTTGTCCATCTGCTGGGCAAACCCCCCCCCCCCATAGTTTTCCATTTTTCCCTATCGGTCGCTATTTGTTGTATTGCCCAGTCCTTGAGGAAGCTATCTAAATCTTCTCTCCAGCCTTTCCTTGGTCTTCTTGGTCTTCCTCTTGGTCTCCTTCCATCGCCAGGGATCCATTTTGTTGTAATGTTGGTCGATATGGAATACACACTTTTAATCTTACTTTTTACGTTGATTTTGCCTGTAACCCAGTCTCTGTCGTGTGAAGTCGTGAAGTCTTATGTTTATGAAAAGTCCCGTAACAGGCATTTTCTCATATAGACAAGACAGGCCATCTGTAGGTACATTGCAATTCAACGGTAAAAATGTTGATGATTGTCATAACGTATTTTACTCACAATATTCTTAGTAGATTTTAAAAAAAAATGTTCGCCATTTACCGCAGAATAAATATTATGAATATTAATACAAGAGGTTCTACTACCTAGCTATATAAGGTCGTCAGCATTTCTATCGTACAAAAAGAAAACGAACATTATAATGTTGAGTCTAGACATGAAAACAATGTAAAGCTGGTTTTAGCTCGGTGTAATTTTATTAGGAGTCGTGAGTTAGAACAAACAGGTAAGGTTGAATTAACGTGGTAGAGAAAAAAACAGTTATTATGTTAGTTGCATTTGCTCGACTAATGCATTAGGTTTGAAAATAGGATAAATATATTTTCAAAATAATTGTCGTATTTTTTTTTATTACTTAATAAGACAGTTTTTAAATATTCATATAATTAACAAATACCTAATAAGACTAACTTAATGTCAAATTAAAGTTAAACATAAGCGTGTTAATAAATACGAAAAAGATGATAAACTGTATTACGTACGCATATAGTATTACTACTATTCATATACTTACTACATAAGTACCTACAGACAATTTCCGAAAGGCATTTTCCTCCAAACCGTGCCTAGCTTAGCGGTCTCAATCATCCCCCAAAAAGTTGGACGTGCTGTCTAAACCATGCTTTATATCAAAAACTAAAATCTAAACGTTACCTATGTATGTTTTGAATATTTAGCCTGGCAGCCAAGGTCAGGTTACTTAACTCTAGATTTCTAAACATGATACCTATTAATATAATATAAACTGTAGGTTATATTATATTAATACATATTTTAGTAACAAGAAAAAAAATACGCGGAATGTGTGAAATTGTTACGATAGTACTTATTCCTATTTGTAAATTTTTATGACTAATGGATTAAGATATTTATTAGGTATGCTCTGTATATACAAGTATTTTACATAAACGCAGGCGACTTAATTTGTAGGTAAACTACCGTTACACATCTAGAATGCGTGAAATTAAACTGCAAATAACTTTGTTTGAGTATTTTCCATTATTTTTGGTCACAGCACTATTTACAGAAAAATAATTTACAAAATTAGCTGAACATGTATGGTACTTGTAAAATTTATTTCAGAACATCTTTGAGTCATACATATAACAGTAATAATAAAGCGTAATGATAGTGCAAGTACCATTAGGTACTTAATAATGAAGCAGTTCAAAAAAGCCATATTAATAAATAGGTATAAAATAGTTCTATGCAAAAAGCTTAAGCTAAAACAGCAAACCAAGATTGTCTTGATTAAAAAAAAAACTTATTCTTTAGCAATCATTACTTTGATAAAGAGTCGCCACAGCTATTTATCGTGAACTTCGTTAAAAGCCTCTTAATGACCACTTCAGAACCTGCTTTACAAAGAAACAACACATTATCGGTTCAAATAATTATCCATTTCAATATCATGACACTCGTTTCCTACCCGGATATAAGCCAGACACCGGCAGGATATTATCTAACACACCTTATTATTGCTAAACTTTCTTAATATATTAGGAAATTTGTTAATTAACTAATTAATTATAAGGTGTGCAGATCTGGCTCAATATCAAAGTGTTACTATTGAGAACCAGAGCCTATTATAATTTTGTCTGTCTCGAAGATTTCAATCATTTCTGTCTGGCGGTTGTCTTGATATTTCTTCAAATAACCGTCTCAAGTTTCACTATAGCATATCGACTACATATTGTTCTGTGTCTAATCTCACACAGTCCATTAAAAAAACATTATTAATCTCAAATCTCATTACAAACCAAAATTACTTATCATCACTCATAAGGAAGTTAGGCGAATATTAGCGAACCGTTTCAAAGATTAGAAAGTTAAAATCTATAAGTTGGAGCGAATTGAATCGGTTGCAGAGCAGATGCAGATTAAATTGATACTAGATGGTCAATTGATATGACAAAGCAATTTGTTAGCGAGTCGCCCTAGGAAGAGACATGTTGCAAATTATAAAATTGGTAACTACCTGTTGAAGCGACACGCGTATTCGCTGTAGTTTCGACCTTGGTGACTAATCGAGGCTATTTTAGCGATCCCTCGTATAGGGGAGATCTGTTACCAATTGCCCACTATGTTACGGAGAGGGTTAAGCACGTGATCCAGTAGTGATTTAGAATAACATTCAGCGCATTTTATGCACATAGTTTTAAATAACAGCAAGTACTTATATAAATTAAATGTAACATGACAAGCACTTTCTTTATGAAAATATAAAATATGAATACATCGCTAAATTGGGATTGCTCGTATTATAACCATGTAGGTAATTTTAATGAAGACAAACATACCACCGCAAATGTTTAGTAAATATTATTCAATGTTTTTGTTACATTTGGACACAAAGTAACTCTTTTACGGTGCAACAAAGACATTCCAGTTAACGAAATGTTTCAAAACAGTCACGAATTTATGACTCATTCGAACTATAAACTCTTATTTTATTGAAAGTAATTAGTTGCTGGCGCCCCACTAGGGAAAGACCTGCTAAACTTCCGCGCTAGTGCATAAATGCGAAAGTTTGTAGATTTGTATGTTCGTTCCTCTCGCATACTAAACCTACTGAATGGACTTCGGTAAAAAGTTGACAGTCATATTATAATACATATTGCCTTGTAACGCGTTTGGAACCGCGGGTGGCAGCTAGTGAATGATAAGTAAATTTTACACGCTCATATTAGCATTAGGCCTTAAACAATATATTTATTATGTTTGATACGTTAATTTAATGACTTATTATTCACAATTTGTTGTTAGATCAAACGAAAACACATAAATATAACAGATACGTGAGTAACACAAATAGACAGACATCTGACTTTTTATAAGATAAAGATCCAGTTAAAGGACTTGCTCAATCTAATTGGTCACGGTTGCAGTCAGGTTTATACGCTACGTCTTAATGTTGATAGAGACTGGACAGAGACAATCGGAATAAAATTATAACAAGCATATAATTATCATATCATGAATAAAATAGAAGAATAAGAAAAACTGAGGTGACTAGACGTATCTGTGAAGAATCGAAATATAATAGCTAGTGATGAAGTAATTCCGCTATCGATAATCCTTTGAAGATGTTATGATCTAAGGCAGGTCACGGCGCGGGTTAAGAATTAAGATCGTAAAAAGGAATATAAAGTTCTAACTTAAGCCTGTCACTTGAGGTCTTATGTGAAGATGCTAATCTCTTTAATTATTCATGCAATATTTCTCCTCCACTATATTCCAAGTGTCATAGATAGACGGTATTATATTAACCTTAATGAAACTCTTCACTTAAAATATGTACTTAACACAGTACTAACCTACCTTACCTAAAATGAGCAGCTGTTTTAGGGTTAACGACTTTGAACATTTTCAAATTATTACCAACATTATCAATATGTATCGTTTTACGTACGTTCTTAAGTGAGTTTGAATTTCCAACGGGATTTACAAACTTTGATTTGCATGGATAAGTGTAATTTAGAAACTAATATTTAAATGGAACATAAATGAAGATTCTCTGTCGCAATATGGCAGGAACGAGTAATGCAGGGCATTTGAAACGTTAGAAACAATAATGTATACTGAAGACTAAATGTAAACAAATGTCAAGCCAGCGTCAGAAAATGCCATTCTTGTGAGACGATTGATGTAGGATGCAAGGTAACAAAGAGCGAATCTATTGAATTACCCGTGCCAGCTGAGCATGTCGT
The DNA here is from genome assembly GCF_022581195.2 of Helicoverpa zea. Classification (NCBI taxonomy): domain Eukaryota; kingdom Metazoa; phylum Arthropoda; class Insecta; order Lepidoptera; family Noctuidae; genus Helicoverpa; species Helicoverpa zea. Next base: position 6,693,845 of record NC_061458.1, on the reverse strand, counting down.
CTGATACGATACGATTGTTAGAAATAGGTTAATCTGTTACAGTTTATGCAGACCTTGACGTTGATACATTTGGCTTTTTTAATAATTTGCCTATTTCAATTTCCAGATACACTAAAAATATACTAGAATTGTTCATTACCGCCGCATGTCACAATAAATCAAATCAATTTTAAATTGCGATAATGTTCTGTCAACAAGCCTCATGGCGTGAACTTCTACCATCTAGGAGAATGACAGGTATACTGGTTTCTGGTTTAGTCTAACGTACTTTTTATATTAGAGGATTGTTTACATAGGTATCTTGTTTTTGTTTTCAAATAGTTCGCGAATAGTTATGATACTAACGAACTTAAACTCATTCATCATTGTTCGTTTAACTATAATAAACCAAGGAATCAATAGATAATGCTCTATTCGAAAAGCCGTTCGCCAAGCCAAATAAAAATTTTAATAGTGCACCGAAAGATTGTCCGTCAACATGTACAAGTAGTTTGTAGACTGATAAATATGACGTTATCAATAAGTAAACAAGAACATGCTCGTAATAAATTATTATAAAAGGACGGAATATCTTAAATAGTAAACAACATGTTAAAGACATTACAAAAATGATGAAGTAGAGGATTATTTACACAACTGGTCGGCACATTCAACCAGAAAATAGGCTTCAGAATTTTAAAACAAACGTAACTTGTTGCCTTATTGCCTTCTAATCAAGTAGAGAATTTTGACATTGACTGGGATAAGTATGAACCAAGATTTTTTACTAAGTATTTAAAATTCAAAAGCTGACATCTAGCAATCAGCTTAATTATTCAATCGTCGTCGAGTTGAAAGAGAAAACGTATAACATTTGTTTGTACAAATATTTCGTCCATTTCGCGTCGTCAGGCAGGTTTTAAAGTCGCTCGTCCAAGTGAGTTAACAGAGTGAAAACAGCCCGCAACAGGCAGCTACGTTGCGTGATAACTACACCAAACACCTGCTAGTTATTGCACCGAACCTTGTGTTTCAGTCTATTATCGCACTTAAGTGTGCCCAATTTTTTTATTTTTTCTTATTGTTCACAAAGGTCAAGTACACCTCTTATAGTATTTACTCGCATCGCAATAAACAATCATTTACCTAACGTAATTTCATCATGAACTTACATTTGAATGCTAGCATCTGAACCAGTATCTAAATCAAGGATTTCAACCGCGGCCTATACGTTTCGCTCGTCTCATTTGTTATCATTAGCACTCATCGTTAGCTCTTAAACAAACAATTTCATTGTTACTACCTTTGTTTTGTCATTGTTCTCCAGTGATTGATTTAAAAACCTCATCATCACCATATCTGGGACGATTATTAATATCAGCATCGACGTACCTGTGTCCTGTGCATTTTGTAAATGATGAATGTGATGCAGGTGTGCATAATAATGATGATGGTGTAGGATGCATTCCAGATCGGTGCAATTCAACATTGTCACGGAGCACCGGCCGCGCCGGCAGCCGTCTGCTCACTCACGCTCGGTGCACACTTTCACAAAACAATTCCACTAGCACTACGACACGTATTGCTGTCACATCACGTTATCTCCTTAGACACCGGCAGGGGGATGGCACTCATGGGTCTGGTCCACCTGGAGCGGCGCCAATCGGTCTACACTGTCGGTGTGATCTACCGCTGCATCACGCGCACTTGTTTGTTTCCTAATCCTCCAAATATTCACACGCTATCGCGAAACTCACTCATCACTGTTCGGAATCGCGCGACGTTCAAAGGAGTGGAAGGCGTAATCGATAAGGCGGCCGATTCGATAAGTACGCGAGGTTGTTGCAGTGAGCGGCGTGCGCGCAACACTTGCGGCGTGCTATTGTATACTGAGTGCGGTATGCGAGCGGCTGCCACCTCTCCCGGGCTCCCGGCCTCGACCGCACTTGTCGAGCCCTGGGCTATCATATCGCGCCACCTATTGCCCTCTGGAAAATAATGCAGCGTTCAACGTCCGTTTCTCATTATTATCTCAAATGGAAATGCATTAAAATGGATGTCTCAAACTAAGGCGACGAAAACCTCAGAACTTAATATTAGGTATAAAAGAAAAATACTGTTCTTAAATTTTTCCTCATGTTTAGAATAGACATTATATACTCGGCGAAAACTGTATACTTGGTAACATTTATTTATATTAACCTGTCAGAATGCTGTGGTGGAATTCAGTACATTGGTACCTGGATTTAACAGAAGTTCATGGTTTTAATATTCCAGATGGTTAAGTCAAGCAAAACAACACTGTTGCCAAGCAAATATGTCACAGTTGTTGCACTAAAACAGTTGATGCGATTCGTAATAGCAATTACAGTCGGTACAACAAATGCCAAAGACGTGACCGTGTTCGTTAAAGAACTTTATTCTTGAGCCGATGCCGACGAGATTCGCAAGTAAATAGTGAAGCGGAGATTTGCGGAAAAGGAGAAAAAATCAACAAGCGAAATATCCGCAGTACAGGTCCCAAGGTTGAAGGACTTGCTCGCCGTGAATGCGGTACAGACAGACTTTCAAGTGACGATGCATGTGCAAATATACAAGTTATTGTACTCTGTAGAGATATGTTCCTACGTGAACGCATTGTCTTCCCACACCAAGACGTTTTAACTACGACTTTGATAATGACGGTGCTCAGTTCAATTATTTCATCGGCAGTGCTAATATCTTCATGAAAAGGGATTTGTCACTGACCTCGATAATCTTCTAAAGTATCCGTTACAAGAGCATTATTTCTCTTGTGTTTAATTACAACAAAGAAGCAATAAAAACAACGTTGATAAATTTTAATCTTTATTGACTGGGGAGGTCATAAATCTTTGCTTAAAAACAACTTCTTACGCTGTGAATGAATACAGTACTTACAGGCATGGTCTGTGCAATGTTTTTTTCTTTGAATCTAGTTAATTATGAATCCTCGTTAGTATTGAAAATGTCGTGGTGCAGATACACTTAAAACAAGTAAGCGATTGGCTAGACCTTGACTTCAAAGTAAGGGCCGATCAGACGATAATTGCAGTAATTCTTATTGTATTACAATGCATCCAGGCTTTAATCTTCATGGAGATCAGTGATGCTTCTTAGTACTTGGTATTAATCACTTGATTTAATTATTCAATAAATTATTTGCCTTAAGATATTTCTCTAATGAAAACACATTGGCGAAATCTTACCTAATAAAAAAACGCCAATCTGGCAGAGCCTTAGGGGCTTATTATACTTGACTAAATTCAGTCGTCTCAATGCTTCGGTGACTAAATTCAGACAAATGTAATCTCATTTAGGAAGGTAGGTTTCATTAAATTATTTATGCCCATTTTCACCAACAATCTCTTAATCTAAGTGCCACTTAGAATAAGGGCTCTCCCAATTTTGACATAAATGACTATGGATAAGGGATACCTAAACTTTGGTGAAAACGAAATTCTTATTAAGTGTTCCGTAAATGCTCTTAGGGGATCCCTTAATTTAAGTATTTGTTGGTGAAAATGGGCATCAGAAACCTAATTAGACGACTGAATTTAGTAAAGTGTCATAGGCCCTTTACAAAGCAATTCAAAACTAATTTCCGTAAAAATGTTCTCATAAATGACTATGAAAAAGTCATTGGAAGAGTCGTATCAACAGTTATAGCAATTATTATAAAATAATGACTTCTATATCTTGGAAAGACAATAATCGCCCTATTGATATTACCTACACTTTGATCGCTAACAATGGTATTACTTAATGTTCTGACGTCAGAAACGGATGTGAAACTAACCATTGCTATCAGAATAGCTATTTGCATGAACGAATGCCAATATTATAAGTTAGCCTACACGCACACTTAAAACTAAACTGTCGACCAACTGTTGGCCCTGTAGTTGGAAAAAAATACTTTATTTTCTTAATCGTAAATTCAATTAAAGTTTTTATTCGGCCTGATACCGGACAAATGCCCGAACGTTGTTACGTGTGTACTTCCATTCATCTTCATACGGATTTATGATTCAAAACCAACTATCGGCCGACTAAAAGTTGGTAGTGTGCTCGTATTCTTACTTCTGCTACTGTTTTAGGAAAATAAAATATTTAATTTTACATCATTTGAATGAAATGTTAACATCTTTGACATATTTATTGTTTGAAGTACTAATTACTTAGGTATATTTAAAGTTTCTATACCGTTAATTATGTAAACCATTGGCACGTTTCATTAAGTGATATTTTTTTATTATGACTTCGTATTCGCACTAGGTGCCTACGTAATTGGCTATATCCTAATAGTTTTACTAATGTCTTCATGATATTCATTATCGATATATTCCATTGATACTTTGACCAAATCGAACCATCCCATTAATCACAGTACGTACTAATCTGCTATCTATCTTTCGATTTGCTTATTGCTCAATTAGAGGTAGATTGTTGCTACACTGTTGCTACCTTATGTTATATGGAAAAAGGCTTGAAAGATGTTGAGATGTTGTTACCTTTCGTTACACCTTTTTATCATTAGCAAAATATACTTACTTACTGAAGTTAGGCTTATTGAAATTGCTCATAAGTGCACTTGAATACAAACAACAATTTGGAGTGTGAACATAACAGTAATGTCATACAGATTGTCACAAGTACGTATTACGCAGTTAACAACATTATGAATATTGAAACGGACAACTTCCATGTAACTGTAAGGTCAAACGGTGAACTACGAAATTACTGTTATCTTGATATTTATTTTTCGTGTTCTTTTTATAAAGAACAAATTAATGTTTACATTATCTGATCGCTCTTTTCAGATTTTATATTTTGTATGGAAAATGCAATCCAATATGGTTATTTCAGACTCTTCTTAAAAGCCCGACAAAAGTTTAGCGATTCCTGTATTTCCGTATAAAATTCTAAATCCCTGCTGAGAGATATAAGAACATGATGTAACTAATATTCATAGTGTATTAACAAGATACCCCACATAATGTCACACTATTTATCAAGTGCTAAATAAATTGTAGAATCCATGTTGGTTCCAGTATTCATTAGAAAACGGACATAGTAATTAGTATCGATAGCATTAACACGCCCCAAGACAGTCAAGGTGTGGAAGTCACTACTTAACGAAGTAACTAACTATTGTTTGCAGGCGTTTATCGATTACGCATTTCTCTTTAATGGAGCTGAACGTTCTAAGTGGGTAATTCCATTTGACAGAAATCAACGTGTTGTCTTCATGGATACCAAATTTCTTCCTCCGTGGTTCTCTGACTTTCATTTGTCTTTATCTGCTCTTGCATTATATTCGCATATCATCCGCAAAAAAAAAACAGTCTTTCCGCAAATAAATTGATTATTTTATTACATCTGATTTTGTAGTCTTCCTACAAAAATACCGCAAGCCGTCAAAGTAACGATACTTCATCCGATCATTACGCTGTCTTCCACATTCCGTTTTCAGTAAATTCAATTGTTTTTACCCGATAGCCAAGAAGGGTTATGTCAGTCCGTCATCGAATGGAATATTTTAGTTAGTTAATTCATAGGTACTTAGCAGATAATTATCTACTTGCAATTAGGTGCCGTAATTGCAACTATTTGTTCATATCAAGTGGCATTCTTCAGTATCTATCGAAAACAGGTGACAACTTTTACAAAGAGTCAAATAGATACTTAAGTGTTAACTCGCTACCCTATTTTCATACAGCACTTTTCTTCTAGACTAGATATTTGAATAACTGAAAACAATATTGAAATAATCAGCATCCATTCAAAATAAGAGACATGAATCTTCATAACATGTGCAAAGAAACTAGATACTTAATTTCAATCAATTTGGAAACCTTGGCACATATCTATAGAACAAATTGTTGTGACGAATGCGTTCCAAATTCAATAGTTATATGTTATACTAGCCGTTTTCCCGCGGTTTCACCCGCGTTCCGTGGGGGCTACTGCCCGCACCGGGATAAAATATAGCCTATGTAACTCGCAGATAATATAGCTTTCTATTGGTGAAAGAATATCCAGTAGTTTTTGAGTTTATCCATTACAATCAAACAAACAAACAAACAAAGTTTTCCTCTTTATAATATTAGTATAGATTACGTGAAGATGTTAATATAAATATCCTATGTTTACTGTCGTTTTCATTTCCTGAAAATTTCATGATAACTCCGATTTACACATAACAATAGAGCATTCATATCCAAATACAATCACGAATCACACTTCATGTACATAAATGACTCAGTACCAAACATATCTAAATAAACGTTTCCTGGTGCTCTACAGAATGAAATGATAGCAATTTTTGTGTTAAGAACCTCGTCCTTTTCAGAAGTTCGCTAAAAACCAATAAAACAACCAATCAATAATTGGTAAACCCCAAATTAAAAACTTAACTTGTACATCGCATGTCGCCAAAATTAGTCATAACGGTTCAAGGCATGAGGGGATAAACGTACACTTTCAACGTTGACCTACAATTATATACGTATACCTGTAATATACAATGTGCTGGTGACTTTTCGCGAGGTGCTATCAATGCCGGTGAAAGGGCTTCGACAGTAGACAGCAGCAACCGAGTATTAAACACATTGGGTTACAAAATGACACGCGCGTATAATTTGTAGTTGCTTGTTTGTATAGAAATGTGCATAGCTTTCTATGCGGTTAATTAAATACGACATGGTGTCAGGACTTTGCTGGCAGGTATGTTCATCTTGAATTAAATTTCTTTATGCAGAGACAAAAGTAAACTTATACATTAATCTTATCCTACAGCATTGATTCTACGAGATTGGTTGACTTGATTCTCTTACATCAATGAAAACACATAAATGACAATTTTGAAACGACTGAAATAACACAATATATTATGTCACCAACGCACATCGAAGACAATATTTTCATTGTCTTGAACTACAAACTCACACAAATAAACATCCCAGGCAGCAGTAATATGTCCGGGTTTCGAAGCAATACATACGTGGAAACATTGCCAATTTACGCTGCGGTGGGGAAATCATAACGCATAGCCACAGGCATTGAAGATATTATATGTACATCTTACCATCTCTGTTAGTGCATCATCTCAGACAAATGCAAACTTCAACAAGTTTGAAGGAATCCATGTTGATGAGGTAGAGTTTTATACATTGCCCTCATATGCAGTCTCATCATCATCCTCCTGCCCTTATCCTAATTTTATTTTGTCTATGTGCCACCCCGTCTCACAAGTTATAATATTCATGACATTACTTAACCTGCCTATTATTACTCAAATTATGCATGGGTATAAATTACTGTTCAATATCTATTACTAACCTTTTGAAAATCTTGAAAGAAACATCAGTCATTTTTCCACATAGGTACTTATGGCAAAACATCATTCCACGGGATTAAATCGCCCTTATAACGTAAGCTAATATTTTTGAAATACACCGCACCTATGTGCAACTCCTCGTACTATGTTAAGAACATATTGTCAGGGTCATATACTGAATAAACCTCACGGAAAGTCACAACTTCCATCATTATGTGTCCAGGCCAAAGATCACAGCTACGTGAAAACTGTGACAAGGTGTGTTGTAATTACATAATAGGCATTCTGAAGTCACTGAACATGTGTTTTGAATGACGAGTATTTAACGATAAGGTGCTATGGACATGGTAAAGTAAGCTTTAGTTTATCCAAGTTCTGTATTCTATTTCAATTCTATCGGTCATAAGGTCACTTAATCCGCGCACCCTCAATATTCGACGTTCTTAACACATTCAAGATTGAATCGACAGCCAACATTATTGATGCTTCCAATATCGAAACCCAATTACTGAAAATGCAGGTGACTCACAACTTAAAAGTGCACAAACCTGTTGAAGAATTCGGCCGCAGACAAATTGGAATACGCAGACAAGTAAACAGACATACAGAATGGGAATCAGATTCATTTATTTATCTGTCTCATTAGTTTCCGACGATAGTTTCTATGGGACAGGATACAGAAGTAGTAAAAGTACATCTCAATCAATGCAACACGTGCATTTGCTGATAACTTTGTGACGCATTATTATAACATGTTACATTATGTTTTGCTTGTACGAGGTTTCAATGCAGGGTAAAACCAATGTTTTGGAAACACAGCTTTCAAAAGCATGCACTGCGTTGTGAAAGTGAGTTTTTTTTTTATTAATTTTTGAACTATACTAGTGTAACGTAATATGAACCAATCATCAAATAATTTAAATTCGGTAGGTGCAGCGCTTCGCTATCTAAAATGCCACCTTCCAAAAGCTTTGATGGACGAAAAAATATGAATTGCAAAAACACAGGTCACTAACCCAACAAAGAAAAATGAAAAAGCCGAAAAAGGGGAGTTTTTACAAGTTATTCCATATTAGCCACGCTCATATTTCTTCCAAAAAGGCCTATAATTTAAACGTAATTACTTAATGTTTTTTTATGAAACCTGATTACTTGACAGCCGCCTTCGTCAGTGTACCGTAATAATGACCATATTACTGATTTGGTATACTCTCATCCTGCTGATTTTTATATCAGCATGACTTAGTGCCACAGGGTATAAATTAATGCCTCAGTAAGTATTCCTTGAAACTTTAAACATAATCCAAAGTATGTCGCTATGATATAAGTCATAAGTTTTTGTTCTTTTTTTTCGCCTGAAGGTTTGTATCAAGAAAATAATAAAAGATACAGAACATTTAATATCAAGGGCAGTTCGCACTAACCAAACCGCAATTTGTCGAGCACCGAACAACTTTAACACTCCACCACATAAAAGTAGATTTAATTCGTTATCGGCTCACACTAGACGAGTCGTAAAGTCGGACATTTGCAATTTCTCGAGTCTCGATTGCGAGATTAATGGCTACGTACATACGTCACTATATTATCTTCTTGCCGTACGCATCTATACAGGTGCGGTCTCCGTTTATGGCGTTTCAATTAAATCGCATTTGACCGACGTAGCCGGTCGTCAACCCTCAACGCGTGTATATGGTAAACTAGATGAGTCAGCTTTCTTTTATTAATTTTCAATGCAGGTGGTGAGTGGCTCTGTACATCTCTGCTCATTTTCTTAGTAAGGCATGTAGGCTGCAGATTATAGATCAACAGCGGTGATACTAATGCTCTTTTAAGTTATTGAAAAGTCTTCAATGACTACCGTTTCACTGTAAGTCATACAAACATTCACATGCTTAAATGCACATTTCTCGAATACAATACTTTTCCGATTTTTCATATGAGTCATCTGGTTGTTGAGGCATTTTATTTTTTCTGCAGTTTCTTGAATGCGATGTTTATAAATAATCATTCGTCTTCCTCATCTTTGAATGTCCCGGTAGTTCCAATCCGTTCCTTTATGACAATAACGGAAAGTATTGTTTTGACTGCTTGCTTGATTCAATAAAATTATATTCATGAGAAGTTTACCTGACGCACGGTAATTGAACTATGTTTGATCTTGACATTTGAAAATCCTTATGTAGTTCAAGGCATCATAATTTCATTGATTAGGTCATTTATGTAAATTTTATTTTGCTAAATTAAATCTATAATTTCAAGCATCTTAGATTCAAAGGCAAGTCATTTATTGCCTTTTTAATACTCTTAACTTTTGAATTAGACCATAGATGGTATTTCCTTGATTACAAATAGCCTGAACGAATTTCTGTAAACTAATCCACAAATTGCTTGAAAAATTGCGCCAAATTCGTTATGCATATAAAAATTTACTCACAGAAATTTTTGAATGTTCATCTTCATACGCATCTTATGGTTTTTAGCTATTTATTTTGCAATTTTACAGTGTACAGAAAGCAAACACTGGCATTTCAAGAGGCTATGTTTGTCCTTGAAAATAGATTTCATCAATATTTTGACCAGGGAGTTTTCGCAAGCCTTCGTTACACCTGTTATTACATCACATTGTTGTGATAACACTTTGTCAACACAAAAAATGCTCAATAGATATAAGTGCACTGTACCCAACACTAGTTACTAAACATACTTTTTGGTCCTGACCTTTATGATAAAGTAGACAAGACATAACGTACCTACAGTAGCAGAAAAGATGTTTTAATAATATTATTTGTTATGAAAGGGGTGTCAGGTACCTGTTTGTGTCTTTGACCATCGAAACAGTTCTTGACATCTTAACGTAAGGATAGGACGACATTTATCTTTTATCATCTTGCATCTCTGGCTGAATGGTACTTATCTCAATAAACCTTGAAAAGGTTAGACTGTTGTGCAATTTAGCTTATGATTTAGGGAACTTATTTATGTAACACTTCAAAAACTAATTCAATTCAAAATGTAAGATTTTCACTACGGTTATTGCTTTCGTTTTCGTGGTATTGTCTATTGTATTATCGTCTGTTTGATTGTTTCATTATTTTTCATTGTTTAAAAAAAATCCTAATCTCTTCCATGCACTTCCACAAAGTTTTAATTCCGTACATGAATCGAAACTGGTCAGATGTGTGTTCCGTCATAATCGGTGGGTTGATCGACGTCTGCCCAATTGTGGGACGCAGTGTTGTGCCAGCATTATAATGAAGGCGGGTTTGTTTGATCACCATCTTTTTGCTTTAGGCTTTGACGGGAGGCAGTGGTAGCGTCCCAAAAAATATACTTCGCAAAGCATCCAAAGGTTGCTTCTTGGTTTCATGTGTTTCGGAATAAACTATAGAAACTTCAGGAATGGTATGTATTTTATTCTGTGAATGACTTGGGGAAAGTCTATAGGTATATTGTTGTAGACAAATTTTTATTGTTGTTGTTTTATCTGTATTGGAGACAAAATTTGTGTGAAATTAAAATATTTGCCTCCCTACAAATATAATGTTGTTTTTGTAAATTAGGTACTCTATGCAGACGCTTTTGATGAATTCGTAATTCATAAATTAAAATCTTAGTCTATATAAAACTGAAAGTGTAAACTGAAATCGCTTCTGCAACTATTTACTATTCTACGTTCAAATCTTTTGAATTGCCTTAGGCCGTGGTCAGACTTCGCGTTTTTTCTCTGAAATCTTTTACGCTAACCGCCTTAGGCTCGAAATTGCTCCGAGTTAACGACGAAGGTCTGCAATTATAGCTACTATGGGTCCAGCTACCAATAAAATTACTTTAATTCTGATTCTTAGCAGTGCAATAAAAACTTAGTCCATTAACGAACCTGAATGCAAGTGAAAAATGCTTTACGCAAAAACTACAAAAGCCACTTTAATATCTTCGTGTGGGATATTAATTTACGTTCTGTTTGGTACAACTATTTATTATTCTTATTTTTAGATAGGACTTCTTTTCACTGGTGAATCTTTACTATAACGCATGCAGTGGGTTAACCGAACGACTCTTGGTCTGTATTCAGCCCAAAGAAAAGCAAAACAATCAAAATTGAGAATTCTCTAAGATTCTATTCAGCTTAATATGCGCTACTCATTAACATATTTATGAGCCGTAACCTGTCTAAGGACCGTTAGCCACTTGAGCAGACGGGTCCTAAAGCGCAGTCTACGAGTCAGCTTTATCCTGGAAACGCCGACAACCATAAGAAAACCGCTGGGACAGCCAGATATGGACAACAACTTATCGGGTATTGTGTCGCAATTCCAAAGACATCTATGTAACCTAAGGACCGAGATAAGCTGATTTAACACTAAAACATGACATTAAATTACACTATAGGCCATAGAAAGTACCTACAATCAGACATCTGGCTGATATCTACTTCCAATAATTTCACCATTTTATAGTGCACAGAACATTGTTATCTACAATGCAATTTACACTACATGCCATTCTAAAATGGACATCTCACGTGAAGAGAAAGGTTTTATCACCTCGACAATAAATCAAGCCGTTTCGTCTCGAGTCAAAACCACTGTAACTAGACCGGTAGAAAAAAAGAGTGGTACAACTTTGAAACTTATACCGTTGAATTAAGGTCGTCAAAATATTTTCGTAAGGTGTTCAATTATACGGATTTCACATCCCAGAGACTCCAAGAAGAGACTTCTTTAGCTAGCTAAAGCCGAGTGATAATTTCTCTAAAAATCTCGCTAAACAGCTGGATGTGCAAATATTAATATCGGTAGCAAATAGAAAGCATTGAATATCTAGATAAGGTAAATATTTTTCACGTTAGATATTTTTTTACGAAAACCAGCATTATTCATTGTGTAGTTTTGAGTGGTGAAATAACTGTACTTACCTACATATTTTCAAATGTTTTTTTTTCATATGTTGTAAGCACTTAGTGCCTAGATAGCATATGTGTACATACGACTTTTACCTTGTTGTAATAAGATACTGCTTTCACCAATTCAGGTAATGTAGGTACAAATTATTGTTTCTCTTGCCTGTGTTTCATTCCCACGATTTTAGGTACCTTGTGCTTTCTGTAGATAAGGAAACCCATTATATAAGTAGTTGGGACTTTTTTATTAAATGATAAAAAAAAACTGTAATAAAATAACATGTAAGATTTCGCATTAACTATTTGTAATTTTACTGAACGTTTGAATATCAACATTGCTAAAGTTAGAGTTAGAGAGTTCGAAATACGAAATTATTTTCTACCACGAATGCGTGAGAGTATCACTTACAAACAATTAAAGTGTCAAATATAAACGTTGAGACAAAAAGAAACATTACACCGATCATTGTAATAGATACCTGTTACCTTTCACTCAAGCTTTGTTAATCATTTTACCAATATAGAGTCATTTATGAAGCAATTAATTCTGACAAAACAATTAGTAACGTCACACCTGGGAAATCACTAACACTTTTGTACATTAATGACTCTGTGGTAAAGAGCTCAAACAGATATAATGCAGTAGCTAATTAGACGTTTTCGTACGATTATGTATCACGTGGAATGATATTTTGGTTCTCATTCGAGTAAGTACTACTAAATAAATAAAACAACACACATAACCAAAAGGAGTTCATAATTTTAGATAGGTCTAGTAGAATCGTCTTCTTGAGTCGAGTATTGAGGTCCAAATGCCAACCCCATAACAGACCTCTTAGCGATTTTCCTTTAATCCTTTCCCTGAGATTTAAGTATATACTTAATTGAATCTTCCAAGTATGTGCATAGCACAGGTACATTTGTAATATCTCCCGTAATAAAATATATGACCAGTTTTCAACACGCATGACGCTATCTATAAACTTATTTGTCATAAAAGAAGGCACTAAAGCACACATAAAAGACTAATTGTTGTATTATTCAGTCTTCAACAAACATCCTTACATTGCCTCAATAATCATCCAACAGAGTTCTCTTGTTCTGCTAATTAGATAATACATAGTGCCGTTATTAAAAGACTATCAATACTTTGTCACTTTAATACTCATCACTTATTTATAAATGCCATCTTGATCGCTCGTCATTTATTTTATCAATAGCACGTGATACAGAGATATTGTGTCAAGGATTCCATTCAAGCTCAAGTTATGAGCTTAGAACATATTTCACTAAATTACAGCGCATACGAACACTGTTTATGTGGAACAAGGCTGCTAAACTCACATAGAAAACGTATCAGCTGTCATTAAGTGAAACAAAGAAAGTCATATTCAACCTTAACGGACAGGTATTAAGGGTCACAATTCGATGATTGTACTTAATTTGTTGTATGTTAAATTCTTGTAACGTACGTGTTTAAGTCCACTCACAGGTAGTTTGGGTGAATTAAATGCAAAGGAGTTGGTTTAAGTAGGAACCATTAACAAATATTGTTTGCACTTATACGTAATAGAAACCTTATATAAATAAACTAAATTGTAGTATTTTTTCATTTATGTTACTGGTTTATTATACTTAGCTTTTTAACTTATATTTAATTTAAAAAATTAAAAAGAACCACAGGAATAAAGAAATCTACTATTAAGTTTATCGTTGGCCACATCTAGTACATCGCAAACAGATCTTCATTTTATTGTTTTTAGGCCAGAAACCGACTTTAAGCATATTTGTGCGAGTGCATTTTTTTGTTACGAAATATCAACTTTTGCAACCGGCACGATTGATGCGAACAACAACCGGTCTGTTCAGATTCTGGAATTTTTAGAAGAATCTTCTTTTATAAAAGGTTCGAAACCGGAGTCCGATGCCCCAAACATTCTTATGGGTAATTGATAAAAGTAGATAGGGAAAACTGCCCTTTTGTTTCACGAAGAGTCTTTGCTTAATAGTGAATACGAAAGTCGAAAAAACCTTGTCATATTAACTGATAGACAACTTCCGTCGTCATCATTTGCCTAGCCTTATCACAACTATGTTGGGATCGGCTTCAAGTCTGACTGAATGATCAGTCTAGCTGAATACCAGTGTTTTACATGAAATGACTATAACTCTATAACTGCCGTTATATTCATAAAAAATAACATCAAAATATTTTTGAAGAAGAAAAATATCATAAAAATCAGAACCATTTCAAAGTTCTAAATATTCATAGTCACAATAATGGCTATCAGATGTTAATAACAAAACACTATATTGATAATACTGCATTCAAAATACCGTTTGCCAACTAGCTAATACCGTTACATTAAATAATTACAGTTACAGTAAATAACATAACGATTATTATTTCTCCGCAAATTGGCTAACTAATTAAATCGGTTACCTATATACAAAACCACGCAATCAACAAATTAACACATCTCCAAAAGTGACGTCATCATTGTATTTTTAAATTATGTTTTTTTTCCGAGGCTTCCTTGGACAGAAACACAAAAAGGGTTTCTTAACCAATGCTATTTTTAAACTTCAGGCCCAAGTTTACCGAAAACATAAACGTCCGTTTTTCTTAAAACTCCTGTTTAGGAAAGTTCTTTAAAACCAGAACGTGAAAATTCATAGTAAACAGTCGTTTGAAGAAAACGGACGTTTATGTTGTGGGTGAAATTGGACCTTAAAGTCGTATTTATTTCTAAATTCAGAAACAGACAATAACAGGTATAAGCAGTTTCTTATTAACATAGGAAATGTCATGATAATTGTATTTTGGGCACATCAGAGGTAGATATATGTTATTGTAATGCCTACATACGCTCCTAGATACCGAATAAAAAAATACTAAAATATTTTAAATTATATGAAGTAAACTGAATTGTTATGTCACTTTCACTCAATACACTTTCGTTTTCATTCTTTGAAACATTTTTGGTCAATAAAACTTTCTTGCACATTATATAATTACACAGCAGCATAATTATTATAATTACGACTTATTGAAATACCAACCTATACCTATTTTTTTGTATTAACTTCCACGTAATGTAAATGAAAGTACATAAATGAGAATTAATAAAGGAGTTTTAGTAAAACATGACAAGACTAACGCGTTTTATTTCATCTCACAGAACAAATAATGAAGCTTCATAAATTCAGAACACCATTTCACTGAAAATAATTTATTAGGTACGAAATGCAATAGTTACTTTCTATTTTATACGAAAGTAAGAATTGCCTAAAACGTTTCAGTTTTAAAGTAACATCTCGTAACTTCTGTCCATAACCACTTCAATTAGTGTTTTAATTAGCGCGACGCAAATTAAAATCACAATGAACGGCGTAAAGTCTGAAATCATCACGATTCATTCTTGTACTGTCAGACCGTTTCTTACGAGTGTAGGCGTAGTAGAGCATGAGGCTGGCCAAACATTGGAGCCAACCTTTGACCAACTCAATGCTCAAAAGATCGAATATGTAATTATTCAAGTTTAATCTTTTTAGAAAATAACTAGCTGTTGCCCGCAACTTCGTCTGCGTGGGCAATATAGAATAGTCAAAATACTACTTATCCCGTAGGTGCATTCTTTCACGTGACAGTATAATTAGGATTAGCACTTAGCAGTCGCATAGATTCATTGATCAAGGTTGTGTTGTGGATGTGACCATTTATCTAAACAAAAGAAGTAAAGTTTGTGACGTTGTGAATATCTCTGGATCTAGTCAGCCAATTTGGAAAATTATTACGTATGGTGCGTAAGTAATTTTCACAGGAAACAGCTATAATCTATGTCTATATGCTTTGAGTCTGACAAAGCTGTCATTTGTACATTTTCTGCAGCTGCTGCGACTAATCAGAAGCCAGAAAGTCTGTCAGTCTTACCATGGATATCGTCTTGTGTAGTTGACTGGATTGAAGATAGGTAGATAGGTAGTCGCTCTAAGCAAAATATTGGTACTCAAACAGATTCGGTGACTGGAAGCCAACACCAACATAGTTGGGGAATAGCTGGATGGATGATAAAATGAGTCATCATCATCAGCAGGCGCATAGGGTAGGATAGTTTCACTACTGGGGAGAAACACTTGTATGACGGGGTTTTTCTGTGCACTTACTCGCTATGATAAGGCTGACCCCACATTAGGCGTGCGTGATCCTCGGGCGTGTGAGTAGCGCGGGCGTCGCGAGCGCGCTGCGTGAACGTCGCGTTTTGCTGCCCTGCGGCCTGTGTGAAGAGTGCAAGCGACGCGCTCGCGGCGAGCACGCGGCGCTCGAGTTGCGTTCTTACCCCTTCGCCCGCTATCCCCGCCGCCCGCTAAACGCCTTAGCAGTTAAACGTCAAGGAGAGCGGCGCGTGCAAGCCGCGAGCGCGCTGCAAATGCCGCAGGGCAGCAAAACACGACGGTCACGCAACGCGCTCGCGACGCACGCGCGGCGCCCGCGCTACTCACACGCCCGAGGATCGCGCACGCCTAATGTGGTGGCCTAAGCCGGGACTCCACCGAAATGTTTGCATTAGTTCACGAATAGGCAAAATGTACGTATCTGTGCGAGTCCACTTCATGTGTTCGTACTTGAAACCTGCAGTTTTGCCAAGATTTTCAAAATGTACGCTCGCAATTTGCCATTTCTTGGTGGAGCCAGCAAATCAAAAGAAACATAAGTGTTGTATACTGTGCGTCACTACCGCACACCGGGAAAATTTCGCTATTGCGGAGGACGTTTATATACCATATTTTGTGTCACACGTAAACAGGACGACAGTAAGTATCCACCGAAACACTGTCAAAGATCTGATGAACAAACAAATCAGACCTGACTTGATCACCTGGGGCCAATCAGAGCTCTATGAAGCGATCATACGCTTTGGCTCCTACTGTTATTGTGGTTTCTGAAAATTTAATCACCTCATTCAACGATGAATGTAATTCTGATGGTACTATTAAGAACACTTGCTTAGCGCAGAAGCTGACGTTAGCAGGTCAAGTCTTTTGACTTCTCGAATAGGATACCATTGGTTTTTGTGCAATGCACACCTGCAATGCATTCTGGATTAGGATAAGATATAGGTGGATAGGATTTGCAACAGAGAACAATTCTGTCTTTGTGATTAAATGACATCAAACGTAGTTTTATATAAAAGGTGTTTTTTAGGGTTATTAGACTTGGCTCGGGTCTTACTGAGACTGTTCGTAATCGTGAACAGTGTATTTGCGATCAGGAAGTTGAAAGTAAACTTGTCTCTGGTATGCGGCGCGTAATTTGTACGTTTTCAGACGTATAAAGCATTTTACGTGTGTATGGTATTAAATCGAGAAAGCTCCCATTTCTTATCTGCACTTTGTATCTGGGCTTGTTTTTAAAGCTACAGAATCCTACATTACCTACGGCGATTATCACACTGCCCCGCATGATGCAGCGTAGTGCGTGGATGCGTTTTTTTCCGTTGTAAGGCGATTATCACACTGCCCCGCATGATGCAGCGTAGTGCGTGGATGCGTTTTTTCCCGTTGCTTGTAAATATCTAATTTTGTATGGAAAACACGCATAGTCCAACACACTGAAAATGCATCCACGCGCGTTCATGCGGATCACGCGCATACACGCGGAGAAACACGCACCCCCGCGCGTAGGTGCGGGGCGAGACGCAAGGTATGGCACACTGAATCCCGCAGTGCCGCGCGTGATTTTGAATGGGCGTGACGTGTATATTTGAAAATGGAACTCGATGAGAGCCGCCGTGCGTGAATTTACAAAACGCACCTACGCGCGTGAGTGCCCAAAAAACCCGCACGATGATGCAGATCTGCACTCCCGCAGGAACGCGCGTAGGTGCGTCGACACGCAAGATGCAGCGTGATGCGGGGCAGTGTGAAGATCACCTAATATCTCCGTTTGTATGGAAAACACGCATAGTCCAACACACTGAAAATGCATCCACGCGCGTTCATGCGGATCACGCACATACATGCGGAGAAACACGCACCCCCGCGCGTAGGTGCGGGGCGAGACGCAAGGTATGGCACACTGAATCCCGCAATGCCGCGCGTGATTTTGAATGGGCGTGACGTGTATATTTGAAAATGGAACTCGCTGTGCGTGAATTTACAAAACGCACCTACGCGCGTGAGTGCGTGAAAAACCCGCACGACGATGCAGATCTGCACTCCCGCAGGAACGCGCGTAGGTGCGTCGACACGCAAGATGCAGCGTGATGCGGGGCAGTGTGAAGATCACCTACCTCACGCTTAGCAGCGCCTGCGAGAGATAGATCCTCATTTTTTCTAGGATTAATTTTACATATTTTGCATCAGAAAAAATAATTAAGGTCTACTTAATACTACTCACTCAAAGTAATTTGTTTTAAGGCCACCACATTAGTGGAAGATAAGCTAAACTATGTTCATGAAAAAATCCTGATATGAACTCCATCTGTAACTTTAAATAATAAGTAATTGTTCCACTAAAGTCATCATTTTTGACATAATGTTCAAAAAATAATTTAGATGGCACCGTTTTAAATTTGGCTGAGAACTATTAATTTTCCTTTCATCAAGGTAATAATTATAGTTGGATTTTGATGTGGCACGGCAAACTGACAAACACAATTGAAATGTCTATCGAAAAATTACACTTCGTGTTAAAATATGGTGAATTACGGAAAATACACAACTCCATCTGTTGAAATAATAATCCTCTATAAAGAATGTATGGTAAGGTGCTCTTCACACTGCCCCGCATCACGCTGCATCTTGCGTGTCGACGCACCTACGCGCGTTCCTGCGGGAGTGCAGATCTGCATCATCGTGCGGGTTTTTCACGCATTCACGCGCGTAGGTGCGTTTTGTAAATTCACGCACGCGAGTTCCATTTTCGAATATACACGTCACGCCCATTCAAAATCACGCGCGGCATTGCGGGATTCAGTGTGTCATACCTTGCGTCTCGCCCCGCACCTACGCGCGGGGGTGCGTGTTTCTCCGCATGTATGTGCGTGATCCGCATGAACGCGCGTGGATGCATTTTCAGTGTGTTGGACTATGCGTGTTTTCCATACAAACGGAGATATTTCCATACAACGAAAAAAAACGCATCCACGCACTACGCTGCATCATGCGGGGCAGTGTGATAATCGCCTAATATAGTCATTTACCACCTCGCTCCTTTGACAAATTGATGATGTATTTTATTTAACACAGATGGAGCTACTTTAACCTTGGCTAAACAAAATTTTAATTTTTTTTTCTTCCGAAGTTACTTATAAAGGTGTGATTTTCTGTGTAAAGATTAATAATAGGCCGATCAACTAATATAAGTACAACATTTAAATGTACAGTTTTGACAAATAGATTGCGTGTCGTAATATTTTACATCTTGAATTCACAAAATTAATCATATCTTTTGATAGAGTGAATCGATTTCGATGAAACAAAAACTAAGTAATACCCTAAGTTACGTAGAATTTTTGTATATAAGCATTGTCTGCATTTAATTCGTAGATTTTACGTGAATCCCGAACAAACAAACAGATAAACAGACAAACAGACAAAAATTACAAAAATGATGGAAATGGGTTCTGTTAGTTATCCTTTAACATGCTGGCTATTTTTTTTTGTCAATTTCTTCAATGTACAAAAATTACTTTTCTACAGATTTATTATATGTATAGATATTAGTTTTCTAGGTCAATCAAGCGAATTTTAAGTGGTTTAATGAGGATATCCGCACTAATTACTCTCATCCTAGGAAATCGATTATGTAATTACAATATCGAGATAAGAACAATTTTATAATCAACAGGTAGGTTTTGTTGGGTCAAATATTGCACCAAAGTTCGGCCCAATGTAATCTTGCTTAAATCATATAGCGCTTGTAATAAATCGTGTGCTTTAATTGTAATCTGAATGAGTTGACGTTTTAACAGCACGCTCACGGATTACATGCAAGTAATTACTTCTTAGAATAATAATCAATATTGTATTAATTTTAGCACTCATTGCAAAAAATAATCTCCGTAATTAATATTGATTATTTTTATGTAAACGTTTTTGAAATACCCAATTATAGTATGATGTTAACAGACCTTGCTACAGGCAACGATTTCAATTAGTAATTATTTGTAGTATTAGCTGTAAATTGGGCACTAAATATTAATGTTACCTTCATATTTATGAAGTTCTGACCCACTCCACGCATAGCCACACATTAACATCTACATACGTACTTACCTATCTAATTTTGAGTACTGCTTGACTCTACTACATACTTACAGATATGTAATAGAACCTTAATGTACCATTGCGCATGTTAAAGCACATAAGCTACGAAAGTAACGTAAGAAACGCATTAAAGTCACAGTTCGGCTGCAACACGGCTAATGACGTCATCTTCATCATAATACCAACGTCACCATGAACAGTTGAACGATCATGTTCGCCTTATTACCTAGAATACGTAAGTGATGAACTAACAACCTGTCACTACTTACACAACAATACCAGCTTCCTATTAAATCAATAGTTAACCAGACATTAGCGTAACAGAGCAATTGTTTGCAAGTCGGACTGCAACGAACCCGGAATGACAAAACACAACACACCGTGATCAAAAATTGCGATAAACAGGTCATAGACTTCCTTGGAAATATTCAGACCTATATTCTGAATCAAGATATGACAATAATTAAGATCTAGATATGACACAATTGAAACTTGAATACACTGGTTACAGTCTAGTCAGATCTTAACAAGGAAATCTAGCGACTAACTACTTAAAATATCAGTAGGTACATAGATATGCGTCAAAATTGAAGGAAAACTAGCATATAAAAAATGTTTTCCTACAATCTGTTAGTGGCCTCACACTAGCCTTCTGTAGAACATAAAATCACTACACTTTTATTACATGTTACTTTGAGAATAAACAAACACCAATATTTACTACCTAAGCGAACAGAGTATAAAAATTCTAGAAGGTTCTTTTTTAAAGTTTCTACTTGGGTAAATTCTAATTGCTTCAAATTATATCACTAAATATTTTTGGCTAATGTTACATTTGCTAAATTAATCATTTTACCTGACATCTTTACACAGATTCATAGTCTGTGTCCGGTATCTGGTTCAAGCAGGAATTTTCTTTTACCTCACTCTCTAGCCCTACGGCATCGATATCCTGTCGCAATATCTAGACTGCATCGATTTAATATAAATTACTTATTTATTATAATATCCGATGGCTGATAAAGCTGATGAAAAATGTACAAAACACCGCAACTCTGAAGACTTTGTTACATTGACACTACAAGTCAAGCAATACGATGATTGATGATCGAATATCGATCGTTATAAGAACTCGTAATATCCAATAAAAACGGCTCAATCACCTGAAATTGATTTTTAATGAGCAATTCTTATGGAAATCGGACCATAGCTGCATTTCCAAAAAAAATGCAAAATGCTTAAATAATTCGTAGTGGGAGGTAAAACATCTCGATAAGAGCAGATAATAGGTACGCGTGCAAAGAATTATCTAAGAGCTCTGTACGCAATACCTCACATGACGCATATCTTTATGATCAAAGAAATTATTGAAGCATAACCGAGCGGAACTTATTTATCGCCGCAATACAATGCTCCTTATTGGTGACCTGGGCTAGGTCACCGGCAGATCACCTCGAATATAATACTTAGGAGCCTCTGATACGGTCCAATTAACACTATCGTGTAACATATGCTGGTCTATTGAAGGTAGGGCTGACTAAAACACACTAAAACGAAGAGGTATTGGAATTTGGAAGTTTTTGTCTCTTGTTGCAAGAGGGATTGCAAGGACTTTATCATTAACTATGCAACTAATAACAGTTATGATCAATAAGATCTAATAACGTTTTATAGCATTCCTCATAATCATGGCTTTACTGTCTATGCTCATTACATTTGAATTTGAAATTTAGAACCAAACATTACCACGGAAACCAAGGAGGACGGGAAGGCAGTACCCCAGCCTGTAATCCATTCGTTCAACTTGTTGATCGAATTTGATAATGCAGATAATAGCGGCAAGGCATGACCACAATGACACACATGACCCTATGTAGTTCCGAACCAGTCTATTTGCGTTACGTTTTCAGAAGCCGAAATTATATTCAGTTGGCTAGTAGGTATATAACCTTCCTTCTTATTTATTTACATATCATCTTCACAGTTAGGAAGACCTTAGCCATGATGATGCAGTCAAAGACACACGATCAATGTCACAGTAGCACGTTACCTTTTATGAACAATTTGATAATGAAATTATATAACCGCAAACAATCGAAGACTTGAATCGATTTCTTACTTTGAATCAAGATTTTTAGTCGGCCGATAGTCAGTTTGTTCGGACTCATAAATCAGTAAGAACATGGAGTAGGACGCACATTATGAAGATCAGATATTTAGCCGGTATCAGACTGACTGGAATCTTTGGTTGGAATGAACATATTCTTTAAAAAAATTCGCGCCATCGGGTCAACTGTCACCCGATTGTGTGCGGACTCTTAACGTAGTGCGTCAAAACCGTCATCATCATCTCGAAAATTCTTTAGCCACAGCAATTCTCGTCTATTCACGAATGTAATTTAGCAATAACGATTACACTTGGCACATCCTTCACAAAGGATCCAATAGAACTCGTGATATGAGTCACATGACTCGACAAATTGTTAGCTCACATGTCACAATTGAGAAAGGTAATTTCAGTGAGGGGGAAATTTTCACGTGATGATCGATTTGGATCCACGGTAACATTGATCTGACACAATACTTTGAGAGCACTTTATATTTCAAGCCTGCTTAATGCCGAAACATCCACAGTACATCTCAGTTTACGTATAAGTTCTGATTTTTCACACGCCACATTAAGAGAAATGTTGCATAACAGTTTTCTCAATGAATATTTGCTTGTGTATTATTATAATACTTCTAACAATCTGTTACTACATCTACGGAAGCCATATTTCTTTCAAATTCAATAATGTATAGAAAAAGAGAGCGTCGATCATTGAAATGATGGATAAGTACCTGGCTAGTTGCTCCACATGGCCCCAATCCGAGTCACGTAGTGTCGGCATCGTGCACAGCTTCTTCCTGCTTTCCTCGTAATTACCACCATTTTCTAAACTTGCTCACTTAGGTACAATATTTGTCGTTTATATACTTGAGAGGTTTGGAAGTGACCAGAACGTAATTCGGGAACACGATACTTACGCGAATATTAGACATTTAAATAGAACTATTTTTACGGAACGTAACGTTATGTGTCATATCTTATCAAAGCCATATAATTTTCAGGTCGTATAACGAAACGTACTTGTAATCAACAATTTAAAAAAAATTGAGAATCAAAATGGAATTGAAGGAGCAAAGAAGTCAGTCAGGTTATTATTCGATTGTCCCGAGAGATTTTGTTAACGATTTATCCAGAAATCTGAATTTCTTGGGTCTCGGCTCAAAGGGCTCGGAGCAAAGCTCACTATGTGAGGGGACTTTTTTTTTGATTCTCAATAAGAAAACCATACATGTAAACATCAACACAATCTAAGAGACAACAGGACCTCAATATATCACTGGCTGGAAGGAGTACCTACTGCGAGAATGTAAAAACATGTATCATAATATACATAAGTATCTACTGTGTATTAATTGGATCGACTGAATGACAGATGATGTCCGTGGATTGACCTGGAAAATAGCAATCACAATTTCTTCTGAGAAGTCATTGTGTTGACGCTGGGGAAAACTCCAAGGTTTCTTTACATCATGATCTACCAAACGAGTATACCAAAGGTGTAATCTAATAAATCTGTAGCGGTTTACAGAAGGTTCTTTGCTAAAGTTCTTCGAATCAAGCAAGGAGAACTTCATACATTGCTATGATTGTAAGATCTTTATTTCTTACAGAGCAATTCCCTGTAGGAAAGCCAATCCTTATTTTTAATTTGACCTCCCCGGTAAATATATACTATGGTATAAGGTGTTATTGACCAGGAACAATCCGTCCTCTGAAAATTTCAGGTGACACCAGAATTCATATGACACCATTTTCGCTGAGAAATACCTAGATGAAATTTTGAATAAGATCGCGTGATTGGAGACGCAAAACTAACAAATGCATTTATCAGCTCAACTGGTTGACTTAAACCCTTTGCCTAATGAAGGCGTGCGTACAATATAAACTTTATAGGTACCTACTGATGCAATCTACCACGTTACGGAGTCCGGTAGCAGCTGACTATGAAGGTCGAAGGTTCGTTGTCAAGCCAACTAATTTATCAGCTTCTTAATTCGAAAGGATTGAAAGGAGATCGGAGCTAAGGTCGCAGGACCAAATAAAACTATGCTGGTCACATTCTAGGCGAGTGTGTGAATTAAATTGATTTCGATTTGCGATGCCAGATTTTATATGCAGGTCACATCATTTTTTGCTCATAGAGAGATTTGGTTGATAACTACATATTTCATGAAGGAAGGACTACCAAAATCACTGGCATTTCAAACTTACCTATATTGTACTTAAGTATGTACTTACCTTTGTCATTATCGTCATTTCATTTTTTCTTACCTTGAATAAGATTACAAATTAATTCTCAGCTACTTAGACTGACACAGACCAATAGAAACACCTATCTTAGCAAAATCGTAAAAGCCAACTTGCTTCAATTAACTTTTAACATACTAGCAGCCACTCTACTAGATGTTTGCTAAACAGATTATGCATAAAATCTCGTAAAACCTCTTTTATGAAACGAGACCGGCTTGTAATTAAATGTAATCTTATGCACTCGATCACTTACAGACTTCACTTCAAAAGATAACTACATCTTACGTGAATATTTGAGAACGAAGCAACTTTTTTGTGGTGTCGAAAACCGGTCTCATCGGTTTCAGTGTTACAAATTATTGTTGTAAAAAAATAATCGAGAGAAGGCATCATGCCCAAAAGTCTCATCTTCCATAATCATACGTCATTTAAAGCGGTATGAAATTAAATATGGGACTACCTGCGAGAATAAATAGGTGTTGTTTATGATACTGCTGGTGAATAATGAATTTATACTTTTTTCCATACAGACAATAGCGTCATAAAGCACTCACATTCGTATATCCTGAAAGATATGCTTGTCATCATGTAAAAATTATGAGTGTAGGTATTTACATGACAACAAAGAGTTCATTTAAATATTATCTGCTTGTAGTATTATTAATAATTAATACACTCAAAGTCTGTTTCATAAATGCGTGAAATTCAGTTCCATACAGGGTCTATCCAGGAACTTACAAGAGGCGCTCACTCAGCTATGGAACTACATACTTATATTAGGTTTACCTACCTGCTTAGGTTACTTACCTGCTATTGTACGCACATATCCTTGTACCCTTGTCTGACTAAGATTTGGTAAGCATCTTTCCTCGTCAACGTTATGCAGCGAGTACTTAACAAAAAATCATAAAAAGAATCTGATAAAGTATTTCCACATACACGTCAGGACCTTCGCCTCAACCTCCATGCACTTCCACTCCTCTAAAACATTGAGCCTAAAGACTAAAATAGCTGGTTACAAGATCAAACCTTAAATCAGTAGGTAAAACACGGATTCTTGTAAAATTGGGTAACATGTTTAAAATGCATGACACGCGATACTTACTTCGTTTCGTGTTTACTGTCTGACAACGGACAGCTGAACATACTGCAGATTTTTAACGTTTTAGACATTGTAATGATCACTCAGGGGTTCCTAAATATATTTTTAGTGGACTACAATAGTTCAGACGATGGAGGAAGTAACTGTATGCATTAGTCCATTTGCCAGTTTAGCTGGAAAATAAAAAAGAGAGTTCTTATTTAATCATCTCCCCAATCTTGCATAACTATGAAAGACTTTATCATTTTCATTCTTTATATGTATAAACTTAATCACTTACATTTCAAAAAAACTGTTTTAAACTGTTTTTTTTTTATGTAAATATAGATTTAGTTTATTTTAAAATATAAAGTACAAAATAAAAAGGTTCCGTCCTGTAATAAAACAATCAATTAAAGGTTTCTCTTTGTAAGCCTAGAAGTGGCTTAGTACCTACTGTACAATACCTAGTAAGTTCGCAAGTCTGTATTATATAATAAATAGTACGAGGATAAAAGATACGTCTCAGTATGACTAGATTTTTTTAGACACCTTTAATCATGAGCAGCTAGATGAAAAGCAGAATTTATTTCTATTCTTATTTTGAAACCTGCGTTACCCTATATATAAATAGCTATTATGACGGAAAGCGAATAAAGATAATTCTGAATAAACAGATCGTAGCATAACATAAATAATAGATAAGTCTCCTGCTTTGACAACCTCAGAACAAAACTAAGATTTTATAACTGGCATAATTAGTTAACACAGTTAACTAAGCCGATAACAAATTGGATCTATATGGGCAAGTGTTCTAACTTTCCAGTATAAAATGATACGTCACTTGTTTGTCTTAGAAAGGAAGTCTTTCAAAATTGATAGGTCAAGTTAGGTTAGTTATACGTATTACCTTGTCAAGTATCAAAGTCAATACCGTTACTGATCACAATTGTTATTGTAAGGACATTAAGATGTATACACATTTGCTTTGCACGTAAAACATGATTCGACATTGAGCAACAACTTGTGTTAGAAATTACATAATATACTTACTGATTATACCTAATCAATCGTGATGCTCAAAATGTGTGAAGGATTAGTCGGTATAGGTTACCGACATATCATTAGTTATCTTTTCATTTTTTTTCATGGATATCACGACAATACACTCATGCAGTTATTATTCTCAACTCAACCATTTTACACGATGATTGCGCCTGAGTATGAAGGCTTCTTTGAAATTAAGCTTTCAATACCCCTCAGTCTTCAGTCAGGGGCTTATCCCCAAGTAGGCATAAACACCTAAAAACCCAATACCAAAATAGGTAAGTACTTAGTGCTTACGGTTGAAAATAAATATTTGAAAACTAAGCGTAGGTACTATGAAAGCTGAAGTATTTGTGTCAAGAAATACTTTCCATAACTGTTTTTTTTATTGATTCTGCACATTGCACAAGTCATACATATTTTATGAACAAAATGCACGTGTTTACAAAAATCGTGACCGACCTAAAAGGTAAATACGGGATCTCCCGCACACGGTAAAATGATGCAATATGAATGTTTTTGGGTACCTACTGTTATAAGTAGGTGATTGAAGTCATCACATTTAGAAATAAAAAAATTATGAAAAAGATTTGCACCTTTACGTAATTAAGATGTGGACTTGTAAAGCGACACGATATTGGCAGTGTTCAATCAATCAAATTAGGTATATTTATTAGTAAAGATTTGATAAAATATTTATTAGCGTAGGTATCTACCTAATTTGAAAGTTACTTACTTCAGGACTTCGCACCTAATAGTCCTAATTCCATCCACGTAGGTAAGCAAAACATCTTAGAGGGCAGCAGCTTATCTATCATAGCAGCACATAAAGCGATTTTTGCTATGTTAAACTTAAAGAATAGACGATGAACAAAACAAAGATTTATTTCGACATAATTAATTGCCGATTGGAGAACCAAACGAATGAATTTTCAATTTATTATTACGTAAAGATGATATTCCTTATTTATGACGTCAAAGTCATTTTGCAACGGACCCGGATTCACACTCACCAGGAAATTAAAAACAGTGATAGATAGAACATATTTAACTCATGTATATTGCAACAGTTAGGTAAACAAAACCGAAAGATCACTCGTCGCGGAAATGTCTTAGTTTTTTATCAATACCAACACTAAATAAAACTCTTATCATATTAATACATCTTATTTACGAATATTAATATGTAAACGTATTATTATTAAAGTTCAATCGGAACAGGTGTGGATTAATTAAATTAAAAATACTCTTGACGTGATCTCATCTAGGTCATTTGTCACAATTAGGTATGTTCAGCTCTAGAAGCCACGGAATGCTGAAAAAATAGCTCAAATTATAATTCTTACATTTTAATCATCTTTTGTTTAAAAAAAATAACTGAGATGACGTCAGAAGGAAAAGTAAGGAAAAAAATTAGAGACCGATCCCAAATAAAATTCGGATACATTACTACTATTATATACACCGTGACTTTTTAGTCGTCTTACAAAGGTGGTCCACTCAATCTATCCGACATAAAATACCACTAGACACGATTATTAATTTTATAGCCTTACTTAATTAAGATAGTAGGTGCAAAGAAAAATACTGAAAAAAAAAATGTTTACGTATCAAACGGTAGAAAGTAGATACCTTCCCAACGCGCCGCGCTCCATTGATACAAGATTCGGGCAGCGCTCACAACAGGGTGTTCTTATAATCTACGGCATGCATCATAATAATGAATTAATATTTATTTTTAAATTATTCAAATCACATAAATATTTTTTTTTTTATATGAACGTTTACTAGTCATTGGATACATGAAGTGGGTTGCCGTTGTAAGACGACTAAAAAGTCACGGTGTATATACACGGGGATAATTTGCTACCTTACATTTGATGGTTAGATAAGATAAGAGAGTCATTCGTATGCATTTTGTATGGCGAACAATTACCTCTAACCCCTCAGGAATTTACTTACGCACATTCTGACTAACAATCTGCAACTTTCGCCTATTCAACCTAACGTACGAGTATTATCTGTGATATATTGTATTCGTTAAGGCTAGGCGGGTCAAGGTGCATTTTATTATCAGCACTTACATAACGTTATGTCATCGTCATACTTACGTAACTTGTTAGATTTGACTTACTTAGGTAAGTACCTATGTATCTAAGTTACATTAAGATTCGCACGCGATTTCGTCCCCAGGCGAGGGAATTGAATCCCTAATCATAATGAAAAGAATTATACTATGTCCATATCCTATTTCACCTTAAGTGTTCAAGACAAAAAAAACTCTTTCGCATTTGTAATTCGATAAGCAAAACAAAGTAACCGAGAGTAGTTTCCTTAGTTAGTTCCTAATTCTGTAGGTAGAACAGAAATTGGTAATTTATTTTCCCCGGAAATCTATGGTTAATACTATTAATTATTTCCTTTTAATACAACACATTCAATGCAAATATAACGAGTGAAGATGTCACACAACTAGTTTCTTTGTTTATATAAAATAGCTTACCTTTATAAGAATAGTCGAAGGTTCAGCAAGATTCTTCACACGTATGGAAACCAAACATCTTACATGTGTAGGCAGAATACATACAAATACCATACTCATGTCTGACACCTATTTAACTCCTTTAGGGTTGCAATTCCCCAAAACAGCATTTGTCCTAAAAGAGATCTCCAATCTCCATGTAGAAATGTTGCGGCTTTAAGCAGTTGTGATTTCTGAAAATTGCGGACCTTTCATAAAAAAATCACTGATTTCAAAAGTCGAGCGTCTTTTGCAACAGATCTAAAGCCTCTATGTCCTTTCTCAAGCCGTAAGTAAATGAATGGCATAAAATTCTATAGACAGGCAGCTTTACTTCTATAGTATAAAAAAAAAAGAAAATCGACACATAAGTATCTACAGCTCTAGTAGACCATCTAACTTATGTCGGGTTTCTGCGAATCTTTATCAGTGGCTTTTGTACCTATTAATTTTTGTTTTTCAGTGTATTTTGAAGACAAAGTACATAACATGTAACACTGTGCTTAATCCGTGATATTATTGAATTTCTTAACATTTACAGAGCCTCCTATTTCACCACTAGGTAGGTTACCTACCTTAAGAAACCATTTGCACAAGCGTCGAACAATGGTGTTAAACGCACTAAGTTGAAATAGCAACAATATTTGGAATGAAAATACATAATATTGTGCAAATGCCAGCCCCACGGTGTGACTGGAAAACCATGGCCTACTATTTTCTGAACCCATAACATTTTTTTTACAAATAATTTTGAATGAGCATGGTAACGAAGGTACAGGAAAAGGATTAGGTAAAATTTTTACTACTAGGTACCTAATAGTGATCACCTTGGCTGTTAATTTATTACTTCTAGATAAAGATTATGTATAAACAGAAAATCCAAATTTTAAGAGATCGGAATTTGCTTAGAGCTACCTATGCAAGTTATTGTAGCTCTAACCTGCCTCTCTTCACATCTCCGTCATTGTCGGCCAACTGATTTGCCCCGTTTGCCCTACATGTCTAATAACATACTAAAACCACTTAGGTACCTAATATATATGCATTGCTTAACTATCACGTACTACTTGTTTATAATAAGCAGATCCTGGAGTTTAATATGGATGTTAACCTCGAAATCGCACTGCCATTTATCGCCTGATTGCAACACGTAGCAATCTTCAACCTGTAAATTAGTTCAATCATTTTATACGGGCACATTTATTACCGGTTCATTTTATAACTATAATTTTACTCTGAGTAGTGCCTCACGTGTTTATTAGCATATCAATTATGATTTATAAGACGTTGTATGGAGTTATGGATTGTAGAATTTTGATAGCGCCTGGCCACAATGAACAGCAATGGAGTGGAGTGATGCTAAAATTTGCTAATCACGTAGGCGCGATGGCCAGAATGAACGGTTTCTCTCGTTGTTTAAAACGTCCTACTAACGATAGACCATAGTGATAAAATATAACAAGAAAAATACCATCTTTAAACTAAATAGCAAGTATTATACCAAAGCATACCTACAACCAATTAAGTAGGAATTTTATGAAACAGTTTTTATGTAAAGTCCACCTTGAAAGAAAATAGATCCAGATAATTGGGACGTAGTAAACAATTACAATCTAATAAACCTAGAATTAACACACATGTCGGTCAACCAAGACAAGATTTGTAAATAGTTCTAATATTAATAACGTAAGCTACTAGATTAACTTACTAAAATATGAATGCCCAATGACATGTAGACAAAAATCCTTTCAGTCTTTCTAATTTCATTTTTTAATTCTACCTAGGTACCTTTATTTCACCCTTTACCTATATCGTACTCTCTATCCCAATCACTAGGTATGTTTGGATCGACGCAGCATGACTTAATTTTCTATATTTTCTTCTCTTCTTTGGTCATCCCTTTTCTCTATGGCCATCCTCTAATTTCTAAAATTCTGCATGAGCAATATTTTTTAAATGAACACGGTCATCATTTTTGTATTAGAACCCAACCAAGACATTCCTGACCCCTCAAATTTAGTGCGTCAATAGTTTTTAGGACCTTGATAAACTAGGCAGCCAATATTATATCACATACTGACCAGTCTACTTTAACCTATATTCTCCATCTGACATAAGTTATTTTAACTATGTATGTAAATTCATTTCTAAACAAACATGTCGTTAGAGGTATAAATAAGAAATTAATGGCCATTGATTATCAATGTTAATACGTAGGTACACCTCTATTTTGCCCATTTATGGAGATAGTTCATTAATTTAAATTATAAGGGTAATGTTTTGATTATTTTATGTTCACGATAGTATTTTTAAGCTTAATCTTATAGTTTTATAGAATTTAGTTGGATGATGTAAGAGGTGATGAAAGAATATAGGTTCTTACCCTTTGGAAAGAGCCTAAACGTCTGTGGTCCGGTATTTATGGCATTTCCGGTTAGGTAGGTATATCTATCCTTTATTTAAATTTGGTTAAAACCAGTAATGCTCAAGGAGAGAAGATGTTTCAAATAATGCTCGAAAGTAGGGAGATCACTCTCAAAAATCCTTGGGACTAATGGACGACGTAGTCCTTAATTAGTTTGCATTAATCCCAGTTTATAACCTGGATAGATCCAGATGTGACCACGTAGGTAACACTTACTCTCGTTCTAGAATTTCCATAAATCACAAAGTGGGTCACTGAACGGTGAATACCTAAATAAAGTACATTATTGCTCTATCATGGTATAAAAAATAGTTGAGATAAAGATATCTGTAAGGCCTTGAGATTCTCTCAAATAATGGAGTTTATCAGTATCAGAATGATGTTTCATAATAGATAATATGTAAACCTAAAACGAGAGCATATGGCATTACTCAACACTTAATGAGGCATTAATAACAATGATTACTAAAAATGTGGCTTAGGTATATACATTGTTTTGTCTGTGACTAATTTCACCCATTCAAAAACGTGACTGTCCTGGGAGGTTTTTTTTCTAAAGTTTTTCAAGTGTAACTATTTTCGTTCATGGGCACCATCCTCTAGCACCAATATAATTAAGCTCTTAACTGGCAAGTGCTAAAATCTGTGCTCCTTGGAATGCATCAGACACCTGGTATGTGTTATCAAGAGGACAGTTTACTAACCCAGAGAAAACGAAATCGAATTGTAATTATTAAAAAAATTAATAGTCACCCAGGTAGTTGCGCATAATTGACTCCCGCGACAAAATGCTGCACTGATAAGCTAATAAAGAAACAATTTAGTAGGTAAATTGAGTAACAGTTCCAATTTAAATATTTAAATTCTAACGCAATTTTACGCAATTAAACGCCAGCGCATATTAGGTAGATAAGATAATAATATTTGATCTCTAATAAAATAATGGGCAATGTTTTTCGAGAAGTACTATAAAAACCTTAGGGATGCTGTCGTAGGTACAGTATCAAATTTTGATTCAAACTCTTCGAGGTATCTTCCAAATCACCATGAAATATTTCACTGTATTCTGTGTTTTGGCCGTGGTAAGAATTTTTAACATTATAGGTAATATTTAAGCTATTTTTTTATGTTTAATCACTGTTGTTGGACTATCGTGCACATCCCTTTTCTTTATAGGTACCTACTATTAAGCAAATGGACAGCGCGATAGTCAGATGGGCGAATCTCTAAATTCCTCATTAATGATACCTACTGATGCTGCAACTAGATAGGTGGACTTCTAAAATAACTAGGTGCATAAATATAATAAATTGTACCTCAACCTTCCAGGTGTCTTCGGCATTTGGGGCTCCAAATGTGGAAGACCACGATTTGTTCGTGGCCAGCCTTCGTGATGATATCAACGTAATGGCTGACACGAGGTATGTATACCTATGTATTAGCTTATACTTAGTAATAACCTTTTGTATTCTCACCACACACCTTTCAGGAACATAAGGGTTGCTCGTACCAGGTCACTAGCTATGTACTCGACGTTAAGGTCTGATCTAATTTTCTTTTCTACTCAAATTACAGAAAGCTCATTGAACAACTGGTTGAGAATCTGCAGAAATCGGCACAGGAAGCTTTAAGTTTGGTTAATTCCTTCAATGCTGGAATTTTACATGAGGCAAACGATATTAAAAACAAAATCGTTGGTGATGTGCAGAAATTCAAAAACCGTGTTACGGACGCTGTTGACAATGTGATGCACAGGATTTCAAACTCCAGCCACGCTGTTAAGGAGTGTGTTGATGTAAGTAGACCATAAATAAAATGGAATTAATTGTCAGATAAAGATTGGAAGTTCGTATCGTGCTTTGGACCTACATATTAAACATTTGGAACAAAGATGATACCTAAATCATAAACAGACGTGTCACGATACCACTTACGAATATCACGTTTATATACAAATTGTAAAAAGATCGTGAGTAGTGCATTATTAACTAACTTAAACAAAGTGTTAAACTAATTCATGAAATGTATACTAGGTATCTACATTGTATTCTAACTCTATAATATAGGTGATGTGACCCGGAAGGCATTTTTTATTTCATTCCCGATACATAGGAAGGCAGTGTTGTTATTTCATCAATGTCGATGTTGATGTCAGTTCACAGCTAAACATAGGTATAAATATAGGTACTAACCAGGTAATAACAGTCCCACAGGAGTGCTGCAGCTACAGTCTTTAACAACACCTTATCCAACACTCTATCTTGCGTCGACGAGAGGATTTCTGAAGTCTCCAAGGAGATCAAGCACTTGATGACTATTGCCAATGAGGCCATCGCAGCTGGTTCCAAGGCTTTGGAAGATATGAAGAAGTGTACCGGAGACAGCACCAACATCTGGTACGCTGGGACTTGCTTGGCGCATGTTGCGTTCAAGACTCAATTGAAATCTGCCGGATTTCTTGGACAGTCTACTGTTTCGGTTAGTGTTTGTACCTTTTATACATTTGGAATACAATAGCCATAAATTATAATAGAAGATAGCTTTCCAAATAGCTTTGGAAGAGATAGGAATTCCTATATTAAGTAGATACTGGAAATAAATTCTCATCGGTATGAAGTGTTACACTGTTATCACCTCTTGGCATTACTGGTATCCAATTTATCTGCACTTAACACTGGAATGAGTCCTTAATAATGCGTTCCAGCAAGCTAGATATTGATTAATGTTTTGAGTTTTCACGTTTTGTTTTTCCACAGATCGGTCGCATCAACTTGGGCATAGCATCACTGCCAGCGGCACTTGAAGTCTGTGCTGGAATGCAACTCATCCAAACTGGAATCCAGACTGGAAAAATCATAGTGGACATTGGTGGTTGTTCGGCTAGTGGAGTCTTCAACTCAATGATTGGCAAACCTCAGGTTGAATAAGTACTTTCTATGTACAGTAAAATCATGTTTAAGATGAAATAAATATTTTAGCTTACTACCACCACACCAACCTGTTTTAAGTTAAACCTGTAACCCCCTCATTATGTACAGTCGCCGTTTTCACACTATTAATCAGACTTTCAATCATTGATTAGAAAAAGAGATGTAACCCAATACAGCACTTTAATAAAAACGATATAATACTTGTTTTAAGAAAATATAAGTTGAAAATGTAACAAGTAGAGTTTAATGTTTCAGAAACACATAAACACAGCTTAATTAGGTATGGAGGTATAAAATATTATTTAGGTTTCACATATTTTTCTTCCTTCGGATTTTATAAGATTTATTAACATTATCGTGGGCACATTGCATGTCGGCCACCATCAACAGCGATAGTTGCACCAGTTATATTACTTGCACCTTCACTGGCCAAAAATATAATTGTATTAGCAACCTCCTTGGTAGTTCCAGTTCTGCCCAATGCATGGGTCTCCTTACATTTCTCCAAATATGCAGCATAATCTTCTTCACTGACTCCGCCTCTCAAATGTATACCAGTCTCGATGACACCTGGGTTAACTGCATTGACACGAACTCCTTTTCCAGCCAGCTCTAATGCCACACATCGTGTAAATTGATCCAAAGCAGCTTTAGACATGCAGTAAGCTAGTACGTTAGTGAAAGATCTCAATCCAGCTACACTGGATACATTGACAATGTTCCCTTTAGTCTTTATAAGATGTGGTGTGGCCAACATGGTCAAATAATAAGGTCCTCGAACATTCGTATTCATTATGCTATCGTATTGAACCAAGGAAGTATCTTCTATTGAACCCATTTGCATAATGCCTGCATTGTTGACCAGCACATCAAGTTGCTTGAAGTTACTAATAGTTTCGTTCATTAAACGTTCAACATCAGCTTCATTATCAATATCGGCGACAACGGATAATGGTGTAAGTTTCTTGGGCGATGCTTCTTCACACTGCTTCGCTGTCTGCGCTAAATTGTCCTTGTTTCTTCCAGTGAGGACCAGTTTCGCTTCTAACTTTGCGAATTGTATGGCGGTCTCCGCACCAATTCCTGAACTAGCTCCAGTCACCAGGACTACCTTGTTGGCGAACATTCTGGTGTCCTGAAAACAGAAATGCAAGAGGAATAAACTTACGGCTAATCAAGAATGTTATTCAAAGCAGAGGCTTAGGTATTAGTTATCAGTTTGTGTTACATTGATGATGATTGTGATGGTGGCTTAGTTTTATCTGATATATTTTTTAAAGAAAGAAGCAAAAGTTGTTTGAGTGCGCAATAGTCTTGAACTGAAAATGCCTTACACTTCTTGGTGTGTTTAACCCTCGTAACAATAACAAGTTTTGAATATCTGCCGTTAATGTTATCGCCGTCGACATCAAGTGTCTACTGACTGACCTTCGCGATCAAATGGCTACGTTCAAATAATATCGCAAGTCACTTGACTGACACACAGATATGAATGTTTGTATAAAACTTTGGACAACGATGATCATATTGATAATAATATTTACTTTTGATATTTCCAAACTATGATGACTCTCATTATTGAGATTTACTAATGAATCTTCTATGTGCCTAAAATTGAGGCTATCAATCTTAACTTAACAATGCCTGTATTTCTAGAAACACATCTACTAAACTAACACAGTCGCACCTATGAAGTAATAAATAAAGAAAATGATCAATTAGTTGAATAGACACTTTATTAACACAAATAAGATATATTTAGCACATCTTATGTGCATTTATCACAATATGAGGTCTAATAACATTATCGTGGGCACATAGCATGGCGACCACCATCAACGGGCATAGTAACACCAGTGATGTTGCTAGCTGCGTCGCTTGCTAAAAACAAAATCACCGACGAGACTTCCTTAGCATCACCAGCTCTTCCCAAAGCATGGCTGTTGGCGCACTTCTTTATGAACTCTTCATATTCTTGAGCATTCATACTAGATTTCATGTGAATTCCTGTAGTAATCACACCAGGATTCACAGCATTAACACGAACGTTTTTCGGTGCCAATTCTAAAGCAACGCATCTCGTAAATTGATCTAAGGCAGCTTTCGACATGCAGTAAGCCAAAACATTAGGGAACGATCTCATACCAGTCACGCTAGATACATTCACAATATTTCCTTGAGATTTCACAAGGTGAGGAGCAGCCAACATTGTCAAGTGATATGGTCCACGGACATTTGTGTTCATTACACGATCATACTGATCCAGTGACGTGTTTTCGATGGAACCTGATTCGAGAACACCAGCGTTGTTGACCAATACATCAAGTTGTTTAAATTCAGCAATGGTAGCTTTAATAACTTTTTCTACATCACTTTCAACGTTCATGTCAGCAATAACGATTAATGGTTTCAAGTTATCAGGTGAATTCTCTTGGCATGATTTTGCAACTTTTTCTAGATTTTCTTTGTTACGTCCAGTAATTACGAGTTTGGCTTCAAGTTTTGAGAAGTCGATTGCAGTTTCCGCACCAATTCCCGAGCTGGCTCCAGTAATAAGAACCACTTTGTTTGCAAACATTTTCGATACCTGGTTAACAAAAGTGTATCTTAAGTTTCTTGCAACGCATCAAAATAGATTCGTATTTATAATTATTATCCACATGTAGTAAATAGTAACTGGTGTGTAATTATTTTATGTAGGCAAATATTAGTCTGATTCACTTCCTCTAATTCTTAATTATACCTAACTTTCTTTGTATAAAACAACATTGCCAATGACGTTTTTTTTCGAATTCAGACAGAAAATGAAGCCATTCTTCGAAGAAAATTGGTCTGTTTCTATAATCAAATACCTACCTACCGTGAGCTTAAATACGTAATTAAATATAACTGGGGCCCGATTCTCCTAAGTTAATAATGTCAAAATTGAATAGAATTCGAATCGCAATATGATCGCAATAGTAGTTTTAACCATATCGGGCACTCTGCTACTAATATAAGACCAATCGTATTCCAACGACATTCGATTGGTTTGCGATTGGTCTGCTATTTTGGTGATTTTGGTCTATACGGCAGTTTGCTCTACAATCATATTGCAATCGCAAATCATTTGTAGACAAAATGATTCATTATTGAATGACAGAAAAGGATAAAAACGTTTATTTCAAAGAAAAAATAGCGGAATGCCACATACGCTTCAGTCGTGATTGGATCGCAGTCGAATATGAATTGTAGGTCGCTTAAGTAAAATTAGAAGAATCGGGCCCCTGGAAGAAAAAGCCATTGCCAACCTAATCCTATACAAAAAACAGAAACTGAAACTTAGGTAGGTATCCTATACCTACTTACCTAACTTATTATTGAGATGGTGAAGAACAAAATGTTATCAAAGAGATTGAGTTTAGGTAGTACTTAGAAATTCCCTTCGGAATACCTACTAGACTTAGGTCTAGATAAACCTGTAAAGGTAAAAGGTAAGTACCTACATAAACTTAAGAAATTAAATACCCAAGTATAAGTACCTACCACCTTAGGTACGCAGGTACTTATGTAATGTATTTACCTACCACACCTACCTAATAGGTAGGTACCTACTACAACCATAAAATCGTCAATTAATAACCTAACTTTCTAGCCGGTCAGTACCTATAGGCTCGAAGCTCTTCTCAATTTGAATTACCCAACGAGGTATGGAAGTAAAAGAGTTATAAATTCCCGGATAAACACCGTAAGATCAAAAATAACAATAAAACATAATACCCTACAAGCAGAAAAATAGAAGATTTTACTTACAAAAACAATTTAACCGGTGGATAATAAAAACGCCGACTGCAAATCTGCGAGTGTGAAACTTCGTATGCCAGCTGATTGTTTAACCAAAGAGTTAAAACAAATAGAACCACAATGGATAAACGACTCGACACCGGTACTTTACTTGCTAAACTCTCAACTTGAAGGAAATTATCGACAGCTGGGCAGTACACCGACGGTAATCATGACGTCACTCACTATCAATGCACTTGGTGATACCAGTCTCCAAAGATATTTTCACTTTCGTGGAATTTTCTACAGACTTATTGAGGGATTTTATTTTTATTCTTTTTAATTCTTTTCCTAGCTGATGACTAGATTAGTGAATGAAAGGAACAGAATGTCATACTTTATTGACGTCACATCATTTTCAGAGCATATAAAGAAACGTTCTCGCCATCAACAGGTTTAACAATAGAAAGGAGAAAAGAAGTCAGTCAAATTATTATCCGAATGTTCTGAGAGATTTTGGAAACAATTTGTACAGAAATCTGAATTTCTTACGTCTCGTCTCAAAGTTTTTTTTTAAGTAGCAGGCAAAACGCTATCCGTTACTTTTTTGGGAACTATTTTTTTTAATTCTCAAAAAGAAAACCGCCCATTCAGCCAAACTTAGGTCGAAAATATTTTTCTTATACTGGCAACATGAGTGAATGTTGTCAAAAGAAAAATAGAAAAACTATTACTATTCAGTTATTCAGTAATTTTCGGCAAGATTTTTATAGCTCAAATAGCTTCAAGAAATCAGATAATTGTTTTGTATTGTATTTTTCCATCCAGCAGTTTTAACTGCAGTATTTTAATTAATCGACTAATCAATAATGGAGTGGAATGAAACCCTTATATAGACTATAACAGTTCTGTGGTGCTTAGCAGTTGCGAAATAGTGTATAATCTATGGTTGCGAACATGTTGCGAAACGCGACATGGTAGTTATCTGTGTGTGGTTGTCTGTGCTCGAGAAACGAGAAGGTGAAGCGAATGGTGAAATGAAAATTTTGTAAAACATTTCATTGTGCTAATTTAACTATTGTTAATTTAGTTATTCAGATATTTTATGTAACACAGAATAGTGATACAATAGCATAACATGTCTGCACCGTCTGCCGCTAGGTCAGATTCGTTCGACGAATTCTACACAGAGGTGAGGCTTATTTTGTAAATATTCCACAACATTCAATATTTCCACGTTTTCTTTATATTGTGATTCCTATTCATAACTTCCACTAAGTATAATTTGGATAAATTGAAGCTAAATTAGTATTGTTATTATTCGTCACCAAAAGAACGCCGTTGTCCAACATTTTTATGTACAAATACATTGATTTAACGTGCTTCCGTAACTACAATCAGATTACCATGTTTATTGTGATGATTGCACAACGTCTTACTCCACTTCGTTTTGCAGGTAAAAGAAATTGAAAAACGTGATTCTGTACTGACTCCAAAACAGCAACTTGAGCGATTACTACGTCCAGGCTCTACATATTTTAATCTAAACCCATTTGAAGTGTTACAAGTTGAGCCAGATGCTTCCCTTGATGAAATTAAGAAGAAATACCGAAGACTATCCATTCTGGTACATCCAGATAAAAATATGGTAAGTGAACATTTATTTGATCTAATCATCAACTAGAACTTGCCTACTTTTCACAACAAATCTATTGTATCCTTTCATAGGTAAACTTTCTTAAACAACAAAAGGCCAAATTGCATTTTGCTATTACAAAAATGAAATTAAAATATAATTTTCAATGAGTGACCTACTTTTAAAATTATCTCAATCCCAATTACGTTAATGATTAAAATTACGTTATTCAGTTCAGTTCTCAAGTAAGGAGATTTCGTATTCGTTTAGACGGTTACGTCCGTCAACATTTCGTTTTTATCCACAGATCGGATCATACCGAGGGACGTCCTGAGACAGCCAGTAATAGGTAAGGAACTACAAGGAACATAGGTGTGAAAAGACACAAAAAATATAGCACAGAAAATAATTTAATAAATCAAAGTTTAGTTCTTGAGAATAAATAGCCAGACAGAGCCATTTTTTTGTAGCTTTCATAATGAGTAATTGATTTCTTTGTTTTAATTTACAGGAAGACTTGGAACGCGCACAACAGGCTTTTGAGATAGTAAACAGGGCATGGAAGACACTTGAGAATGATGACACTAGAAAAAAGTGCTTGGACATTTGTGAAGAAGCTAAAGAGCGTACTGACCACATGGTAAATTGATTTTGCTGTTTTCAACAAAATCAATGCTATTTTGTAGTTGCTATTTCATTTACTATATCCCACGCTATTGAATGAATTATTTTTTTTAGATTGAGCAAAAAAGAAAAAAGCAGAAAAAAGAAAACAAATTGTCTGAAGGCATTCCGGAGGATGATCCTGTGAAATATAAACATGCAATTTATGTTATGACCATGAAGGTATTTTTGTTGCTTTTTTGATATCAAATAACAAGGCTGCCAGACTGGCCATCTAGGGTTTTATGTAGGGGTAGAGAGTATTCTTAGAATTTGGTCAAATATAAATGGCAATGCAAATTGTATGTCAAATATGTATACACATTGTGTACTTGACTTCATTTTGTATTTTTTGCCTAAAGATCCATTTATCTAATTTTATTTTTATAATTTTACATGCATAGTTTAAAATATAATGCACATTGCACATACTTGGATCAAAGATATTTTTTTTCGAATCTTGTTGAATTATCTTTATACACTTAAACAATTTTGATCAACTAGTCATATTTTAACCAAATAATTTACCTGATTCCAGTTGTTTGCTGACATGGAACGTAAACGCCAGCATCTTGAAGTCCGCGACATGGAGGAGAGGAAGAGGAAACGAGAAGCTGAAATTGAACAGGAAGAACAGAAGTCTCTTGAAAAGGAATGGGCTAAGAACTTTGAGGTAGGACTCTCAATTTCTGTCAGTCAATCAAACTCATAAACGATTATTTAAACTAAATTGAAAAATCAGTGCCGATTTTTCATCAAAACAAAAGACAGTCCTCAAAATGCCCAGCCTTCATCATCAGCTGCATTCGAGAACACATAAAACAAGTTTCTTTTATCGGTTTAGTTTACAAAGGGACCTTATTACTGAGTCTGCTGTCTGTCTGTCACTAGAATGTGGCTCATGAACTTTAATAGATACACAGTAAGAATTTTCACATATCATGATGTATTTCTGTTGCTGTTGTAACAGCAAATTAATTAAAATAAATTCTTAAATAACTGCGAAAATTATTTTTTAAGGGTAACCTTTAAATTAATGTACAATTCTCAGCAATTTTGTGTAGGAGACGTAATAGTCAGATGATATTCCTAAATAAAATAAATTAATAAGTACGCAAAATGTGATTACAGGAATCCCGGCAAAACCGAGTTGACAGTTGGAAAACTTTCCAGTCCGGTGGCGGCAAGGAGAAAAAGAAGAAGAAAATCCAAGGATTCAAGCCCCCCAAACCTAAACCAGAGAGCAGATAACTCTCACTTATCATTATACATAATTATAGTTCAGTTTAGCGCTTTATTTCGAATCTACGACTACGATAGTTGACTAGACTTAAAAAACAATATGCAATATCAATATTTCATAATGAAATTGGACGATCGGTCGGCTAGAAGTCTTAAGGTCTTGTCGGAGTTTTTTGTTCAAATTGTAATAATATCGGGAACTCGGCTGTGACAAATACGAAGCATTGCAATAGCGAACTTGTTCATGAAATATTTACAATTACGTGTCTTCAGTAGCCATTTTTTTGTGTCGCAGTGTTACGTAACTGTTAAGGATCGTAGACAAGCTAGCTGTTGACAAATAGTTGTATTAAATTACTATGTGATTTATGAATTCGACTTCTAAATTTCCGACAAAAATCTAGAATATCTACCAATATCAGTAAAATAAGCCTTAATATTAAAGGTTGGCTCATTTGAAAATTCTATTCAGTAACTTGCTCTTGAAATAATTACGTCCACTTCATTGATATCCCTAGAAAGGGGTTGATGAAAATATAAATAATTTTAAATAAATATTTTTAAGAATGAGATCTGTCCGGTAACAGTTCAATATTGTATAGTGTTCTTATGAGGACTCAAGCTGTATGCACAACTTAGTAGCGCTGCATTTGCGACAAATTAGTGCGAAACTAGCGCCATAATACAGCGATCTAGCAAACATGCAATAAAAATTCGCATGCAATTTAGAGGCGCGTTGTTTCATGGACTCGTGTCTGACTGCGTCGAACGCATTGTAATATTAGCAGTAATTATTAATTCTTCTCTATAGAAATAAAGAGAGTAAGTTAAAACCGCCTATTATTGTTCCTGTAAGTAACCCTGGCTTAAATGTTCGTAAGGTTCCAGACAAGCGTAACAATTGTTCGTTTAAGTAAACTCCTCTGAAAGTGCTCTTAGTTGCGGTTTTGCTGTACGCACAACTCGTGCGAAAATTGTGGGGTTTTTATACCAGAAAAAATGTAGTTCGAAATCGCCACTTGGGTTCGAGCAAACACGAACTCTCGCATTGCTCGCGCAAGTTAATTTAAATTTCGAATGCATCTTTTTTTACATTTCATTCTTCCGCGACCGCACAGTATGAGTTGGCTATCCGTCTATTTCTCTCCTATTCCGCAGCAATACACCAGAGAAAGAAGACGCTCACCAATCGCGGCGCTGGAAATCTTCCACCGCTAGATTCAAATTTTTAGAATGGACGGCAACACCGCTCCGCTATTTTATGTGGAAATAATTAATGAAACGCACCGCTACATCATTAAAACCGCATAAATCAGTGTGTTAGTGTAGCCGGCACACACGAAATAACAGTACCTAGTGATAGTGTAAACTGCGCTTAGGGGAAAACAGCACCGTAAAGCCATGTATTCACTGGGAAACAATATTTCAGATACACAGGAAACATCACGTAGATGTTTACAGCAACAATGTTTCACACAAAATTATATGTTTCTGAAACAAAACTATTTGTTTCGGACACGCAGATATTGTTTCTGAAACAGTGTTTATAAACAATTGTTTCTCAGTGAATACATGGCTTAAGCCTGCATCAACGTGCGCCTCCATATGCAGCACATGTACCCAAGTACCTTTTCTCTCAAAAATTACTACCTTCACTCATACTCGTGTCCCGGACTGCAACGGTCCTTCGGTATAACTTCGGTACCTATACGGTGGTTTACCGACCGCCACACCACCGAGTATTCTGTTCCAAAAATAAATAAAACGCTAGTCTGAAGT
This sequence comes from Helicoverpa zea, assembly GCF_022581195.2. Taxonomy (NCBI): domain Eukaryota; kingdom Metazoa; phylum Arthropoda; class Insecta; order Lepidoptera; family Noctuidae; genus Helicoverpa; species Helicoverpa zea. The sequence continues at coordinate 6,649,889 of NC_061458.1, read as the reverse complement.
CGCACACGACCACAGCTCGAAAATGGTGGCTAACAAAATATATCCTAGTCCTGGAAATATGTATTTCCTTTCCTATGTATTTCCCTATGTACACTCTATGTACTCCCCTATATATTTCCTTATGTACAATCTATGTGCTTCCCCTATGTATTTTTTATGTACACTCTTTGAACTTCCCTATGTATTTCCTTATGTACACTATGAACTCACCTATGTACACTCTATGTATTCACCTATATACACTCTATGAAGTCCCCTATGTATTTATATATGTACACTCTATGTACTCACTTATGTACACTCTATGTACTCCCCTATGTACACTCTATGTACTCACCTATGTACACTCTATGTACTCCCCTATGTAATTCCTTATGTACACTCTATGCACTCCCCTATGTTTTTTTTATGTACACTCTGAACTTCCCTATGTATTTCCTTATGTACACTATGAACTCACCTATGTACACTCTATGTACTCCCCTATGTACTCACCTATATACACTATGAACTCCCCTATGTATTTATGTATGTACACTCTATGTACTCACATAAGGAATTACATAGGGGAGTACATAGAGTGTACATAAGGAAATATTTAGAGTTCATAGAGTGTACATAAGGAAATACATAGGTAGGGGAGTAAATAGAGGTTATATAGGAGGAGGAATAGGGGGGTAAAAGTCGTGGTGGCCTAGTGGGTAAAGGACCAATCTCTCAAGTATGAGGGCGCGGGTTCGATCCCAGGTCAGGCAAGTACCAATGCAACTTTTCTAAGTCTGTATGTACTTTCTAAGTATATCTTAGACACCATTGGCTGTGTTTCGGATGGCACGTTAAACTGTAGGTCCCGGCTGTCATTGAACATCCTTGGCAGTCGTTACGGGTAGTCAGAAGCCAGTAAGTCTGACACCAGTCTAACCAAGGGGTATCGGGTTGCCCGGGTAACTGGGTTGAGGAGGTCAGATAGGCAGTCGCTTCTTGTAAAGCACTGGTACTCAGCTGAATCCGGGACTGGAAGCCGACCCCAACATGATTGGGAAAAAGGCTCGGAGGATGATGATGGGAGTAAATAGAGGTTCATAAGAAAATACATAGGGGAGTACATAGAGTGTACATAGGGAAATACATAGGGGAGTACATAGAATGTACATAAGGAAGTACATAGGGGAGTACATAGAGTGTACTCATATAAATACATAGAGGACTTAATAGAGTGTATATAGGTGAGTACATAGGGGAGTACATAGAGTGTACATAGGTGAGTTCATAGTGTACATAAGGAAATACATAGGGAAGTTCAAAGAGTGTACATAAAAAATACATAGGGGAAGCACATAGAGTGTACATAAGGAAATAAATAGGGGAGTACATAGAGTGTACATAGGGGAGTACATAGAGTGTATACAACGTTATTTTTTGTTTGTGCGAAACCTGAATATAGTTTGTTCAGAATCAGTAACTGAATCGATTCCAATAGTTTTTACACAATGTTATATTTTTTCCCAAAATTAACTAGAAAACTTTGAATGTTGGACACCACAAATAGGTATTTATTCTCGCACAACAAAGGTCACGGCGAGTTCATAGCGGGCGCGAGCGCACAGTGCTATCGCGTTGCGCGGCATGTGTGCGTTTTGTGGTGATTATGTATTTTTACGGACAGTCCCGTAACTTAACAAGCTTATAACTTTGTGATTTTTCATGATACGGTTTTGAAATTTCGTATATAGATTCTTTACATAAAAATACTAGATAGGTGTATCAGGTTTCGCATAAACAAAAAATAACGTTGTACAAGGAAATACATAGAGGAGTACATTGAGTGTACATAAGGAATTACATAGGGGAGTGCATAGTGTACATAAGGAAATACATGGGGAAGTACATAGAGTGTACATAAGGAAATACATAGGGGAGTACATAGAGCGTACATAAGGAAATACATAGGGGAGTACATAGAGCGTACATAAGGAAATATATAGGGGAGTACATAGAGCGTACATAAGGAAATACATAGGGGAGTACATAGAGTGTACATATACATACAATTTACATACAATTTTATTATTTTTGTATGTGTGTAGGTATTGTGGACACCACTATCGAATTGGTATTACACTGTAATAATAGTGTGTATGTTTTTAAATAAATAAATAAAAAAATAATATAAATACATAGGGGAGTTCATAGAGTGTATATAGGTGAGTACATAGGGGATTGCATAGAGTGTACATAAGGAAATACATGGGGAAGTACATAGAGTGTACATAAGTAATTACATAGGGGAGTACATAGAGTGTACATAAGGAAATACATAGGGAAGTTCAAAGAGTGTACATTAAAAAATACATAGGGGAAGCACATAGAGTGTACATAAGGAAATATATAGGGGAGTACATAGAGTGTACATAAGGAAATATATAGGGGAGTACATAGAGTGTATATAAGGAAATACATAGGAGTACATAGAGTGTATTAGTAGGAAATAAAATAATTCATAACTAAAATTAGTTTATTGCCAGCAGCATACGGTTTACATTAACTATTCCGAGTCGTCGCATTCTTCGACTTCTTCACTCGGAGGGCCGGGTTGTAGCGGCGGGCCCCAGTTCAAGTATATGCTGTCGGTATAGAGCATCATGCCTAAAGAAAATATCCACCTGCAAAACATGCATAATTACTTATTGAACACTGCTCATTATTGTAGCTACATATTAAAACAACTACGTAATTAGGTCAGTTAATAGGTGGATAGGATTCTAAGAAATTTCCAACGTGATGAATTTCCAATCACGTTTCCTGTGCATGCTGTTGTCATCAGCCCTTTTTTTTAACGTCAAAAATCATCAAATGACCCCTCCCGCTGTGGGTTAGCAGCGGTGAGGGAATGTCAGACCCTTACTGACTAAAAACCGTCGTGTTCCGTCGTAGGCCTTTTATGTACCAGGGTCACGGTATCTCTTTCGAACAACCCGCAGCTATCATCCGCCCTCCGTTTTGCTGATAGTGAGAGAGCCTTACCATAGTATGCCAAGAACTAGGACTTTATTGTAGAAGCTTTGCTTGTCACTGTACCACGGCTCCCAAGGTACGCACGGCACCGGCAGTTCGTTCATGTGCGCATCGCAGCGGTCTGTTTGAAGTTATATTAATTTTAGTAGTGCCATATTCACACAACTGTAAATAGGTGCAACATAAATACAATCGCCATTTCTTCCATGCGGCTGTAGAAAATTCGTCCTCATTAATTCTTCATTGGAAAGCATTCATAGAAAAACACACCTAGTAGCCTGTACATTAATAAAAAAAATCTGATCTAATCATCATCATCATCATCATCATCCTAGCGTTGTCCCGGTTGCCCTTCCGGGCCCGGGGTCCGCTTTCCTGCTACTTCTCCTCCACTTCGCTCGGTCTTCGATCTAATGTTACTCCTAAATGGTGTCCCGATGTCAAGAAACAGTAAAAAGGTGGCTGAATTTTAGCTTCTGTCAGTGTTGTTGGAACCTGCCTAATGTTATGAGATGCCGCACCTAAGTGGAGTTACCTGAGTAAGTGGGTAAGTAGGTCCTGTTTCTTATACTAGTAACTATTTAGTTACCTGCTCATACTTACAAGTTCTGACAGACGTTACTAATGGACTTGTTGAGCCGTATTTAGCCGGGTTCAAAAGGCCGGCGGCGTAGTTATGTCGTGAAGTTACTTGAAACAAAAGTCACAAAAAATAAGTAGGTATTAGCCCACTGCAATTTTGTACAGTTATTTGGGCATGCCTACAAAAGGTATTGATACATAGGTAAGTAGGTACTGCATGGTCTACATATGTACCTTCAGAGAGGTATAAAATGACGATAACTAGTTAAAATTAATTTTAAACTTACATAATTTTCCACTGGGGTATCTCCTATTTATAACAGATATCAAACCTCTTCGCAATCCTAATATTTTTGCAATCATGATTTATTCCGTATCTACACAACGGACTTGAAAAACCTACAAACTGTCAATTGCTGTCAATGTAATTCAATTTGCGACCACTGTCAAGCCGAGCGAATACCTCAACTTATTTAGTGGCCAGTATTTTCAATGTCAAATCGACAACTTGCAGACGTCGATACTCTTTTAAATATGAGAACCTCCTCCTTTTTGGGAAATCAGTTAATAAGCATATGCATGAGACACATCCTGCATCCATGCCTCGATTTCTTGTCTCGCGGAATTAACACTTATGTAGGTACCTACGTAATATCTATCTTTCCTAGCATTCTAATGCCGTGGATTTCCGCAAAGTAACGCTTGATTCCATAATTTATCTTAATGCCTATAAAGCTTTTAGCTGGTAAAAACACGTGCTTACTAACTTTACCCCGTCGGCCTCAGACCTGAACTTTCAACTTAATTGTCATGCATTTCTTCTGAGAGAAGATACCTACAGTAGGTACCAGTTGAAACAACAAAAAGGTCGACCATGATGATAAGTAGTTTTCATGGTCGAGTTATTTCTCGTTGTTTCTATCAGTTCCTACCTAATAGTTACGTAGGTCAGTTCTTAGTACCTAGGTACCTAATCTTTGCTTGTCAGGCATGACTTAAATCTGTAGGTACGGAAATGTCACAGCATAGAATCTCCTACAATTAGATGATTTTCTAGATTTCCAACTTACGTATATTTGACTGTTGTCAATTGCGTTGAGTATCCAGTCTAGGTAGGTACCTAAGTAACTAAATTATATGCTTACTGATGACCTCGATGGCGCAATGGTCACCATGCTGGACTGCCGAACCTGAGGTCCCGGGTTCGATTCCCGGTTCGATCTGGGTGTTACAATATGTATTTATAAATATGTATACATGTAGGTAGCTTTATGTAGTTTATCAGTTGTGTTAGCACCCATAACACAGGTTAATTAATAACGTACCATGGGGCTAACCGACCGTGTGTGAAAAGGTGTTGCGATGTTATTATATTACTTATTAAACTTTTTACAACTACCTACCTAGGTACTTAAGTTTGTTTCATAACTGACTTCTAGAATTTGTTAGTGTGGAATTTGAGACAGTTTGTTCTCAAGTATTTAACATAATGTAGATATAGATTATAAGTATTTACTAAGTAATTGAAAATTCTGAAACATGACTAGATCAGGCCTACCTACATTGACGTCCTACTGAAACTTTGCCCATTTCACTGGATTACAATCGTGACACCATAACTTTTATTTTATATTGTAACTTTATTATAAACTGATGACTTTGGTACTGCTGTAACTGACATAAAAATCTTTAGAAATAGCTCTTGGTATAATAAAAACTTCACCGAGGCGTAATAAAAAAAATCTCAGTTTCAAAGCGTTAAATATTCCAAAAGTTTAACAATAAAAGTGTCCCTTGAGAAACTAATGTGTTATGTTGCGGAATAGCGGTCGGGAATACGGACCCGGCACACTGGGAAATGCCCACATCAATGATCTTTTTTATTGCAATGTCTTCTCATAATAATTCTGATTGTTTTATGTGGGACTTCAATGTGATGTGATATTGGGTCACATATTTTTAGGCACATGTTTTCCTTAAGGTTTTTATTACTCACCTCACGTTGTTTGTTAGATCAGGCTGTAAATAAATAATCTCACACTAAATAGACTTTAAGAGCAGTTAGCATAAACTTAAGCCAATGTAAGCTTTCTACTCGATTAATTTGTTCGCCATGTTGACCATGAAGTTGGAAAACCGATCAACAACAATCTCCTGAAACTACTCCGTGTAAGTGTGCTCTCGTAATGTTTGCTACTTTTATTATAGGCTTGATTTGTTGGAAGTGACGGGTGTAGGGAGAATAAAACAACTGGATAGTTAAATTTTGAAAACAATATCAAATTTAATACATAAATAATATTTATGTACCTCTACATACATGTTTTGTCTATATATTTACATTGAAACACATAATTTCATTCTAATTCATCTAGAGTTTCACATTTTTGTCGTACAGATTATTATAATAGTAAGCAACTGAAAAATAAAAATCAACAAAATTATTATACCTACTAAAGTTACGCCATAAAAATAATGATGCAAACATAGAAAATTTAAACATTGTACAAAATAATTTACACAGAAGTATCTCTTCTATGGGACGCACACCCATCTCCTATAAATACATGATTACTAATGCAATAATCATGGTCTAATATTAAAATATATTATCTATTACGAACTAATGACAATTCCCATAGGCATAAACAAAAGGGTAATTGTATGCGCCTACATGCGTTTACGCATTTCCATATTACATACCTACCAATTCAATCTATGTACCTAGATCAAATTGTTTACATGCTATCGCGACGTACACCTAACCACACAAGTAACGACACCGTCCAACAAATATTATCCCATACATTATCGATAAACGAGTTCGTAGGTTTTGTATCAACTGATACTGTACTTATCATGTGCATTGTACAAGCTGACCCGTATTTTGTGCCTCTAGTCAAAGATTCCAATTACATAATTTCGAATGTCAATTGTGCAACTTTCAGCATTTCCATTTAACTTTTTCTTAGTAGTTGTTAAAAAAAAGGTAAAAAGAAATATTTTTGTTCTCAATTTTGAAAAAGATTTGTTGCGTTTTCACATTATCTACCGCATACAAAAAGGAAGCCATTTATTTATCAAACCAGGGCTAAAAGCACAACAACAATCTACATTGTTTTTTCAATCATTCACATTAACGCTAGGCTTTAATGGAACAGACTTTTAATTCGGTCCATATTTAATTGACCACATGGATTGACATAAAATACGTCTCTTCACATTGTATGTATATCGTAATATTACATTTCAACAACCAGGAGTTAATATTAACTAACAACCTTAATTAATTCATGAGATACCTCCAAAGAGACTAATTGATTACTCGTCTAAAACATTCATTATACAAACTAACGATTTAATTCCGATTACACGTACATGCATATAATCGATTGTTATTGGATTTTACGTATTTATATTTGGCAAATGGTTACTATCAGAAACCCATCACCTAGGTAGGGCCGATGTCGAACATCCACTGACCGCACTACAGACTTTAAGTCACACAAAATTAACTTTAAACATTATTAACTATCTACATATTTATAGAAATTATAACGTGTGCTCACAACTCGCGTCGCTATCTTGAATTTTGTCTACTAGTACCAATATATACGCGCAACATAATACAAATTGTAGCGTATCAAATGAACCACATTGTACGTCATTTACACATGTATTTATGAAACTAAAATCTGGTCATAATGAGCTATACAATAAAATATATCTATAGCACCAATGTCAGCTGCAAATATACGTAACAAAGTATAAAAGCAGTAAAAGTTTGATAAATGGCATGCGTAAATAAACGTCTCGAAATACATAATGCAAAAACCAAATATTGTCTTTAAAACACATAATATATAAATGGACGCCAAAAGTACAAGAATTGACTTATACGATACACGTATTAAATTGAACACTTATTGGCTAAATCTATCACAAAAAGTCCACTGAGGTAATTCACAGAATGAACTCAATTTTGCTACGTTTATAGTTAACATGGGCTAGCCCGCAATAATGCTTATCTATGAGTAAAATTCTGCTTATATATCTGAAAAGTAGCTTACTGAAAAATAATATCTGGGACTAGATATTTGACTATAACGGATTTTGTTTGTGCGTCATCTATTAGACACAATTTCCAACTTCTCCTGGTTTTATTATACACAATTATTGAAAAATGAGCATATACATATACACATTATCAGTAGACACTTATGTTATAGCAATATTGTGAAGTCGGAGCTTTTGAATATTACGACGAACAAGTTTTGTTGATAGTTAATAGTATCACCGAGTTACTATTTATTCTACATCGTATAGAAAAATTTAACGTAGTGGTACTACCAACCAGCATACAAATGTACCAAGGCCTGTGAATAATTTGGTTCATGATTCCAAATTGCAATTTGAAGTCCGTTCCGAATTTGGCGTCTTTAGATGTATCGTTGAGCAATTACAGTAACGGTATTTGGTTAAAAATGGCGCACGTGTATGTAAATGTAACTATAAAATATCCTATTTACATTATGGCATGATTGATAAAAATAATTGCATTTTTGCTGACAGTAGTTCGTATTTTTGTGTTGTTTGATTAAAATTATGAACAGGAGGCAAACAATATTGTAATGCTTCATATTTGGTTTAATCAACCTCCTGCCATATGGATTTATCAGACAAATCTAGTTTGACATTTACTAGCAATATATTTGTACATAATTTTGGCCCACTCATGAGTTTCCAATTTGGCCAAATAAGCTGTTAAACAAATTACTTTACGGTCTTTGAATGCTAACAGCCCAATACTCATTCGGGTAAATAGAGTATCGGTAAGAACCGCAAAATGATTCGTATAATTTTATTCCCATTTTGATTGCGTAAAAGTCATAAATGATTATTTGGTCAAATCTTCTACTTTTCCGTAGCAAATCCAAATACAAAAGACTAAATTACCATAGTCTATTTAAGCATAGATTCATTTCAGACAGAATAAACTCTCGGTACAATACATTCAGAAATAATTCATATTCAGTCAGATGTGCCTCCTCACATTGAGATGTGGTGTGAACTTAATTTACTAAACACTAAGTCGGTAGATGCAGAAGGGGCTACAACCGCACTTGTTCACCCCTCGCCGAACTCCACGTCTACCAATAACACGTCGTTGATAGCGTTTAACTCGAAACTACACATTGATCATTAACGCGAGGTCACATTTACCTTAAAAATAAAATTCAATGTCTAATATATCACGAAAATGTCACTTTTGATCGTAAATTTTGCTTGCCAATAATAGTTTTAGAACACTTATCAGTCTCCATGATTCAACTGGTCTTCTCTAATTTGGTTCTTATTGTGATGAATCGTTGTATTCATTTGAACTGGCTCAGGAGGCGAAGAGCCATCAGAGCTCCTCGTTCAGCTTCAAACTTTGGTGAATAGATCACGTCAGGATCAGACTACTCCTGTATTTCTGATAGCCGATGGATTTTCGAATCTGTAACAAAGATACGTAAACTTTAAAATAAAGTTTTCAGTGTTGAGTGTTAGAGTGTCCCTACTGCATCAATGGATTCCTCGGGATTTATTGCCAAGCATAGTTTAAAAAATTCAAACATTTTGTATCTGACTTAAAAAATCTCTCGCCAACAGATATTTTGAGTTTGCTTCATTCGATGTTCCATGAATCATAATTGGCGTACCCTTAGAAAGATCGTCATTCATACTTCAACAATTTATTTCCTAGTATCAATGAACCAATTGATTAAAGTCAATCAAAGATCATGAACACTACGACTCTCAATTAGCAGCTGAACTACTTATATCTGATAAACTAGACCACGTTGCGTCTTACCGAGTCAAAAAATATGAGTAGACAAAATGTCCATGCTATTCGATCAACCCTAGGAGACATATACCACGAGTGTATGCGAACCAGCAATTTACATCCTAATTAAATATGTAGGAGTAATAAAACCGTCTCAGGGCAAGGCGGTATCATAGTAATCTCGATCTAATTCTCGCGCAACGTCTGTGGATGTGGATTATCAGCATTTCTCGTCCGGGCAGAGTTTCTGCTGAGTTGGTGGAGTGTAAATCGTAACCTGCCCGCCAAAGCGACGCCAAGTCTGTGGCGCCCCGCGCCCCGCACCTCGCAGGTGACGACCCCTAGGGTTGCACCACTACTATCGATTACATTATTTTACACGCTTGTGGAAATTGGTATCTTTTTTCAAAGTTATTTTTGTAGTTCTTTTTGAGTGGTAATTTTTTTGAAAATCTATTTCATAGCTCGTGGACGTAAAGAAAATATTTTTCCTTTAAGTAGTTTTAAATTACCGATTGCGCTTATGGGTGGGCCTGAATTTAGTTCACAACTTGTGAGTATAAATAGCAAATTATCATACATATATCATATAACATCTCAATGTTTGATTGCTAAGTTCAACAATTTGTAACAGTGACGTTTGCTTTAGACATTATGCTATTGTGAAAAACGCTAATGAATTAAAGTTGTTATAACATTTCAAGATAACTAGAGATTTCATGTTTGTTCGAACTCTAGAGCTGCTAGTATTATTTCTACAAAGGTAATAATGTGCCTTTTAAAATATATCGATAGATTGCGCAGATGTGGTGACAACACTACATAACCACGATAAATCTGTCGCATATTCAGCGATGTAACGGACTTTCTCCTTGCGTGACTCATTGCTCAGAATAAGTGCGTTCTTAATATGTGATGTGGATAATTGGCATACTTATCTCGGAATTAAAACAGCATATAATGAGTTCATTTAACGAATCATTTTTCAGTTTTTGAATTGAATGATTCCCCATTTTATTGTTCTACTTTTTCTACTCTTTGCTTTAATGGGTTAAGTCTTCAGGTAATTATTTTGGTTTTTAATTAATTAAATTGGATATGAAAGTCATGCGTGAAGTTTTAAAACAAAAACAATGAAAAAATTTATTTGTTCTTCTATTATTGCAACTTCCTTAGGACTTTAGCGATTAGTAACCCCTTTCCCGTTATGTGGTTCTAAATTGGGGGAAAAGTCTTCGATTTGGGTTATACGTAGTCGCAAGGTTTAATAGTTGTTAAAATTTTAACTGTTACATATCTCGGCGTATGTACTACATATATCAGATAGATTGAAGATTTGAACTTAATATAGTTTGCTATTATTTGGTACATACTTTCAAAAACATAGACAAACAATCTCGATACTTTTATCCTCATAAAACTAATAAAGCCATCCCTATTTCGATAACAAGCTATCTGTCCACTAGACTATAATGGCGATTAGTTCACGAATCACGCGTGTTAATTGATCTATAGGGAATAACCTTGTGCCGGAGCCATTTTGAATGTCATCTCGTCGCGTCTGAGCGGTTGACTTTCAAGTGTTCGCACGCGCCGAAGATTATTGCGACTCAAAAGATAATGAGTCATATCCTTAATATTATTGAATGTTAATAGAATGAAGTTCGTGGTTCTGTTTATCTGTCTTGGTACAGTTACCTACTGTGCACTATAGATCGAATTCCTTACAATAAATCAGCATCAATTTTCTATCCCTTTTTTTTACTCTACGACCCCATATTGGTCTCAAAAACTTGTAATAAAATATCATCCAGATAGGTTAAACTTCAACTATTTATTTTAATTTAATAAGTACTTAGTTTAATGTTTTTATTCCCATCTGCTCTAATTTTCCTTCTAAGATATTTGAAAACATCTTTTGTCCCAGACATTTTCCGACCATCTCTCGCAAAACATGATTGTACCTAAATAAAACTAGCAAGCGGGTACGCAGTATTAAATGTTCAGATCGCTTAGATTGCACGAGTGCATTACATGAACATCACAATATTGCAGATTATCATCGGTCGTATCATTTGTTTCACGTGCATTAAGTGCACTGGGAACTTCCCTAACGCTACGTTATGGTTTTATAATGATTTCTGATTACGCATTACAATTATGACGTAGAGGTATGTGTCGTGTTAAAAGGACATTGTTATTTGCCATATCAATGTTTCTTTGTGCTTGTTTAAAATATCATTGTTTTCTTAGTTGACGGCTACAAAATGTTTTCTAGTACTACAATGGTACTACGTCGTAGCTCGTAGCTGAAAAGCCTACGCAGATTTTCTTAAATGATATACTGGTCAAAATTTTTTAAGTGATAAGACAGTAGCGGCGATTGTTTAATAGGCGATTTACCTACTTTTGTATATTTTGTGTCATACTTTTACTTTATACTGCCTCAATTAGGTACCTAAAATACTTTTACTTATCTTAGCAATTTTTATGAATTATTTTTGAAATACTTAGCAAAAATCTCAGTTTGCCAATGCCAGCTAATTTGCACAGAAGAGCGATTTACAAAAAGCGGTATGCTCGTCGCACTAACATTTACGAAACTTTTCCGATTTTTTCTTCGAACATGACAGTGTGATAATAAATCGAGTTTCGGATGTCACGGGTTATAAAGCATAGGCGTCGTCGGTTATCGAGAGAATCCGGTGAGGCGGGGCGGTGTTTGGCGCAAATTTATTCATACTAGGGGACTGGCGACCTCTTAACTCTTGTGTTATTTAGGGCACACTTCCTTTGCGCCGATTTGTACGGACATTTGTTAGATGCTGAGTATTTTTAAATAGCTGCTTTAGCGCCGTGGTTATGTAATCTGCGAGGAAGACTAGCATAGATAGGGAATCTTTAAATAAAAGTGACTAAGTTTTTTTTAACCTTCCTATAAATTGCAGTTTGAATCCTTATCGTGTGCATTTGCTTAAAAAAGTCAGTAATGCTGACGTAGGTATTTTACGACATTATTAAGATACAAATCTTGATAGACAATGAAACTCTATCGCTATTATTTAGCCATTCTTGAAGACAAATGTCAGACAAGACATTCTAAATTCGAAAACCAATTTCGGTTTCTAAATTCGAAAGTAAATTTTCATAGCGATATCATGGCCAAACTACGGACGGATTGTTCGCAATTACTTTTACTGCGAAAGTATTGTACTCAATGGGATGGGAATGAAAAAATGGGATTGTCTTTGCGACGGCCCCGTTGGCTTCTGAAGAGGGGTGCGGGGTGCGGGGGACGGGTAACTTGTTGCATGAAGGCGGGGCGGAGACGCCCAACGCCCATCGCACCACGTGTCGTGAAATTTCTGAAAATCCTGAACATGTTATCCGAACAACTTGTCTAAAGAGGATTAGCTTACTGGCTTATTATTTCTACATTCTGTCAAACAGCTTTACGTTGCTCGGTAGAATCACATCATGAAATAATTTCTGTGCTGACAATTAAACGACTATTGGAATTGTCTTTTACTGGAATCGAGCTTATTAACAATACGTAGAAGTTACTCAAAGTAGATTAAAATAGGCATATACGGATTCGAATTTTAGCAACTGCATAATTAATTAATTTTAGGAAAAGTTATTATGTGACTGCAATTTTGCCTGCATCACTTGTATGAGATTCATTGAACAGGTTTTAGGAAGTGAACCTGTATGTCCTGAAATTTAAGTTTATATTTAGACGAATGCTTGTTTGTCGTGTTTTAATTTATTTTGGATGACATTTTCTTTCATTACAACTGAAAGCTTCGGTTCCAGAATCAATTTGTCTTTTATATCGATTTGCCCGTGTTACTGGGTTGTTGAAATCAAATAGGCAGTCGCCATCTGAAACTTAAACTCCATATAAAGTTGGGAGAAGGCTGAACTTAATAAAATATTTCAACCAAATTTAAAACTGCCTTCCTAAAACTTTAAGTTGATAATATACATCAAAATGTACGCCGACCTAATTTGTATCGTCATAATCTCAACGCATTTGGGGTTCCGCAATAAAATCATAAAATCGTTAGCTAGGGGCGTGCTTCTGTAGACAGTTAACACGTAATCCAATTTGGACGGTCGACATCAACGATGAATGCTAAAGGAGCTTGGCAAAATTACAGTACACACCCTTGAACATTTTTTTTGTACGTTACTCTTGAAGAACGCTCAACTTTTCGTGATCAGCCTGTATCTTAGATAGTAACGCTTATTTGAAATTGGATAGGGTCGCTTTTAATTTGATGGAATGGTATGCAACAACGTGTTTAGCTATGACTGTGTATGACTATGTATGTCTGCACATACACCTATCGATTTTAGTTTCCTCCGATCAGGCCCGCCGCAAGCGGGCGTGCAAGGCGTGCACCGCACGCGGGCGGCACGTCCTAGGGGGCGGCAAATCGAGCGACTTATCACGTAGTATAAAAAAAAATACAATATCTTTTTACCAATGATTTGATTTCAATATTTCCAAACACAGCGATAGCGCTAAGAATATTACTTACACTGCCGGTTTCAGTAGCGTCTGTTGAAAGATCATTTTCAAAATTCAAAAGTATTAAAAACTAAGATCAACAATGCTCCAGCAGAGACTAAGTAATTTGGCTATAGTTTCAATCACGGCAGTAGCGTAGCGTAGCGTGGGGAGGACAAATGGCGGCACGATTTAGGTGGCGGCAAAATTAAACCATAATTACTGATTAGGTACTGAATTATGAAATAAAAATATTTTATTATAAATAGATAAGTAGACAAGCAATAAAATTTCAGAAAAAGCCGCCCTCGCTTTGGTCGTGTCCTGTCAATTTTGATGGGTTCACCCTTTGCATCCCCAAAAAATTCGCGCTCGCTCCGCTCGCTCTTTTTTTCATATGGAATGTGTCTTGTGCGGTGACTTTTTCAACGAGAAACCCACAAAAAAGTTGACGCTATCAAAATCTTTTACTGAATGAATCTTTACTAAACATTGCTATAGATATTTAAGTTCTTTAGTTTGGGTTATATAATAAACTGTTCTAAGTACTTTGATATACACATGTTGTTACCCATTAATCACAATCTTTTAAAACATAGGGGCCACTTGGCTAATGATTGCACAAGGGCGCCACACAAGTTCATTTACGGACATTAGCTAGAGACGCCTTAGGCTCCAGTTACTTTTTCAGATTATAAACTATAAAAATTTCGCGCTCGCTTCGCTCGCGCTTATTTACGATAGCTTCTCTCTTCTTGCAACCAAAATCTATTCAGTTCATCGGTTGTTGTGGTATTGGTAATGACAATTGTTAACTTGAAGACCAGATTTCCACAACCTTTTATGGGCTGCATGTGCTAATACATAATACCTAAACTTGGGGGCGACAAAATTGCCTTATGATTATATGGCTTAGTTTTACACTTCAGTAAACAAATATAATTATTGTACCTAATTAAAATACATATTTTATAATCTTAACGATTTTATCTTTTTTTTTAAAACCCAGTATAATAATATGTAGTCGTAGGGCGGCATAATCAGTTTTGCACGCGGGCGAACAAACAGCTAGCGGCGGGCCTGCCTCCGATAGTTCCACGAAAAAAGATCTTACTTTAGATAAATAATAATTCATTAACGGTCTAATGAGTGGTTTATAATTTGAACGATATATTGCCGTTTATGATGTGCGTAACAAATTCGTGCGAACTCCACATAAGGACAAAACAATTAAATTATTTATTTTCACGGAAAAATTACTTCTAAAACAATGAAATTCTAATTACTAATAGGTAGGTACTCATACGTATGTGAGTTCATGTACCTGAAACATTAAGATATTTCAGTAAGTATTCATGGCAAAAAGATTAAATTACAATATAAAAAGGCTACGTAAAACAGCATTATAGTAATTTTGTTGAACTTTGAAATATGTTTCAGAAAGTCAAACTTAACGTAGCGCCTTAATAAGCACCACAGAATATTTACGCTGTAAAGTAGGGGGGAGTGGGAGTCACGTAAATCTCAAGAAAATTGACATCCCTAACTATGTTGGCACTCATTTAAATAACTGATCAAACTCGCCACGAAGCTGTCAAACAATAAAGAGCTACCAACTTATTGGATATGCGACGTTCATCCTTCAGACTTATATTGAACGCCGAAATTGAGCAACTTTTTGAATTGATAGCATTTTTTTTACTTCTTTCGTAAATTGAGATTCGATGTCACGAGCCTAGAGTATTAAATAAAAGGCTTCTGCACTAAATAATTATGAATTATAGTCCGTTATTGGATAATTGTGTCCTTCAAATAATCCTTTTGTCACTTGAATAAATAATCATATTTTATGTTTTTATTATTCGTATTATAGATTAATTATGAATACTGAATGTTAGCTGTTTTACGTCAGCGGTAAATTACCACTCGATGTTAATAAGGAAAATTGACATAGGAAGTCTTATTTTTGGACATGGATTATTTAAACACATTTTTTAATACCCGTCACTTTTTAAAATAAACACTCTTGTTTCGAGTGATTGTTTGGTGTTCGTTTTTTTTTTATTTTTAGACCGACCAACAGTTTTTGGATTGAAATTTCTTAATTGTATTTATTATAAGCAGTTAAGACTTACCCGTTGCTATAATGAACCATTTTCACAACTGTCAAGTCAGTTATGGAAATGAAAATCTTAATACTGTAATAAAAATTCTGAAATAAATGTATAATTCATCACTCATCAGAGAGGCCATGCGGCAAATATTTAAAGTACTTACCTATAAGGCAACACCGAGGTGGGTATAAAAGAGCAAAGGAGCTTTTTTATTAAGTAGAAGGGCGGGGGGAGAATATAATGAATAAATTCCGTGTAAGGACCCCTCCTAACGCAATTGAAAACTTTTAACAAGTGCCGGGAAATCGTGTGTAAAGGTGGGCCCCGTACCTAATTACGCAGCTAGCCGAATGGAATACCGGATGAGTTCAGAAATTTAAACGATGTCTCCTCCCGACTCCCGGACACTTTATGAAAATCAGCTCGTTAATAAAATCGTTGAGTGTTGACCGATGTCTTGGCACACGGATTCCACCCGTCAAAAGATCGGAATACGAAATTAACGAAGTGTGCATTTGTTCTTAAAATTGTGTTACAAAATGATAAAACAAAAATATCTCACGCGCCGATTTATTGAGCAATCTGTAAAATATTACTCCCATTACGTAATTGCGTGCCAAATGAAAAGTTAAATCACGTTTTGGTACTTTTTAAAATCGAGTTTCTCGATCCGGAGTTTTTACCACCCATTAACTTTCCGTCGTGTCCAAGTATTAAAAAATTAACAAGATATTTTCCACCGCAAGTTCACCGTCTGCGGAGGACGTATTCATTCTTTTGTAACCCTAAAAAACAAGTCATTACCGAAGCGGGTTTAATCCAGCGTCGTGTTCTGGAGATTTTTTCGTGATATTCCATTATTCGGAGGCGATCGCTCGTCACGGCGCGACGGGCACCGTTTACGCTAAAATGATATGATTAATTACGAGTGCCGGTAGCTCCGGTCTCCCTCATTAGCGCACAAATAGGATCGTTCAATGGTGAAATTGAATCTTGAACGCTGGCAAACCACACTCAATAGGACTCTAATTATAATTATTATTCATATTAAATAAACGCCGCGAATTCGGTGTTTTGTTTTGATTGTTGTTTATCAATTTAGATTACCTAATAATGGTAATATAATAACATATATTGAACTATCTCTGATTTGTAAATGGAGTAACCATTTACTTTCATTTATTTAAAATTTCAACAAAATAAAAATAAATGTGAATAGCTAGCCTAGCAAAGATTTCAAAATCTCAATTTCACATTCAGTTGTTTATAGTGGCAAAAAATATTCATAGGCATAATATAATTTGCAAACAAATGATATGGCCGAAGCCTTACACCTAAGACTTTTTCTTTTGGTTCTTACATAAATAAAGAAGGCATCACGTCTCATAATCCACGTACAAAGAAACGTAAACATGAGTGATGTACTTATCTTTTGTAATACCTAATGTCGTAAATATGAATGTGACAAGGAATCCGTTCTTTACTGCAGATTTTGGGGGTCGCGTGAAAATACGCAGAGAACTACATATTTTGTGGTTCTGTTTTAGGTATAGTCGTAAAAAGGGAAAATTCATTTACGCTCTGTTTTTTTTCATAGCAATTGTCTTATGAATAGAGAAAAAGTTGGCATGGTAGTGGTACTCTCTTTTTATGTCAGGCATAAGGGCGACACGACTTGGTATAAAAAATAAATACACAATGTAGAATAAAAGAAAAATATTCACAACGGTATTTTCGTGCATTAATTTTGTTTCTATTGGGCGATATTGCAAGGTTGAAGTTTAATTACTCATAAGAACAAGATATATTTGATGAAGAACCTAATAATATATATTTTTTATATATCACGAGAGAATAGTTTGTTTGGTGGAGGCATTTATCACTTCAGTGCCACTCGCTGCAGAACTTTGTTATATCGTTGATATACGAGATTTATTGCCAGCCGCATTAAACGTTCTGGAATTTTCTTTTCTACACTTCGCATACGCAGCTCATGTCTTTGAAAGAGTTTAGAAGTCGTTTTGAAATGTATATTTTCTGCTGAGAGAAAACTGTCATTCGTACATTTCTGAGTAACGAACATCTTGGTAGATTTTATGAAATTTCATGTGTATGAAATGTTTTAAGCCTGAAATAAATCCCAAGGAAATCTATTCAATTTGAATGGCTATTGAGTTTATGTTACATAATAATATAGGTATATGCAGAAATAGATTACCTTTCTCGTGTATTCACGAGCGGTGCACAGCGCTCACCTCCCTCCAGGATCCACAATCCGGATTACGATACCCTATCTATATCACAAGCTTCCACCTAGCTTAGCACTAAAGCCTACACTAACACAATTGACTGCAACAACGATCGGTAACCGTCCACTTAACACTAAATAAAACTCTAACATTAGTTAACATGATAAAAGAACAAAAAATCTCGACTACAATGCAAAAGTAACAAAAGAAAAAAGTTGCGTCACATCGTATTTACAGTGGACAATGTGAACTTGTAAGTAGGTAACTGGTCCGAAGGTCCGAAGGTTCGGATGGTATGTCTCAGTGGACCCAGGAGGGGGCGACGGAGTAGGGCGCGCGGGGCCCGTTGCCGCCCGACAGCGTGGTCGGCACGGGCGGCGCGGGCGCTGCGAACTGGCTCTCGGCCTCCGCCGCCATCGCGCTGTGCTGCTGCGGGAAGTTGAAGTCTAGCGTGCCTTCCATACTTAGCTCGTGCTTTATCACCTGCCACAAAAAAAAGAGTTTCAGTGGCCTCAAAAATAATAAGGTTAGTCAATTTTGGGTGGCTGTAGTTCTTACCTCATCAACATTGCAATCGAAACCATGTTCGAGTGTTTCAATGTTAAGGTCTTCCGCGAGCCCTGTGTTGAGAGCACCCATAATCTGTCCCATAACAGTGGTGGGACCCATCGCTCCCGTTTGCACCATCATGCCGCCATTCATCAGAGCTGCGTCCGACGTCGTCACCATTTGCGTCTGATTGTTTTCTGTAAAAGGAACTGTTTTTAGACATGGTTAATTATCAATTCTTTTGGAAATCCAATTAGTGTTCTTATAAGTCTTCGCACGTATAATTTTGGGTTAGGTTTGTAGCATACCTGTTTGCATAATATCAGCAGGATCTGCAGGTGGGGGTGGCCTGACGAAGTGATCGAGTGCGTGCTGATGTGGGTGCGTGGGATGCGCCGGGTGCGTCGGGTGCGTGTACAGGGACGAACACGCGCAGCCCCCGTGCGGGTGCCTCGGACACCCGCCGTACGGGCTGTACCGGTAGCTGCCGCCCGATGACGAAGACGACGTCGTTGGAACGTACCTAGTGGAAACAGTTGTTTAGAACAATATTCTAGAAGCTGTACTGACATTGATATAGTTTTTCTTAGGCGTTATTAATTAGTTAATTGATTAATTATTGTTTTGTTTTGAGATTCAAAGGCCAGTAACTCTCAAAGGCCAAATAAGAACTGTCAGTATCAAAGTATCCAATCAATAGCCCGGGACATCGTAAAATTATTGAATCTAAAGAGATCTAATAAAGCAAAGCGTACTCTAGGGCAAGGCATTTACGACAATAACTGAATAAGTGGTCGAGGTCGAACTTTTGGACTATAACCAAAATTCCAACGTCGACACTAAGCTTACTACAAAATGCTTACGTGTTGAGGAATGGATCTGTTCCGGCCAGTTTCATGGAATCGGCGAGAGAGCCAGCGAGTTCGTCTTGTCCGAAGTCCGTTTGCGAGTAATCGTTGGCGGACGTGTAGTCTGTGTACTCTGGGCCCCAGTCAGGTTCTGTCGTGATCATTGATGGGATCGGAGACAGGCGGCCACACGACGACGCGTTGGAAGACACCCTCGGACGGAAGTCCGGCGACAACTGGAAACTGCTACGCGCAAGCGAAAAAGCAATCAAAAAAACTATACCAATCTTAACTGACGATGAGTAGTAGGGTGTGTAATTAAATTACCTATTGTAAAGGTACTTTTGTATAATTAATAAAACAGGTATTATTAATTATACAGCCTTATCACTTCCTCATCGACAATTGAGACGCAAAAAATTATAATGGTTAGCAGAAATAAACCTTAAAGCTAAGTTGGACTCTATACAATCTCAAACAAGAAGTGTAATGGGGAGCATGCAAATCTAATGCCTATGTCGTCACTAACATATAAATTTGTATGCTAAATGAAGCGATCACTATAACGGGGTTCAGCGGTCATCTCAGAAATATCTTTATTACTACAAATAGTGACAAAATGTGGGGTAAGATACGGGCGGGTTATAGGCCGGCCCTTCAACAGTCACCGAACCATTGAAAATATATGTCGATGACTCTCGTAATCCAGATAAAATAAATCGGCTATAAAAATGTTAAATATCTGCGAAATGACGAGATTCAGCATCCACATAACTCATCATCTAATGGTTCTGAATGATTTAAAACCTTTTATCATAAAGTAGCAGAGTTGCAATAACTCAATTTTATTAGTCTGGTCAACGCAGCTTTACGTCGATGGTTTTATTATAGAGTACGCGTAACATGCGTGCCTCACTTTGTTTCTAGTAGTCGTAAAATTACAATATTCTCAAGGAGGTAACGTTATTTACTAATAATGTACTCTTCAGTATTTGTGGTTCTGGCAAAACTCGCTTCTGCATTAACCGTGTAGGTAAGTTATTGTGCCTTTAAAGTCAAATTAGATTCGTGAAACAGCGTCCGAGACCGTTACCATTATTGGCTTGGTGCCACTACTCTTTTGGACTCTTTTCTAATCTACCTGTATCACTTGGAAGATGGTACTACATTTCTAAATAATTGTCTAAAGTTCTATTGTAAGCTGCGAACATTTCGCTAAGATATTTCTTAGATAAAAGGTTATATAGTTACCTGTGCATCGGTGAGTCTGGGAACATATCGAGACTTTCTGACACTGAGCTACTAGGACTTGGGGTTGCGTCTGCTGTTGCACCGTTTCTTAATATTTCGGCCTATAAATAAAAACGTGATCTAAGATATATTATGTCATACCAAGCATCTATGATACTTCGAAAATTAAAAAAGGCAAAAAGGATGTAAGAAAGAAGAATGTTTCTAGGAGTTGTGCATGTATTACTTAAATGAAGTCTACTGAAAATGGGTATTCAACTACATTAATGACTGTTGATATCGTACCTTCTTCTTCACCCTGCCTCTCCGCTTTTCGAATTTCGACGTCTCCATGGAGGCGGCCCGCCGTCTGACTGACTTGCCCGGCTTCGCATCAGGGTTGATCATCCACCAGGACGACTTCCCCGTACCCTCGTTTTGTACCCGCATGAACCGGTTGTGTAGTGACAGGTTATGTCTGATTGAGTTCTGCAAAGAAATATAGATCGTTAGCTTTCAGTGTGCAGTTTATATTATACGGACAAGTATGGTAGGCACTTGTAAAGATTGATATTTATTAACTTCGAATATGAGTCTATTTAGTTTATTTAAAGCTTATTAATATAAGTTTTTCATAAATAAATAAAATAATATACATATAATAGTCACTCTTCCTAGGGTTAAAATCGAGAGTGAAGGGTTCATAGTAATTTTCCGCTTATTTTGCTAATTTACGAGTATTAATAATTAAACTAACCACAACTCATCTTAAATCGTTGTATCGGTTTTTGAAAAAATGTTAATTGTTACATGTTTTTTTACTCATGTATACAAAAAACCCGTAATATCATTTTATACTATAGGTAACATAGGAGGGAAATGGTATGTACGGTTAGGTAGGTACATGTTTTCACATACACCTTGAGTCCTGTGTAGGAAGTCAGTTTAGGGAGATAAGCTGACACTAAAAATGAAAGCAATAAACTCAAATGTCACTGATATATCCGGGCTTGGTCACAGTTGACCACAAAAAAAAACTATTTTAATTCCCGCTACTGTAGAAGTTAGTGCAATAACGTGTCCTATCTCACACCGGCAATAAAATCCCGCAACTTTTTCCCGTCGAAGGAATAAAAGCGACCGCAGCAACGAATGAAGTTAAGCTATAAAACAGTCCATAAATAATATCTGCGTGTCCTGTGAGAACTGCCACTTATGGTAAACTGTAGCTATACTCCACTTCACATAATTATGTGCATTTTTCCAAACGCAACTCTTGGAACAAAAAATATATCCTCATTCATATTTTATACAAAATTCAACGGATTTTTACGGGTAGTTTAACAAGAATGTCTGTCATTTAAACGTTTCAGCGAGAACGCATAAATTTTGGATACCTCTACCTATTATGCAAATCGCTGAAATGTTATGCATGTGTCGATGAAAGAAACCATTTCTTCTATTTGCGCAATATAGGTAGCGTGTTGGGTACCCTTGCGATGTCATACCACTATCAATGTACCGTTTTATTATGGAAAAACTTTGAAGAATACCGTTCGACTTTTCAAACTACGTCATATGAATTTCGTGGTGCCCTCAATTTTTTGTTTTCAAAAATTTAAATAAAAGAATCGTAGGAGTAAAGCCACAGAATGGAATAAATTATATAATGATTTATACAAGTGTACCTATTAAGTACGACCAATTAAGTTTATGTGATGTACAACAATTGGACGTGTACATAAATCCAGTAAATGTGGACAACTCCCGCGATTTATCAAGCGTGAAAACACACGCAACAAATGGCCTGTCGACGCTTTGATGGATTTGTCGCCAAGAGCCCTTACCATGAATTACGTGAGCTATAAAAGTGACAACCTCGCGTTGATCTTCGAACGCCCCTGTCACCGATGTATAAAATCTCGACCCATTCGCGACGAGTTTCGAGTTACAAAAGCGAGTGGAACGTGAAAATGCGTGATAAGTTATGGTTTCACCGATTTTCGGTTTTGTACGATTTAAAAGAAAAATCTTACGACTAAATCTAATGTAATAATTTATGAAATTATTTTATTGTTTTGTACAATCTACCTTAAAATAAATACAACAAAACTGTAATACTATGTTACCAGTACCTACTATGTCAAATAAGGATAATTGCTTTATTGGTTCATCACAAGTTGTGTTTTATTTATCTTCGTTAACCTATTAATAGGTACAGGAAAACCCATATACCTACTATATTTTATAGAGGCCTCCATATTAATGTATCCGATATAATAATTTCATGAAAATAATTTATGGGCAGTAAAGATATATAGTTTGCTGACAGGCAACTAAGTTAATCGAATTTTCTGCTACTGTGATATCACGTACGGAGTTTTCATGTAATTTACCTGTTTTTTTTTGGGCGGTATATATTATGGTTTATACGGCCGTATTTCTCCTCGCTCCGGTGAAGATTGAACGGGTACCGAATGCGGTACTTTGTACAGCGAATGCCAGGAATATAATCTGACGTGAAGCGTCGCATCTTGCACACAACTATAAATCTTCGGAGAATCGGCACGTTTATAAAATTTATGAAAAAATCTCAACCCCATGCCTACAATCCCGCATAAAACGAAATATATGTCATCAAACAACATCGACATCAGCACAAATAAATAGAAACACAATTCTTTTTTCAGCTAAAACTCATCGTTAAGTGATTCAGAAGTAGTGAATAATTGCTATTCGTAACAGGTTAATAATATAGGTCACATTCACATTTATGCACATTTAATTACACACAACCGCAGTAAACCACTGCGTACTTAAACAATAACAATTACACACATCTCCCTTTTATTACCCGGTTCCAACTTTCTTCGCTTACCTGACTCGTTAATTAGAACTAAGTAGCTGCATTCAAAACTGGAATTGAATAAGGTATTTTAATTATACAAGGCGACTTCGTATATTTTTAATTATACAGGGTAGATACGATTCAAATTAGGAATATATCGCAGTGTGCCAATTCCAGCACTTTGTGAAATGAACATCGCGACAAGCGTCGCACAAACCGGGGCAAGACATCGTACTTAGAATTTTGTCTACGGCAGGATCTTTGGCGCCACTGCGACCCTTATGGGGTGAATTAACCGTCTACGCTGTCTACAGTCCCCTTTAATGCTCCACCGACTTAAATTTTGTCGAATTTTCACCGCTATTATATAGCGTTACGCAATCTTCGAGCGATGGCTTATGATTTCCGCTCTTTATAGCCTTCGCTTGTTTTGTGGGACCAATAGCTGTGAATTGACGAGCCTGCTGATTAGTTACGATATCATAGTTTACTTCTACCCCGGTTTCGCGTTCTCGAAAGGAGGATTGAGTGTCGTAAAATAAAATAACTTTGTTCTGATAACTTACTGGCTTCAAATTACGCGTACCTATTAGGTATTTAAAAAGTTGTTTCAATTTCATTTCGTCACAGAATAGTAAAACAAGGTTATTAAATATTTTAGTGAAATAAGTATTTAAATTTTCAGATAGGTAAGTCTAAACGTTCATACCTACAAAAGAGCGTGGAAAGGCGAAGCAACAGTATAATCGATTGTTGAATAATTCAGCGGGATTGTTCTCTTAGGTTGACATTCCCGCTGCACACACGATGGACCTTCAAAATGAATTTTAATGTATTACAAAACTATACTCTGTTTTCGATTATTTTATACGGAAATTTTGTTATTGTGGCCGGTAGATACTCAATGATTGTGCGTATTATATCTTTTAAAATTCTGTTGGAACCGTGTTCGAAATACACTTAGAATTTTGAAAAATATATACCTAGTATACAGTTTGTGGCAAATAGGCATCAGTATCTTTCTAAAATAAGTCCATTTACAGAAAGGCTTGATCAATGAAAGTTATGTAAGTGTAAAATAGTTACTCCCCTATGTCCTTCGCTCAGTCCTCAGACAATGCGTCACAGCTGAATGTATGCGCATATAAAAATTTAGTACTGTTATTAGATGAATGAAATTATGGAAG
Source organism: Helicoverpa zea (assembly GCF_022581195.2). NCBI lineage: Eukaryota > Metazoa > Arthropoda > Insecta > Lepidoptera > Noctuidae > Helicoverpa > Helicoverpa zea. The sequence goes on along the minus strand of NC_061458.1, from coordinate 6,624,921 downwards.
CTGCCGAACGTACGATACATATTCTACGTGGTTTTACTAACCTCTCGTCCCTTTGTGTTTACTTTGCTCTAAGTAGGTGAGTATTGGCTAAGCGCACGTGTAGCTGCAACTTCAACTTCTATTATGAGCATAGTGCTTAAATGGCAGTCGAAACATTGTAGCAATATAGTAACATAATATAGTTTTCAGAAAAGTTATTAATATTTTATGAGAATTCAATTACAATTCGACTTACGGTATTTGCTGAAAAGATTCAAGAAAAAGGTTTTTGTTGGCAGAATTTTACTGTAGATATAGAAATTTACTCTAGATGCCACAACGGCAAACGTAGAGTCCACTCACATCCATTTAATTTAAATGTCTCAGCTGTCCCTTGAGATCATAGGAAAAGTGGTGTGAATGACAGAAAAAGCTATGGTGCCTTATACTTAACTAAAAAGCTTAGCGATGAAATGAAACGTTTATTGTAATAGACTCATACAAAAGTACCTAAATAAACATCAAATAAAAGTCAGTCTAATTACAATCGCCCAAATCGATATTCGATTTGAAGAAATCAAAGTCTGCATTGATAAAATGGCAAGAGAAAAAAATATAAAGCGTTCGAAATATTTCTGAAGTGTGAAATCAAATAATAAATAATTCAAATTAGAGAATCGGGATTACACAATAAGGGGCGTCGGCCCGAGGGGGGCCGCAAACGTGACGGCCCCAAGAAATTTGGAAGAAACCCGGTGACGTGTCAACCGCCACTGACAAATTTAATTATTCAACTTACCGAAACGTTAGCAAGATGACTTTTCCCGAGCCGATAACTAAGTAGGAATAAATTCACTTAGAGCTGCCGAAGCAAAGTTTAACTTAATAAAACATTGGAATTTTCGTAATTCGATTGTACTGAGGTCGGATCCCGCTGTCACCCTGATTTGAATACGTCATTAAGAACCGTTTGTCACGCTCACCTGAGAAGAGTTAGCGAAATAATGAACAACATTCCTTCAGTGGATTTGTATGGGATCTAGCCTAATTCAGCTTCATATCGAAACAACAGTTCAAACACAACAATAGGAACTCTAATGAACGAAAAGTTTTGTCAAATTTGAAAACATTTTAAGTAATGTTGTTTCTAAGTTTTCATCAAAGTTTTATCTCTGTACTAGATACCTGAATATTATTTATCTTATTTCATTTCCATAGTTTATCAGTTTGTGTGAGTGACCCATATACCCAAATTAATCTTAATATATTTTCTACTAAGGAAACTGATCACGGTCTACCAAACAAACGGTTTACACAAGTTATATGAATTAATTTGCTCTGTAACACAAGTTCAACCTTTACAAAATTAATTTGTACAACTTTTGATGATTTGTCATGAATTTCGAGTACATGAAATTAATGTAATTGTTCTTGTATCTGCTTTGAATTTATTCATGACATAAGTTCTACCTTTACTACGAGATTAGAATAATAAGCAGTGGATTGTAAAAATATGCTATAGATATTCAGTCTTGTGCATGTTTATCAATTTATTCATAATACTATGTACGCATATAAATACAGTCTTATCTTGTGAATCTTACAAATAAAAGGGGCCATAATGTAGGCCTCATAACAGAAAAAGCATTCATCATTCACCAATAATTTGCATGGAGCAGACTGTAGGAACTGACCACCAGATTTTCCTCCATTTTTTTTCGAAAAACTCGAGAAAATCGTGGGACGAAAAAGTGTCACAAAATTAAAAACCTATAACATTGCTCTTAACAGAATACGATTCAATAAAAAATGAATAGTTACAAAAAATCTAACATATATAAGAAATCCCAATAAGTAACAATATTCATTCATTACGCAAAGAATAAGAAAAATTCGACAGGCGTGCTCGAGCTCGCGGATTCTTGGATTTATATCTGGGTTCCGTATAAATCACGTTAATGGCCCGATTAATGTCTCGACCGTGCTGAGGTGTAAGATGTACGCAGAATAGACATATGCAACAGAATTGTTGCCAGCAAAAGAAAACAGGAGACATTAGTTACTGTTTATATCCGAGATATAAGTAGACAAGCGGGTAAAATAGAAACAAAAATACTTCTGCAGACGCTACCAATTATAGTTGCTATAATTATACGAAAATAAACATTGTTGCGAAAGTCTAATATTTCAAAGTGCATTTCATGAGCTTTTAGAAAGACGAATAGAACCCAAATAAGAAACTAATAAAGTTAACCATAATTATTATTTTTTGTGAACTGAAAGATAAATCAGACCCATGAGTTACTTATGGTATAAAAAATACGTGTGTCATAATTTTAATTTATTAATTTTATTACAAAAAAAAGGCAAAACGTAGGCATTTTTTAGGTAGGTATTCTTGTAATATGTCCTAAAGTTATCCTTGTGCTGCAAAGTTTGAATGTCGAATTCTTGCAATAGATTTAAAATAATAGTGGATGTAGACAAGAATGTTCATCACAAAATGGTAGATACCTACCTACCACAATATTGATCAAATAAAAACATCTGGATTTTTTAATCTGCGAATGATTTTCTTTGGGTATAAAGAGTACATAAGATAGAAGACTTTTGAACTGAAGGATGTTTTTTTTATGAAAGCACTTAGCTTTAGTACCGGGGGAAGAAGTAACGCTTATCACTTGACTGACCTCGGCCGCGCGGTACTGATATTGAATTATAATTAGGTCCAATGACTGCACTCACATAATCACGAAATGACCGGTGCATCACAAAGAGCGAATGTGGCTGCAATTCAAAAGATTTCATAATAAATATTAGTTCATTTATTACCTAAAACTATTTTGTGAAGAAGTATACTTATGCAAAAAAAAAAGTTAATAACTATTTAATGTAGTTAGCTATAAGTCATTGAAGAAGACAGAGCCTAAATTATCAAACCACATACAGTACTGCGAGTGAAATAATTAAATTGCATATTTACTTAAGGTTAAAACTGAAAGCTGTTTAATTGCATTTTATTAAAAATAAAAAGCGATTTTAATTTATGTAAGACGACCGAGTAAATCCGGAACAGTTGGCGAGTTCCCAGATCTAAATTCGACATCTGCTCATCATGCTCTTGACCCCACCTAAGATGCTTTGCAGTGCGATTTTATTATAACAATGTTCAAGAATGTACCAATTTATTCATGAGTGCAATAAAACGCATTCACTTGAAAGAAACCTCCCAAAAACTTGTAGGAGCGAAAGAAAAATCTTTTAAATAGAATCTTTCAATTGAACGAACAAGGAATGACTGTATAAATTTTTCCTTAGATCTATTGTTTGCGGATGACGATGGAAGTTTAAAACATTTCATTCTCGGGGTATAATAACTATCAAAGCCTAAGTGATTCCGAGACAACGTTTTAAAAACCGAAGGGGAAACCTATTTTGCCGCAGACGAACGCAAACACCTTTTCAATCCTTCAATGGGCCTAACGATGAGACGGTGGGAAGAGCTGTGAAGTACCAACTAGCCGTGGCAGTTTCTTAATGGTATTGTAAGACAGAAAAAATACCGGGATAGCGGTACAATGGTGCAAAGAGAAAGATTAATCGTTCGTTCGGAAGGCGCACTCGGGAACGTACTAGTATCAGAGCGCTTCTACAAAAATTAATCATTTTAACGCGTCATTGTCGTTCGGTCTCCTCCCACGCGTGAAAACTTCCCCGCTAATTAAATTAGAATTAGGGAGCCGTTTGACAGATTGCGTTCGAATTTTTCATTCGCTTTTCGAACCAAAAGATGAATTTCTACAACTGCCATAAAATCTGTCTTCTTGATTAATAGACGGATGTGAATACTCGGATAAGTGGAAAATTTTATTCCAGTAACTATCCTGAGATATAACGAAGAAAGAAGAATTACATAAAGCTTTCAGAAAGTGTGATGTAATCTCGACCGTCGTTTCCATAAACTTAATGGCGAAGTATCACAGAACTTACATATCGCTGTTATAACAACCCAAGTTGGCATATTTGTTACCCCCTCAGTCAGCATATTCGCGTCGAATGACCGCCAATTTATGTGAAAACTTCCACCGGTTAGAGCATGACCTATCTATATGAATAAAAGTTTTCACTCGTCAAGGAGCTATCGGTATGTTTCGAGAAGAATACCTTAAGTAAATATGCCAGGTTGAAGTTTTCGCACGAAAGTTTGCGTTACGACAGAGCTATGTGTCAATTTCTCGATTGAAATATGGCGACGGAGTTACCGTGCATGGGTGGCGGCGACGCCACTGTTTCCGTGTGCTATAACTCGATGCACCCTGCATGCTACATGCTCGCATACAAATTTCATACAAACTGGAAAAGAGCTCGTATTTCACACGAGGAATGGACGATAAGTTAGAGCGTCGATTTTATCTGTACCAAAATCGGGCACCTTGACAGATAACAGTGTCTACACGCATCGCGTCAAAACAATCGTCATGCATTACGATCGACTGATGTCAACGCATCGATTTTCTACCTATACACATTAATAAGCGTGTACAGTAATGAATGCCAGCAATACATCTCAATGTATAAGCTGGTAGGTAGTCGTGCCTTGCGGAACGCCTGGAGGATAAGTAAAATATTCCACTTAGTGAATTGCGTTCCGTAAATTGCCACAATTATCATACCGTTTTACCGGAGCCACAGTTGTATTAAGGGAACTGTGCTTTTATTTTTCTAAGTAAATCACTACGACATCAAAAAATAGTGTAGTTGGTGACAGGGTTTTATGGATGCGGAGTATGTACTGGAATTTCGTAGTAGAGGAATAATGTCTCATTAACCTAGTACGGAGGCCGTGGTTCGTATTCATGTGAGTCAGTAGTACTACGTATGAGCAATAAATAGACGGAAAATCTTACCCGGAATGATATCCGGAATGTGGAGAAAGTGGAAGTAGCGCAGCGGTAGTTAGGCGCTCGCTACTACGCCTAGCGGAGTAATCACGTAGATGCGTCATGTCTGACGATTTTACCGACTTCATATTTATGGGGAGGGGCGGATTGATGGCTTATCACAGAAATAGTGTTTTATTGGACATTATGAAAATTAAGTATTTAGTGTGTGGTCCTTAACTTAAATTTTACACAATTTCGATTTACATAATCTGAGAGTCTGTAGCTACTCCACATAACAATTTTCTTAGTCAAGTTACGTTTGAAGTAGCAGTATATTTTCAAAATTCAACTCTCCATGTAAGAAGAACTAGTTATTTATCAGTTATGCCATGTATATTTCCATACAAACTAAACTTTCAACCTACAAATCACTTCACAGTACAAAAAGTTATATTTGAAAAAAGTTACTAGCATAGCTTCATTCATCAAACGGATCGCATGAACGTCAATTTCCCCATAGAGTGCGACACTCAATAAATTTTTATTTTATACATATTTGCACATGTTGAAAATGTACGATCTGTGTCGTTAGATAGGCGTCCGTGCGTCGCGTCGCCAGGTACGTCGCTGGCGCCACATGGGCTTCTGCCAGATTAATGGATCATTGCCCCCCCCCCACCTCACTACCCCCTCCACACCCGCAGATGCGAAACTACTGTTCGACGACATCGCTCCTTCCTTCACTAGATATATGGCCTTCGTTCCTCCACTTAACACTATTTCAAATTACGAACGCTTTTCACCCTATGACTTCTATACGACGGCGACGTTTTCCTAATAGACTGCGAAGCTGGACTGGAAGCTATTTGCACCATACGATACTTACGAAAATAGACCATCCAACGCATTGAAGCAGCCTATAAAACACTGACCCACTAATACTACGATCATAACCCGCTTCGACCTTCAGTCTCAACAAGTAGTGAACTTACATTTATGCTCGATAAAACACTTTGAAACGGCTCGTCGTAAATCACGAAGACATCGAAAGTTAGCCGCCAAGCACTTAAAGTTTAACAGACAATAATAACTGACGATGAAAAAACCGGCCTTCATCGGTGGGGGTATAAAAAGTAATGTGGCTATAGTGGTGGGGCTAAAGGGCTAAGTTGGTGAGTGGGTAAGTTTTGAGGAATGTTGTAATGAGGCGCGCGGGACAATCGATAAATTTGAATGTTCGCCGGCGCCGCCCATCGACTTGCAACTTTTTTCGGTAGCGGGGGGAACGCGCGCCACACTGACGCCACCAGCCTGGGGTCGCTTTCCACTGGAAAAGCTACGCTATACTGTAAAAATCCTAATAAGGTCACGATGTAACTTTGCTGAGAAGAAACAAAAATATAATATATTTTGGGATTTTTCTAGTACCTAAATAAATACTTAAAAAAATACAGTTAATTTGTTTAATCTATGGTCAATTGGACCTAAAGTGGACCTGTCGAAGTTGGTGGATAAAACTTCAATAGCAAAAATAAAACCTATTTTTATGACATCATACACCTAAGTACATTCACCGATCCAGGATTAAAGAAATAAAACTGAAAGTACCTACAATCTACATCCAATAAAAATAAAACTCCTCGATATTTTGTATCGCTGGAGGGCAGCCTTAAAGGTAGGGCTGCCCTGCCGACCATTCACACATTTGATGCAATTGATATCACACTTGCTGCGAATACGTCTCGAGTCTTATGATTTATATTCAGGACTTTGGACCTGCAGTGTCTGGGCATCATGATTAATGAATACACGTTCCTACGTGTTCTTTATTTAAAATACTGTTGATTTGATTAGTCGAACTGGCCTCTAACTCATTTTCATTCGTCTGTGAAGAACGAGGTTCTATAAATAAGTTTTATAAAAATACTAAAATTAGTATGAATAAATCCGACTTATGAGTAGTTTCAACCCTATAAACAAGCAGGTAGCGTGTAGGCGAACGCGGAAGTGATAATCTTAAAAGTTAGATTGACATAGTTCTGTCGTATAAAACTGTTGCAAAGTTACAAGTTACAATGTCACAGGAATACGAAGGTACGTCCCCTGATTTATTGGGCCTGGCACTCTTTCAACTGGTAATTGGGACGAAATACGTAAACCCGTGGAATAGCTAAACTTTTTACGATAGATCCTTTGGTACGCCTTAAAATTTGCTTACGAAAATTCTTGATTTTGTTCGTATGTCTTGTCCGTAGTAAAAGTTTAATTTATCGTTTTATGTACCGGGCAAATGTTCAGGAATTTGTTTTATTCACTAAACTAGTTGTTTTAATTATCTTTGTAAGATACGTTTCCATTAAGTCTTTTTGTTAGTAGATAAAAGTAGCTTGTGGGAATTAACAAAATATGTACAATGGTACTATCAAGGTTAATATTTGTTGTGCTATTTTAAGTTACAAACACATTGTTAAGAGAACGCTACCAAAAACAAGTTAGAGGAAACGTTTAACATGTTTTTATTTAATACAACATTAATTATTAAATATTATAAAGTAAATTAGCACAACAATGCAAACTGACGACATAATTGAATTGATTCGTCCACATTATTCCTCTACAGAAATAGATGTGTCTATTATCCGCGATAAAAGGTACCGTACATAATGAACGATAATGTTTATACAAACTATCTGTTATGTTCACGTGAGTAAATTTACCCATACTCCACGGTATCTTTATCCTTGTAAAACAAAAGACGTGCTGTCATTGACAACCTGTCAGGAGCACGTGGTGAGTGATGGTAAAAAAAGGCTGTCTTCTTGTAATGTTGCTTGAAGCAAACTATTGTATTAGTTAGGAGGATAAAAAGCTGTAAGATTATTTTAACAGTTCTGATAAATTGAGATTTTTTATGTCATAAGTAAAAGATACTTAACCTCAAGTGTAATAAGTTACTTTAGAACAAAAGTAAAAAAAAAACTGCAGCATCGAAAAGAAGATACGCTACGAAGCATAACTGAAGATGATAATCGTAATCAAACACTAAGGAAGCAATCCATCATTGCACAAGTCATAGGAAATAAACTATTTACAAAATGCCAGATTCATGCTAGTTTTCATCTGGCATTGCTCAATTTAAAGAAAAGCAAAGATCTCTTTCCGACCGCCAAAACTAAACTTAGGACACAGCTATTAATCACGCTTACAGAAATGCTGTTATTCACAAAAACCTGAATGTCTAATAAAAGGATTACATCAGCGTAGGTGAAGCAGGGGTAAAGTTTTGTATTTGGAATAGTCGTAGCAAACTTAGCACTCACAATGAATTACAAGTTCCCTTCAAAGAAGAATGGATTAAAACTACTTGGTGAAATGTGGCCCAGGGAGCGGAGAAACTTTCAATTTTTATGACAAATTCAATTAGGACGAGATTTATACATCTTTGGCGCACCAAATCTATTTTCCATTAGGGTGGAACGGTAATGTGTCCAAACTAACCCTTTGATGGCTAAGTTTTGGTCGTAATTTGTAAATGCATTTGTTTGACTTGATATAAAGTTTTTACTTTTGTATGTAATTCATTTGAATTACCTTGTGAGTATTTGACAAACTACGCAGTTATGCTTTAAAGCCCTATTTAAGGACCAAGTTGCAGATGTTAGCAACAATTAAGTACGCTAAAGTAAGACAGCGAAATCACCAAATGAGCACAAAGAACAGTAACATTGTTGAAATATTTGAAACATTTAAAGTTAAAAATACTCTTCTCTAACGGACCGAACTTTATGCAAAATTTCTCGACTTACTCCGCACCGGCGACCCAAACTATTATCCCACGCAGGTACAATGTTGCCGACTAGCAGTTCGCAAGTTGACATTTTAAATCTTTCTGAAACTGGTGTCCGATAGCGACAGTAGAACTCACGACACCAAATCCCATTACCGATAGAGATCTCGCGACATCGGTGGACAATAAAATTGTTCCATCATATCTGAAAGTTTGCCCCATAATGAAGCGTATGGGGAGAATGGTTTACGACAGTCGTCGGCGAATCTTTATTGGTAGCGGACCAATTTAGATAAAAGGAAAGAGCTTTCGCCCTGAAACACCAGAGATAGCAGTCTTAACTATCGCCAAGTTAGCGGTAGTTAATCCGGTCCGTTCAGAGATAAATCAACAGTCGAAAGCGATAAATTTCGACCGGCCGCGGTAATAGGTGAAAACTATTAGGTACCCGGATTATTTAGGTGTGGAACAGAAAAAATATGAAGGCCGGTTGGGCGCCAGCTTTTACTCGCCAGGTAAATTGTTCAACTAGCAACATTAGGGAAAACTTTGTTCATGAATAAGTTATGGAAAGATAGGCTATAGTCTCTTTTTTCAATTATATAAATGTACGAAGTTAGTCTTGAGACATTTCAAGTGTTCTGTAAATGTAGAAAAAAACGATCATATTTGAACTTATTGTAAATATTACATACACGTTTATATTTATAAAACCTCTCAAATAAAGGAATGATGGAACGACCAATAATTCGTTTTCTTTATTCGAAACAAACTATCGTATAGCAGAAACCGCTGAGCAAATTCAATCGCTCGGATGAAAATATGGAAAAATCATGAAAATTAAGTTGTCAGGCCAACGTTGAACGCATGAACGGTTGGGGGATGTGAGAATAAAACTATTGTAGGGAGATTTTCCCTCAAAAATCCTATTACCATTTCCTACAACCATTCGTATTCAAATGAATAAATCAAAATATGTGAATGCAAAGAAATATAAAAATTCAATTGTTTGTAATTAAAAATAGGTCTCTACTGAGATTACAAACCTACCGAAACTCTGCACTGGAATCAAAAATGTTCGTAGAACCCTTTGTGTGAAATAAAGCTATTTCATTCAAATAAGTGCTGAAACAGCAACCTTCTAATCTAATTTAATTATCTTGTCAAATAAAGGTTGAAATAGGTCTAATTATAATGGATACCGATTGCAAAGCCTGCACGAAAACTTTTACGCTACTATGAACCTCAAAGTCGTCACACATCTCGCATAAACGACTATCTCGCGCATTATCTATTCAGTGACTTTAGAAAAGGACCAACTGAGGTGGGAAATGTAGAGAGGATCGAGTTCACGTAGTAGATCTCCGAATCCTTAGCTCATTCATTCGGCTGTCGTCAGCCGACGGCGCCCGTCGTCTCGGCCGAAGTACATTGGAATTTTCCGCGAAAACTTCGAGAAATTTCGGCAACTAGAGCAATAGATGACTGCAGGAGAGGTGATGGTTTGAAGATGATTTAGTTTTATGACTATTATTATAATTTTGAATGGTTTTTGTAAGGAATTAAAATTAGATGATCAGTATAATATTCATATTGATAAAACGTTTGCTTTGTTAATTTTTGAACAAGAAGACCATGTAAATAATGTAGATAACAATTTAATACTTTGAAAATAAAAGTTACGTGAATAAAAATACCTTAATTCTCTATAAAACTTTAAAGCTTCTGATTATGTAAAACTTTCTATGTAATGTAAAGGATGTATGTGCCTATATTATAATGTAAAAGTTGCTAACAATGTTTTAACAAGCTTTTGTCCGAAAGAAAAGATTTTCCAATTCACCGAAGGCAACAACGTAATCCACTGAGATCTTAAAGTGGACTTAGCCAAATCGGCGTCTCCCTTTCTTAGCTTGTTATCTCATATCCTAAAAGTTTAAAACGTAGGAGCCATCGAAACGGGAACTTATTATAGTAAGTTCAACTCAGTCTTGCGCGCGGCCTTATGTGTGGGTAACCCTTGTACATACACAGTGACTTTGTGTGCGTGACAAGAGGTACAGTCGGGTACAAATACAGTTATTTAGGGGTTACGGCTGTTTAAAGAAAAACAGTTATTATAGTTCGGCCATTCAGAGAATGCGTTCCTGACACGTCGCGATTGAACTGACGACGTAACTTTGCAATGGCGTTGCAGTTACGATAAAAATATTTTTGCTGGTTGTTTACCGTTTTAACAATTGAGGAGCATTAAAACAACATTATTATATCAATAATCAATGAATGTTATAATTTTGTGCCAAACTGAGTGTCAAATAACTTGGTAAACAATATTTTTCTAAATCTATACTGCGCTATTACAAGGTTATGTCAGCGGTTTATATTTTGTAGTGCTGTGCTAAAAATAACAGGCAAGTATCGTAATCTGTTCTTATACAGTTATAATATAAAATAATACGTTTTGATTTTCTTTTTAAGAATTGGAAAATAATGGACTATAAGACTTAATTATAACGTTTATGAAATATAAAAATAAAACTATGACCAAACCGCATTTTTATACTTAGATTAAAAATGGTAACCCCAAATGGCGTTATGGGCCGCCATTTTGTGACGCTAAAACAGTCGTCCGTTGTCGTTTCGTGCGCATAGACCACGTTTTTCAAGTGTTTTCGATCTGTTTTTATTTGATTACCCGGCTTTTGTTAGACCGAGATATCAGGATTGATTCTGTTATTGATAATAATATAATTATACATGTAGGCGAAGATGATGATGAAGACACCACCTCCTCAAGCAAATCGGAGTCTGATTAATATTCTGTTCGCACATTCAATTCAATGTACTTGTAACAAAGAATAAATAAAACAATTTTATTATATGAATATTACCTTTTTTTGGTTTCCACTTAAATAACTAAAATATAAAACAAATGATTCCGCCAATTTAAAACGAAAATAATCTTAAAATAATGCGGCGGTTCATTTTGAAGGAACGGTAACGAACTCAGTGTTATGTTGTGCCCATCACTAGTCGTGACTAACTGATAGGTGTCAGGAACGCATTCTCTGAACGGCCGAAGTATACGTAATTTAATGTTTATTTATTTATAATGATTCCGAATCGCTACTTGAAAAATCAAATGATGAATTTTCGGATTCGCTACTCTCACCGAGGTAAATTATAAATTTTGACTCCATGTCAAAATGTCTATAGTATTTTTCTTTTTTCTTTTGTACATGTCGACAAGTATTACCCAACATCCCTTCATCAATATGACTTAAACGTTCATTTATGAGTTTCATTATTTCCGTCTTATTTTGGTCGATATTATGCGAAGCAATATTATTTTTTAAAATTCCCCACACATTTTGTTTACATTATTATACTAGATTATACGTCTTTTTACATTCTTAGTCCACACTTTTATTTATTGTCCGCGTACCCCGAGATCTAGAAAATATGTAAGGAGTATTTAATTCATCTTAGATATTTCACCTCATTTATTTCTTAGATACTGTCAACGTCAATTTGAAAAAACTTATGAGAAAATAATGAAAAACTGTAAAATGTAATAATAAAAAGCTTTGAATGTTGTTTCATTTTTTGAAACGCTACCTGACTCCTTAAACATTTTCTCCGTGAAGAACTAGACATTTTCGTAAACGACTGTACCCATAACAAAAAGCGATGAGAACACGTCATGCTCGGACGACGTCACTGTCACACGAATGAAAGTTGTATATTTACAAGCCGACGCACACATAGGGCCGCGCGCAAATCTGAGTTGAACTATCTATAACTCGATGTGATCGCCCCCGTGGAAACTGCTTCACGGTAAAATGTTACAGGAAGGAAAACTTTCGACAAACTGCAAAAAGAAACTGACTAAAGTTTAAAAAGAGAACGCTAAATGCGATCCGTACTTAGCGAAGTAAAGCCTTGTCCACACAAGCAGCACGGAACTGTTATCATCAATAAGCTGAATCAGATTCTGACGAACTACAATGCTAAACATGATCGTCGTAAAATATCAAGTTTTAACAACCGTACGGATTGCACTCGTGTGAAACGTTTTTAAAATTCATCGTACCAAAGTTCCGACTTATTATATTTGTCTAAGCTTTATTGAAGGAAATTTGCTGCGACGTTACAGAAGCGCTATTTAAAAGTTTGCACAATCACAACGCGCGTTTCACATCGCAGATCGCATTCTACCTTCTGATCATAACAAGTTGGAACTTGGCGAAATATGGCAACTCTTTTTATTGTGCTCAACCTGGGGTATATGCGTGCACGCTTTTATACTTGCTCAGTGTAAATTTTTATGTTAACTCCCGGTTTTATTCGACTGTCATTTTCTCATATAAAATTTAAAACTCTTGATATGAGCAAACTTTAATTGGATGAATTTATTGGCGATTGGAAATTTAGCGAGAAAAACAATCACTGCTAGAGATTTGTTTAAAAACTTTGGGTCAGTTTATGGATAGCAGAATTGAATAAAAATCTCCTTTTGATTCTGCGCCTTGCATCTTCGGAGAACTATTTTAATTTTATGTGTCATCTTATTACAAATTCACGATAAGGATCTTAATTTTGCGTCAATAAAACTGCAGCGGTAGTAAAACTGCACTTTTTTCAAGATCCGGGCGTATGTCCTATTCGTTAATCGTCGGCGGCACTTAAAGATTTCCACGGTACCTGAGTTACCAGACCATTTGCATACATTGCGATTGGCTATCCAACGTCCACTGCAGTTATAAATAGCACTGAGCACTCGCGGATGTGGCATGCTCGCAGAAAACACAAAATTAAAATAAATCGTAACTTTGGAATATAAAGTTTATTCCTAATATGACGTGTAGCATAATATACCAAAAATGACTTGAATATTTAAGACTAATGTAATTTTAGTAGCAATATTTTACGTCAGAAATAGATACCTACGAAAAGGCTTTAAAAATATCCGTAAATTAGATTTCAAGGTTTTCGTCAAGTTTGTTTTTCCGTCTTCGAATTTTAGTTTCGTAGAAATAAATGAGCTTATCCATTAGCGATTCCTTAGGACATGAAAGACTAATGCAAATAAGGGACGTTCTGGCTTGCGCTGCATGTAACATGAGCATGCATTTGTAACCACGTCTTCATGTTAATTGTGAAAATTATCCTACCCTACTCTATGAGCGTTTCAATAAAACCTCTTGAACTTCCTGGTTAGGTCAGGGAATACAAGAGGAATTCATAGGGATTCCACATCCGTAGTATTTGATTCCACCTGAGAAGTGGTCAAGGGCTAATAAATAAATATAAAATAATCAACACCTACTTCAGCGAGAATTTTCATGTTCCAATAATATTTTTATTTATTTTAATACTATTTACATAATTAAAACATCATATGAATTTTGGTCACCAGCTGGAATCGAATTTTAAAAATTCAAATTCAATCTAAATATTTTACTAAAAGATTAATTCTTTTGTTAAGTTTAACTTCCCAACAAAAAAACAGGGTCAGTGAAACTTTTATATGACCTAATTTGCTTAACTATTTGGTTAATTTAACCGAATCTTTAAATATGTACACGTATGTATTAAATTATAAAGGGCAATAAGTCGTCACCGTCACAACTTTAATAAAAATACAAAGAAGCTGTATTAATTAAATTATATAAACTCCTACAAATTATGTTTTGTTCAGACTTTGCATGAATTTCAATTTTTGACATTTTTGTAATTTTTTTCTAATCTTCAACGAGCACATTAACTGTCATTTGGTTTTATAGGTATACTTGATTTAGTATCGGACCAACCTAATAAAACCGCAGCTGAATTAAACATTAATAGTATCGAATTAATGAACGGTAGCCGACGGTAAACGATTGGAGCCGAATGCCGAACTAAACTTGAGAACGAACGGCCTTGACTCAGAGCCGGACGAATGGCGATGAGCGCAAAAAATAAGAATGCAACATTCCAAATATAATTACAGTATTTTAAAGTATACGCCACTGAACTGCGTAAGTTGCAAGTTCAAATATCGAAGAATATTTAACAAATTGACGGGATATAACACAGGTCTTATATAACACATGCCGAGCCCATCAATTTGCTAATCTGATATCGTGATACTCCAAAAATCTAGGAGGTATCCCAAAGATAGCACGACCTTGCCAATACTTGCTGTAGATTTTGCAATACCCAGATTATTTTCACACTATTTATTACACACATATTAACGACCTAAACACAATTTCTTTACGCTTTTAGTATAATTTTTAATCTGAGTCGCATCAGTCCTCGCGAGTCTTCTGTTATGGTGTTCTAGATCCATTTTTCAGAAGGAAACACAGTTCTTATAATTCTTCACTTATTACACAATTTTCTATAAAGTAATTGGTATTCGAAGAGAGAAAATTATTACCGGTAACTAGCAACAAGACCTAAGATTACCATAGCAACCGTTTCCTTCAGTTGATTCATACATACATCAACGCGGAAAGGTAAATGACTAATGAATATAGTTTTTCTCTGCATTCCTAGATCACTATGGGAATAAGAAATTATTTATAGGTGTGATTAATCATGTGTCTTACAAAGCTATAGTGTACAAGATGCTTAGCCATAGGAAGAATTGTACCCATTGAATAGATGAATCGAATACACTGTGACAATAAGAGGTGTCAATTACGTTGTCACTTCCACGTGTTTTTTGTGGACTACTTCGTGATTAACTATTAAATGAGCCAAGAAATCGTTCAATCAAAGGTTCCATAAGTTAGTGGAAATGTGAGTCATATCAGAAATCTATCTTTGCCTTTGAAAGTATCAGTTTTGTCTGTTAAAGGCTAGACGGTACGTCCGCCTGTGGTATATTATCTACAGATAAAGGCTTCCGATGCAATTTGAATCGAACCTCAGTAAGGGTAATGAACTGATTAAGATGTCTGAATGGTGTTATCGTTAAACGTGGTCTGCAAAAATGTTGGATAAAAATATGTGTATTTGCCCAATTTATTTTGACATGACTCGCTTCTTCATCTCATCGTAGGGGGATCACCTTGAAATTCTTTTAGCGTTTAGCTTCATCATATCCGTCACTTTTTTGGGTAGGTACTAATTATTGTCAAAGAGATCATCAGACATGCATTTTGAAGGGGACAATTATTTAAATCGAATTTGTGCCTTCATGTTAGATTCTTCCCAAAAAAGAAAAGAAAAATTGTTATTAAAGCCCATATCAAAGGTGTGTTTCCCAAATCAGTTTTTTGTTTTGTTGCTCTAACCTTATGCATCTTCTATTTTTTGTCCCAATCTTGGAACCTTGCACGGAGTTGCACGTATCACAAATCGTGTTTCGGATGTATTCATTGAGGTGTCGCAATTCATAAACTATACATTGTAGGTACTTAATCTATAGAACCGGTCATCAACCTGAAGATTAACCCGGCGCGGCAAGGTTGAGGAGGTGACATTGGGCCCAGTAATGCGCGGGCGTCGACGTCGACGATCTGACAATGAACACATGCGCAAAAGCAATCACATTGCGTGTATTCGCATGTGTGCACTCTGAAATGTTCGAGAATCAGCAGTAGCACTTTATGAGACTCATCCTTGATAGAAAACTGGCCTCCATTATCTTCACACAGATCAACTTTAATATCTCTCCGATTGGCACTTATTTAAGTAGGGCTGTCAACGCGATTGCCCACAGACAAGTATGAAATATGCTTCATCAATCAATCATCGATATCTCGTCTGTAATCTTAAACAGAGTAAAATGTTACTTTATCAATACAGAAAAAGTACATTTCTTAGTACCTAATTAACAAAATAATATTATGTTTATTATAATTTTTTACCAAAGAAAAAATAGAATTATTCAAATGCCATTTTTATGTCTGCGCGTTATCTTTGACATTTATGTTATTTTTTCGAAGACATAAAAGTTATATCGGGATGAATTGTATTATACGGTTGTTGTACAACCACTCAATGGAAAATGTAAGCGAAAGCGTAACGAATGTAAATACAAGTTTAATACCAAATTATCATGTAAATATAAACGTTATTGCATTACATTTACGATACGGAGGCATTAAAATAACGCCTTAAGGATATAAACATGTAAAACAAGCGAAAGAGTCGGAAAATCATCATAAATCTTGGGGTAACGTTGTAATGTGATATAAACGCTTCGGAGTGATAAAGAATCACGGTTGAAAGCCCGTTTTAGATTTAGTCGCGTTTGTAAAAATCCTTAGAACGTCAAGGGATCCGTTTTATAGCTTCAACCGCATAATGTCTACGGTAATGTATGCGGTTGGCATTCGTTGGTACACGGGTACCTAGAACCTAGCTAACTATGTGTCATTGAACCTTAAACGCAGCTTTCAATGCAGCTACTTATTGCAAACGTCTACATCATAATTATTATAATTATTTGCTCAGCTGAATTTAAAAGTGCAATTAAATTAAAATGTCCTTAAATAAGCATGAAATTAAATAGCTGTGGCAAACTAATTTAACCTGTACAACGACTGAAGTTCTTGGTTATAAATTAAAGTGGGTAGTTTATGTGTGTAAAATAATGAATCTATTTTTAACCGACTTCCCAAAAAGGAGGAGGTTATCAATTCGGCCGGTATGTTTTTTTTTTTTTTTTTCTATGTATGTACATCGATTACTCCGAGGTTTATGGACCGATTTACGTGATTCTTTTTTTGTTCGACTCGGAATAGCTGCCAGTTGGTCCCATAGTCATCAGGTCAGGATCTGATGATGGAAACCCTGAGAAATCGAGGGCAACCTTCGAAAGTTGTAGGCATACATAGGGTAAAAACTTGACACTCAGGTGTACGCCTAAAAGCACTATTCAACTGTGAAGATTTGGAGCTGATCTGATGATGGAAACCAGAGAGGGTCGAGGGAACTCGACAACTGAATATGTAAATTACCTCGTGTTTGGGCTTAAATTATTTGTATTGACAAGACCTTTGCAACAGTGAAGGTTTGGAGCTGACTTGATGATGGAGACCAGAGAAAGTAAGTCGAGGGAACTCGACAACTGAATATGTAAAATACCTCGTATTTGGACTTATATTCTTTGTATTGATGAGAACTTCTCACTTGTATGGATAGTGACAACTATTCGTATCACTGAAAAGCTTTAAATAAAAAACTTTTTTACAAAAAAATTAAACCGACTTCCCAAAACACTAAAAAGCAAAAAAAAAAACTATTTTTAGGTGCATCGGCCTAGAAGTCGGTGGCAAAATTAACTTAGTAACATCCATTAGACACCGACTTCTAGGCCGATGCACCTAAAAATAGTTTTTTTTTTGCTTTTTAGTGTTTTGGGAAGTCGGTTTAATTTTTTTGTAAAAAAGTTTTTTTATACTAATTATAGACACAGCCAAATGACATAGGTTATACGTGAGCAAACACATGCACAGTAAAGTACTATTATTAATAATAGGAGTATGTACAATAATTTAATTGGTGTACATATTCTACAGCGCGCTGTGATAATACCGTTATCGTTAGGAATTATAAACGATGATTTAACCATTGACCTTTGTAATCTAGTGTATTCATACAAACATACATAGACTATGAATAAGGACACATTGGTTTGTTAAGTAAACCACATTAAGCTGTGGTATATTAATGCCTACAGGAATTAATAACTGCGATTCTCCTTACACTAAAGAGGATTAATTTATTCCAAAAATATGACTTATTGTGCGTAGTGTGTGTAATATTGTGCAAATTAATCCAGTGTAAGATGTTTTCGGAATGACATAAACATATATCATATTTAATAACAAAAAATACATATAACGATAGCTAAATGTATACTAATAATTCAGAGACTAACCTATGCCATGTAGGTACAGTTTTTGTAAGTTTTCTTTGGAATTTTAATTTAATTTATAAAACCGGTTCCTTAGCCCTTTGGCTGATCACTAAAATCCTTGAAGGTTCTTTTTTGTTGTACCTTAAAAACGTTTCCGTATGCCATTGTCTTGAATAAAAAAAGTAAGTACCTATGTACTATGTATTTCGAAGGTTATTTAATTTGCATTTAACGTTTATTTTGGAAATATGAAACATATTTTTCCCAGTAGAAAAATTTCTTGCTTTAATTTCGATTATTCACGCCATCTTTCCACAATAATGAAGTACATATGAAATGGAAGGTACCTCCAAAAGCGAACTTTTTCAAAGAGTTATTCATTCATGAGATAAAACAGTTTTCTTTTTGGACCGTACAAGGTATTCTCTCGGGTAACGGTAATCCGCAGATATTTTTAATTCCTCTTATCTTGGAGGCTTATTAACGATTCCCTATAAGGCGAATATTAATCCGATTTGTGAAACGTCCGTACCCCTATTATTCTCGGACCGGCTTTCCGGAAAAATGGATATAATTTTTACCGGCCAGCCCCATTTTTTTCTCGGTTGCACAACGTGAAGGCAAATTGAATTTTTTGCCATGCCTCAGTGGACTAATTCGACTAATGCATTTAGTACGATGCATGCTCCGCGAACCACCGAGCGTACCAACTACGTAGTACGATTTACCAGAAATTAATTTACAATACTTTCAACTTAATTTGTACCAACTCTTGACTTACAGAGTTGTTCCAGACATGGTTTTGAAATTACATTTCGTAAAAGAACTCTGAATTTATTTTTACCAATGTAGGTTTTATTTATTGATATTAATTATGAAATAATTTTATGGTTTACCCATTGCTATATTAGGAACTGATAATAAAACAGTAATAATTGACGTGATTTTGTGGAACTCTAATAAATCCGTAGGTAAAGTACTCTATGGAACATATGCATATTAATTTAATAATTTTGTAAAAATGATACATATTCAATTTTATAACCTACATGCTGAATTTGTCGCTGTAGTGTCCTCATAGAAACCAGGTGTGTTATATTTAAAACTAGGATAATGCTATAGTTATAATTCGGTTTCCCCTTAGAAACAAATCTACAACTCCGTCAATTTTGGCAGGTTGAATTCAAGTTTAATTAACTAAGATAAGGCCTGGTCCATGAATTTTCCTTGCCCAATACATAGTACCTAACGCGCATCGCATTCAGCTGAGATCATAATTCTCAAAACAATATATTTGTTCACAAGTACCTAACTATCAAATCTAAATATACTAAATATTAGGCAAAATCTCTTGGAAACTAATAAAATTGTGAATGGACTAGATACCAACCATATAATTTGGATGAACTAAAACTTATTAGGAAGACAATTTTGCGAAGAACACCATAAGAGGTGTGTTAGAATTTCCATAGATGCTCTATTACGTAGGTAGGTAGCCTATCCTATCGCAGCTGTGAATATTAATAGAAGCATTAATAAAGCCGAGTGGGTAGAGTAATAATAGTGCTATCTACGATAACAGCACTGATGGGTGCAACGGCGACCACCTGTTTAGTCGCACGGTACTGAGCCTACTGAATTTGCGATCATGCAAGTTTCGTCCGCAAACTTGCACCATTTCTCATATAAGTTTTATTATAGTCACCTTTAGATAAACTTGACCCATTATTAACTATTATGTACATACCTATTTAAAAATTTTTTCAGCCCTGTAACTTGTTTTAGTTAAGAGAAATTAAATGATGTTCAAAGTATCTTTCAGCGGTTTTGTCTTTAAGGAGATGTATCTAGTTTGCAAAAAGCCCTAGTTTGTAGAGTTGAATAATTTAAGAAATGTCATAGCTCTGAGTTTAGTGCTTAGATATGAAACGAAAAATCTGTAGAAGTTTGGTGTTAGGTAGATAATGCTTATTCCAAGAGATGTTCTTCTTAAATAATAAGATTTTAAAACTAGAATTTCTTACCAGTAAAATTGTAATGATCTAAAACTATGTTGAATTACCTGAAACAGAATAAGATATAAATTAGTGACGAAGGGACCATTATCATAAAATATGTTAATTTAAGTGTAATTAATTATAATAATTAAAGAGATAACGTTAAAGTTAAAATTCTTTGAAGACAAGGATAATAAGTTGTTAGCGTTTGAAGAAGATCGAGACAGTAATTTTGCTTCAGCAGTCCAGAACTTGTAAAGTACATAGTTGCCTAAATGCTTAAGCCAAGGATACTAAGTGATAACGGTAAAAAAAAATACATTCAATCAAGTCCATCTCACTTGGCCAATAGCCAAGCGGAGAGTGCAGACGTTTCCCCAAGTTTTGCATAAAACTCACTTCCAAAGGCATTTGAAGAATAAAACGTTGTCACAGGAGTGCAGTTTTTTATTTCCATCCAAAATTTATTAGTGCAATGTGTATTTACAGTATCTCCATCGTCTGCCAAGTTAGTAACCATGTTTCGAAAGCAGAAAAATGTGGTTTGTGTAACTTCTTTATTTTTATTGGATTCACTTTCTTTTCTGTAGATAGTTGCCGTTTTATCGGTCATTGGGCAGACTTTTTGGGGACGGGTGACATTCGTAAAAGTAATCGTACGATGTTTTTAGATAATTCTAATCTAATCTTCGACGCTTTGGCCTGTCGTGCAGTAGAGGACAATGATAAAGCTATACACAAATTGCTTAATTCCCAATTTTAATTCGTCATGATATATTGTGAATAAGTTTTCTAGATTTGCAGTTGGGTATAACCCATAAATAATCGATTGACTTACTTTTCTGTTACTAGACTTGTTCTTAGATTTTACAGTCTGATCGAGATTAGCACCATCTACACAAGTATGAATGCATGCTTGATTCAATACAGTGAGCAGTCGGCGCCGTGAAACGGTCGTCGCATATAAATTATATATGTAGATAGGATTCCACACGGAAGTCATTAACGTTTTGTGACCTTCGCTCGCCGCGGGACCGAGTAGGAATTACTGCGCCCTATTTCCCTGATGATGTAATAGAGCAAACCTAATAATCACGTACGCGAACCAGTACACTAGATTAGTTCACGACAACATTATGCGCTGACCTTATTACCTACAAGTGATGGAATTAGATAACGAAGGATTATAGGTAATAATTTTATTCCGTCGATTGCCATGAGAGTGAAGCGTGGGTTTCTGTAACTCATTAACCTAAAAACTTATTAAACACTCATAATCATAAACATTTAAGTCCTCATAAAGGTGTAGGCGAGTAATTATTATCTACATCAAGGTTCTCAAGGTCAGAAATACCTAGTCCTCATTATTTATTTACATTCGCAATATTATGTCATGTAGGTAGGTTTTGCCAAATCGATAGCGTGGAAAATGTTTTGTAAACAAAGTGAGACAAAAATACGTAGACGTCACCTGCTAATACACTATCGATATACCTACTACACATACGATTTTCATTACTACTCAAAGTCGTATCGAACAAATTATGATCATAGACCTAATGACCTTGCGCAAAGTATAGGTGGGTAACGAATAAAAGGTAACGTACCGATAGTAATAATGTAAATAAATAAATAAAGCACCTAGAATCACGTGTTTCATGTTACATAAATCGAGCTCTTGTGTGATTAGACGCTTAGATTATTTCATATATCTAAAAAAGGCGCGAAGCTTCCATCGCGGCAGTGGCAAGGCCGCGGAGCACGTGGCCGAGGCGCCTGTTGCTAGTCGCCCCCCTCCCGCGAGCCCGCTGCCTCATTGCGGCTATTGCGACGTTGCCGTTCTGACTTCTACGCTCTCCGGAATAGCATGAGAATTTGGCTGTAATGTCAAGTCAACGGCCTGTCATAACGATATACGTGTGTATGAATTTAGTATGCCTACGCATAGAACCTACTTTGAATGAGGCTCAGGATATCAAGGCTCTAAGTAAAAAAAAAATAAGCCTGTATATTCACTGTCAATGATTTTCATAAGACACAGTGTGCCTGGTGCAATAGGCAACTTGTTCATTACTTATAATAAAATCTGTTTAAACATGTGTACTGAAAATATTGCATTACAAAACTGGAACTATTGTGAGGAGGTTAAAAAGAATTCGACCTTCACGATTAAATCCATGATACATAGCATTTAGCTCCGTAGGTGGTTATTATAAAGTAGGTACCTATAACTTGTAATGCTGAACGTAGGTTAGGTACCTACATGATGTTCAAATTCTTTTAATTTTATTCAGAGGGTTTGATTTTTTACTTAACACAGTGATTTGAATATAATTTCAAGGTGCTATGACTAAACAAATTGGCTCTGAAATATTCTATATCGTCAGTATTTTCCACACAGAAAGATTAACCGACAGCCAACCTTTAGATAAAGAAGTTATCGTGTGTCCCATCAGGGTTATTTTAAGTTTACAATGACGAACTAAGTTTATAGACCTTCTGTCTATTCGCAGAATCTTCTGGCATATTTGAGTTAACATTATTTTGACAAAAAATATAATTTATAAATATTTTTAAGGCAACCTACGATTTTTCTTAAGCTGTTTTCGTAGTTTGCTATATTCGCGAAAAACCTCTTCCAATTTCTGCGAATTACCCATTATCGCGCCTAGTAAACAAAGATAAAATAGGTGGAAGCAAATATTTGACTTGCGTATCTAACGATCTAGGAACCTAAGTGTGGGCCTAACAATAAAGCGACATATCAATTTATTTCTCTAAAAATAGATCGCTTGTTATCGTCCCAACACTGTTTGTAAACATTCATGATGTAATCTACAACTTTTTAAATGGCATTTACCCGACTCACTGCTCAGTAAAATACAACTTCTAATATGGTGACGAAAAATTTCCTTGAAATCTGAGAAAACATTAGCAATCGTTCCAGACGTGAGTGGATAGGGCGTGTAATTTCAAGTTACATTAATAAGGCTGTTACGCTGTGAAATCCCAGTAGACCAAGGCTATGGAACATTTTATAAGTCGACAACTCGTTGAGCTATTACGAGCACAGCGTAAGAGGAAAAACTGGCTGATAATTTTGTTTCAAGCTTTCTTACCAGCACGTGGAGTTACGTCAAAAATCTGGGGACAAAAAGTTTGAAACAAAAAACAATCGCTTAATCAGATAGGCAATTAGGAACGAACTTGCTTGTCAACGAATTGTTAGCAGTGGAATGCCACGCGAAGGCACGAGCGATTTTTTGTCTGTGATTTTTCTACAGCAAGTGATGGCCCCATACCATTAAGTGTTACTTTACCGTGATATATTTTATCCGTACTTGTGTTTTTTTTTACGTTCCTTCCCATATTTACTAAAATTATGACTGAGGCCTTCTATTTGTAGTAAGAGTTGGTATTTGTTGTATCGGCTAATGCGTTCGGACAAGTGTCAACAGTCTCTGCGAATGACCGTTTAACGTGGGTCCAACGTTTGAATAAAAAAAGAAAAATAGGAAGATCGTTAATAATAGTCACCGAATACCTATTTATACACGAGTAAGTACGCAAATAATGTATAAGTGTTTTATTTATAGCTTCTTGTGATCTCGTGTCAAACACACCGTAAATTCATTTGCGCTCGGTGTTTACAGGCAAGTCTGCCTTAACAGGTTTACGAAAAGCCATCATAAATGCTTATCTCTGTCCAATGGCATTACTACGATTAGACCAAACCCAAAAAGATATATCCGTGGAAAATGTTAACATTGTAAATGTATTTTCAAATCACTGAATATTATTAGGCGAAACGTTTGACTCTTATCACTCATCCCGATCATGGCCATTCGACAAAGCCGTGTGGCTAAGATAAATATTTAACGGAAATAAAACGATACGAGTTACACAACATCTGAATAGGCAGTTAGCCCTGTACGATATTAATCATTTGTAAAAACCCACACTAATTAATGTTAAACCCAGTCTCACGTGAAATCTCAGAATAACGCTTCCTTGGAGGCGTGACTGCGAGTTTGTTAGTGAATTACGAGCGCTTATAAAACTTATTTACTAACACTAATTCACAAAGAAAGATATACAGGTCTTACTGCCACACTCAGAATGGATACTTAAATTAGTCTTAATGAATCCTTAACTAATTATCATTAAATCTGTTAATGAACGATACATCCCAGAGACGAAATTTAAGGGTTCATTAGTTAATGACAGCTTTAAGTATCCGTAGGGCAGAGTATCGTCAAATTGTCTTTGATAATGCTTATCGATAAACGAAAGGTGTAGCCGCACCTTAAAATGTGAAATTATTAAGTAGCAAAAACTGTTATTTAAATACATTAAAACCTTGTATATCAATAATAGAAATAAGAATTTGTTAATTTCGGGATCGTTTTTACGTAAAAACACCTATTTTCATGTAAATGATATAAAGTACATGAAAACTTTTTTCTGGTATCACTGTCAATATTGTACTGTCAGTGTCAAGGTTACATTTAAAATTCTTGTTCCGTTAACCGACAGGAAAGAAAAGTGTGTGGAAAAGTGTGATAAGCTCTGAAATAAATAGCTTTATCTTAACATATTATCATGGTAAGTTTCGTTTCTATGTACATTAGCAGCTGCACATATGTATTTGAAGAATTTAACTTGTGCTTGTTTCATTTTAGGAGTCTTCAGGAACAAGAGCACCACGCAAACGTGTGGCTAATTTCACGGCGGACGAAAAAGCTTTGTTAGCACAATTAGTTAAAAAGAGACCAATCGTGGAATCTTAAATAACAGATGGCAAGTCAGTCGCCAAGAAACAAGCAGCATGGGATAGTATAACACAGGAGTTCAATCAGGAATCAATCACCAACTTCCAGACTACGGGCTGCTTTGTGAAAGTTTAAGAAAACCCAAAAAGCGATTTCGGCCCGACCCGGAAATCGAACCCGAGACCTCAAGCACAGCAGCCGCGCTTGCGACCACTAGATCAACGAGGAAGTCAAATAAACTTTGTACTACATAATTGGCCTCTTGTTCAACAATTAAAAAAGTATTCCTCTTATTTTATGGATTTTTATTTATTAAAAATTATATTATGAGAAAAATCTATCAACTATAGATTGTCGCACCAAAAATCCATTGCTGTTGGTTGTGCTTTCACGCCTTTCACTCAGGACAACATCATCATTCTCAATATGAGGAGTTTCCTAGTTCTTTGGAACCAAATCATCAACCTGTAAAGAAATATTATGCAGTGTCGCACAAGCACATATAACAGCCACAACTGTATCCATCTTAATGCCCATGCCAAATTGGAGACAAGGAAACCTTCTTTTCCAAATGCCAAAGCATCTTTCCACAATATTCCACATTATATTTTATTTGGCTTCTGTTGTAGTTTTCTTGTGCAGTTGAATTTGGTGATAAAAACGGTGTCAGTAGCACATTGCTAACTGCATACCCGCTGTCCCCTAAAATTATCCCTTTTAACACACCAGTATTCAGTCTTTGTTTACTTGCACTGCTGTTATAAATAAAACTATCATGGGTACTGCCAGGCCAACGGGCTACTAGATCATAAAATTCCAAGTTTGTCCCAGTGACTGCTTGAACATTGATAGAAAAATACCCTTTTATATTCCTATAGACTTCTAATGTTACTCCTCCTGGGCTTCTTATTTGGCCCCACTACTCCAAACCTTCTGCTATAGTCTACAAAATCAATAAAGTCAAGCAAATCACTCATCTTTACTTTATTGTTCAAACACTTCTATTCCTGAGACTTTTTAAAATATTTTATTTACTTTTATAACCTTAAACATAAATGTCAAAATCAATCATTAGAAAGTTAAGTAAAGGTTTTGCTGTACTTAACTTTAATTGTCATTAAGGGATGGTAACGGATCATTAAGTGTCTCTGAGAGTGAGCTTTTTTAAATCTATACTAAGGAGCCACTTAAGTAACCATTAAATGACTCTGAGTGTGGCAGTTATCTACAACTGCGATCTTCTATAATTTTGAATGATTTTGAATTAAGAATTGCGTGTCAGCTTTCGTAGTAAAACTGAAAAGTGCTACCAAGGAGTTCTTTCTACTAACAACAAACGTCACGTGTTAATCAAACATAGCCTGCACAAACGAAATTCAAGTCATTTCAAAACTCCGATACTGACATCAAAATTCATGATTTATTATAATTTACTAGAATGTTCCTTCGATATATCAAAGTACCTACTATCTTGTCGACATTAGCAGCCAATCAGGGCAACTGAATGGGACCGTTTTAGGTACGATACCTATCGATAATTTTGTCATGATCGTTGGCTATCACGCGATACCTACATCACTGGTGACGCTCGACTATGATAAAACTGGTCGTGATTAAAGGTTAGGAAAATTAATGATGATAGTGATAGCACAAATGCACTGTACAGATCTCTACTGCAAAAGTTACACGCGAACTCGCTTATGATAAACGTACCTACTTACTTATTTATATTTAGGTACCTGTATGTACGTTTGATAAACATTTACACGTGGTACCTGGTTCTTCAAAGGCGTACTTGGGTAGTTCAGATTTATTTTTGAACATACTGATTTTTCATTAAATAAGGACCTAAATTGATTATTACATAAATAGCAGTTTGTCATAGATACGAACGTTTATTGACATAGTTCTAGTTAGCTCTGAGCTAAAAATAACATAGTTAATTAGTTCTGTGAAGGATAATTAATAAAAGAAAAACAATTGTAGAAATTGCTTACTTCAGATTGCAAGTAGGTCCTCAGATAAGGTAGAAGAAGGAAATATACCAGTCCGCCTTACCGAGGAATGAATGAATTCATGATTAGAAAAAAATATAATATACTTCCTTATGAGGATGTTGATTAGCGAGATTTGTTTTCAGTACCGTAAACGTGTTATTGATCTTCATACGAATATATAATTGAAGTAACGACTTAAGTTATCAGTAAAATAATCTTAAAATTAAAACATGTGGCCTGATATAAATACGGCTTATTATATTTCTAATCGAGATTTCTATTACTCGTGTTGTTTTCGATAATATGTGCTGTAAATATAAAATCATATCCTATTTAGTTGTTACAAGCACTTTTATCATTTATTTGATCAAGATGAAATATTTTTTATTATGTGCCTCTTTGGCTATCAATAGAAAAGTCCCAAACGTGGGGTAACTGCTAACTCAACTAAAAGGCCGTATTTTGAGCGTCGTCGTCGATGTTCCGTTGCTAGGCAACCGCGAGGCGCCTCTAGTCGCCGGCTACCGGGCCGCAAAGTAAAGTCGAACTTGAAATTATTGAATCGTGCTTTCAAATAAGGGCGACTAATTTTGTAGTGTGTTTATATTTACCTAATTATTTGAAAGTTATTCTTTGTGCAATTTGATCTACGGAAAGACACTGTAACTGAAAATAAAATTTAAGGAGATTTATCGATCATCAATCGAAAGTACGTAACCTATTCCTGAATCAATTTTCAAATAAATTATGAGCTTCGAATCCACACGTTCTACAAAGCCATATTATTACAGGCTTAATTCACACAATCCAGTGTTGGCGGTGAATTTAGCATCTTAATTACGGATTTTACGTGCGCTTGCGTAATCGTCGCGTAATCGCCCAGTAATCGTCACGTAATTGTCGATCTGTGACATTTGCCGCGTTTCTTGTTTCGATTCCGAACACAATGGAATCGCTAATCGTGTTCGATTCTTGAACACTTTGATCGGAGTGTACATTCTTGGGGTCGATTCTATTTCATTTGACGCCAGTGTTTTAATTCGAGAAATTGTACAATTTTATCCATTTTCAGGAGAAAATGTCTTACCTGTATATTTGAAAATCACACCCAAAAACTACATTCTATTTTACCCAGCTACGCCTGAAAATCGTTTGAGTGAAATTAATTAATTAATTTAATTAGTATAAACCTACTTGCAATTCTGATAAAATATTTTTAGTGTTGCGTAGGCAGGTACAAACCGAAAATAGGGCACCGTGTCAAGTTTGCGTGGATGACGTGCCACGCAATTATTATAGTGCCTTTTAAACGTAATTTCTTTCAAAGCACATCGTAATTTTCCATGAATTACTTCAGTAAGTTCCATTGCGTTGACTTTTTAACTTTTCTTTTCCCTAATGTACTTTATAGATGTTAAGAAGCTTCAAGTTATTGGAGAAATGTACCTATAGGTTGAGTTCGACCTTTACCAAGCGTTCACCCTACAGGCGTGCCAATATGTACACGTGTAAGTTTTATTCCACTTATTTATACTACTTAGACATAAAATGTGTATAAAATCTTCTTAACGAATTCCAAGTACTTTATGTAATTTGTCTATCACTTAAGTATTTTGATGGTAAACATTGTTTCCACTTTTATACTAAAGGACAACTGATTTCTTTATGGTCTCTCTACAGCTTGAGGCGAAATTTTCCACCCAAATTCAGGAGTTACGTTGAGATGGGACATTTCTTCTTCTTCTTCCTCCTGCCCTGTTCACAATTTTATTTGGGGTCGGCGCAATATGTCTTCCGCTTCCATTTTTCTTCCCTGTCACTCGTCATACTGATACTCCCTCTCCATTTATCTACATTCATACTTAGCACACACTTTGTTGCATGCGTATCATCCCTCCTCATTACATGCCCATACCATGACTACTTGTCATCTTTTCTGTAAGATGGGACATTTACAACACTTTCAATAAACGTGCAGTTGAATTTCAGATGACAACAAAACTTAACGTAAACCTAGGCGTCGTAGTAGCGTTAGTGGAAAAATACTGATGTGATTTTTGGTTTCGTTCGGCCGGGTGAGTTGCGCATGCGTAGTTCGTCCACTTGTTGCGTCCACATGGCCGGGGCGCCCCCACCGGGAGCCGTGGGGCTGTGAGAACTGGGGGGTGATCGTCACCTGACAGCTGAACTAAGCCTTACGCGCTTTACTTACACACGCTTTGTGCCTGTTCATGACAATAAACGTATGTTCAACACATCGGTGCTTATGTAAATATTGTGTATTCAAAACAATTGCCTCTCAGTTATAAATAAAGCATAGCACAATAACATTTAAGCTTTTATTTGACAAGGTCGCGTGGTTTGAGGTAATATAGGGTTCTAAAGGAAAAGAAAGGGAAAAGTATACCGTTTGGAAACCCCCCATAGATTCTAATAGTAAAAGCGAATGTAGAATTTGGCATGTTTTCATGATAATAAATATTCGATTTTTCGCGGAAAATCACGAATGAAAATGTTCAAGACCAATGTTTTCTCCGTAAAAAAGGATTGTTAGTAATCATTTCATCTTGTATAAATGACTCACGCTACACCTTAATGTTCGGCATACAATGTAATGCTGACGTAGTTGACGGGGCCCCATATAACTCATATTTCACTTAAACTTCAATACCCCGCCAAGTAATTAGTAGGCTGATTCCCATTTTCACCAACAAATACCTAAATTAAGGGATCCCCTAAGAGCATTTACGGAACACTTAATAAGAATTTAGTTTTCACCAAAGTTTAGGTATCCCTTATCCATAGTTATTTATGTCAAAATTGGGAGAGCCCTTATTCTAAGTGGCACTTAGATTAAGAGATTGTTGGTGAAAATGGGCATGAGGTGCTTTAATTGCCCGTGCGCAAAGAACGGTGCTAAAAACAATTTCCATAGTAAATGTTCCTAAACGAATGTTTTATTTTGTTCTACTTATCTATTAATAGATCCGCTCTTTTTTAATGCTATACATCGAACAGCCTTGAAGATGTGCTTGAAACGATAATAGCGATAAATGTTACGGTTGAGTAGGGCTCGATAAAAAAACAATGCTATTATTGTGTACATTACTTTTCAACAAATTCTTGTCGACGGTCACGTATAGTCATCGTCACACGTCAGTTTTGCGTTAGCTCAAAATTTTCACGTTAAATTTTCAAACTAAGCATTTGTTTAAGAAAAAAATCGGACATATGTGTTTTTCTTGATCATTGAGAATAAGAGGCCATTATACGAATATTAATTGTCCATAGGGTTTTAACTATATACAGCTAATTTTCCTTGATAGAGGTAGCATACAGAGAGATTGTGGAAAAGGCAGAACAAGTCGATGTCAACCTGAGGATATGCTAGGCTGCAAAGGCAAAGGATTACGTCCAACAATGAACCAATATTAAATAGATTGATGACGTCCTTCGAAGTATTCTTTTTCAAAGAGATTTTATCCAAAGTAATTACCGTTTTTTGTTTTATTGACATCATTCTTACTTTTATGTGATTAATAGATAATCACTTTAATTCTTAGAAAAATATTTAGTAAAAAATATAACCTATTGTTATTGCATTAAACTTGAGATTATCTAAAATCTCTAAGATCTAGATAATTGATTGTAAAAAATAAAGTTCTGTTAATTGTATTCAATATTCTTTGGGTATAAAATTAAACATGACCGTAGCGTCATCAAGTGACAATATTACACTAACTTTGTCCTTCGGTTTCCTCTGCAAGACCTTCAATTTGAACCTTAACACAGAAATAAATTTTGAGTTTATAAGTAATATGCAGATATAAGAATTTTATCCAAATAATTTGTGTTGTTTCGGAAATGTGCGCTAAAAAATAAAAACAAGTCTTATCACTATTACTTTAAGCGTTTGCTTCGTCCGATCTATTTACTAGTTATTTACACTAACAATGTAATATATTGTCTTTAATCACCAGAAAAAAGAATGATTTTAGTTGCACCAGTCTATTGGTTTTTCTATTTTTTTCTAAATATAGTTTGAAATCAAGATTGTAAGTACTTAACTTATTACTACAACAATAGAATAAACCGGATTAAAAACAAATGAATTACGGGAATAACATTGATTCATGAATTTGAAACGGGAATGCCTTCATTGATTCCTAGAACTAAAATAAATCGAGAAAACTATCGTAAACAAACAACTGCCCACTTTTCTACCGCTCAAAAAAGCGAACAACAAGCTAAAAGTCTTAAAATATTTAATCATTTCAAACAAGTGTTATAAATGACAATTACATTTTTTATTACGGTCATAAACACTGAAAAAATTTAAAAAATTAAACAAAACGTTCATTATTTTAGACACGTTCCATCGGTATGTGAAAATATCTAGATCCCGTTCGATTGCCAGAAGGGTGTAAAGCAAAAACCCTGCGATGGTCAGTCAAGGTTGCAGTTGTCACAAAGTCGGTATCCGCGCACCGATCTCGCTGTAACTGTGAAGTTCACCGACCTCTCCTTGCGAGTGCGTCAGCTAGCTCTTTATAAAGAGCAATGCGAGAAAATAAACTCGCGATAACCGCATCTGTACTATATTTCTCACAATGTAAGTACTACGGTGAACGAACCATGTCAAATAGGTCGTAAACCGGTCATATAAGTATTACATCGCAAGGGTAGCACATCAGTGGGTTAATTGAAGGTTGACATGACTAATGAATCCCGAATTATTGTATGGGGCTTGCACGTCAACTCGAACAGTACTCCTCAGGGCATCGGAGGCGACATCTAAACTACGTATTAGGTAGTGGTGATAAAACTATTAATTTATAAGCATTTATATGCTAGTGCAGCGTACAAGGCAACTTCTATACAAGGTTGGAGCAGGTTACAAATGTCAAACGAGCGATAGAAGCGCAATGTCAGTAAAATGTCACAGTTTACGATTGAATGCTCTTGCGCCGAGTTCACGGACGCAGCCGGAGGCGGACACGACCAAATGAGTGGGCCGCACTGGAAGAGCTAGTTTTAAAATGATATTACCCGACCACGTTCGTCCTAATACGCCACATATTAACATAGACGACGGAGAAAATTGCACACCATTTTACGGTAAATGTTGGCAACTGAATACCACTTTTACAAGGCTCGCTTTCAAATAAGATAAAACTATAAAAGCCTTACCTTTTACACAATTTATATGTTGAGGTAATCGGATACGCAACCATTGCAATTAAATTCCGTTAAACAATATGTAGTCTGAAAGCTTATAAAAGCAACCTTAAAAGTTTCGGTTTAAAAGTTTGTTATGTTGATGGTAAAAACGTATTTTTTTCTCTATTGTACGTAGCCGGAATACAGTAGAGTTTTAAAAACATATGTATTTATTTAGTTATTTTCAATCGTTTTTCTGCCGAGAGAGCCAACACAAAAAAAAAGACGATTTCAATGCGAATCAATTTTATCAAATTTTGTTGCCTGTTCTAGATTTAAATAATTATTTATGAAGCGTACATTTCTTGCGGAGCATGGAGTTGCGATTACTTACAAGGTTCATTACAATTCACGTTTAAACTAATTAATTCTGGAACAATTGTATGTTCTCGATATAATTCAGTCACCAAGGTTATACAGTTACCGATTTATGTGAAACTGTATTGGAAAGGCGAACGGGTTATTAAAATGTTCTTGTTTGTTATTATTAGTGGCTATAAATAATTGCTAAACGTTCAGTAACGGTCTGGATGTGGCTATAGACCGCATGTCGGCGTCGGACGAGACATTCCGCAACTGTATTATAGGGTTACTGCTATATAAAACTTCAATATTTTTTCTAATATCTTCGTTCCCTTTAGAGCCCTCTTGTCCAGAACCTCAGGTTGTTAGATCCATCTAATAGGCTTGTATGAACTTCTGAATACTTAAAATAACCAATGCTAAATGCTATGCAAGTTCATTTGGGCAATGTCTTGACATTGAACCCTAGTCGCACAATTGTATATAATTTGAAAACATAGTTTAAGTTAAAAGGACTAATAAAATAAGGGACATGAATATTTGTGAAAAATAAATAGAGTAAGATAATTAGATAGGTATCAAGTCGATGTAAGAGGTGTATCAATATCATTTTTATTAAATACCTTCACTATTTAGGCTCTATACTTACACAGGCTTACTCAGGCAGTTATGTCAACAGTTAATTTGATGACGATGAATCAATGCTACACCTTCAAAACAATTATCCTATTATAACTCGAATCCAACAAATGTTTCCATTTCAATCATCCCGTTCCAGAAATTACATTGGTTGCGCATTCTCAGTCTTTCAACACAACAGTAACACCACGTCTATCAAATACAATTGCTTGTATTACAAATGATGGGCTCGGCATACCGTCACATTATACATTGATAACACACGATTCACTACGCGTGATGTGCCAATAAAACATACAAAAATAACTCCAAGTACGTAACTATAACGTTTACGTTAAACTTAAAATGCCATCATCAAGTATAGTTAGCGATCATGTCTGTTTCACAGACAATGCGGAAACCAATTGAGGTAATGACACCACAATTGGTGAAATGAGCTCTTAATAAAAAATCAGCGGGGAACATACTTAAGCTTAATTAGATAAATTAGTTTTGTAACGACGTTCGTTTTAGTATTTATCGTGGTTCTCTATAAAACCGTGAACTTTCCTACTTGATTTTCTACAGAGCTAATACGAGTGATACAAAATATTCAAATGATAATGAAATGTTCGCAGATAACCTGTGACGACACAAATGAGGTGATTATGACGACTGTTAACCTTTGAATTTTTTTTATATTGATAAAGCTGAAGAGACAAATTGATAGTCTTGTTTTTTATTAAGCTTTGAATCCTTGAGCACTAAAGATTCACGAAAAAATGTTTGTGAGACCGGTTTTAGCACGCGAAGAGGTTTTATTTTACCCAGCTGTGACACAGACATGTTTTTTTATTACACGTCAGATTACACAAACGCCACTTAGCTTCATGTCGTTTTTTCGCTACTGTACCTACAGGTGACAATGTCAGGGCGAAAAGGAGTCATTAAAATTAAATGACGTGTGATTTGAGCACGAGTTATGAATGATTATTCATTTATAAAAGACGCATATATTGTAGGCATAACTGCTACCTAATTAAAAAGGGATGGCAAAATACATAACCTTAAAAAAATAGGTCGAAAAGAGAGCGTAACCACGAACATTTCATGAATTGCCAATGAAATATTCCTTAAAAGTAAAAGAAAAAATTTAATAAAAAATAAATCAATCATTCGAATTTCGAATACCGAACTAACCGGTCTGGTATTATGCAACGCGGGTTGTTTGTTACGTAATACAACCTTGAACGTGTTATTACGGTCATATAAACTGCAAGGGTTTCAAATTAGTTTCATCACGTCAAAAAGCGGCTGAAGCCAATTATTAAATTTTAAATTAGTTAGCCTAAACATCGAAGGTTTTTTCTTAGTTTTTAGGGTCTTTAGATAACTAGGTATCGCTTCGCATTAATTTGTCAGCTTTTAATTTAATATTTATTATCATTGTATGTATATGGTTTTATAAACTGCACATTGATTTGTGTTAGTATGTAGTGTAGGAATAAGATACAGCCAATCTATTGGCTTCAAAATTAGTTACACATAATCGTGAAGATATTGCTGCAGCACGCTGTCATGATCTTTAGTTTAAAACCATAGTTTTCACAACTCAAAGCCTACTTACTGTAAAGCTTTAACTAAGAACGAGATGAATTCGTGGGTAGCCGATATGGTTGCTATTAATACACAAGAGTCGCAAAGAACTAATATGTTGACACACTGCCAAGCTATTTTACGCATTACCTACTATTGGTTAGAAGAACAATTTGAACGAACGATTGTTTTGTATCTATTTTGTTTAATATTTTAGTAATTAGGTGTATTAATGCTTTTGTTATTATGGTGTTGGTTCTTTGCCATGTGTTCTTTGCCATAGGAATGTAAACTTCTTGGGCTTAGTAATCCATCAATCTAAATAATATTCTCTTTCTGTTAGTAAAAATCTACTTATCAATGAGAAGTATTTTGTGATACATACAGTATCTATCATTGTACTTGTGTGTATAAAAAACATTTGTGTGGTATCAGATTCTTAATCTTACAGTTTTGTAATGCAGCCTCTTTAGTGGTTTTTGTAGATCTTTATTACCGAATTATTCAATGCCTACTTCAATTAAAATCACTGAATAGGTAATTTGCAGTTCTGCACATACAGTTCAATAATTGGATTTTGAAACGAACTCTGCATCATTTGAGGAAAACCGAATCAGAATTAGACGTGGTTATTAGTCTCCATATATTTAATTTACAATTTATTTATTATGAACCTTATTAACACGCATGTTCTACATGTTAGAACATACATTATAATATCGGTTTTCCTTTGTCGAAGTCAAACGTCAGGAGATAGAAACTTTGTGGTTTTCCTGTCACTTTAAATACGCATGTATGTATGTACGTATGCGTAATTTAGTAGGTTCATATATTTATTTTAAGTACTAAATGTAATTAGCAGAAGGTAGGTAATATACACGGTCACAGACAAAGTGTCAAAGGGCAAATTTAGTCAGAAATCGTAGAATGTAATTATCAGTATGTAAATTTATCGTAAAAGAGTTCAAAACAAAAGTGTGAGGCGTGATCAAAACACTGTCCTTAGCATAAGTACACGTGGTAGCAACATTACTATGGGAAAGACCTCCATTCATTCAATATTTGCCAATTAGGGCACTTGAATCATAAACCAATAACCTTATCAAGTAATAGCTATTATATAAATGGCAACGCATAATTGGGAAGTTACCATTGTTCATAATATTGACACGAGTAACGTCGGAATCACGTAACTCTGTTTTCAATAACAAGAAAATATAAACTTCTTATACGTAACTAATATATGTCATTTACATAGATTATGTAGTATGCACTTGACGTACTTGATATAGTTTCCGTATAGAGTGCACTATTTAGATAAGTAAACAGAAGAGCCTCTTGTACCATTCATTTAGTTTGATTGCACTTGTCTTTTGTTGGTGGGTGAAAAGTTTTGCCATTTGAAAATGATATTTATATCGAAAGAAATAGGCACTGTATTCAAACTCAAGCGAATAGGAGAAAGTACAGGACAACTATTCCTTCATTAGTCTTCATAATTTGCTTAATAAATGCTACGTAGAAGCTACAAAATTACTTATTTCATCATTACAGTCTTGTCATCATTAGAGGTATGTTACAAATTAGTGTAAAAGTGATAGAAATTAATATTGCCAATAAGTAAGTTGTAAGTTTAATCTAAATTAATCAACAATATTCTAGAAATGGCATATTGAATGACCCTGTCATCTCGAACGATTGTTGACGAGACCACTTACAACTAAATACGCAGTACACATTCCGATAAATTAATGGGTTCGCGGGCATCAAGCGGCGAATTTTGTTATGTCTTACTACGTACCACGTTCTCACTACGTTACACCCAATTATATAAATTGTAGAGGCGGATGTGTGTGGCGCCTCAACGAGACGTAGCAATGATTTCTCGCCGTACCTACTACAATACTGACCAAGAGCAGGTTGGATTCAAGATTTGACGTTGAGCGAAATGGGTTTCGTAAGTCGTTATTTAATAAGAAATGCCTGTCTACTAATTTCATGTATTTGGAAATATTGGTTGTTTTAAATTTTAGGAGATAAAGTGACATAAAATACACAGGAGCTCGAGTTTAATTCTCGTTTTCAGTATCTTTCAGGCGCATTGAAAAATCAAACAAGAATTTTCACTTCGAAAGCTGCTTCATATAAAAGGCAAAATGTGTCCTTAATGAGGTGGATTACATAAATATATCAAGGCAGTAAGCTCAGTGATAAAAGTCAGGATACAAATAATTGACAAGTTTGTACGCAATGATCCACTTTGTCGCCAGTGAGCAGTAGTACACCGCGGCGCCTCACAAGGTCAACCGCCTTTCGACTCGCGCCTGAATTAACATAATATAACAAATTATAAATAGTTATATTCAATGACTATTAGGTCGGAATGCCAAGTGACGTTTTCCCTCATAATATCAGGCTATAACTAGGTCTGGTTAGATTTAACTGCGCACTGAAGTTTCTAGCGCGCAATTACAGATATCATACGTCTCAGTATATTTGCTCTGTATTTTAGTGCTTAGATTATTATGTATTATAATATTGTATGCTAATCTCTGAACAGCCTGCATCGGTATCTTCATCATAATATAAAATCTAAATGAAATGATATTAGGGACAGCAAGAACGATCAAAGCTTAAAATAAAATATTCTAAGTTGGTACCTAGAAGCGTAGCTAGCTGCCTACGCACATCAGACATTGTAAGATTGAATTAATATTCATCACAACACAGAAGCTCGGAAAATTTTCTGATCGCAATACCCGTTAAGCAATAATCGTTCAAAGTTCCTAAAATAATTAAAAATTATAAAATTTATTACTGTTTTATTTAAATTTCTCGAAGGTCGAAATACACTCAAAGTTGGTTGACCTTGGTAAGGTTCGTTTTGCCTGCGGTGACAGATGGTCACATCAAAGACCACACT
The DNA here is from genome assembly GCF_022581195.2 of Helicoverpa zea. Classification (NCBI taxonomy): domain Eukaryota; kingdom Metazoa; phylum Arthropoda; class Insecta; order Lepidoptera; family Noctuidae; genus Helicoverpa; species Helicoverpa zea. The sequence continues at coordinate 6,586,987 of NC_061458.1, read as the reverse complement.
TTAATTGGTAGATATAATTAACACTAAGATATGCAGAATGGCTGGATAAACTGAATGTCATTATGTTACTAAATGAGTCACGTTTGAATATAGATGTGATCTGTGTAAGTTTCAGGTCAAAACAATACGCGTTTAAGTGACCTCACGTCTATAGGTTTGTAAGTACGTACGCTATAGTAACGTTTATTTACAATCAGGAGCAAATTACGCCATTCTGTTAGTTTGACTGTTGGATGATGATCATTTTCAAGTTTCAGTTCACATATGTACGATCTTAAATGCACCACGGGCGCAGAGTCTTGGGACTACGTCCACCGAGAGCAAAAACATCTTTTATTCTTAAAACAACTTTGAATATTTTTAGAAAACTCGTTGTTTTAGGAAACTAACGTTTATGTTGTCGGTGACCTTGGTATTAGTACTACAATTGCACCGATTTAGTTTGCTAGTCAGATGTCAAAGGTGTGAGACAGTTGATGGATTTCTATTCTTGAAAATGCATCAATCAAGATGCATTGTTTTGAGAAAATATGCATCTGAATCACTCACATGAATCAGTCTAAAAACTGTGCTTGAAATACTTATAGACGGATAATCCTATTCACGAACTAAACTTAATTCATTATAAACCTTAATATTTTCGATTTGCAGACTGCGTTGTGCAAATCTTTACTCACGCTTATTATAATTATCTATAGAGAATGGAGGAAATTTTCTTCCATTCAGTTATCTCAATTGTGTGACGTCCTTATCAGTGATAAAGACATATCATGATAACGTGATATGATATTGATGTAAATGTGATAGTAGTATGATGGGTTTGTGCAACTTAGAATCTCAAACAGAATATTCAATGAATAAATAAGAATGCTTTTAAAAAAATAGAATAAAAAACGTATAATAAATTTATAGAGGCACATTATCAATTTATTTTTAGCTCAAAGCATAGTAAAGACATAGGTATGACGTTATAAATAAATGTGAAAGGTTACGGATTGAGAATAACACTAAAATATTTTATATAAGCACCTAAAATGAATTTTCTTACAGCGCTTTCACACTGGCGGTTTCCCGTGCGTAGCAATATCGAGCATTATACGTGCAACACATTTTGAGTCGACATCACTACATTTTCTTACATTACTTAAAATGTACGACTGTCATCGATATTATCTTTGTTTAAGAAACCTTTATAATAATTTAGAGATATATCATCATTAAAGTCATTCAACTAATGTGCATAAACTTAATTTATTTGCATAAATTAATGAATCACGCAACTAATAAGGAACTGCCAGGAAAATTACATCTTAATAAAGTGGAGGCAGTCAATAGGTAAAGGTATTGTAAAACGTTTCAATGTTAACTAGGTAATCACTACACACTTCCCATACTTATACAATATTTTATAATTTTTCATTCGTCCCTGAAAGAAGAAAGGGCGCCAATAAAGCATATTTTGAAGTTATTTTAAAATTGCTTTTATCGTTTTTTTAATTCTGTGTCTTTTTAATATCTCAAGAGGCTGAGTTTGTGAAGGAAAGGATGAAAGCTAGAGCTAAAGCTAGAGCTAAATAAATGTTTTAACAAATGCGCTGGTGACTTGTCAAGTAATTGATTTTCCTTAAATCGTATTTAAAACTCATTGCATTTAAGAAATAAATCACTCATAGACGAGACTGACATGTAAACGAATGCTATAAGTTTATTTGAAATTCAATTTATGGTAAACAGATCATTATGTGTCGCGCACTACCCGTATTAACTTAGGGACACTTACTATATGGAATATGGCTATCAAAATATTACTTTGAAACTTATTCAAAAAACACTACGAAATTGTCACGAAATATTATGTAATACTTTACTGCGGGTGTTGATAAATAGTTTTACTAAAATAAGTAGGTACCGAGGCGAATAAAGATAAATCACAAAAAACTAGTGTGAAAATAACACTAAAAACCACTTATAAAGCCACAAGATACCTAGAAGCTTCCAGAAAGATTGGCTCCTGATATTGATCGAATAGAGGTCAAATAAAAACGTTGTACTCATATATATTCATAGATTATATTCCATAACATTAGATATGTTAGATAAACCAATAGTTTTGATAGATAAGATTACCTGCTTTGAAGAATTTAAATCTTAGCCCTGATATCATGACCAATGACAAAGTAGTGACGTTAGCGATAGATGATATACATAATAATATTTTGTTCCAACAAATGACGTATTATTTTAATAAATAAGAACAATAAAGTCGCCTACAAGCTATCCGCAAATATTGGCCGAGCCGCTTGTCCCCGATACCTGCAAATATTTTTCACAAATACAGTATCACTGGTTTTCCTTACTCATGAAACATAGTTATAATTTACAGGAAAATTACACAGGTAACATACATTGTATCAGTCATAATTGCCTATGTATATTAGTTGTTCTACGAGCAGGATTATAATTTATGCTAAATTGTGTAAAATACATCTACAAAGAAAATCAATCAGAATATCTAAAAATACACCCAATAGAATGTCTGACGTTAACATACTTAACAAAAATTATATATCTTATGAATTTTTCCACGAAACCTTCAAACTTATTAACGATCGTATTATTATTATTCATTAGATATTCACGTAACCACATGCTAACAGTGTTAATTTTTTGTTCTTAATCATTATCCCAAACCGCTTAATTTCAATACAAAAGTTGTCTTGAACATTACAAATGACCTTAAGAATATTATACGTCAAATTAGCCCTACATAATTTTTTATACCAGTTTTGAACAATCTTCCAAAACTTGATAATATCAATAATTTCGTAACTTAGTTAAGTCATACTTTATTATAGAAGTATTTTCCCGCCTTCATATTAAACTGATTACGAAATAGTTCTCAAGAACTAAGTACGCAGTTTCCTTAACGAGTGTAAAATAGAAAAAATGGCGCTATTATAATCCGCAAGACGCAATAGAACAGGATTGGGCGGCGGCAGGGCGCGGCGGCGTGCGGCGACTAGCCGAGGCAAGTGACGCCGGCTGTGACGCTTCGTGACGCCTGCACAACGCGTTATGTCAGTCGAGTAAACAATTTACTGTTTGTAAACACCCGCCGCAACCCGCCACCGAACGTAAACATGACCACGTTGCTTAGAAATGTCAATGGCGAACGATTCTCAGAATTTCTGTTCGTTTTGCGATTAACAATCGCCGTCGCATCGGCAGCCGCAATCGTCACGTTTACCGAGAAATCCTATTAAATGTACCATGCAATTTAAATCGGGGCACATACGATACAAATTTATCGTATGGAGTGTACCACTGTTTGTCAATAAAAATAAAAATTGCGCAATTGCTTTATCTAGAATACTACGAAATCAGCCTTTTTTAGCGGGTTCATATGTTTTCGTGTCCCGATAACATGGATAACTTGATGTTTGTCTCATCCGGAGTAGAAATAGGTAAAACCACGTTTTATCAAAGAAAAAAACCTACAATAAATATAAATCGGTTTAATTTGGTCATTTACACAACTTCCAGTGAAATAAAAGATAAACAATACCTACAATATCTATTGCTTGAATAACCAGGAATTGTTATTTCGGGTTTTTTGAGCAATTTGATGTCAATAGACTAGTAAAAGCAGAAAAAAATGAATCACGAGATACTTATTAAAAAATATTGGCGCGCAGTTCTTTGGTCCACAGATAAAAATCTGAGATCGGTTTCAAAACGATTGGAAAGCTGGACAGAGTCCACTCTACTAGTTTAATTTTAGCGTCCACAGAAATACAGTAATATCGTAAAATCCTCAAGATAGTTTCTCACCAATAATAATGCTATTTTTAGACTTGTCATAATGTCCACCCACGACATTCCACGGCAGTTCATATAAATACTGAGCAAACAGTATGATTCGGACATCCTGTAGTACATGAAATTATATCAACGTCTGTGTTCAATCCAAACAATCACTATATTAAACAACATAAAAATACTATTAATCCCACAATCTTGTTCAGAACGATAGAGATTTTAGCACGAGAATGAAGATTTAATGTTCTTTTTTGAAGCTCTATTAAACCTCAATTTTTTACATATAAAAAAAACATAATTTCAAGATTGAACTGGCGTGCTTCATCGATCAACTTTCACTTGACGAGAATATGATGCCAAATGGCTACTGGAATGTAGCGGCCTACAAAGCCGTATAATAAAACTAATGGAAGAAATTTAACTATACACTATCCATCAATCAAATTGATATCGGAACTAGTAATTTTGTTAATTTATACTCGAATCTTCTGGTGTAAATGTAACACGTATTCATGTGCTGTGGTTGTATTTAACATATCAGTTAAGATAATTAGTACTTCACTGTGGTAGGAGTAAAAGGGTGTGAAAGTACTTTATAACTACGGTCCCATTTTGATATTGCCCTAAGTATGCCTTTGAACCCTATTATATAGCTATAAAATCATTGTATATTAGTGACTAAACTATCGGTCTGACTAAACACCTTATATGGGGCACTCAAGGGGCACTTTATCTCACAAACTCTCGGTATGACTTGCTTTTCTTCTACGCCCACTAGGATAAAAACCTCTTACTGCGCATTTTGATAATGCAAAAAATATGAACATTACTCACCGACAAAATAGGAAGTACAGAATATAAGCGTAAAAACCATCATTTTTAGGAAATCGACGTCAATAACATAATTATACAGATAAGTCGTGATTTTTTTAGAAATGTTTTTCTTATGTTTTAACATAATTATTACATCTAGCAGTTAATTGTTAACGTGAAGAAAAAAAAAATAGAAAATTATCCTTGGATGACGTTTTAACCCAGTGGTTTCACGATTTTTTAAAGTAATTTAAACACTTATCCAATTAAGATAAAAACCCAAATTAACTGTAATTAATCTATAAAGATAGATGCAACTGTAGAATTAGTTATTGTTTTGTAGTGTTTCTTGTTAATATCGCTGGAGGTCGGTATAACCAGACTGACGTGGCCTTGAAAACTATTTTCGCATCGAGGAGAGAACTTTCAAAATGTCAGGAAGGGTTTGCTTTTTATTTTTGGTGTAAGCATACGCAGACACATGAGTAACATATAATTTTACCGAACAAATACTTTTAATATTTTCAGTTTTTGAGGCATAGGCAGCAATTAAGGTTTTCACTTATTGGCTTTCGTTTTCAGGTAGGTAATACCTTTTAGCATTCCCGATGGTTGGTTTTAAGAGTCTTTTCTTTGCTGGGGGTACAGAGAGGGCTGCTTAGTTCACTCACTTATAATTATATTATACTACTTTACAGGATTATTTTAATGAGTGCAACAAAGAATGAATGTACATATAGGTATGTGTTATCAAAGTTTATTCACAAAATGTTATAAAGTTTTTCGGTAAAATTAAATATGTTCCTCTGGGCATATGGTAGGAAACCCTGCACTATCGCCATGCATGGTCACCCAGCGTGCTCCGAGACACTCGGGTGGCTTTACTTAATAACAGATGACTGACTTCAGTACCCTTATTAAAGCGTGGCTCGACACGCTCTTGACCGGTTTTTACATTTCTGCCTGACTTAAAAACCAGTACTATATCATGTTAAGTATATGTATATGTAAACGTGCTCTAAAAATAACTAAATGTCAGAGGCGTGTTATAAAGCAATTTGTTAAAAATATGTCCTTCAAAGTTGCCTTAGGGAATCCTTCCTAGAGGTGTGATAACTTTAACTGGTACAATAAAATACTGTACTAAATATATTACGCACAATAAATGTTCTTTTTACTGAGAGATGTAATTAACATATTCATCATAATCGCTTCTTGCCACGACCGGTTATGATAATCGCATTGTACTATACAGTCAAGTGCACAAGTCAAGATCTACAAAAAATAAATAAAAGGAACGATGATTACAGTCATTGCATAAAAATGTGACGAGAGATCATAATCTTTGAAAAACGTAATATTTTTGTTTATGTTTGTGTAAGATAATGCTGAATTTTTTACGAATTTGAATCCTATGCTAGGTAAGTAAGTACCTAAATAGTTTACGCTAGACGTTTTTCACACCACACTCAAAACAATGATACAAAAATATGCGAATTATGACAAATAACATAAAGTTATACTTCTATATTTAACGTAAGTGTGCGTTAAATGTGGATACATTTTACCACATACATTTTAAGCAACCAGTCGTTTGCATATTAGAATTAAAATAAAACAATAACGATGAATTGTACATTATTGGATATTAAAGTGACTTATCAACTCGATCAATAAAGGAACGTCTTATACTGATGATTCGTCTTATGCTGATCAATGATAAGGTTCAAATGAGTTTTGTGCTCAAGTGTACGTAACCCGTAGAGGTCGTCGAGTAGACAGACGCGTTACAGCTCGGAAATCGACAATCTTCGTATTCGTAATTTTATGATTAACGCGATTATTAGACTCTCTGGTCTAATTGAGGTCGTGGCCCTACAATTATGTACATTAGATTAAACCTCTCTATGTATGGTAATAAGAGCAATAAGGTCTACTGTAGCGATTGTGATATCAATGACAAATATGATTATGATGTTGAATGTCTATTTGTTATCTTTTATTTGATGTGCTATTAACTTATTACAGTAGATGATTGTTGCGGATGTATCTAAACCCTGGTTAATACTGTTACACGTTTCTTTATAATTATTGTGTCGCAATTAATAAGAAGCATATTTTATTATATGTTTCCGCTCTTGTGAAAGCACAAGCAAGCAGTGTATGGAATTTACCATCTAACGCAGACATTAGTAATCTCAAACATTAAGATGCAGATATAAAGTGGACTCGTTAAATACTATTGAATTCTGTTATCATTTACCGACATTTTTTTTAATTGTTGTTGGCAGCGTCGGGAAATTAATACACATTATTTTTTCGTAGCTACAAGTAATAGTAAGAAGTGCGAACGCATTGGCGAAGCGACGCGGACGTAGCAGTAGTTTATGTAGTTTAGAACTAAGAACCGGTTCTACTAGATACGATGGCTCGTAGTGGAATTTTTTCGTTCAAACGCGCCCGTTCGTTGCTTAACCCTTTACCGTTGTACGTATGCGTGCGGATGACTACACGCGGTACCGCAAATCTACGCCTTTCAAACCATAAGATTTTATGAAACTATACCTGCATGCTCAAAAACCGCTGCATGTTTATGAATTTTCAAACATTCCAAGATAATTTTATCAACATTTACTTCAGCAGTAAACTTCAAGTATGCATTCCCCCAGTTTTATATCAGCAACACGTGAACTGTTTCCCCCAATAAAAAAATGACGGTACTTGGTTGGTTGCATTAAACGGCAGTAAATGTTATGCGATACCCAATTCCCGAGCTGCTCAGTTAATAGCCGCCGGGGTTTACGACTGTGAGATTTTTCGAGTCCCCAGTATCATCGTTTAGAAGTTAGCTGCCAAATCGCGTGTTCCCAGCAAATACGAATAGTGTGCGATCAAACTAAACCCAGTAATCCGAAACATTTTATATTTCCGCAATAGGCATTTCGGGCGGCAACACAGTAAACGCTCGGCGATCGCGCCAGTCATTTCACTAAATCCAATACATTTTTTATTCATGAAACGATTGACGTTTGTATGTTAATTCACAGCGTAGGTCCCGGCCCGAAGGATGAAATATTGAATTATTGCCCAAAGTCGGGGATATATCGCGGGGGTCTGTTCGATATTAATCCGTTGGCTGCCCGGGGCTCTGGCAGGAATTCAAATAAATCGGCTCTGTGACAAACAAGACGTATAAATCAATCAGAGCAAGGTGGCGTGCAGCCTCTGTTGCAATCACCCCTTAGCCCCGCGCCCCGTGTCGCTCGTAGGTATATCAAAACTTGAACTAATTTGTATCGGTAAATTTATGGCCAAGGTTAAAACTAAACTCGTTATGAGTTTCAGGTGGAGCGAATTTTATTTACACGATTTCTTTTTGATTTATATTTTTCTCCTATCGCTGAGCATGAATAATTTTAAAACTGTCAAAGCGAGTAATTCCAAGTTATATCGACGTGCCTGTCGATAAGCAATACTTGTATATAATTTTGAAAATATAATCTTATCGTAGTACCTAGCAATCGAGTACTTACTTTTACGCATTTATTTCTATAGAGAGCGAGACATATTTTATAACTTTATATTTAATACTTTATTTTGATATATAATAATACTTAATCTTTATATTTAATTTGTTAAGCATACAAAAAAGTAATATAGATACTTATGCATAATTCCCGGCGTATAATCATTGCCATTACTTATTAATATTTCAGTTTTTTAACGTACCTACTTTAATATTCACAGCTTGATTGGTTTTATTTATAGAATACATTTCTCTAATTTTATAGATATACCACCTGAGAGAGTATCATAAAAAGTATGCAGACAACATCGACGTTCATATTAGACGTCTAATCATTCACATAACTAACTCAACCTATATTATCTGCTATGAGTAGATACTAACTAAACCAAATGACCAAATCTTCCTCAACTTCTCAACTCAATTTAGGCCTATGTGTATCGTTTAAATAAGCGATACCAAGGCCAGTTGCTATCCACTGAGAGTGGTCACACCTTCTATTATAAACGCTACAATTTATCAAATGTAACGACAGATTGCTGTGGACGCGATACATTGCTCGTTAAATACGATAAAAAGCACTAACCTCCACTCACGAAAGCCGCAATGTAGATAATTTACGGAATAAAGTGTGAAGTGATAACACAAATCACAGTGGAGCTACTATCGGCCCACGTCACCCGTTGCTAAGACCCGTTGATAAGATACGAAGAAGTATTTATTTCGACTTAGTTGAAAGGCTCGACATTTAATGGCCTTTCTGGTTCGATTAAAATTATACGTTTTGAAATAAAAGTATCTCAATTGCTAAGTGTAGCGTATATGAGAATATGCGCAGAAATGACCACAATTAAAACGCGTGCTCAAAATGCGGTTTGGAAATAATTCATAACAGCATTATATGATAAAAATAAAATAAATAGGTATCTTGAACTTGAAGCAGGTGTTTTGCTTTGGTGCAAATCTATTATCATAAATAACGGTATGAAAACTACTCTTTCGGCATTGCCTCCCCATGGATAACCCAAAAATTATTATGAAGAACTCATAATCACACATGATAAATTATATTATAATTACTTTGTTTTTTTTTTCAGTCTTTTCAAATCGATTACAGTAGATCTTAATTTCTAAAGTCCGTTCATTTAGAGTACTTAACTTTACACAAGTATATACTGCATCTGGAACATTTCAGATGAATAAAGAAAATTGAGATGTGTTAGTTCTAGACTGAGTACCAACCAACCAAAGTATTAGGAATACATAGAAGAGAACTTGTTCCTTGCAAACAAGCCTGTATTATTCGAAGTTAGGCTTATTTCGTTTTTAACCGCATTAAAAATTGGTTGTATTATTCATTGAAATGTAGGTGTGAAAACCGCTCAGTGTATCTGGGGACATCATTTGGCGATAAAAGGGAGTAAGGAAATTAACGCAAACGCGTGGGCTTGACACACAACACCCAACTGTAGGTTGACATCGACTGTAAACGATACTTTACTTACTACGACACTACTGGTAAGAAATTATATTGTTTAGAAGAAAGAACTTTAATCTGAGGTAATATTGTTAAGGAATTTCTGTTAAATTTACCTCTAAAAAATATGTATTACAACATTAATGGTAACGACTGTACCACCATTACAATAAGTATGTATTAATAACTGAGTTACCCACTTAATAATTAATAGCAAAATTTTAGAAACATCCAATTTTCACAGGTCAAAAAATTCCAGTTTGTAGGCACATGTTTCTTAGTAAAAGTGTAACGGTATATCCATGTTATGATTGTAGTTCGCAGAACTCACTATACACACCTACTCTACTCTACTATGATTTCGTACACGTGTTTTATTCATTGCATTAGCCATTCATATTGACAACACTGAAGTACGCAGTGCACTACTGTTTTTCCTACATAAATCGTGCAGTATGTATCCTGCAACAGACATCTGTCATGTCCATGTCAGTATCTATGTTTTTCTCACGACTTCTTTTACAAAATAATTGTTATTTATAACAAGAATTATTTAATAATTTATAAAAATATTTATGTAAAATTAAATGAATATGAACGCAAGAGCAGTTTTTCTCATCTTTCATGAAGGGAATGCCGTAAAGAAATATATTTATGGACCTGCGTAAATTTATTCTCAGCTTTATTTTTGTCCACCATATGTAGGTCAGGCAGAGTACCGCTGTACATTTTAATTTAATACTGATAATAGTTCATATATTTAGCTCAGTATTTACGTATGTAAGCTGAGATACTTTGCAAAAATGTGTCAATGTCAGTATTTGTATCTTATCAATAATGTCAATGATAATGTCATTTGCAACTAAAGCTACTGGTGGTTTCTAAAAATAAAGAATATACTGATAGTGGTCAAGAACATAATCTTTCGTTTCGAGTACAATTTTCCTGTCAATCATTATGAAGTACGTTTCACGTTAAAATCTTTAAAACTTGCTACTGTTTGGAATTCACTTTTTGACATTCCATATCTTTTTTTGTTTTGTTTAAAAGTCTGTAATCCTGGTGGAAGGAGTACATTTAAAATAGACAAAGCTGAGTCTGCAATCATTAAACTAGATAAAAAGAAAGAGATTCAGTTAACTCTTTCTTTCATTTAGTAGTTGTGATTCCCAAAAAGATTTTATCGTTGTAAAAAAAATCATTACCATATTTTGACCTGATTAAAAAATACTTGAACTCAAGCTAATACATTTTATTCATAAAACCATTTTTGTGACAAATTTCTAGCTATTAAATGAGTTTGTTTCAATAAAATAGGTACAGAATATATAAATAAAGTATAAGGAATTCACGGTTGACGTAAACTCTAAAGTGGGACAAAAACCCGTCATGCTAAGAGGATGTAGGTAGCTTCGGTTAGATATACTTAATGTACTAGAATGGGACCAGGAAAAACTTTATAGCCAGTGGAATACATCCCATTTGTATATTATGTACTTATGTCTAAACCCATATTTGCATAAATTATATTACATGCTACCACATTGTCTTATAACACTGAAAAAACAGCCAACGCGTATCTGAAAGAAAAACGGCCTAAGTGCATAATTAGCTACTACCAAAACCATTAATACGCACAAGGAATTAAAGTTGCAAATTAAAAAAGCTAAAACTAGATTATAAATTTAGCATTCGCCTTGTCCAGCAGGTGGTTCGTTCAAGCTCATTTTAATACTTAGCGTCTGCAACTAAGTATTCGTAAATTGTTTTACTCGTACTGTACTTCCAAATATGTACTGCAATCTAATTGTCATTCTATGTGCGTAGGGTATGTGAATGCCTTTGCATTTTGTAGTAAGAAATGCTAGGTACCTAATGATGCCAAACTCCTCTCTTACACTTTGTACTTAAGCGGATAAATTAATTAATGCTGAAGTAATAAGTATGTATGAATAAGAAAAAATGCATGCTTACTTTATCGTAAGAAATGATATCTTTAAAAATCTATATTGCAGTATTATTATCGAATATTATATCATATACCTATTGGAATTGTAACGGTTTTAGTATATTACGTAAGAATTGCGTTATAAAAATACCTATTTTTTCTTTATATTATCAAATATATGGTTTATTAATGTATTTAAATTTCCACTTGCTGCGAGTCATTATATAACGATGATTTTCAAATGAGTCAATGTGGGTTTCCTTTTTATTATTTCCCAGAATTTGCCCATAAGAGTTTATGTTGACTATATTATAACTATGACATAGCTGTATAAATAATATCGCATTGTAAACAAAAATATAAGAAATACAATGTTGATTTCCGTCAGCATAGAATATAGTGCAAATCGTCATGTTTTATGTAACGTGATGTTGTTTTCATGATATCAATTAATTATTTGTGTATATATTTCCTATTAATATTTATACTAGTTATTGTCTTATAATCTGAAAACAAATGCTTTAATAAAATAATGATTAAAGTTCTGATTTTTAGGGTTCCGTACCCAAACGGTAAAACGGGACCCTATTGTTTTCGCTCCTCTGTCCGTCCGTCCGTCCATCCGTCCGTCCGTCCGTCTGTCCGTCCGTCCGTCTGTCACCAGGCTGTATCTCATGAACCGTGATAGTTAGAGAGCTGAAATTTTCACAGATGATGTATTATTGTTGCCGCTACTCCTTGAAGCCAGTTAAATTAACAACCCAATACCCCTTGGTAAGATGGAGTCAGACGTACTGGCTTCTGACTATCCGTAACGACTGCCGACGAAGTTCTGTTTCTTTTAACGTTTTTTAAAATTAAATAATGATCGAATAATTATATTCGCCAGTGTCGGAAAGCAAATCATAATTAGATATATGAATGAGTGTCATATGGTTTTGTTATCGGGCTCATATACTGCTGTGAAAATATATCATTCAGTGTTATCAACAACCAAGATGGCGTCGGTGTAAATCAATGTAACCTCAATTACTTATTAAGAAAGGTCTCGGTTGGAATTTTCCTACGATTAGGTAATGTGAAATTGTCTCTCTAGTTCTCTAGTCGAGACAATACTGTCACAGATGTTTTGTACAATGGTAATGCTTTTGACATTTATTTTCGAGCTAATTGTTGGAAATTTTACGAACTTTCTTCATGTGAAATTATGATATTGTTTTAATCTTTTTTCTATTTTATTTTATTTTATTATGTTAGGGAAAAACAAACAACTGTACATTGTTTCTTATATCTAGGTTTACAATAAAATTAGGTTAACGTACAGTCAACGACGTTTCCACATATTACCGTTAAAGTATATTAAAAGCGAGGTCATCGTGAACACGATGGAAGTCAATTTGCAAAATGCTTAACATTTTATTGCTTTTATGTATTCCTGTAAATAGAACTGAAAATATTGCGATTCCAGGAGAGGCACAACTGACATGACCATTACATTTCTATGGCAAGTTTTTTTCCAATATGGGTTACCTAGCCAGGATATAAGAGATTTTGCGAAGGTGTGCTAACGGTCGCGGATAACGGTAGTCTTCATTTGCTATTCAACTGGACCCACCGCGACATCAATACGACGAATACGAATTTTTGTTCTAAAAAACGTTTCTATTCACACATCCGGCACTACTAGGATATAAACCGTGTTTACGGCCATTCGCATATTTAAAAATAAATGCTTAATTAAGTTACTCACTTGTTATGCTTATACAAAACTCGTACTACGTTGTTGTGAAAAAAAAAACTATTATATTCAATATTACAGTATGGTAATGATCCCCGTATTATTTTGCTTTTTTTAACTGACACGAGCCTAACTTTTTCATATAAGTATAATATCACAACAATTATGTCTGGACTTTAAAAGAGTCTGTGACCCTTGAATTTGTTTCGGTGTTTCTTCTCGAGGTTATCATATAGGAAAAACCGGCCTCGTCTAGTCTATGCATACCTATATGTCGACTTTACTATGAATTAATTAATATTAAACATACTAGTACGTACCTACTATAATGATTTGAAATTCTAATGTCTACAACCGCAGTATTAAAAAGCTGAATCATTGGTTGTAGTCGTTGCCAAAACAAAGTTCTTTAAATACAAAAATTGTTTAGGTGTTAACGAAAGAAAAACAATACCTACCACTCGGTAATATGTCACACGATGTGACTAAACTGAACTTTGATTGTTTTTATGTTTTACCTACACGTTTAAATAATAGGGTATTTTAGTCTAGATGAGAAAAAAAATAAAAGTGTATTACAATGATTGTTTAGAGGAAAAGCAATCGGGAAATGTTAGTTTCACTTCGTAAGGTACATAAATATATTTTTTATTGCAGTTTAAAATTTTTAGGTTTTTTTATTTTGTATCTTTGAACACTACGAAATGTCGCCGCCATGCTAATGACGTCATTACGGTAGTAAACAAAAGTGTATAACCTCTAAATATTATCCACATTTCCCAAAGTATTGATTCTTGAAGTAGTTAACCTATCATTAAAGAGTATATTTCATTAGATAGGTAATGTTAATACAGTTACTTACATCAAAGTGATCTTCACAAAAGTATAAACGAGATTTATCTGATAACAGTCCGGGATCGTCTCGCAACTTTTAACCAAGTGTTTCTCATATTTATATCCACTGGTACTTGAATCCATAATTTGTCTGGTGTTTTTACACTAGTGTTCTCACATTCAGAAACAACACACCAACGATACGGAGCATAATTACTCATTATTAAAATTTTCAATACATATCAAAATATGTATTACTGACAGCTGTAGTTTGTTTACTAACGTAATGACGTCATGACCAAAAAACAATCATGGCGTCCGTCGTGTGCCGCGTTTTCGCGAAATACGCGCGAAATTTGAAATTATGATAAAACAATTAATTTATATTCGTACATAACGTGAGAAAAAAAAATATTTTTAATTTTTTAGAGATATATTAAGACTAAAGAATTTATTTAAGATATATTTCAAAAATGCATGTAATACCCTATTGAATTAGTATTATTAACTGGCATATTCATTACAAAATTGACGTCAGAAGTTTTCAAAAACTGAATGTGGCTTCGCAATTATTGATCAGGAATTTTCACATTACAATCATTAAAAAAAAAGGTAATTATAAGAGCCGCATTACTCGAGGTGAAAGTAAACGTGTGTACAGAAACTCATAGTAAAGATTTTATCGAAACGATCTTAGACGGTGACGTGACTGACATCCCTAACGTGCATACGATAAAGATTGGTACGATCAACATAAAAAAGTACAAATAGAAAATAAATAACTCATGATCGGGATTTGAACTTGTGGCATACCAACATACTCTATGGTATATCATCTCTGGTATACCAACATACTCGAATAAATCTAGAGACTGGAGTCAGAAGTACACAAGTATTTTAGAGTTGAGCGATGCTTAAGTACCTACAGTTTTAAAAATAATGTCAAAAAAATAATTTTCATGCCATTCAAATTGAAAATGATTTAATGCAGGTACCTACGTACTTTTCATTCAATTTTAATAGGTAATTGTAAAGTAAAAACTTATCAACGCAAATTAATTTGAATTCCTATAATTAATATGAATTTTAAAACATTTTTGCGCATTGACGTTTTTCGCGTTATTTTAATATGCTATGCTATTTGATTTTAGTGTATTTTCTGCATACTTAAAATTTAAGAAGGACCTTCATATTATTTTAAAATTTTAAGCTAGCGACAAGTTTTTAAA
Source organism: Helicoverpa zea (assembly GCF_022581195.2). Lineage (NCBI taxonomy): Eukaryota > Metazoa > Arthropoda > Insecta > Lepidoptera > Noctuidae > Helicoverpa > Helicoverpa zea. Next base: position 6,571,603 of record NC_061458.1, on the reverse strand, counting down.
ACCAGTCTAGTAAGTGCGTACGTTTGCCATCGACCAATAAATAAATTGCCGCTGAGCATAGCGTCTTTGCATTCTATATCGTGATGTAGTGGGCTCGCCACTCAGCTTTGCAACAGTAAAGTTATTTTTGTCGAAGTGTAAAAGTATACTGGAATGCGCAACTCGAAAACCACTTTCAAATTGAAGTAAAACTACAGTAGCGGCTTGACAAGACATTGTCTTTCAGGAATTTAATAAAACAAACTATTTGTCTCATGGATACATTTTAATTATATATTTTTTTTATTCCTGAGACAACTTTAGCTAACAACTGGCTTTTTTGTATGCCAATTTAGATACATTGTTTGAAATAAACCACCCTTGATTGATATAAATTAATGAACACATGTCCGTAATTGACGATTCATTCACCTTACAAGGTGTCATATCATCCGTCTCTTTTATTTTACATAAATCGTGTCATGTAAGAATGTGACGCACGACTTCAACAGTTTGCTAATTAACTAAGCTCACAATGACACGAGGCGGACCGGTCCGATTTTCGACCTTATTGCGCTGACTTTAATTGCTATAATTGCTCAAGACGCGTGCAGCTTGAATGAGCATTGTATGCGTAAACATTAATCAATGCCATGGGTACGCTGGTGAAGGTCACCGAGTTCGTGGTATTCTACGCTAATCTTCGACAAGCGAATAGTTTCAATCGAACATTAAAATACTAGTGATACATTGAATACAATCTAAGAACGAGACGGAATAGTTTCATGTCTTATATTTTTATTCAACAGCGTAGCGAGGGCGTGTCAACGTCGTGTGACCGCGAGATAAACAAAATCTAAATGATTCGAGTTGAATGATGTCCATCGATGTCTTGCTTACGGCGCTCGTGAAGGAATTCGTTGCGTAACAGTAATGTATTGCAACTTGGAGATAACGTCGTTAAAAGATTTTTCGATTGAGCGCGTAATAATGTTTTTATTATCATTTATCGGTCGTGTCACTGCCGATTGGGATAACGTGTGCGACTGCGCAGTTCCAACAAAAATCCGTGAAGCTTTAAAATTATGTGTTTACAGAGTGAGTTTTAGAGATCGAATCACATTAATATTTATTCCCCTATACGGTTATAAAAGAAACCATTTAAAAATAGGTTACGTATTTAAATGTAGTTAATTTGGTTTTAGACAGTCTTGTAAAAAATCCTGAAAAAATACCGTGTTTTTACATAAATTGTGTTTTGATCAATATTAAAAACTAGTATTTTTGTAGATCTAAGAAATTTGTTACCATACGTATCCATATAGGCCCTGCCTATAACCATACGCTAATTAATCAAATAAATAATAAAATAATTTATTTATAGTTAAAAAAGGGGTTACAATTTTCCTTCCTACTAATTTACACGTGGCAATAATGCAATTATTGTTTTATCAAATTTGGCAGTGAAGAACGCGGAAAGACTAATTCATGGTGGATTTAAAACACGAACGGAACGCTTCATAAACTTTTAACTGCGTGAGCGCATTGACGCGCAATTTCAATGTCAGTTAGCTAGCTCGAAGCCCGAAAAAGATTGAATCGGAATGTTTCATACATGAAACGATTCTGATTTGCCTAACTCACTGAATGAAAATTGAGTTATATGATATATGGTGTAGATTAGGCTAGTAAGTACTTTTTTTAAGAATGAATTTCGGTTTAACCTTCTTTTCTTTAATTTGTTCTTTGCATCTGGACTAGAGTTGGTGACTTTTTTTACTTTTAGATAAAAATTCGTATATATTACCACAGACATCACGTCGAAAATTTTACTGATAAATCTCATCAAAAAATACTACCTTGTTAATTGTGACAAATTAATGAAGGCTTATTTGTCTGTTGCGATATAGTGCCCAGATAAGATACCACAGTATAACCACAGATTATATAATAGTTACTACGTAACAGATAAATCACTCCATACAAAAAAGTCCATACCTACTGTTATAAGCACCTACAAGTTCCCCAACTACCTACAAATTCCTAGCTGCGTTATAAAATGAACCTTAAAAGCTCGAGCGCTTGATTGTTATTCCAATGCGATAGCGCACAGTTCAGTGACCGCAACCGTGCCGTGGCCGTGCTTAGGGTTGCTTCTTACAATTTATTAATATTTAAGTAGGAAAACAAAGTTACACTTATTTTAAGATAGCCTTTTATAAAACTGAATTCTTAAATAAAAAGTAATATCAAGAATATTTTTCTTTAGTTAACTATTGTATTGCCTACTAAAATGGAGTATGGGTACATACTACTAAATATTACCTAATACGTAAGCATAGGTAAGTACTTAAGTAAACCTTTCGTCAAAATCAAAGGCGGTTTCCAACTATTTTTCGAGCACAAGTGCCATAACCCATATGGTACAACTCCGTCGAGTGTTGATACAAACCTAAAATTGGTTTCTGCGTAGCGACGCGCGTAATGTTCCGAGTCGTCATTAAGTTGGACCAGAACTATACCTACTTACACTCGAGATGTGTTTTGAGCTACAAAACTCACAATACAGTTCATATAACTAAGTAAGTATCTAAAGTAAAATAAGTACCTAATGATCTCTGTCGTTAAAATCATAAAGTAGATTAGTATTAATTTATTAAAAAATAATAGAATTACTAGATAAGGTCATAAATATAAAATGTTTCTAAATCTTACAATAGTCGCATATAAACCAACACAACTCAAAATTATCCATTAGTTTGTTAGGTAGTAAAAAACCTAATAAAAACCAACAGCATAACATGCCACGAAATAAAAATAATAATATTGGAACGCGCGCGGCACGTGTGACTATTGAAAGCCCTGAGCCGCGTGGGGCTACCGGTAACCCAGCGAGCGGTAGGCATTTATCGCGCGCAAGTACGTCGAGTGACAGAGGCCTGGTATAACGCACAAAATGGCATGATGCCACCATCTTTTATTAAACAGTCAACCTGATGGACACTGGCCAAAATGACTCATATTAAGGAATGCCCTTAAAAATATTTTCTAAATCACTTTCGATACAATTTTCAGGAAAACCACAGAATACATTGAAAACAACATTTCAAAGCACCACTCTTCAATAATACTCGTCATAAATGTTTACAAGAATCTTTTTTGAAGGTGACGCCGGTTTAACTGTCAAAATTATTCAGGGTCTAATATACAAGTTAAATTTAGTTGACCACAGGGTTTAAAGTGGGCTCAACTGCTTTGTCAGACAGCATGAAAAACGTTTTAACTTGATTCGAAATCACTCTGAAATAGATTTAGTTAGGTAACATGACACACAATCATACATAAATAATCCAATTCAGGTATATCAAAATCAAACACGTTTGAGTTTGGAATGCGTTTGTTGTTCTGCTGAAAGTGTACACCTAATAGTTAAACATTTACCGTCTTACTACAAAAACTTTTAAACGTCAGTTTAAGCCTTGTCTAAGTGTAGTAAGGCCAATATGGCCTTACTACAAAAACTTTAACAACTGTTTTACACTTGTCTAAAAAAAATGTATTTCCAAAATGAACCTTATGTCAACGTCATAATTTAACATTTTTTTAGACAAGTCTTAAACTGACGTAAAAAAGTTTTTGTGGTAAGACGGTTAATACCGTTTTAAGTATTTAGTCCAATTTTTTTTTATTAAATACTGAATAAAATATAAAATCTTACCTTCCATCCAGCCGAAGAGTTGCTGTCTCCCTTATCTTTAAAATATGGCACATTCTGAACCATCCACTCGTATATTTGCGACAACGTGAGCCTGTTGTCTTGCGCCGACGTGATGGCTTGGGTAATGAGATCAGCATAGGAGAGGTTCCCCCACGCATTCCGACGGGACGAATTTTTCTTGGTTCCTACGGCGGGTAGTGGTGGGGCACCTAGAAAATGAGGCTAGATTAGCGGTTTTTTCAGAATCAGATTTGGTATTTTTTGTGATAAATGAAGTATTGATTTATTGAAAATTAATAAATGAAGACGCTGGATGCAGGTCGCCTCCAACAGGTATCTGTGGAGATCTAAGGGGGAGGCCTATGTTCAGCAGTGGACGTCCTATGGCTGAGATGATGATGATGATGAATAAATGATTCTTAGTGGTGTAGGTATCTTTGTGATTGTCTTTATTTTTTCAGCAACAAAGTAGCTTTCTTGGAATCATAAATTTTTACTGAGTAAAAGTGCAGTGAGACATATTTAACTTGAATTACTGACATATTTATTACTTTAATGTACGTGAAGGTATTATCACAATTTAGCACGCTATTAAGAAGGTACCTATTGAAAGATTGTGTGATTGCATATCTGTGTTCGAAATTTTAAAAGTAATGATGTCTTATCTTCGAAAAATACGTCTTTCACGATGATATTTCATTTTAGTTAGATGTTAAACAAAATTAGATTAGAAGTTATGACACCGATATTCAGATGTCGGTATTAAAGAGAAGTGGGTGTGATAAAGAAAATAAAATTTGTTAGTTTGTATGTGTGGGGTAATCGCTTGAAATACTGGACTGATTCCAGAAATTCTCCATGCCTTTTTTTTCTTCGCTCAGGAAAAATGATTAAACTTTTGAGTGCATAGGTACTGTTATGAAAATATTCTGCTACACATTGAAAAAAAAAAAAAAACTTGACAAGTATGCAAAAAACTAAACGTATTCTTGTATGCGTAAATTCTTCATTATTCAACATGAAATATTATTTTGATGACGTTTATAGAAGGTCACAATTAGCATACAATGCCAAATATAGATCGTGAATGAGTAAAAATATTAAAAAGGTATAACTAAACGCCACCTCTGTAAACAGCACATAACCGTCACATATAAGTCAACATTTGTTTGTTTTTATTAACAAACCACGTTCTGAATCTAGTACATGCGTGAATCGTCAATCAAATGACGTGAAAAACCCCCACAATTGCGTGATAATGACGTAAATATATACTTCAGTACAAAATAAATTATAATAACACTTGAATAACCCGTCATGTTTATCTATTGACCACCGGTGACATCCCTAGACTTCGGCAAAATGCGTTATCAATAATTCAACGGGTGTCAACGCAACTAATTCCAATTAGGAATATTAAAATAGAGTTTTAGTTTGAATGTTAAACCGCGATATTATTAGTTTCCTGTAATTACAGGTTTACATGAAACTCGTGATGATGTGCATATAGGGTATTTGCCTCACCAGTCCAGTAGGAATGTCGATTTCAGGTCAGGCAAGAACCAATGTAAATGTTTCAAGTGTTTATTTCACAACAATGAGTGGGTAAAGTTGAAGGATCTTGAAACTAGAATCTTGAGGACACATGGATTTTGAAGTTTGAAATTGTCCATCCACTTTAGGCAAGCGATTAACGCTTATTCTTTCTCTGTATTAGAAGAGCATTCGATCAATTTGGCCAATTAAAAGTCCGATGACGATGATGGAAATATTTAATTGAATGAAAAACTAATATTCAGCATTAGTGGCGTATACGTGCTAATGTGCTAAGAAAGTTCGAGTGCATTAGCCTTTCGCATCAGCAATGTCAAAGCACTTCGTAGGTGTGCGATCATATTATTCATATTAAGCGGTAACGTAACTCAAAGTAAATAAAAAGTCAAAACAATTATCATGCAAAGGTATTCCGATGTTTGAATGTATTTAAAATTATAGTATTTTTATGTGAATTTAAAATAAATAATGTGTGAGAATTATTATACTTTTTCGTTTTATGCGAATTTTTTGCACATAGTTATTTTATGTCCCTACTTAAGGTTTGATAAAATATTTTTGTGTTCTCATAATGAGTATTACTTGAAGTTTGTTTTGTAGTTTTTGTGTTGTTTCATTCTTGTTATTTGCACGTTACGCTACTCCACTATTTGAAATGATGTACCTAGTTTCTTCCATTCAATAGTTTTTTTTAAGTATTATAATATTTCTACGGCTTATGAATACGTGCAACTGATGACAGTTTTAATTTGCCATTATGATTTGCTATATGTTGCGTTTGAAGTAAATTATGAATGAACATTGTATGTACGTAGCAGTAGCAGTAGCAGTATGCAATATGAATGTACGATCAATTTATTTACCACGTGTAAGACTTAAATGTATGGAGAATACACAACGAAGGAACGCGAAGTAAGTACCTACATCATTACCAACAATGTTTTAGAAGTTTAACGATGACACACTACTTCATTTAGTTTGTTTGTTTCATTAAAGGAAAGTACTGTTCGTTAATAATATTTATTACCTATAAATTCCGTTCATTCAGAAAATATGCTCGTTTTATTGCGTTTAAACGGGTTTAAGGTACAATTATACAATTACCTACTTAGTTAAGGCAAAATATGAAAAAAAATATATGTGCCTATGTATAGTTCTTTAAAATAGATAACTACTTATGTTTTTCTTACATACAATTTAATTTGATTGTAATTTAAATTATTCCCATTTTTATAGATATTAGGTATTTATGTTTTGCTTGGTGCGCGAAATATTTTTATACATGTTTATTCTAATTTAACAAAATAATTTCATTACAAATCATTAAAGAAGCAGTACTCGACTCTTAGAGATCAAAAAATATATTTTCATGAAATGAACTGGGAACCTTTGCGTCATACTTATTTTATTTATTCTTTTGAACATTATTCCATTTTATTTCCTCCATGCAGTTGGCTAGGCAGCATGTACTTTTACAGCAGAAATCCTTTATTTTGATAGCTTTTTTCCTGTCACAGGAGGTATATTTATGAAATAGGATACATTTCTGTAAAGTGGTTTTCGTTAAGATGTGAATAGTACGAAACGTAAATTAAATATATAGCTGTTTTTACGCTTAATTTTAAAATATATAATAATAACTATTTACTACACCTCAGCCTCGACCAACACCTCAGGAGGCTCTCGTAAGGCGGCTGGATCAAGGGACTGATTCAGAAGGCAGTACTCCTTGATACGGCGCGTATTGTGAGGAGGTTTCTGTCTCTGGGACCCTAACCACCGGTACCTTGGACCCTGTGCCCGATATCGGTGGCAACCAATTTTTTATATTGTTAAATGTTTTTTATTTTTATATTTAATATTTAAAAATGTAAAATATATGTTTAAAAATAAATAAAAGAAAATAATAAACTATTTACTACTATTGAGTCAAATGAAGATACGTTACGTTCGTTTTTTTTATCGTCCTACTGCTGGGCCCATGCCTCCTCTCACATGGAGAAGGATTGAACATTAATCACCATGCTTGCTCAATGCGGGTTGGTGATTTCAGGCTTGCCAAATTAAGATAAACAAAATATATAGGTACCTAGTGAAAACCATACGTCTACATTTTTGATTTCCATAAACTACACAAAAAAGCTTATCCCTGTGAAGTTTAAAAAACATTTGACCTTTTTTACGTATTTTATATGAACCTAAAGCATAACAAGATTATTAGGTACCCACTCGACTTGGTTTTCATAATATTTAATTATTTTCCTTAGCGATTTGCAATATTTATTTTTGTTTTGACCATAACAATATTTTTAGATGCAGGATATGTAATAGGTAATAATACTCAAGTTGTAACACAAATACGGGTAAGTAAGCAACTATGCTTTCATGAAATACCTAAACGTTAATGAAAAGTGATTCAATATTTCTAGTAGTTTCTATCAATTTAACAAATGAATGAGAAATGACATACGATGAGGTAAAATAAGCAATTAACATGTACTTTAATGATTAATTATTCAATCCGTTAAAACTGGTAACATAACAGCCGAAATTAGTAAGAGAAGAATTTAAAATGTATTCGATATGACGGTGTCACCCTACGCGCCTACGTCGTAGGCCTATTGAGTTTCATACATTTATGCTATCATGTGGTAAATTTGTGCTGCGCAAACAATTTCGATATCATTGTTTTTGCGACTTATTTGTCTACTACCTAACTATACGTGACTATAGGAATGTCAAACTGATGGCAAATGTAGGTAGGTGCAACGATTATTATCCATGCGAGTAACAAATACCTAATTATGCAGGTAAACAAAGATTGTTATTTTTATTTGTATCAGTTCCCTCTGCGTGTTTTTGTTTTTATTGGGATTTTACACGCGGAGTGATTTCGGACTACCTACGTGGGCCGACCTAAATAGCAGCGCGTATCGCGACTGCGACCTCACACTATCGCTTGGTTGGACAAATGGTATTTACCACTCAAATTCTGATTGGAGTTCTTCTTGGAGCCGGTGTCGTCAGCCGCTTCGACGTAGTTGTCTGGCCTTGGTAGCGGCCACGTGTTGGATCGCGCGCGCGTCTGCGGTTCAAAACCGACCTCTGTCAGCTCGCCTAAAGGTTCCAATTCCAGCGTGCCGTCCAGCTCCGAGTGCCCGCCCTGCGACGACCACGGGCTCTGGTATCCACCGCTGCCCTGTATAGACATGTTGCCCACTTTTTCTCGAACAGTGGAATTTTTTGGTAGGTGTGTCGGTATGAGCGCTCACCGGCGCGTGCCGATACCGGCCGTTAGCATCTCAGCGCGCTCTCTTTTCTAATATTTTCCACCGATTAAATCGGTGAAAAGTTAACTACTTCCAGAATTTTCAGAGCCAGATCGAGATCCGAAGAGGTTATCTGTCTTCTGCTTATCGGTTCTGTTATTCGAAGCCAATAACATGTGGCGTCTCGCTAACGTTCATAAACAGCGATGTGCGCAAAGAGCGTCGGCCGTCGGGCCGCTCCCGAGAGGCGATTTTCGCTAAATATAAGCGCGGGCGAGGCGGGGGCGGGGCGCACACCACGTGAGCGACTACGCGCCGATTTTCCAATTCATCACTGGCGGGCTAGAGACGCGATAACCTTGTAACGTGGCTCGAATCGGCCAACAACGGGTAAACTATCCTCTCAAGTCGTCAGAGACGACCAAAGTCCCAAAAACTCGCAAATTCGGACGTCCTTCCGAGTTCAGTATACACTTTGTAACTTTTCCACACTGATAAGAGTTATCACTGGGTCTATCGGGGGATAATTCACGTGTTATGTGGTTTATAGGGGCATATAACAGGTAAGGAGTCACTAAAAGTAGTTTCACGATAGTCCACGCGGTCAGCGATAGTTTTAACTGCGTAATAAGCAGAGCAATGCGCGTGACGCGGCAATTCGTCCTCGGCCGCGAGCGGTCGCACGTACACTGAACCGCGTCGCGAGGCGCGCCGCTTGTGCAAATTCCGCTCAGCGGGCGCCGCACGGCCCGCGGAGAGGAGGGCGGCGGAGGGCGCTGATAGAGAGAAGTGGCGTCGTATGACCGCGCGCGCCCGCCATCTCGGACGCGCTCGCCGCTCCACTGTCCTGCACGCATCTCCGCCACTTACAAACACTCCAACTAAAAGGAAAACTTTTTCAGTTTCAGTGGCAGTCGGCAGCCGCGGCCTGTCGACCTGATAACTGTGTGTAGCGGGCAACGCGTGTAACACTATCAGGCGGCCTCTGCATGCCTCATTGTTTACATACAATTATTTACACGCGTACGGCCGCCTCGTTGGGAACTAATTAATTCCTATGTAGTAGTTGGATCATTAAATCGAGTAAGCACCCGAGTAGGTATATCACATTACGCTAATAATAGTATTAGGTAAGAACTTACCTACCTAGATAAAATGAACCTTGTAAATTTCCATTTGACACAGCATTAATATCTTAACCTGTGGTTACACGGACTGTTGATAACTTTTACTAGTTAAACGATTAATTATAATAATTGTCAAATGCAATCAAAGCAATTTATTGCAAGTTAAAAAGGCTTTCTTCTATGACTCTGCATTATTAGTTTTCTAGAAACTCAACTAAATGTAAGTACTCAGAAGTAGTTACAAGATTTATAACAACAATTAAATTCGAAGATTTTAAGAACAAAAATGCAATATGTTAAATCTATGTACTGTATAATTTTGATACAATTTTTGCGTCAAGTACTTTTTTTAAAAGTACGATATGGAAATTATACGGAACGATTTATTTTAGAGTTGTCCAATTTCCGTTTCTCTTCAAAGGGCCAAAGCTTTTTAAAACAATGAGTCAAAAACTATTACGCAAATATTTACATCAGCAAAAAGTATTCCTTTATTGTGCTACGACCGCGTACTACGCTACGCCCGTTTACTACGCGACGCTCGCGTACTACGCCGTCGCTACGAAGTGATACGTTCCCATCGGTCTTACAGCAGAATAGTATAACATGATTTAACTTAATTCTATGGATATATTAATCAATAAATATTTATTATTTCCTGTCTCTTACAATGTCAACGTGTGTTAAGAAAGATTCGTTTATACTGACTATAAATTCGACACGGTTACGGCAAATACGTAAGAGATTTCCTTGAAAAATGTTAAACGTAATAGCTTGCAAGTCATTGTCAAAACCGTATCAATAACAGAATCTACAGACGAATATAAATTTTAATTTGTTTAAAACTTATTTTATTAAAATAAATTAAGTTTATTTTTCTAATGCTACGATTTCGCAGTTCGTAGCAAGTAGCCCAAATATTTCGTAGCAGGAGGGATAAGAATTTTGCTCTGGATTTTGAATCAAGTTTACTGTCTACGAAATTTTAGGCAAAGCTATATATTAAGTACATAATTATTTAATGTATATATACTTGTAACTGAATAATAATAACGTAACATACAAGTCAAATTCAGACAGTTCTAGTTTTATTACAAGGAACAAAATTAATGAAGGATATAAACAACGCACGTTGCCTACCTCAAATGTTACATTAGTGTCTATCTGCATTGCCAAATTTAAATTTACATAGATGTAAATAAGCAACTTTAATTTCATGCTCAAGGTTTAAAATTTAACTAATCGTAGAATACAGACGATTTTTTTATTTTTTCATGTTCCGTTTGCGATCAAGTGTTACTAGCTGAGATAAATATTTGGTGATCTGAAATTTGCTTTAAAGAAAATCTGTAAGAAGATTGAGTATTTTTCAGGTTATCAGAGGGTGTAACTATAGTGGGGCTGCGGGATTGTTCGATAGAGTTACCGCGGTCCTGGTACATAAAAGGCCTGCGAAGGAACATGATGGGTTTTTGTCAGTGAGAGTCTGACACTCCTTCACGCTGCTAACCCACTGCGGGAGGAGTCATTTGATGATATTCCATAAAAAGGGGTGTAACTATAGTAGATACATCTTTTTCTCCTTGGAAAATATTTATGTTATTGTAATTCAGAAACAATATATGTGACATGTTAAGTTACACATGTTAGAGTGTATGTAGGCATGTGTAAGAGCAAACAAAATAGATTGTTGCAAAAAGTCAAGAGATTAATTACTTTATATGACAAACTCACGACATTGATTTGTAAACTTTTATTAACTTTGTATAATCAAACGAAACAAGGTAGAAGATTGAACGGGAACGAACAAAAACCGGCCAAGTGCGAGTCGGACTCGCTCACGAAGGCTTCCGTACCATTATTTAGAATATGAGTAAAAAATCACGATTGTTGTATGGGAGCCCCCCAAAATATTTATTTTATTCTAGTTTTCAGTGTTTGTTGTTATAGCGGCAACAGAAATACATCATCTGTAAAAATTTCAACTTTCTAACTATCACGGTTCATGAGATACAGCCTGGTGACAGACGGACGGACGGACGGACAAAGGAGCGAAAACATTAGGGTCCCGTTTTACCGTCTGGGTACGGAACCCTAAAAATGAGTACTTCCCATTAAAGTGATGGCAAGTGTTAAAAAGTTATACTTTTCTAGCAAAATGGATGAACTGGATTGACGAAAAAGAATTGATGACAGCTTATTTTTTAATTTAGTTTTCGAACATCATTTCAAATTTCGCGCCCTATGACATTTGTCGTTCTGTCATTGTTCTTTGTACTCTGTGACATCAAGTGCCGGTGTAATTGTGTATTGTATTTCTTTATTGAGTTTTATTAAAAATCTGATAAATAAAACAGATTTAATTAATCTATACTAATATTATAAAGCTGAAGAGTGTGTTTGTTTGATTGAACGCACTAATCTCAGGAACTTCTGGTCCGATTTGAAAAATTCTCTCAGTGTTAGATAGCTCATTTATCGAGAAAGGCTATAGGCTTTTTAACTGGGTTCGTGCAGAGGTTCCCACGGGATGCGGGTGAAACCGCTGCAGAAGCTAGTTTCAAATAAAAGGTTGTGCTTCCACTGCGCGGAAAACTAAAGTTAAGGTAACCTATTATCCGAATATTTTAATAAGAAAAAAAAAAAGTTATCGTACACGAATAATCAGTAACAAATCAGTTTTAATTGTAATATAGTTCTCAATAATATACTCGCGCCAAGTGATCCGGGTAGGCACTTGTATCCCCAAGTATAATTATCGTCTGTAATTTTCCGATCAAGTGTAACCCTGTGAATGTGGGGTAGTTAATTTATTTGGGGAAGAAGCCTTAGCGGCTACAATTAAATAGTTGAAAGGGTCATTACTGAAGATTAACTGGGTGCACATGTTGAGGTTCTCGAGGAAATCTTACGAACATCTTTTTTTTTTTGTTTTACATTGTTTTAGATATACTTAGGTCTACATATATGAATGGGGTTTAACTGTTCACGAGTTTATAATGCCCGTAAACTTTTGTTGCAAATGGTTACTTTTCTTTGTTTACCAATTTATTTTTAAGGAGGAAGATTTTTGATGAACATAATCGTATGAACTTCATGTGCGTGGAAAATAGTAACAATATTTATTGTTAAGAATTAAAGAAAGGGCAGTCGCTCCTTGTATAACACTGGTACTCAGCTACATCCAATTAGACTGGAAGTTGACCCCCACCGTTGGGAAAAAGGCTCGGGAGATGATGTTAAGAATTAAAGAAGTGAGGAAATGTTAACAAGTAACTGCAAGAAATTTTCTTTTCCGAAAAAATCACACCTTAAATTAAGTTAATCGTGTGCACCCAACCCTTACCAATGAGTATCGTTTATGATGTCCACTTCCCTTCCACTGTCCCATGATATTATTCCCCCACTCAATAGGAAGCAGGAAATACTCTCTGTTTCCTTCACTTGATCATTTATATCGCTCGTATGTTATGATTAATTCTTATAAGGGCAGTTGTGATTTGTTGGTGAACTTTTGAGGAAAACTTCTTTTTAGGCGAAATTGTTTTTTGGAATAAAATAACATTGAAGGTTTAACATTTTATTTGTATTGATAGCAAAGGGTAAAGGTGCGTTTTGAAATCTAGCTGCTGACTGCAATTGCCGACCGCACTTGCAGCGACTACGTGAAATAGGTTGATGTCTGGGGGCGACTGCACCGGTCGGTAGCTGTAGTCGGCATCTAGCATTCAAAACATACCTTGACTTTTAATAAGTAGGTACCTGATTAAAATCTGCACTTAATAATCAATATTCAATCCAGATTTTTTTTTTAAATTTTACAATCAGCCCCCACTATCGCTTTTTCATCAAAAGAAGATATAGCTTAAATTGATAATTTTGTAGGAAGTGCTGCGGAATAGGTGGCAGCCTTAATAATAAAAACCGGGATTGTAAGTCAGACAATACAGAGGAAACCCCGAGACGAGACATGGGATGGATAATTTGGGCTAAAAATAAAACAAATGCCGTAGACAAATATTTGATGCGTGTTGTTATTCAGTGTTTGGCAACTTTGATAGTTGCGTACATCAAGTGTTAGTTGGCACATTACATCTACCTATAATTTAATGCAAGTACAAGGTAGAGGAATATATGTCACCGGAAAATAATAAGAACCGCTAATTAACTTTCGTAGGATTCTAAACAAGTGATAAATTGTATTAAGTATGTAGGAAATCCACGTATCCACGTAGATGAAAATGGATTTTTATAAATCGGAAAATAGAACTGCAAACATATTTGTAAATTTTGTATAATGGTCGGTAGCCTGTTGCCGGTAAAAAGCTTTGATCCGAAGACATTTGCTAGAAATATCACTAAAACGGCTAGTATTTCTTTAATTAGCGTCAAGCTTACTTAGATATTTAAAATAACGAAATAAAACCTGAATTGCCTGCACCTGCAGTCTCCCAAATCAAACTCAATTTTCCATAGCTCTTAGAAAAGATTGACTAATCAACTAAGTCACATACCTATTGGATAAAAGCTAATCAGTGTCCATATCTGTATATTTTTTACTATCCTTTTTTTGGCGATAATTAATAAAACAGCTGGTATAATTTAAATGCTAAAAATACCACACTTCTTGTAGACAAGACGGAAATAAAATTATTTAAACGACGAGTTAATAATCATGATAGCAATAAAATTACGTCTATGTTAAAAAATCTAGTTAAATACCAGTGGTTGGTATTTAAATATTCAGCATATTAGGTGTTTAGTATTCAGGTCGAGTTCAGATTACTAAATGTACTAATGGTTATCTACATATTATGTAGGTAGGTATGGCAATTATTTGAATTTAAACAGTTCAGTTAAAACCTACAGATATTTGATCTTAATTAATTCGTACCACACCAACCAGAATTGAATATTATTTATGTGAGAAAAATATGAACTTTATCAGGTTAGATTATTTGGTGCTGTTAAAAAACTAATGTCTTCGTTCCAAGTCGGCATGACACACCTCGTTCCCAGCGGGGCCCAGCAGGGCCAAGGCCTGCCGGGGCTGCGGGTTGTTCGAAAGAGATACCGCGGCCCTGGTACATAAAAGGCCAATGACGGAACACGACGGTTTTTAGTCAGTAAGAGTCTGACACTCCCTCACCGCTGCTAACCCACAGCGGGAGGGGTCAGTTGATGATTTTTGACGTCGTTAAAAAAAAAACACACCTCGTTTAGTCAGTCTAAATGTAGGTACTTATTCTAATTTCAATTCCCAGACGGGATAAATGTAAAGTTTAATCAGGTACTTAAGTATGCGGGCAACTGCTATCATACATATGCATAAATAATGTTATGCTAATACAGAATAGTATTACAATTAATATAAATCTTTTGTGCATTCGTAACGTCTGTATGACGTACTTTGAATATTTTAAAACAATATAATACTGATAGATTGTAATGCATTCCGTGATTAACTATTCGTTTCGGTGGCATTTGGCGCTAAGCAATCTTCCGTCAAGACTTACATGTTTTGATCGAATCGAAATCGATAGATTAGCCTTATAGATAAAGTGGTTTAGATTTAGAGGTCGAATTACTTTACAGTGCAGAATAATGGTATTGGATAAATATCTAGGTGGGTCTTTTGTTTAATTGATACTCTATTGACTTTTGTTATCTTATTTGTTCTATAACCACTGAGACCCAAACAAAAAAAAGTTGACCAAGACTAGAACCCTGTTGAGTACCTGAAAGTTAATTACTTATATTATTTTTACATATGGGTCTTGAAAATATATGAGAAAGGTACTCAAAATTTTAATTATTTTGGACTGGAGAATTTCAAACTGTATCAAGTAAATGCATGATCATACACATATGTTTCTACATATGGGCAGGTAAGTCAAAGACCACTGCAAAAAAGTTTTATTCAGTTTAGTACAAATTTAGTTTCATCTTGATATATTCAGTCAGTCAATATTTATGTAGTTACTAGCCGTACTACGGCTATGATGTCTTTCAGCATTATATTTTCAAAACACCGGTAGCTACCCACCCAATTATTATCAGAGTAAATATTTGGCACTCGTTGACATCCTGGTTGATTACAGTGCTAATAAATTATATAGTGCAGGCAACCGTTTTATTGGTAGACAACATTATAATTTGTTTCGGTCGTAAAACTACTACGCATTGCTACTACTCACCTATTCACTTGTTCACGCTCTACCGGCTCTGTAATGATACTTTTTAACTGGCTACATTTTTAAGTATCCCATTAAAGTGACAGCGCCATCTGTTGACGGACGTCGCAATCTGTTACGCTACTAGCACGTTCAGTGACGTGAGTTTTCCTGTCTAACAACACGTTTTAGTTCCAACAAAATCTGCAGAGGACGCTACGTAGTAACGCGTATCTAACATAGATGGCGTCGTCTAGGGTTTGCTTAGCTCCCGAAAGATCCGAGCCATCCTTCCCAAAGTTACACTTTCATGGAAAATCGGGAAAAGCCATCCCGGATACGATTCAGTCGGTTCGGGGCACTCAGCGCGCGAACTTCCCTAACCCATTCCCTTGTGGTTGACTACAAAGGGCTGAGTTTAGTGGTTGCGCCTTTACCTTTTAAATCTTGAATGGACATTTAATTAAAAAAAAATATATCTAGCTTTACTCAGGCAATTTTTTGCCGGGTTTACGCTGTGATCAAAACTTTTAAAAGTATTTTTGTAAGGAGTAAGGATTTACGTAGTCGCTGCCGGATATAATGATCGGTAAGTAATTTTTATATGTGAAGTTCTACTTATTACTATCATATATTTACAGTTTCCGCATATCAATACTTTTGCTAAAGAATAACTACTATGAAACAGTTAGTTTAGTTTCATAGAATTAAGATATTTTTAATAACTGGGCTGTTTATATGAGCCATGCCAATTTACAAAGAAGGGAGTGTAATCAAATAATATTAAATCTAGCTATGTTAAAATCGGTGTACTTAATTTGATTTTCTCTGAAAGTAATATTAATTTGGTAGATACTTACGGCTAAGTTTACTTCAATACCTATTTAAGAAATAGATGAAAAGCGTAAACTCGAAGTTTGGGTAGTGCCTGAACAATGTTTGTTGTAGAAATATTTTTAAGTACCTAGTGAGTTTTCTTCTAGTCTAGAAAGAAAATAATTTCTTAGTAATTGTCTGCCGTCATGGTGGCAAGTCCTTAATGTGAGATAAAACTAAAGGTAAGTACATTTTCGTTTAAAATAATGGGTATTCAGAATCCAAAATTAGGTTTCAAAATTCTGGAATATACCTATAAAACAGCTTTCTTTGACGGTTTTTTTTTTCAATTACTGATGAAAGTTAATATACATATAACAGAAGAACATTCTGGAATTAATACTATGTTGTGACATTCGATTATATTGAAACGTGGACATTAAGAGAAAACAGAGTGTTTTCGATTGGCTAAAAAAATAATTAGGTATACCAACTCCGACGTAAAACATAATATTTATCGTTTCTCCAATACGATATCGTATGTAATAATATTGCGAAGCGGACCAAATAGGTAAAAGAGATTTTCTCGATTTTATTATGTCATACGTGTGATCAAATAAAATGGAGTAATAATTTTGCCGATCGTCAAAGGTCCGTTTTAGTGTTATATTTATTGCTCGACAGTAAAGTTGAATGTCCAACTTGAAACAGCAATATATGAGCACCATAGGGTTGTACAGGGAATCGTTCCAAATCGAGTGTAATTCGTCAGGTAATTGCGATTACAACAAAATGTAAACGGCCCCTACGGGACCCCGTTTTTGTGACTGTTTGCAAAGCCGCCTCGATAAACTGAGGACATTGATTAAACAAAAAGGAAATATATTTCTTATTATATTTGGACATGTATTTAACAAATAGGACATTTCAATCATTTTAATTTGATGTGCTACATTATTCGCTAATTATTGAGAAATACATATATTATGTTTTACCTAAGTATAAAAGAAAAATACATTAACCACGGAAAAATCTGCCTTCTCGCATTACTGTAATATGTCTCCGCTGCAAAAGAAAATGCAAATTATATTATCAGTTAAAGAGGCGGTTCTGTCGTCGGGATTTAAGATTCGTTTTATTCAAATCCCACTCATGGCAATCTCTGGAGCATAAAACTGTTTGGGACGTGCCCATTGGATTATTTCTTAAAGAATAGGATTTGGGCTGTACGATATGTTCTCATCCCGATGTCGACCGTCCCTCTGTCCTTTTGCCAAATACCTTTGATATCGCACACCTGTTGTTCCGAAGATGCTTTGCGATAGGTTTTTATTGCGAAAGTACTTTTTGAAAAGTTTTTCAATTTCAATGGGTCTGCACTTATAATATCTCTGTGTGTGATAAAGGATTTTCGCGTTCTCAGTCAGGTAGTTGGTCGTGGTAGCTTGGCAGCGTGTAAATAATTTGGTATTTTCTTTGGAGTCGTTTTGTCCTTATGTTATTTGCATTAAGGTTTTTCACCATCATTTGGAATAGGACAGATATATTTTTATTCTAATCGACACTTACAAGTCCTTGTTTAATGTTCATGACTAAACTTAATGGTTCGTTAAGCCTTAAGCTGTGTAACTTTTGTATTCAAAATGTTATCTCCAACGACAGCAATTTACAAAATTAAAAACAGATTAGCACGCAAAATCACAAATCACCGCGAGCGGATAAATTAATTCCCTCACTTTGAATTGATTAGCTTAAACTTTCAGTCACGTAGAACGTTCTAGCAAACTTATCTACAGTTACAGTCAGCTATTGTTTAATATCTGACGACAGTTTGTGCCCTTTAAGTTAAAATTGGGGAACTGGGCTCGATAAAGAAACTACGCGACCACATTCACAAGAAATTGGCAGAATCGCTACCATAGCTTGTTTTCTATACTTTTTTATTTTTATTTTTTTTATTCCTTTGTCTCTCATGGCAAATGTAATATGTATGTATGTATATATGTTATGTTTATGTATTATTGTCCATATATTCTATATATATATATATATATTTTATTCTTCTTTGCATGTAGATTATATTAAAAGCTGCACCTACCACTGCTATTTCCCCACCACCCAAAGGTAGACTGGGAGAAAACGCCTAAGGCGTTAAGTCCGCCATTGTACTATTTGTGCAAAAAGTGTTATAAATAAATAAATAAATAAATAAGTTACGTTTAACCCTTTGTTTTATTGTAAGGTAAGGAAGCTGTACCTAATCTCTATAGTACTTCAGTGTTGTGCTTTTAATTCTATGTACCTACAGAGTATCTATTAACTCTTCGTCTTCTTACCCTGATCCCAATTTTATTTGGGGTCATTTTCCCAAAAACCATATCAATAAATATTGCATAAAATAACAAACTAATACAGAGGTTTAATTAAAGTACATGCTCCGAGCCTTTTTCCCAATCATGTTGGGGTCGGCTTCCAGTCTAACCGGATTCAGCTGAGTACCAGTGCTTTACAAGAAGCGACTGCCTATCTGACCTCCTCAACCCAGTAACCCGATAGATATTAGATATTAATTCAACCTTTTCTACATTTTCCACCTCGTCTTTTATTTTCTAAATAAAAACCAGACTTTCATTCTACCTAGAAAATAATCTAATTGGTGGTGTGTTTCTATTAAAATCTAATAAAAGTTGCTAATTGCGGCGGTGGTGGGTCGACCCCCAGCTTTTTAAAGCTTAGTTTCCTTTGTTTCTCGCGTAATTTGCAATTCCTTTCGCCACCGCTCCATAAATTAAGACAGTCAGTAAGTAACAACATTAACAGTTCGTTGCTGCGAAAAGATTTTATCAGCTGTATTTCCCTAGAGTTTTACAGGACTTACATTGCCTAAGTATATGTAGAGGAAGTTGTTAGTGCAATTGAAAATACAAAACACAAATAAAGCTTTGAACTATTAAATTATGTAGGCCTCTTTGTTTTCAGGAGGTGTTAAAATGCTAGTGTTAGAATAGATGAAAGGCCAAAGTTTTAACCTATCCGTGTTTCCAGTTAATATGAATAAGGTTCAGTTCTTCACTAACGACTTAAATTGGATCGCCTACGAAAAAACCACACGCCGTAGCAAACTGCTTTCCTTGTATTTTAACATTCAGTAACTGAAAACAGAATCCGTCTACCGACCACAAGCAATTTTATCGTGTTATTTTTTGTCCCTTTATATTGGTTTTGCCCAAAAGAATATATGTTTGGTAAGACGTGAACTGTCGGACAGTGTTTTTTTTAAACTCCTTTGTAATACGGACAAACTGAATGAAGAAGAGACTCACCAATGAGATCATTAAATATTGCTGAGTAAGTAAAGAATTACTGTTTTAAATAATACTATTATGAACAGGAGTTACATAGCTACCCGATTCCACCATTCTGAGATCATCGGCAAGTATTCCAAACGTATTGATGATCATAACATAGAATATATTCATAAATGTATCATAATTCCCTCGGATTTGTAGCTTGAAGTGGTTTGTACGGAAAATCCATGTTTAATTACGGGAAATAATAAATAATCCGTGCGTAATTCTTTGCCATTGGCAATGAACTGGGTGTATTGAATATGCATGGTGATTGCGCACCTTGATAGCAATAAACAGGCTTGAAATTAGATTTACGAGATGGAATAGGTTCTCAATTGGCTTGTAATCTGTAATTTGCGCATTAGCATAGCTGCTTGAGAAGATTGCTTGTACCGCAAGGATTTTCTAACTGATCCACGCGCTTCGCTCTAAAACAATTGACTTTAACTTCAGCACCTGCAGATTGTTAGCGAAATGTCTTCATGCACTGTGTACCTTACACAAGTTAGTCTTACTTGGCAAATACCCCTCTGTTTAATACCAGATCCGTACACTTGCTAATTAAACTTTGTATGTTAGACTTTGTGTTGGGAATGTATGAGTTCGTCAAAGTTTGCCCAACTAACACGTTACGTGTCGGTAATTACGTAGGTATTGGGTAACTGCCACAACAGTTTGTTGTCCGTCGCGAATACAATTTGTGTGACGTTACAAGTTACAGAGCTGGGCTGTGCCAGGCCAGTGGAGCGGTCAAGCGCTCCATGTTTAGTGTTCGCAGAGATTACAGAGGACATCGGGAGCTGACAGTGAAACTATCTGGAACGCGGTACTTACAATGATTGCTTTAGAGTTGTCCCAGACTATGTAGTGTTAGACAAATCTGTACTGGCACTGGTTCTATTGCATTATGCAATTTTGTGTAGCTATTTTTCCATTCGCTAGTACCATTAACCCTAATAAAGCATAGCGGCCTAAATTAAGTTGATTCGCACACAAAGAGAATTTTAATAAAAAATAACACATTTGAACAAAAATACCAAATTGAGCTCTCAACCAAAATGGACTGAACAAAATGCAATTAGACTAAAAGCAAATTTTTCACTCGTACCACATTGATTTGAAATGAAAAACAGTTGAAAATTTTTATGAGACAGATTGATAAGCGAGCTGCACTAGAATAGCATTCCTCAAACGGAATGTTCTGGAAAACGTATTGCATACGACAGCTGTCGTAGAAGACCTGGTACGGTTTTACAGTGAACTGCAATACGTTTCAAGCAATTTCATTACATGTTTCAATGGCTTGGAGCTGTTGTCTTATGTCGGACTGTTATTCGACGGTGGCACTTTGTTTAATAGTCTCTTGTTTGTTGGGATTCGATTATATGCTGCTTGTCTTGTTATTTACTGCATTGTCTAGTAGTTGTAGTGGAATCGGGTATATATTTTCAAGGTAGTCTTTTCTTGACCAGTGATCTTGAGTATATCGATATCAGAAACGCAGTCAGCCTCTTAATGGGCATCCATAGAGCACTTCTGCGAATACTTTATTTAGCCAGAATGCCAGAGGCTGTCTAAAAACTCCAATCCGTAATACCCAACAGGCATAACCGTAAGCTTAGCACATGATAAAACAACTTCTTGCCAAGTAACTTCAAAGACCTGTTAAATACGTTTTAGTAATAAACAAGATGTGTTTAACAATGTACCAACCAACCCTACGTTACAGAAAACCCTTTTGTTTACACGGAAAAGGGTTAAAAGATTAATTCACATTTATTTGCATAAGTATTTTGGGCACTTTATCGTACTCACATGCTTTCAAAGTAGATTAATTAAACGAACGTTCGTCGGATAAGTAGGTACGTAAAGGTAAGTAATAAAACTTGGATGTTTCTACTTTGTCATGACCTAAAATCTATTTACGTGTTTAAGTACTATTTGCAATCGTACTTTTCGTCCTAAAACGTCCTTATGAGCTCCATTTGGCTCCAAACTATCAGTGATAAAGCTGTGTCTCCAGTGCTAGCGATTGTTCGACCTCCATTTATCCTCTTGGTTATAAATTCCACTTCAATGATTTCGTTCTATAGGTATCTACGCTCTATTGTTTTAAAGCCTTGACTCAAACCTTTTATTGCTTGTGTAGACATCAAAACTTTTATCACGTACTCGTTTTGGCAAAAATCTATAGTCTTTTGTAGTCTGATTCCCAGCTTTGTTTGCGCCTGATTTAGTTTTGCTGTCGTTAAGTGCATCGGTTCACCTCATCATGAACTATGTCAAGGGAAGCTTGGGCATAACAAGTATAATGTTGCCTCGTGTTTTTGATACATTTTCAAGATATTAGAATAATAATGTGATGAGCCTGATTACTTAACAGCGTACTTATTTAAACAGAGCATCTGCCTAGAATGTCGAAAGCCTCAAGTTTCATGTTTCGTTGCACAGGTTTAATACTATGTCTAGACTTTGCTAACATGTAATGGAAAATTGAAAAAACTGTGTGCACTCATTATTCGGGCTTTATAGCATAACTTCTTTTGTAATACCAAAAATATTTATTATGGGTTAGGTATTTACTGTCAAATCGCCAGTTGTATAAATTTCGGTAATCTGATGGCTGGTTAAGATTTGGTTATAGTTATCTATATGATGCAACCCACCCTAAGTAATTGCTTCTTCACGTCCCAAATCGCCGTCACTTGGACCTTATCTATTTCGTAAGGGAGATACTTGAATAAGAGATCTCCATTACTGTGGAGTAGTGACGCTAACACTTATTTGGACTTGAGGTACTTTAGTGCCATTCGGTGCCTCTCGCTAATTGTTTAGGGTACGCTTGAACTTAGAACTTTAGAGAAATAAAATTATGACTTTGCAGCTTGAGTGTGTGCTAACTTTTTGGTATAAGTATTCTTGACATGAAGTTTTAATGATTTGTAAGATACAACATGTCATGGGTTAGTAGTTATTTAACAAAAAAAATACGGTTAGTAGCAGTACATACCATTATATTTTTATTATTTGATATCAATCCCACCTTGTTAGGAATATTTATCATTGCCTTTACCCATTACAGCCTATTTAAAATCTCATTCAAAACATTTTCATGATACCATTAGACGAATACCTTTTACCGAGATTAAAAAATCAGCTCCATCCGTCGGTGCCAGCAAACAGCTTTAAAATGTAATTTCGGTACTCCAAAATTAAAAATTAATCACGCCAACTTTCTATGCGGCGCTCTCGTTAATACGTCCTTAAGTCTGTTGGCAAAAAATCAAAGTTTAATCGTACCATCAGAGGGTGACGGGGTGTGAGTAAATTCAGCCAACTAATGGGGCTGCTACTCAACCCGACCACGTTATTTATTATTCAGGGAGGCTCGCTGACCGTGGTTGCGGCAATCACTGGGGTGATCATTCAAATAGCCAGTTGCGGACCAAACAGACGTTCGTGTTTTGTCTTGGTTTTGGTCGTAAAACCGAAAGATAGAATACCGTAGGATTCTTAAATATTATGTGTGTTAGGAAGCCTGGTTACATCATTGTCTTATTTTTTTATCGTTATGACTAAAGATAACTAAAACTATAAAACGAAATACTTTTTTATATAATTTTACACTTTGTTACCTAGCGTAACCTTCGTCAATCGATCTCATAAACTTTGACTCCCCGACACAAACCCAGTTGTCTCGTCTGTTAGCGCCTTGTATAAGTGTTACAGCAATATCAGATTTCGTCCATTTTGTACCACTACGTTGGGTCTATATCTGTTAGTTAAGCGACAGTTGCCTCGCAACAATAACAAATGTCCCAGTTAAAATGCAGATAAACCAGGTACCATCCGCCAGAAGTTTGCCTCTCTCCATAGCGAATTTTATCCTATAGCCGCCTAGCTACATAGATAGCTGCTTTATGCCCGGGTTAAAATTAACATAGGAGATAATGTTTAATAAAAAGCCAACCGTTATTTATAAGTCCGTTTTAATTTAGCAGTAGGATAATTTTGAATTCGACTAAGTTGTCGAGCAAAAATTGCAATTTACGGCAAAATTATTTTTGATCCATTTGAACGATGTTCATTCCTAAGTCAGTTTGTAAGATTCAAATAACATTTTGTACATCACGTCCAAAAAATATATAGGTAGCAGAGAACTGAATGAGTGAAAGTTTACATAAATCATTTATTACATATTCAAACGACTTACTTTATATTCTTAACGAAACGAACGCTTGAATCGAATTTCAGGATTTTGACGAAATAAATCAATTTCTCGGGTACGATAAAACGGTTTATCTGGCTTTAGATCCTGAGGGACCCCATTTGAGAGGTCAAATAGGCAACCGAGCTAAGCTCGGTTTTGGTAAAACTCATTTAGAAGGTCTAATGGGATGTATAGTAATAGTAACCAATATGTTTAAGCGGTATCTATTTAAAATGGAATATCAAAATTATGACAATCATATTTTTAGCATAAGTTAGGTACAGTAAAATCCATACATCACAAGACAAAATCCGGTTATTAATTGAATTTTAGTCACATACTAAATGGCCGAACCTGCTCACTATGCCTTGATGGTTAGACATAATTATTTCGTCATTGAATGGGCTGAGTAATTTACGGTTGATGAGAAAGCTCCCGAATAAGCCGAACATCGTTGTCCGGAATATGCAAGCCACGCACGGCGTGTAACCCGACCGAAGCATGTTGCGATGTTAGATCGTTCATAGTGCCTAATTGCAGGTAGCAAGCACATTTGGCCGATCTGCCGTAACATTGACGTGGTATGAATTGACCGGCCACATTGCTTACTAGACTACCGTGTATCTATGATTTGTAATTAATTATCGTACAGCATCTAACACTGATCCTGTTCGGATGGCTTTTGTTTGTAGACTATTTGGCTTCTAATTTTAAATGTTTAACTTTCATAACGAAAAAAGGCGTAAATATTTGATGTAGCGCATCGTAAAAGTTTTCGGTTTTGAGTTTGCACCGATGGCAGTCGATCTCATAATGTATTAGATAGCTTGTTTGACGCTGAAAGTTGTTCGATCCCTACCATGACATGATCACTTGGGGTACCTATATAATAATGTAGATAAGGCGTGCACGTATATCTTATGGATATGCAGGTGATGCAAGCTGAATATACTAAATAAATGTTCAAAGTTCTTATACGACTTGTAACTGTTTTATTGCTGTAGTGAACCAAAGTCCCATTCGCAGACTTGCACATTGGCACGTACCACAGCTTTCTGCAGCTCTTAAGATACAACGCCAAGAGCAATAACGATATCGACAAAGCGATTTAGGTGTATGTGCAATAAATGAACTAACAAGACGGTTACAATGACACCTTTAGAGACTACGAATAGTCTTGTCAATGCATTTTATCCTATGAAACCAGACTTAAATATGAACATGAATTTGTCTAAGAGGTGGAAGATATGCTAGTTATAGGGATAGATAGATTCTGTTAGAAAGAAATGCAGTAATTCTACATCAAATCAACTAACTCTCGGCTCAACTGTCTCCCTTCAAATTCATAGTTATTGGACCGTAAGACGAAATCTAATTCTTCCTATTCAATAAACGAATTAAACGTAAGAACGAGAAGTTTCGGGGTGATGTCAACAAAAGCCTTAAACTGTAACAAACTTTGTCTTATTATATAGAATGGTTTAAACTTGTCTGTGTACTCGTACTTAATTTAATTGGAACCAGGAGAGCAGAAAGTGAAGAAGTTACTTTTTGTTAGAGTCACTCACGATTCCTTTGTTAGGTAAGTCGTCATTGTGGGCGAAGCAATTGTCAGTTAGTAGGTATTTAAGGATCTTTGTAACCGCGTTAGACAACCGGTATTCTTTGTAAAAGTTCTTAACGTATTGTTCTTAAATGAATGTTTGTTTTTTGTGTAAAATATATTAATTCTTATCAGCCTGAAGGATAAAGTTTTCTACCTGAAAGGCATTAAACCTTTAGCTATTTCATAATGACCATAAATTCTAACATATTCTTTGACAAATTCAACAAACTCATCGAGAGAGCTACCCTTCACTTATGAAGGTCTAATAGTCAATAAACATAATATAAATACGTTAATTTTGCAGGGCTGTATGTAGGTACGTATATTCACGTCTTGAGAATTCCGTGGTACATCGATCATTGTTTATCTTATCTGAGCAGCGGTTTGGGGAGTAACACTTGTGTTGATGGTTGTATATTATGGTTTAGCAGTTAGCATCCCAATAACATAACCTGCTTAATGGAAATTCGCTGGAGGTAATTTTGTGGAGTCTTTAAAGCCTTTACACAGTTAGACAGTCATTTCCCTTCAAATTTTTTTAAGATTGAGTAAGGAGAAAGAACAGCTTAATGCCGGATAGCTTGCTTTGTAAAGAACCCAGACGCGCACTTAACTTCGAAACCAACTGACTAAAATCGGGAACCATGATGGTTTCCAATTCAGAAGCTACACATTTTAAAGTTGTAGAAATTAATATAACGTTGACATTTTTAATCGCAGTGAAGTATATAGAATTTGCATTTCATATATGGATAGTCTAGACCGGCACCGTCTAAGTTTCAAGTAATCTGTGCGATATACGGAATGTGAGATATGCGGAACTTTGCAAGACGAAGCCAAGGGTAATAAATCAATGAAAAGCTATTTTAATATCGCTTCTTCAAGTTTCTTGTTTTAATTAAGTACACATTTCTGAACCAGGAGGGACTGAAAATTATTTTAGAACTTCTATTTTGAAGATTAACATGATAAACAGTATTATTTTATCACATAACTATACATCGTCTTTTGATTTGTGTCTAATATTGTTAGATTGAGGTTGATACGACAGAATACTGACAGATAATTTCATACTGTTTTTTGTATAATGATAATTGAATGCATGCTGTGATTTCCTATAATTAAGGAAACACAAGAAAAGTTAATATCTGTTCCTAAAACCTGTCTGTAATGTGTATTTCTTGTTGGAAATCCAAATAAATAAACTTGTAACACTATTAGGGATTATAATATTTAGGTTGTTTTGACGATTTACCTAACTAGAGAATGAAGATAATAATGTAACCATCATAAAATTTGTCTTTACGAAACATTATAGGTAATAATTTCTTACTTCACCGATATTTTCCCAAGGATGCAATATTTAACATACTTTCGTATAATATTTGGAATGCCAGAACGATCGCAGATGGGGTGCACTCATGCAATGCAAACTGAAATACAGTTCAGTTGCTTTACAGTAGAATAAGGGTGCATACATTTATAGAATTTCCTAGAACCATACTAGCATGATGACTATAAATATGAATTTTAATAAAGTACCAGAGAACATAAAACAGACTTTAATGCAGTCACTACGGTTTAAGTCTGACTACCTAATATATTATGTCATCAGTATTCGTTTGAGTTCAACGAACCCATTTATCTCAAATCATGATAATACCTACACCTACATTTACGCCCATATATTGTGGTTTGCTTTGCTATAGGTATTACAATAGGTTTCAACGTAAAATGTAGCCGGATCTTACTAATATTTCCAGGGAGTCCCTATAGTACAAGCAAACAAGTTATTTTTTTTTGAGGTTACGAATATTTTATTCCCCGAAACTGTTGGAGCTTTTGTATCATCAATAATAAGGTACTCAACCATCACACACCTATCACATAGTTTAAAAGCCATCTTATGTTCACAACTTCCATGAAACCGAAATCAAGTCGCTGTTAAGAATTTGTTAACACCCCTAACTTGGCATCCAAGCAGATGATAGATCAATAAGATTGTATGACGAAGTTGTAGAGACGCTCGAAGTACAATAAACGCTCAAGACGATCTTTTTTTTTTTTTTTTTTTTTTAGCGACGTAAAATCATCAAATGACCCCTCCCGCTGTGGGTTAGCAGCGGTGAGGGAGTGTCAGACTCTTACTGACTAAAATCGTCGTGTTCCGTCATAGGCCTTTTATGTACCAGGGCCGCGGTATCTCTTTCGAACAACCCGCAGCCCCGGCAGGCCTTGGCCCTGCTGGGCCCCGCTGGGGTTGCTGACATCTCTTTGAGGAGCGCGTGGAACAACGCGCGCCGTCGACACGGGTCTGTCGTCTAGAAAGACAGAGGGACGATGAGCCACCCGAACTCACCGCCCACAGACCCACGCCTACGGTGGCCGGGAGTCATCTCGCGACACCCGGCGCCCATGGTGTCTACCTGGTCCAGCGCGGCGGCCGGGATGAGAGGTGCGAACTCTCTGGCGTTCCGCCTCCTCCTTCTCGAGCATGACCGCTTCGCAGAAGGAGGCGACGGCATCCCATTCCCTCTCGCCCCGGACCATGGCCTGAACCAGGGCCGGACGCGAGAGGTCGCCGCCGCCCAAAGCCTCGACGAGGACCCGGCGGTGCCCTTCCCATGCGGGGCACACCTGGACTGTGTGGTCCACCGTGTCCTCGGGGCTGTCCGCACAATGGTGACACCCGGGCGCCTCCTCACGACCGATTCGGTGCAGGTACCTCCCGAAACAACCGTGTCCGGTGAGGACCTGCGTCATGCGGTACGTGAGGGCGCCGTGACTCCTTCCGAGCCACTCCTCAAAGAGGGGACTTACCGCCACGATGGTGGCGTGCCCTGCACTGGGTTGCGACAGTCGCTCCCTCCAGGCCACCATGAGATCGCGCCGGAGCTCCGCCCGCTGCGCGACAACTTGCCGCGGCAACGGGGTTTCTCCCCGGCGCTGAGCCTCCTCGCGCCAGTCGTACAGGCGCAAGAAGACCCTCGCCTCCAGATCCCACGGTGGCAGTCCAGCAAGTAGGCCAGCTGCTTCGCGGGAAATCGTGCGGTACCCCCGGATTAGCCTAATGGCTATCACCCTTTGGGGCACGTTCAGGTAGTGTAAAGCCCGCGGCCGTACCGAACGTGCCCATACCGGGGCCCCGTAAAGGGCCATGGACCGCATGACCCCCGCGTAGAGTCTGCGGCAGGGGGCGTTTGGGCCGCCCAGGTTGGGCAGGAGCCGCTTGAATGCAGCACCTGCCTTCTCCAGTTTGGGGCCCAAACGTCGGAAATGCTCGACGAAGTTCCACCGGCCGTCGAGGACGAGTCCCAGGTATTTCATCGCCCTCTCGACGCCGATGGTAACCCCCCCCACCGTGACCTGGGAGCCTGAAGGTGGCGCGTTCCGAAGCCCATGAAAGCACATGGCCTCGGATTTGTGCAAGGCCACCTCCAGGCCCAGCAGCTGGATCCTCTCGATGACTGTCGCAACCCCGCGCGTCATTATGTCGGCCGCCTCCTGGTGCGACCTCCCTTGTGCCAGAACCAGCGTGTCGTCAGCGTAGCAGACCACGCTGACGCCGCTAGGGAGGTCGGCGCGCAGCACCCAGTCGTAGCCGATGTTCCACAAGAGCGGCCCCAGTACCGACCCCTGCGGAACACCGCACGACATTTCTCGCCGGTTCCATTCCCCGTTGTGACCAGGGTAGATGATGGACCTATCCGACAGATAGGCCTCGACCACGCGACGAAGGTAGGTCGGCACCCGGTGATACCGGAGTGCCTCCCTAATGCAACTCCAGGGAAGGGTGTTGAAGGCGTTGGCGATGTCAAGAGACACCGCCAAGACGACCCCCCCCCGGGACACAGCATCCCCCGTCGTGAGAGCTCTCACGCGCATGATGGCGTCCACCGTTGAGCGCCCCTTGCGGAAACCGAACTGGTGGTCCGCAAGGTCCGGCCCTATCCCCCCAAGGTGCGCGACGAGGCGGTGTGCGACAACTCGCTCAAAGAGCTTGCCCACCTCGTCGAGCAGCACGATAGGCCGGTATGGCTCAAGACGATCTCAATTCGTAAAAAATTAGACTGACTTACTATACATACAAGATCATTATGGCAACACCGTGTCAGAGCAAAAAAATATGTATTCTGTCCAGCCAGCATCCCTCGCGTGGTTATGAATAAAACAAGATCTTTTTCTATGTATACTTTTTTTCAGTTCAATCATATTTGATTTTGGAACAGAATAGTTTCTAAACTGCCTGTCTAGAGTCTGTGTCGTGGAGATACGGTGTATATCGATGTCTTTGGTATACACAGGAGCATTCGACAGCGTCACTGGCACGGCTTAAATGGCGGAACAATGTTCTCGAATGGTTTCGGGCCGGATTTACTTCTCAAGCCCCGACAAATATGACGAATATTGATTTAAAATATTCACGCCAGTGAACGTCAATAGGATTATGATTAGGTATAGCCTTCTTACTCGTCTGTCAATATACTTCGGAGTTTTATATTAAGCTGGGTCTAATGTTGACTTTGACATTTAAGTAATGCACCTACTGCCCGGTACATGTACATATCGGGTGTGTCGTACCTAATCACATTAAATCCTATCACATATACCTACATACTTTATTATATTCTATGGCGAATTGTAACTTTAATCTCGACTAAAAGTTTGCAGTTTGCGGAGGATCTAACAATGCAAGTCGCACTCTTGTCTTCGACGTCCCTACATCGAGCATAACGTATTGAATCTAAAGCTGGGTGATTGGATTTACCACTCAGCGGCACGCTTGAGGACGAGTATCGCACGGCCAATAAGGTCTTAAATAGGATTGCACCTGCCACATTCGTACAATGCATCTTAAACGATTCCAATTCTTCGTTCTTTAAGAGAATACTTTAA
This sequence comes from Helicoverpa zea, assembly GCF_022581195.2. Classification (NCBI taxonomy): domain Eukaryota; kingdom Metazoa; phylum Arthropoda; class Insecta; order Lepidoptera; family Noctuidae; genus Helicoverpa; species Helicoverpa zea. The sequence continues at coordinate 6,540,905 of NC_061458.1, read as the reverse complement.
AAAGTTAGAGAAATGTGAGAAGATATGATTTTTATTTTTGAACTTCGATCAATTAGTTGTCAAATCTATTTGTTAAACAAACCCATTAGCTTATCGGATGTCCATTGCAATTGTAGATTAATTAATTGTCAGGAGCATACCTGGACTTTATCCTTTTTATCTAGTCCATACTTTTTTATGAATTAGTTTGGTGTGATGTAGTCTCGATTGGAAAGATGAATTAAACTTGCATACAGGGATCTCGATACTTACTTAGAGCAACTCTATGGTGATTGGTACGCTGACCGCAGCACAAAATGCTCTTCCCCTTATTTAAATTCCAGTATTGTCTCCTCATAAATTGGGACTTTAAATCAACAAACACGTGTGTATGACAGAGGACATTGCTAGATAAGCTTTAATAATTAATTGTTTCCTAATTTCGTACTACATTAACGCTTATTTATTTATAACACAGAACACGCTACATTGAGTTATCATAATTTAATTATTTACAAGCATTCATAAATTATGTACAAACGTATAAATTTAGGTATGAAGTTCGTTAATTTAAATCATTATTATCATATGTAGTCCCCATAAACTTGTATGAAACTAAAATTGCAGTTCAATAATACCTCGTTCTAGATCCACAAGATCGATTTCATCCATAATAAATGGGCGTAGCAATCATGAGACAGGTCTGTTGTGCTGAATGCATCACCTGTCTGGGCTACACGTCACCATCGCTCGACGGTGGGTAAATGGTTTTAAATTGCTTTGATCGTTTTTCCGGAAGGCTAATGAATTTTCCCGCTCCAATAATTTGCATGGCTCACCAGCGACACGGGAAGGCCTCTGTAACTAATATTAAGTCGTCAATTAAAATGGCTGTGTTTATAAGAGATTGTTTGGAGCAGCTCCAAATTCGGTAATTTGGACGACAGTCCGTGGCTCCGCCATTGTTATTTTCGCACGTCGCAATGCTTTTTGTTGGCTCTTTTTGGCCTTTGAGTGAGCAATCACGGCGGAAACTAGAAAACGACTGCCGTGCCCAGTGTTGCTCAAATTGTGTTTTATTAATCGCTGTCAGGTTTGTTCTTTTCGAAAATCTTTTTCGTCGTAAAACAAAATTCATCGCTGTCGTCTCTCTGTTACAAAAATTTGTCACTTTTCAGGGACGTTCATTCTGCCCGATTTTGAATTCGTTGAAATATCTACCCAAGTGTAAAAGGGACTAAAATCGGAGAAATATTTACGCTAATTTAAATGTCAAAGGATTTTGTCAATCTTCTTGCGGATTGTAAAACATTTTCTTGTTAACAATTTTCGGCCTTCTACTTTGTTCGTATTTTAGAACCCAGCTAGTTTTTTATTTTTTTGCGTAACTCGAAAGCTTCCCGGTTTGAAATTTGAAAGGCTGTAAATTGTGCAGAGTGTAGCAATATATTATTTGTTATCGGGCAAACGCTTGTAAGTGTCAAGCGAGAGGTATGGGTAACTCAATAATGCAGATAGGCGGAGGCGTGGCAATCCGTCAATGTTCAGCCGGGATTACACCTCGTAGCAGTAGCTTGCCTATCTATTTAACTGTGCGTCATAGGCATGTTATTCCACTGAGTAGGATTAACGACATTCAAATACGTAATTGTCATTTTACGGTTTCCCAGGTGTCAATAATATTCTTAAGATGTAGGTATGAAGCGCAGGTCAAAATTGTAGGTACTACACTGCATTATTTATTCAAGCGGTTTCTACCACAAGTTTGCTCTAAGAGTATATGCACATCAAGCGGAAAATCCGCAGCGAAAAGTGCTCTCTATATTCCTAGGAAAAGCCGCTCACTGCTTTAGAAAACGCCAGACAAGAGCCGGCGAATAGATTGTGCGGTTTATTTTGATGGCATGGTTGACGTAACAGCTTCGGGGCTCGCCTAAGGGTCGCAGCGGCGAATCCTGGAAGAAAGAAATGTAGTTTTATAGGCCTTGAATATTTAAAAGGTGTTTATTTCACAACTTTCTACCTACAAATTAAATAAGTTATTTTTGATATCTTAAGTAAACGTTTAACTAAAATTAGTATTTCACCGTTCTTCACCAATTTTTTTATCATCTTTGCTCAAACGTTGTTAATATCATATACCAGACCAGCCAAGCAAAACATTTGCTGCCGAAATTCAATCTAGAAACTTGGTACATACTTGCGCAACTTTAAACTAACTATTGACTAACTCGAGCTTCGAAAGTTGCTCGAATCGAAGTTAATCTTTAGGCAATAGAAATCGTGGATCAAGTTCGCCACTTCACGTATAGCGAGGTAATCATATGAAAAAATTGAATCTGCTTTGACAAAATGGCAAAGACAGGTAGGCAAAAAGTTTAAATGTTTTTAAATGCACAAGCGACAAAAGATAAAATATAGTTAAGATAATATATTTTGATTAAATAACATATGTTATATAAATTATAATACAAAGGAAAGACACTGTGGGCAGTGAAATAAACTATGGATGTTTTTGAAAACTTCCGCAAATGAGTTCTGAAGGTGCTGAGAGCGTTTCAGAGAGATTATTTTACCCAAGAGTCCTCCCCACTGGAACTTATTTGCTCAAGTGCTAGCTTTCAGTATTTCCTTCAAGAACTGAAGTAGCTGTATTATATTTAGCTTTTCATTTAGAACACAAAAGGAGTGCCACCTTTCGAAGAAAGAACCTTTTTTTAGTTGAAAATGTAAGTGAGTGACTGTCATCGTCTGACCTTTGCCCTGCGGATAAAACGTCACCTTAAAGACGCTTATGCTAAGCTAACATACGATATACAAAGATATGGCTATATCTTTCGAAGAGCTTTTTGTCAGATATTGACGGCCTACGACTTATCCAAGTGTAACATATCCAAATATTCAAATTATATTCCGTAAATAGGCTTAACAATCAGTTTACGAATCGTTTCAAGATTACTTGGAACAAAGGAGTAAATAAAGCTCTTTATAACATTATACTTCATAGTTTCGTTTGTGCATATACATATTTGTATGGAGTTAGAGGAACTTTGAACTGTGTAACTTTTCCTGCTCTTTGATAGGACGGATCCTTTGATGTCTGCAGATTAGATTATGGCGAAACTTGCCCTTGCTCCCTATTTGAGAGCATTGGATACTTAAAGTACATAGGTTGGAACACTATTGATCCTCGTTTCTAGGAAATTACTTTTTATTCTTTCGCCTTGAATTTAATCATTTTCGCAAAATTTCTTATTGGTAGGTAATGTGGGTGTCTTCAATAAGTGGTCTGAGAAATTCTTGTTTAGTCTAGCGCCAGCTAGTAGAAATATGTTCCCTGTTCTACGTTATTCTCGTCCACGTTTACTGCACCACATCACGTCCTGCCAAGTGCCCCACAGTATGCATATTTTGAAGGCAAGACTATTAACACACCACTACAAACTTCTGAATAATTCAGGCAATCTTGTTTGCGTGTTTCTCATACCACATGTTTGTCGGGAAACTTAAGTCACACGTAGTTCTAGACTATACTTAGATGGCCAATACCTGTCGGGGTGCGGAAGAATGCTACGGCGATACCCGTGCCCTCGACAACAGGTAATTGGAGGCAACACCAGGTAGTGTTTTAGCCGGTAAGAGTCCAGCACACCCCTTCACCGACCCAGACCATGAAGATTTTCGCCCCTAGAAAAAGATCATGGTGAACTCCTGGCTGTCAATGAACATCCTTGGCAGTCGTTACGGGTAGTCAGAAGCCATTAAGTCCGACACCAGTCTAACCAAGGGGTATTGGGTTGCCCGGTTAACTGGGTTGAGGAGGTCAGATAGTGCAATCGCTCCTTATAAAGCACTGTACTTAGTTACATCTGGAAGCCGACCCCAACACAGTTGGGAAAAAGGATCGGAGTATGATGAGGATGAGTGTGCATGGAGTTTTTGCCGGTTCTTCTCCATCAGAGCCAACTCGCTTGACGTTTCTTAAGTACCTGTAGTAGTAGGTCTTAAATAAAAACCTTTGACTTCAACGTCGTTCTAGACTAGATAAATTAGATAAGGATCATGATGATGATGTTTTTGCAGGTATTTGGCACAACCACGAGAACACAGTCGCGTTGAGCGCGAGCGGCGCCGGGCGGGGCCGATAGTATCTAGGTTCGCGCCCGCGCCGGCCGCTTCCCCCGCATCACCGCCCCGCAGCCATGGTGCGCGACAAGAAACCAACGCAGAAGACCGACTCGCAAAAATGTGAGTACTAGCTTTAAATATGTATATGTCCCAAGACAATATTTTGCTTGTAATTTTTACATTGCGGATTTAAGCTTAACGGCAGTGAGTGTTACAACGATATGGTCTGGAAATACTTACCTACACACAATGCTTGAAAGTGATACGGAATCATTACAATGCTCTTAAGTCAGGACATTATATCAAAAATGCTTAACTACTACATGGGGACACTTTTTGAATCTTAACGGAGAAAAGTTGCGTCATGTACTTAATTGAAAATCAAAATTGATTTTCCTTACAAAGAACCCTACAGGACGGTATCCTGGGTTGAGTGGATGGTTTCCAAGTATTTATACTTTGTGTTACTTAATTAATTATAGTTTTGGTTTTCCTGACATTTTCCTCAAAATGAAGAAGAGATAAATTAGTATTGTCGTACCTAAAGGGGTTTACCCATATTGTCTTTTAATTGTTTTATAACTGTAATTTCCCATCTCATTCGGTTAGCAATCAGAATTATATGTATAAATAAATAATAGATGTTGGTATGCATACAAATAGAAGTTAACTTTCAAATGAGCTCTTAATTCAATTACATTAATTTACCGTTTTACTCGCTGGATCCTACTAAGCTATATCACAAGAGATATAGCGAACTTTATATCTCTTTATTTTGCATCTCATCTGCAAAATGAATACCAAGCTTAATTAATTCATCTTCAATGGTTTATATAGAATTATAAACATAGTAAATTATATGGTATAATATTTGTAAAATATTTCATTATTTTTAATTAGCTCGTAAAAATGTCACATTAATTCAACCTATAAAACAAAACGGGCCATAACATAAGCAAAAATTATGATACCTGTATTTAATAAAGTTGGCGAAATTTTATTCTTGCAGCACAGTTTATTGGGCAATATTAATAAAAAACAAATAAATATTATACAGAGGAAACAATGGAGAGAGTGGGGCGTATTTGCCATAAAATTTAACGACCAATAGCCGTTGCGAATATAATTACAAAAGCTTTAAATTATGTCATACTTTCGAACTAGGTAACGTAAATAATACCAAAAAGTGTACTGGATTAAATATAATTTTTGTACATCATTTCTTACTAAAATCTTACTTATATAGACTTGAACCTTTTTATACATATACAACCATACATATTAGTAGGACAATTGTCCAATTATTGTCTCTTTCACCCATTTACTGAATAGATTTGACAAACTGCAGTAAAGGATTATAATATCAGAACAACATTAGCGGGAAGTAGTCGCCTGAAACTGCGATTTACTGCGAGAAATCATTTCTACTCCATATACCTATATTTACTTTTAGAATGGAAATTCATATCACATAGACATGTAAGCCTCACATATTATAGTGATAATAGTGAGGTGGCAGTGACAGTATCTGCCTTCAGGCGTCTTTAATTACTTCCTTACCTTTCTAGGTTTCTAGGTTGACGCCTCACTATGACGTTCACGTCAAAGCTGAGAAAGGCCAACAGAGTTTTTCGCATGAAAAGCGCTCCCTTTGAGTTCTAGTCTTTAATAACACAACGATTTAGAAACAGAATCGTAAAGTAAAGCCAACTGCCCTTTGACTATTGTGAGGCGATTTGACTGCCTCCAGCTATTTGAGTAGATGAATCGTTTAAAATAATACCCCAAGGAAATTGCTACTTATTTAAGTCTACTTCATTGTTGAGGGCTTAGCTTGACTTCATTTTGTAGTGGGTAGTGTTTCATTTTTAAATCTAAGTAGTTTTAAAATGAGGAGCAGTTTTCTGATTTTGAATTTTTGTTGTATCATCTAGGCATAGAATACGTATGTAGTTTTTACTACGCTATAGTAAATGGAGGTTACATAAACTTTCATGATCACAAAAACATGAAAAGACTACTACTAAAAGCAAAAAAATTGTGCACAAGCGAGCCACTTTAAACAGAGATCTAAGGTACCGTAACGATGCTAGTTTGAGCGAAAGATATTATCTTCTAAGCGTGGCATGTGGTATTCAGATCTGTATGCTAGATAGCTACTGCAGTCCTTGCTACATTTAGACTCGCAAAAAAAAAAGAAGTGCCACATTCTACATTCCAAATAAGCTTTTGTAGGTAGCTACACCTTAGTAGCCCATGGAGGCAATACAAAGATTTTAATACGACAACCAAAAGTTTTACCTTATTTTACGGATGTTGGCCAATTTGCGTGTTCTTGTAATTTTCATATTAACAAATGCTTATTTTTATGCAGCTTATGTAGTTTAAAAGTAATTCTATAATAACTACGTGGCCCTTTATATTTGCGTTTAAGTGCAATAAAGCAAACAAAAATCTGAAGAGCTTTTTTAATGAAGATTTTGCATACGTTTGCACTAAGTACGTAAGAGTGCGATTCATGCATAATTTCTTTGCAACTCTTTGCTTTTGTCTACGTGACTCTTGAAATCGGTTTTCTACAAATGCATGTTCGACGCAATCGAGATAAAAGTGTCTGCAAGTTCTGCAGCATTCCATTTTCGTTTACTTATTTTCTTCACGTTATTTTTATCCTTCCTGAGTATTTCTAAGTGATTAAAAATATGCTACCTTTAACGAGATTTTTCAAGTATCAAATGATTATTCCTCTATTATCTAAGATTTATTTTTTTAATATTTTTTATTTAGCAACTTTCCAAAGGTGGAGGTATGTTTTGTTTTTTTGTTTTTTAACATATGTTCTCCGATTACGAAAAAGTCACTTCTTGAGTCATGTGAAAAGTTTTCAATAAAAACAAAATACGTCAATGCTTATGTATTAGATCAGTGCGTCAATACTTCAACATTGAATAATAATTAAAATCCGTCAATCCGACTAATAGCAGTCAATTGTATTTTACTTATTTATTTCATTGGTACCCAATTAATCAGACATCAAAAGCTCAAAAGGTGTGGGCCAAACCAATTTTATGAAATTAAAATAATGCTTAAATTTTTTGTTATTAATTGACGTAAATTACCCGGCTTAATAAAGTTATTGCAGACGCCTGCCGTTTAAAGTATAGGATGATATCACATCTCAGGACAAAAACCATTGCATAGCTACGAGTAGGTATATTTTATATATGTAGTAAAAGGTTTACATGTTCACAAGGCTGTTTACGACCTTTATTACAATGTGGAGCATCTAACATAATGGTATCGCATTCGTTTTATACGCGTTACTTGAATATATTGTTATTTTACAAACTGCGATAACATTCACAAAGAGATTACAGGGCCGCCCGTATTGTGAAACTGTAGAACCGCTGTCCGTTGTATTTTGTTTCCACGTTAGACAAATGCAATTTTGGGGGACTGTGTTTGATAATTCCATTTGATATGTAGCGTCGAGTGGCTGTGACAATGACTTAAATAAAATATACCGTGTTTGTGCCAAAAGCTTTTGCGAATATAATAGCATTTTATCATGGTGCGGTAACGTGCATGTGCTCCCATAAAAGTTAATAAGCACATCTTGTTCAAATCCCGATAGCTACATAAGAACCACAATGAGGTTGCATGAAAACGTTTTTATAAGATAAAAACCATTTCCTCGTGTTAACAAGGGCTGTATACCTATACTGTGTTGTGGAAATGTGTAAAGAAATATTTTTGTTTGGCTGATATCTCTGTTGGGCTCGGGTCGGGAAGGAAGATGCCTGATGGCTTGCGTGCCATGATTTTTGGGCACATTCATGCCACTACGATGTAAAATGACGAGGCACGCTACCACAATAGTAGTTTGTTGCTGCAGATTATCATATAAAAAGCAGGTTAATATTTTCATACAAGTTAAAAAAATATTTTGGCATAATTTAGAGCATTTCTTTTTTGTACTATTAAACTGGATTATAAAAGTTGTAAATGTGAACCACAAAAAGAGCAGCCAGTATGTCTATTCATCATTTAAGTCCGAACCTTATTTCTTTTTCATGACGTTTCTACCTCAACTGTAATATGCTCTGATACGCTTGTGATTTAAATTTTTAAATTCCTCATTTACCGTTTCTGTGCCACGCAACGTACACAGCGGACCACACTTTGTAAAATATTAAAATATAAGCAGTATTAAAAACTATTTTATTTATTTTTATTTTATTTATAAAGTAGAGATACAGATAATAGGTTATACAAGAAATAGAAAATAATAGGAAAAAATAAAACTACAGCTGGAATATTCTAAAAGTTTGTTCCAGCCCTGAATTTATCGAATATGAATGGTACATTGCTATACAAAGCACATTCTTTATTCGCCAATATGTTCACGTTCCGATCCTGTTCATAAATGTTTTTATCGTGGTTAAAACGACTATTCAATGTCTTCCTTAGTTCTTTTTCTTTTCTTATATGGATTTTATAAAATACTTTATTCATGCACCTGCGTTCTAGCAGACATTTATTTTAAATAGTAAGCGAATCTACATTATATTGAGTATGTAGATTTAAAAATAATTATGGCGTGGAATCAGCTTTGTGTAATAGTACTATACGTAGTTAGAGTCTAACTATAAGGATGTTCTTGATTATATCAACGTAATATGAAATAATATGAAATAATAAATGGCCTTCAAATTAAACTTAAAGGCACGATGGGGCTTTTATCGCCAATAGCGACATCTTCAAGGCAGCCTTTAGATGGAAAAACAAAATATATTTTTTGATTAACGAACATTCCGGTAGACACAGAAATGATATACCTTCAAACAATTATCCCCAATCTCTAACAATAACATCGTATCAAACCCAATGAAGAGTTTACACAGCGCTCTGCGTATTCAATCCTAATGACAGAAAATCAATGATCTTGGACCCCCAAACAATATTGCCACTCAAAGAGACAGCCAAGTGTCCAATTCCCTCTCATTCTTCTTCATTGAAGCTACGTCCAATCGTTTTCCGTCTCATAAGATCACTAATGAATCTCCTTGTCATTTGTCCGAGACCGGCTTTTATGACTGCCAAGTTCGTAATTGGTGCGTTAACTAAAGTACTCACCCTTAGATTTGTAACGTTTTCTAACTAATAAGTTTGTTTTATGAGAGCTTTGTTTACCTTGAGTTTTTAATCTGTTCGAGACTGTAGCTATCGATAACCAATTCAGAAGAAATTACCTATACCTATCGGTGTTAAAAACTAAATGCTGAAACTGGAAAATTCCGAAATTCAATGCAAATAGCTTTTTAACGTAGGTACCAATAACTTTTTATTTAGCTAAGGCTAAGATAATTTGGATGCTAAACAAGGTTTTTAACAAGGCTCTTTTAAAGTATCGTAGCGCCTCCAACTCCCTTTGATGAAATTCTGAAGAATCAAAACGATACTGTGACGTCACTTTACGTTTTCTCATTAGGTATCGAAGTTCTTTTTACGTAACGATAGCATTTCATTTAAAAAGATAAGAAGTTTGTATTTAGGACTTCTTTTGAATTGAAAAATGTTTGGGCAGGCATTTGATACCTTTGTATCTCGCTTGAAAGCACGTTTCTCGCTGCCTCCAATGTTTAAGAAATAAAATCATTTATTATGGACGAGATTTTTAAGGCTTATTTTCAGAACGAATATTTGTATACTCACAAATTAATGCGTCTGCGAGAAAACGTTTTTTATCATAACTAATTAGTCTCTTGTTTTAGTAATTTATTTTGTTCTTAAACTTATAGACACAGTTACGATCAAATACATAAATTAAACCTGATTGGCTCTTTCATTTCTTTTAGTTCCAGCTTATCTATTACAAACTTTAGGTATAATTAAGCTTGAACGTGTAGATGGAATTTTAATATAACGCGAAATCTCTCCGCTCAGCAACTCTAAACAAAGTTCAGCCACTTTGGCCTGTGTAACCAAAATCCTATTAAAAGATTACAGTCTAATCATGCCAGGCAACAACAAACTAGTTCTCGTCTTATTCCAACCTAGTTTTATTTTAGACACTGATATTTAGGGTGATTGATAAATTGTAGGCCTTTATGGACAGTAGCTGGATTACAAATAACATTTAAATATTTTTTAAATATTTCATGTAAGTGACAAGGGACATTAATAAATTGTGTACCGACACAGATGGATTAGAAATTAAACCAATAACGATTTATGCTTCATCCATAACAAAATATTTGCATATGCAATATGTCGCTGTGATTGCTGTAACGGATATCATGGCTGCGGTAGGTTTATCTATAAAGGAAATGCTTTAGGGGCCGTTATAGGCTTGCCTATTATATTAGTACGCCAGACGTGCCGAGGAATCGAGGTGAGGAAATTAGAAGACGAAGCGGAGGGGCAGGGCACTACGTCTTTCTCCACTACTCGGAAATTTAGTTGCCAGATATGTGCTCAGACATTCTCAGTATTTAACCTTACCTTAACTGTGACCTATTTGCTTCGGAATGTCGGACTTCTGACGAGCCTACTTAACTTCTCACCTACTTAAACAAAGGCACTATGTTAACAACAATTTCGGTGAGTTCTTATAGTATATATGTAAGTATTAAAGTCCTTCTAATTTCAGTTGCTAAAAGTTGTGGATTTACGATTAAATCCTTGAAAAAGGATTTACACAGATTAGTTAGGCACATAAACCAAAGTTCCCTGTGAACAGTTTTTGTACCGAACACGGGATCAAACGTCAACGGCGCAGATATATCGAGGTGTTACTCAGAGCACTCCGTCAAGCCTTACAGATTTACTGATCCCTCGGGACGTCGTTATTACATGTCGAAATGGCAATCGATAAGGAAATTTTCTTTGAAAACAGATTGCGAGAATGCTGATCGATAGGGAGAGATAACGACTTACTTATAATGTGACAGAGTTTCGAGCACTTTAAGATGTGTCATTTACTTACCCTATGTTCATTAGACAGTGATGAAATCAGGTCATTATAGGTTTTCTTTCTCACATCCCCTAACATACAAGATAGTAATCGTTAGTGCTAGGATCTCTACTAGACGATGCTCTTCAATCAATTTTGGTTTTATGCAATACGGTTGCCTGTTCATAATAGCCGTGCCTTAATGTTAATGTTAATGTTATAAACAGCCAAGCTTCACGATTTACATTCAGGCTTTAATTATGCAGATCAGTAATGAATCACGGTGGATGAGTGCACGAATTATATCAGCGTCATTTATTTTTAACGCACAATCGTTTCGTGAGCATGATTGACAGATCTTTAAAAGGGGCTCTTGGATAATAAAATAAAATAAATGCGTATTAGAGGTCATTATTATCTACGCAATGATATGATAGGATTCATTTATGTTAATTAATCACATAGGTACTTAAGACATAATTAAATAGCATTTAAGCCCGTGTCTACGAACCTATGTACTAAGTAACAATTGACACGTTACTTTATGAATGAAATATACGTATGGAAGGCTTTTATTCGTATTAGTTTTAGATTTAGAACGTCTAGAATGGACTTTATAGAGCTTAAAGCTGAGCAACGTTAGATCTGTAGCCTCCACTCGGAAAAGCCATAAGCTTTAGATCCCTCAGTCCAGTTAATACTACGCAAATGCTTTTAATACGGCTATGCATTTTAGAAACTAAAAAAAAACAAACCATTATTTTCTTCTCTGGTTCATTCTAAGATATAACGTAAGAATGTGAAATAAATAGAAAAAGAATACATATTATCCAAAGCATTCCATCCCGGAAAATTAATGACTATGTGGATTGCCGCAGGCGACCATTCGCATAGCTTTTTCACAACCCAGCTAGTATCAGCTGCCAGTGAAACTGATTGCAGATTATATGCAATATCTTTCTTATAGTGACTTTCCGACTTAAATCTGTCAGATTTGTTGGTCAAATTTTCAGGCTTTCAGCCTCTTTGAAGATGTAAATATTTACAAGCTTCAATAAATCGGCAGCAAAACGGAGTTCGTCTACTACTTATTAAGAATGAAAAAAGTTAAGAAACGGGAACGGGGCGGAATTGATTCTTCAGGGTGAAAACTTTGTGGATTAAAAAAGATAAATGGTGATTTTTTGACTGAATGGAAAAGTTTTAAGTTCTTGTTTCGTGGTTGGAAAGAGGCGTTTCTTAATTATTATCTTCTCAGGGATCTTAAAATTTGTGTGAAGATTTTGGGCATTTTAATTTTTGTTTGCTGACCCTGAAACTCAAAGGAACCGTTTGCATCATTGTATATTTAAAAATTGCTTTACCATTTTCCATATCAAAATCACATCAGCAATGCACAATTTAGCAAAAAGAGAACACTTGAAAATGCATACGAAAAATGTCATGTGGTTCGGGTGAGTGGGGTTTTTCGCAGATGTCAAAGGAGTTTAACCAAATGTACCCCTTTTCATGTAACGTTGCGAGAGGGTGGGGTCGTACAAACATTTGTAGGTACGTCATTTTCTTCAGGTCTTTGAACTCACATGCAGAACGTTAAAATATTAATTGGTGTAGGTACATAGTGTTCATAATTTAAGATATGTGTAAGATTACATCCACAGTTAGTTAGGTATTGGTTATAATATAATGCAATGAATTATTTAGGTACCCAATTGAAATACATGTATTCAAATCCCACTTAATTATTGATACTAAACTTACTGAAGTTACACAGACTTGAGCTTCTAATCAAATGTACCAAGTCTTCGAGTTTTGATTAGACTAAACTATTCGAACTACAATCGATATTTCCATGTTCAATGTGTACTAACTAATATGACGTAAGAGTGACGTCGAAGTTATTAAGTCAGTACTTTTGACAAGCTCTACTGAAATTGACGAGAATAGTTTGGCTTCAGTTGTTTGGATGTTTGCTACGAATATTTCTTCTTAATGATGATGAAGAAAATATATGCACTATTTTCTTTTGATATACCTAGTAAACATTTTAAGTTCTTTAAAGATATTTAAATAAGCAAAGGCGAGTCGACGTGCGATTCATCGGATGTTTCAAAATAGTTTCTGCATAACATTTAGGTTATATTTCGAGATTATTTTTTGATCAAAATTTCTAATGATCTGCGAAAATTTGGATATGCCATAATTAATGCGTAAACAAAATTTTCGCTATTTTGCTTTGTGCATGTGGTTTAAATTCAAGGGTAGGTCAGAAATATAATTACGACGAAGCTGCTGGTGCCGGCGCATTAATGAGACCCTGCTATGTTCAAACCAGGCTGGTTTGTTTTTTTTAATTGAATTTTATACTTCAAATAAAAAAATCTGAAGAAAAAAAAACTCGAGTAGGTGAATAGATCATTCGTAAAGAAAAAAATCTTCTGCTATGGCTGATCAATCCTACTTATATTATAAATGTGAAAGTTTGTGAGAATGTATGGATGTATGTTTGTTATTCAATCACGCAAAAACGGCTGGACCGATTTGATTGAAATTTGGTATGTAGATAGGTGATACTCTGGATTAACATATAGGCTACTTTTTATCAACACACCACGCGGGCGAAGCCGCTGGCGGAAGCTAGTACAGAATATTTAAATGATATAACATATCTTAATCCTAACTAATATTATAAATGTGAAAGTAACTCTGTCTGTCTGTCTGTCTTTTCTTCACGCCTAAACTACTGAACCGATTTGTGTGAAATTTGGTACAGACATAGTTTAGAACTTGAAAAAGGACATAGGATAGATTTTATTACAAAAAAAAAATAATAATAATTCCGGACATACAGCGCCGTCTATTGGTCAAACCAAAAATCTGCCGGAAGTCACTATTCCACAAACGAAGTCGCGGGCAAAAGCTAGTAGTATATAACTTTCTTTAGTACGAACTGAGTCTAGCTTAATTCAAGCTTCAGATAATCTCTGTAAATAATGCACGTTATTATAATTTGGTTAAACAATACGTGATAGCAGTAAACAGTTATTTCAGAATTACAGGTTTTAATGTAGTTTAAACGACTCTTGAAAAGCTAAGTGAAACATAAAAACAAATATCTGCCATAAAACGTTTGTGTAATATTATAAAGATAACGATATTATAACGACGCTTACCTATTGTGTTAAATTGTAGAAATAACTGAATTTTAGTGTTTAATTAACATATAAATGCTAGGTCTTTATGGAGAGATAGTAGCTTTTGTTATGTTTATGACGTTAGGTTTTGTTAAAAATATTTATTTTTATTCGCTAAATGAAAATTGACCAAAAAATGAAACACTCTCCCATCGGCGTCCTTTTATTATGATTGAACAACTTTCAGCGATAAAACTTCAGCAATTCGTACCAGATATACGGATTAATCTGTCTAGAATAATTCCCGTACCTTAAATTGAAGGTACGTGTTACGTCATCGGCGGTCCGAGAGAAGAGGAAAGCGTAAATTCGGACAAATTGCTCTCAAGGCGAACATCATTGGAATATATTCCTTTATTCGCCAATACATTGGTTGCGAAAACATGTTACATACCTACATGCCTAGCCTATTCTTTTGATTATAAGAGGAAAATTACCTTGATGAGGAAAATGAGCATCTTACTATTAGAATTCATGCTAGGTCATTAGACTGAGAACCTGTTCTATAATCTCACGATTACGAACATATTTATACCTACTTAGGCTATCTACATTTGATCGGATGAAACTGACTACAAAACCTTAGCCATCATTCAATCAATGCGCCTCATTCGCTGTGATACTTAAACAGACGACCCGTTCCGATCCGTAATACTCGGCTGAACGCACTGATACTCGACCGTCCTAATATATCACGGACGAACTTACCCGAGTATTCCCCATCACTATCCTAGGGGACTTAAAATGGCAGCCTGTTCCCAGGTCATTGACTAAACTGTTCCGATAGAATTGTACCAAGGAACATTTATTGAGTCGGAAACTAGCCGTCGGGCACCGAATTTGCGATATTATTCAAACTTCCGATCGGGAAGCGGTCGAATTTTGGTGTTTAACTTACTCAGCTTTGATGAATATTTAAGCGCCTTGTAGACGTATAAATGTTGGGGTAAGTGTTTGACGACTTATTTTCTCGTTTACGGTGTTTTTGATGGGTTCTACAAACAGACTGTGTTTTGTTTGTTTTTGAGGAATTAAAGAGTTTTCTAGAGCCACTTAGAGTTGTTTTGTAACTGTTATTGTCTTTATAATGTAAACTCAACATCATGATCTTTTCTTGAATGTTGAGTAGAAAAAATAATAGGTAGTATTCGTTTTCCCAGCGAGAATGTTTCATGTGTGACTTCACTACACATATTAAGACAAAAATATTGAATTATGGTAGGTCGTCTAAATATTTTAAAAAGCCTTATTAAACTAAACATTAAAATAATCAATAATAAAACCAATGTTCATAATTTTGTATAAAAAACAATAATCCCAAGCTATAGGTAGTTGATAAAATAGGTCAGCGGTCAAATAATGTTTAGCTATCGTATTTTTCGGGTACCCCTATACTTAGAGATACTTTGCTTTACATATCGAGCCCAAAAAATAGAATTAACTTTATGTAAACACGTGCATATTAAAATAAATTATTGATAACGGTAAATATTAAAAAAACATTGAACTAAAATTAGTCGTATTATTTTTAAGAGAAGTACTAGAAGATGAAGGTATTTAGTTTAACCGAAGTAACTATTAAGTAATCTGTGGTTTAACCCGCTTTCCTTCTCTAAAACCCAAATTTTCCTTTCATACAAGCAGCTGTTACATGCGTTCTTAATGGCCCGTTTTTCTCTAATTTTCATAGAAAAGTCGAATTTCTCATGGTGCAATTACAACAGTACACAATTTAAACTAATTGTAAGTCGGAATTCAATTAACTAAACTGACCGTAGGGCAAAGTTAGAGTTAATTTAACGAGGGTCTGAAGTAGGTGTACACAATTAATATTCGTTAATTTGTGTTGTTTAATTATATTGGCCAAACAATAAAGCTCGCTATACTTTGAGCGGCTACTTATATTATGAAATTATACAGTATCTTTTATGACCAGTTTACCATGTTATCTGAAAACTAGGTAAGAACTAACTCTTTAGAGTTTTGATGTGTCATAATATTGTAAAAACCGGCCAAGTGCGAGTCGAAATCGCGCACGAAGGGTTCCGTACCATTGTTTAGAAAATGAGCAAAAATCACGTTTGTTGTACGGGAGCCCCCCAAAATATTTATTTAATTCTAGTTTTCAGTATTTTTTGTTATAGCGGCAACGGAAATATATCATCTATGAAAATTTCAACTCTCTAACTATCACGGTTCATGAGATACAGCCTAGTGACAGACGGACGGCCGGACGGACGGACAGAGGGACAGACGGCCAGAAGAGCGAAAACAATAGGGTAGTTGTTTAGTCTTTTGTATCATTCATTATAATATTGATAAGTATTTAAGCCAACATTATTGTTCGTATTTGTTTATTCTATTTTTATTTACGCGTATAAGTACCACAGACAATAGCTGTTTGAAAGTTGATTGATGACTTTTCATTAATTATGGTTGGATGAAAAGAGTGTCGCGAAGAGTATTTTTATTTATCGTTCTCCTAAATTAAACTGCCTAAACTGAAATATGGAACAATGGTGACGTTTGACGAACATTAGTCCTTTTAATTTTTTGCTTGTCACGAGTAATTTGGCTAGGAGCGCGAATAAATTGAAGGAAATAGGATATTAGAACTTATAGGATCTGTTTGTATACCTACCTATTTGGTTTGTTGTTTTTTTTGCTCGGCAGGAGTGCACTCACATTGTTCATACTCATACTTACAAATCGAATCACTCTAAGTAGGTACCTTTTTATGAAAACTGCTATATAATCCTGCGCGTTGACTACTTTAGAATTCTTGTAACGTTATTTATATCACCTAAAGAAACATTTACTCTTTGAACAAGTTATTTCTTAAATGTAACCTTTACATCATCATCCTCCAAGCCTTTTTCCCAAACTATGTTGGGGTCGGCTTCCAGTCTAACCGGATTCAGCTGAGTACCAGTGCTTTACAAGAAGCGACTGCCTATCTGACCTCCTCAACCCAGTTACCCGGGCAACCCGATACCCCTTGGTTAGACTGGTGTCAGACTTACTGGTGTCTGACTACCCGTAACGACTGCCAAGGAAGTTAAATGACAGTCGGGACCTACAGTTTAACGTGCCATCCGAAACACAGTCATTGGTGTCTAAGATATACTTAGAAAGTACATACAAACTTAGAAAAGTTGCATAGGTACTTGCCTGACCTGGAATCGAACCCGCGCCCTCATACTCGAGAGGTTGGTTCTTTGCCCACTAGGCCACCACGACTTCCTTACATTATGTAACCTTTACAGCACTCTTAATAAGCCTTGAATACCCCAATTTATTCATACGTATTTCTAACAAACGCGCCCGTTTTTCGCAATCCAATTACTCTTATCTAACTATGGAGTACCCGAAATGTCAAATGAAGACTCCTAATATATGGTTTGAAATGAACATTAACTGGGAAAACTTTGTTGATGCCAATTAAAGTGTTGGGGAACAAAACAATGCGTCAACTGTCCCTAACAAGTAAAGTTTTGCTAAATTTTCCGCTCCAGGAAACAATTAGATGGAGGGATCCGAGTTTTATTTAGACAATGTATGTTTTAGCCAAGTACAAATAAATTTGTCTGATCCGTTCATGTTATATTGAAGCTTAGCATTTAAAATAATGTACGAAATATATTTGATCGTTTCGTTTTCAAATGCAACTAGTACGTTTCAATGTTTATTAAATTAATAGCTGCATAGATATAGCTTATTTTATTGCTTCTTATACAAAACAGAGCAGTACCTAACTTCTGAAGGATGCTAAAGCTTGTGGCACATTATAGCAGCACCGCAACAGCACGGCTGCAGCACGGCGTCGCCTCGAATTAAGACTACGGCGAGCGGACAGCGCGCCAACCCCGCGCGGTCCGCTCGCCGTCGGCGCGCCGGCGCGCGCCGGCCGCGAGGTGTAAGCTTGCTGTCACAGCAAACTCAATATTATTTTAAGACGATTATGATTGATGTTATGATTGAACACGACGTAATGACGTTGTTTCGCTGCCGGCTCGGAGTCGGCGCGCAATTAGCACGCCGTTGGCGCGCTGTACGCATGAGGTCAGCACGCGGGCGGCGAGTCGAGTTGTGTGAAAGCGGCAAGCACGCTGACTGCTCGCCGTTGGCTTTTTCATATTGACATTACGAAATATATTATAATATACACGATTTAATGCTCTAAATTGAATGACAACTTAAATGCTGGTGTGGAGCCGTGCTGTTGCGGTGCTGCTATAATGTGCCACAAGCTTTAATCTAACATGCATTTATTGATCATATCTCTTCATATCAGTCGATCAGACGAAATGTTTCCACTGATTTCAAAATGGTCGTTTTGCGAAGAGACCGAACTCTGAAACGCGACAGAAATACTGTTGAAATAAGTAATAGCTCAGATTTTATGTTACATTCTATGTGAGATGAATATTGCATGTAGTTAAAGTTAGGTAGTCTTCTTACAGACATTCACTTTGAAGAGAAGTAAGAAGATCCGTAGAAAGGAAACGTAATAATAATAGCTTCAGCAAACTATATCATGTGCCAAAAGCTTCACGGTATTATTCTCTATAATATATTTCAATCTATGAACAATTCACTAACCGAGCAATCGATATTAAAAGCCCATTCTAGACAAAACGGCTTTATAACACTGCATGAACGAGATACGCACACACTTGAACTTCTAATAGTCAATGTTACTAACATCGCTCTACCTCTTAGTATTTAGATTATCTCGTGTAACGAGCTAAACGTCTATGAACTTTACTGTGCGTCTAGAAGCTGAGATAAAAGCAACATTAAAGCATCCTTCTATGTTATTTAGACGTCTATGGCCTTACTACAAAAACTTTAACCCCTGTTTTACACTTGTCTAAAAAAAATTTGGCTGCAAAATGAACCATATGTCAACGTCATAATTTGACATTTTTTTAGACAAGTCTAAAACTGACGTTTAAAAGTTTTTGTGGTAAGACGGCTATTGTTCTTAAAATTCGTAGACTAAAACGGTTTGCTAAATTGGGCAATATAGTTGAGAACATTGTGATATTAATATTGTAAGTACTATATAGACACCATACCTTTATGTTACTGGTCTAAACCTCATTCTCATTCATCATATTATTCACACAACCTTTGTACATTAAAATAATCTTCGTGATTATACTTTTAGAAAATAAAAGGTTAAGAATTTCATAGCTCTGATGATATTTTATTTGGGAATTTTTCAGTGTCTTGAAATCAGTCCGAATTCACTGCCCTGCTCTTCGCAGAAAATCGTTCCTTTATGACAGTTGAATAACTGTTTAACAAACTATCGTGATAGAGAAATGGTGAAAAGTTAGCGTTATAGTATAAGTATCGATCTTACTATTCTTTTGAATGATTTTTTTTTTCACTATTTTCCATATACGCAAACTTACCTTTCATTCCTCCTCAGAAACATAATATTATTATTCCATAATACTTACTTACAGCACTCACATCGCTACTAAAAAGGAATATGTTTCGTACATCGCACTTTAAGCTCCAAGGTTGTACTCTCGCCACAAGGGGCACTGCTCCAACCATACGAATAATACTACAAAATTGTAAAAGAAATAAAAAATAAGTACCACAATAAGTAGCAAGATACTACTGGCCGTCAGCCAAGGAGCATCCTTGTAAGTACGCACTTGTGTTAAATTGTACAGCATTAACTTGACTACAATTTAACATTTGAGATGGGACAAGTTGGTTGAAACTGTCCTTTAATTTAGTAGTTCAAAGCGGTTTATAATTCGTGGGTAAATCAAGTAGCTTGCTATGAATCAAGTTTTTAATTATGAGTCTAGATTATATTCAATATAATTCACCCGATTTCCGTAGCTAGTGAAGAGAACTTCATAATGAGTAACATACTTACCTAATGCTTGCAAATAGACCCGAACTGTGTAGTAAAATGGAAAATCAATATTCATGAGAATACTAGGTATATAGTGGAAAAACCGGGAGCACTACCTACTACATATTATTGTTTTATTGGTAGGTATTTGTGAGTGACTCAAAACTACGGATGAATTCATGAATGATAAAAACAAATGACTCAAGTTTGATGTAAGCTAAGTACGGTACCTTCTGTAAGTGCATGTAGTACAATAGTACTAGATGAAAAACTACGCACGGTATGACGCAAACATGTTAAAATACTTTTCCTTCTCACATACATACATTAGATAATAGTTAGTGGTCATTTGTTTGTTGTTTGGTTACTGGCTACTAAATATTACAAAATGGGCAGAGAAAGAAGTTCTATATTTCTTTCTTAAGAAACCATCCAACCACATGCATCCCTTACAAAATCTTACTCTCTTTCAGTGGTTAAACCACTAATGATATTAAATAAATTACAATGACTTTATATCACAAAGAAAAAATAACAAGGACGCAATATTTTTTACTTAAATTAAGTAACGTCAATTGTTCCCCCGGATTTGACAAGTGACGCCTCCGGGATAAGTCAGAAGAATTGGTGTCAGCATCCACTCAAGAGATGACAACGTGACACCGCGAACAACTTGATTTGGAGTCGTACGAGGAAAATCACTTAATTGTGAGTTTTTTTTTAGGGAAAACCCAAATGAGACATAAAGATTGGTGGTTGACCTACAAACTGTTTGTTATTTAATGTTACTATTTTGGACTGTTTTAAATATTTTAGAATGTGCGTAAGTATGTGGCCTTCCAATTAATTATTTTAAACGCCTTCCTAAATTATCAGTACTGTGCTTTATGTACTGTAATGTACTCGTATAATATGGAATGGATATAGGTCGAATATAAAAATATTTCACGGAGCCAAGACAGTTTAAGCTTAGAACACAAAACGTTTTGCATGGTAACATAAGTTTCATTCTGCATGGAAACCTCTATACTTCAAAGCAAAAACCGCTTTGTTTTTATTGTCCCAAAACGTTCCTGGTCCTGAACAAAACATATTTTAAATGGCAATAAAATGGTTTCAGGTGGCCACATTGTTCAGTTTACTGCTTTTGCCAAAGGACACTGATAACGAGCTACAGTTATGACGGCATTATCAAAGTTACGTCATAAAAGTATATCGGGGGCGGAACATGTTGTGCTGTATTTTGTACGTTTGCGGGCTTTTTTGCACCTGCAGTTGGGCACGTACCGAATTTTTGTCATGCATATCGGTCTGAACATTTTGTTTACATTACTTATTATTTTTTGTGAAAGACTTAATGTGTGTGAAGAGTTAAATAATATACCTTTTTCTTAGAGTACCGAAGTCTAAGCTTCGAATTTCAAAGTTATTAATAGAAGTCATCATAATTTTGAATTTCGCTTTACGCACGTAGCACTAGTATCATGCTTGGATACTAACCAGACCAAAATGAGCGTAGATATCAATTACACGTTACGAACTAGCGGACCGTAGGAAGTGGTAAGCTAGGCTGGGTAAACCGCACGCCAAACGTTAACCTCTCGAATATAAGGGATTGTTAGATTAGGGTAACAGCCATATGCTTGGGTTTAATTATAAGTTACCTAAACTGTATCTATTTTGAGACGAAACCTATTCAAACTTTATTAATCCCAAGAATTATAAAAACTAAGTGAGTCACATCGTGTCTTGTAATAAAAAGTTTTAGAAGATACATTTTATTATTGACCCCATGATTGCAAACATAATAATTTTACTAGCTTTATAATTTTAATAGAAAACACAATATTTCCGCTTAGAAAATATTTGTAGAGCAAAGATATATTGCAAACTGTTCCATTGAAAAGACGCTGAAAGAGCTTTTGCTTCGAAGCGGGAAACGTTAATACCGATGGAATTAACTCGTAAAAGGGGGTAGACGGTAAACCCCATAGTGTTTCAACACCAGCTATAAAGCAGTCGTTTTAAAGAATTTATTTACGATCTCTGAGACAAATTTTATTTTGAACATAAAACTAGTGCCTGTACAAAGATAAAATAATGGCTATAAATCAGGGAGAACAAAATGACTAGAGGAGGTGCCATAACAGAAAATCGCCTAAGAAAGTAGCGCGCCAAAATGCGGGTGACCGGGGACGAGGAACGTAACTGTTCCTACTTTGGGCCTTCTGTGGACCCGTAAATTTTTAATCGTGGATTGAGGTCTCAAAGAACTTAAACGCCTCATTAGTTTACTCGTAACTGATCGTTTTGGTCATGCCTACCTACCTATGTGACCTAGAAGAAGGCACCTGACTTACCTGCATAATGGTATCTCCGCTCATCTTTAATTACTCCGTGCTATAAATACTCGGATACTGATATTCTAGACTGGTCTGGGATGAGGGGAGGTTACTGGTTTTTTCCACGTGGAATTTCTGATAAGTCTGTAGTGTTTATTTGTACCCGGGTGACGTCAATAGACTGTCGCCTAGGAACATAGCGGCTCAAAGTAGGTTAAGAAGGGAGACAGCTATCTTAACTAATCCTTGGGGATATACTAATTTAATTGTATGGATGATATTATTTAGATAGCAGATAAGCTCAAGGGCACGAAGGCCTCTAGATTCTAGACTAAAGTAAGAAGAGTTTTCTGTTAAGATATGAAAATATTGGACGAATTTAACATTTATAGTAGGACTACCATGGAAAATAAATGGGATATAATACATTTATATTATTGCAGCGATCACTTGTTGCCCCCAGCTATCTTGGCTCAGGGCCAAACAAGCTTTACTCGGTTTAAATTGTGTTTTATCCGAACCCAACTGCTTTTTTGGTCTTAAATAAAACTAGAGATAATTTTTCTTGTTTTTGTTTATTTTTTGTTTATAAATAGGCGCGGTTTGTTCTTTTTTGTTCTTATCTATCTAAAAATAAGCTTATAATTATAGGTAATTTGTACAACATATGCATTTAATAGTAATACCTATCACTGGAAGATTCGATCAAAGAGTAATTATCATCGGTTATAGAAAGTTATTGGTTATTTTACGCTCACAAAAAACAAAGCAATTATTAAGAAGATTATAGGTATGATGGGAATATTTTTTCCCATCCTATAATCTTCTTTACACAATAAATAATGGCAGTGGTGAGTACAAACTAGTCTGTGACGTCATGCTACAAAGCCGATCCTCTTACCGAGGGATTTTGTGGCCCTTTGGAATCTTGTCTATGTATAAACATAGAAATAAGTGTTTAAAATATATTCTGTAGGCAATATGTCATGATGTCACATCCAATAATGGTCAGATGAAAACATTTTAAGTACATCAATATAATCTTATAAAATAAATTATAATATAATATTAACGAGTCTCACAATTACGTATTATACTGATATCTTTAAGTTGAATCGTTGTGCTGTTTATAATAAGAGCAACACAATGCCTTTTCTCGATAACTCCCAATTAGAGAAACGTTCATAAGAAATGAAATAAATAAAATCTAGACACACGGCAGTGTGTCCGCCAAGTTCGAGCAAAAAAGCGACACACCGGCCGTGGGTTTTATTACACGAACCATTTCGGGCCAAATTCGACCCCCCTGTAAATCAAAATCTATTTTATTTACGCATATCAAATTTCTAGTATCTGTTGAGACCCTTATCTACCACTTATCTAAAATACAAAATTTCATTAATATACCTATTGTAGGTCTTGAGATATTGACGTCAGAAAATCGCTATTTTTACTATACACTCACTGACTGATTCACTTATTCACTTATTCACTGACTCACTCATCAAAAACCTAGACCACTTCCAATGGTCGTATTGACTTGAAATTTGGCATGGAGGTAGGTCTTTATGTCAAGGTAAAGGGAAAAATCTGAAAATGGCCAAGTGTGAGTCGGTTTCAAAATAATGAAGGTGTTTTATACCCGGTGTAAATTTATACCCCTAAGGAACTAAAACGAACTAAATTTATCTATATTTATATAATATATCTTCGAATGGTACAAAGGTTTGTATTTAGTCAAAGCTAAGTAAAAATCTGAAAACGGCCAAGTGTGAATCACTTTCGAAAATAACGAATGTGTAACTTTGATCCACGAACATAATATATGATAACATGTCATGTCAGTCAGTTGGTAAATCTAGTCCATTTAGTTAATCTAGTTAATTTCTTTGTAAGAAACATAGTGCATATTAAAAAATCTAAAAGATAGTATAAATGAGACTTGCCAAGTAACATCATTAAAAAGTAACTATTTTTAACTGAGGTATGTGTATGGAACTTGGTACTTATTCAGATCTCACTTCTTTTATAGGCGAAGCATTCCCATATTATCGAACTTGGCAGTCTTTCACATTTTTGTTTTGGGTGGGATAATATATTCACTGAAATCGATCCTGAACAATGTTATCGACTATAGAATTCCGTTGTTAGATGTGAATTTTGTTAATTAAATGATTATAATGAACAAACAATAGCCACTTCTTAGCTCATTCTGACCCGAGATACGTTATCTCGCGTCTTACTTGAGCGGACACTTCATTAGTCCTAGACAATAGCCCTAGGCCTAGGCATTCACGCACACATTAGCACTACACAAACACTACCTTACTTACTATACGTATACACGGCAATTAGGCGAGACCACTTTCATATATTTTCTCTTAGCTATCTAGAACATAATTCAACCTTACAAAGTGTTTACGTAGCAATGAAAGCAATTTATTCGTGTAAGGCAATAGCCATATTTTGCTTACATAGAAGGAATATTTTTGCCACACGTTAAAAATGCATTTATAATAACTGTAACAAGATTTACGATAACAGCCTCGATAATACGAAAGAAAAACCCAATAAATAATGTTTCACTAGACGCGTCCTTTGTAGCGAAGAATTCAAAGGGCTTCGAAACTCAACGCCCTCTGCGTTGAGTTTCGAAGCACGCTTTGGATAGTTGGGCACAATCTTGCACTTATTTCACTCAAAACATTTTAATTTATTTGCTGGTAGAAACTCTTGGCTGCTTTCAAAGCGTCTAGTATAAATTTTTCATCACAAGGATTGTCGTCGAAGAAATAAGCTCCGCAATGGAGTGCTTCAGAGCACGACTCGTTAATTTGGTTATTCTTGCAGCAACCGAGGATTGCTCGGGCACATGGTGTTAATACTTTCGGTTGAGGAACATCTACTCCATGCCTCGCTTGTAAGATGTATCTCAGTTCATTATAGGACAGACTGGCCGGAGGTTTAATAGTGCCATTACTGCCGATAGCGTTTTTGGTAACCTCGGGCCTGCAGATGGCTTGAGCAACCATCATTGTTACTATGATCATTATTGTGTAGGTCGCCATTTCTGCAATAGAATAAAGAGTTGTAATTTCCATAAACAAATAGGTATTTAAAATATATATCCTTATGTGCCGTACTTCCAATATTACAGTGTTAGAAAAAAATATATTTTAATCTATTAAATTACAAAAGAGAAGGGATGTTGTATTTCCCTATTTCCATCATAGACAAAGAAATATTTCTTCCAAGTATGTAGAGAAGGTGAGCTACATTTTTGTGTCCATAGAAGACATAGTAATAAAACATATCACATCATATAACTAAACTATGGAACCACGTGAGAATAAACGTGGTTTTGTGTAATAAATGCATTTGAGTCGTTTACAGACGCGGTTGGTTTTCCCAGAGCCGAGGACAACGAACGTTGTCGGTCGATACGGCCAACTTCCAACATAAACATGTCTATTTGTTTCTTTAAAATGTTGGATCAAATGTTGGGCCTATTGGAACCTTTGAGGATATGAATGCAATGTCAAGGTCGTGAAGGCGTGACCGTTAGTTAGCCATTCACAAACTGTTGTAAATATTACTCATGTGTAGTTTCTTAGAAAAACTATGCGGGGGTTACGCGGAGTATCTGATATTTGCGTACTTTAGTTTCATAATATACCGAAAAATTATAATTTAAATAAAATTTATTGTTTTTAAGCCACTGTTAACGTAAAGCTTTCTTAAAAAAGGTAACTGTAAAGCCACGAACAGGCAGTTTTGCAACTATTTTTTATGTGGGAAAAATCGTGTGACCTACGTTTAACACTTGCGACTAAAATAACAACGTTCACAACAAAAAACATGTTTTCGGTGTATAACCTCAAAAATATTCGTTTAACAACAGCTTAGGTAAACGTTTTAGCAACTACGTGATGAAATCGCACAAACGATTTAAAATTCCGATTAAACAGCTGATTTTAAAATAATCATAATAATATTATTTCCATAAGAATACGATTAGTATTGACTTACCCAATTCCTTCCTGTGTTTAAGTATTTTCCGTTTTAATTTATTACACTGGTTTTAGTGTTGTTCCACTTGTTTACACGGTACGTGCTTCTCCGAGTTCACACCACTATCGTCTGAGGACAGTTTGTATTTATTAAGCTATATAAACATGGTATTTCTGCATATTCATTTTCCTTTCCGATATCTGGGGATGTGGGATTTCGATACCTAAAGCCAGCTTTATCTTGGAATTTGATAATGACGTATGTGATGCTTCGGACTTCGGGTTATCACCATTTCTCAATATATTTTTATTGCTACTATATTAAGTAGGTACCTATTGGGTAAAACCCAGCTTTTTATGTAACAGTTGACTCATGTTCACCTATAATACTCGTATATCAGTGGTCAATAAATTTTAATGTCACTGAATTTGATTTAATTAATAACTAGTAAATCAGTGTTTTTTTTTTGTGATTGTATTTGTCGTAGTTAATTTTGGTAAAATGTTAACTTATGGCGCATTCAGATTAGGTAGGTAAATACAATTGGCTACTAAGTATTTATATTCTCCTATAAATGACCTGGCAAACTAGTTAATATAATTATGCTTTTCTAGTAGTGGGAATGGTGAGGAATCATTAAAGGTGCAGTTTTAAGTATATTTAACATCAACTGACTCTAATTTTCCAATGAAATCGGGCAGAAAGTTCTGAAAATTTGTCTTTCTTGTTTACGTACTTTTCTTTTCTTTTTCGTTTCTTGTTTTCTTTTTTGTTTACGTACGAATTAAATATTTATTTTCTTAGTTCACGTGTGAGTAACACTTACTGAGTTTTTAGCCTTGCGAAACAAAATATACCAGTGTAACTAACTGTCAAACGGATATTAGTAGCTAACCTTTGGGTATTCCTTATCGATAATTTATTGTGAAATTTTTGAAAGGATACGGGCGTTGGAAACTAGACTGTCGCGTAATTTACGTTGCAATTGCCTTGGAAAGTACTAAGTAATTTCGCTAAAAAAAATATTTGTTTTATACTGAATGTCTTAGTGGTTACAAGTATTATTGCTTAGTAAAAGGTTGGGTAAGCTGAGCTTTGCTTTATGAAATCCCGTGAGTTTACATTAGATAATAATAAACTAGTAGCAGTGTAGGGACTTTAGCTAGATACTAATAGTAGTGTAGGAATTCTATCTGGATAAGTTATTTGATGTCAATAATCTCATGCCTTTACCAAAGGCTTTAGAACTTATTAGTACTTGTAGCCTAGTATTAGCAAAGTGTTAGTATGCTACAGAACTAACTACTATAGGTAACCATTCCACCAAAAGATCGTTAAAGAAAGCAAAGTTAGCTGAAGTCTGTACCAAAACCAGCTACGGTTTATTATATTGTTTGCAGTATCATCATCATCCTCCGAGCCTTTTTCCCAATCATGTTGGGGTCGGCTTCCAGTCTAACCGGATTCAGCTGAGTACCAGTGCTTTACAAGAAGCGACTGCCTATCTGACCTCCTCAACCCAGTTACCCGGGCAACCCGATACCCCTTGGTTAGACTGGTGTCAGACTTACTGGCTTCTGACTACCCGTAACGACTGCCAAGGATGTTCAATGACAGCCGGGACCTACAGTTTAACGTGCCATCCGAAACACAGCCAATGGTGTCTAAGATATACTTAGAAAGTACATACAGACTTAGAAAAGTTTGCAGTATATAAATATCAATTTTAAACGGTGACAATGTGGTTTACAGATGATACCTTGATATGACACTTCAAAGGTACGACAAGTAATATCTTGAATGCCTTTAAGTTAGTCGTGTTCATCGAACTGGTTGTCTGACCTCTCCAAGTAAGTTACCTCGGAAGCCTCAATCGGCTAAAATAAATGAGTCATCACCATTTTATCGGCTGTTTCTGTCTCTTGATATTTTTTTTGAAAATTGGTTTAGTCTTATAGATAAGATTCATATTCATCTAGAACAACGACTATCATTTTTCTAAAAACAACTTTTCAACTTCAAAATTGAACGCGATAAGTCATAAAATAGACATAGTAAACAGTTATAACAAAAAATATATGTATATACAAGCATCTGAATTGAGAACCTCTTTGGGAAGTCTTCTCTTCTTGGGAAGTCCTTTTTACCTTTTATTGAAACCCACTTTTATTTGAAGATTTTTATTAAATCTGCATAAAAAATGGTATTACCATCTTAGACTTTGATACAAAAACTTTGGACTCGGGATTTCCATTGTATTATTCCATTTTCCGACTTTGACCGATCATTACTCGCTTGTATAATTATTACAGTATACTGATGTCATTAGCATCAATAGTATGAAGCCATCAACCACAGGATCACTCATGATCATAATTAGAATCATAATAATTTTCCTGCCATTGTTTTCAACATTGTTACACATAATATTGTTTGCCAAAACCGTGTCCTCCTGAACGACTTCTGAACAAATTCTGATTACTGTATTTGTTTTTGTATGTCGTATGAATATGTGTTTCATTCACATCCCTACTAATATTATAAATGCGAAAGTAACTCTGTCTGTCTGTCTGTTACTTTTTCACGTCTAAACCACTGAATTTTATTAAAATTAGGTACAGAGATAGAGTTGACCTTGAGAAAGAACATAGGATAGTTTTTATCCCGAACTTTTAAAGAATTCTCTTGGAAACACGATATAACCGAACGCTACGCGGGCGAAAGCTAGTAATATACTTGAAATGATTTTGTCCAAATAGAAAATCGAGTGTGATATAGAAGATACAAGTCTAAAAAATAAAACTAAATTGTTACAGTCCATGATCAATTGATTTATTGTCACGTACGCAGTTTTGTTACATACATAGATGATAGGAACATTGTTACTATCCTTACATTGTACTTGAATGAGTATAAAAATATATTTCGAGTATTTACATTTTGCCAGCACTGTACGATTTTTAATAACGATAACTACATAATAATGTCATGCAATAAGATAAGAAATACTTAGTTTATTACAAAACATTGAATAGTTTACTTTTCTTAAATAAAGCGTGTATTTCAATTAGTTTTTCGTGTTTATATATGTATTTTCAGTTGATTAGATTCTACACAGTTTTTTGCAATGTGGTTTGGTTATTGACATTTGGAATATTTTATGAGACCTTATTTTCCTAGCCAAGTATCCAAGAGTTTGGTTGAAGCATATTTATTGCTATATCACTAGTATAAACTAGCAACTTTCCTATATTACATTATAAATTACAGATTAAACTACGAGCTGAAAAGAAAAGCTTTGCAAAGGACTTCACTACAAATCCTTTATCTTTGAGCATCATCCTTTTCTTTGTCCATAGTAAGTCTGGAACCTCTCGATAACGCGTAGAATAAGACTTGGGTCACACGGGTTTCCGTAACCAGTGAGGTCGGGG
The DNA here is from genome assembly GCF_022581195.2 of Helicoverpa zea. Classification (NCBI taxonomy): domain Eukaryota; kingdom Metazoa; phylum Arthropoda; class Insecta; order Lepidoptera; family Noctuidae; genus Helicoverpa; species Helicoverpa zea. The sequence continues at coordinate 6,510,978 of NC_061458.1, read as the reverse complement.
CAGCCCTGAACTGCGAAACAATCATAGGCTACTTGGGCCTGATGACAACAGGTCAGAATAGCACCATCACAAGGACTGGGAGGTGCTAAGCCCGATGGAGGTCTACCCTGCACTGAAGGTGGAATCGGAGGTCGTCTTGTCGTTTGTGGCATCATAGGCGAATTTCCGGGGCTAGCATCAGCTTGGTTAGGCTGATTTTGATTGTTCATACTATCGCTTTGCACAGTTCCATGGTCCACAGGAGGCGGTGGCCTCATAGGTCTATCCAATTTGATAGGATCAAACGAAATCGGTCTACTGAAATCTACATCCTCATCTGAATCGGTTTCATTGATCACAAAGCCCCAGTTCTGTCTCTCGTCTTCCATTACGGGCCAACGGTTATTTACCGATGGTGCCGTACCGTTAGTTTGGGGTCTTGTAGGTGTATTGGGTTGTGGCGTGCTTGGGTTACAATTACAGTCTCCTGAGGGAATAAACAGCACTGGATAGAATATAGGGAAGTGGGTCGGAGGTGGTATAGGCGGCTGCCTAACAGCATGAGCTATCTCTTGTATTCGTTTATGTATTTGCTCTAAAGGATCTTCTCCCCCATAGAAACTTGAGTTGGGGTTTTCGTCTCTTATATTGAGGCTGGGGTAAATTAATGGGTTAATGGGTGGAAATCCATATCCGTAAGGATTGTACCATCTCTTTTGCCGTTGCGTTTCTGTCAAGTTTTCATCAATTTCTATCTCTTTTGGTTGTGAATCCAGTTTCGGTTCGGAATCAAGTTTTGGGTCTGCATCAAGTTTTGGGTTATCATCAAGTTTCGGTTCTGCTTCAAGTTTTGTCTCTGTTTGTTCTACTTTGGAGTCGGCATGTTCCACTTTGGCAATATCTTCCAACTTGCTGACGTCATTGGGAGCAGCATGGACGTATATTTGCAAGATGAGAATGCCAAGAACTACGTGGTGCAGCTTCGCCATCTGAAATGAAAGAACAGATCATATTATTTCTTCGGTCAACCAACTTTCGTAGTCAAAATACTTTTATAATAATATTCTATTCTCTTTCAGATTTCATAGTTGTAACATTTATCAGTCTAGTCATCCAATTAGTAACTGTAATATTCTTGGTAGTCATCTCGAAAATGTTATAGTTATTTCATAGATATTAGAAATTTTTAATTAAAATCAGCTGTTGCACTAGATAACGATGCAATTATTTTGAAGTGCATTGCATTTTTATGAGAATTGGGTTATCTGATGGCTCTTATTACGCTATGCTATTGTTTACCATATATAATAAGTAGCTGTGCAATATTAGTTGAATCCTAACAATTAAATAAAATATAAGCACTTGTGAGTGTTTGATTAGTCATATTCATAATAATTTATTTAGGGGAAGTTGATTGACGAAATAACATGGAGTCAGGAGTAACCTTTTAGATTTCACAATATGAAAACACATTATGAGATGATAATAACCAAAACATTATGTTGTTCCTTTATCAAAACAGGCAAATGAAATGTTTATTATACAAAATCAAGCTTTGTATAGTCTAAAATTACTTCCAGACTGTACGTACGTAGCTAGGTCTAATGCCACAACAATCAGCATTTCTTACAAAAGGTCTACTTTTAAATCCAGGTAAGCTTTCACTACAGCCTCAGAGTCTTAGAGTCGAAGTTTCAGACTATAGCTATTGTTTGTCATCCGTGTGACACCATTCCTATTCCTATTCCCATTACTTATAGAAATGAGCTCGGTGAACATTACCGACTTATTAATACTTAGCACAACCTTTGTGTTCGGCGTTTCTAATTATCCAAATGCGTCGTTAGAAAGCTTTCACAGTTATGGATATACATTTCTAATACTTCCACTAATCGGTGTGGAGCTAGTGCTATAAGTAGTATTAGGTATGTCTATATTAATATTAAAAAGGGGAAAAAGCCTGTTTGTTTGTTTGTAGGTACCCTACAAGCTCCGAAACTACTGGACCGATTTGAAAATGTATTTCACTGTTGGAAACCTACACTTTTTCCGAGTAATATATACTTATAACATAGGCTATATTTTATCCCGGTATGGACAATAGTTTCTATGGGACGCGGGTAAAACTAAGGGAAAACAGCTACTATACTATATACACGTAGGTATAATTGAAGTATGAAAACCTGTATACTAAGCAGGTTTGTGCGTATAATTGACGAAGGAAAATCTAAGACAGTTCATTGCCTTTCCCATCGTTATCTATGTGGATTCAAATGGAAATTTTCGATTCATTTAATGTTTACAGACGATTATTTGAGTTTATTCCCTTTTAAGTAGCGGCAAATTGTTCGATAATATTTCGGAAATTGATCAATTGTGAATGGTCTTGTATGAAAATCGATTCAGTTTTACTAACTGTAGAAAAAAAAATTGCATTTTTTATTGGTCATAATTTATTGTTTAATGAGTTAATTACTGCATATCTAGGTACCTGTAGTTATGTAATAAATACACCTAATTGTGTTTTCATACCAAACATGACATCATGAGGAAATAGAGAAAATAAGCAGATATAAATTCCAACTATTAATCAGTATAACTATGAAGTAAAAAGCAACAATTGATAAGTCCTACAACTACGTTCCATATTCATGTCGAAAAAACCAGTGACGCATATAATTTGCAAATGTAAACAATTAAATTCTCCTGTTTCTATCTTATCGAGCATAATATCCATTTCACTAAAGAACTTTGCACCAGATACCAAGCAAAATAAACAACACAATTTTTTCTATTCGCAATCATAAAAACTCATGACTTTTTTGTCAAAACCGCGAAACCAAAAAAAATCTAAGAGATACCCGAGTATGACTGACGTTGCAATCACGGAATTTGGTTTTAATTACAACTTTTCGACATGTTAGAACTAACTCTCCTCATCTAAGTTTTCTTTATCTTAAACTGTGCTAGTTATACCGTTATCTAAACTAGGATGACTTAGAACAAGTTTTACACCTACCTCACTGCAGATTATAAGATCAGGTAATATTAATTAAACAACAAACTGTTTGAAGCGGTTTCACGCGCATCATACTTCACTCAACTATTAACCTACATAATATTCTTAAGAAAATTAACGTAAGTTAATAAATAATAAGTAATCTCATCCTTTGAACTAATTTACCTAAAATTTTAATATTAAGGTTAATTAATAAGCTATTTGAACAATTCGTCTAGAAACGTCATTGCTCCTAAAGTAAACATTGAGCAAAGGCTCCGTATTATTGATTATTGTATACCATTCAACCGCAGGCGCACCATTAATAAAAAGTGTAGACTAATAGCCGTTTCCAATATTCTATCTATCTTTTTTTTGCTTCCTAGAGATACGACTTTGACATAACTTGTATCGCACTAATATCAAATCCCTATCTCTAGTATGAATATTGGGAATGGCCGGTATGTGCACATAACCTTTCTATATTGTGTGTGTATTCAATCCTATTTGTGTGGTCAGCTCAACCAGTTACAGAATAATCAAAGTGTATACGACGACAAAAATAAAATGCTATATCATAGATAACAAGGAAAAAACTGAGATCACTGGCTTTTCTATTATTTGAAGAGGTATGTCAATAAACGATATTTTGTATGGATCTTGACGTCAATACGATTAGTGTTAGGTAAGGTTAAAGCCATGTATTCACTGGGAAACAATGTTTCAGATACACAGTTTCTGAAACATCACGTAGATGTTTACAGCAACAATGTTTCGGAAACTCTGCCGTCCACATCGTCCACAGAAACAAAATTATATGTTTCTGAAACACGTAGATATTGTTTTTGAAACAGTGTTTATAAACAATTGTTTCTCAGTGAATACATGGCTTCAGGTTCGTAGCTAAAGTTATACCTTAGTGTTTTGATAGGAATTTCCAGAAATTAATTTAATAATTCTGAAATTAATAGAATTATTTAATTACGATAGTGATTATACAAACTTCGCGTGTTGAAAGGATTCAATTTAAACTTGAATGACGTTTGTTGAGGTTATGCGAATATTTCTCGCGGTGTTACGAAGTTGCCATCAAAAACAAATTAAACACGAATTATAGCGATTCAACGTATCTATCTACTTCTATATAAAGTTTAAAGACTTCACATGCTCAAATCATTATCAATGTTCTTTTAGCCAGTAATTTTTATATTATATAGTGCTTCTAACCTTAATCCCAAAATAATGCCAGACAAATGTCACTACGTACCTATCTATTCATAAGTATATATTCTAAGTATATATCCATTGTACCTATAACTTTAAAGCCATGAACCATATATAGAACTTTAAAATGCATACAAAATGTAAATAATTAAATAGAAAATAATAAAGGTAAGTACCTACCATCTTCTGCACTTCGCTGTTTATGAAGTTTTCATATTACCTATTTCAATTTCTACTCTAAAATAACATGAATTCTCTCTTATTTGCTAACTAGCTTTGTAAACTGATAATTTATTTTACACGAATGTTACACATCATTTGCAATGTTCATCATCAACTATTGAAATACAAAATACATTTTGAAACATTATACAAAGCCTTCCTCCGAGAATAAATTACAGAGAACTGATTAAGTTTATGTAATGCAGGTAAATAGTAGGTAGGTAGGTAGTAGTAGGTAGGTTTGTTGCGGCCCAACGCGGTCTCTTTGTCCATTAAAAAATACAAGCTGTTGATTTGCATCCGTGCCATATTCAAGGAGGTAATTATACTGCCTCGCTGGTCTAGTGGTCGCAAGCGCGGCTGCTGTGCTCGAGGTCTCGGGTTCGATTCTCGGGTCGGGCCGAAATAGCTTTGTGGGTTTTCTTAAACTTTCATAAAGCAGCCGGTAGTCTGGAAGTTGGTGATTGATTCACCCGTGCATCGGAGAGCACGTAAATGTCGGTCCTGCGCTTGATCTCTTTCCGGTCGTGTCGGATTGCCGTCCCATCGGGTTACGAGAGTGAAGGAATAGGGAGTGCACCTGTGTCTGCGCAAATGCTCGTGCTCTATAATATGTCCTGCGCAGCTGGCTGATCTCTTTAAATGAGAACAGCCGCCGTGGCCGAAATCGGCCGTGGACGCCATTCATTATACTAATGATTCTCGACTCAAATCAATAAAAAAATTGGTACGTAATTTTTTTTCTTTAATTTTTTTTCGGAATTCCGTAAATATCATCTAGCCTTATTTAAACTTGACGCGTATGTTACTGGCCTTAAAACCGTGCTGCACCCTCACACAAAGCATACGCAACGATCACTCATAAATTTCATTCATAAAATTGGATTACTTCTGAAATACTACGACATTACAATGACAAAAAAAGCAGTGCATATTAGTTATTTCCCATCTACTGTAATTCCAATCGAATATTTACGTATTGTATGTCCTCCTCCTGAACTATGGCACAAATGGAAATCAACACCTTGTATATGTATGTATTGCATTTTGCGTACCTAATGCATAATATTATGTACGGTGCCTTTTAATTGGATTTAAGACTTCTATACAGGTCTAACTGATGAGGTAGTCCGACCTTTTATAATCAAACTTAGCTCTCCATATCAAGTGTCTAATTACACATTAGAACAAACAATAGTGTAGGTACATAAGATATCATCATCTCTAAGATTGTCACAGCCAAAAAAGCGTGGTACCATTGTGAATTCGCTTCGAACCATTAATTGTTCCTTATAAGAATTTGGTATAAAAACCGCGACCATTGAATTCAATGCGGCTAAACGGCCAAACCAGATGACTTTAGCACGACAATCATGGGTGTATTCGTGAGTCATTGTAATGCGTTTCCATGTACTTATGGGGTAACACTAATAATGGCGCAGTATCGCAAAAGTCATGGAAATCGTGATCCGAAGAGTTAAACAGTGAACGAGAAGGAAAGATCTTGTTATTCGTGTTTGTATGTTTTAGAAGAGCAATTCGGACAACTCTTTGATGTTATCAGTGTATGAATCAAAATATTGATAGTACAAATCCTATACATCAATAATAATTGATAATAGAAAAAAATATATTTAGCTGTGCATTAACCTGGCTCATGATGCTACATTATTTTCTGCTGAAGGACCGCAACCATAACATTTGAGTGTCTTATAATTAAATAACCTTATATTATTTAAGGAAAAACTACAAATATTTATATAACCACACAGTTCACATAGTACACACTAGTACGCCATTACAGAACTCTAAGGTATGAGGTAATTTCTCACGGAGCGACGTTAAATTCATCGCATTAATACCACATGCTGTACGAGCGACAACCTTGATTTTGACTAAGATTCTCCTCACAACTTTGAGGCAAAAGGGCATTTTGTGGTAATAGCATGTCGGCGTATTAATGAGACGACCTATACGGCGGTGCTTGCCTGTAGCCAAACTACCACAAGTCCCGGAAGCTAATCAGTGTAAACTAAATACTCGTTAGGTCCAACAGACTTGTCAAAGCAGTACTTTTAGCAACATTGAACTTTGAAATAAAATTCGAAATACTATCGACTAGTTTTCGCTCGTATATAAAATACAAGCTTTAAGTATATATTTGGACTAAGTCGCCAGGTTTATAGTACCTGCACTACACAATCTTAGTCGGCCGATAGATTGTTTTATCTCCTAAATCAGTATGAAGATGTACGGTAGTACGCAAATTACAAAGATCAGATACTTAGCCTGTATTAGACCGACTGAAAACTGATTGGAATCAAGATTTCCTTTAAAAAAAAGTACAACCATCGGGTCAACTATCAGCCGACTGTTAAATATGCAGTGTGTCCCACACACTCTACATTCTTCTTACCATCTGAGGATCTTGTAGTTAATAAAAATACATCATATTTTGTAACGTTTGCCCTTTGGTCTCTGCCATAACCCACTCCTCAAAAACCGTGATTAATATCTACCTACCCATCTGATTACATAACAATCTAACGTCAGCTTATGTCTACTTAAAGGTACGTACTCGTAATTCTCAATTAAGTGCTCCTGCCTTATTTATACTAGCCGTCCTAACGATGAATCAATGATCAGAGCAACATCGGCCTTCGAATATTAGCATTGTTTATAAGACAGCTACTTATTATTTATATCTAGCAATAGAACAGCAGCCCGTAGTCTGGAAGTTGGTGATTGATACACCCGTGTATCGGAGAGCACGTCAATGTCGGTCCTGCACCTGATCTCTCTCCGGTCGTGTCCGATTACCGTCAAATCGGGCTATGGGAGTGAAGGAATAGTGAGTGCACCTGTGTCTGCGCAAATGCTTGTGCACTATAATATGTCCTGCGCAGCTGACTGATCTCTTTATATGAAAACAGCCACCGTGGCCGAAATCGACCTTGGACGCCATTAGAATAGAACTGGGGAGGATTAATTAATGCATCTCCATTAAGTGCTATAATACAAATGCAATGCAACGTGTTAATCTCTGACAGATTGATTAAAAATCGTGCATAGCTTTTGAAAGTCATTTTGAAAATTTAATTAAAATTAATGCATTGATGGACCTTTAGATCTGCGTAGTGTGTTGTAAAGAGCAATTTGTGTCTTTATTAAAACCGAAAATGTGCTATTTCAATGACTGAAACATAGAGAATTGTGTAAGTGCACATTATTCTCTATACAGAAGCAACATAGTAGAAACTTATTGGTTTCGATTCGAAGCTAAAAAAAACGTCATAGATCTGTTATAGGTAGCTATATATTTATATGTATTTTTGTATTCGTCTAGAATCCTTTTGGATACATTCGATGTACTTGACAATTCAATGAAATATTGCAAATGTTAGCACATTATACGAACATGTTAATAGCTGTAATTATGTCTATTAAAACAACTAAAGATTCGCTTCGCGCTATGAATACTAACTACAGGTTTACCTTCAGTGAGTCGTAACATAACAATAAACTTTAACGTAAAACCAATAGGTAATTTTTAACTCAAAAATCCTAAAATTTTGTAGAATTACAATACTTTTTTTTGGTGAATCTGCCTACGCGTAAAATTTAAGCTAATGACCTTAAGGCCTTAATTTTTTTTTTGGGATTGCGTCAGTTATATGATATTTACTCGCATCATCATAAAATTAACAGCATCTTAATGTTAAAGTTAATTATAAAACACAAATGGCACATAAATGTTACGTTCATTAATTTAATTAAGCTTTTATAACTTGCTTTTCTTAGGTTAAATTACTAGGGATCTGTATATTACATTTGTCGCTGGATATCTGCAGACGAAGGCACGATTCCAGTATCAACTTAATATATAACGCACCCAAACTTTAAATGCAATTTGTTTTGTAGTTTGTAACTCGAAGGAAGCCTTTCCTTGTCCCCGGAGGATTAGTTTTGTACGAACCCTGCCACTCACTTTACCATTTAGTTTATAAACTCTTCAGACTATTTTAAAGAAAAAAAAGAGGAATGCCTTCTCCTTTGATACTGCCATCTTTCGATTATCTTGTCCCTTTCAGACATATACTATAGAATCTAGTAATGTTTTTTGATAGGAATGAATTCTTATTTTACGTAATTGAACATAATTACGCCGTTTTTTAATGCGCATTTACTTAGAAAGTTTATCATTACCATGATGATTTCTGGCACTTACGTAAATGTTACTTGTTAAGTATGCCTGTAAGACGTGGATATAATACACTTCATATAAGCATGCAAGTATTAAAATTACGGGGTACCTATTATAAGAATATATTTTCCACAATATCCAAATAAATTATGTCTTGTCAATTAAGTTTTATCTTGTTTTTTAAATAGGCCTATTAACTTTTGGAAATACCAAGGAGTGATCGTAGGCATATTTTTTGTTTCTTTTTAGTAATAATAGTAGACTTTGTAATTAAAGAGTTTTTAACGTAACTGTAGGGCCTCAACTTTTTAGCACATCTCGTATTCATGTCGATTTGTAAAGCTATTCCGATGGTCTGAATATATTCTTGTATTTTGACTTTGTGAGCAACCATATTTAGTTTTCCCAATCTAAATTGTGAAGTCACTGTTCTAAATTGCGTGTGAATATGAAGTCAGACAATGCAATGTGCAATTCTGTAACAAATTGTTTTGCTACAAATAATTGCTGTGTTTATATTGTATGAGCAGTTATGAAGTGGTATCATACTGCTCGGGGATCAATGCACGATACATGACGCGAATGCTAATTGAGATGACGTGATCACAAACAAAGACCAACGTGGTCTATTGTTTTTAGGTGCAAATTATCAAAACGTTATTGTGATAAGTACATTATAATCGATTAGTTTTTGTTTCGCGTGACGTAAGCTTTGTAGATTTCCCGGTTGGTCTTCAACAAACATTGTAAACGTGTTAATTGTATCGACAATTCCATGATGATTGTACAGGATGTGTGTCATTAACATCGAAATAAATTATATAGATGAATCGTTCTTCATATCCGGTTCCTTAATTTTTTATTAAAATAAAAAGGTCTTTATCAAGTTAATTCTTCTAATCTTTCCGTCTTGCGGATACGCCGACGTCGCGGTTAATGCACACAAATGCATTTGCGCATAAGAATAATAAATATTTAACGTTTAGCCTTATCTTTAATGTTTCTTTAACCAGTTGTATTAATACTGTTTAAAACTATTCCGACTAGATATTTTTCTTTATTATACTTCTACAAATCTGTTTAATATTTTGGTCCATGTTGATCTTTTTTCATAATATTAAGTACCTGTTTTGTTGTACATTGCTACCAATAAACCAGTTCTCAGATTTAGATAAATTTTGCAACATCAATTTGAAGCATACATCAGGTTAGTTGTCCTAATATTGTGATCTTGTTTTTTATTGGACTGACCTGACTGGACCGTTTTAATTATGCAGTTTTAAAAACACATGGCTATAAGTACCTACCTACACATGAGGATAATAATTATAAGAATTCATGCCTGCAAATTATTGGAAAGGCCAGTTGTTAGATTATATCTTTTGAAACTTTCAAAGACAAGGTCTGAAATAAAACTTGATATTCGAATAATAATTATATATAACATTTATGGACATAAGCCTAAATTAGACATCTATTTTTAGTCTTGCAAGTGCAAGTCAATCAACTGAAATAAGACTCGTTGGTTATATTTTTATTATTTATTAAACTTTAGTACACTCTAGCCTTGCTTGAATATGAATCAAGATTTATAATTAAAGTCAATGTCAAAGACAAATAATAATACAGGACGTATAAGTACGACTAACTAGGTATTCTACTTTTACTTCAATAGATACCTGCTCATTTTATAGTACCTAACCTAATTTTCATGTATGAATTTTCCGCTTCGAGAAATCGACCAAAACTTTTAGGATTCTGCAAACCTCGAAAGCATTCAATGGGCCGAAAAACTACCAATTACGAAAAATTAAAATAACAAGGATACGGAGCCCAACATTATACTGAATAACTTAATCCTATTTAATTGCAAACATAATCAAAAAGCAATTGCAATTGCAAAAGTAACTATTATTTTTCCAAATTAGACAAAATACTATTTTAGTATAAACATGCAAAATATAATGAAAATCAATCACCTAAAGTTTTGAGTCAGCTACCTGATAACTTAATAAACACCAATTTATCGCCAAAATGGATCGTGACGAGAAATAACACATATACCGGTTTTTCTAACCAGTTTTTTTAGGAAGACATTTAAGTGTTATATATGACTTATTATGTTAATTACATACATACATGTGTAGTTTGTAGCTAATCTTGTTAGAGTCACTTTACAAATACCGACTTGGACTGACCAGTGAAAAAATAATACACATTTTTAAATCCTTTAATGATTTCACATAAAGATTTTAACTAATCATGAATTTTATATTTTTTTCAATATACAATCACGATTTAGCAATAATTATAATTGATCGATCGATCAATGGCTGATAGAGCATCATGAAATGGTTCCCACCACGATTTGAAGTAGGAAGGTACCTACTGCCGTATCTAGTGATTCATCATGCATGATATTCGCGCTCTTGGCTGTCTATCAAGGTTCGTGCATACATAACCCTATGTTACTTCTAACACTTCTGACCTTCAGTACTAACCACTAACACGTGCTGTTGTAATTGGTACTACCAGCCGTATTTTTTCCTTTCCTTTTTCTTGCGTCTTAATCAGAATAAAACGGTTTTCTTCGAGGACTTGGTAGTTTTTCCAAAATACTTAATAAAAGGAAAGTAGGCGTAGAACCTTATCACACACGTGGTGACTATGATAAAAGGATGTTTTGAATAGCATAAAACTTATAAAACAATTGTTCATCTTCATTGCGTGTCTTAACCAATATAATGTTTTAATCGGCATATCCAAAGATTATAGCCAATTGACCCTTGACCTGTAAATTATATACAGTAAGTCTCCTTCGAGTCCTGAGAACTCGTAATTTGAGTGAAAGATGATTCTTCAAATATTTTACGTATAAATTTATTTTACACAGAGGTGGATAATTAAGTACTGTTTACCTTTTTTTTAAAATCAATGCAATAAAAGAAACACTTACTTAAGATATTTTTACTTCTATGTTTCTAACTTGCCTGTCAATGATAAATCGACAGTCAATTTTGAAATATTTCTTCGCTTACTTATAGACATACATTATTTACATAATAATGTGTACAATGCCTACTTCGAGGATTTCATTTCACAAAACATTTATTATTAAGGTCATAATGCCGTTACTGGTAACATTAGAATGCCTGAAGGTAATAGTATGTTAGAATAGCAATTAGGTGAATCCACTATGCAATAACAACATGGTTAAACATACAATTATGAATGTAGTCCTAAGTAGATAACAGTAAGATAGGAATATATTAGTAGGTAAACCTTATTGAACTATTTGTCGTCTTAATAGAAGCCTTTCTGAGAAAGGTGTCAATGTAGTTGAGTCCGTAAGAAATATCCAATATGGATACCTTGAGAAAGGTAAAAAAAAAACATTTGCTACATGATAGAAAGCTATTGTGTTCCATGTAAGGCTTATGTATATTTTTTCTCTGTAGTGAGTTTTTTAAGTCTTTTCTAAGATTTTAGTGAGAGGCATGTTTGAAATACAGATGTGACTAGTATATTCCGTTCCTTAGATTGGAACATTTTTCTTTGTCACATTATACATATATATACTTTCTCCGAGATATATGTCACCCATATCATTTGGCGAATAGGTAAGAACAACAAAAAAATATATATCTAACGCTCCATATTTTTCTAAACACGTTCTATTCACCATAACTTTGGGATTCTACAGCATCCATCAAAATATATTAGCGCCATGGTAAATATTCATGAGATTTTTATTTCATTTTACGCCAATTGCCTGACAATTTGGAAGACTCGAACAATAAAATCGTTTCGCATGCCACCATCTTGTATTTTGGATTTCGAAACTTGATTATCATACTGGTATTTGAATTCGGAGCATCGGCCTTTTGGAAGAGGCCTTTTGAAGAGGTTTAGAATTCGCGACCAAGATATTATTACGATGTCCTTGGGGTACCGGATTGATGCTGTTGTGCATCGACATTGATGATTATAAATAAAAATATTTTAAAGGGGCAAAGCCTTTATAGTAAATACTTACTAGAAATGAATCAAAAATCTTTGTTGTGTTGTAGAAGTCTACATTTTCATTCAATTGATTATTTGACAGCACGTTCTAACTCTGTTCTATCATACTATCTTCTTTTTACTTTGTTATACGTAGCAGTCATTTTCTATTTTAATCAATCTTGTTATTATGTTCTATGTAAACTGTAGACAGGTTTGACTATTTGGTTCTAATGACCCATAAATCTACCAGCCTAATGTTGATCTGCTCAACCTTGTAGCCTCAATAAATGATACAACAATAAAAAACGTATCAAGGACCATTTTTGTATCAGATGTGCGTCTGTTATTCAATATCTACGTACTATGTTTGAATGATTTTTACTTGACATATTAGTTTGCAAATACTGTCTCGAATGATGATAAGGAATAAACTACGAGGAAAATCGTCTCATGCCTACTTGTGAAGGTAAATGAGTTTCTGCTTTGTGCATTGATAATTGACTTAATATGTAATACGAAATATGTTAGAGAAATATCGGAATAAATGTATCTGCAATTTCCTTGTACATAATTAGGATCCACACTATTTTGTTTGTATTTAAAATGTCCTATTCTATCGAACGATATTTATATGTATCACATCTTTTGTTGCATAGCAGCAATTTATCAATACGTATTTACTTCAGTATCTACGATCCGATATAAGTTACAAAGGACACCATTAGCATAAAAGATTCAATGAACGAGGAACAAGATAATTCAAAACCGTCTTGTTGGTAATCTCCGTCATTTTAAACAAGTATTATTTATAGGAATTCATTTTAAGTATTAAACGCAAATATTATTTATCGAAGTTAAGATCGTATGCTTAAAATAGTATAGGCACCTGTCGCTTTTCTTTGTCATTTTAATTATTTGGTAGTAAAGTAGCAATGCACGACGAATATTTGCACGTACTATTATTAACAAAAATAAAATTGTACGTAATGTTAATATTATGTATTTATAGGTAATTATGTAAGCTGTATTAGAAAACAATATAGTAGTTCTAAGTACTAGTCAATAATGCATAAAACAATATTATATTCCACGATTGCTATAATCATAAAGTGAGTTGTACAAAAATAATGAAACAATACTTAAATTAAATTACTGTAATCAAATAAATCAATGGCTAGTTAAGCTTAATGTTTACTTTCAAGGTCCTCAAAAATAAGTACTTAACCCAATTAACTAGGTTTTAAAGACTTCTCTTGTAAACCTTGGTTATAGTTTGCTAAAGTTGATAACGATATAAAATGTGGGTCAGTTAATTCCTAATTATACAAGTAAAAAAGTAATTTTACTTTGTGTTTTGATATTTTTAATCTTGCCTACATGATAACGTAAGTACACATTTACCACAAGGTTAGATATATTATATTAGGTTAAAAAATATATTTATAAAGATATTCTTCTTAGTTACATATCTGTAACATAGTATGATTATCTTAACAGTGTTTTGACGGATACACTATATTAAATTTTAAAAATCTTCCACACATGGTGAAAGTGAATAATTTTTAATCAAACTTGCTATTTAAATCAAAAATCATAAACGTGTTTTATTTAACACGTCTCGTTGCCGTACACAATAATTTATTATTAGGTACATGATAAAACCTGTAACTGTAATTTACTGCACTGAGTAACAATGTGTTACTCACTGAGTATTGACCTGTTGGTATTATATATTATATAAGGTAAACAAAATCTATTTATAACATAAAACTCCATGTTATTCCATCATACGATGAACTTGAAAATCTTTACAAATTCTCACCTTAACTCCAAGAAATCCCAATTCCAGTAGTATTTAATCACGTTAGCACTTTCACAGAATAATAATAGAATTTCCTTGATTTCGTTATGTCATGTTCACGATTCGATCACAATGCGAATGTTTAGACGAGCAGGCGGCGCGCCGTCGTAGGGTTGTATGCGACTGGCGCCGAAGATACAGCAAGAGTGGTTTATACGAAAACGTCTGGTGCCCATCACGACGCCACCTCCACACTGGTGACTAGCGGCTTCTAACACCGTTACTTACGTCCGTGGGAGATTATACTTATTCTTTAGATTTATGTGTATTTTTTTCTCAATAGTGCACGCTAGTTTGTGTGATTGTGGCGCGAAACTGTTACTTGATAACCCTTCAACTGCAGTCGAGATAAACAATCATTGCAATTTTTTATCATACATTACTTTTGGATTATGATCGATGCTACAATTTGTATACATCTTCATACCGCAGCCTCTATTGCTTCTTATAACTATTTTGTTATTTTCAGATTTCGATTTTACATTTTGTGAATATTGAAAGTAAAATTAATAAGAGTTTCGCAAAATTATTTAAAAAGATACACACAATACGTGTACAAAAATTATAGGCTCTTCCTTCAATGACCTATTATGTCAATAGGTTGATATTTAATGTAAATAATATTATCTTCATTTTAGGAAAAAAACGCGGATTTTAAACAATTTTATTACTGCTATCAGATATTCAAACATATTTCTTAGCTATTTTCCTGTTACATACTACCTACTATGAATATCAATCATAACGTATTTTTTGTTCTAATAATAACTAGGTAAGTACATATTAATCTATATTTTCTGTCGTTCTCTTAGTCATTTTAGAGAAATCTGTGCAATTCACTCGGAATTTATTCCTATTAAATACAGAAATATTAATTTAAAACAGAAAGTTCTTTTGAGAAGTGATTCCGAGCTATTCAAAACTCCTGTTTCTATGCAAACCTTTGTGGTGACCGGGTTTCGCTTGTGGTTAGCGAAGTAACTTGTCCGTATAATGGTTACCTACCGTACTGTCCCATTCTATGCTTTCACTAAACAATATGAACTACACATGGCACTTTCTTATGACTCATATATACATTTCTCAAAACTGAATCTTAATGTGGTGTGAAGAGAAATTGAACCCAAATTTCCCCAAGATATGGATAAAACCGGGGAATGTGGTGAGGTACCTACCTAACTGACCTTTTTTTTTTTTTTTTTTTTTTATCGACGTAAAATCATCAAATGACCCCTCCCGCTGTGGGTTAGCAGCGGTGAGGGAGTGTCAGACTCTTACTGACTAAAATCGTCGTGTTCCGTCATAGGCCTTTTATGTACCAGGGCCGCGGTATCTCTTTCGAACAACCCGCAGCCCCGGCAGGCCTTGGCCCTGCTGGGCCCCGCTGGGGTTGCTGACGTCTCTTTGAGGAGCGCGTGGAACAACGCGCGCCGTCGACACGGGTCTGTCGTCTAGGAAGACAGAGGGACGATGAGCCACCCGAACTCACCGCCCACAGACCCACGCCTACGGTGGCCGGGAGTCATCTCGCGACACCCGGCGCCCATGGTGTCTACCTGGTCCAGCGCGGCGGCCGGGATGAGAGGTGCGAACTCTCTGGCGTTCCGCCTCCTCCTTCTCGAGCATGACCGCTTCGCAGAAGGAGGCGATACCTAACTGACCTACGTTCCATTCCAAATGAAAAAAAAGAAAATTTTATTTCAGTAGGCTGTATCAGCTGTAACTGTCTGTGTGTATCAATTTTATTGATCCAATACGTCTCCATGTATCTCCATATGTAATTTCATTTTATGATCTTAAACCTCTCAATGTCACAACAAAGATCATATAGGAAAAAATAGCAACTAACGATATTAAACCTTTATGCAGGATAAAAAAGAAAAAAGATAATGATGATTTCTAACCAACTAGAAGCGATAGCAATTGTCTACATAACATCCGGAGTCGTTAGCAGTCATTATTATAGTTCATTGCAACCATTAAGCATTTTTATGATGAGTGGAGTCCTGTCTTACTCAGTATAAAGCTATCTTAAGCGCCTATTTCTATTTATAGGTTTACGTTTTCTTTTAATTATTACCTATCATCAGCAGTTTTATAGCCCGTAAACCTGTATGGATATCTATATTTTTTCGACATGACTGTGATTATGGATGGGTTTCTTATAAGAAGAAATTAAATCATATTTTATGTTGAACACAGAGAGAAAACACACACACATATAATATTTCTAGCAAATACTGGCGCCTGCCATATTAGTGTTAGCAATGTATCGTACTAGAGCAAATTACTTACCAATTACACAATAGGTTTTAACATACTAATATGTTATTGTGAATAAGCACTGTAGGTAGATATTACACCAAATTTACTGTCCTTAATGGTGTATAGTCCTTATAGAGCATTCTTTTAACAATCTATGTGCCTGACTGAAATTTACAGTCAATTAAGCTGTAGAAAAGGATTTGACTACTGGAATATTCAGGTTTATTTTTGCCTGTTGAAATATATAGAGCAAGAACATTATGACATACTAAGACTATACCTAAATATTTTCTACATATTTTCATGGTAGAAAAATTTCTCTGAACTTAATTTAACTTCTGTTTTGAAAGGCATTTTATCCGGATCATAAGATCACCTAAATTTTGCCAAAGTAAACATCCTAACCTTTACTTACTTGGTAAACATTGTCTGTAATGGTATAGTTAGCGTTGACCTCCAATGCGGTTAGTTCCCAACATTCAGAGATCAGCAAATCTCGGTACATGTCAAATGTCAGGTTATATGTCAGAAGTTGCAAAATTGGCCAATCAGAGATCGGGATGGAAATTTAAAAAAGGCTGGTAACTCGATGACGAAGCTCAACTAATGAAGTTTGAATGAACTTTTGATAGATTCTTTGATTGATACCAACCTTGTATTGTGGTCAGAAATTAAGAGGTAAGGGTTCATTGTTAAACTGTGCACGCGAGGGCAAAGTGAAGTTAATTTATATTATTTTGGTAATCAATGTAATAATACGTCATAGTAGTAGGTACCAAAATATTCATCTTATAGTTATCGGCACGGATATTGAGCCCTGACCTTCACCTGCGCAGAAACGATTTATTGGTTTATTGCATTATGTGTACAGTGCGCAAAGCGATCCCCACTCTTCCGCCGAGAGCTCAATATCCGTGCCGGTAACTATACCATGTTTAGAACAGTTACCACTTCTTTAATAAATCTCACCTGCAAACTGCCGTAAATGTTGAAACGCTAATTCGCATGAGAACGTTCTCAGACAATTGTAAGAATCTTACCAAACTTAAACAAAGTGCTGACTAGATGCAATCATTATTATATTTTTAAGCTATGTTATTTTGCAAATTTTCTCCCAAATATATGTTACTTATTCTTGTTTCAGGTAAGTACTCCAACGTTTCTGAAAATATCGACTCATATCCTAAACATATCCAGTGAGTATCAATAACCATAAAGTCCATTGAAAGTGTTCGCAATTCGTAGATGCCTACTTCAATTCATGATTTAGTGCGTCATAAGCCTGGAACCTTTCAGCGATGTTCTGAAGAACACATGCTCTCGATAATGATTGAATTCTCGGTACAATTTAAATTATGTACGCTCGCATCTGGTTTTCAAACTAGATACAACATTCAAGTAGATAATTTAGTTCACATTACGCAAGTTTAGCTCGATAGTAAATAAAGAAAATATATGTTTATATATAGTTACAGCCTATTATACAAGGGAAAAGGCTCGGGAAATGATGAGCCTATTGTGGATCAGTTTGAAAGAAAAGAATCGGTGCCAAATAATAATAAAAAGAAAAGAATCAAATAACCGATTGCGTGAATGCGGTGATTTGCGTGTATGCGACACTATTGCCAAACATTTTATTTTTAGTATTACGACAATGCTATGCATTTAAAACGTAACGATACTAAAAATAAAAATTTCTCAGTCATTCATAATCCAAAAATAACGGATTTTTAGCTTTTTCATGTCACCCTTTAAGAAAAGATTTCAAAGAAGTTTTCTATTTGACTTTTCTATTCATCTATTTTACGGGAAACTGTGAAAATTTTTCTTTAATTTTGACCACGTTCAGACTATATGTTAGATGAAAATGGACCCGTCATAAATATTTTTTTGCACCTGTTAGATAAGATGAAGAATATCCGTGAAAGCCTGATTAATACATATATTTTATAAGACAAATGGAAGGCAGCATAAGGATAAATAAAAAGGAACAAAACCGCCGCTATTTTTAGGGTTCCGTAGCCAAAATGGCAAAAACGGAACCCTTATAGTTTCGTCATGTCCGTCTGTCCGTCTGTCCGTCTGTCCGTCTGTCACAGCCGATTTACTCGGAAACTATAAGTACTACAGTGATGAAATTTGATGGGAATATGTGTTGTATGAACCGCTACAAAAATATGACACTAAATAGTAAAAAAAAGAATTGGGGGTGGGGCCCCCCATACATGTAACTGAGGGATGAAATTTTTTTTTTCGATGTACATACCCGTGTGGGGTATCAATGGAAAGGTCTTTTAAAATGATATAAAGTTTTATAAAAAACATTTTTCTTAAAGTGAACGGTTTTTGAGATATCAGCTCTCAAAGTCGTAAAAAGTATGTCCCCCCCCCTCTATTTTTATAACTACGGGGTATAAAATTCTAAAAAAAATAGAGGTGATGTATGCTAATTAACTCTTTCAACGATTTTTGGTTTGATCAAAGTATCTCTTATAGTTTTTGAGATAGGTTGATTTAACTGTAATTTACGGAACCCTTCGTGCACGAGTCCGACTCGCACTTGGCCGGTTTTTTTTTATACCCTTTACTATGGGGAAGAAAAAGAAATAACGCCATTAATTATTGAATAAAATAAATATACCTCAGAGTTTCAATAACATTAAGATTTTCAAAGAGCTACTCTTAAAGATGACAGCTTAAGAATGAAGTGCTACGACCCCCTAGCTTATCTCTTTCCGCAAACGTAATGGCGTCCACGGCCGATTGCGGTCACAGCGGCTGTTCTCATTTAAGGAGATCAGCCAACTGCGCAGGACATATTATAGTGCACGAGCATTTGTGCAGACACGGATGCACTCCCTATTCCTTCACTCTCATAGCCCGATGGGACGGCAATCCGACACGACCGGAAAGAGATCAGGCGCAGGACCGGGTGAATCTGCAAACGTAAACGCTAGAAGAAACGTAAAAAAATGAAACGTCCAATTGTGAACGTAATTTATTCATTTGTAAGGTGAAGGTCATATACATACAAACATTTCTACTATTGTTTACAGTCAGAAAACACATTTATGCCAACTCGGGTCAAATACATGCCAAACGTTTTTACCCTCCCCAGCTCCTCTTTTCAGTTCTTGGGTTTTCCCAATATATGTACATAGATTGAAATTCATTCATTCTCATTTAGGACCAGACTTAGGTCACATGAAGCCAGGGTCGTTTTTTTTACTGAAATATAAATTCATTTGCCACTTGTTGGCACTTTAATAAATGTCTCCTTCGTGATCGGAAAGCGATAACGCAAATATCAAGGCTTAGCGTGAAGTCGTGAGCTCTTCTTTATTCCACCTTATACAAAATAGTTATAGATATAAATACTTTAGTATTTTTAATATTGGCTGGTTATTTTTTATGTGTGCATCCTGTTGGTGATTGCATAGTCACGCAAGGCGATGTACGCTTCGATAAACATGTTTTTTTTTTTTTTTTTTTTTTAATGCAATTATGGAAGATAAGACATGGGAACTGAAGATTTAAGATTTTATCTCGATATTGATTTCACAATACTAATAAAAAAATATTTTTATGATAAACAAGCGTTTACCCTGATGTCACCGTGGCTACTTCCCCTAACAGGACAAAATATATCCTACGACGACAAGCTACAAGAATTGACAAAATCTGTTCAGAGGTAGTCTCTTGATTTAAATATCATTCATTTTAAGAGAATGATTTCTTTCCAAAAATAATTTATATACTCGCTGTGTTGATATTTTCCTGTAAAAAATCCAATGGCCTTCTCAACGATGAATTCTCAGTGAAAGATGTCACATTTATTTTACTTGAAATACTTTTAAAATAGCAAGTTAATACAAGAAGTAAAATAATGATATTGGTCACTGATGGACGATGATGAAACATGAATGCCAGAAGAGAAATTGGTACGGTGCCCGAATTTGTTTGTTGTTTTGTTTATCTTTAATTTTAATGTCATGGTGTTTCCATAAATAATAATAGATATAAAATATACCACTAATTGTTCCACGTGCGTCCCGGGAAAATTTCTTTCTGCACTCGATGCATACTATGATACTCGGGGATTGTGTGGCTTCCTAACATAGGATAGTATGAAAGAATTATTCTAATCTGTTCAGTAATTTCAGAGCCTTTAGAGTATTCACAAAGAAACAAAAATTGTTTTCTCTTTATTATATTATTAGTCATCATCCTCCGAGCCTTTTTCCCAATCATGTTGGGGTCGGCTTCCAGTCTAACCGGATTCAGCTGAGTACCAGTGCTTTACAAGAAGCGACTGCCTATCTGACCTCCTCAACCCAGTTACCCGGGCAACCCGATACCCCTTGGTTAGACTGGTGTCAGACTTACTGGCTTCTGACTACCCGTAACGACTGCCAAGGATGTTCAATGACAGCTTTATTATATTATTAGTATATAAGTAAAAATACAGTTTATTGGCTTAAAGGGCCTTACCACATCAGCCGACTGCCGTCCGCCAAGCAACGTCAAAGTGCCCATACACATGATGTGATTTTGCATAATAATACGAAATGTATTTACACTCTTACTACGTATGTAGGGTTATAATTAGCTTACATGAATAATGACCAATTATTTATAAAGTATAATAAATACAAAAGGCAAGATACATATGTATGTACCTAACCTACACCTACCTAGTATTCCCATTTTATCCTTTGGGATTTTACCAATATATGTATATAAATGTTTAATTTCCTTAATTTTATAGACTAGGTAATTAACACTGACTTGCATTTAGGTACTGTGTTCATGAAGTCATTCTGATTGCATTCATTGTGAATGTGTTTGCAATAGTCATGGGCCATTGGTCTTTTACGTTTGTGGTATGAAATAAATTATAAGTAACGCTAGGCCGATTCGTGGTAGGTTTTAAGGAAGAGAAATAATGGAAATTCCGTTATTGTAGGTCAATGAATAAGCTTATACTAGTGTTTTGTATTGTTATTAATATATTAGGGTTTTACCATAAAACAGCTTTTCCTTTTTTATCGTAATTAAGGATATATGATAGAAGAAAGTGTCATATTATTAGTTCCGTTCCGATCGAAACATTTCTGAAATACCTAAAGTATGGTTATCACCTAATGGAAATGGAAACAGTAAAATCTATTAATTGAATGAGAGATAAGGAAATTGATAAATTAAATATGCAATCCCACCCAAAACAAAAATGTGAAAGACTGCCAAGTTCAATAATATGGGAATGCTTCGCCTATAAAAGAAGTGAGATCTGAATAAGTACCAAGTTCCATACACATACCTCAGTTAAAAATAGTTACTTTTTAATGATGTTACTTGGAAAGTTTTCATACACCTTGTTATAAACCTACTAAACGCAATGAATCAAGTATTTATTTTTCTATTAAAACTTGCCAAGTAACATCATTAAAAAGTAACTATTTTTAACTGAGGTATGTGTATGGAACTTGGTACTTATTCAGATCTCACTTCTTTTATAGGCGAAGCATTCCCATATTATCGAACTTGGCAGTCTTTCACATTTTTGTTTTGGGTGGGATTTCATTTATTTTTGTAAGGTTGTTTATTTTATTTTTTTCTTATGATGAAGTTAGTTAAAGGAATGTCTCATTTATACTATCTTTTAGATTTTTTAATATGCACTATGTTTCTTACAAAGAAATGAACTAGATTAACTAAATGGACTAGATTTACCAACTGACTGACATGACATGTTATCATATATTATGTTCGTGGATCAAAGTTACACGTTCGTTATTTTCGAAAGTGATTCACACTTGGCCGTTTTCAGATTTTTATTTTACTTCTAACTAAACTAAATACAAACCATTCGAAGATATATTATATAAATATAGATAAATTTAGTTCGTTTTAGTTCCTTAAGGGTATTTTACACCGGGTATAAAACACCTTCATTATTTTGAAACCGACTCACACTTGGCCATTTTCAGATTTTTCCCTTTACCTTGACATAAAGACCTACCTCCATGCCAAATTTCAAGTCAATACGACCATTGGAAGTGGTCTAGGTTTTTGATGAGTGAGTCAGTGAATCAGTCAGTCAGTGAGTGTATAGTAAAAATAGCGATTTTCTGACGTCAATATCTCAAGACCTACAATAGGTATATTAATGAAATTTTGTATTTTAGATAAGTGAGGGGGTCTCAATAGATACTAGAAATTTGATATGCGTAAATAAAATAGATTTTGAGTTACAGGGGGGTCGAATTTGGCCCGAAATGGTTCGTGTAATATAACCCACGGCCGGTGTGTCGCTTTTTTTGCTCGAACTTGGCGGACACACTGCCGTGTGTCTAGATTTCACACTCTACAAAAATAATTAATACAGTATTTTTTTTCTAGCAACACTCATTTTACATACTTCGACGTCATAACAGAACAGAAACGCCGATATCTCACAAATCATTTTTATAAAAAGAATCTCAGCAAAAAAGTTACTTCATGTTCTATTAATGACACAAATTGATATCTTATAATTGGGATATTAACACACAATGAAAATTGTCATTATCCAATTAGTTATGAAACAAACACAATACTTTGGAATTCGATAATTGATACTAAATGATGTTGTGTAATTAGACAATGGCAGATTTTTTAGGAGTTCCGTAATAAGTAGATACAGATTTAAGTACTCTGTACCACTTTAGTAAAAGGTACCAATTTTACAATTATCCATGATAGGTAGTTTTATTTTAACATAGAATATTAATCTGCATACGTCAATTCATTTGAAGCAGTATTTAAAAATAAAATAATTCCACTGGTTACGTTGTTCAATAAGCTTAAGAAAAGTCAAGGCCAGGTAACCCCATACATAGGCTTGCTTATAATTTTACGTATTACTTTGCGTAAGTTTCTCAGAAGTAAAGTCACAACCACAACTTATAGGTAATTAGATCCTCCTTACATAAACTTATCAGACATTGCCAAGTTTGTCAAAAAAGGCAAAATACTGAACTGGAAGGAACAGCGTGATTTGCAGAACTTCGTAACGAATTTAATCAGCAAAAAATGGAGCCTTCGAATATTTCGTAACTTTCCTACTTAGCGTGACGCACAAAGAAATGAACTGTGAATCTTTTTGTTAAGGCTTTCATTACATTTTATTTCGAGGGTGATAAATATTCTATAACTTACAGAAAGTATGAAAATAAAAATTATAGTGTTCCATTTTCTTCTCCTATGCATTGCAAAATAATTTGCAATTTGCAAATATTATTGTAAGTATGAATAAAATTTTATATTTTTCATAATATAATTTAATTTGATTTTATTGTAAGTATTAATGTAAATTGAATATGTCAGACAGTTGGTCGTCATTTATTTACTCATCGGTAATTTGCCGAATTGGTCTTATTAGTAATTGTTTACTTGTTGATGCTCTTTACCCACAATAATTATTAATAATTAACCCTCTGACCGATTCGAAAGGCAACTTCAAAGTGCACACCTCTTGTTATCAATATGACTCAAAGTATGACATAGGTACTCGTTGATATGTAAGTCATTGAACTTTGACATGATGACACGTGTCCATGAAGCAATACCACAATTGTTATGAACTGACAATTACAGACATACAATTATGTGGTCTCAAGTACCTAATTGTTTCTAGGTATTGTAATTAACCAACGTCAACTAAAGCACAGGCTTCAAACTATTCAATGGTTTAGTGGTCAAAATCACTGCCGTGATCGGAGTTTCAGGTTCGATTGTAAAGAGTTTACCAACTGTGACATTGGCGTCTACGACGTAGACATGTTAATAATAGTAGAGTAGTACTAATAATACCTATAACGAGTTAATTAATTCGTCGACTTTTCCAAGTTCTTTCCGCGATTTTAATAATAGTTTAGATGAAGCTTCCTATGAATCGAACCAGTAAAAATAACAACAAGGCTAAAAATAAATAAAATATGTAGGTCGGAAACGTAACATTTCGATCAAAAGTGAGTCATGACATACGTTTATAACATACCGTTATATTCAACTTATGTACCTAATTGGTTTGGTTAGTCATTTCGTGACTAAATTATGCATTGCACTCTAATGCAAGAGATATTGTGTGCACCTTCACCCCTTTATATATACATAAATATTACAACCTTCGTATTAGGTACCTACGTATGTTGACTCACTAAAAATAATTATTAATATGTGTTATTATTTGCATTTGCATTGATAACAATATGTGTCGGATCGTTTAAATTCGTACATGATGTCATGTGCGCATATGACGTTCAATTGATGCAAATTGTTCATACATAAAGACTAAAGGTGCACCATTAAACTATATTGTTAACCAAATCATACCTAACCGCACACTTCCCGCCTTTACTTAAATGGTGCAACTCAAAGTTATAATAATTAATTAAAACTAGAAAACCATTTGAGTGACCATCTTATGCTACATTTTCGTCATATTCTTTGTCCTATCTGACCTATCAGCTGTCTTTTCCTCGTCTTATAATACCTTTTATTTGCTTTTACAGTGTTATTAAAAAAATATTAATTCTCCCCTGGTGAGTGATTTGAAAGATCTCTGTTCTTTTTAAATGTCCTCTAGAATGTTTTTCTTAAGCCCTGATTTTAGTGTATAAGCACTATATATTAAAATTACTAGCACTATATAGGTATATACCTATATATTAAAATTACGAAATGCAATCATAGAACCGAGATAGTTAGATAGATATCATACTCTCTAACAATATTAGAGCCTATTAAAACCGATCAGTCGACCTTGGAGGTCATATACCTACTAAAACCACAATATAAACGATGTTCACAAAAAAACTACCAAACCAGTTTATTGTTCGTAAAGGTCATCCAGGTACACATGTGTGATTTTAGAGTAACTGCAGACTGCAGACTAAACAGTCAGCCGATAGTTGACCTGATGGTTGGCAAAATTCCTTTTTTGAAGATAATCTCGATTCCAATCAAAGTTTTCAGTCGGTCTGATGACGAAATACCTGATCTTTGTAATGTACGTACTGCCATTCATCTTCGTCAGCATAATTCATCTCCATACTGATGAAGATGAATGGTAGTAAATCAGTACTTATGAGCCCAAACAAATTATCGGCCAACTAAATGTTTGCAGTGTGCTGGTACTCTTTTAGCGTGCGATTTCAATAGGATGACATTTTATGTCAATACTGTTCGTTAATGTTACTGAGGCCAAACCGATGCATCTTTGTGTGCACTTTGTTGCGAAAACTTTGCACTTCGTTTCAAACTGCAGTTTTGTCATAAGTGACGCAAAATGCATTTAACTGAAATGATGAGGCGATACTTGTGTACAACAAACAACAAAATACTTATTAAATACCTTTTTTCTGATGGGAAATCATCAAATGATCCCTCAGCGGGTGCAAGGCGAAGGAATGTCAGATTTACTGACTAAAACCCATCATGTTCCTTTTTAAGCCCTATATGTACCAGGGCCGCGGTAACTCTCGAACAATCCCGCAGCCCCAGTGGGCCCCACTGGGGTTTGGATATCATAAACCTCAGAGCACAAATTCACAACTGTTCTAGTTTAAAATATAGTATTTTTTAAAATCCTCTACGTGTCATAGTTGCATTATCATTTATGTTTTTATATCGAATATAAACCTATTAAGAGTTTGTTTGTTTGAACGTTAATCCGCGAGGCTCCGCACGTGACGTTCATACACGATCGTTTTCATTTAAACTATCTAGGTTAAATTATATCAGAAAACGTTATTACTTATACAACTTTAAAACATAACCACGTACCTACTGATTTTAAATAATTACGTACCTACGTGGCAAATTCTATTACATTTTAAATTAAGACAGTTCATTGTTTCGAAATATTTAAATAAGTATACCATTCAAAAGATTCAACGAGTTTTTTGCTTCGGAATTATCTATAACCAATTCGTCCTTCATATATTTTTTATCTTGTAACATAATCTTCTTATCATCATAAAGGATACCTTATTTTGGTTGAATATTATCCACTACCTCATCGCTTTTATTATCATGATCCAGCCCCTATCTAAAGTAAACTCAAAACAGCTATAAAAGTCAAGTTTATTTTTTATAGCTGGCGTATCTTACTAGGTGTTTCCTGCGGCCTAGGGGACTACTTAATGAATAAATACTTAACCCTGATGAAGGGAGGTCTATGACTGTTCACCACCAATAGCCATAATAATTCGTCATAGTCGAGTCAGCAATCACAATTTTCTGCATCTCACTTTTGCATAGAAATTGTAGGTAGGTACTCCAATTTCTATTAGGAATTAAGAAGTTGTGTTAATTAACAAAAAAAAATAATTAAAATTACGTTTATTTATGTAAGCTATGTTAATCATCATAGTTCACATCAATTATCTTTGCCTCTCTAAAGTTGGCTACTCGTAACTGCGTAAGAGTCAAAAAATAATACGCACAAAACCATACGCATGTGTGACACATCATAAATAGTCAACTTTAGTAGTAGCAAAGTTTTATAACAGGAACTGTGGGTAGCACGTTTTGTTTGGATCATGACATCAACGTACATATGTTTCTATCGGTTAGGTCATTCGTCCCATATAATGTTCAAAGGATCAATTTATGACCCATAAATTACAAGTACAATTGAAATACCTAGTTGTTGATACAATCAATTTGGGGAACTAGGCACAATTGATTTGATGTGACAGATTTTAATTGTAGTCAATGTAAAGGCGTTTTCTGGGTATTTTGGTTGATGACATCGAGAATGCTGGAAAAAATGTTAAGACGATTAAGATTGTTTGTGTTCATTAGTATAATATCAATCATCATCATCATCTCAGCCATAGGACGCTCACTGCTGAACATAGGCCTCCCCCTTAGATCTCCACAGATACCTGTTGGAGGCGACCTGCATCCAGCGTCTTCCGGCGACCTTTATAAGGTCGTCTGGCCACCTTGTTGGTGGACGTCCTAATAATAATAATATCAATGTACACACAAAATTAATACATTGTTAACGTTAACATGACGTTTGTCTACCATTGTATATTTTAGTGGTATGACCACGGAGGAGAAAAGACTAGCGGAGATGCCCTAACGAAAAATCTCCTAACAAAGCAGCGCGCCAAAATTCGGGTGAGCGGGGGACGAGGAACGTTACTGTCTCCACCCGTGCTCCACCCTTATACGCCTTTTATGGGAAGCCACCCATTTTTTGTAAATCCATCTAGCGTGGAATAGGATGATTAAAATCTAACCCTAAACTAACATCGACCACTAGTGACATACTCAAAAGTAAAGTAAATACTCAAAATTAATAATTCTTTTAAAATAGTATTCATTTGAAATGAACGAAGAAAAAGAGAGAGATAAAAAAGTTAGAAAATTAATTGTTATATAAGTATTATTTTGTGCAGAGAACTTGCCCCACAACAATTTATTTACTCCTCCAGAAATGAAATAGGTATCTAGGAACCATTAAACGGAGACTCGATGAAAAATCATTTTTATTCACCACGGGTCTAAAATACGGTGTAATTTAAGTATCAACTTATGGCATTGTGTTAGTTCGTCTACTAGCCACTATGGCATCACAAGCACGAAAATTCGTTCTATTTGTTCTAGAACCGTGCTGCGATAACTGTTGTTATTTTCGATGTTGCCACATTACGAAATTCACCAAGAAAAATGGGAATTAAAATTATAGGGACAGTGTTTATCAAATTAGAGTTTTCACAACTGTATCATAACGGCGCATCCACTAAATAAGTAGCAGACTTTATGTGAGTCGGATGTTGCTCTGAGTAAAGGTACATTCAAAAAGTATGTACGGCAAGAGAGATATACATACCTATGTAAAACATTGCTGATCTATTCTAATATTATAAAGAGGAAAACTTTGTTTGTTTGTTTGGTTGTAATGGATAAACTCAAAAACTACTGGACCGATTTTAAATATTCTTTCACCATTAGAAAGCTATATTATCTGCAAGTAACATAGGCTATATTTTATCCCGGTGCGGGCAGTAGCTCCCACGGTACGCGGGTGAAACCGCGGGAAAACGGCTAGTGATGAATATAAATAAATATACATAGTTAGAGTTATGATTAATTTTAAGATAATTGCAGCTTTTTTAAATAAGACCTTTTTTAAGAATGGGTGATTGCATTTTCGATGTCTGGTAGCACTTAATTTTGTAACGGGTCTCTCTGTCTTGATGATCACAATTTTACTTCAAATATACGTAAGTCGACTACTTACCGAAAGATGGTGTTTTTATAATATTCAATTTTCATGATAATATATCATATGTTTTGGTTTGTAAATAATCTATAAAAAAACTTGTAGGATGCAAGGAAAAATGAAGCTGCTTTTTAAGGCAAAAATTGGTACCAATAATATACATTGATACAAGATTGATACGAAAATAATACAAATTCACTTAGAGGTTCTAGAAATGCAGCTATTCGACGACAGATGTCTCTAGCAAAAAATTTGTTTTAAAGCTAAAATATTACTTACACGTGAAATATTATCCTATGGTATGTTTGAGTTTGGATCCTGAGAAATTTCTACAATTAATGATAGCGCATTTCATCGTTTTAATCGAGTAACAAATAAAATCTGTTGAAATTGTGGTAAAAATACAACCATGACAAGATGTCAGTTTGATGTAAAGGACGGTATATGGGCGGTGTCCAGCCACGCCTGCCGTGACGTAGTCGTGACGTATTTGACCTACCTGAAGGCGCGTGACCTACCTGCGTTAGGGCATCTCCGCTAGTCTTTTCTCCTTCGTGGGTATGACATACTGGTCTTAACCAGTCAGATGAGAATATTTGCAAAATTACATTATTTTTCGCCAATTTGCCAATGAAAATTGTAGGTCAAAAAATATGTTTAAAGTTTAGTTATGTAAATGCCCAATCAAACGTTCAAAAATTTTCAGTAATATTGTTATTGTGGTCATTAAAAAGCAATCATTGCGAAACAAAAACTCAATTTATTCTCGTAAAGAAATTCTCAACGAATTCAGGTTTAATAAATTATAATCCAATTCAGGAATAAATTACGGAGCAATTTACAATATTCCAGAATTGTTAATAGGACATGGTAACCAAGCCGGCAGGATGAAAATGCTGGAAATTATGAATTTAAAAAATATATTATAAAATTTAACATTTGCAGTCTTCCAACTGACAAATTGACAATGTAGAAAACGAAACTTAGGCAAAATAAAAATAAACTTTCTTTTTACAATATTGCATAAAAAACTAGTTTAAAATCGATCCTACATTCTGAACCAAAAATAAAGGAATACACCAACGAACCTATAATTTGGCAGTGAAGGTTTTTTGACAAAACGGAAATAACTCAATAAGGCAACTTTACCATGACATATGTCCGTGATCTTGTTAATGAGGAAGTTTAAAATCAAATTAATATTGATACGAATTGATTCATAGGAATCGTCCATTCGTCTGTTCCATAAAAAATATTTTACTCATCATTTTCAAGTAGATAGCATAACATGCAAAAATATTTCTCTTTTTGTAATGCATGTCATATCCAAGCTAAAATGTTGTACGAAATATTATATAACGTTTGCAAAAAAACACACATTGTTGTAAAACTGCTCTAGAATCCCATAATTAAATCGATGTCACTCACGCTACTAAATGACCTTACAATGACGTGTACGTCAAGCGTCATACAGTTGGTTTGTCTGCCGACCCTGGCACCAAAAGAGATGAGCCACATAGAAACAGAGATAGTACGCAGAACCCGTTCAAAAGTTAATTGTGGATCCCGCTTGACACTGATGAATGATGGGAACACCATAGAAATGAATCAGTCGTTATATTTACAGTTTTACGGTGCAACTCGTAAGCTGGTTTTCCCATAGGAAAGGTAATTACAGTTTGATGTAACGATTTATAATATAATTATTATGTCTGGATGTCGCTAAAATAAAAAGTTTTTGCAGAGAAATTCCCACTTCGCTATAGTTAAGCCCTAATTACAATGGAATACTTGCTATTAAACGAGCTCATAATCAAGATGATATCAATGATTATAAGAAGATTAACAGTTAGTAAATCTATGCAAATAATTCACTTGAGCAAGTCGGTAAGTCCTTTATAACTACCAACCTCTCGAACGTGGTTTGCTAAATCAATGAGAATTACAAGATTTATCAAAATATGTCCAAACAGTGAACGTGAAATTAAATAAACATGCTATTTAATTAGCATGAAAATAAACTATTAATTTATTCCACAATTACATCACCAGTTACTTCACAGTGAAGTACTTAGTAAGAAAATACTGTTAAATTCAAGAAAAAGCAAGAATTCTCTTGACAGTTTTACACTGTGAGCAAGATCCCATGCCAACCTTGGTCGTCCATGGCATTTCAGGTCGATGAACCGGTCTGAAACCTGCTTTGGGATTCCATAAAGGAATTGCAAAAAATGCATCCACCACCTTGAAGTTGTAAAGGAAATAAGTAAGTACGACTTATTCAAACATTGATTCATAATACTGCAGTGTAGATATCTTTTAAATTGAAACAAAATTGCAACGGTCCCAGTAAAATGGATACCACTAGTTTTAAAATGGCGAGATTTACGACAAAATAATCCTCATCCTCAAACACACATATTAAAAAAATATATGTTGAAAGACTGACAAATTTTTCGCAATTGCTGATTCAACTAAATAGACCAACCAACCACGGATGTGATTTTTGGCGCCTGTAAAAATGAGTCCGTGCTTCCTATTAGACAACAAGAGGTATATTGGGTTGTAACAAAAATATAACATTCTTTTCGTGTCACAAAATGTAAGTGGGGCGGCTACGTGCGTGGTGCGGTTCTTTAT
Source organism: Helicoverpa zea (assembly GCF_022581195.2). Classification (NCBI taxonomy): domain Eukaryota; kingdom Metazoa; phylum Arthropoda; class Insecta; order Lepidoptera; family Noctuidae; genus Helicoverpa; species Helicoverpa zea. The sequence continues at coordinate 6,479,297 of NC_061458.1, read as the reverse complement.
TCTGGTATCAATGAGTATCGTCAAAAATACTATTATGTTTTGTTCTGAGAAATGAGTTATGCGTACTATAAATAACCGCGAAACTATCGTATCTCTCTGTATCGATCGTTTCAAGCGGCCACAGCCAATATTTTGATCGTTACCCCTTTTTTATATCACCATCAAATTCTTAGAGCAATCGATCACACACGATTAGCCCATACACTATTCATAATATTGAAGCCTCGGATAAGGGAAGCAGGTTTTTTATAGGCACGCATTTCACCACTATCTTACCCGACGTTAAGCGACGATGTGGTCGAATATGAAGCACGCCTGCCTAGAACTAACCTATTCACTCTTGCTTGACTTTAAGACTCTTACCACCTTATTATAAAACGTGGTTTAAAAAAAGTACCGGCTTTTGTACCACCTTTAAACCACCGTCCCGAACAAACTCAGTGGACTAAAGCTGTTACTATAGCGGGTACTTCTTAAAACTTATCAGGAAACATAGTTAACAGAATAACATTGAGTTAAAGGTGTAAATTAAAATGAACACTGTTAAGGTAATATATTAGTCATCCTGTAAACCCGTATTGAAACTAACCTTGCTGATAACAATACAGTAAAAGTTAACCGTTATCTTAGTAGGACAGCGGTACAAAGAGTAGCTGTTTGCATTATCTGAGGATGCACTGTTGTATTGAGCAGACATAACACATGTGTTTATTCGTACCTACATTCTAGTATATTGTATGTAGTGCATTATAGTCTGTATTACGATGAGTTAATTAGCGTTATCAGTTGACTAATAACTCTCAACAAAGTTGAGTTTAATACCGATATACATACCTACCTACATTTTCTCATTTTGTTGATCCAATTTCAACACCATGAATGAAACTATTTATTGGTAAACTGTGACTAAACCTCGTCAGCTTACCTGTGTACTATTCTCAATTCCACGAGTGTTATGGGGTTTCCCTCAAGGAATTCCTAGGACATAGCACGCCCACATTTACTCATTCGTGGGTGTAATAGACCTTGTTTAATCCTCTCGTGGTTTTAAGTGTTAAGAAAAATTATTCAGTAAGAGAACCCAAGAGTTCAAAGTACTATATACAGAGAGGACATTGGCATCTACGACGGTCGTCCAATCAATTTCAATCTTCGTTCCTTATTCATGATGACCACACAACTTCTTTAACGGTTTTTTATTTGATTCGTGGTTACTTTGTAATAATACGACAATGTACCTTTAGTTTATTTTTATTTCTTTTATTACTTAAACACGATGTAATTGTAATTCTAGACTACAGACTAGGAAACACTTATTCGATTGCTCAGCTGCCAATACAAACTACCATTTATTAACTTAAATGATGTACATAAATGCTGATAGACTGTTAAACACTAAACTGACAATTAAAATCTCGTTTGGCCTTAATTATTTTGTTAACAACACAAAAAGTAAGTACCTATGAATTATAATCATAATATTCTAATGCATTAAAATGTTTAATAATACTGTTTTGTAGTACTCACCCATCTTTCTTATAAAGTTCACAGATGGACAAAAAAATATGTCAATATATAAATTATAATAATTAACGAATTCCTAAGCAGAATAGTGCGCAACAGTCTGCTAAAATAATAATATATATTTACACAAGGAACGACATGAAATATGGCATCGAAGAAGTATTTTATTCAACTTTTTTATTTAGTGTAAAACTAGAAATATTTTTATAATGAAAAAATAATTTAACTATTGTTTACAATTTGATCCATCCTTACAAAATATAGAATGTTGTGAACATCGATATAATTGGTCTGTGGCAAATTATAGACATATCTTGAAGTTAGTACGTGAACAAAGTTAGTTTAATTAGTTCATTTTCAATTACATTTGTTATTTTGATTTATATTTCGTTGAACTCTAAGTTCTAACATCGCTAGATTTGAACAAAGTTACGGGTGCGCAAGCTAAATTGTGTAATTTATCAATATCGATCAAAATACTACTTACTGGACATCAGGTTCCAGCCAGTAAGTTTTTACAAAAATCACAGGCTCAAGCATTATGTGTTGAGTGTGGTCAATTATTCTGAAAAGGTATGTTTAATACAAACATACCTAATTCTCTTAGACTATACATCGTTAGCTTTGGAAGAGAATATAAACAATTTAAATATGTAGTAAGAAATACAACAGAACAATAACATTTAGCACCACACGGGCGCGGTTCACAATACTGACAGTTACTCTATGATACGTACTTATATGAGGACTCATTGCACTGGCGAGTAAGCAGTCTTGAAGGAGTCCAGAGCAGCATTTATTGATTCATCACTGCAAGCTTTGCCATTTTCGTAAGAGACAGCGCACCCAAATCTATTGAAGCATACTCTCTGTTGTGACTGGTTATCAGCACAGCACGACAGGATAGCCGCGTTGCACATGCTCGGTATCTTCAATACACCAGGTTCATCGTTAAACTGCGGAGCCTGAGTAGAAGTCTGCGCCTAGAAAAAAGATACCAATATTAAATGTGACATTGATATGTTGTCATCTGAAGGAATCGCCGGCTTGTGCGCACGAAATCAGAAAGTGGAACAACTAACGCGCAAATAGCTGGATAGCTGATGTTTACTGCTTCACTGCTGGTAATAACAATGAAATTTGTTGAAAAAAGGCATTTGTATCTTCTTTTGCTACATCAAAGATGCTTGAAATAACATCAGTTACAAGGTTTATGTAACGTATTCGGAGAATAACATAAAACGATCAAAATTTCAAGGTTAAAATACCACAAGTGTATTTGTTTAGCTAAACTGAAGGTCTAGACAAGGAAATATTTATGAGTACCGAGGTTCTTCAAACAATGCTTCAAATAATGTTTGATTAGCCTCAATGATGAGTGACCATAATTATCCGTCTACTACTGTTTACGTATAATACATAATACTTACATCTGCCTGCGAGCTGCCGTGTTCAACCTTTGGTGCAGGTCGCCTCATTGGACGTAGAGGTGCAATCGGATCGAAGGATATTGGTCTCGATTCGCTAAGATCATCTGTATCATCGTCTTTCGAAGTTACGAATCCCCAGTTTTGGTTAGTATCTTCCATCTCAGGAAATCTGGTATGGACAGAAGGTTTCTTTGTTCCATTATCTGAGCAAGAGGCTATCTGAGGGACGGGGTATGGTACGGGATAAGGAATGTAGATAGGCTGTGGGACTGGAGGTGGTTGAGGTCTTTTGACGTAAACAGAGATCTCTTCAAGTAGTTTAACTATCTGCGGCAAGAGATCTTGTTGATTTCTATCATAATCCCTTCTGTCCGGATAGTAAGAATGTGTGGGTGGCTGTGGGTAATCGTAACCATAGTTCATTTGCCACCTTCTCCTCCTATGACGCGTCAGGTCCGATCCATGCTTTCTAGCTTCACTTTTTTCTGGTGATAGAGAATCCGAATCATTTAAATCGTCCAAGTGTCGGGCGTAAACCGCGACCCCACATAGTAACACCACGAAGAGAAGAGTAAGCGTATTCATCTGCAAAGATAAAATAAACATAATGTCAGTTAAGTCAGCCTTCAACTTGAACACGGAAACGTCTAGTTAATTATTGATGCAGTTTTTTTGAATGTGAACTTGGTAGAAAAACTGCCAGTCTGGTGTGTTAGAGTTACGAAATTAATATTAGCCTCTCGCAGCCGACCTACGACAGTTATTTGTCAATACAAAAAGGTTGTTTATATAGAGTGTTTTGTTAAACGGAACACATGTTTTGACCAAATAGACTAGGGTGATTGTTGTAGTGAGTTTCATTGTAACGTTTGGTAAGTACCTACGCATGTCATTTATGGCCTTACTACAAAAACTTTAAACACTGTTTTACACTTGTCTAAAAAAAATGTGGCTCCAAAATCGACCATATGTCAACGTCATAATTTGTCATTTTTTTAAACAAGTCTTAAACTGACGTTAAAAAGTTTTTGTGGTAAGACGGTTAATGTCCAATGTTATTTGTGACCTCTTAGCTGAATTCAATTTTATATATCTTTATCCTCAAAATAGCACAGTTGACATTTAAGTAGCCTGTATAGTCAGGTGGCAAAATTCCTTTATAAAAGCCGGTTTCTGTCACGTAGATTACCTCGATGTTAACAATATCATAAATAAATATTCTGAACGTAGGTATATTATTATTTGAAAAGTCTTTAACAGACTTCTTCTTATTACTTGATGAGGAGTCTGATAGAAAATGAAATTACCCTAAATGGGCTCAAGTGAAATAAATTGAATGACAGTAGGTACTGTCAATTTAAAGCAATCCTGTTTTTTTGACAATTTATACTCATTATTTTTTAACAACATCCCTCGTCAATCTTGTTAATTTACTAATGATTCCTAGTAGAACATAAAAACATGTTTTCTCTAATGATGTGGAAATAACTGAATACATAGATGGTAAGTATACAAATGAACAGTAACTGCCGGTGGTAATTTTATAACAGTTATTTCTGAACACCGCTGCTTCCGTTAATTTAAATACTTCACTGAGTATTGCCACCATAAGAAACTTTTACTTTAAACCACTCACTTTCCAATTTTAAACCATTTTTCTGTCATCAAACACACAAACATTCACAACAACAAGGGTATGATCTTTTAATTTCAAAGTCCGAAACCCATGTAGATATGTAAATACACACCTTGTTAAATCGCAGACAAAACTAAAACAGGTTTGTTATTACGTCACACAGCACAGCACTGATATCTATTGAAAAGCAAACGTTTTAATTGTTAACTATTTGTTTATATTGTTACGCGTGTGGTCCGCTTGAGGTTATGTTAAAGACTGGCGGGCGCGACTGACGCGACCGTGGCAGTGACTGCGCTTGAGCATTCGGTAGGAGAATTTATATAACTCACTTGGTTTTCAGATAGAGCTGTGACTCATATACAATATCGTCCCTTATTTGAAATTGGAAATCCCAAAAAAATGTGTAGGTATACCTATTTTTTTAATATAAAAAATAATTGACATAATAAAATTTAAAAAAAAACAGGCATAAATAACAATAGTAAGCATTGATATTTATAGCTTAGTTTGTAAATTCAAAAAATCTACGTTAATTATATCTTCAGAGGGAATATACCTATGACCTCTGTAGGATATCGTATCCTTTTTGGTTTTACTATGATCATCATAGAAACGAGGCAGGACTCGCAACGGCTAATTCAATTTTGGCAGTCATTACGGGTTGTCAGAAGTCGGAAAGACTGACCACTAGCCCGAGTAACGGATTTGAATTAATCACATATTATGCTATTTCCTTTAACACCTTAAAAAAATCTGTAAGTACCATTCACATAGCGCACTCAAAATCATTGGGTTACCTACACTTTAACAAAATTGATACCTTGCAGAGTATAAGTTTTTATTTTCGCATTTAAAGTCCACTATTTGCTCTCTTCGATTATCCCTTGCGTGTTAAAAATAGTAATGATCGCCAAACTCTGGCAATCTTCCATCAATGTTTATTCTAGCTATACATTCCGAACCCTTCTTGCGATGTTGTCAACAATATAAAGGTAATAAAAGAATGGTCATTGAACTTATTATCACATACATATTTCAGTGCTGGAAAACGTTAGACTTGTCTACACGAAACTTAAGTAAAATTGGATTGAAAGTCTTTTTGCATATTAAAATTATTTCTTCAAACTGTACTTTAATACTGAAGCAATTCAACACAGATCAAGACAAAAACGTAGATTTCTCACCGCTTTGAGAATACAAACAATGAAGTGACCTATATTCATTATTTAAAAAAAAATGTGTGTGGCCAAGTGATTCATTTCAAAATTTTTAGCTAATTCACTACTCCTCATAGCTAAATATTGAGTACCTAGGTTCCTTATTTGAAGTGCCACAATGCCTTCCTACTCGTATTCTTTTAGGTACGATTTTCCTACATTAAGCTTCTACATTAATAAAAATATAATTTACGTGAAAAAACTCCAGCTTGTCTGTCGTACAAGGTCAAAGATTTTCTTGAAAAAAAAAAAAAGTTTGGCATCATCTTCTTAGAATAAAATTCTGAATTCCTTGATACCTACACGCAACTGCATCGTATCCGTTTTATATAACCAATGATATTAGTTCGAATACCACTGACGTCGATTTGTACGAAGAATAAAATTACGCTATTATTATGACGTAAACACGCAAACCGACGATGAAGTAATTCGTATGAGCGACTTTGTAGAAATTAAGTCCAGGCTTCAAAGTGCAATGGGTCTCTTTTTCGGACTTTCCATAGGGAACAAAATGATGAGCGGGGACGTCATCCTACCGGACAATCTTCTAAGAAAGTAGCGTCGCCAAAAAGGGAGTGCTTGAACCTTTACTGGCTCTGCCTTCTTATGCCTTCTATGGAACCCGCCCATTTGTTTTAAATCAAATCATCGATCAAATTGGTAGATCTTTGGATTGATACTATCAGTCCAAACATTCTTCATCTGTCAAAACAGATGCATCAAGGAATCCGAAGTTCTGGTTACTTACAACTAAGTGCTCTTTTTGGACACGCTACCGTATAATTCACACACAAGAAGGCGCCTGATCTTTCTTTCCTTGGTGGTACTTCCTCGCCTTTATCAGTTAACTTTTTTGCATGCCATATAAACCCAAATTGGAAACAGAAGGCTACTTAACCGGAGCTGTAATATTGTGTAGTATAATAATTATCCAAGGCTTCGTCCTACATACGACTGAAGAGGAGCATTTGCACGTAATAATGATAAGATAATTAGTCATCGATATTATTGAAACAACTGCCGTTATTCTGATTCAAAATAAATATTTATTTTGCAATATTTGCTATAGCTGGCACACATCGGTTTTATTTTTTTATTTCAGTATTAATTTTTACTCGGTCACCCTTTTTGACCGAAACTATTGGTGCGTTTTTTTATGAACTTGCAAATAACTCTGTACGTATTTTTTTAATAAAAATATATAGTCATTGCGATTTATTGCAGTTATTTTTTGTTTGACTAGACACTAACGTCAGTGGGTCCTCCAAAAATACTCAGCATGTGATGATCTCACCATATTGGTTTTAATATAAAGTGACACATTACATGATTTACGGATATGGAAAAACATACTGATAAGGTAGATAAGAAGGTGCACTGTACTTCCTTTCTTGTGAAACGAGATAGATACCGTATGACAACGATTCGGACAGAAATTGGGTTTGGTTCTACTTACCTATGTACATTCATCGGTTATGAACGTATATATTATACGATAAGAAATTATACTTACTACTGAAGTTATGTTGAGTCCATTCAGTATCGTTTTCAAGACCGAAGTTCAGATTGTCGCATACATATCTATCCGAGTAACAGATTTTACATATTCAAGCGGGTCTTCAAACGTTAGGTTGATTAAGAAAAATAATTTTATCTTTTGCTTTTTTTATTGAATTAAAAGACCAAATTTTATTTTTCCTTTCAATAGATTCCCCTTATTCGTAAAGCTACAGTAGTCGGTCAGTCAGTTCGTTTATTAACGGGACTGGGGTTTTACCAAGTTTAATTGGTTTTAATTCCCTCCTTGTTTTTATTACCCTGTTACAGAAATACAAGTATTGCCAATTTGTAATTAATTTCACTTATGTAAACTGTTAGAGTACCTAAACAATATTTAGTTTGGCCATATCGTTGATAGGATCCTTATTCTATGACTTCCTGGATGCTTGCTGCAGTCAGAAATTGAAAGCTTGCATTAATAAACACATTGTACTTTAAATACTGCTGATCTCAGAAAATACAAATTATTCATAACAAAATTCTTACTAACGTCAAAGATTTTGTCATATCCATTTTTGGAATACATGAACATAAAAACAACAGCACAGCATACAAGACTCGTTTAGAATTGGAATAATGCGCACATTATCTTCCTTAATAGGCGTGATATTACTAAAGTTATCTCCTATTGTACGGTACCGTCGGTAACTAGCAAGGAAACGCCAAAACATTTAACTAGGCAATTAGCATTTTAAATACAATTTGAATTCTCAAGGTAGGAACGGTCAATAAGCAGTGAGAAAATCAATTTCGGTGTTTTACGGAAAAACCTATTTTGTTTGTTGAAATTATAGTAAGACGACTGATTGGAAAATTGAGAAAATAGGTAAAGTAGGTAAATTAATCTTAATAGAACTTTTTTCACTATTATGTCTAATTTTATCTTAAAATTCAACAAGATGGACGATATCCTTCACTTTTCAACAACACCTGTAGTGTTAATAAATTCTAAATTATGAAGATTCCAAGAAGGGTTTCTGCTAAACATCAGTTAATCTAGCAGTTTGTTAAACAAAGTTCAAAGTAAACAATTGGGTAACGCTTACCGAACTATTTAGTTATTTAACCTTGTGTTATTTAAGATCTTGTACCTGTAGTTAACATCAGTTACTCATTAACGTCGTTTGTATATCGCCTGATTTCATTTTCAAACAAAGATTATGTCTTATTTATGTGCCCGTAAAGATTGTAAATTTCTCTTTGGAAAATTTGCAGCTACTGTAATCATTTTCTTTTTAAACCCTTTGTGCCAGCTGCTTCTTAAATCCCTTCAGATAATGATAAAAGGATTTCTATATAGCAGAAAGGTTTTTTCGGGATAGTCATTTGAGCTCATCCCACTGATCCCACCTTGCTATGTCCACATTTGTTCCATTTATCTTCAGTCGTTATTACTGTTTAATGTGCTGTAAAATTGAGGGAGACGGACCTTCTAAGCTTTTATGAACGATTGTGGTCTTCAGTTATTCCAATCTTGTATTTTTAATATGAAAAAGGAAGATACTACTTATTGTCAGACGTGAATTGTGTTTTTGATAACATATAAAATAACTTGAATTAAAATGTTGAATGGCATTTTAAACTACTAAGATCGGGCAAACAGTTTTTTTTTTATCACAACTTCAAAATTTCTTAACACATTAAATAATATAATTGATCCATATCATGTTCCTATACGTCGTTTTGATTAAACATACGTTCCGGCCTATGCTACGTACCAAAGTACCTCCCAAACAAAGCAATTTCCTCTTTGTCAAGTCATTGTTAATTCCTGGCGTGTCTCTTGCAAAATCATTGGATGAGTTAGTCAAATCGCCGCAGAAGGAAGCACGGATTCATCAGAAAACCCGCATTTTCCGTAAATATATGCACCTATACAATGTATTATTGTACGTGTGCAATACATACGCGATGCAATTGAATCTTAAATTACTTGATTAATTGAACATGTGTTATATATCATGCCTGATCATTTTTCTGGGTACGAGTAATTTGATGATTTCAACTCATGAGTTGTTATTTGTTTCATAAACGTGGCCTATTTGGGTTTTCTTAAATGCTTTACAAACTGACTAATAAAACAGAAACGAATGGAATTATATAATCGCAATTGGGTTCTCCTGGACCTCTTAAATAAGTTTCGCACTAGAAGAATAGTCAATTCATATACCTAATTCATAACACAACATCTCCTTTACATTGCAATACTGCTAAAAATTAAGTACCGAAAAAAGCGGTGAGAAATGAAGATGTGAAAGAAAACTGACGACACACAATGTGGGGAAAAAATAAAAACGGTGACAAATAATCTGTGAAAATATAGCTGTTTGCTATCGAGGACAATTTCTGTAAATTGTCCTCGTGAAGTGAAAATAAACTGGGAAAGTTTTCAGGAATTCGATTGTAGATATATTATGTAATTAAATTAATGTATAAACCCAGATTTCCACGAACAAAAAGTACCTAATAATTCTGTAGGTATTGGAAAAATGCCGAGTAAATAGTGTAATTTTGCATTCATTTGATTGCAGCGCGCTGTGGGAGGTCCATATCGTAAATATCTTGACGTACTTTTACTATTGGACTATAACCTGTATTTGCTATTGGTTGTTTGAGTTACGTACCAAATGTCCCTCCTTCTTTTTGATAAGTCCGTTAAAAAAAATCGCCCTACGATTCTGTCAACAAATGATATCTCAATCAATTTGAACTTGTTTGAGTACTCCTTGGAAAGTTAGACGACGAAACGACTAGATCACAAAATGGCATCCGCGACTAAGGTGTATAACTTGACAGAAAAGTTACTCCACTATATTCTAATAAGCATTATAAGAAGCAAGTTTCGCGCTACCATAAAGAATTTGTCGTGCCAAAAAGTTTTTAATTCCCATTAATTTAGGGACAAACCGCCGCATCCGGGGACTGTGATAACATAAATGTTTATGCTGCATATTTTGGTTCCGGATTAATCCGCTGCGGGTCCGTAAAGGGTCCGTAGTCTGTATTTACGTCCGTATTACTGAAATTGCTCAACGAAGGGAGATTAGATATAGGTAAGTACGTATGGCTATGACTATTTTAACGCACCAAGGAGGAATGATATATACGATAGGGATTTTTGAGCAAATATTTATAGTGCAAATTAAATTTAGTAAAGTAATTCGATTGGAAAACTGTGGATCAGTTATCTGATTCGTCTTGTAAGGTTCCATATATCATGAACTTCGAATTTTTCTTCAAATTAGAAATTTCTAGCAACTGAAGTAAATACTTACTTACTCCATTTTTAACAAAAAGTCATTAAACGGCCAAAAATGCGGCGTTTGTGCCTCAATTAAGCCAACGGGTGTATTACCAATTTTACGCCCAGTCCGAGTTCCCGCGGGACGAATAGAAACTTCAGACACCTAACAAAGTGCTCTCATTAGGGCAATGTATTGCCATCACATAAATCGTAGAGATATCGAACCAAATAAACACGAACATACACCACCATTATTTTGTGGAAAGGGATAAGCAACAGCCAAGTAACAGCCTACTGTTTTGATGTACAATGCTTCAAAAAAGACACAATCTTATAACATAGGTGCCTTCATCTTTTTACCTAAATCATCAAAAAAGCCTTCAAAATCAAAAAAATCAAAAAAGCTCCATTCTACATTTAGTTTATAAGTGATTTTTTATTTGAGATGTGTACCTATCTGTATGTGTATAAATATCTCAAAGAAAACTCAATTCGGTGTAAGTACACATTAAACTGTATAAGTTAATAAATATATAATATAGAATAGGTTTGTTATAACCTTTATATTGTGCCGACCTATCAGTTTAAGTACTAATAAAACTATTCTGGTAACATCTGTATTAATAACAGACGCAGTAAAAACATGCAATTAAGTTATGAATAAACACATTAGTCATTTTAAAACGCTAATTGACCTAATCCCCTTAGGCCAAGATCTGTCGTCTGTGGCACGATTTTAACCCAATGACATCACGAATGGGTGACTTCATTGATTGCTATCGAAAATTAATACAAATCGATTCTTGATCTTGGACTCGTGACTTTAGGATCGATAAAAATGGTTAGTTTATTGTTAGTATAGTTCTTTTTCACAAACACACAATCCGTTTCCAAACTTAACTTAGCTAAGTAAAGAACAATAATAACTGGAACATCATCATCCTCCGAGCCTTTTCCCAACCATGTTGGGGTTGGCTTCCAGTCTAACTGGATGTAGCTGTGTACCAGTGTTTTACCAGCACCGACTGCCCTATCTGACCTCCTCAATCCAGTTACCCATGCAACCCAACACCCCTTGGTTAGACGGGTGTCAGACTTACTGGCTTCTGACTACCCGTAACGGCTGCCAAGGATGTTCATTGATAGCCGAAAAATAATAACTGCAACATCAACATCTAATTTTGCGTTCAGTTAAGCCCTGATCAAGCAAGATCTAAAACCTAACCAACCAACCAACCTAACTTTCTGACGTCAGCCAAAGAAAATCCAGTGTTGCAGTGTACATAATAAAAACTGAACGCACGACTGAATATTTCGTAGCAAAACTACGTTAGAGTTAACCTACCTGTAGTTTTCAAAAAGCGCATATTGCATTTAAAACATTTCTGCAACAATTCTATCAGAAATAGAATTTCTATTAAAGAATATTATTGTAAAAAATATACCAGTGTACAATTTGTAATAAAAATTTGAATTATGAGGAGTATTTTACTGTCTGGAATGGACGAATGATTCAGACGAAGGTTTCTTCATATAAATATTAGCAATCTTCGTTCTTTAAAAAGCTTCAATGATCTAGTTAAAAGGCCAGGTAAAATCCTGCCTAAAACCAGCATAGTATGTTAAGTGGAATTCCGCTCTTAAACCTTGCATCTCCCCCAAATCTTAGGATAACTCTTAACTTGCTTAAACCTTTTGGGTTCAAAATACTTAAGAATGTGTATACAGGGTGTGTCGTTCACAATCACATTAAATCCTATCGCATATACTTTATGATATTCTATGGCGAATTGTAAAAAAAATAACCTGATCCATTCAGTGGTTTAAACACAGGAATCATTTTTAATATATTTTTAATACAATTGATAAAAAGAAAGATGAGGTAGCAGATAGCACTTTTTGATGATTTACAAAACAGCCCTTTCACTTTAAAGAAATGTTAACAATGTTTACTAATAAAAATCCAGCAAATATAGATTAAAAATGGTATATTTCTTGTTTCTGGTCAATTAAATGTCTGGTCCATTAAATGGAAAATAGGTCAAGTGTTTATCTATAATTTATATAAATAGAATATCAGTAATTCAGCATATTGAACCTACGCTACGTCGTATTCCGACACGTAATCGAAATTATTACATAGAATGATCAATCTGGAATTCTTTATTGTCACAATAAATTTTCAGTTTATTGTAATCTCCTCTCATTTGTAAAACGATAAATATAATTAATCGTGTGGCAAAATGTATTTTCATACGTAAACGTATAACATTTTTTAGTGCAACAGATGTTTTTGCCGCTTCACTAATAAGTATAATAAATTAATTAACGGCGTCAAGATGGTCCCGGACGGACCACACACGATTCTGTCTTTACAGTCTAAAACATTTAAAACTAATGTACGTCGCTATTTGAACTGTTACTAGTTAATTAACATGCCGTTGTAATATACAATGATATGTCAAAAGCTCAAAGCTTCATACAAACAAATTTAGAGATTTTTTGTAGTTTTACACAAAAATACACACGTGCTATTTTTGCATTAAATATTTTGCAACATTATGCGGTGCAAAATGATGTGGAATGTGAAAACCGCTGCGTAAAAATCCCACACAAACAACTCAATTTCTATCATACGCCAATTTCTAAAATCCATCCTCATTTATCCGTATTATAAAGGCTTAGGCATAGGATTTCCTACAAATGTTAGAACAAATAGCCCAAAATATCCTGGATCAGCAAATGGCAGTATGAAAGTTCCCGCTTTAAAACATTAGGCGCCATAATGGCCTGTTTACACTAAATCGCTGGCTAAACATGAACGCACCAACGTTATTACTTCAATTACATTATGGCGGACGCTCGCATTCGAAATTCAAATATTTTATGCATATTTGTTCATTTGCATTAGTGCGAAAATAGTGTTTTAGTGAATATAACCGTTTGGTTATAGTGGTTTTATGAATAAAATTTTATAAGGAGATACGTGTTATAGTGGGAATACGTTGGAGCTTGAAACTCAGATCTTTATACAAATATTTACGGCACTAAACCGCTCAAAAATTTTAAAGCCAGCAAAATGGTCATTAATTTCAGCACTTTTGTATACAAAAAGGTAACCTCGAAAGCAAAGTAAAATTAGCAAAAGTTATCGTAATTTAATCCGTCTGTAGTATTTTAAACTCTGTATTTGCAAATTGAGGGCCGGATTTACGGTGTGTGATCACCCTCAGCTTTGTTTGCAGCCAGTACTTAACCGACCGTTTATAAATTTTAAACAGAAAGTACTTAATGGGTTTAGTGCTGTTGCTTGTACGTACGTTATAGGAATTATACTTGGTACCCTGAATTATTATTAGAGTGCTGAGTTGTCGAGGTTTTATGAAGGCAATGCTGTAGAAATGGAACCTGATCGAAGCTAGTTTCAAAAATGCAAACTAGCGTAGAAGTGATTTCACAATTACAAATTATTGCCTTATTATTTAGTTAGAGGTATATTACCATATTATTCCCTTCATCCATCTGCACCCTTATACAAGTATTAGCAAAAATGCGCATATATTACTATACTATCACAAGCAATAATGAAAGGCATCGATACTATTTAATATTCTGTTTTGCGTACATTCTCCCACATTTCCTTCCAAAAGGCAAAAGCTCCAGTTATGAGAAAAATAACGAATAAGTACACGATATGTTCCGTCGTTTATCATTTCGTACATACTTTATTGGAAGTCCTTGGGAAAATTCCTAGTAAATATTCAAACCATTAGAAACATTCGCGGAGGACTACATTATGTGTACATTTTTCATTCTCAAACAGGGTGGAAGACAACTTTGACGTGTAGTTTACATTCTGCTAATGGATTGTTTAGGAGAATTATTCAAATGGCATTTTTTTTATTTAGTGTTTATTTCTTTATGACAAAATTGAATTGTGATCCGCATTTAGGTTGGATACTACGGATCATAGTATACAGGGTGTTTGGCGCATGGACCGACAAAAATTTTTGGGGGATTCGTGAGGCCATGTACTAGTTTTCACTCATAGACCCAATGTCCTATATGTCACTGTATTCGAGATACGATTTTTTTTGTTTGTTTTTAAAAATTACCGGAACTATCACCTTTAAAACGCTATAACTTTTCAGTCTGTTGTCGAATTTACACCAAATCACTTTCATTGCGTTCTCTGATGTATTATTATTCCAAATAAAACATAAATTCATAGCACTAGATGGAAAAAAAATACTTGTTGAGCTTCCAAACTCTTAAAAATGAAAAAACGTATGAAAAATGTCAAATTCAAAATTAATTATAAAAAAAAGTAAAAGCTTTTATGAACTTCGTTTAATAAAAAAAAATTGCCTACTTAATACCCTTTCCAACGATATGCCACATGGGTGTGAAATCATTAATAATGTCGTCAAAATCAGAGCAGGAACGAACACGCACTCTAACGTCTCTAACAACGAACCCGTTTGATAGAACAATGGTAAGCAGGTAATTGGCAGGTAAACTGCCTGTCTCTTTCTTACGCATGAAAAATATCTCTTGTCTTTGTCTATCATTGGGTTGGAGTTTGTTATGTGATCCTTGTTTAGTCGAGATTTGACTATCTCTGCTATCGGAAGTGTCCGTGTATTTCACGTTTTCCTATTTCGTTGTTTTTTGTTAAAGTTTGTTTTTGTTAAGTTTTGTTTGTTGAACTTTTCTGTTAAACTGTTGGTGTATTCACCGTGCTTGTTACAATGCCTAACTTCAGCAACGAAGAGTATGCTGACATGTTGTTGGCATATGGCAGCGCTAATTGTAACGCTCGTGAAGCGCGTAGAATTTACCAGCAGCGTTATCCTAACCGGCGTATACCACACCACGAGACGTTTGCTACAACCTATCGACGTCTGAGGGAGACTGGAAACATAAATTTCCAAGAGCCTCGCGTTAATGTGAGGCAACATAATGTTGTAATTGATGAAAGCATTTTGCAAGCTTTTGATGAGGATCCAACGACAAGTATTCGAGTTGTAGCTGAAAGACTTCACTTGTCGGTTTGGAAAGTTTGGTCAGTTCTTCGGGAAAATGGAAAGCATGCGTATCACTACACTTCTGTTCAAGGTACGTTAAGTACTTTATTTATTTTATCAGGCGAAATCGTAAAACTAAATTTTGAACCAGTTATCTTCGACCTTATTGTGCTGAAATTTTGCACCCAAAAAACTTGTATTTTAAAATGGTTTTAACCATACACTTATTTTAAACGTTTACAAATATCCTTGTAGCTTTACTGGTTCGTTTTTCAAATAAATACCTAGTAACTTTTATTTTTTCTAATTTTATCTTTTAAATTTATGTTAGTTTTTGCCATTCAAAAAGTGAATTTTTACCAGTCTTTAATGGATTGTTCTAGGTCTCATAGATGATGATCACAGGAGACGGCTCGATTTTTGCCGATTTATGATGCATACGGACGTAGATGATACAAATTTTTT
Source organism: Helicoverpa zea (assembly GCF_022581195.2). Taxonomy (NCBI): domain Eukaryota; kingdom Metazoa; phylum Arthropoda; class Insecta; order Lepidoptera; family Noctuidae; genus Helicoverpa; species Helicoverpa zea. The sequence goes on along the minus strand of NC_061458.1, from coordinate 6,463,188 downwards.
AAAAAGAATTTTGTGGACTGATGAATCCAATTTTAATCACGAGGGAATTGTGAATCTCCACAACCTTCACCATTGGGCGCAAAAAAGACAAAATCCCCGCAAGAAAAGACAAAGTTCCTTTCAAACTAAGTTTAGTGTAAACGTTTGGGCGGGGGTTATTGGAAGACACCTGATCGGTCCACATTTCTTACCAGAGCGCCTGACCGGAGAAAATTATTCGAATTTTTTACTCGAAGATTTACCTGAATTGGTATTACCAGTATTAGATGGAGAACCAATTATTTTCCAAAATGATGGCTGTCCAGCACATTACCAGCGAGACGTGCGAGAACATTTGGACAACTGTTTTCCAAATTCATGGATCGGAAGAGGCGGCCCAATTCCTTGGCCTGCACGTTCACCAGACCTGACGCCCTTGGATTTTTATGTCTGGGGCCGTGCAAAAGAAATTGTGTATGCGACTGAAGTACCCACAAGAGAAATTTTAATCGAAAGAATAAATTGCGCCTTTGAAATTATGAAAGCAGAAATGCGACTGAGGACGACGACTGTAGAAATTAGAAAAAGATGCCGTGCATGCATTCGCAACAGAGGCAGTCATTTTGAACATAATTTATAACTTAAATTTAATTAAAACATTTTAAAACATTTTTGTGTTTTCATTACCCTGGCACTGGTTAATGTGTACCTTTAGGTTTGTGACGACATTATTAATGATTTCACACCCATGTGGCATATCGTTGGAAAGGGTATTAAGTAGGCATTTTTTTTTTATTAAATGAAGTTCATAAAAGCTTTTACTTTTTTTTATAATTAATTTTGAATTTGACATTTTTCATACGTTTTTTCATTTTTAAGACTTTGGAAGCTCAACAAGTATTTTTTTTCCATCTAGTGCTATGAATTTATGTTTTATTTGGAATAATAATACATCAGAGAACGCAATGAAAGTGATTTGGTGTAAATTCGACAACAGACTGAAAAGTTATAGCGTTTTAAAGGTGATAGTTCCGGTAATTTTTAAAAACAAACAAAAAAAATCGTATCTCGAATACAGTGACATATAGGACATTGGGTCTATGAGTGAAAACTAGTACATGGCCTCACGAATCCCCCAAAAAATTGTGTCGGTCCATGCGCCAAACACCCTGTATAAGTGTTCCTTATATCAACTTTTGACCTGTGAATAAGTCGTGTATCAACTTTGACCTTTGAATAAGCACCTAACGTTGATTCAGAAAGTAGCCATTTAACCCATATCTCACACTCGTCTGTCCCTGACTGCACATTGTACATTTTATATAAATCACTCGTTCTTTTAATGCAAGCCCCGACAGCATTGCATCATAAATCAAAATGAATATCTTCAGTCATTAGTCCGCCAACAGATTTCATTCAACAGCCAATCAAAACGATTCTTTATACGCAACTGACGTCACCGCTACAAATGAAAATTATTCGAACTATTTTCGATGCGGGCCACCCAGTAGCTTCCATACGTTATGTAGTGTATGTACGTGCTCTCATTACACATATTTATTTTGCATGTTTTTTTTTCTTTCGAGGCAATCGGAATTCAGTACAGACGCTTCAACCAGCTACAATCGAATTTTAAAGACACCGTGCTCTTTTGAAATCGATTTCGATCAAATAAGTTACATTTTATTTAAACCAAGGTAACATGTAGCTAATTGTTAAAAGTGAAGTTTTCAGTTTCAACTTGTTTTAAAAAAAGAGTAGAAAATATTTGGTATTCTATGGTTAATTTGTAAAACTGACGATATACCTTGCTTGGGATGTTTTACTCTATCGTTGAAAAAAACACAGAAAATGTTATGTAGTAGGTATTTGGTACTTGGTTAAAGCACCAGCGATACATATTTTACCCAATTAGTTCATTTAAACCGCAGATTATTGACGATTGAATTATAAATCAGATCAGCCTCGTGTTTAATTAATTACACATCGCATCAGCACATACTGACACTGATTTGAAGCATCATGTTATCAATTTAGACTGAAATATTGCTCTCAACATCATCCTCCGAGCCTTTTCCCAAACTATGTTGGGGTCGGCTTCCAGTCTAACCGGATTCAGCTGAGTACCAGTGCTTTACAAGAAGCGACTGCCTATCTGACCTCCTCAACCCAGTATCCCGGGCAACCCGATACCCCTTGATTAGACTGGTGTCAGACTTACTGGCTTCTGACTACCCGTAACGACTGCCAAGGATGTTCAATGACAGCCGGGACCTACAGTTTAACGTGCCATCCGAAACACAGTCATTGGTGTCTAAGGTATATTTAGAAAGTACATACAAACTTAGAAAAGTTGCATTGGTACTTGCCTGACCTGGAATCGAACCCGCGCCCTCTTACTCGAGAGGTTGGTTCTTTGCCCACTAGGCCACCACGACTTGCTCTCAACATATTGATCGTTATGGCAATTAGGCTCATTGGCAACACCCAATTGGTTGAAAATTGTTTATGCTTCTTGATGTGGTGTGTGAAGTGAGTTTAAGAAATAATTTTATTATTATTATTGTGATGAATAACTATCTATATCTACATTACGTTTAAGACTGTGTTCAAACAAAACTGACTCAGCCACCGAAAGTGAGCGAATGTTATTACATATTTCATGTCGACTCACAGTGAGCCTGCTCACTTTCGGTTTGGTTTGAAGGCAGCCTAACCTTTGTTTGCCGCCACGGCTCTCCGCGGCGGTGTGCGGTGTCGTGTGAAAATCATCTAAGCTTTTATGGTTTCAAAACTCATGGTAAACTTAAACGCTGAACACTCAATCAATCTTGGATATGGGTAAATAACGGCAGCATTGTGAACGCTTTTAAAATCGCATAAACTGAATATACGGCGTGTTCGTGCTTGGAACGAATTACAAATAAAGTGTGTGTATACCGTGCCTATTGTGTTTCTATATTTGCCTGATGCATTTCAACCTCCAACTGGTCCCAGTATGCTAGAAGTTTTCATAGACGTTTTTCGCCCTAAACGCGACGCTGTAAATTAAGTACTCATCATCCTCCGAGCCTTTTCCCAATCATGTTGGGGTCGGCTTCCAGTCTAACCGGATTCAGCTGAGTACCAGTGCTTTACAAGAAGCGACTGCCTATCTGACCTCCTCAACCCAGTATCCCGGGCAACCCGATACCCCTTGGTTAGACTGGTGTCAGACTTACTGGCTTCTGACTACCCGTAACGACTGCCAAGGATGTTCAATGACAGCCGGGACCTACAGTTTAACGTGCCATCCGAAACACAGCCAATGGTGTCTAAGATATACTTAGAAAGTACATACAAACTTAGAAAAGTTGCATTGGTACTTGCCTGACCTGGGATCGAACCCGCGCCCTCGTACTTGAGGTTGGTCCTTTACCCACTAGGCCACCACGACTCTGTAAATTAAGTACTAAAGGTTTTTAATTGTTCTGAAAGACAGCAGGAATGCATTTTTTTAACCCTCTTTAACGAAATTTATTTCCTTGCATAAAAAATTAGACACTTCTTGTTAAATAATCACACACTCGTCTATAATCGCAATAACAAGCCTAAGTTATTCAAAGTAAACCCGATGAAACTTAATGAAGAAGGTACTTACATAAAGTCTAAACTCAATTTTCTTGAAGACATGTGCAAACTTTGTTTCAGAGATGGCATATTAAATGGTGTAGGGCAACATGAGCCAAGTAAATTCATCACATCTACAAAGTTATATTATTGTTATAACCATATAACTTATGTGGACTCGGTTTTATAATTTTATATAAGTACTATGTCTGAATATCAATTAGATATAAAATTATTTTTGCCGGTACTCCGAAATCATTCTTCTAATATTGAGTGAATTTATCTCCCTATACATTTCAAAGCGCTTGAAGAAAGGTTGAATTAATCAAAGCTCCCGGGGTCGCTTTTTGAAAAAAATAATTGTATAAAAAAAATAATGTCGGAATATTATCGTCGTTGTGTCGTTATATCTCAATTTATATCTGAATTTATATTTTACCTCCAAAGTAACAACTCGGATTTCGTTAAAAGCCAATTATATGTAATCTAGTTTAAAATTATTAGAATCGGGATTGCCTGCTTACTTACCGCGGTTTTTCCAGGTATGGTATAAATAGATATTCTGAATAACTTAAACCACTATTGACAGAGTCTCTTTATGCTAGAGGTGACAAAAAATACACTTTATTATCGTTGTTTGTATAAGACTAGTCGTTTTCCCGCGGTTTCACCCGCGTCCCGTGGGGATTACTTCCCGTACTGGGATAAAATACAACAATTGTTTCTTGTGACGGGTGTAGCTATCCAACAATGACATATTTTTCGAAATTGGTTCTGTAGTTTAGGAGCCCCGAGGGTAACAAACAAACAAACAAAAGGACAATGGGCGATTCCGGTCCAAATTTCCACCACGATCGAGACCTATATGGCTAGATAGCCCGTTAAATGTAGAACATTTTTTGTTATGAAAGTAAAAAAAAATACAATGCCAGAAAAAAGTTATAGCAAAATCAAATACAACATTTTACAGATTTTTTCAATTTCATTTTTTCAATTACTTTTCGTGATGTTCGGTTTTCGTACTTTCTGTAACTTCTGACAAAATAGAATTGTTCATTATTAGAGAGAAGACACCACCAGTTACCGCTGGAACCAGGAACCGCTGAGTATATTCAAGCACTTCTGGCGCCTCAATTGGTTAGTGATTCGTACATCCATCGGGCAAAAATATGGGCTGTTTATTTGCAAATGTGTCTTACTCATCTTAGTTTTAGATAAAGTGCGGAAATGGAAGTGGAATAAAATAAAAAATTATAATGATAACATACAAAAACTACCGAAAATTAAGAATACATTTTTGGCTATAACTTTTTTTTGGCATTGTTTTTTTTTTTACTTTCTTAGTACAAGTTACTCTAAATTAAGTGGACTATTTAATTATATAGGTCTCGTTCGTGGTGGACATTTGGACCAGACTTCATACATTCTTGCCCAATCTCCTTTATCATCTTAATTACATCAGTAAAGAAGTAAAGATTGTCGTATATGCAATACAGTCATAGAGCTAATACAAAAAAATATTCGTGGTATCATATTTACTGCAACAAGTATCCTTCATATTTTTATTTGCACAATTTTATTTATTCGCAAATCATATCGTGGAAAAAATAAATTCGGCTGTGCATACAATTGGACAACCTACCAATATAAAACGAGGCCAATGATAATTTAATCCAATAGTTTTTCAGACTAAATAATCAATATTATTACGTGTGTAACTGTTACAAGTCCGTATGCAGATTCTTTTAAACAAAAGAATTTTAAATTTGCCACATACAAGTTCGAGATAATTATGATAATATAGAATTTCATTTTATTAGCAATTATATTAACTGTTGTAAACTTCACATGTTGAAGGTTGTAACTTTCATGATTTCAATATTTGTGCTAATGATAAAGCCATTACTGAAAGGTCAACGATCGATAGATGTGAAGCGCTAATTTCTAAATAAATAGTATCCAAATGCAGTATGCTTTTATCGACTATTGCAATACAATCTTTAAAACGTTCACTCTAAAGAAACCTAGGTACAGAAGAGAAATACTTTTTAAGAATTTAAATAGCTGTTCGGGATTTATATAAATATTTTTCAAATCGTTTGGCAAACGGCTGAGTTATTCCCTTTAGTTGTTTAAAAAAACATGTGTAAGCACATCCGAATTAAGAAACACCTCCTTTATAGACATTCATTTAAAAAGTAATAAAACAATACTTCAGCAATATAGACCTAGATATATAAACTATAGATGTAGTAAAGTTCAGTTTGGTCCCTATAGGTACCTAATGTTAACATTACAATCTTCCGCAACACTTCAAAATCTGTGTAAATATACTTAAGTATGAGTATATTCTTATCGAGGAATTTATCTCATACCTATCTACTCTGAAACAATTAACGAGGAAATAGTTGAAATAACTGTAAAAGTCTACAAGATACCGTGAAAATTGTTAAGGAACTTAAGCTCGTAGTTATAAATTGTTGAACTCAAGTGGCTCAAGTATGAAAGGGTAAACGCTCGACACGATAAGCGTTTATTTTAACCACGGAGTAAGGAAAGATGAGCAGAGATGCCTAATGCAGGTAGGTCAGGCGCCTTCTTCTAGGTCAAATTCGTAGGTCAGTTACTAATGAACTAACGAGGCTTTCAGGTTCTTAGAGGCATCTGTCAACAATTTTTAGTATAATATTACAAAAAGTGGTCGGGTACAAACAAGGCGTAAAAAGATCGAAGACATAAAAGTTCATTGTCCCCCGCTCACCCGCATTTCGGCGCGTTATTTTCTTAGGCGATTAGGTACCCGTTATGGCACCTCCGCTAGTCATTATGTTCTCCCTGATTTTAACCCTCTCGTGCATGCAGTAAGTACTTTATGTAGCTAAAACTAGTTACCTGTTTGTACTGTTAATATCATAAACGTTGTCAATTTTATTAGGTTATAAACGATCATGTTAGTTTTGGTTAATGTAAACATTGTTGCTTTGATGTTCGCTATCGGCTATGCAGCTTAGGCAGGTTTAAATTAGTATGAATATTTTAATCAGTACGCAATGTAAAGTTACAATATAATATGCACCGTTAGCTATTTGGGTATTAAATTAATAAATTGTTGTAATCGCTCGCTTCATATCCTATTTATTCTATATGTGAAAAATTGTGTGTTATGCTGTGCTTCCTCAATCACGGCAGACTGAATTGAGGTGAAAGAAAACAACTTCATAAATTGTGATCCATCTTAACACATCGGATACCCTTTTTATCTTGGTGTGGAAACATGTTCACCGTGGCGCGGCCGACCTGAAACCGGTGAAAGCTAAAATATGTAGTAAATAACAGAAAGCAACGACCATTTTGATGTTGAAGTCAAACATTCATATTCATAGATTGAATATCGTATCCAATACAAATTACACTTAATAATAAATATCAATTTCGTTTGAAAGGCTTCACGTAAAACTCATTTATTTGTTGTAGTTAAGCCTTATAATGAGCGGATAACATACTTAATTACTGAAGCTTTCATTTCAATGTCCTATTAAAATATTTTTAATCCTTTATTAGTGACAATAATGTAATCTAGTACCCATTACTTATATACCAAAGTTATATTTGAATAATCTAGGTATTATTTCAACACACCTTTTTTTATTAAGTTTGGTTTTCAGATAGGTAGGTAAGAGGCAATTGCAATATACTGTGAAGCCGAATAAACGAGATATTATAGATATCAATAAGTTTCTACGGTCTATACTTGTACGGCTAAAAGTAAATTCTTTATAACTCATTGAACTATCGGATCGTTAGCCTTTTGGAAAAACCCACGAAATATAAGATCCTAATGAGCTGAGTAACAATGTATTGGTGAATTCTTCCCTAATTGATTCACCAGTAATCCAGAGACCAGATGCTAGCTTCAAAACGGTCTTAATGATGATAATCAATCATCATTCAAGAATTAAAAAATACCTCATCATCATCTGTCAAGTCTTTTCCAGTCTGGTTTCCAGTCTGATCAGATGCACCTGACTACCAGTGTTTTACACAGACTGATTGCCTATCTGACCTGTTCAACCCAATTCCCGGGGCAAACCAATACCCCTTGGCTACGACTGGATGTCAGACTTTCTGGCTTCTTACTACCCATAACGGCTGCCAAGGATGTTCAAATGATAGCCGGGACCCGCCAATTTATCGAGCTTTCCGAAACACGAAAGAACCTAGCCCTGTATAAATAGCGCTGCACGAAGGTGTATCGAAATTGCAGCAGAATGTAGCTAAACTTCCCCTCTACGTGCCGATTCAGGCATCTCCTTGTAGTTCGTTTTAGTTACCAATCGTGTCTGTGCTACCGATGTGAGCTGAATAACTTTAAAAATAGTCTTGTGAACAAAGGTTCTCTGGCAAATTGCAGGTCTAAATTCTGGTTTTACAAGGTATAGACGAAAATGTGTTTTAATTCTCAGTTCTAAAATACTGGGTAATGTACGCCTAACGCATCCTAAATCATTTTACAATGTAAATATGGCAAGTTTACAAAAAAAATAGTCACACGAGAACGTGTCTGAAGGTCAAAGTCGAGCTGTCAATCAAACAAAATAAATATATTGCGACACACAAAATTAGCAATGATGAATAATTGTTGAGCCAAAATGCTTTTCAGATGTCTAGTTTTTAGCTAGTACGAGAATAACAGGCAAAAAGTTGATGTTACTCAATATGATAACATAAAGCATTTTCAACCAAGCACTCGATCTCTGCATATGCACAGAATCAAAATCTATATGTCCATTCAACTCTTACTTCACGGTAACTTAATATGTTCTCTCTATAGAACATAGGACTCAAATGACTAAAATCCTTTCATAAATCTAACATACAAATGTGAAGTAATTTTTTACTCATTATATCCGCCATGATGGGCAATTCATCAGATCACTTAGTAGCGTTCGCATCGCGCCAAACGTTTAGCGAACATTGAGATTAGGCAGATTACTACAGGGGATAGTTACGTCACTATTATGACAGACTACTCCTATTATGGAATAAGACCATGGAGAACAAAATGGCGAGTGGAGATGTCGTAATGTAAAATCTCCTCAGGAAGTAGCGTCGCCTCAATGCAGGTGTTCGGGGGACGTTACTGGCCCTTACGCCTTCTTTGGAATCAATCAAGATCTTTGACAAATGGCTTAAGAAACCCGAACGCCCCTTTAGTTCACTAGTAATTGATCGTTTTGATTGCGTTCACCATACGCGCTTGACCCACCTGCCTTATGACATCTCCGCTCACCGTTCGTTCCTCCGTCAATAAGACCTTGTCTAGGTGATCGACCGTGAACTTGAACTGTCAAAATGTGATGACTTCATACTCTTAGATCAATAGATGTTAAATAGCTTTATGTGTATAGGTAAGTACATTGTTTTTACGAAACCACAGTTTAGTGGTTTTAGATATTAAATGCATTTTTTACAAGACTTTTTGATGTTGCCTGTAGCATATTTTTAATTTGGAGGTGAGGAATAACGTGGAGGTGAGTAACGAAACAATATAACAGAATGTATCATCGTTACAGCTAAAAAGCCGTAGGTAGGTACGATTCTCTTAAATTAGCTGTTTGGATTATAATAAAGCATCTTGAAAAACTAAATTTACATTTAATAAATAGGTAAAATTTTTCATAAATGTCAATAAAACAGATATAATTAATGTTCTCGTTTAAAAAACAACAAGTATAAATATGTAATTACGTAATCTCTTAAATGTTATCTGGTTAAAGTTGATAATGCCAATTGCATTAAATTTAATATGTCATCCGGGTATTAGATTAATTTTAATGTCGCACATATAATTACTGAAAGGTGAATATCGTGACTTTTTGAAACATATAAAAGTATGTGTTAACTATCGATTACTTAAAAATATTTGTTTTAACCGTCATCTTCTCCTTCTATAGTCATACATTTTTATCCGCATAGCATGTTCTGATCTGCCTCTGTTATCATTTTCCATGGCGACCATTTAATCAAATTAACATTTCAAGGTCCAAATAATCGAACCTTCTTTATAATCTCTCTGTAATTATATTTTTCACAAGTAATGCCAAACCGCAAAGTCTAACATTTTAATGTTCCCAGCAAATGAAATAATAGTGTGACGTTTTTTAATGCATTTTAAATGGCCTTGTCCTAATAACTCAATAATACCGCCTGTCTGCTGTGAGGCCACTGCAGTTTCTTTCAGACTAATGCTACTGATAACTTTAATTGTAGGTATTTCAATTTGGCTGCTCTTCTGACACATCAAAGGTAATAAGTTGGTAATATGTTGTCTTCATTTTCTGACACGATTTAATTTAAAATTATATACTTTTGTTTTTGTTAGACCTTTAAACAACAAAAGGTAAAAACATACTATATAATTAATTTTAGGTCAATAACATAATCATACTCAATAATATTTAAACCAGGAATAGGAAACACTAATCACAGCTCCGGAACAAAGCAATTACGTACAGTTAACTATGTATATTAAATACTTCCCAAATCAATGAAGTCATTATTACATCCGCTTTCATTCGAACAGGTCATGCGAGTGAGAGTTAACAATGTTCCAATCAATATTGAAAATATTTTCCACGTAAATTAACAGCGCTGTGATTTTTAGGAGTACGCAATAAAGTAACGAGTTCTTTTTTTTTTTTTTTTCCGACGTCAAAAATCATCAAATGACCCCTCCCGCTGTGGGTTAGCAGCGGTGAGGGAGTGTCAGACTCTTACAGTTCAGTTTTTCAGTTGAATAAAGTCAAAACACATAGGTATATTGTATTTTGTCAGATTGTACCATCATTTTAAATCAGTTCAAATACTGCCACTTTTGGAAACAAGCGAAACATGACGATGTAAACAAGATTAACTTTCAATTAAATTATGGGTTTTCAATTAAGAATTTTATTTGTTCTGTTCATTCCAATAAAATTAATTATTTCATTGCAACGTAGTACAATCATTTAACAAAGTTTGTAGCTCCTATGGTGATGAATTGTCAATGATTTTTTAAGATGCAACAGATTATTAGAATCTTTTGAGAGGTCTGATGTACCTAAATGACTATGAATTTGCAGTAAATAATGATCTCACATTTGTTACTAACATTTTTACATTGTTACAAGGATGGATAAAGTGAGGAATGTAAGGTAAGGAAGTACATTAGAGGAAGTCTGAAAGTAGCGCCAGTTACAGAAAAGATGAGAAGTAGAAGATTGTCGTGGTATGGGCATGTAATGAGGAGGGATGATACGCATGCAACAAAGCGTGTGCTAAGTATGAATGTAGATGGATGGAGAGGAAGAGGAAGACCTAAGAAAAGATGGATGGATTGCCTGAAAGATGATATGAATAGGAAGGGAGTGAGTGTCAGTATGACGAGTGACAGGGGAAAATGGAAGAAAATGACATATTGCGCCGACCCCAAGTAAAATTTGGGAACAGAGCAGAAGAAAGAAGAATTTGTTACTAACATTTTTAAGTTATCCACATTAGCAATCATAATATAATCAAAATCAGCCATTTCCATAATGAATCTATAATCCATAAATAATAATCCTAACGATATTAATGTGAACAATTTGCGAGATTGTCAAAGCAATAAGTCGATTGATTAACTTCGGCAATAACAGTGCGTTACTGACTGCTGATTGACATCTGTATGACGTAATATATCATGATTAGAATAATATTACAAACTACATTCTGTTGTCCTGAGACAAGGACTAGTAAATCATTCAGTATTAACTTAACTTGTTTTATGACATCAGAGAAATAGGGTTATGCTAACGATTTCCTTAGCTACATTATATTTAACTGGTCAATTAATAATATAACAAATATCTAACGCAAAACTTTGTAAAGAGTGAACATTAAAATGCTTGTAGGCATATTCTTGCGAAAGGTCCTTTCTCCTATTAAAGAGGTAGGTACCGGCTTTGGTCAGCACGCTTAAGCCCTTACAAAAATAAAACTTCGGTCGGTGTAGGTAAAATAGTCAAACTCGGAAGCCTAAAAGCTTGTTAGTTTTAAGTGTTACAGTGTGTAATGATTTTCCAGACTAGCCAACAAGCAATAACAGTGCAGTGTAAGGATTTCTAGTTTATAAATAGCTTGGACTATTTTTCAACCAGTATACGTTACTATAGATTAACCTATTTGTGAAATTTTAATGCATCCCTATTTTATTTTAATATAATATCCCTCTATCAAGTGAGGAAATCCAATTTCCTGTACGGTGATTTGTGCCGCTTACCTAACCCTTCATAACTAACTTTTAATAACCGATTAGCTTCGGTTCACTTTTAAATAAGTGACGGTTGTAACGGGTAACCTGATAGCCAAGTAGTGTCATATATCCTAGTAGACCATTCTTTTCTCAAAAGCCCGTTGTTCGGTCTCTTGGTGATAGAACGTGATGATACATGGCCCGTTCCACTCGAGGAACCATGAAAAATTTATGTTAGTTCGACAAAGGAGCTTTTATAACATTTAAGGTAGAATTCCGTGGATAGCGGCTACGACAGCCGCGCGCGGCTTACGACAGTCGTCGGCCGCGCGCGACAATAGTCAACCTATGAAAATGTATGGCACCGTTGCCGAGGTCCGCGACAGTCGCGCGCGGCCGACGAATTTCGTAAGCCGCGCGCGGCCGTATGCATCTCAACATGGTCTAGCGCTTAGTAACATCTATATAATTTTAGTAAAACCAGAATTGAATTGTTTTTTATTTAGTCGGCAAAACTTCCTTTTGTTTTCATTACAATACAAATGCTTTTGAATCAGTATTGGGTAGTATCCTTCATCATTTCTACTTTTTAAAAATAGGGTCGATTGGTAATCTATTTTCATAATACAGCCACAGCAATACGTCATCCTCTTCTTCTTCAAGGATATCAATTAGCACTTCGACTAGAGGGAACGGACGAACAAAATCTACTAATTTCAACACAATGCCGCGCGCGGCTTACGAAATTCGTCGGCCGCGCGCGACTGTCGCGAGCCTCGGCAGCGGCGCCATACATTTTCATAGGTTGACTATTGTCGCGCGCGGCCGACGACTGTCGTAAGCCGCGCGCGGCTGCGTAAGCCGCGACCCACGGAATTCTACCTTTAGAGAACTTGTGACCATGTTGGAAACATTGTGATGATCTATATAGCTTACTCATATCATATGTAGTCGATCGTGCTAGACCTACTTGATGACGCGCGACCGTCAAAATAAGACGATATAAAATTATCCACTGTATACTGACTTTTTCTCAAGTACTTTTTTGGATAATTCTTCCGTAAACATGGAGGTATTTCATAATTTGGAAATAAATTACATTGATTGCCGTTATACTTAAACCTTGATCAAATCAAGTGTTCTCAAAATAACCATTGGTACGATACGATATTTCAATTAATTGTGTTACCAACAATACATTCTTCATGTTATAAGGAGTTTCTTTATTACGTTCGCACAATTCCCTTATAGATGAAAATTGGATTGGCATTGTGTCCGATAATTGGTGATTGGCCCGCCTATTCATAGGACTTAATGCCTCCACCGCGTGCTGCGGGGGAATGACAATACGCCATATTAAGATCGCTAATATAGTGGTGATGCAATTGATGTCCATAACTTGTATTGTGAAGGGCTTCAGCTGATCTCCAGCGTCTGTGGAGTGTTGATCGCGTGAAGGTAATCTAGACTTACAGCAGCTTATAGATGACTATGTTAGGTACGTAATAGGTAAAGTTAAGAAAGATAAACACAAGGCTCTAAGTTCTGTGTTTGAAAAGAAAACTTAAGATTCATCTTTTTTGAGAAAAGGACAGCAACAATGTTGTTAAGATTATCTTTTCATATCAATTATTTTTAATTTCGTCATTATGTCATCGCATCGTATCGTACCTACGATGCGATGCGGTAGCGTACGATAATCCGTAGTAAACAGTCATACCTACTGTTACAGTTCATTGCTTTAAAAAACCCAGAAGCAAATGATGTCATAACAGAAGCGACACACCTTTGTTTTCAATCTATGGAACAAAGGACGTGGGTGTAAGCACCTTGCCGAAATTTACCACGCTAAACTGACGATAAATTCCTCTTACCTATAACATAATTTGGCTGGCCACAATTGTGTGGCGGATGCCGATAATAGCTGGTCAAATTAGCGTTTATCGCCGTACGTTACGACACACGTGCCCTCATAGCTTTGTACTAGGTAATGTTCGGAATACGGTAAGTGCTGTTCTCGGGTCAGGCCTAAATCGCTTTGTGGGTTAGGTTCGGTTATTAGAAACTTTCATAAAAAGCCAGGAGTCTGGGAATTGGTGGTATGTAAATGTTGGTCCTTTGCATAATTTCTCTCCGGTAGTGTCAGCAATAGGGCTATGGGAGGTAGGAAACAATGAGTGCATTTGCGCGGTCTGCGCGGGTCTGCGCGAACGCTTGTGCATTATAATATGTCCTGCGCAGTTGATTGATCTCATTAAACAACAGTAATTGTGGTGGAAATTTTAAAATAAAAAAGGCAGATTTTTCCGAATACTTCTAAAACAATATTTATGAGAAGTAAGTTTTTATAACGATAAATATAATTTTCATGCTTTCATGAATCAAGCTGATTAATATTGTTGATCATAGTTCCTTAATTATTCTTACTCTTTATTTAATTTATATAAAAAGGGGCTCCTATTCAATACTCTTAAAGATAATTTTGTACCTGCCTTTAATTACAGATCCCAAAATGTGCGGAAGACAATATTTACGCAAAGACCTTTACAAAATAAAGGCGAAAAGGGAAATTCGACTGTAATAAAGTATATACAAATATACAAAGATACGCCTTCGTGCCACTGATTACACAGGAAAATACTTCGGCCATAATACCAAAGTTCGTAGTAATTTCGACACGACTTTTTTAGGCCATTCGTCTCAGGTTAATTTGCTTTATGTACCTATTTTTCAAGGGATTAAAGAAAAGCAAATCAGTCGATCGTATTTTTTAACTTCACTGCCATTATTTTCAGAAGGTCTAGGTAACTGTTTCTGACACACGTACCAATTGTTCGATAATTTTCCTATTTTCTACTTGTGGTAAGGTTAATACTCTACGTCAACTTGCAAGGAAATATAACCATTTCAGTCTTCAGTAACAGAACTGAAAGCAGGTTAATTTTCAAACCTATTTGATCACAAAACCAACAATAGTACAATAGTCTAAAACAGACATAAATATTAAATGAACCTATTATGTTCCAAATATCATAGCTGCAGTAAGTATAGAATAACCATTTATTAATACCACATGAAAACAGCTTCTACTGTAAATTCAATATTGTTAGTCAGGCGGGTCGCTGTAAAATTCAACGGACTGTTATAATATGCAGCCAGAAGGAATATTCTTGGTCTGAGCTTTGACGACAACTCCACGTAGTTTAGGAAGATTTACTTCAGAAATAGAATATTATTTGCGAGATGAGCTTGCTCTCTCAAGTATTTCATTTTACAACTACGGTAATTTTATTACTTATGTTAGTTATACGTAAATTAAATGTCGAATTATTTTCTATTTATTTTTACGAAACTGTTTATTTGTGTAAGCCCGATACATAAACACAGCGCACTAGTCCCTTCCTAACATCTATACGTTTGTTCAAACCATTAAGAGGACGAATTGGAATTTTTGGCGCCAAGGATGTCAATTTTTCTCAGTAAATACAAAACGGATCAAAATACAACTTGGTTACCTGAAAGTTCATGATATAAGCCTTATTTTGTTAGTTGTAGAAACATGATTAGGTAACTTTTATAACAGAGAAAAATATATCAAACATACCTCTTTTTAAATAGAGATTCACATATTATGGGCAAACGGGACCGATTTAAGCCTCTTAACTTTTTTAGTAGTTGAGTATATACATACTCTTTAAAATGGTAGTAGGAATTTTTATTAAATTATCATTTCTAAATATTAAAATTACAAAACCATTTTGTCGCTTACGACTTTTAGTTATAAGCTAGCGCGCGTATTGTTATCCTCGCCCCGCTCAGACGCTCCGACCCCTTTTGGCGCCTTAGATGCGCGTGCCGGTTATGGAATTATTGTTGACCACTTCCTCGCCTTAAAGAGGCCTGCCTTTTTGGCTTGTTACCAAGTCAGGAGCATTTCGTACGTTCATTAACATTAGCAAACACACAATCCCTTTATCAGATTACCGGCCTTCTATTTTAAACGTAATAACCATTAACGTGAGTGAGCAAAACTCAAAACACTTCCATGAATGCTTGTTTGTGAAACTATCCACATGGTACCAACGGTGACCACTTCCCATAAAAAGGGGTTAGTTTTTCGACCGTTTAATTTCTCTAAAATGTTACGCAGAATGACATACAAAACATCCTACACAAATTGTAGCGGAATTTATATCATTTATTTATATAGTGTATTTCACCAAAATAATTATGCTAAACAAACTCTTTCGAGGCAGTGCAAGATTTTCAAAACAAACCCAAAATATTTCCATAACATAAACTATATCGTATATCATACACATAAGCATTGTGTTACTATTTTCGGTAACATAGGTAGACGAGTATGATTCATTGCAAGCGCACATGATACTCAACATGTCGCCAAAATGTATGCTTATTATGATGTATGTGTCAGCATATTTAGTGTCAGTACTCTATGTTATGTTTACTGCAAAATTGCTGCACTGAAATTATTGTGTTACGGTTGAATCCTTGTGAATTAGAGTGGATCTAGAAAATTATTTTAATGATGTACCAGCTATGTCAAAAACTCTCTCTGTCCGTATTTATGTGCAAATGGGAATTCACAACACAAAATACAAACAACACAATACTAAACAGAAATACCTACTTATTTACTAATTGCACATGATGATTTACAATACTTTTTATTGCCAAAAAAGTTATCAGGAAAAGCCTTTCAGAAACACACCCTAATAAAATTAACAACGAAAGGAAACACGAATAAACAAATCCCACCAAAAACATTAAATGTAAAAAAAGCCAATCCTCTACGCAATTCCTCCACCGTAAAAAGTTTTGAGATCGCATAGAAGCCAAGTCCTGTTCTACTTTATTTGTAATAATAAATCAATATTTTGTGACTATATCAATAATTTCGTTCACTTTACAATAATATTGACTTGGCCATGAGCACAATAAACTGCAAATATAATACAGCATATCTTGGAGAGGTGAAAGTCAAACATGAAGTTTAATATCACAGAATTAAATACTTTTAGTTTATTCAATTGTTACTAAATGACCGACAGTCAGTTTCATCCAACATCAATGAACTGCACATGTACTATGGCGCATGTTTAGTCCATGGTGATCTCAAATGCCAATCAGTCCATAATCAGTCCAATCGTAAAATCATGTCCATATAGAATTTATCAACGCACATTATTTCAAGGAGCGACTTTTAACTTGTGCTCATGGCCAAGACAGTATTATTGTAATGTGAACAAAACTATTGATATAGTCACAAAATATTGATTTATTATTACAAATAAAGTAGAACAGGACTTGGCTTCTATGCGATCTCAAAACTTTTTACGGTGGAGGAATTGCGTAGAGGATTGGCTTTTTTTTACATTTAATGTTTTTGGTGGGATCTAATTTATTTTTTGTAGGTCTCTTTCTTCTCTAAGTATATAACAAATTAAATTAACTTACATGCAACTAACTAAATATATAACAAACTAAATATGTACACCTAAAGTAGCACGTAAACAATATTTTTTTTAACCTAAAAAAATTCGAAATTGTCGAATTTTTTAATCGAATAGCTTTTAGAATAAAAGAGATTTATTTCAGAGGTAGATGACGCTATCACATGAAATTATTTATTTTTTTTTTAAGTACTACTTATACTAAGCTATGTAACGAAACCATAGCGCGATTTAGACCAGGACAACGCCATCTATCGAGCGAGCATGCAGTGTTTATCGCACTGCATTCATATGAAAGATTTTATCATTATTCATTTCATTTAAACCTAGCTTTTTTATTCATATGTTGTATATTTAATACATAATAACAATATACCACTACGTAACAATAAAACAAATAGTAACATTTTGTACATAAATAAATAACAAAGTTATCAATGCAGTCAAAATTCATACACAATGTTCTTGAAAAACCGCAAATATAAATTTGTTTCCTATTTTTTTATTAAGTTTTAAGGTTTTTATAATTTTCCCTTTATATGTAGCTAATAACCTACCTTGGTGCCAAATTTGAAGGTTCTAAGTTTGCTAGAAGTACCTTAGACTTTTGATGATCGGTCAGTGAGTCAGTGACAAAATGGTGTAACTTTGGTCGCTCATAACTGGTAAACTATTTATTCAAATGTCTTGTAATTTTGAGACTGAGCTTGTTCTAATACTTACTCTTGGTCATCGAAAACCTAAACTCCTAGCTTTGTTCACATGGAAGATACAGGGGACTGAAATAGCCGCGAAACGCTTCGAGAAAAGATGGTACGGCCGTGCCCGCTTTGTTCGAGTCTTGGCTGGGGCACTGCCGTGCCCTCAGATTTTCCTCGATCGTAAAAGCCGAATCATGCAACGTATGTGTCAGCAATGTTTTAATGAGCTTGCTTAATTGACGTGGGTTTTCCCGTTTATGCTGTTAGTACCACTTTTAGACACGTACGGGTTTTTATAGCTCATATACTCATCAAGTTCTAAGCTCCTTCTAAAATTATCGTGGGTGGGAGCCATATATCTTTGTTTGTACAAACATATGTGGCACTGACCTTAAATCGTGAACAGAAGGACATAGTCTGGCGCTCTAAATAATTTATACGACCCGTAGCTCGCTCTATTAGTAGTTGTTTTAGGTCGTGACATTGAAAATCTTTTCGGGTTTTGTACTAAAACGATAGATGTTTAAGTTAGTAGCGTTTTGTTGTATTAAATGCATATTTGGTGTGTTAATAATATTTGTTTTTCTCCTGTTTTACAGGTAAGTTTCGCGGCTAATCTTAGAAGTGGATTTTGTGAGTACTTAAGTATATCAAATACGCAAAAACAGATATAAGAAAATTATCAAATTATCCTGCGGGTGTTACAGAAAAACCAAAACGACAAGTAGTTGGTAGTTTACGTAACATGGGGGCCTGTCTATCTATACAAATACATAGTACTTCAGTCCCTTCGGTAAATTACGCACAGGATATTGTTAATCTCCTCTGGAAAATACAGAGAGATGTTCCATGTATGTAGTAAGTAGTTAGCTAGCTCAAACGACAACTTTATATATAAGACAGAGTCATCCAAATCCTGGGTACAAATAAAACTGATTATGGTTTCGAAGATATTTTTCAAGGATAGGTTTTCACTTAGGTAGGTACTTGGTCACAGAAATATAGGTTACCTGTTTAGTAACTACTCAGAATAACCATTACACTATCCAGGTATGTTCAGCATCAATATTTACACGTAGTTTCTGCAGTACGTCATCCATCTAGGAAACTGCCAAATTACTGCGCAATAGCCACTGCATGGTGGGATTTCCCACCATACGAGTTATCTTAATTTGTAAAGGATCATTAGTCAGACGGCTAATGAATCGAGATCAACCATCTGTAATCATTACCTATTGTATTATTATTTATCTAACTAAAATAAATAGCTAGAATAAAAATCTCACTTTTCAACATATACTCTTTTTTTTAACATCACGCTAAAACCGCTATGGACAAACTGAAGCCATCCCGAGGGTGTATGTAGTAACCTTTCTTTTTAATCGCTACACCACAAAAAGGGGTGTTAATTTTGAGATAAATTTCCAGACTTTTGAAACCAATTAACATAATTTTTGACTTCATGGTTTTATCTCATGTAAGCAGGAAAATAGCTGCACGAAAGTAAAATTCACATGTATTCACATAAATACAATAATTTTTGTCATTGAAACCAACGTACTCGTAAAAGCACCCTAATTCACACAGACGTGCTACTCAAAATACGTAAGATTACACTCACTGTGACCGTTCGCAAACATAATGTAATAGTTTACAGTTGTATCAGCCAACTGGTATCTGATAGTAAACACTAACTATGAAAAACGTAGTAAATTAGTCGGTCTGTTTACCTGCAGACCTGTGTTGCCGACATGACATAATATGTAAGGTCGTAATTTAAAAGCTTATATTCAAACAGGTCTGGTTTATTTATGACATGGTGCTAAAGTTTTTACATAATGACTCAAATATTCAAAATCCTGTAAATTAATTTTACGTTTAATTTTTGACTTATGACCGCCAGCGGTTTGCTAAAGGAATTAATACCCACACCGAGATATAATTCAGGTTAGTTTCATGAAATAACAAAAAGTGTAATATACTCCTTGATACGGCGCGTATTGTGAGTCTCTGGGACCCTAACCACCGGTACCTTGGACCCTGTTCCCGATATCGGTGGCAACCTTTTTTTATTTATTTATTTATTTAACAATTTATGTACACACACACAGAATACAGAGAAGAAGAAAAATAGAAAAGATAGTACAAAGGCACAGCTTATTTCATTAGAAATCTCTTCCAGCTGGCCCGTTATGAGAGTTAGAATAGAAAGAGATGCAGATAGAGTGCGTAAAAAGAAAAGAAGCTATAACTAACATAAAATAATCACTAACTTAACCTAAATATGTATATATAAAATATATATCAATATATATATATATATGTATAAAAATATATAAATACACTAAATACTATAAGCATCTATGATGACAAGGAAAGATAGTGTTCCTTCAACTTGCGTTTAAATAATGCAACAGTTTGGCAGCTTCTCAGCTCAGGCGGCAACTTATTCCACAGCCGTACAGCGTGCACGGTGAAGGAGTAGGAATAGAAATCAGTGGAGTGGGAAGGGATTTTAAGTAGGGATTTGAGATGAGTCCTGCAGGAAGCATCAGGTGAGCGGAGAAAGGAGAAACGTTGCCCGTTTTTTATATTTTTAAATGTTTTTTTTTTTTACTTAATATTTAAAAATGTAACTCATATGTTTAAAAATAAATATATGAAAAAAAAAGTGTAATATAACGAAAAATTAAAATCACCCTAAACTATACTATAACAACATTTTTAAACGTCAACGCTCGAGATAGTGATGACAGATTTCAGTTTACTAGCCAATTTCTGAAAACCGTCGGAGCAACATTTTCAACTTGCGTGGGCAACTTTAGCGAGCGGGTTCACAAGTTGTTAAACTCAATGAATAGGATGATTAGAACAGCCAACCTTTTTCTTTTACCCAAAATAATAGCTCAAAACGACGGGAAAACCGTAAAATGATCTATTTGTTCTAGCCATGGAATATTATAAAAGCTCTGATCTCTTGCCAAAATATTAACGTGGAGTCTGTAATAGTTTAACGTTCAAAGCTATGAGACTAATTATAATGCAATGACGATTTGAAGGTTTCCCACTAATTTTATTGTTTACAAGCGTAAATGCTGAAGGTTTATGACTAAGTAATATAATGTTTGTACATAAAGTTCATATTATGTGAAAAACGAGTCCGGTGAAAAGTGTGTACTCAAAGTGTGCTTCAAAGTTTGATATTGTTACTATTATCTTTCAACAATTCTTTGGTTCGACAAAAAAAATATATTAATAAATAAACATGTATTATATTTACTCAAAATGTATTATGGAACATACGATAGCTAATTACTTACGTCCTAAATAAACTCAACGAACAGAAGCTAGACCTTAATTGTACCTATATTTGGGACCCTTCACTTATGTTAACCTGTAACCTCAGTGGGCAGACCGACCCCACCTTTCGCTTATTCGTAGTTTCTATAGTATGTTTACACTTACATTTATCCAACACGATACACAAAATTAGCATTACCACTAATTACGTTACTTTCACTATAATTTTAAGGTGTGCCGTATATAAAGGTTGGCAGGCCATGAAACGACATTTCCAGCCCTTTGTTAGACCTCACTGACACTTAAACAACCCTCTTCCACTTAAATAGGTCTAAGAACTCGTTAACAGTGTCTGTAACCTCTTGAAAATTACCTGTAATTTAACGTGAAAATATTGGACAAAATAGCCTGTTTATTTTATTAAACAAATAAGCCTGTTTACCTGTTTAAGTGTCGTGTTTGGTGACAATTATTTACGTTGAGTTTTAATCAGGGGTCGTGTCGTAAATTATTTATTTGGATACTTATTGAAGTGTTTGGATTATTTATGAGGATATAGGTACTTAGCTTTGAAGAGCTGTTTTTATTTATAAATTGTAAAGGAATCCTTATTCAGTGTTATCGCTTACGAACTTGATTTACACAATTTACAAGCAAGATTTATTTTCCCGAATACACCAGTTTTCATGAGTAAGCTGACGGTGTAATATCATCGGATGATAACAGGAAATAACACCCAACAGCAAATTATGTTGTGTTAATTACGATTTATTGTTTGTGCGATCGATTTTTTATCGAACAATGAGGATACCATATTATCTCGCACACAACCAACTCAATTAAGCCTCCGATGCCATGAGGAGTACAAAAGGCACAGCCAGCATTGAATAACCAATATCGAGGCTGTTTACGAACCCATGATTGACCCTTATGAATAAATTAATGTAAACATACGTACGAAAATTATTTACCAGGTAATAAAATTATTTGAGTTGAACATGTTGGCATGAAGCTATGTAATTAATAGCAGGCTTGGAAAGAAATGGTACTCTGGAGACTGAGATACGCAACTACTTATCCCAGTAAGAGACATAGATCTGTACACATACGACATAACTATCTAATAAATAAAATAGTAAACATTTTTACCCGTCAAGGTGTCAATAACACATACACGAATATACCTAACCCGGAACAAGGGTAAATAGAAGTACCACTCGATAGAATAGAACAATTTACGAATATAGCACGCTACAAATTGCTCTGTCAGCAGAGGAGCGATCTCAATTTGAACGTATCTTTGACGCAACGGAACCTTTGATCAACAATGACTAGTGGGCCGTTAGGAGCCATATCTAGTACATACAGTATATATGAATGTACATCTAGGACAGGTGTGACAGCTATCTTGTATAGCGGGACCGTACATTACTAGGAACGCGTACATTGGTCTCCAGCTCAATTAACACACATCGCTGATAATTGGCAGTAAACACCATCA
This sequence comes from Helicoverpa zea, assembly GCF_022581195.2. Lineage (NCBI taxonomy): Eukaryota > Metazoa > Arthropoda > Insecta > Lepidoptera > Noctuidae > Helicoverpa > Helicoverpa zea. The sequence continues at coordinate 6,440,352 of NC_061458.1, read as the reverse complement.
AGAACGAAGGTCGATTAATTTTTAGGTACACATCTTTAAAAGTCTTCTCATCGATCACATTTTTTTCTGCTAAAGTAAAAATATTTACGGATATACGATATCCCAATTTCAATTTTGTTTGTAACGCAATTCTGCACATACAATAAAACTTTTGTTAATTTGCCTGAATACGCATTCCGGTTTTATCCAGTCTACCAATTCTGAAATTGATTTCGGAATCGGTAGTGTTTTGGAGGGAGCATTTTGATGAGAGGTCATTATCTAAGGGCATCTGGTATAAAACCATACAACCTTGCCTTTCCCGCTCACCGTGGTTCGCAGACTCTGGATTATGTAGATCAGACATAGTGGTAGCCCTAAGGCTACGGTCCGGGCACATTCCACTGAACAATTTTGCTTTTATGGTGGGCAAAGCTCAGTCACCAAACTGCACTGAATGTGGAGTGGTTGAAGATGTTTACCATGTGGTGGTGGAGTGTGCCCGGAACGAGGCTGAAAGGGTCAGCTTTAGGCTCAAATATGATGTAGATCTGCGAGAAGTGGGAGTATGTAATATGATTCTAGCCTGCCCCATGTCGGAGGAGGCCCAGACTATTTATAAATTAGTAACTTTAACATTTAAACGTAGATAGTAAGTTTCTTTTTGTGAGGCCAATGAAGGTGGCATGATCATGTCTGATCAAACCTTCTTTAAAAATAAAGAGAAAAAAAAAAGAATCGGTAGACTTAAAAAAATTGATATCAGAAAATATAGTCATTCGGGCCTATTCTATCTAGAATTTTCACTTTCACACTGGCGATTTTTCCTCTAGATTTTCCGTGCCGCAAAGCTAAGTATTTACGCACGATACATTCCGACTGGCAAAAAATGTCGCTCGTTTTACACTGTAATTTTTGTACCAGCAGTTGTCAACTGTTTGCCGTCGCGCGACGACGCCCGTACCAACTGTACGATGTTGCTTGGAAAATTCGCCAATGATCTGATTATTTAGGTATTCACTCGAGAAGATTTTTCGTCTTAATATTTTTGTTTGTTAATCGTTTTTCTTATTTTATTGGTCACTAAGGACCACCACTGTGCTATTCTGTTAATGTCCCCTGAGAACAGCGACGCGTCTTTATACCTTATCTTGCCTAGTAGGTATTCTATTTTGTATTCCACCAACATCAGCTCAATTCAAAATGTATTCAGCCCACGTAAAAACAAAGTACTTCTGCAAATCATTCAACCTCCAAAACGGGTAATACACGAGTCGTCATAACTATGAGTAATGTTACCTCCTTCCTTCAAAAAATGCTCGTATTTTAACTTAAGTATTTCAACACGTAAAGCACTTGGGCAATCTGATCTATTTAAAACTTCCCATAACTTGTTTTACACAGTATCTGCTGTACTCAACCTACACAGTAAATTATTTCCTAAAGTGGCAATTAACGTATCAATTACTAATTGACAAAAAATTTCGAACGGCCCAAGGCTAAAGTTACAAATTAGCTACGATTAGGTAGTATTTTTCTCTCGAGCATTTTCCACCAAGTCATCGCTCTTCAAGCTGGCAGTGTGTGATAAGAAATATGATGTATCGCGCTGTAACTTCGATTTTATGTCTTGTTATTTTATATTATCGTCTAACTAAAGTTAACAAAAGTCTCTCAAGGCGATCAGCACAGGAATAACGCATACTGTATAAATACAACAGTAAGATCGGGCTTTGTATAATTGTGTAATACTATTGATAACTTTTATTATTGACATAAATCTAAGGAATTAAAATAAGACGCGTTGGAATTATTTCCTGGATATAAAAACCCGGCAACGTTTGTATAAATTCTCGCACGTATTTTATGCAATTAACAAAGCCTTATTATAGGCCAAACGAAATGAATAATAATAAAAAGTCCTAAGATGTTTCAGCTATGTCCACTTTCACCTACTTTTTGGGTAAAATTACAAGATCCCATTGTCATGTAAGGTTTTTGCCAAGAGTACCACGTACGCGTCAGAATGTTACTTTAGTGACCCAAAAATTTAGTGATAAAAACATCGTGGAAGCAACAGCTTTATTTGATAAACTGTCTTTATATATTCACCAGAAAAAGCGTAACAAGTCAAAAAATCTATAGATTTGAATATTTCTGTGAAAGCGAATGCGACTCATGAATGTTTCATAGGGTGGTCGCCATTTTATATTGCTCCTACTTTGCGAACAATACCGATAGCTTCGAAAAAAGGTACAAACAAAATGGATAAAAGCAATCGTTGGAAATCAATGACTGCTACGAAGTTTCAAAACAATTTTTGGGGACTTCAAACGATTGTTCGAGGTGATTATTTTCACAGTTGACACAAAAACTTTGGTTACAGATACTTTTTTTGTAACTTATGCCACAAAGCATTTGTTTAATTTTCAGTATGTCCTATATGTAAATGTTTGCGTGACCACGTGTAAAAATATGATCCTTAGAATATTACATAGCATAGAGTAAATAAAGAAATACGACATTTACAATTAACACCTCAATAAATTAATTGTCATAAAATGACACCATTTTAAAGCCTTGTGAGTTGTTTGTGGACAAATAATTCAGATTTATGACAAAGATTCATAAATGTTGTTGGCACTTGCAAACACATAACTATCTACACAACCTGCACTTGACCGCAATCAGTTTGTTTAATATTCCCAATGACGAGAATGAGTTAGCAAATGTATGGATCCCTAAAAGTAATGACCACCGGTTACAATATTGCAATAACCGAGTTCTCTCAAGCAGAACTATGTCGTAACTTCTTTCCAATAAAGTTTAAAGTGCAGTGTACTCCACTATCTTCAATTTGTTTGTACAATTAGATCCGTTGTGTCGACCAAGCCGCTTACTTGGCAGCGAACAGAGTCCCGACTTTGCATGGAAAATAAGGTAAAAACTAAAAAAGTTGGCAGCGAGCTACCGCTTGCGTAAACTTTAATCGCGCAGGCAAAGTTTCAAGTAGGGTTAAACGCCTTACGAAGCGATACCTACTTCAATTAATTTGTACATTATTTTCAAACTGTTTGTTACAGAAATTAAGGCTAGATGCTTTAAAGAGGTAATTACTTGAAAGCCGACTCGTTAAACTAATTGGCAATTTAGTTGCTATTTGTTACTCGGGCACTTTGCAGCGATTGGGTTTATAATATTATTTATAAGTTGAAATTTATGTAACGAAATTATTATTTGAGATGTTATCTCAATAAATAAATTGATAATTAAACACATAATGTAATAAATGATTTTGATGCATTTTCAGCAAATTACTTGTAAATCTTGGAAGATTGCGAATGGAAACAATAACAATATGATGTTCACTGAAACAGCAAAAAAATTTACATACAGCAGACTCCACAAAATTCATTCAGGACATTCTATACTTAATGGAAATTCAAAAACCACATCGAAGGTCCGTAACCGTCGCAAACACTTTGGACGGCAGTATTCACAGTTGGTATTATTTCCTAGCTAATGTATGCTTCTACATTTACATACGTGCACCCCTTTGGAGCCGGCGTATATTCACCTGAATAGGTTTATCTTTGATACCACGTCACGGTGGAACTGGGTGACAAAACCACTGATAATACACTATAGGGACTATAAGGTGCACACTATAAGGTATACACTATAAGGTAGAATTATTTCGTAGGAAGCTAGTTATAAGACTAATCATTAGTCTCATGATAATACTGTCTTCTTTGCAACACCCCTGCCTAAAAACGGAAAACTCCATGTATAAATGTACGTTAGACACACTTCATAAGAAAGTAAATGTCAACTTTTCCCCAAGAATACTTATAAAGATTTTTGAGGACAGTCGCTAGGTACTTATATGAAACTTCTGAGGACGTCTTAAATGATAAGTTCTTTCAATTTGATTCTTTATTATATTTGAGTAAATCTTCTAATTCATTATACGGAAACAATTTGCTAAAAAAATATCATCTACGTTATGTTATACGGTTCTCTCTAAAACTAGCTAAACCAAAATATATTCATTCAAAAATGGCTATATTTATTATACCCACCGTGAAAATACACAACTTTCATGGATTTAACATAGTCATTTTCCTAAAACATAATAGCTTTACTCAAAATATCTTTACCCAAAAACCGCCTACTTATGCTTGTATGACTGAATACACGGAATTCTTCTATAAAAGGCTCATGCAGAACAATAAATAAAATATTTCGCGAAAGCAGTGGCGGTTAAAATTGGATGTTTCTTGGAACAAAGTCCCTTCGCAAGGGTGATGGAATTCAATAATATTGTCAATAAAGAATTTCTGTAGCGATCGAAGCTATAGCCGAAGAGGTTGAAAGTTCTTTATAAAAATGCTTTGTTACATCTTGCTTGTGCGGAACATAAGCTGCGGAACTGGCTTATTCCGTCCGTTCTCGAACACATGTCAGCTAATTATTATCTGTGTCTATTACTCTGAGGTTTGTTTCTTCGCGATTGAGTTAATTAGAGCGTTATTAGATACATTGCTGACGTAATCATATGATACGTATGAATGGAAAAACAATTCCCTATAATTATCTCCATGTTATTTGTTACCTCACCGTACACGCGATCTTGATTCCCAATCCACATTTGGCGGATTGCAGTAACGGTGAAGGTTTCCATAAATAGATCGTACTAAAATGAAACAGCACTGATAACAATGCATTTTGTTATGGTCCTAACAATCGGTATATCTCTTTAGAATAATGGGAAACCATAAAATTCATTGCGCAATCCCGATCTGATCTGTAGTCGTAATCTGATAAAGTCACGGCAGACGGTGTTGCATCTCGTCAGACCATCTTTGGTTCATACGGATAGCCGAAACAATGGACTCTTGCCTTGAGAACAATGTCAGTGGTGTAACAATCATAGTACAAAATAACAAATGTTCTAATTAGCGAATCTCAAGGACATCTGAAAGGGAGTTTTAGTATTATTTATGTGTTATACAAATTCGTTTTATACTCAGCATAGATGCTTACTCGTAAAGCTTATTAGGATGAGTTAGATGCAGTTTTGGGTGTATTCATATACGTGTATGGGAATACATAGATAAACATATATATGTACATTAAAAGAAACAGAAGCTTCAATGAAGTTTATTAGTTAGCTAGTCGTCTTTCTTGACTATTTCGATTACAATGCAAAAATCAGAAAATATAGGTAAAATTGTTCAAATATTCGTTTAGTTATATCCCATTCATTTGGAGCTAAATTATACTGAATCAGTAAACTATTTCTATGATGGAAATGAGTTAATGAAAACGCAGAGTATCGAGATAAAAAATAATACACATGAAACATGCATACAATATTACATTTATAGTTTAAGAATAAAGCTTCAGGTCCGCCTTTAATTAAATTTAATTATGAGAACATCATTAATGTTAATACGAAACAATACGATAGTGCACATTCCATTTATCTGTTTTTGCTTCATAACATTCATATTTATAAAAGCAAATAGGTAAATGAAAAACTATTGGGTAGGTAAATCAACTGTATTTTTTTTCTTTAAACATCGCAATATCACAAACTACATATTGCGCTTACATTAATAAAGTTTATTATAGTTTTAACCCTTAACAGCCCACAAGTGTCTCGCGGACACATTTTTGCGTTTATGTTTTCATAAAAACGAAAGTATTTATTTTTATGAATCGGCCTTTTATCTCATTTATCACCAATGTTTTACGAATCTAAATGTGCAATGAAAATATTTGTAACATGAATAGTTTATTATTTTTTGTTAATAAACGAAAATAGTACTTCATCAACCCACAAGTGTCCAACAGACACAGTAACATTTTGTTTGATTCAAGTGTGAAGGTAGATTGTTTTTTATTTACATTTATTTATACATAATCTTATGGTGTCGGGTGCCATGCAAGATGTGGCAGGGTCAAATCGGGTAGCTACTCAACCATCTGAACCTGCTGCGAAAAGCAAGAAGCGTTGTTATATTTGCCCTTCGAAATTCTTCGGGCTTCTAAACAGTGTTGTGATAAATGCAATCGCAATGTCTGCTCTGAACATTCTGAAGAAAAAAAAAATGTATAATATCTATAAATGAATAAGTGTAAAAAACATTACTGAAATACATTATACTGTCTTTTTAATTCAAAATAACTTTATTTTGCTTTGTCGTACCTTACCTACATTTATAAAGTGTCTGTTGGACACTACTGGTCAGTTACGTCACAAAAGCATTCTGGATAGTTAAGGGTTAATAATACTTTTACTATGTGTTATAAGCGCAACATTATACATTATTTTTTTCATCCACTTTAGGGTAAATCCGAGATTTTTCCCTCTACACCTAACTTTACTATCTAGGTAGGTAGGTACCTATTAGTACAACAAATGCTGGAAAATTTACTCTTTAAACAGTAAATTGCTAAATATTTTTCTATCAAGCCAATTCCATCCTAAATGTTTCCCTTGGGACCACAACTGATATTGTACCTGTAACAGAGAAAACTCTGTGTGTTTACATACGGGAAAAGTAAACTTAAATATTTTCTTCTTAACTATTTTTACAACGGTACTAAGTAATATTCGCAGCCAATATATAAACCGCAAAAGCTTTAAAATCCATATTACATTCATCAGGACTACTCGGACTTGAAGTTCCTTAGTTTCCGTCTATATTTCTTGGAGTTACTTACTTCCAAATGACGTTTCTGCTGACATTTGGTCTGTAGTTTACAAAACACAAACCAAGATAACTAATAAAACCACATTCAAAATTCTAAATAATTTTATTTTTAATATTGTATATTGGTTTCTTATTCCTACGTGGACTTGCGTCATTTGAAACTGTATGAGTCATATTCGCGTGTTGAGAGATACTTGAAAAACCACAACGAACTTGAACGTATAAGTTGCACTCCACTGAAATGCTCTCAACAAAAGACGGAGTCTTACTCGAAACTTGTTGGCAGTCATATTGCAATTTAGTAAAGAAGTTTTTTTTTCAAATGACTAGCTTTGTAATAACTGTTTCTCCGGGCAAAACATAGTCCGTGTTACTCGGGGATAGTCTAGCTACCCAACAGTGAAAGGATTTTTCATATCGGTTCCGTAGTTTAGTACCCAATAGTTTTGTTTGTAGGAAACAAACAAAAATAACCAGATTTGTACCGATAGGTAATAGGTATAGATTGCATTCGTACAAAAGTGTTTACAACGATTTATCACATCTTTTTTGTCCAGGTAACTATCAAGAATTAAATCATTAGATTTAAGTTGTCTAATATCCACTAATGTGAACAAAAAACATAACCGCGATTAACCAAACGATTTATAAACATCATAATTATGCACTGCAATAAATCGTGCCTTTAGATGATATCGATATTCTATTGTTATTGTATGTTTAGAAGCAATACCGATGTTATCGAAAGGTCGATCGCATTTGCAATTAATTACATGTTTCAGAAAAACAAATGCTTCTCGGTTTAGCAAGGTTGAACTACTAACTTGTTGCTCAATTTGCATCAAACTGGAGTCTACCCAATAATATATTCTACTGTTTGTTGATAATTAATAATTATATGCGATCAGCTTCCGTGACGAATAATCGGCTCGGAGGACATCATCATCACTCTTAAGTTTGATTATTGCAAACAGCCTTTGTATCACCTATATGCATATTATATTATGATTAAAACCTAAACTATAACTAACTAGAACCGAACATTTAGTCGACTAATGGAAAAGGAGTACCTATACCTACTAAAAATATTACGAACCAAATTAAAATAGATACAGAAAAGATTTACACCGTAATTGTAAACGTAAACGTAGGTACTATATTCTAGTGGAGCCTGATTAAACTTTATTAATGTTTAATTTCTTAGTTTAACAGTAGCCACTTCCATTTCGTGTAAAATATACGAGTAGTTACGTGGTTTTATAATAATTAAGCGGAACGACTGTCGTGAATTCTAAACGAACTCATTTTCTCGCGAGTTCTACGCTTGTTTCTGGGAAACGACTCGTCAGTTAATTTATCTCAATTTGAAAGTACTATGCACTATCCTGAATTATTCTCCATGTAGCAAGAGAATTTAATCATAAAATTATGAATTGCATAATATTATCTTTGTTCAGTTTATATAAATTAGTTCATTTAATAATGCAGACATTAATGTACTGTGGAATATACATTTTCTTATTTCAACTTATCTATGGAACTATCTGTGGACTCTATAAAACTCAGTAATTGACGGCATTGAAAAAGCTATACTTAGTGAATTTCTATGTACAGAAGCTTAACACGATATTGCTGATTACTAAGCTGCATTAACTTGATGACAAGTATTCAGATACAATTACGTAAATGATTTATTGACAACGATTGTATGCTAATGTCATGTATTATAATGTTCCAGCAATGTGACACGAATTAATTCATAGATTAAAATATAATTCACATTAAAAGATAAACTACTATAGTTAGCATATCTGGAATTTATTGTAATCAGAATCATGTCAATGTCGTGAATAATAGATAGGTAAATAAAACTTGAGGTTTTTGTTTCTTAGGAAAATTTGTGCGTTCTGGTGTTTCCGAGTAGCTTTGCTAGGAAAAGGATTCGACGGTAGGGAAAAAACTTATCACATCTTACATTTACACATCAAAAAATATTTAGGGAAAGAATTCAACTTTCCTTATTTCAGAAACAAAGTAGAAATAAACAAATGTGCTGAAAAATAAAAACTAAGCCGAAGCTTTGAAACCTGAGGTGTCCTCAGTAGGTAAATTTAATTCTTAAATTATCTTCTTACCCGCAGCGAATTTAAATGGAAACAATCCCTTGATTTATTAGGAAACTTTCCAGTTTCTTAACAACATTCGCAGTTTCTTAAGAATGGAGTAGACGACTAAATTACAAATAAGACTTTTGGATCCTCTCTAATCACGAGGACTCTTGAGCACGATATTTTTTTACATTTCTGTACTAATTCATAAGGACTGAATTTTTATACCATTTTAGTACTGTTAACAATTACTTTGACTTTACACTCACGTACATCAATTCGTCTTATAACTCAGTCGTCATGTATTCAAAGTAACATTTACAAAGTTTTCTCATAAAATATGAATGTTGGAGCGCGACGTCTAGCGAACGTTTCACATATTTATATCATTGGAAAAGCAAGCAAAGCCAGCGCACCGTGTAGTTCAGTAAATAAATAACATTTGCATGCAAACAGTAGTTGTTATTCCGTCCAAAGTATGATGTGACTGACAATATTTTATCTCGATCGCCAATATACAAAACCTTTTGTTTGGACCATGAATAATATTATACTGACTGCGTCAAGCTGTAAAGAATTCAGATTTGCCGACCAACCACTGCGGTCAGAATTTAAATGCAAATCGACGTCGATTTGTTGACAGCCGCCATGGATTCCAACATTTTTATGGATTCGAGTTTTGTAAAACTTTTTTCTTTTTACATTTACAAAAGCTGAATTTTTATTTCAGTAAAACCAGTGTTTCGGGATATTTAATGTTCATTGTTTTGGGGCGGTACCATAATCGTATTTTTTATCCATAGCGTATGAACCTGCACAATACATTAAATTAGAACCTTTAATAAAAATAACCATCTAAGCAAAACATGAACAATATAAACGAATTGAGAAACAGTTATTCTGGAAAATAAATCGAACAAAGATGCAAACCCAAGGAATTGCCAATTAAGAGTAAAACAAAAAGTAATTCCATGTTCCCGGGAAACAGCTGAGCAGTCTGATGTGAAACAACGAACGGAGATCATAAGACCAGAGATAATAAAGGAAATGAGGGAACCGCAGCGCGCCTGCAAAACGTTATTGTTCTGCACTCGAACAAAATCACTTTGATTTCCTTAATTCCAATCGTTTATTGAAAAAGCCACAAATGAAATTCCTATAACCACCCCTTTATGTGTGCGGGTTTTAACGCATATTCGCTTTGCACTTTTAAGCCAGAGACGCTGGGGTTAGTGAAAACTTGCTTTTAAATAATTCTTTGTAAGCTCCACTTCATTCCCCTTTGATTGCGTTTTATTTCCATTTTAATTCACTCATGTGTTCGTACCGTATATAAGTAAAAAGTATTTTAAATTATACTTATCTATTTCAGATTGAACGCATTTCTTTTTCATCAGATTAATATAAAAACGAGTCAGAAGACAACTTCATTTTGCAAAATTTTTCGCAGCGGAATTAATTAAGACAAAATCCTTTTGTCCTTGATCATTATGAAGCATTAGCTACTTCGCTAACAAGCGGCCTTCTCCGGTTTTGTACAGATTAAACTTCAAAGCAATTTTTAACTGTACATTTCCGTTGATGAATGATACTAATGGCCAGTCATATTCAAAATCAGCTAGCCTACAAAGGGAAACAAAAGACTGAGTTAATGTTTGCAATTTTGTCGGTCTCTGACTTCGTACTCAGTGACTTGAAGGAGCTAATTTGCAGGCCAAACTTTCACAGCCTTTTGAAGTCGCAAACTTTTACTGAACACTAATGTGCAAAAAGTACCTATTAGAAAGTGATATGCTGCTTACGATGGCATTAGCCAATGTCAAAAACCATGTATCTTTTCTACTAAAGCTTTCCCTCTTTTTGGTTGAATAAAAAAAGCATTTGTTGACTACCCAATCTTTAAGGAAATAGCCCTGATCACGTTTTTCCCCCTAGAGAACACAGAATTATTATCCTAGAAAAAGGTCTCTTACTACGTCAAGAAATCGCGTCACAAAACGGACCTACAGATTGGTAGCTCAGGCGCTAATATAAATATCCTATACAATCATAATATAGATTTTTGTTATAACAGTGAATGGTAGAAATAAAGCAAGGACAAGGTTCGCGTCAGAAATAAATACGTCTTATTTGAACTGCGGCGAGTAATTGGTTTTGGAATCGACCTCCTGATATTGACAAACCTGTCGTAGCCAATCGGAGATTTGAGTTATTAGTTTTTCTTTTTTTTAATCCTTATGGAACGGTAATAGAACGTTTATCGCGTGGCTGCAGTTTTAGATTGCCTCTGTTCTGTAGGGATATTTAAAATCGTGTCTTTCGCCCTCAACGTATTTATTACATTGTATTAGGTGTAATTTCGAACACATGGGTACATAGGTACTTCTGCATCGGTTAAACATAGACTGTTGAAACTAAACTCATTTAAAGTGTAGCACAATGTTTTTTTACTGACTGACTCTTCTCTGTATAAGAAGAGGTTTGTATGACAATAAAAATGCTGCTTTGGGACAGTAAAAAAGATTGATACTGAAGACTAAAACCGAAAAAGGCTGCAAACATTTTGTTATCTGATGGTCATGAATATATGATTTTATGCATTCATTTACACGGGCTTATTTTACAAAGAAGGAAGCAAATCATTGAATTATTCACAGTTGTAACACTTCCATGGTTAAATTACGGAATTTAACTCTACGTCCCGGATATGTCCTCAGTTTTAAAGAACCTGGCTTTCCTTTACGATGCAAATACAACCTAGGAAAGATAACGTTTTATTTTGAAGGAAGTGAACTTATTTTTTTAAATAAGTTTTCCTACGTGTTGGTAAAATTTTGTATGCATTGCACCTACACCCGTAACGCATACAATACCTATAGGTACGTATGTGTATATACAAGCTGTGCAATTGTCAGCTATTCTCTTTTATAGCATCTGTCCTCTTCTGAGAATATCTGTATCACAGACGTTTCTCCAATAAGCTATCTACTTATGTACATCTAAAATATAACCGAACGGCAAACATTGTCTTTGCTTCGGTGAATTTTCACGATTATTATCAACAGTTTAGACAGTAGGTAGAAGTTTTATCCGTAGGTATAGTCTATAGGTACGTGTCTTTAAGTAATTTATTTTTATACTCGCATTTATTTTTAATTCACGAAAAATGTAGTCGCTATATACCTATCTCGTGATATAAATAATGAAACATTATACATATTGTTACGGTACCAGCAAAACATAAAGTTCGTTGCAATTTTCTCTCACCCAGCGCAAATTGCAACGTTATTCCAGCAAATATTAATTCGAACCTTTCAGTCATAAACTTTTAGTTCCACTGAGACTTAACAATTATTAATTCTACTTGTGGAACTACAGGAAATGTACTATTAAGTTGTCAACATGTTTTTCTAATTCCCATGTGTACGTAAGTGAACATTTTTGTAATTCAAATGATTATCTGGAATCGTGCTGATCTTAGACTTGAGATCATTGTACAATTTATGCGTACCGAACCGTAGTTGGCCTATTGTTCCATTAATAATAGGAAGAATAAAAAATCATAACAAATCGCTTAAGTTTTTGCAAGTCTGTATGTTGGGTGTTGGCCCACCCACGACTCATGAGTGACACCACGCTTAAAACATTATATTAATGTAGTGAATATTGTTGGATGAAGCAACGAAAATATTCATAACAATTTTTATCTGTTCAGTTCTATCCCGAAATTATCATTTTTATTGTGTTTGTGTCAGAAAAAAACTGGCCAATTCACGCAAAACGATTTGCAATCTTCGAAATAGGATAACACAATTCAAAGCTTCGAATAAATCGGATTGCTTTGGGTCGAAAAAGTTAGGCCAAAGGCACTTTCAAACTTAGTAAAAGGCGAAGTTTGAAGTCAACAAATTAATAGAATAAAGTATACAGGAACGTCCAATTAATTAACACTATGTAGTATACCAAAGTTTCATTAAGGATGTTATCTAGTAAAAACAGTTCGCGGATATTCGTGAAGTGTGCTACGACTAGAATCCACTTTTATGAGCTAATTATTTTGTGTACTTTAAAAGTTGTAATGGTCTTTCCTAGTTCATTCTTCTCTAAAAGATAACGATGGAGGACTAGTAGTAAAAAGTTTGGTAAAGATGGCCGCTTTCATTGCTCATTAACAGTTTTACGGCATCGTATGTAAAGTTCGACAGAACTATTATAGCAAGTCTATCTAGAGGAATAATACGGTGAAGTTTCAATGTAAAACGTTTTTATCAATAAAAGTTTTAGTTAGAACAAATTACCCGGACCTTGAAGTTGGAATACGGCTTTGTAGAAAAGTTGCACAGTTTATGGCGTTTATTTTTTCTGCTTCTGATAGTGGCATTTTTATTTTTTAGTTTTTGTTTATAATGTTACACAATGTATTAAGTGAGCACGTATGAACCATGTACAAAATGAGGAGTGTAATGAACTCATGCCAAGTTTTGTCACATTAAGTATGAACCTTTGAACTAAACCTAACAATGAATGAACAGTTTCATAACATCTTGGTACAGAAACACAGTAATTTGCTCTCAGAGGTTGGATCACAATAATTGCGCAAACAGAGATAGGTTCATAATTACCCAACCTACCTTCTACAATAGATCACGACTGGACTTAATCGATGTCTCAATGACGTGACCAGATTGATGAACGAAGATTTACTAAGATAGATAGTACCTGCATGAGTAGTAAAGAAATGTTACAGATTATAGAAAATGGTTTATCAACGATAATCTGGTTTTGCAAGAATGTATTTCTGATAAAGATCTCATTTAACACTAACAAAGAACTTAACTTTTCGGTTTAATACCTAAGCAAGTAAACCTATAGCGATCATTAGATTAGCTGTAAACGGACAAAGAGATTGCAATAAAATAATCAATCAAACCTTTTAAATCTGAACGTCTTTTGAGTCTAATCTACACCGTCTAAAATATCGATCAAATTACTAGTCAATATAATTATTGAGTAATGAAATCGATCGATGCAATGCCATCTTCTGGAAACTATACCACATATAATATGTGTGTATTGTTGGGTACATCATAATTAATCCAAAATATAAAGTTTATTTTTAGGTGACATAAATATGGATTCTGGTAAATCTAATGATAATCAAGGCTTATTTGATGATGCCTGTTTTCTCTGAATCATGGGAAAATGTCTAGGTAATACAAGTATACATTGCAGTAAACGTCACTGCAACAAGGTAGTCTTAACAACATATATGTAATTCCGCCAGTTAGCTTGACCACTCAATATACGGTGGATGAGCTTAACGCCATTAATCCAGATAAAAATCCGGAACCCAACGACGATTGAGAAATCGAAGAAGGAAATACCCAGTCTGTGCATCTGTGGAATCTATCTGATCTCTGATTTACATTTAATATTCATATAATTCTGATTCATCCCTTTATCTATACAATATGCCTTCCATTATTCCCGTTCCCGTTACACAAGAGAAGCATCACCAAATGTACGTGAATATTTAATAACAAATATTGAAACCAGAATCAGAGCTAGTACGTTAATATAACGACCTTCTTGACAACACAGTAATAATTTGTCATTTCCGCGCATCGTATCTATTTTCCTCACATATCCCCTTATGACATACCGAAATCCTCTGATAAAATACTTGCGTCGCGTTCATGGTTGGATACATTACCATCTGTTACGTACGCCCCTATTGCGAACATATCAGTGTTACTATGTATTTTTATGTGTATTCCTATAAAACTGCGTGCTGTAAACCTGTGACAATGTCTATTACCTACATGCAATAGTGGCAGTCTTGCCTCTCTCTTTTAGGAATCTATGACTATATCAAACGAATGCATTAACTTAGTTAAGCGTTGTTAAACATAAACATTGTTTTGGAACAAATGTGTTGGTTACAAATGTGTTTTGGAACATCAGTCATGTTTCAAACTAATAACGTAACACCACACAACATATGAAACGCGTTAACTTCGGATATGACAGCAATATATCAAATATTGCAACTCCTAATTTCATTTCATTTCTTGGCGTTTCTAAGGCTTTTAATAAGTATAAACTTCAGCCTTCTTTCAAGATGTTTTCATAACTAAACATCCAGCACTGGTTTCTAACTGAAACTAATTACCAAACATAATTTTGTGGGTATTACCTGTTTATTTTTAGGTGTAAAATTTTAGCCCAATTTCTCTAATTTATATTAGCAACGGTAACAGGACAGTTTTCCATTTCATAATTCTGTAAGTGTCCACCTAAAATCCCATTTGTAGCTTACCTGAATTTCGTAGCGAAGGTTGTGCCTCTAATTTCATCAAGCGTTCCGGGGAGGACCCAGAATTCTCAGCATTCCCGTCCCTTTAAATATTACAATGTGTCTCAAGACTTTGCTTGAGAACTACAGAAATACTCAGCACTATAATATAACAATGACATTGTCACCAGTTGTTTTAAAACTATAAAGAACTAGACTACAATGTCCATTTTGTCCACCATGGGATTGTCCGTTAATCTTTTACCCACTGCTTGAAGTAGGCAATTATTTTCAGTTCAAACTTCCATTGTGATATCTATTATACGTTAATTATTAGTCACAACTGTATTAATCACACTGTGTACTTAATTAAATATTCTGTAGGTACCTAATTTTGCACAAATAACGAACAAAGAGTTTGGTGCGTGATAGTGGTTTTCCAAGTATACATGATATCAATAGTACAGTCAAGTACGTTAGTCATTACAATTGTAAGCTCGTTTGTTGCACGTGGTGACTCAATATGCAAAGCGTCCTGTGATTCAGGTGTCTTCGCGTCAAAGCCAGTGTGTGGGATGTACTGTCATGCACCTTATGCATTTATGATGTAATTTCATCTATGTAACGTCGGGGTTGTGTTTGGACTAAAGTTATACTTAAAGCGGGGTAAAGCATTTTATGTATAACTTCTCTATGTGGTACGTATAGAAAGCTTTACTGTTACGTTGTTCATCTGTTTCTGTGTAGGTATGCGAACATTCTCCCTCTTTTTAAATTTCGAAGTAGTGTTCCACATGATACTAAAAAACTTCCTGGTCGAAAAACAAAAGATTTTTCCATCATCGAATTGAAACCCCCAACACGTACGTCTCGCTAGGTGGCTCTCGTAACTATGTGGAAACCTATACAGGGTTGTTCCATTTTGATATTCAATTTACGAGTCCCGAACTATAACGGACCGACACAACAAAGGCTGTCCTGTCGTATTTCAAAAGAGAAGCCGCGGGGCTTTTTTACTTTTATAGGCACTTTTAGGTTTATCTATCCAGGCTAGAGTGAATTAAAATCACTATTGCTAATAAAAAATGTAATTCCAGGATGTGATATGACACATTTTGTGATATTGGCACTTTCCAATAAACCTGATTTTCAGATGTTTTTGAAATTATAGATATGTGATTTTATGGTTTCCATCAAGTCGTTGATGGGTTCTGTGAAAGATGACATGGTGGCAAAGCAGTGCGAAAACAGACGTACTACACCTAAGCTATGAAAGCTAGCATCAAAAATGACATATAAAGTCTTATGCTTAAAAATTTTAGTATCTACTGAAAACTAAACTCGAACATTTCTAACCGCAGTAAGCTGAAAAATATAGCTACTATCAAGATTGGTAAGACGATAGCTGTCCATTAAAGGTCAGTGACGTATTGAGCCAATATTTTTCCAACTAAGTCGTTGACTCTATGGCTTGTAGATAAAATCATGTAGTATACCATTAGGCTCCTTTTACGTATTTTTAGCATCATCTACTGAGTAATCATACTTTTATACTAAGAAACGGACAGTGAAATCACGAACAGATGGTTTTTAAAGGAAGTAAGCACTATAATTCGTGAACTGCATGCATGATAATGACCACATTGTTTGATGCCGTCATCATGAACGTTCGTTCTTATAATGTCATTTTTATGACTTCACAAGACTTCATGAATAGGTAGAATTAAAATTTCTTACCTCCTAGAAATTTTCTGAAGTCGTCATATCTCTTATTATTTTATAAGTATACATAGGTATAACGAATTGAAAATAAAGCCACCACGTAGTTTACAAAACATTACGTACGGCGTTCGCATTTTCAATTAATTAGACTTCGTAATTAGTTTCTTCACAAACGTGGACCGTGAGCCGTTTTCCACGCAACTCAATTTGCACTTGAAAAGCTAGTCTTTAGAGGTGCTTCAATGTAATTATACTACAGTATATGTGTATACAATGACATTAGGTATATTGAAATAAATATGTGGGTACTTCGTAAACAATTATTTACGATTATCAATGAAATTTATTGTTCAGATGTTTTTTTTTTTTCATTTTCTTGTACAAAAACTGAGTTCTCTCAATCTTATATTCCGTGTACTTGAAAACCAAGATTTAATAAGATGTTGAAGGCGAAACCACTCATCTTTTATTTCCCTCCATAAAATATGTTGTTAATTCTTTATGTATTTAATTCGCGAAGATTACGACGCCAAACTCTTAGTTATGTTGTTGTAATAAACAGAACGTAAGCCGGCTGACACCAGGCCGGGTCTTGTCTAATGAAAAAATATAAAATACGGATTAGTCAGCGAACTGTATAACAGAAGTGGAAAATTGTTTTGAGTTCTCTGTGAAATCTTTGCGGAAGAAAAGTATTAATTTTGAGTTATATTTTAAATAAATTATCTTAGATCTTTTGAAGAAATCAAGAAATAGACGATTAAGTGGATGTTTAATAAATATTTTGTAACTTTATACGAAAACTGAACTTTCCTTTTCAAGCTCTTATTTAAAAGTTACACATTTATTGACCCCTTATTTTATATACCTACTTAACATTAACAGGATATTACACCGTATACATTTGAAAACAAATTATAAGGGTCGGGTTCATAAGGCTTAGCAAATAAACGATGATAAATTAGAATTAGGTTGACGTAGACCTACTGTGATGTACAGGAATTATGCATACAGTTAATACCTGAAATTATATTAACGTTTTATTTACACAAGTGATAATCTTGATACAAGAAACACGATTTCATTATGCATGTCTTTATTCAATAGTTTTACAAAATGATCTTATTATAGGGAAACTAAGTATCAAAATATTCATCCGCATCGCTGTCAGCTGGGATCGTGCCCAAAAGGCTGGCTGCATTGCCACGCTGGATGGCAATGCATATCCTTTATGCATGCCACATAACATGCATGCATGCATGTTCCTTTATTCCAATTATGCATGTGTAAATAAATTCTAATCGATTCCCCAACGGTGTTCCTAAACCGTGTTCAGGAAAACTTGGGGTGCTAATAACTTTATTAAATTGGCGGCATCTAGCAAGGAATCCGACGAAGTGGTAATTAATTTCCATCAGCTAGCTAGAAACGACTTGTTTTTAACGCCAAACTGAAATTCTTCGAGAAATTCGAAGGATTTAAATAGAGTTGCACAGTTGGAGCATTTCGGGCATTCGTGTTGAAAAGCGGAACACCCCAAAACTTTGTTGAATGAATTTTCATTGCCTTTAAATAAGTTCTTTTATAATTCATAATTATTTACCGACTTCCTTGTGAAGTTTCATAATTATTGTTGTTTAATGAAGTTCACTGTTTCAGTCCATTTTCACGTTGAAAAGTTGAATTATAAGGTTTTTTCTTGTAATGCAAATATTGAAAATTAAGGAGTGGCAACTTATATAAGAAAAAAATACTATTCCTAGACTTTAGATATTTTTATGGTCTAAACTAAACACATCATCAAATATGAAAACTATCTTTACCGAACCATAACGCTAACAACACGCTCAGTTTCCATCTGTCGGTATAAGAAATTCCATTTCCTGGCTTGATAGTGCAAACATCGTGTTGCTACGATTTGGCATCGACCTCATCCTGCATGTTTGCTCCCGTATCGTACACTTTAAAAACGATTTCGTAGTGATGTCAATATTTTTACAGCATGTAACTTTTATCCGAGGTACAGAAAGATTCGAAAAATTATCCTTTGGTTGTTACCGATTAGACTAGTAGCCGACCCCTACATTTTTGGGAAAAGGCTCGGGAGATGACGATGAGAGTTGTTACCAACGTGAGTATGTAAATAGCCTAGAATATGTAGCATTTGGCTACATACATACTTACATTGAAAATGAATATATCAACATGTTAAAATTATGTTTGCAGCTTCTAACACTTACGATGAATGCTCTCTCCGTACAGCAACGATAAAGCTTCATTCAATGCACCCTTAACGTAGGTACTTACCTTAATGCCTAGATAGGTATGGTTCTCATGCATCCGCTTACATCTTAGATGCTTAGATTTTGTGCAGACATGAGCTTCGCTATGAAATAGAATATTATGTTGAAATGCAATACGAACTAGCGCCGCTGAAGGAACATGCTAATCCTATTAATTGCGATGAAAACCGCCTTACAGGTTCGTACGCGATAGAAATCAACGTATGCGCTGTAATTACGCATTCATTAGTTAATCTGTGCTCGACTGTTCAAAGCAACGCATTTAGGAGCATCATATGGAGATTTTAATATAAATAGGTGGGCGAAGTTATCGGATAGAGTTAGAGTTTCACTTCAGTTAAACAATTTGGCTTTGTTTTGCGATTCTTATCTTTCCCAACTGATTCTCTCTGATCGGATATTGAATTAAACTGAAGATAAAACAGGGGCAGCACTCAACAATGGTTGTGGGCCCACTTAGTACCTACCTAAATAAATAATTCTGATTATGAAATTATAAACGATGATAAGAGGATACAATTTCATTCTGCCTAGCTTTAGCGGTTTTAGGGACTTAGTTTTAGTTGTGGCTGCACTTCGGGCTTATAATCACAAATCTGAGCACTGCATTCTTGCAACAATCTGTATCATATTAATAAGGAAAACTATATAATGAAGAGAAAACTACACAAAAGCTCAAACAGGTGGTTACTGCAAATGTAACGAACAACTTAATTTTCAACACAGTAACGTAGTTGTAGAAAACAATTCGAATACATAGTTGTGGTTCCCCAAATTAGAGATGATACGATTAAACAACCGCATTCAATTACTCTGTGGCAAAGTATTATTCTATTTGGAAGGATTTCAAAGATTCAATTTCGCATTCGGATTCCTATCACAAAATGCCTAAGCTCCCTTACTTTCTTCGCATCGTATTGAACCTTTTAGCGGCCTATTCTATTCGTATTGTGACGCTGAAAGGTATGTGAAGAAAGCTGTTTCGTTTGAGGACTAGGATAATTCTTGGTAAATTGACTTATTCTGTGTGATACTTTAACATGTTTTTCTTCTTCTGAATATTAGGTAGGTACTACGTAATACTTACGTAGAAAATATTTTCTAATAATATATTTTTATGATGGTCTAAAGGTGGCTTCATGTGATATTTTATTATGCTACAGAATAGTACCTAGAATTAAAATTGTTAGTAGGTACTTTTATGTTGCAATAATGTTTGGCCATTTCACTGCGGCAAAAAAATCTAACGTTAGATTTTTGTATAACAAAATGGCTACCTACTCATATTTCACGACTGAACTCCCCACCTGAAACACTGTTCAGCCGAATTCAGTATTTGTACGTACAAAATCGGACACTTTTTTATTGGGACTGTAAAAAACGTAGCTGTGAAATAGAAGGTTCATTTTGCAAACATCGTCAATGAAAAGGTCAATAGCTATTATAAATTGGGCATATGATTGATATACGCGCGTTACCTCACGGATGTGGTAGGGTTTTTAATATTTAATTAGATGCTAAGTACTGCTAAATAAATAACATTATCGATACCGATAAAAAGCTTGTTTTGTAATCTAATAAAAAGTTAAATCAGAAGAAACACGTGCGCCAAAATACGTGCACAACTAAAAAAATAACTCTACTTAGTTATTTTAGGTAGGTCGTTTTTATTTACCCTACTTATCGGAGGTATAGTTAAATTTATTTAATCTAATATAATATAGTTAAATTTATTTAATCTAAGTCGTGGTGACCTAGTGGGCAAAGAACCAACCTCTCGAGTATGAGGGCGCGGGTTCGATTCCAGGTCAGGCAAGTACCAATGCAACTTTTCAAGTTTGTATGTACTTTCTAAGTATATCTTAGACACCAATGACTGTGTTTCGGATGGCACGTTAAACCGTAGGTCCCGGCTGTCATAGAACATCCTTGGCAGTCGTTACGGGTTGTCAGAAGCCAGTAAGTCTGACACCAGTCTAACCAAGGGGTATTGGGTTGCCCGGGTAACTGGGTTGAGGAGGTCAGGCAGGGCAGTCGCTCCTTGTAAAGCACTAGTACTCAGCTACATCCGGTTAGACTGGAAGCCGACCCCAACATAGTTTGGGAAAAAGGCTCGGAGGATGAGTTAAATTTATTTAATCTATTAATTCAGTATTTTGTTTAAACTACAATATCATTTTGCAAAAGAACTATTTATGAAACAATGAATGATAATGATTGTGTATATCACAAGCAAAACACAGAACCACCGCTAAATATAATTCTTCATCAGCCTAATTCACAGAAGATCATGCAACACTAATACACTTCCAAATCAATGGAGGTAATTCCAATCACATTATAAACCAACCACGGACTAAGGAAAGATGAGCGGAGATGCAGGTAGGTCAGGCGGCTTCTACTAGGTCAAATACAATGTTCAGTTACGAGTGAACTAACGAGGCGTTCGGGTTCTTTGGGACATCTGTCAACGATTTTTGGTATTACAAAAAATGGTTCGGTCCAAAAAAGGCGCTTATGGGCAAAGACCACGTCATCCCCTGCTCACCCGCATTTTGGTGCGCTACTTTCTTAGGCAATTTTCCGTTATGGCACCTCCGCTAGTTGTTTTGTTCTCCATAAAGCCAATATAGACATAACTATGTATCTGTCTGTATGTATATATAGGTGCAATGTGCAAGCTTGTATGGCATCTATTGTGCATTTAGCCACAATTCGGTCACGGCTCATAAATCATTGATATCAGCGACATGTTTGAGCACTGACTAATATCTATTGTATTCGGTAAAGTACTAGGTAAATAATGGAATTCAAAAACGAATAGCTGAGTTAACCTAAATATTGACTTATTAATTTTCCCGGTATAAAGACGCTTGCGATGTGGACTTTTTTTATCTTTTATGAAGACTTTTGTATTATTCATATCAAGATATGTACCTATATGATAAAATTCCAGGGTTAGATACAGATAAGTTGAAAGTAAGAAATAGTGTTTCCTAGATTTAGAAACTTTGTTGAAACTGTAAAAATATTATACGATATGTCTATAATGGATTGTCATACTTTTGCCTGCTTACTGAAAGCTTTTATTATTACTTTATGACGACGGCGGATATACAATGTTCCTAGACATTAGATAGTAAGGCCAACATCCTGAATGTGAAGGTCTACTCGTATTTCATATCGACTATTAAAATTGTCAGCTAAGTTTATATTTTATTTACTCAAATTCAAAAGCTTTTATTCAAATTAGGCTGATCAGTCAGCACTTTTCAAACATCAGAACAAAAGACAGACCCCAAAACGCACTTAATATGTGTTTTTGCGTACCGTTACACTATTTAATTCTTCTCCTTAATTATAAAAGTGTAATACTACTTCACATTTCGTTTAATCTTCACATAAAATTATATTCTCTAGTACCTAGAACTAAACCCTTGTTCTAAATCTCAGGATAACTTTATCTGGAATCCATTCCAATTCAGCGAAGATTTTAAAATGCAATCCACTTTAAATAAGTGTCCATTTCAGCCAAATAGACTTTTTTCCAATTTTCGAAACGATTTCTTCGGTACGGAGTATATTATGGAAAATGTTAAAGCATTAAATAAGAAGGTAGATTCCAAGATGGTTTAATTTTTTAAAAAGATAATGAGCATGAACAAAAATTAATAAATAGCAATAAAGCAATAATATAAATAAAATACTTTATGTTGCCATTTTGACGAGAAAGATTCTCCACTCTTTTACAACAGTGAAGAGGTACAGAAGCACTTGAACATTATTCTGAATATTTAAATGTTAATAACAGAGCAAGAGGTGGTTACTAATTCCAGCTCCACTTTAAATTATTTATGAACAACTTATTCTCAGTCTTAAAATAACAGGCGTGAACTCCTCGAAGCGGGAGACTTGTTACTATTTTCATTACTTCAGGTTAAATATTTATATTTTTTTGCACAGAGTTGGCATTGTGTATGATATATGTATTTGCAATTTTGATTTATAATCTGTAACACGCTCATTCTTCTATACTCTATGATTTATTGCCTAATTTACTAGGCTTAAAAAATGCGGTTCATATTTTTATTTTAAACAAATATAAAGTCAACTCAACACTATAGCAAGTTCGTAAGTTCGTGTTGAGAACTTTAAAGTGGCAATACATTATAATAAATTCTTGTGAGATAGTCCTCTTGCGGAATATCCTATAACATTGTACGTCAAAGTTTTTCAATTCCCAGCACCTCGGTGAAACAGGACAGTGTAGTAGACGCAATATCCGTCGCAACTTGTGGTACAATATACTGATTTGGTAGCTACAACTTCAATATAAATAGAGTACTTATATATGTAATTAGATTAATAGATTTGGTCTTTGAAAACGAGGAAGCTTTAATGATTCTGAGGCTCTCTTTTCGAGAACCTGCGTGTCGCAAAGCGGTAATTGTATTATGACGCATAATATTGCAATACCAACACAGTAAGACTATGTTACAGGAAGCTATGAATGGTATAAAAATAAATATTAAAGCATCAACACCCAATAAACTATTTATAGAAAATATTTCCGATTTATATGCTGCCTCATAAATTATCCAGTAGCAATAAAAACTAAATTGATACGCATAGGTATATGCGCATTGACTATGATTATTCCGCCTAAGTATCCATAAACATAGCATCAACATCTTTTTTTTTGGCCTGTCGGTAGTCTAAAAGTAAACACATACTTTCGAACGCGCAGTGAATAAAAATCGTGTAATATTACATTATCTCGAAATTCATTAAAAACATTATCCCAAAAGGTTAAACAGACCTCGGTGCACGTGTGGTATTGTTTGCAGTGAAATCAGTGACTGTTATTAACAATTAACTTAAAGCAAAACTATAAACAATAATCACTTGGAAGTTTGATAATAGTGCAAAAGTGGGTGTTACGAAATAACTTTGACTTTGACAAGTGTTGGACTTTAGTCGTCGCAAACTTGTTGAAGAAGATGATTCTCGCCACAGAGTGTCTTTGGTTAGCACGTGTGCCTAGAATTTTCAGCTGTTTTAAGTGTTTTGGTGAACTTTTGTGACTTAGTTTTGTGTTTGTGTGTTGTCTTTTTGTTTGTTACCAGTGGTGTGTTGTTATTTCGGTAACTAACCAGTTTTTTACAAGCATAATGGATCAAAATAAACCCCCCGATCCCGATCCTCCCGACATCTCTGCATATGCTCCACTTTCCCCCAATTATCCGCTTTCCCAACTCGCTGATGTTGCTTGCAGCATCGCGGACTCCCAGACCCTATCAACCTCGAATACCAGGAAACGCTCCGGAGATGATGCCAACATTGGCGTGTCAACCCCGCCATCAAAACAACAAAGAAACCTAGTTGGCCGCAGCAGGTACTCTGCTACTGATAAGGCACCTTTTATCGTTCATGTCTCTCGATTGGAGCCCCAGCCTAACGCCGGTACCTCTCTACACCCTGTTACTTTCGGAATATTCCTACAAAAACATAACATTACCAATGTTGTCCGTGATGGTGTTAAAAAAGTTGGTAGGAACCGTGTGTCTGTAGAGTTTAAATCCCCTCAGGATGCAAACTCATTTATTATCAACAGCATTTTACATAAGAACTGCTATGTTGCCTCTATCCCCACTTTTAATATAACTAGGATGGGTGTTGTGACTGGTGTTCCCACAGATTTAAATGAAGAGGAAGCCCAAAAATACTTGCAGGTCCCTTCAGGTTGTGGTGAAATCCTGAAAGTTCGTCGCATAAGCAGGAAAGTAGTTATTGATGGAGTGACTGTATTCAAGGCAACAGAGACATGTGTACTTACCTTTGATGGCCAAGTATTACCTCAAAGAGTATTTTGTTGTTACACCTCCCTTCCGGTTCAGCAATATGTTTATCCCACCATCCAGTGCCGTAAGTGCTGCAGGTTTGGTCATGTGGAACTAGTGTGTCGGTCCAAGCCTCGCTGCAGTAAGTGCGGCCATGATCACCCTGGTGATGGTTGCAGCACTTCTGAGGCGGAGGCATTCTGTGTGCTCTGCTCGGGGAATCATTTTGCAAATAGCAAATCATGCCCCGAGTTGGGTAGACAGAAGGCCATTAAGACGGTTATGGCTGAGAAGTCCCTTTCATATGCTGAAGCTAGCAAATCTGTCCCACTTACTTCTCGCAATTATGCTAATGCTGCAAAAGCTATTCCCGTCCCCACTCAGTCATACCGCAAAACTGTTTTCCTTAAGCCAAAGACCCATGCCCCTCTATCTCCCTCTTATGATAAAGCTGCCCATCAGCAGATTATTAACTCCCCTGCACCTTCACAGCCTGATGGCTGCGCTCTGAATAACCCATTCATTGATAGTAATGTTTCCTCAATAATAGATATACTTATTAAACTTCTTTCTACAATTCTATCCACCAATAATACCCAATTACCGTCCAACGTTGCCTACCAACTAACTAACCTTTTATCAAATATTAGAAATGGCGCCTCGCCAAGTATTCCTTCAATGGAATGTGAGGAGCGTGTGGCATAAAAAGCACGACCTCATATTCCTCCTCAATAAATTCAAGCCTCTGGCTTGCTCTGTAGCTGAGACTTGGCTCACCCCGAGTCTCAGTTTTAATATACCACTATTTAATATTCTCAGATGTGACAGATCTGATGGCTATGGAGGGTCGGCTCTCCTTGTTAATAATCGTGTCCCCCTCTCCACCTTGACTCTTCCGGTTCTGGATGGTGATATGAATATAGTTGCGTGTAGAATTGAGGGTATCACTGTTTTATCCGTGTATATTTCCCATCCTCAGCGTAGGTTTTTAACCACCATTAGGGACATTTTGAATAACATAGTGGGACCTGTGCTCGTCATGGGTGACTTCAACTGTCACCACTTTAGATGGGGTTCCAATCGTTGTGATTCGTTTGGGGAAGGTTTAGTAGAAATCTTGGATGATTTTGACCTTTGCATCTTAAATGATGGTAGCCCTACTCGTAGATCCCTTCCAGGACAGCAAAAGAGTTGTGTAGACCTCACATTCTGTTCAGTAGAGTTGGCGGCATCAATTCATTGGGAATGTACTACTCTGACGCATGGTAGCGACCATTACCCCATTGTTGTAACTTTAATTAATAAAACCTTTTTAGAGAAAACGTCTCCTCCACTATTGAAGTACAACTTGTCCAAACCTGATTGGTCGAGGTTTGCATCTTTACTGGAGGAGAAAATTAGTATGCTTCCAAATTTAACTTCAAGTTTTCAAGATTCTTCTGGTCACTGCCATGCTAAGAGCTGCTACGATGGCTTTATCTCGGCCATTACCTCAAGCGCAGACTCTACCTTTCCGTTGCGCAACTGTGCCAGAAATAAAATCCCGTCACCCCCGTGGTGGGATCAAGAATGCACATCGGTTATTAAAGAAAGAAAAGAGGCCGAAAAACAGTACAATGATGCGATGAATAGCGACAATCTTATACGGTACAGACGAGTGTTAGCTCAATCTCGGCGGCTTCTTCGCAAGAAGAAACGCCGCGGTTGGGTTAAGTTTTGCACTTCTCTATCCCCTTCCACTCCCATTTCAGCAGTTTGGAAGAGCATTAATCGTTTCAGGCGAGGCTGCTCCCCATCTATCTCTTCCCCTATCTCGAGAGAAACTGCTGAATCCTTTTTTGACAAAATAGCTCCAGCCTATGTTCCTTCTTCCTCAGAACTTCTGCTCCCGCCTGTAAATATTGTGGATGATCCTATGAATGAACCATTTTCGTTAGAGGAACTTGATACGGTATTACGTCATGTTAGGGATTCCGCCCCAGGCATAGACGGCATACCGTACTCATTTGCAGTTCATTTTGGTTTTGAAGCAAAAAAATATTTTTTAGGAATAATAAATTATTGCTATCAATTTGGTTGGGTTCCTGAACAGTGGAAAGCTCAGATAGTAATTCCCCTTTTGAAGCCCGGCAAGACTGCTGATGATCCGAATGGCCTTAGACCAATTGCTTTGTCCTCAGTGTTGGCCAAGATATTGGAACATTTAATTAAAAATAGACTTGAGTGGTTGGTGGAGTCTAGGGATCTACTGCCGAGTAGTCAGTTTGGCTTTAGAAAGGGGCTTAGCACCATGGACAGTGTGGCAATTTTGGTTACTGATATCCGTACAGCCTTTTCCAAAAATGAATCCGCTGTAGCCACTTTCCTTGACATCTCTTCCGCATACGACAGCGTCCTTCTTCCAGTTCTCAGGCAAAAATTGCAACAGCTGAGGATTCCGGGTAAGATGGTACAATGTATATGCGCACTCCTCATGTCTCGCTCTTTGATGCTCAGAGTGCAGGGGGAGGTATTTGAGGTGAGACAGACGTGGAAGGGCCTTCCCCAAGGCTCAGTTCTAAGCCCCCTACTATACAACCTGTATACAGCAGACATTGGCTCCTGCCTTAATGCTGACTGCCACCTTTTACAATACGCTGACGATCTAGTGTTGTATGTAGTTAGTCCATCTATTACGGACGCTGCCTCATCTCTCTGTCTCTCCCTGGACTCTCTGCACACATGGCTTTTGGACCATGGTCTCTCGTTATCCGCCCCAAAAAGCTCGGTAGTGATTTTTTCCCGAAAACGACTGATCCCTCAGGTCTCAGTTAACATTCAAGGACAAGATATTCCCATAGGTAACAAATCAAAATTTTTAGGCGTTTTCTTAGACTCAAAATTATCCGGGATTCACCACTTTAATTATTTGATCAAAAGATGCGAAAGAGCAATCTCCATCCTAAAAGCTCTCGCTGGTGTCTGGTGGGGGGCCCATCCCTTCACTATGAAACTGGTCTACAATGCCTTAGTCCGCAGTATCCTGGACTATGGGTCACACTTGGTGATTCCAAGCAACAAAGGTGCCTTGGCCGGTTTAGATAGGATTCAGTCTCAATGCCTTCGAATCATCTCAGGTTGCATGAAGTCGTCGCCTATTAACGCCTTGCAGGTCGAATGCGCTGAACCTCCTTTAGCCCTGAGACGTCAGTACCTCGCTTCCCGTTTCCTATCCAGGGTTATTCCCAAGTCATCTCACCCCCTCATCCCAAAACTCAGAGAGCTTGACACTCTTTGTCACAGCTCCAAATATTGGGAACACAAAGAAATCCCCCTATTCCTAAAAGCATATCGGTTTTTTCAAAATTTAGAATCCCCCATTGCTCCACATCCCAGACTTCCTTTATTTAATTACCCTTATGAAGTACTTTGCTTCACCCCTAAAATATTCTATAACATTGGCATATCCAAAAACTCCCCATCTGCAAATTCGGCCTTTAATGCGGTTTTGGGTGAACGATGGATTGGGTTTCAAAAGTTCTTCACGGATGCTTCCAAATCAAATGGTGGCTGTACTGGAGCCGCGGTTTACTATCAGAACTCTAAAATAATTTTGAAATTCAGATGTCCGAAGGAGTCTTCAGTATTTACAGGCGAGTGTGTGGCACTATTGGAAGCTTGTCGTTTTATAGAGTCCCATGAGATTAGCTGTGGAGTTATCTTTACTGACTCCCTTAGCTGTCTCCAAGCCATATCCCAGAATCCCTTTAGAACTAAACTCCATTGTCCTATTGTCCTGGATATTAAAAAGTCCCTTTTCTCCTGCACTAGGCAAGAGAAAGAAGTACACTTAGTCTGGATCCCTAGCCACTGCGGTATAGCGGGCAATGAATGTGCCGATGCATTGGCCAAAGATGCGTGTTCATCTGAGTCCGCTGATCTTGCACACTTCTCCCTTCAAGGGCATGACCTGCTAAACCTCCCTAAATTGAGTCTTGAGACCTCGTGGCAGGAATGGTGGAACATCTCAGGCAAAAGGAAGGGTAGCTCTTATTTCGCCATTCAACCGGTTGTAAAACCAAAACCGTGGTTTTCAAATTTCAAAAGATACCCTAAACGGGTAATTTCAGTCATGTGCAGAATTCGGTTAGGTCACTGCTGTACACCGGTCTTTCTGCGCAAAATTCGGGTGCAGGATTCATCCCTCTGCGAGTGTGGACTGGATGAAGGTACCCTGGACCATATATTTTTTGACTGTCCTATCAACTCATCCTTTGATTTATATGGTCGTCTCCAAAAACTTAAAATTCCTCTCCCGACTAACTTCCGTTCCCTCCTATCCCACTCCTGTCCAGAACTGCTCCAGATGCTGTTGATGTTCATTAATCAAAACAATATTAAATTATAAATTGTGGCCTATATTTAGGCCACAGTTTGTATGGTTGTGGTATATATTATATGTTATGTGTTACTAACATTTTGTTGTTGTTTTTATATATGTAAATATATTTTTGTTTGTTTCAGTGCCGTCCTACTAACACATTAAGTTACACAAGATCGGCCACAGCACCATCTTAAATCAATATATATATATTTTTTAAATTTATTTTAATTAAAAGCACTTCTTGCTTCTCATCCCACTTGTCATTGGCAGAATCGTCGAAATTGACATCGACACGGATTGCCATATTCAAAAATAGAATAGAATTGTTGAAGAAGATAATAATCAATTTCGAGCTCATAAACAACTCGTTCACAGTTACGTTGTAGAGAAGTGCAACCGTTGAACAAGAGTGCCTAAGTTCGAGACTCGCTAGGTGCACATATTTTTGATTTTTTTTTTTTTTTTTTTTTTTTCATTTTTTTTTTTTATCATGATTTGTGCTGGCTGCAACGCAAATATTCTCGTAACACAAAAACGAATAAAATGCTGTTTAAGTAAATGTTCCCTGCAATATCATCTGGAATGTGTCAAATTCGACGAAGCGTCAACAGTCAGAAGTAAATGGACATGTCCTAACTGTGTCTCTAGTCGTCCTAAATTAGACAATACTAACACACCAATCCACGCCAAGGGACAGCCTTCTCATGCAGATCAAGCTGTTTTTGATTCCGCCAAAATTGTTGGTTCTCCTAAGTCGAGCTCGTCCGATCTATCCGTACTTAATCCGATATTTGTGGACGCAGAAAAGTCACCAGCTACAACGGCTCCACTAGTTTGCGCCAACACTGATGTTCAGGATAAAATACTTGCTGAAATACGTAAGCTACGCTATGAAATGAACGAAAAGTTTGACAATCAGCAGGCATCTTTGATGAAATTTGAGGCTTCTCTATGCACAGTTCAAAAGGATATTACTAACCTAAGCGTAAAATTTTCGTCTATGTACGAGGATTTGGAGGAGCTTAAGAAGGCTGTAACATTTTTGTCTGATGCTCACGATGAGCAGAAGAAGGTAAATACAAATAATAATAACTTCATTGCCAAATTCACTAAGGACAGTGCCAAGCTTAGTGCTGAAGTTAAGCAGCTTGACATAAAAATTCAACAAATGGATCAATTGGCACGTGAAAGCAATATAGAGATACAGTGTGTTCCTGAGCATAAAACTGAGAACCTGCTTACGATTGTACAGCAGCTGGCTAGGGTGACTGGTTATGAGCTTCGCGAAAACGAAATCCAGTCATTTCATAGAATAGCCAAAATGAATGCAGAAACCAATCGTCCACGTAGCATAGTCGTAAAATTGGCCAGCCCTCGTGTCCGTGACAATCTTCTTGCAGCAGTTAGAAATTTTAACAAGAAGAATGAAGCTGAGAAATTGAACACTAGTCACATTGGCATTGGCGGAGAGAAGAAGCCTATTTTCGTTACCGAAAATTTGACTCTGGCTAATAAAAAACTGCATGCAGCTACAAGAACTGCCGCCAAGGAGAGGAAATATAACTTTGTTTGGATCCGAAATGGTCGCATATTTGTACGAAAGGATGTGACAACCAAACCTCAACTAATTCAAAATATGGAATGCGTAGAATCAATGTAGTATATATATATATAGTTGGTTAACTTTATTTGCACTATTGTAAGATTTTAAAATTTTAAATTCAAGTTAAGCATTTATTACCAAAATGTAAGAGGCTTAAGAACCAAGACGGACGTTTTCTACTCTGCTGCTTTGAATTATGATTATGATGTAATTATAGGCACTGAAAGTTGGCTTAACAATACTGTGTTAGATCATGAAGTTCTGGATAACAGG
Source organism: Helicoverpa zea (assembly GCF_022581195.2). NCBI lineage: Eukaryota > Metazoa > Arthropoda > Insecta > Lepidoptera > Noctuidae > Helicoverpa > Helicoverpa zea. The sequence continues at coordinate 6,409,144 of NC_061458.1, read as the reverse complement.
TACAGAATATTTAGGCGTGATAGGTCGTCTACTATATCATCTAAAACAAAAAAAGATGGTGGTGGAGTGTTTGCAGCAATTTTGGCCAAATATGAAGCAACTAGAAAATTAAGTTGGGAATCCCGTTGTGAGGAATTGTGGGTTACCATTAAGTGTGAAGGTGGATTAAATATTAACATTTGTGTTGTCTATATTCCACCACCAGTAAATCAAGATTATGTAGATGCTTTGTTTCAAAATATTACAGAAGTAATCAATAAAAGGAGTAAAAACAATTCTATTAACTTAGTAATTGGTGATTTCAATATGGGAGGTATTCATTGGCAATGTGATACGGATACGTGTCTTGCGTTGCCCATTAGTGCTAGTACTACTCATGAAGATAGTTTATTGGATATGATTGCCTTTAATAATCTAAATCAGAGTAATAAAATAGTTAACACCTATAATCGTATCTTAGATCTGGTTTTTGGTAGTACTGACAATGGGATGCTTGTATCAGAGGCCGTTAATCCGCTTGTACCAATAGATCCCCATCATCCGCCGCTTGAAATCTTGCTTTCAATAAGCCATAAAAATGCTCTTATACAGAACAAGGTCCAGTATCTTAATTTCTATCTGTGCGATTATGAAGCGGTCAACACTGCATTAGAGTATATAGATTGGGTTGAAGAATGGAAATATGCCACCAATATTAATGAAATGTTGCAAATTTTTTATGATATTCTAATGCCAATCATTAAAAAGTACACGCCACTGACAAGATCACGTGATGAACGTTATCCTGTATGGTATTCTCGTGCTTTAATGAAAGTCATTAAAGAGAAAGCCAAATATCATAATTTATATAAAAAGTATGGAAACCCCAGAGACAAATTAACATACGAATGCCTGAGAATGCGTTGCAGTGTTCTGATAAAAGATTGTTATAGTAATTTTAAAAGGAATATTGCTGAGCATCTGCGTGTTAATCCTAAGTATGTATGGAGGTATCTTAAGGATAAGCGCAAGGGTGGGGACTATATTCCTTATAAGATGACATTAAATGATGCTAGGTATGCCAGGGGTGGTCAGGAAATTTGTAATCTATTTAGTGATCACTTTCAATCAATCTACAGCGTTAATGGTAACTCTCTTTCACAGTTGACAGATACACGTATTCCTGGCAATAGTAATACATTTAGCAGTTGCGTACTAGAAGTAACGGACGTTTGCAAGTACTTGTCTTCCCTAGATTGCAGCAAAGGACCTGGACCTGATTCAATCTCACCCCTTTTTCTAAGAAAATGCGCGAAACACTTGGCTGCACCTCTTACTAAAATTTTCAACTGTTCTTTGTCACAGGGGTTATTCCCTGAGCAGTGGAAGTTAGCGTATATTACGCCAATACATAAATCTGGCAGTGTTGATGATGTAGCGAATTATAGACCTGTGTCCATTTTATCAGCATGTGGTAAAATCTTAGAATCACTTGTCCAAAAGAGAATGTTTGCTCATTTTCATAACGCACTAGATGATAACCAACATGGTTTTCGTCCTAAGAAATCTACATTGTCTAACCTGGTTGAATATGTTACATATGTATCAACTGGGTTGGACGATGGAAGAGAAGTTCATGCAATATATACAGATTTTAAGAAGGCATTCGATTTGGTTGATCACTGCTTATTGATCGCAAAGTTGGAAAGTATGGGTATTCATGGATCTTTGCTGCGTTGGTGCGAATCGTACTTAAAAAATCGTTCACAGTTAGTGTATTTGAAAGGCTTTAAATCCGTCAAATATTGTATACCTTCTGGAGTGCCTCAAGGTTCACATTTGGGACCCCTTTTCTTCCTTATCTTTATAAACGACCTAGGTAGTGTGATTAATTCTAAGTATAAACTTTTTGCTGATGATTTAAAGATATATCGTACTATTAACAGTGATTCGGATCTCGATCAACTTCAGCTAGATTTAAATAATATATATAGCTGGTGTGCTCAAAACAATATGTTATTAAACCAAAATAAATGTTATGTAATCAAATTTAGCCGAAAAAGGAACAAATCTGTAACTTGTTACTATATAAATGACACACCACTCCTTGAGGTTGATACTATTAGGGACCTGGGTGTTCTATTGGATAGCGGTTTACACTTTAGAAATCACTATGATCTTATTATTAGTAGGGCATTAAAACTTTCAGGTTTTATTGTTCGAGAAATGAAAATTTTCAAAGAACCGATGTTGACTATTTCCATATACAACAGTATCATTCGAAGCATTCTAGAATATTGTAGTTCAGTTTGGAGTCCTTTTTACCAGATACACTCTGATAGAATAGAGCGGGTACAAAAAAGATTTTTGTATCACCTGTGCTATTCGGATAAGAAGTGTAATGTTTTAAATTCCTACCATTCTAGGTTAAGTCATTATAAAATGCAATCTTTAAGCGCACGTAGAAAAACCTTAGATTTCCTGTTTTTGTACAAATTAATAAATGGTTCATTAGATTCTCCCGAGCTTCTACAGAAAGTTAATTTTAGTGTCCCACGTAGCAGCAGCCGTTTAATCAATCGCAAGACTTTTATTCCACCTCATACCCGCACTAACGTAGGTCATTTTTCACCATTATGTCGCATGTTCTCTATTGCAAATTGCTTTCGTAGTGAATTAGATATATTTGCTGGTTCTGTAGCCTCAGTAAAATCGAAACTTAGAGACCTGATCACTTAATACCTTATTAAAATTGACTTTTTTTCCCCCCTTTTTGTTTCTACATTCATTTATGTCCACTTGTCTGTTATTAATTTGAATGTTTAGTTTTAATTTTAGAAGTTAAGTAGTGTTTTACTAGACTGTTTAAGTAAGCATGCAGGATTCACATCGAGTAGATATCAATCTGAAAATGTACATGATATATTGACTGCTTGTTAGTTAATTAATAGATTGTATATCAGTTTTGTGAATTAAATAATAAAAAAAAAAAAAAAAAAAAAAAAAAAAAAAACATAATACACACAATACAATATAGCGATAACTATGAGATGACGGAGTCTTAACTTTGGGTATTCCACATATGATCTCATTACAATATAATGTTAGTCAGATAAGCTGAACCTGACCTGTTGACTTATGTTAATATGCTCTAGCCAGAAGATTACGCGTTAATCGTACTAAGAACACTTGGTAATTCTGAAGATCAACTAAAGGCTGAATAGACATGATGAGGAAATAATGCTAACCAAACGAAAAACTTACGTATCAGGACACTGAAATTATTACCTATCTTGACCATCATAGTCGCTTATTTTATTATTCCCCTTATTTTACAAAAGTATGTTCCACTGACAAGATAAGATTTCAGCATTTTCATTTATTAAAACTGATGCCGCATTCGATATCCTACGCGCCTAATTAGAGCACTCACGTATTCCGAGATGGATACAAATCAGTTTGATTTAGAAGTGAGTTCCTTTCGATCAATCCTTTGTTCATTTCAACGAACTACACGCAGAGCCACAGGCGTACCATAGCATTAAACTGCGGACTATATGTTACTTTAATCCTAGAATAAAGCTGGCCAGTTGGGTTTATTCATCGTTCATTCATTCGGCTTTTGTTTCCCAATGTTCGCCTCGAACCGCTCACTCGCAGGATCTGAGTGCACAATCATGTTTCCAATACGATACGAGACCACTAGCTTTGTTTAAACTGAATATGTTGAAGATTTTCGGAGAGATAGACCTCATTTTATGTCACAAAGCGACACTATCTTATTTTCCTCAGTCGCCAGATTGTGTACTAATTCCTCAAAATTTTCTTGACAATCTCAGCACTTTGTTGAAGCTTGAACACCGTTAAAACTGTCAAGTCATTCCGTTTTAATACTTACTTTTTCTGAAGAGATTTTTCTTTGTTACAGCGAGCACGAATTTAGTGGGCAAGTTTACGCAGAGCGTCCGTCGTATCGTACAAGATGTCAAAGATGAGGGCACGTCCAGTAAGTACCATCTTTCATTTATCATTAAAATTACATCAATATTAAAATATGATTATATTAATCAATCAATTCCCTGCTATTGTGAAGTCGTGATTGGACCAATTGTCTTGCAATGGGCTAGATAATCGGTCAAAGGAATGCTTGACTGGTGATGAAATTTACAAAATCATATAAACGTTTATGAACGACAGTCCACAAATTCTCTGGTAACTGATCTACCTCAAATGAAAGCTCAAGGTAAGTGAGAGAGCACATATCATATTGATACATAAAATAAATAATGCGCACTCGGGGTTACTTGGTTATTTTAACGATAAATAAATTGCTGATGTAAATCTTAATAGCAATTATCATTTTACCGTGTTTTCTGTAAGAGATGGACGCTTTTTAAATTTTAAGAAGCTTATGAATAAAGGAGACAGCCTTGCTAGGCGTGAAAGCAGGGAGACAGGAGTAGATTAGTCTCGGAGACGGGCGGAATGTTAAGAGGCTGGTCGGCCGATCCGGTCATTGATTTGTGTAGCCGAGAACCACGGCCTGCAAAGACGTCTACACATTTATTATAGCTCCTATTTGTCACTGGTTAAACGGTTGATACGGGTAAAGTAGTGCAACTCACATCAAATTATTAATATCTAGTAGCACTTATGATATTTCATAATGACATTTCATGTTTAGTTAAAATTATTCGTGGAATGAACATTAATTCCATTTCACGAATATCAAATAGAATTCATTTGAACCCTGTATTAATTTAACATTAGGCCCAGAATAATATAATAACTGACAACGCTGCATTGATGTTGATAGAAATGTTCAACCAACCAATAATTTTCATAGAATTCAGTTTTAGTGTTTAACACATCACTAAACATTTTCCAATTACTGTTTATTAACAAAACACTGTTGATATAGAACATTTTACGATAGTTAAATCATAGTTGAGCTCAACATGTTTAATTTTTTTTTATAGGTACCTCACAGTTTTCAAGAGCTACACCACTACCTTTCAAATCCTATTTATATCCCTCATTAAATATAAGAGCTCGTTTCACAGAATTTTGGCAGCTCCGCTGATTATTAAAACCTTTTCCTAATTCCTTTGCTTTTTAAATGCGCTCTGGTTTGCAATTATTTATTTAAACAATTTTATTAGTACCTAAATCAAATATAGTATTTTAATCGAATCAATTAGCGTTTTAATTAAAGACACGTGAAGAATGTTAGAGGTTTGCTACTCAATCGCTTCTAATATCTAAGATTCTGCAAATTATACCAAATCTATGTCTAATTGTAAGTAATTGATTTGTTTGATCTAGCCGTAATTAACGGAAAAATAAGAAACATTCTTATTAATAACGTTATTTGAATTTCTTCAACATTCTAAAATGTTTTCTAACTACCAGGCGGGCAGACGAAGGAAGAGGTGATAGAAACCAATGAACGTCTACGAGGAGTGAGGGTGCGTCTCGACGAGAACTACGACACGGCTAAGAAGGCGCTGGTCACGCTCATGGCGCGCTACAGCGAGTCCAAGAGTCAGAGGAACGTGTTCACCAGATATGCTTTGCTCAAAGCTATGATAAAGGTAAGACTTAAGTTTCAGTTCTTTTGAAAGCATTAGCAAACTAAAGGGAACGGCGAAAAAACAATTTCCTCATAGTCTCTTATGAACTAACACTTTATAACCCCTTATATACCTACTCCCTAATGTACTCTCCCCTATGTATTTCCTTATATACTACCTTAAGTATTCCCTTTTTTACTTTCGTATGTACTCCCTCATAAACCTGAACTTAATGAATAAGTATGTAAATTTTCATCTATATCTATCGGATGACCATATCCACAATCGCTGGAGGGCTGGATCCACCCCCAACTTCAGAGCCGTATTTTTTTGGTTTTGTTTGTATAACTTAAATCTAAGACACACATATAAAAATAATTATAAGGGGATGAGCTCACTCTGTCATCAACTCATCTGGTTATGGTGACATAATGTTCATGATCTTGGCTTAATTCATTTATAATGACTACCTTTTTGTACTGGGTCAGGTATGGTATTTTCTAATTAACACCATCAATCAACAGATAAACTGTGTATACAGTTTTGTTGGACATTTTATATTTTTTATAATGTAAAATGTACCTTCTAAGCAATAAATAAATAAATAAATAAATAAATAAATAAATTCAATTTATTCATGTTTTGTTGTCTGTCAACAAATAAGGCAAACACATTAGAACCTCTTTTAATAGCAACCAAACTACAAAGTCAATATGATACACAAGTTTATTGAAATTATTTCAACATCGGAAAATAACGAGCTGGTACAAAATAAATGAAAATATACTCATTACAATGATAAATCATGCGAAAACAAGAAGCGGGAGACAGCTAATTGTGCCAGTACGAGTATAATTTATGAAATGAATGCGCAACAAGTCCTAGTACATTTGAATTCAATGCACTTTGAAATTTGTTTGTTTGTTCTAATTGTGACAATACTAATAATTGTGATTGTTTGTTTTTATCTCCAACTAGTAGTATTAAATATCTTAGCATTGAAATCGATAAAAATTTAAATTGGAAACAACATCTTAGCAATTTAAAAAGTCGAGTACGCAAACTAATACCAATTTTCAAAAAAATCAGAAATTTACACGATAAGTCCATTAGTAAAATTGTTTATTTTACACTGTGTCGGTCAATAGTTTCTTATGGTATCGCTGCTTGGGGTGGCGCTAGGAAAAGTACCATTATAAAAATAGAAAGGGCGCACCGATGTATTTTGAAAGTAATTAATTTTAAGGGATTCCGTTACCCGACGACTACACTGTACAAAGAATTTGGCGTCCTAAACATTCGACAACTGTTCATACAGAATATAGTTCTAAGACAACACAACCGTGAAAGACCAACTAATAAATCTACCAGAAGATCACATGAAGTATACGCTGTCCCAGCTCGTAAAACTATATTTGGACAAAGTTTCTCTCTTTTCCTGGCTCCGCTATTGTACAATCGTATAAGTAAAATAAAACCCTTAAAAAATATGACAAGTTATATCTGTAAGAGGGCCCTGGATGAGTTCCTGTGTAAATTGGATTATGAACGGACTGAACAATTCATTAAAATATGTAAATAAAATATATATTATGATATTTAATTTATAACCATATATGTCAGAAAAATAAAAGTATCACGTACACACACAGATAAAGTAAAAAATAAAATATATATACATATTTGTTTAAGATATATATATATTATCAATATACATATTATTATTTTTTAATATTACTAAATTCCATTTCTTATTATTACTAAATAAAAAATAAAAAAAAATGTATAAAAAAAAAAGGAAATCGCAACATGTTTGTCTAGTTATTTTGCTTGTACTACTTGTTTACGCTAAACTCATTAACGCGTTATCGGCATCCACTACATTGAAAAGAGTGTCTTATGTTCATAACGTTACGATTGCAAATTCATGTTATAACGAGAATCTTACCTTGCCGTAACACAGTTTTTAACTAGCACGGGAGGTAAAGAACTTTTCTTGTATACCGTCAATGGACATTATTTTATTATCTAATTGAATTGCATAGTTGTGGTGGCATTTATGTTACGAGTAAGTAATATGTAACAAAATATTTTTTAGGTAGTTTAAGAATGTACCTCTTACCGTTTCAATGTACCTACCTAATAATTAAACACCGTTTTAATTAAGAACTTAGAGAATAAGAAATATTGTACTGGTATACTGTATTTAAAAAGGAAATAAATTCTATTCTATTCTATTCTAAATTACGCCGCTCAGACTCATTTAAATTGCTTGGAAGTGTAAGACTGGCTTATTATAGAAGCGCTAAGCCGGGCTTAGTTACGCCTTTATTAGGATTTAAGAAGCTAATTACTATTTTGTTTTATGGAAATCTGTTCGGGATAGTATTCCAGTAAAGTAAGCTTAGTGTTATCTGTGAGGGTAAATTGGCTTTTGGTTGGGTTCCTTCTAAAGGCTGGCTGATGAAGATGATCAGAGCCGGTACCTATAAGTCAATATAGATTATCTTTTACAAAAAAAAAAAAAAAACATTATTTCTTTGGTTTCATCCCAAAACTATGAAGCTTTTTCATTTTGCAACTTATCAACATTTTACTCAGAATAAAATTACATCGTAAAATTGTCGCTTGCCTTTCAAAGTAGATACGAATGCTACATAATTTCACGATATAAATATTCGGTTACCAAAAATCATTTGTAACGTTATCTTCATTCCCATTTTGTTAGCTTACGTGGGTGACTGAATAAGCAGAATTCTGCAGAATGTCGTTATAAGCGCGTCGAGTTAAATTACGCGGTGCCCTGCAACTGGGGCCATTGTTTAATTGCGTTTAGAAATTACCATCCTACTAGCGCGTTCGTCTTCATTATTTGTATCTTGGTTCAGATTTACCGCTGCCGTGCATTTGATTCTGAGGTTGTAATTTATTTTGGGTATTCGGTATGTGCAATAGTTTAATTGCTTTAAAATCCTTGTTTACAGTAGTATTACTTTTAGCTCAACAAATCCTGAAATACGACCAGCGACTTCCATTGAAACAAGTGAACTCAGTTAAAAAAAAACGACGATACTGCATTAGATATTGTCCCCCTTCAAACAAAATGTAATCGAAACAAAATCTTTTTTTTTTGTTTTTATAATTACGGACAACCATAATTGGGTTAAAAACATTGTAACAGAGTTAACAATATCGCGGGGAACGTGCCACCCGAAATTCACCCTTATTGTATACATGTCACGTACTATCTTCCAACCTTCGCTTTAGGCTTGCCCTTAGAATTTCAAGCCACCATTACATTTTGTGCGCCCCGAATGTGAAATAGGAAACAATTGGATCGCTCTAATATATTTATTTCTTTATTATATTTGCCGAGCGTGTCTTTTTGGTTTTTGGCATATATTTAATGAGGAAATGTCTCAACCTTTTTTTGTTGCTTGTTATAAATGGTAATCTTATTTATTTGTATCATTTCTTTCTAAGTACTTTATTTTTTTTGTATTAAACATTATTTTTGTGACGTAAACATAAAAAAAAAATTTAGGGCCCTCGTACATACTTTAAACTGCGCTATTGGAGACGAGAGGATATACATTGGGTTACTGCAACATTTATTTTAAAACCAATTGTATTTAAATAAACAAATAGCTATCCCCACCTATCCCAACTAAAGTTAATACCTATAGTTTTGTGCAAATAATAAAAACAATAAAAGAGCTTTTGCATGTCAAATGCAAAGCGAGTATGTCGTAGGCAAAACTCATCGCGACACGTGAACTATCCATTTTACATACATATTTTTATTTACAGAAAAATGCTTTTAAAATCTCCATAGATTGAAAATGAATATGAATTAAGCATGAATGTTATTCATTCCCTAAATAAAGTTTATTTAAAAAACTGGAGCAACATGATTCGGTTCCGTTCATAGTACTAAATAAGAGCTACTCATGGTTGAAAAACCATTAATTATATATTGTGAAAAAATAATCGTATCTATTACGAACAGTTAGTTGGTTAGGTAAGATAATTTTGAGCAACACAAAACTCGGAACAAAGATTCTATCTATTATCTCAACGTTTCTCGAAAAGCAAAAGGAAATGCTTTTAATTTTCTTACTTTATGCAAATTCATATTCCCATTCGAGGATATTTTAGCATTCAAATCGTCTTAAACATTCCCTAATTCTTAAATGAAATCAGATTCTGTACGAAAATTACCATAACCAAACCTGTGCAAGAACGTTAATTTTCTGATAGAACTAACAATAATAATCGTGACCTACATTTGTGAACAATAGAATCTTCGAATAGGTTTTAATAAAGCCACAATCCACGACGAATGTCGACTCACGATGCCATCAATCATTCGTTGGTGGGACATCACGATTTTATGTCCTTTGCTATTAATGTTGAACAGCTTTATGAACTTGAAAACCAAGCAATAAATAAATGGTTTACACGGCTCAACATTGAATTTATCCCAAATATGGAAATTTTTTAAAGAAAATGTCAGTCCTAACAATAAGGAAGTGTCCACTGAGACACTTCTGACGACTGTGACTGTGTGTGAGATGACTCTCTTCAAATAATAACTTTCTTCTTCTATTTTTTGTTAATTGCAGTGCGGGGCTCGAGAACAATTCAGTCTGTTGATTAGTCTAACACCGGGAAGTTTGAAATAATCTTGAGACAAATATTGCCAACTTCCACATGTAGATATTACGTTTGATTGATTTTCCAATGACACATATCTATAGATAATTGAATTCAGCCGTGAAGCACTGCACTTCGCGTAATTGCTTATCTGTTCTTGAGTTAATCAAACAACTTACAATGGTCGTCTTTTGACATTGAAATAAAGTAAATAAGCTTCATACGTAGAATAATTTCCGTCAAGATGATGTCTCAACCATGTCGTCTCGTCACGGAGTTCTCTTATAATTATGCAGTTTGTTTGTAGCCATGATCCTGACTTGTTTCGCTGATGCGGGCAGTTTGAGACATGATTTTTTCCTACATAAATACCAGGATTTTGTCCTCAATTAGGTACTTACGCTTTATTAGCGGAATCTGTTAGACGTTGGCATTATTCTACAATATACGACAAGTTCCCCTACACAGCCAAATAGCATGAGTGATGTTTTCATGAAAAGCTTTTTCATTGCTATTTATTATACAGTATCACGTCTATGTCAGTGTCTGCCTATACAAGCGAAAAAGTTGTAAAAAAGCTGCAAGAATTGATTCAGTATTTCATTGAGGAAAAATAGCATCGCCAACCTATCTGTATCCATATCTCATACACGGAAAATATCGCAGTAATTTTCAATTTTCAGTTCATGGCAAAGAAGACTGAAAAAGTTGGTTTTTCCCTTCTGAGAATACTCGGCACGTGATTGGGTAAACACGAACGAATCGGGCTTGGCACGAGTAGTAAATGTAATTACGAAACTATTCGTCTCCCCCAGTAATTATTTTCTATCACAATGTCCTCGTATACTATGTTTATAATCCCATTCAACCACATACTTGGGATTTCCATTTTCAATTTAAATACAATTTAGATACTTAATTTTGTAGGTATACTTTGGTGCCCCGAAAAATAAAAGTGCAACCTCTTTTAATATGAAAACGACAATCCTTGTGGTTATTATCATTATGAAACACTACTCAGTAGTTTAATATACATAAATGAGTGTGCTGGAAAGCGGGCGCCTGGCCAACTTACAGATGTTCCAGTTTGTGATACAATTATTAAAACTAAGTTGCTCCGCCACCGTTCAGGAAACGTGCCGACACTGTGCTTTATACTTTTTGCTTCCGATTCATGCGATACCGATGTATTTCTTTGTTTTACACAGCAAATTGTATGAATTTCAATTTCTGTTCTGTGTATTTGTTGAAAGTTGTGCGAAACAGTTTTGTTTTTTTTTCATGCGCGGACCACTACGTACCTACTGTGAAATAAAGGGAATATTAATAATTATATTTGATTTTTGTTGAATAGTTAGTAGTAAGTTAAAAAGCAGGGACTGGTAAAGTTCGAAACAAATAAATAAAAAAAAACACCTAAGTAGGTACTACAGCTACGTAGGGGCCTACTTGCAAACAGTAATAAAATCTCACATATTCGAACATAAGAAAAAAATAATAAAAATGTGCACGAGCCAGGAAAGCTCCGAGAAAAATCGGAATGAATTTTAATTTCCGTTCTCTTGCACTTGATTTGCTTCTAGTCGATAAATCAAAGAGTTAATATTGCTTCGGATATTACGGTTTTAAACAATTTTAAGTTCCTTAATGAAACTTTTATTCCATTTTAATATCCGCATGAAAAACGTGTATGAAAGCGCAATCATGCGAAATATTTTTTCGGAATGCTTTTATAATGAATGAATATAATAGCGTGTTCTCGCTCCGTGCGTGTCCTTTATCATAAATTACATTTTCATCAACTTTTGTTGGTACAAACCCGTCACAAAGTATTATCGAGTTGAGGTATCCAAAAATCCGCTGTAACGGCAACATCAATTTCGATACAGGCCCGCGATGGCAGATACCTAATAAGGATGAAGCAATTTATCATGTTTCACAATTCGAAAACTGATTGTACCGTTCATAAAATTTTGTATTTATGGAAAGTACTAACTTATCTACATTAAGTTATTAACGACTAATTACTTTAAACATACGACGTGTACTGTTATATTTCTATAAGGGGATCTAAGTTTAATGAAATTATACAAAAAAATCTGATCCAAATGTGTTTCCCAAATCAAAAACCTTCAAAATCTCTTAGTAGATAATAAAAAGATTTACATAAATATCTTCAATTCTTATGTAGTAGGTATTCATGATATAAAAGTAAACCAAAACAAAGAATTTTCTTACTCACATCTTGCGAAAGAATACGCTAATATAGTCGTACAATCTTGCCTGGGAGCTATGAATATACCAACAAAATGTTCTAGACAATAGCACAGCGATCCTGGTTTATATCTAAAGGAAACTTTTTCCTTCCCAGGAGACTTGCAAGTAAAACATCTGAGGTACAACAACGGTACAATAATAGTTTCCTTTCTTTTCCTTTTTTTTCTTTTTACTTCTCCCCAATGGACATTCTTTATTATTCAGAGGAATTTATTTCATTTAACTTTATTTCTCATATTGCGGGATATCGCATCATCTGCATATCGGACAGGAATATGCAATTATATTTTACTTGAATTGCGTTTCAATGTACGCTTCGGTTAATGATTTCATGCTTCAAAGACCAATCTCCAAGTAGCACCAGTACATTGATACGCTCTCAAGTCCCAAAATAAACTTTCACCCAAAGCATTATCCAAACTACACGGTGTAGTTGCACTTGAATATACAGACGGTTCATTAGACGAGCCCTTACAAGGCGGGAAGACGATCTTTATCGGCGAAATTGGCTCTGGCCCAGCGAAAAGTTATCCACTTTGAAATATCATGGCACACAGTCTGCTGAAAGTCGTTACTGGAATTAAGCTCGCAACGAAACTGCATGCCAAAAGATTTGCTTTATTGACGTTGATAACTATTGTAAAGTTAAAGTTTTAAAAGCGAATAAGATTGAGAAAGTAGCAGAAAATCAGAGTCATGCTTTTATACGGTAAATAAAAAGCTAGCATAAAACTTCATGAAGTGTAAACAAAAGCGCAACTATTAAAAAGCTAATAAATACGCTGCCCTCGAAGCAAGTAAACGCTTTTTTCCTTGAACTCGAATATTTATGAACGATGCAAAAAGTGGCAGATACTCGCTAGACTAACTAGCAATGTTCAAGACAAAGAAAAACACTTTTCAATTCAGTTTTTCATAATAATAACCGGCTAGTTTGTAGATTCGTGCGAATTCACTAAAGCTGCCTGCAAACTTTTCCTTTTAAAAGGCTCAATGTAAGCCTATTTCGCGTGGCCGTTTTCTGCCCCGATTTATCAAATGCTACAGAATACCAAACATGATTTAAATTACACATTCAAATAAGTTTTTAAATTACACATTCAAATATTATTTTCTTATAAAATGGCTTTGAAAAATTATAATTTTTCTTCTCGAAAAGTATTTAAAGCTTCCTAAACTATCTACAATACATACGTAGGTACTGATTGCTTACCATTCTTACATTCTAGGACGTGATTCGGCTCGAGACTCAATACTGGTCGTTGGTGGAAATCCCTCGGCAGGAGAAGGCCGAGACTGTGCCGGCGTTTGTGCTGCGCGCCTGTGCCATCATGGAGAAGACGCAGAAGTCTGGAGAAGGAGTCAAGACCTCCGCCAAGCTGGCTGAAGAAGCTGCTGATAAAAGAGAGCGGATAGAAAGACTGAACGGTAATGATACTTAACCAACAATGCTTACCAAACACCTTCTTAAACGATTAAAACGAATTTTGGCATTAGTTCATTAAATAAGATTTTTGTGAATCAATAGCTATAATACCTGTTAATGAGAGCAAAGAATTCAAGAGAATAAGTACTTTAAGTTGTTCTATAAAACTCAAAGAAAACTCAAATATGTCCGAAACTAGAAGAATACAGTTTCAATTAATACGAGACTTTTGATATCACGCTCGCATCTACCAACATTGGTTCAACTTTGAGCTTGTTCAAGCAAACGATTAAATTAGGAAAATAAAGCAAACCATACTCCTAAAACCTAAGTCTGTTGGCTGCTCGCCAAATTGTCTAGCTATGTAGTTACATTTTATGTGATTTTTCAAACCTAGTCCATTAAGTCGTGATTAAACCTTTATTAAAGCCTTTTGTTCCTATTAACTACTTACAATCCCGTGATGAAAATAATTTTAACATTAGCTTAGTTGCTGAAAATTAAGTAGGTACAAGTTTGATATTGATTGCGATAAAACTAGTACAATCTATGCCACATTTGTTTGAATTCAATCGGTACATACATCTAGCAAATGTCCAGATTAATTAAAAAATATTCCATAGTAAAAAATGAATTAGTCTACATTCGTTATACGTAGCATTCATAAAATTCTCGTTAGCAAAACGTTCCGATTCTATTTTAATTAATATTTACGGGTACCAATTTCGTTGTAAAGTAAATTGATTTGGGTTTTCTCGAAGCTAAATTAAACGCCGAGGTCGCCCCGCAAACCTGACCTAGGCTCGAATTAAGCAGAAACAATAAACCGGGCTTAAACCCAAATACCGAGTGTATTTGGGGACCGAATACGCATTCATGTATTCTATGGATACACTCGTATTTGTAAATAAGGCCTGTCATATCGATCTCAGTGGCGTGCACTTGGAGAGGCCTATGTCCAGCAGTGGACTGCTATAGGCTGATGATGATGATGATGATGATGATATGTCCGTACATTTAGAAGTGAATGTCAAAGATCGCAAAGGATTTTTAAAGAGCTTCATGGACTTAAAATTCTTCTTTCAGTTAACTTTATACAACACTGTTTCAGACATGACAACAATTCAGATTGAAACGGAAAATACTCAGATGACCAACGATTTGTATCGCCTGTTGAAGAAGTACACTGGTCTACGGAACCTAATAAGGGAGTTGAAGGTAACTTTGTGTTTGTTTTTGGATATTGATTACCTCCTTATGTAGGTATTTTCGTGGTCATATTTTACGCTTTAATTGAATCTACTTTCTATTTCAGTCGGATTACGTTAGTTCCAAGGTGTATCCGATATTCCCTCGCTACACGATGCTCAAAGACATGATTAAGGATATCATGCACGATCCTGACTACATGGAGGTGTGCCATGAGGTGGACCCATAGCGCGGGGTGCGCAAATAAATGAGGCACTCATTCACCGACCGGCAGAGGTCGTGCCGTCGCTAGTTTCACCAGGGGTGAGCAACAGTTGGAGTGAAACGATAATCTCATGTCTACCATCTGGAATTGGTGCACCGTCAATTGTTATTTTGGAATCAGTTTCGTATTTGGAACTGAAGGCATTTTAATTTGACAGTTCTGAAAAGTCAAAATTGGAATACCCTAACATTTTTATGGCCAGTTACAAAAAAATAAGTACCAAGTTGGTTCCAAGGAGTCGGATATGAAAGGTGGTAGATAGTAGATAGGTGTGTTGGTGGAATTGGCGTCGCGTAGTGTGACGAGTACTCGTTTAATTTGCGCTACTTGGTTCATTGGACTTTTTGGTTAGTGTAAGTTTAGATTTTAGTGTGTCTGTACTCGTCCTTATGTGTCCTTCCGTTGTAAATGTTCCTTTTTCAAAATCTGCAGCACTGCTTAAAAAGTGGGAATCTTGTATCAAGTGTAATAATACTCTTTGTATTTATTTATAAACTAAAAACTTTCTCTAGCCCAGCGATGTCAAAATTGTCTATATTTGTAACTTCTTAAAGTTTTTTGAACAACTTCAAACATATCTTGTTGCTGTATCTATGAGGAGCTTCTGAAGTCATAATCACTCTATGTTACTCTGAACATATCTAGTCATAATCATAATATTTCCATGTACCTATCTAATCATATCATTACTCTATGAAATATCGCGATTTAGATGAGAGAATTTATTTAAATGAAGTGTGTACTGTAGTTCTATGAAAATTTACCAATGTCTACAACAATATCAGGAAATTTAATCTCTATTTGTATTTAATCACTGAAAACGCTATGTACCACGAACTTTCTTACCTCTTATAAGAGACACTATTGTATCTTTTTTCTGTCACTGTTTATAGTCTGTATCATGCTTATCAATAAAATATACCTAGTAATATGTATTCCAATATAGGTTAGTAAAATGTTACTTGTAAATGTATGGGGTGTACGTGAATGTATAATAAGTAGCAATGCCATTGTCTGTGTTCAACATTGTATGTAACATTGATAAGTTATTTGCTGGATAAAATATTTAATATCATAATGTAACAATTTAATAGGTAAATATGCAATTTGAAGTCATTGTAAAAACATCAACACAAACATTTTATTGTCTGTGATTATTATTTCCGTTTTGACTTACCCCGTTAAAATTTCTGACTCTACAAACAGTTCATAGATAAAAAAAAAATCTTACAGCGTTTTCACACGAAGCTTTTCCGCTTACTTTTCTTGTCACATCTTTTGCATAAAGCGCCCGTATGTTCCACTCCGAAAAACCGAGCGAAAAATCCGCTAATGTGAAAACACTGATACTGTGTACAGTTTTTTTTTGTCTCATAATATAGGATTTTTTTTTTTTAATTGTAAATCACAATGCAGTGAACATCTCAGAACTCATATTTTAAGGTTTAATGTTATCTAGTTTTTGTTCCCCCGGAAGTTCCGGGCTGGAACAATGATTGTCTGATATATAACGATTGGACTAAATGTGTAAATAAGTAATGTTACATTAATTGGAGACAAATGCCAAAATATGTACTTATCTGTATTAGTTTTATAATATTAGTGATTGTTATTGAACCTGGAAGTTGGGTACGACTGCAAAACCAATTGGATGGAATTATTTGGGTGTTCTTAACATAACAGTTTTGAGGTTTTCACATCCATACGTTCCAAAACTTGGTTTCTGGGCATACACAAGCTACAAGCATCAACATTAAAATCATTTTATTAATATTGCTCAACTTCGAAGTTAAGAAGGGGTTTTAGTATTTGTCATATCCTATCCCATATCTCTAAAATTGTGGTTTTAAGAAATACTTACAGAATAGATATCATTAGTTGCCAAGTAAGCAAATAGGAACTTATTATAATTACATGTAAGCTTTGTATGTTGTACTATTAAATGAATATGAAAGCAAATAGTGAGGTCAAAATGTTAGTCTAGAAAAATACATACATAGATATATCGAAAGCATGAAGCAAAGTATATTTATAGTTTTTAATATTTTCGGTTAATGTTCGTTCACATAGATTATGCGTGTATGTATAGATTATGTTTATGACAAAGCATAGTAAGTGAGTCTATCCTACACGACTGTTTAGTACTAGAAAGATCTAGAAAGAAAAGATTAACGGAACTCATATTACCTATGCACATAATTCCATCTCAGTCATGCTCACAATAAATACCTATACTTAGATAGCTATTTTAACATTCCTCATTTAAACATTCCTATAATTATATAAATATATTTAAATCTAGGAACTATTAATCACATGCCATTTTCTATATTGGCCGAGGTGCGGCTATACGTACCTATAAAATATGACTAAAATAATAATGTACTGCCATTGTGTTAGGGTGATTAATAAATATAATATTAATGTTTAGGAAATAAGTTGATAGCTGTAAACAACAGTATTTTAAAAGCCTACGCCCCGGCCGAACAGCTTATGTCCGTCAGTATGTTTTTTTCAGCGGGCTACGACCACAAGACATTCAAATCCATGTTCTTTGGTACTTCAAACATCTAAGTAGGTCCTACAGACGCTGGCAATGCAATCTTTGTATTCATTAACTTTAGAAGTAATGTGTATTGGTTCAACTTTGATTGGGAATGAATCGATGTGCTAGTCTGTACTTTAGTGACAAGTCATAGAGCTACCAATATCTAATAGACAATAGTCATTCTAGTTCATATTACCCACATATTGTCGGAGTTATTTATGTGACCGTGCAATCAGTAGGTACTTCTGAAGCAAAATGGAGAAATTCTCTATTAAATAAAAAATAATGGTTTTGCTTACCTTACAATAAATTAAAATAAGTATCTATAGATAGATTAAGTAAACAGGTAAATGTCGCTCTATGTACGTTTTTTTGCAATGAAATTCCAAATTGTTACATTAATTGTCTAAATAACTGCATTTTAATTAATATTATAATAAACAATTAATCCGTGAATGTAGTTGTTAACCACTTTACGTTACTTTCACGTTAGGGATTAAAAACTAAAAATTACCAATGGATAATTTTATAATAAAGTACATAAAAGTAGGTAGACAACTGTAAGAAGTGTGCACTACGCTTTACTAGTAAAATCACAGGTTACCTACTCAAAGTTACCTTTGTAACAACTGAAGGTAAAATATTAACCATTTAGTTAGTGCCAAAATGAAGAACCAAAATGCACACAAGTGATTCAAAGAACCACCTATTCAGGTACATACATTGTTTGATTGAGTATAATAATAAAGTTGTTTTTTAATAGGTATGCAATGCATCCATGTATCGTGCATGTTACTGTTATAATAAACATTTAGGTATATAGGATTAATAATGAATGCCAGGCATTACCTACGTTAACGTTAGATTTATGTAGACGTGTATTCGGAATGTCACGCTATAACGCTTTGTTATATGAAATGTAATACATTATTTTTTGTGCTACTCGAAGTTTCATTTACCCAAGCTTAAGTTTTCAAGCCAACTAATGAAACCTTCCGCGATCCCTAGTAGTGTCTCTTGCCTTCCGGCTAAAAAAGTACGTGGGTACCTATAGTCTGTTTTTTAATCTCGTAGACTAAATTGACACTTGCAAAATGTCAAACTTCCAAATAATTTTGCTAGCTCTGTGGTGCAGTGTTGTACTTACGATACCGGTACGTTGAATCGTAACTTTTTACAATAAGTCATCCTGAAATAATGGGCTTATCCTTGATGATTACGCATGGCTTTGCGCGGTCAGATATCCCTGGCAGTTTGTAGCACGTCGTACAGCCATGTGTACGTACGTGAATTTTAAATATAAAACTTTGAATGAATATTAAATTCGTCTATTATAGATAAAAAGTTACGATTCAACGAACCGGTATCGTAAGTACAACACTGCACCACAGAGCTAGCAAAATTATTAGAAAGTTTGACATTTTGCAAGTGTCAATTTAGTCTACGAGATTAAAAACAGACTATAGTTTGTATTTGTAAAAAAACCTTTTGAAAAAAATCTGACGTTATGTTTAGTAGTTTTAAGAACTCTACTATGCTAGTCCAAACAGGGAGTCTCTAAAATATGTCACTTATCAACAAAAGGCGAGGGAAATAACTAGTTACTATGTTATATAAAAAAGTTACAAACAAAGATGCAGCAACATATAGGGTCCGTTCAAACAGACCGGCTCGGAGAGCATCGGCGCGCATTTTTCTTTTCACACAGACCGGAGCCAATCGGCTGCACGAGCATTAAAGAAACGTCAAGAAAAAGTACGCGATCGGAGCTGGTCGGCTCCTCTGATTATTTCTCACCGAGCGCCTTCGAGCATTCTTATTGACAAAAGAAGTGCACATCCAAAAATAAACCTTACTTCAAATACTAAGTACTCAATTTTCAACGTGTTAAGAATTTGCTCTTCTCTCCGACCCGATCTGTCTGAACGGACCCTTATTTTGCGCCTCGTAAATTACACGCATAACACTCCATCTATCGGGAAAAGTGTAAAAGCAACATTAATTTCGCTTGTGGCGCCATCTATTGTTACGACTTTTAACTATTGGCCGCCATAGCACTTTGCTCTCTCAAATATTTTTGTTTTTCAGATCTAGATGGCGCTCTTTTAAATAAAATAATCTGGGGCTGCTATAGTTTATTATATTTTTTTACATGACTTCGAGGTAAATAATAATGAAAATAGTCTTTGAGACCATAATAACGAAAGACTGACTGAAGAAAACAAACATGACTGTTTGTTTTCTGAGGACTATATTTTTGACGAAAAGTTTAATTAAAAGAATTATAAAGGAATTAAAAAAAAATTAACTACTTATAAAATTAAATTAATTACTTATACTTGTTACCTACTTACACGATAAAGTGTAGGTAGGTATCTATCGAACTAAGAGATTTTCATTCGTCATTTTCTCATCTCTCCTATATTTTTATTTCTCTATGACGGAGATTTTTTCTTCAATCATAAAGCTATACAATTTCTTAGTGCCGTAAGTTACACGACATTAATAAAAGGTAAAACGAATGTAACAAAATCCGAATTGTCTTATAGGTACGACGAAGCATTATTGAACGAAACATGGGAAAGAATTTTGTTGCCTGTAGCAATACCGACCGCTTCATTCATTTCATTCGGCCGATGGCAGCAGGTGCGGGCAGTAGTGTATCGCGCGGCTTCTGTTATGGCGGGATTTCGTCAACATGAAGTTTTGTCAAACTTTTAAAACTTAAATCCATGAACTAAAACTCGTATTAAATAACTAGAGCGTAGCAAAAACTGCATAGCACTGTTAAAAACCGCTGATAAGTAAAAGTTCACTGGTCAGGATGTCGGTTAATTCAAAGTGGCGGTTACCTGACGTTTTTTGTGTTGGTGTGTTGAATGGATGTCGGAATTACGTTTAATTCGTGGCGCGGGGATGGGTGAGTAAGTGGTTCAAGGTGTTTTGGGACTACTATCGAGATGCCTTTCGTGCAGCGTGCAGTGGAACCTAAGTTTTTATCGCGCACAAGCTTACGAGACAACGATGGCAAGCCGAGGGTGTCGGACGAAGAGCTCCAGGCTGTCACCAACTGCACCCTGAGCAATGCGCTGAGACAACTCGCCTCGCTAGTGCTGCTGGCGGAAGATATCTTCAGCGAGTTGACCGCGCAACTTCAAGATATTACTGAGCGATCAAAAGTAGCGCAAACGAAGATCATCAAAATAAACGAGATAGTTGAACAATATGATCCGAAGAAAGTGCCAGTCCGTAAGTACAACTTTTATCACAGTTTCTAGTTATAGTTTGACTAAATACATTCCGAATGTCGTTCATCCTAAGTTCTCGCGAAACCTTTGGCCGGAACTGGCGCTAACGTTCAGATATCTCCGAGACACCTAGGTACTAACCTAATTGCTAATTAATATGCATCGAGCAACGATACCGGCTTTCTAGGTAACTATTCCAAGTAGGTAGGTACTAATAGTTTAATCACACAGCTATTAACATTAAAAGGTTAAGCCTTCACGCTCTGTTGACTTATGGAAAAGCAGGCCAATGATGGTTTAAATTTCTCCAATTTTCATTTCTGCATAGGAAGGTACCTACATACCTACCTACCGACGCCTACTCCCGTATACCTACTTAATTCGTTTGTTTACAAAATTAATAACATAAACACTGATTCCGTAGGCTTTAATAACCCGGTAAGTTCAGTCGTTATTGAATGAAATTAGCCTAATTAATTAATCTGAAGTCAGATCTAAATTGTTTGTAGGTACTTATGGAAAATTTAATGAAATATTTGAGTACCTATCGACGTAAAATGGAACGAAGTCTCTTTAGGTACGCATTGATAAGTGCCAGTATGAAAATGTAGGTACCTAGTTAGTTATAGGTACTAGGTACAATATCCCTTCTTCATAAATATCAAAATAAGACGTTGTTGTCCAAGCAAAAGGTGACCTAGGTGCTATCCTATACTACCTATAACCTACATGCTATCAAGTTTATTGCATCTGTCTGTATTATCAGTCCACTTGCCTATTAAACGTTTACCTAGCTGTCCATATGAGGGTATTTGATCTGGTCGATTACCGACCAATTAGACGAGCAGTGAGGTAGGTCTATCTGTTTAGATACCTATGCTTAGGGCACGCTAAGGAAAATAATCCTTATGGGCCAGTAATCCAAGGCAGCTTGCATAAATTAAAGTACGTATGTGGTACCTTATTTTATCTATAGCATGCAATTTTGCGATTATCTCAGATACGTTTGTGTTTAGAAAGAGCTTCACTTTCGTAACTTTCCTCTGACTAGATACGCAATGTTTCTAGCTTCCATCAGTACATCAAGAACGAGTAAATGACGTTAAGGCATTTGTAAATTAAGCTCATTGAAAGGACCGTTCCGAAACCTCATTACCTTGTCCTCCTTGAATATGCCGCCTTTACAAAAACGTACCACGTTGATGCATTACTCCGAACGCTATCTAAAAACCTGTTTGAGCGTTCGAACGGACCCGCGATGGGAAAAAAACTCCCAGATTCCAATGCGAACCATAAAAACGTCTCGAGATAATTTCCAACCCATCCAATGCTTGCCCGCCGCTTGATGATTCTGACCGCTCAAGTATTTAACACTTGAACGATGGAATTCCTTGTTCTTTTATTTATGAACACCATCTAACTATTCATGATATACGCTCCCATTATTCCGATCGACTGGAAAGATAAAATCGACCTTTAATTACTAATGGCATTGGAACAATACCGAAAATAGGTATGCCCTTTATCAAGATTTCTGTTATATTGATTAATACTCAAACAGATAACACGAATAGTTGAATTCCTTACAGAGCAAATCGTATTACGCGGTAATGGGGACATTTATTATGTGTAACCACGGCTCTGTCTCAGAGAGTCAACAGCGACACGAAAATCTCTTTAAATGCATTTGTTACGGAAAACAAAGCAAGGCAAACAACAAAGAAAGGAGACAAACAAAAATAGCCGTTGACTTAGTCGGTATTGTGGTGAGGGTAAACACTGCAATTCATTGGACAACCTTTCACCTGGACGATAAGCGCTAAGTGTTGTTTGAGTGTCATCTCGTGGAGGTCCTATCCTTTTATGGTTCCGTTTATTTGTCTGTAAAGAATCCCCTGACTTAAACACAGACCATATTTGGTTAACATTTAGTACGTATAAAAAGTCCATTTGGCAGTTTAGTGAATTTAATGCTACCATCTTCACATACTTTCACAAACACAACCGGGGTATATAGTTGTCGAGCTTTTAATGACCCACTAGCTTGTTCAGTGTCTCCTATCGTAACATCTTTTTTGTAGGACTTCGAAATACATTAAGCAAATTAGCCTATTAGCCTAGCCTAAATACATACGTTTTAAAAATCATTTGCTTTCTCAAATTCGCATGTTGTGTTATCAAAATAATGTTGGTTACATATTGTAAGTGTAGTGCAGTTACACGACGTGTTTCATAATTTATTAGCCGCACAACCTGGCCGGTTGCACAGATGCTATCGGTAAACATGTAAAGTGAAGGGTATAATCACAATTACGGCAAACTTTCTAGGTATGTTTCGAAGATGACTAATGCATTAGTATTTTCCAACTTGAACTGTGAAGTTGTTAGAAGACGATTCCGAGTTGATTTCAGACCTTTGGTATTGAATATCGCATGTCCGGCAAACGTTAGCTGATACAAGGTAGGCTTGTCAAGTAATTTGCGGTTTCCAACCCGCAGCCTAAACTGCAGTGTCGTAGCTAGTAACTATTGCAGCTTCGTTGTTCATTACTAAATGCCTCACAATACTCTTAAACACAAATGCAATGCTCCTATTGATACATCTATGAATAGCCAATCTACGTTACATAATTCAGGTACACAATGGTCACTGTAACTCGCCATTTGTGCAATTGTTACAGAGTTCGTTGCCCGATAAAGTTCTTATCAGTTTTCTTTGTAACTAGGAAACGAAGTCGTGTCGCAAGAATTAATTAGGCGGTGGCTAAATTACTAAGTTAAGCTTCGCAATTTATATAAAATGCGCTTTAAAGTAAAATTTTGCTCTATTATGGTCTCTCAAACGACAACTACAGTACAGTGCTCAAAAGTTGTTAGAAATGCGCGGTGAGCAAAGATCATCATGATTCGCCTTCGACATTCAGCTATACAAAGTCTGTTTTGCATTTGCAAGCGATCAAATGTCATGTCTGGAAAACAAAGAGAGCTGTGGCAGCATGGCGTTGGTTTTTCCCATGCTTGATTTATCTACTGCGTGAGGAACATCCATTCAACCGTATGGATGCCGATGTAAGCTAAATAAACCTGGTTACGCAATACCAAACCTTATTTACAACATATTATAGGAACCAGTTTTACACAAAACGTATCCTGAGAGTCGTGAATAACCAAATTGATTTGTTTTACTTAAAACTATTTCAAGGTGGCCTCGACTCGTTTTCAAGTCGTTAACTCCTATTACTAATGGTATGCGATCGGTATCAAATTTTATAACGGATTTCTTTCAAATCTTCTCATGGTTCTTCATACTATGCCTTCTTGATCCTTAACAGTGAAATAATGATGGGCCGTGACAGTGGCTACATAAATCACTAATCTAAATAAATATTGAATAGGAGGAAATTATAGAGAATGTTTCCGTTGCCCGCATCTCAGATAAAGAGATATTCCTCTAGTTTAACCATCGGATGGAATTATGCGTCCGTCCAATGAATCTGATCATATATAAATCTTATAAGATCCGGAGGGCAATTTGTTCTTCTAAGTGCTTTAAGTTCCAGCAGATAATTGTATTAGGCACATTAAACCAGTTAAAACTACTGGCGTATACAAAGCGCAATAAATTGTTCCCAGTTGCCGTACCGTTTTAATCGAAGAGAGATAAGCTTATTCTACTTTCTTTAACCATCAGTTCCCCTTTATCTTAATTTTAATGTAATTTTCTCTTATGTTCAAATAGCTTTACTAAAGTTTGTTTAGATACTCTGTAAAAGTACCTATACATTTATATCAATGATAATATCCTTATTAAATAAACAAGGTAGATCAAATGCAGCGATATTTATCTAATAACTTTCTATACCGGACACGATGTTAATCTTTCAGTAACTATACCTAGTCGATAAAGTGACTGGCTTTTAAGTAGCTAGATCTTTAGATAACACTCACACCACATTTCAAACTAAGTTAATATGAATTCTAAGCTATTACTCTATTATGACCCAAGCCTGCTGCCAACTTCTCAAACGTCATATATTGAGGTTAAACAAAATGGTTTTATCAATGCCA
The DNA here is from genome assembly GCF_022581195.2 of Helicoverpa zea. Taxonomy (NCBI): domain Eukaryota; kingdom Metazoa; phylum Arthropoda; class Insecta; order Lepidoptera; family Noctuidae; genus Helicoverpa; species Helicoverpa zea. Next base: position 6,383,895 of record NC_061458.1, on the reverse strand, counting down.
GACAAGCATTATTCTTAACAGTGAAAGTTACATAATTTAAGCTGTTCCACATCCTCTAGGTTCCCAAATTATATCTAAACTGAATGAATATTCACTCCTCGTATGAGTAATGACATTTAGTAAGTCTGGACGTCTGAGCTGTCTATCATAATATACGATCTTGTTATCACATACGGGTCCTACGTGCTTAACAAGACATCATAAACGGGCAGACCAAACAGACGCACACATACTCGACTAGAGTACCTATCGGGAGTCTCGATGACATCATCCTGGGATACTCTTTTGTAATACATCGTTCAGGCGCTTTCCACGTTTCGATAAAGAGAAGATCAGATATTTATGTCTAGAGAGAGTTGGATGAGTGTTCCCGAAACGAGTTTGGCAAATGGTTTTCACTATTGTACTAAAGACATGTCACAAACATAGAACTGTCTGGATAGGTTTGGAAACATAGATAGGATTAGCAGTTAATTTCTCGCGCTATTCCACGGTCCCATAGGTTGTCCACACGTTTTATCACTTATTTTAAAAATTTTAACAACCAATCGATCAATCATTGCATTGCGTGTGAATGCAAACAAAGTACGAACGTTCATATCTGTCTAGGTGAATTAGCAGTAATAAGCGCAACTACACAATGCACTGAATATTATGTCCATGCAATACCTAGTCAGATAGATCTATGCCACAGGCTTCGGTGTCACCTTTCGTCCCCGATAGTGCCTTTCCTCGGTGTTGTTTTGCAGGCTATTGAATGACTGCAGTCGGTCCGTATTAAGCAAGTCTTCGTCGCGTAATCTGAGCCCCAGCTTAAATCTAACGGCTTTGTACCTAATGCTTTATGCCTGAATAAATTACGAAAAATAATATCTTTTAGAAAGGAGGGTTGGGAATCCAAGCGGCTTTAGTGTAACAGTGTACTTCATGTACCAGTACGTTTACAACTTCAACTACAGAATTTCGCAGTCCATATTCTTTTCAAAGAACTACCACCTCGATATTTTTTTGTTAAGTTCAAAACGTCAGTTGCGTTACAGTTTTATGATCGCACTCTTCAAATGGGTGAGGGTATAAAAACCACACTTGAGATATTCACAATTCACCCTCTCTTAAGTCATTGTGGGAACTTTTAGAAGCAACGGGGAAGCTGGGGTTTTTTGTCCCGTGTTCTAAGAATGCGTCCCAGGTAGCGGGGTACTAATGCGTGCTTTTGTATCCTAACTCGTTAGAAGATTTGCAATTGACCATCCTGTCTTTTATTCAAATATATTGTGATTGATAAAGAAGACAATAAAAAAATCTTCTAACTCTTAGTGCAGGAACCAATCAAGCTGTCTTAATTTGAGTAATTTATGACGTTATTAATAGGCTATCTTAAATAACCTGACTTGTCATGGATAACTTATGTTTCATGTTTCTCATGCAAATCATTGCAGAATTCTCATCAAAAGATAAATATTATGAGGTAGACGCATAACAATTATACTCACCATTATTTTTAAATGTGTCATATCATATGAGTATCTACTTACCTACAGTATATAATGCGTCTGTAAAGTCTATTTTAAATCTGATTCCTGAATGCAGTGAGGCTGTGACAATGACCTTTAGAAACCCACGCTAATTATACACACATCGACAACCGGTGCCAGACTAGTTAATGGCATGGCACGTTTCAACACAGCTACGCAATATAATAAAGTGCCTAATTTAACTACACTATGAATTAACTGGCATTAAATAGGAAATTTGTTTTGGAATTGCTAAAGAAGAACAATAAATGAATTCCGAGAACATTGAATCTCCCCGATGTGAAGATTCAATTAAATTAATTAGAGCCAACAGTTGTTTGCCGTACACAGTTTAATTGAACGTACGGAAAAAAGATTGAGAAGGCAGATTCAATTAACGTGCATCGATGCTTATGATGCAATAAGCGTACCGATTCGACGGCTATAAATTTTACGAACCCCTCTTGTTACCAGCATATGGTGCTATCGCTAATCTACTTAACTTACCCGATGTTCTTGCGAACGATTGTTGGATATATGTATGATGAACGGATTGGGCTAGCTATAAACCGATTGTTACAATATGAAACATTTCCTGTTTAAGTCGGTTCTTTCCACAACATGTTCCCGTACGACAGCTGAAGTTGATCATTCGTTAACTTCAATAAAGTGCCGACGAAAACAAATATCGAAGGTCCAACTACAAATATTTGCCATAGCTATAAAATCGGAAAAAAGATAGGATGAAATGGACGTCGCTTGGGACCTATAAAATCCTTGCTGGTGCGAGAAGCTTGAAAGCAAGGAAATAAAATCATAAAACGCAATCTCTCCTTTTTCTTCGTATCTGGTATATGGCCGTTTTGTTTAGTGTGTATTTTAATTTGATTCGGTTGTAACCACAGCAACTTAACATAGATCCTCTTTCCTTCCCCTCTCTGACATTGTTACTATTGACGAGGGTCCGAGGTATTCCGCAAGGTTTCGATGCAATTTGTTTCAAGTTAATACGATACGGACCATCAATACTTAATCGGATCTACATTCATTAATCCTTCAACTAAATATTTGTTTGGTTAGGATTGAAAAGAAATCATAAAACCCTAGTGGACAACGCCAATTATTGAGGTATAAGTAATTATCCCATTTAGGTCTTTAATTAGGTTCAAGTTTACGAAAAAATAACTAAGGTGAGAACAAAGTAGATGTAATAAGGAAAACAAACACGTGGCTCTATTCATTTTTAATAAGACATTCCCATATTTTTTACTTATCTCTTGGCGTGACTCCGACAAACTAAGCACCTAGTTAATATTAGATGAAGCCCGTAAAACGTAGGGGCGCTGGCAGCTGATCGGAAGTCCTGCCCTTTGTTCGACTTTCAACCACACTTTTTGTAGTTTTAGGAAGGAAGGAAGTCGAGAATTTTACAAAATCGATATCTTCGTTAATTTTGACACTAAAAAGAGCTAATAGTTGTACATTTTCGTATGTAGATAGTACAGTACGCCTTTTATATATTGTTATTTCTCTTCATGCTCACGATTTTTGTGTCCTACGCTCCATTGTCCCTTACGAAATATCCGCATTTTTTATCCAGACAAAGAGGGAAAGCTTCCATTATTCTGAATATTTTTGGGTACAATGGTGGACCGCGCACGGCGCATGCGCAGCGTGTGATCCATTGCCGACAAGATCGATTGTGCGCGATATACAGGGAGGCGGTTATTTTAAATTGTCGGCTTTGTCGGACACAATGCGAATATAAATGAACTACACACCTAGACTATTTTTTACCTTTTATAAACTACATCCTGCCCTTCCCAATACATCGTTCTGTTCCGTTCATTAACTATTTTTGTCTAATGATTTATTACAATATCCTCTTTACTAGACCTGTATTCGATTTTACAAAAAAAAAAAACGGTTTTGTTGCATGTTGCTTTATAGCTCTTCACAGCATGCTGACGGTTTGCATACTGTTAGAGATGTAAGCTTATTAATCTATTTCAAATCAACATGAAACTTAGTCACGTGTTTGCAGTTGTTAATTAATTAATTGCTTTACCTCCGAGTTCCCGTGGCATGGAAGTGGCACGAGGCATCGCTGTGCTCGGCTCGAGTCGACAGCTACACAACCTCGTCAGTTTTGCGGCTTCTGCAAATAGCGTTTATGGTTCCCCACAAACTTTGTTCAGCGGAAATATTGAAATAGGTATTCTAAGAATCAATCTACCGACTGTTAATCAGAATATTGAGCACGACTGACCTTGACTCATTCTGAGACTACAAAACTTTCGTTCATATTTTTTTCCCAACAAGGACAAGTTTTGAATATTTTTTTTTTACACGCTTTTTATTAGCTTCACCTGTATGTTTGTATGTTTGTAACCGACTTCTTTGGGCGCGATTTTGACCCACTTTAAACGGCCAGATTTCGTTCAAACTTTGTAGATTTATTGAGGACCGATGACAATACACTAATTTGATAAAATTATTCCATTTTAACCGACTTTCCAAAAAGGAGGAGGTTACACATACACATCGATTACTCCGAGGTTTATAGACCGATCTACGTGATTCTTTTTTTGTTCGACTCGGAATAGCTGCCAGTTGGTCCCATAGTCATCAGGTCAGGATCTGATGATGGAAACCCTGAGAAATCGAGGGCAACCTTCGAAAGTTGTAGGCATACATAGGGTAAAAACTTGACACTCAGGTGTACCCCTAAAAGCACTATTCAACTGTGAAGATTTGGAGCTGACCTGATGATGGAGACCAGAGAGGGTCCAGGGAACTCGACAACTGAATATGTAAACTACCTCGTGTTTGGGCTTAAATTATTTGTATTGACAAGACCTTTGCAACAGTGAAGGTTTGGAGCTGACCTGATGATGGAGACCAGAGAAAGTCGAGGGAACTCGACAACTGAATATGTAAACCTCGTGTTTGGGCTTAAATCATTTGTATTGACAAAACCTATGCAACAGTGAAGGTTGGGAGCTGACCTGATGATGGAGACCAGAGAAAGTCGAGGGAACTCGACAACTGAGTAAATAAACAAATAAACTGAATACGTAAAATACCTCGTTTGGACTTATATTCTTTGTATTGATGAGAACTTCCCACTTGTATGGATAGTGACAACTATTCGTAATATCACCCGTGTCGTCACGTTACGCACCAAATCCTCAACCATCAAGAGACCAACATCCAAAATATGTATTTTACCCGTAGTTAAATAAGCTTTATGTTTTACGCATGTTATTTTAGAAGAAATTTACACTTTACATATGTTTAAAATCAAGTAAGTATACAACAAATATTTACTACTTTACTTTTAGATCAAATGTACAAAATCACAATATTGTTAAATTGTCTTTCCATATCTATGTTAATTATTTTAAGATAATATTGTTATTCATATTTAAACTTTGTTAGTATAAGGTCAAATTGTTATATTTATTATGAATATATTCATTGTCTAAGAGTCATAATGTGTAAATTTTGTTCGAATTTAATGTACCTATACAGTACAAGTGCAAATTATGTAGTTCAAATGTTTTTAAGTATAGTTCATCCTTAGTTCATTTTCGCCCACCAAGGACGTTCCTTCAGTAACGTCCTTGGTGGGCGGTATGTTTGCGACTAACATTTGAATGCTTCCTACTCGCTCGATAGATGGCGTTGTCGCGTTTCAATGCGCGCTATGGTTTCGTTACAAGCGATACTCTAAGACAAAATGTTTTTTTTGTAAGACTTTAATATACCAGCCTAGAACAGTGCACAGAGGAGGTTTTATTTATCATCACCCCATCTTGTGTACTAGTAGGTCAGCAGATCACCTAGTAGCTTAGCTAGGAAACAACAGTCGATAAGGCAGGACTCGTTGTTAATTTTTATTTCCAATAATTATCTTTAGCCGTTTTCTCTAATATTGTAAAATTTTTGTATACTAAAGAGAATTTTAATTCTACAAAACAAATAATAGTTTAAAAAAAAACTAAATCTACTTTAAAAAAAAAAAACAAACTAAAAAACAGAAAATGCAAAATATCTTGATTCCTTTAACTAACAAGGCTATAATACTAAAAATAGTTGCCAAAATAAGGCGAAAAATTTTTTTAGATCGTAAAGCACTCTCTGATGCTTTGCATCACGAGTCGTGCAATAGTTTGAAATTAAAAAGCTATTATAAATAATCCAAACTAAAAAGTAGAAAATAAATAATAGTTTTAAAAAAACTAAAAAACACGCTTTTTATAGAAAACCGAACTAAAAAATAGCAAATAAATTTTAATGAATTTAAATTAAGAAAATAGTGTTCAAAATTTCAATGAATATAAATTAATAATAGTGTGAATACAAAAAAAAATATTTAAAAAAGCGTGGGGTGCATGGTGTCAATAGTTATAAATATTTTATTGACAGATATGAGTAGAGTGATTTTCATTTCGATATGACCTTAAAAAGCACCCCACGCTTTTTTAAATATTTTTTTTGTATTCACACTATTGAGACGTAAAATACTTTCTTTTTTGAAGACAGCATAGCATAATTTTATTACACTAAGTTACAAGTACTCTAAGAAGTGAACTATAAAAATGGCCACTTCAAAGAGAGGTGCATGTTATGTAAACGAGTCTCGGTTGGAGCTAATTACTTTCGTTGTTCATATACCAAGCGTGAGCTCGCGGCATTGATGTTCAAACGGAGAACGTGCGCAAACATGGAGAACAGTTCTCCATAAACACAAACGTTTTCAGAGCAACTCTCAAATCAATCATGTTAACCTTATCGACACGGTTCCGTTGCAAGCTCATTAGCAATGTCGGTGTGTCCGCGCATCACGGACCATGGTGCCACATACTGCCCGGGTAGAACAAGTACTGCCAATATGGGCAAAACAAGCCTGCTCTCATCCATATTGCAGGCTCTCGTTCGATCAGTTCATTTATATTGCAAGCGGATGTACTTTGCAGCTTTCGTGAACTACATCGTTAGCTGGTCGTTTAACATTCCTTACCTACTACCAAAAACCTGAGCAGATCCAAGAAAGATTACTTTCCTCGTACAATAATCTCGATCTACAATGCCGAGGAACGCCGAACAAATTGAATTGATTTCGAATGGTCCAACGGGCTGTGGTGCCTTTATTATATGGCATGACTTGTCTGTTAACTGGATAGCCTCGCTCATGTCATGTTTCATCTCGTGCTACATGGTATTCGAGGCCCATGGGGAGTCTTTTAGAATTTAATAAAAGAAAACAGACATAGATTTACAATGGCTTGTGCGTACCCATTGAACGTACGAACGCTTAAACAAAAGTATTGTTCAATAGAAACTGATAGACGTTCACACGTTTTATTACTAAGTTCGGCCATTCAGAGAATGCGTTCCTGACACGTCGCGATTGAACTGACGACGTAACTTTGCAATGGCGTTGCAGTTACGATAAAAATATTTTTGCTGGTTGTTTACCGTTTTAACAATTGAGGAGCATTAAAACAACATTATTATATCAATAATCAATGAATGTTATAATTTTGTGCCAAACTGAGTGTCAAATAACTTGGTAAACAATATTTTTCTAAATCTATACTGCGCTATTACAAGGTTATGTCAGCGGTTTATATTTTGTAGTGCTGTGCTAAAAATAACAGGCAAGTATCGTAATCTGTTCTTATACAGTTATAATATAAAATAATACGTTTTGATTTTCTTTTTAAGAATTGGAAAATAATGGACTATAAGACTTAATTATAACGTTTATGAAATATAAAAATAAAACTATGACCAAACCGCATTTTTATACTTAGATTAAAAATGGTAACCCAAAATGGCGTTATGGGCCGCCATTTTGTGACGCTAAAACAGTCGTCCGTTGTCGTTTCGTGCGCATAGACCACGTTTTTCAAGTGTTTTCGATCTGTTTTTATTTGATTACCCGGCTTTTGTTAGACCGAGATATCAGGATTGATTCTGTTATTGATAATAATATAATTATACATGTAGGCGAAGATGATGATGAAGACACCACCTCCTCAAGCAAATCGGAGTCTGATTAATATTCTGTTCGCACATTCAATTCAATGTACTTGTAACAAAGAATAAATAAAACAATTTTATTATATGAATATTACCTTTTTTTGGTTTCCACTTAAATAACTAAAATATAAAACAAATGATTCCGCCAATTTAAAACGAAAATAATCTTAAAATAATGCGGCGGTTCATTTTGAAGGAACGGTAACGAACTCAGTGTTATGTTGTGCCCATCACTAGTCGTGACTAACTGATAGGTGTCAGGAACGCATTCTCTGAACGGCCGAAGTATAAACAGTAATGTCAGCATCATTGATTGGAAACTATATAATCCTGAAATGAATTGATTGCATGTGCATGACATAAATCCATTTGAAATAAACCTAATTGCATTCGCTCCACAGCGCAAATGGTTGACGTGAATCATACAGATAAAGCAGTGTTTCAGTCGGGTGACAGCATAAAAATAATGGTGAAAATAACTGATCGCCGACGTATTATTTAGATAAGGAAACCACGACCATGCGATAATAGCCGCTTATAAAGGTGTGCTGTGATGCAGCTACAATAATTATTTCCATTATGACGAACAATTATTATCTTTCAGCGCTGCCATTTAACATTTTTTTGTGTTCCTTCCAAACCATTGTGTAGCCATCAAAATTCCACTGTACTTAATTTTATGCCAAGTAGATATTAATCGGATCTAGCAACCAAAGTCACGGTGGTAACTAAGAATAAAGTAGTCGTTTTGAATTAATCCAAAAGTTATTATAAGCAAAAAAAAAGTATCCGTAAGTTTTTAACAGTTGCAGATGCTATTTATAATTTTATTATGAATAAAGCTGTTTTGTTGAAGTTACTAGTACTACTTAATTAGCGATAACATTTAACACACAAACGGAATAGTACGAGACCCAATAAGAAACTATGCAAAGTTATCACTTACACTGTTACAGCATGCACTCAGTAAATCAAGAAAGTGATTACAGTCATCGTAAGTAGTCTGGTAATTGCATCTGGAGCGGTAATTACAGTTTTGCTCACAGTAACTGCAATCAAGCGCATATTATAATAAGTTTTTACGAAGTGTTCAGCAAATACGACTGATTTGCGATATTTGCCCTAGGTACGCCTCATTAATTTGTTACGTCATCGGGTACCGGAGATCATGTAACAGATGATTTATTTCGCAGCGGCAGTGGAAGCTAGCCGGGTAGGTGAACGAACCCTGTCACCGCGCCACGTCGTATTACAGGTTTCGGCACTTCGGCAGAAGATTTTGTACCCAACGCGCATATTGACCGTTTATGGGCATGAAACCTTATAGTGCGTTCATTCATTACAAACCGGCTGAGATAAAATGACTAGGTTACATCCATAAAGGTACAATTGAATGGGATTCGAGGAACGGATTGCATAAGCTGTGAATGTTGTGTGATATATAACCACAATTCGATTTCGAAGTATCATGAATTCACACTTCGAATGCATGACTGTTGTAAAGAACGATTAAACTGTTATTTATAGTGCTATGATCTTCGATTTACACATTTTACTTGTGTGATTTGAAATGTAGTGCTATGAATTTACAGCTTTTGATTTGACTCTTCAGCTATAATAATGAGAGGAATCTTGTTTTAGACTGTATCTCTAATGGATTTTCTAACTTTCTAGAATGTAAATCAAACATGACGTAAACTAATCTTATCGTTTCCACACTTAGCTTGGTTACCAAAAAACGTTATTTATACCGGTAATCCCTGTAACAACGAGCAGCTGCTAGTTCAACAATCAGTGCCAGCTTACCCACCAAATTATTAAAAGCCATAAAACGAGTCTTATAGAAGGGTGAGCCACCCCTATTTGTCGATTTACGTGTCGTGTTTGGAACTCGCATGAGCGTTTATTATTTTGAGACAGGCAAGGTATTCCATCGATTTTTCAAATCGCATGCATGCATTTCGATCACGTGCATCATCAATTTATTAAAATAACTTTAACAACACACTTTGTATCATTTTATATGGCATCAAAGTCCATTGTATGGGGTTGAGTGATGGTTGGTTCATAAAATAAATGATAAATACGACGGACCCTAATTTCTGAAAAAAACATATTGTACAGGATGCTATTTCGGTTCCTAGAGAAGCGTGTGGCGTGTAATATCTGTATAATACTAATATTCCATGAATACTAATGGAAGCAGGAGTCCTTAGCAATTGCATTTAAATCGATTCTTGACAACCCCCTTGAAAGTTACATCATCGACCGTTAAAGGCAGGTTGGCGCGCAAATGTCCACGCTTGCTGAGACCTCGGCGTGTACTTTGTCGCTTGCAACCGGTTGCATTGTGTAGCGACCGTTAGTCGCCCACCTGCGGGAACGTTGCCCACTGAACCGAGAGCGACGTGTGTCGTGTGTCCAGACACGTGGAGCCCAACCTTAATAGCTTACGTTTGCATAATAGCTAGTTACTTCGAGTTGAAAAAATGTTACCGGGATACCACCGCGCGGCAATTATACACCGAGATGAATGTTACGACTTCTCTGTCTTTAAAACAGTTGATAATTTCATAATTACTCCAATTAATCTTTTTACAGCAACAGATGTCGGCACTATTTGCGCAATTATGAAGCTTTTTAACAGCTGCGTTTGTAAAAGTCAAATGTTTATACACGCGCAATACATTTCGTAATTTAAGATTACACAATGTCACTTTTAATTAAATATTTATAGAACGCGCCATTACATCGCGATGCATCCGCTATTTATCGTAAGTCAAACAGCATGTGAGATAACCGATATCGATTCGTGACCGATCGCATTACGACATAGACACTCGATACTTTGACACCTAGCCACCGGCTGCGACTGTTTGTTTAACGATTATCTTATAAACTCTGTCTCAGTTTGACCCAGTTCCTAGTAGTGATGACTCGATATTGAAATACCGATAACTGAATTGTTCGAACTGACAAAAATAAAACAAATATCGATTGTTAAATGATCTGAGAGAGTCACAAATTACTTTGAGTCTTCTTTTTATGGACCTTGTAATCCTTTAAGCTAAATTGGAAAATATAAGCCACAAAATTGTGAGATGATATAATGATATTCAAATATTTTAGTGTCAAAAGACATCAAGTATTCTTACTTACACCAAAATTGTCAAAAGCCGAAACCTGCTTGATCTATGAAAACTTATATTACTTTAAGTAGGTTTCTACTTAAATTATTTCGTATCTACTACCGTCGTTGGAACACCGCCATCATTACTTAGCTGGTCCCAGTATTTTCCGAAACATTAATATAATGTTTTCCTCTCGCCGCCTGCGCCCCTTATCTCGTCCTGTAAATGTGAAGGAGCGATTTCGACGACAGTTTTTGTTTACGAATGTTTCCTACCATAAATTGCAAAGTACAATGACCCGGAAACATTCCAGCATTCAGTGAGGTCTAGATTTAGAAAAGCAATTTATCAGACACAAAAACTCTTATTGAGTTATGTTAATAAGAACTTTAATGTTTTTTTTTATTATCCTCTGAAATAATCGAGGCAAGAAACAACGTAATTGTGATGACTACGGCAATCTCATGATGCTTTTTACTGAATTCGTGTTAGTAATAAACCTTTATCAAGTTCTTTAGTTTAAAAATACGATGGACGTCAGTTTATTCGCATGATACAATACAAATTGCAGGAACATTTTATTGCAAGAACAAACAATTGGTCTGACGAATCGAATTTCAATTAAGGTGTGTTGTTTCTGTTACATTATTACATTGTTATTTTTTCGCTTACCTCATATTTCGCAATTATGTATTACCTACCGCATACAAAATTACGAATAATATGGTTTTGATTTCATTATTATCTCTGGATTGTAATGAAAGAAATTAATTGCATTTTCGTATAGATACATTTTCCTGCTTTAGTCGGATAGCCGACTTTCGATACTCCACGGAGATCTAGGTGAATATTGTAATGGTTACGATAATATTATGTTTAATCCAAACACAATAGGTCATCTACAATAAATAATTCCATGCTTATATCATTACTGTTTCTAATTTTCAATATAATTTCGTCTGAAATCATCGCTCGTATGTTTTGATTCACTGCCCTTCTGAAAACTATCGATAACCAAAATACTGAAGGCTCGTTCCACGAAGATGACATGGCATTAAACTAAGCCGACCAAGCCGACTTATTGTGATGTAAATAAGTTTGATCGTCATCATACAATGGGCGTGGGAGTGAGGGTGTGGGCAGACCGGCCCTTAGCTCAAATAAACAGAACATAGCACCCCGTATCTCGGTCTACCGCTGTTCACGCCTCGTAAATACAAATACTCCGTACCAATTTACAAAGATGTACCTAAATAAATTCGCTGTTTACTCGGATTAAATGAGGGCGAAACTGACGGTAAAACAGTCCTGATTCGGTTGGATTTTCAAATTTTTCACGATTTGAGGTACATATCTTTCTAATCCACCAGTATAGCTATCTCGGCTCTCTCTAAGGTGGTCGGTGTAAAGTTTCGAGCATGTATGCAGCCAGTGAAAGCAAACATTCAGTCAGCGTTCCACATAATGCATCTGTAGGGAGCGACACTTGACACCTTGGCCTTCATTACAGATCTTGACTCATACATGAAGCCGTCAGACTCGAACAAGAAAAATATTATTGTAATCATTACATGTGTGTTCGTCGCTGTTTCTTGGGTAGTTTAACACTTGACGTGTTCCTAAGATTTAAACATTACCACAGGAAATAAGACCTAATTCTTTCATTCAACTGAACACAATAGACCAGGAAAAATAAAATTTGAAACTGTGCTTATTCAATTGTGCCTTGCTCTGTAACAAAATGATGACTGCTGTAGTATATTATTCAGGATGAATACGTTTCATCGTTTTGATTTGTATTCGCCTTTCAAAGTATGAACTGCCACGCATCTCTTTGAATGCAATATGTGAATAATAAATCAATTCTACCGAGCAACACCGACTCAATTAAATTGAGTCGGTGTTGGTCAATTCGAAATCATGGTCAAGTTCGGTGACCTCTTGCTGATCGTCTTCTTAATGGACAAATTGACTTTTGTAAGGACTTCATTGCAGATGTTAAACGCATTAATGAAAGGAAAAGTTATTTAATCAAGCATCAGTATTTTGTAACGCAAATGTAGGTGAAAGATTACAATGAGTATAGTAGGTATCTTATCACGAAAATGTGTTTGCAGAAGTATGTAACTAACAAGATTAGATAACTTCTTTTTAAAGAATTATTTATCACTCAATAATTTTTTGGTGTTTTAAAAAGAAATTTGAACCACTTTATATTATCCTTGTATGAACTCACGTATGACAAATCTCGGCCAAATACCACAGATGATGTAAGTTAAAGTGCTTACGAGGTGTGGCGGTTTTTGTTTTATTTTTATTTTCACAGTTTACCGCTGCCTGTTGGTCTTAAAATGCTTTTACGTCATTACACAACATTATAGGTCCGTAATCGTCGCATCGTTGCAGATCTTGTTATTCAGGTTTCAGTTCTTCATTTAAGTCTATCAGTAGGTACTTAAATTGCTACTTATCATATAGTTTAAGTACTGAAACTGATCGTTGTATCGATTTAATCACAGGTGGATTAAATTGGGTCATTACAATGTCTTTTGTTAATGTAGAATCGGCTTATGAATAATGTAAGCGGTTCAAAATGACTTTATGATTCCAAATTGATGTAAGACAGTTTATGGCAGGGTTCATTGGTTAGTCACGTAGAAACTTAAGATCGTTTTTCATCGTAGGGTTCGTGTGTACAATTACATGGGTATTTTTAGTATTAGTGTGGCGTTTCCGTACAGTTATGTGCGTGGGCACTCGAGAGGTCAGACGCATGTCGACGACAGACCTTTTCCAATACTCCTACGCACGAATTATAAAAATATAACCTCTTAACTGTGATTGTAAATTGAATTCTACTGAAGGACTGTTTATTTTAAGTCGAGATGACATCAGATATCTAAATGCCTAAACTATCATAGACCAAGTTAAACAACGACAGTCAGTAAAAAATTATCAAGACCAATATTTATTTTTTAAGATAAAAAACATATTTCAGTATTAAGTTAAACAAAGCGAACTGCCGCAAGTTTCAAAATATGAGGTAAATTCATCATGAGAAAAAACTATTTGGAACCTGTCACCATTCTTTCCAGCGATCCAATTTGTCTTAACAACAAACGATAGATTGTTACGGAAACCAATTCCAAATGTTTATTTATAACTCTCCAACATAATGGAAAGTGTAATTTCTTTGAAAATTACAAATTTCGTGTGTGGCACCCTAAATAGTAACAAAAATAGCCCAAACACGCTTCGTAAGATAATCAAAGCTCATGACACTACACGTGGAAGGTGTGAACCGAAGTAAAGCATACTTTCACGCCCTTCATTAAGAGTAATTTTATTTTTAGCTTAAAACCTCTAAACAATAATAAATACGTCTTTACTTTCTAATGAGAGCGCTACAAACAAATACATGTGCTACTGTTAAAATGTTCTTTCAAGGTGCACTTAAGGATTGTTATTACAAGCGAATGGACTACTTAAACCAATGTTTTAATTAAGAGATATCGTCGGTTTTCAAATATGTACATATTTTAATTACACCTGTTAACTGAAGCTATGGTTTTAACTTTGAGTACAATTAAGCCCTTAAAGCAAACTAGTTGACCATTTCATTCCACTGAAATCTTGCCTTTGTAAATCTTAACAAATAATATACTTTCATTCATTAAATACGAAATATGACAAGGGCACAGAAGATAATTTTAATGCTGTAGAACAATCGGCACATAAAGAAAATCCAACTCAATAATTAGCAAATGTTAATCATCTTAAAAGATTTTAAGATAAACAATCATATAAATTCACTGCTCCAAATCGAAGTAAAAATAAACGCCAGACGGTTTGCTTGCATATTCAGATAATTCTCTTTATACACACGAAAATAGACACTCCATTCATAATAAGAACTCCGACGATAAGTACCTATCTCGGTATCCTTGTCCTAAAGACGCTCGGAACATTCATAAATCAACTTCGATAAGACAAAAATATTTTAGGGCGATTCCACCGACGCTGAACAAGTCTACTCACAGTAATCTAGAGTACACACGCCTACGCGGCCCAAACCGGCTTCACCTCGACTTTCTGTCTTTTGGCTTTACATTTTTGTACCGCGTTCCCTCTTCAACAGATCGGATATAGAAACCAGATACGGTGCGGCGCTATTGAGGACTTAATAGTTGAATTAGAGTAACTGGATAGGATTGATTTGAATTTGAAAACCATTCGCATTTAAATAGCTTGCCTTTTTAGTAGCCACAACTTATTAATTATTGAGGTGTGGTAGTACACTGTCAATTAAACCAAGGTTTATGGTCACCAGTCTGATCTTATATGGCACTCTCAGCATCAGTTGCTTGACTTTTATTGTTAGCTTGATTGGATAGTTTAATGTTTTTGACTGTGAATCTGCCCATAAAAATAGGGGCTTCCACCAAGAAATTCTCCATGATAATAGATAGGTACAACTTTGTAGGCTTGATAAATACAATATGCTGCAAGGATATTCATAATTTACTTATCTACAAGAATTGACTAACATTGGTTGGTTCTATTACCAAAGTATCTACCACAATAATAATAGAAGCGATGCTGGCGTGTTCAGTAACCATAATACACTTCCATGTTTATAATAGCACCTCTAGAAGCACAGACGCAGCCGGCGCCTGCGGCTCTCACGTCACAACAAAACAAACACCCACCGCGATCCTATCGTCCAAACGAACTTGAACCCAATGGTTCACTTAACCATTTAAGGCTAGACGCCGCATTCACATTGCAACACATTATCCTGTCACGTACTATCACACCGACTATAAAACTTTTGTTTTCATGCACACTTTTACTTTTTTATTTTTAGACGAAATCGTCTGAGCATTTCAGGGAGGCCGATATGTGATACACCTTCAAACAGTTACTCGTGTGACTGCTGAAAGAAGCTGCATCATAATTACTTTACGACGTTTTCATCTGCTACCTATTGTTGGGTTCCATTCGTATGTTATGTCCTGTAGTTACTACCGATTTTAACAGAATTCGCTATTTACACAAGTAGTATAAACAATGTTATTGATGCAACAAAAAAATGTTCCCATGATCATGCCGTTTTGTCTTCATTATGATGTATAAGTACGTACGGAATGTTTGTCTTGCGTCAAATATAATCCAACCGCGTGCCGTTACCTGTAAGCTTACGGACGCCGACGTAACGGTGACACATTAGTCTACGTTACATGAACACGAAGACAAAGTGCTCAGCTAACTCGCGTTTCATGCTTTGAGTGAATAAAGTCAAGCTTTCGCTTGCCCTACGCGAGTAAGGTACAAGGAAACAATATTATAACATCGACCAACTTTACAACTCTTCCGCATTTGCTTTTGTTTGCCAACATAGCCATAACAGTGAATTATTAGAGAGCGAGAACTTGAGATAAATTGTTCTTCAAGTGCCTCCTTTAGTTAATTTATTTGTTTTTCCCTTGCAAAGTGATGCGTTTTATGCGTTGTTCGCCACGGTTAATGGCATAGTAAAACTCAATCGACGGAACACCGCCGGGGGCAAACGTACAAGTACAAGTAATCTGAAATTTCCCAAACATCCGAGCCTTCGAAGATGTTGATTACAGAAAATCATAATTCTCAAAAATTACCGACATTTTCGCAGCAGGCGATTTATCCCACTTAACTCAACTGAAATTATGAATTGGGTTAAATATCATCTAAACTTAAATTTCTTCTAATATAACTGCCAGAAGTAACCGTCCGGAAAATAAACAACCTCCTTTAGGATTCTAGGGACGATTCCCCATTTCGGAGTTGGGGAGATTCGGAGCCAGAGGCAGTGACATGTCCCGGGATCTGCTATATTGAATTCAAGTTATGATTAGGAAAGTTTCTGGCGCGTTTCTTCAATAAATACGTACAGTATTAAGTTTAACAGTTCTCGGTATATCTACGTGACAACGTCTGCAATTATATGAAAACTTTACCGACGTGATCACATTAGGGTATTGTATTCATTTTCCCGTTCATTTTATGCTCAGATTTCTCTATTTTAACGATAATGAAAGCGGTTAACCATTTAATTAGCTGCCTTTAGTCTCTATGCAACAATAAACTGAATTAATTTAGTTGTAACAGTGATTAAAGGCAATTTATTGAGTTATTATTTTCTCGCTGACTGACGCGAGGTTATATAGTGAAAGCGTTATTAAACTTGACAGATGGATAAACCAAATCAGGATAAAAATAGCGTAATATTTTTATTACTTACTTATCATTTAAAAAGGTCTCTCAAACACATGTCAGTTCTAGTTATAGATGCATTGCGCTTCCCCATATGGCTTGTGGTTATTCATGGACATTATTATCAACCCTCGTAAAATAGAAGATAATAATGAAATTGCATTTACGATTGCAATAAAATTGCATTGTTTGACAGCTTAATTAAAACTGTAAATAGGCACTTTATTTGCAGTATATCATATAACATGGTTTGTAAACGTGTCTGTAATCTATGCAAGGATCAAACACAAGATCAAATTATCTTCATAAATTTCGAAAGTTTTTTTACATCTAGCTACGTTGTTAGTAGAGCGAAAAGGTCTCGAAGGTCCTTTTTTTTAAATACTTAATGCCATAAATCTATTCGCATTGCATTTTATTATAATTGAAGAATTATGTTACAAACGCAATTAGGGGAGTCATTTTTGGGAGAAAAACTTGTAAGCATACAAAAGGATGACCATGTGTGTACATGAAATACGAGAAAAATACAGAATCCAAATTGTGCTAAGCGGACAGATGATAAAGTGTATTGTGCTTAGCGAATAATAAACAGATCAGTCTACACAATAACGTTTATATTTCGTCGCTTTTTATTACAACAGCTGCCACAAACACGTGCCATGATTTTAGTGTAACAATATAAATTCTGAACGCAGGACTCCGCGTTACTTAATTAATTTAATTTCGTTGACGCTTAATAAATTTAAATACGTCACAACATCTAAATAATTTTGAAACATTAATCAGCTCGTTTCAAAAATTAGAAGCTAATTACCAAAACACGTTTTGTAATCCCACTAATTCTATTAGTGCAGTTTAAAAGGATGTTAATGCGTAAGTTTTTTTTATTTAATTTAGTGTGTTCGTGATGTGCGGGCTCATCCTTATTCACGCTTGTTCGCTTCGGTCAGTTGGGCACGCTTGAAATTACCGATGACTTCACTGGGGCACTTACTATCGACGTTTTACCTCACTTTACCGTCCTGACGGGTTGTCGTAACCAGATCGTATCGTCTGTGAGTGCTGGCTTTTTTCGTGTATATGACCATAAAAGTCTTCTTTAAGAAAGTTACTGGAACAATTTCACTTAATAATACATAATGAATACATATGAAGAAATCACGTGTTCGCAATTAAGTAACTTTATTTAGTTGACAATTTGTTTCGAACACGTGCGGATGTAACCGCAGAAATAAAACGTTTAGGATGTAATAATGATCCTTTCATCGAATAAATCCCCTCGGCTGTATACAATAGTAATCACAGCATAATAACTTTAATGTAATTGTAATTTAACGCACGGGGCGGTGCATTAGTGGCTTGGATGTTATCATGCTTATCATTTTAAAATAGCATTTTGATATACGCCAGATGTCGTTTCACCTCCCCCATGCACCACTGACGCCATTGTATAAAAGCGTACCTACATCATGAATGCAACTTTCGAATACATAATTTTTGTACTTAATTTTTTGTTCAAAATTCATTAGGCACTTTTTTCTCTGGTTAGAATATTTATTTAGAATTTAAATATATTAAACCGAGTAGGCAGGTGAACATCATAAAAGCCAAATCAGTATCAATGTCCAAATCTGTCACAGTTCGCAAGCATCTGCATCCAATGTGTGAGCGAACATCTGGTGAACAAAAGCGCGATCGCAACGCGAGCCCTTAGCTTCGTGACCTACAGTGCGCCGGCCATTATTATCTAACAACGGCCCTCGTTTAATTAGGGCCTATTCACTTATCGTTGCATTCCTATTCTGATCGGTTTACATTTTCACGCCCGAGTGCGCGAGCGCCACAATGCGCCATTGATAGATGATTAGAATTAAATGTAATTGTATTCTGCGTCCGTAGTTTTAATGGATAGTTGTAAAACATTCCAATTACATAATCAAAACGTTCTCCATCGCAATTTACATTCTCTACGCCGCGAATCCGGATCGTGCATTGCTTCATCGTTACGGTGTGCAAAAAAGAAACAACAATTAACTCTCAACATAAAAATAACCTACCGCGGTATTTTAACCTCGCCCAATCGTAAATCATAAATATTCTCGCATGGCTTCACAATCGAATTTGTTAGCATTTTTCAATTATCCATTATTGACCACAATGGCCGATCTTATTGGCCTTTTCGCAGTCGTAAACAATTTGTAAAGGGATCTATCCCAAAATTCTTCAAACGAAATTATGCTCTAATGGCAGTGGGATAAGTAACACTGAGTTATTGTTAAAAGCGATCCCGCAGCCCTTTTACATTTAGCGTGGTCAACCTACTTGAATGTTTCGATTGTTGCCGCCTGCATACTGAAATTATTCTTATAACCGCTACAACAATAAAGTGGCCATATAATCTTTATACGTAGAGTTCCCTAGTAGAGTTGTATTTTGTAACAGTGTGGTTAATGTAATTATTTTTATTTTCAGGTAAGTACATTTTGCTTATACGTTCTTAAACATCACGGGGTAAGTTAAACTAAATGTATTATAATGATGCAGCGTTCTGAGCGTAGATCTTCATCATCATCACAGCGCCAACCTTTTTTCCTTAAAACATTGTTTTCTTTTGGCACAGCCAGGCGCCCATTCATCATGTCTCGCTCATAAATGCTCCCATCCATTCTCATAATTTATTCAAGCAAAGCAAACCTCGTCCTACAAGTATAGCAAAATGTGACTTCATGAAGTTTTGTTACTACTAGAACTAGAAGAAGTTAAGGAAACTTATGAGATAGGACAAGTTTTGTAGTATTTTTGCTTCGTTTCTCAGAAGTTCTTGATATGTTCTTAATAGGAACGAGCTGACTGGATTACGAATTCGTTGAGTTTAATTAAGGTCTGGCTATCTACTGACCTTTCATTTGTGCAGATGGGGCAAGCGACTTTATTGCGAAACAAATTGCCCCTTGCAGATCCTTGTTAGCTGCTTAGTGCGAGTATTTTCCCCAATGATAGTTAAGCAGAAACGATGTTATATGTTTTCCTACTGATATTATACTGTATTATTTTATTAAAGAAATAGTCACCCATCGCAAATATGTTAACGAAGAACGGGAAATAAATACTTATCATATTTATATCTTACATTTGAACTTGGAAGTAATACTGAGTATAAAATATCACTGTATCTTATAAGATTCATTATCTCAAATTTATTTCATTTTATCGTGGGTCTAACAGTCTAAAGAATAAATTCACCGTGTAAAAAATATCGTAGGCTTATCTTAAAGCCACATCAATGTTAGTCACGAATGGCGGCGTGACTGAAAGGGTTCGGCCGAAGCGCTAGTTATCTGTTACTGGATACTGAACTACAATGTAAACAAGATTCTGTAACCTCTCAAAATCAAATTAAAGTTTAAAAAAACTAAAACTTATTTTTAGAAACCATATAATGAGAATTTACACAGAATCTGATGGACATACAAAAAAGTGAAGCAACGTTAAATTTTAATTAAAAAACCATTGTTCGTACTGACCTCGAGTTTGCTTTATGAATTCTCTTGTGAGCTGTGCCCCTCGATGATCAAATTTTTACGAATTTAATTAAGACCCATCGCATAGTCGACGAAACATTTTATATCGCATCCTCATACTACTGTAAATGTTTAGAAGTTTAACGGATTTTTAATATTTACACTTGTTTACATAGTTAATGGATACGTAATTTCGCTTGTAGCTGACGAATCTTACGTAGATAGCGTAAATGCGTAGCCCGGTACCAAACCATGATCTTTGAATCTGCGAGAGCTCATCAAGGCGAAACCGCTCTGCAAACACGTCACTTAAACGATTTGTGATGTCGGCTTCTTATTAAGATGATCTGCCACGACCTCGATGAGACATTACGTATATTATTACCATCTCAATTTAATTTTCAAGACCTTAATGAATAAGGCCTTAAAATTTATTTTTATAGCGCATGGGTATTACCATTATGTACAACATTGTGATTATGTATTACATACTGATCTCAATCAAATATATGCTACGAACAGATAAATTCTTAAATGCTTAGAGTACAATAAAACTTACGTTGCGTTAAACACGAATATTTAGTACAAAATTTTGTTCAATTATCGTTTTCGTGTCACAAATTAAGTAATTTTTGTGTGATCTGACACTAATACGGAATTAATTAATGGTTTAATTTCGTCGTCCACACTCGTTCGTCCAGTCATCGCTGCCTAATTACGAGGCTTTTTAATTAAAATCGAGCATTGCATAAAGTTTGACATTTCGTTCACGTTCTGTTTTGAAGCGTAATTCTTATATTTTTCCGTATGGATAACTTTGTAGGCATATAGTGCCTAAATGGTCTCAGTCCTCACTTTTGTTGAACAACAATCCGGACGCGAAAGTGCCCTCGACAGAGGATGTAGTCGAGCCGGATAATGTTGAATTACAAGTAACTTCCTGCCATAATGAGACGACGAGTTTAAGAATTTTCTCATATTCCTTGAACTTAAATTTTATTGCAGGCCCAATTTTGACATTATTTTCAAAACTATCTTTCTCATCAATGTGTAGACCTACATTTATATGTAAATTGAATTAGATTACAAACGGACTCCGGCATTTACATACTGCAGTAGAGATTAAAATAACGTCTTAAATTTCTGTCAAACGATGCCTGCCCACTTCTCACTTATACAAAAACTTGGGATGGCCCCATTTCGCTAGCAATTGTCCACGGTCGAGGGTCCAATTATGCACATTAGTCTACAACGGCTCTTGTTGAAAAGGATTTTCCAATTAGGGGCTCTTGTAAATTAATGGCCAGGCTAACACTGGTTGAACATTTCCTTATCCCGGCATTTCATCTTCCTGAAACAAGAATAGACTTATCTTTTCCTTTTAAAAAATTCGCAGTCGCATGCTGCTCTGAATATTTTGATAATATCGGACTGAACCGCGTAGCTGACAGTTTGTCCCAAACATAATTTATTATCCATTCTCTGTAACTACAAGTAGGTGTGCAGCCAAGCAAACTTGCAAACCATGATCACATAAATCACAGCATTGTTTTGGCGTATCTATATGACAAAGGGTAACGAAAGCGAGGCTTCTCAAACATTTCCAACATATTGCTGAGATATATCGCCAATGTTTGTCGTGCAAACGCTATTAAAATGAAATACAGGATATCAAGCTGGTTTAAATGAATCGTAGGATATTAAACGCAAGTCATTAATACGTTGGAAAGTTAAAATGATTTCTATAAACTGGTGGTAAGGAGTTACGAACAAGATAGACGCCCCGCCATGCGAGGACGGCACTCGGCACGGCATTTAGAACAATAGGACCATAACTTAGGTAAGTGAAAAGCTAGCGTTGACAAGGGTAATGTCCTGAAGCTATTTGTGTTTCGCCTTTATCTGCTTTAAAAGAGCATATGGTAACATTGAGATGATGAAACCATCAGTTTTATTGTATTGTAAGCTTTTGAGTCTTAAATGGATCAAAACGAGATCTTTGTTGTAAATACCATTTAGTTAGAAGTTCAACTTATTTATTTCGAACCAAAATCTAGATAGGCCTATCTACATAATAATATGTTAATTTTGTACATATCTTTCAAGGGAAAGAATGAGACCAAACCTTTCCAGACCTTCTATGTATTTTCATTCTCACATTTAAGTTTGTTACATAGCCAAGCCAAGTAAACCTCTAGTTAAGCCCTTAAGGAGCTCCTGAGCACGAAGTTTTGTCCACGTGCCAAGAACTTGTCGGTGTCATCATATTGAATTGCCCATTTAAATCAGTTTAAATGTTCACGCGTTTGAAGTAATGTGAACGAAGAGTAACAAAAACAGTCCCGGAACCCGGAATAAACATTATTGTTGGGTGAAGGCAGATACCACAAATCATTACAAGCGTGACCAGCGGACGTGAAAGAATTTTAGATGGCTCTGTCAATTAATAAGGCCTCTAAGGTCAGGCAGTTGCGCCACTCATCGTATTTTTTAAGGAAAAAAACGTATAAAATTGCTTGTATTTCAGTCCAGATACACGGTTTATTTTTTGCTATATAGATATGGGTACCAATAAAATATTAGAATAAAACGTGTACTAAATAAAGAAAACGCTAGTTGCTGAGAAATTTAACGAGGCTACAAGTTTTCTTGAGAAGATTATATTTTTTACAGTCTTAACTTTATTCTGGTTGCAATAAAATATGTACATCGTAAGTGATTTAAAAGAATGGTTCCTTTTATATATTAGGTAGCTAGATTCTGATAGCACAATAGTAAACAAAAGTTTAAGCTATGTTCTGACTCATATGCAAGCACATTTTTCTCAAGTTATTCAAGCATGAAACGTGCCTAGAAAGTCCACCTGCTGAAATTACAATACAAACATTGTTTGTTTACTTAAAACCGGGAGTCACGTTCTCCGCTCTACTACACACCAACGTACGGGATTGTTTATTCTAGCTATATAAATAATGCGATATAAAATTTCAATAACAATTTAACATGACTGGATTTAATACTTGTATACTTCTGTCATGTGTTTATTGTGTACTGAAATGGCTAAATAAATAAATAAATATGTCCAGAAACGTGGCGAACGTGTAGTTTAAATATCTTCGTCTTTAAAATGCGTGCTCAATGAAAATGCACATAAAAGATGCATTAAGATCTAACTAATGTTTATGTCTTGCAAGCACAGAACAAAATAAGGTGCGCCGTTTCCTGGTGCGACATGATATAGCGCGGCTTTGAATTACTGACTATTCCTGGAAGTATGTAAATCTGAGAATAGTCAGATAACTGACAGAAGCTAATGTGCTTTGCTGCCGTACACCACGATACGCCCTGAAGATACAATTTCCATGTGCACAATGTTGCATTTGGTGCGACATTAATTAGAAAACAAATGTGACAGATGCAAATAATGCCGCGTTGGCCCCCGTGTGCACCTAAAGGTGTTACCCACAGCGCATCGTTGCTTTAATTGCACAAATTAATGTGATTAATGTTGTTCAACCAGAATACGTAGAAACTGTTTATCAGATAAGTGAGATTTAATCACGGGATATAAACTCACTTTCACTACAGGAAAACGCGATATGGTCCTTCGCAGTTCTTACTATATACTTCATTTATTGCCACCAGGCTGCAAAATATTGAAACGCAGAGATGTCTTGCACCTTATCCTAAACTATTGGAAACAATTGAAACACCTTTTCTTATTCCGTTCGAATCGAATGCCGAAACCCCGGAAAAAAGTGACCCCTATTATGCAAATTGTGCTAACTTAAGAAAAGGCCTTACACTGTTATGAAGCAAGTTTCCTTACCCATTTCATAAGTTAGGAGATCGCTTTAAGCGCACTTGGCGCTTTTCTAAAATTAGGTGTATGTTTGTACGCTCCGTATAGCAACGTTTATTACTTCCTTTCCAAGCACTTGTTAATTAATATCCATTCGTCGATTTTTATTTGTATTATATTAGCTATTCATTTTACAAACAACGTCCGTGATATGGGTATGTAAAATGACTACGTATATCAGGTGAATAACCTGACATATGCACGCATGTTGCCGGTAAAGAAAATTTCATTTATTTCTGCATTTTCCTGTTTTTACTAAAAATGCAATGCCTGAGTTGCTTAATTATACCTATTGTATTTGTAATGCTCTGCTACTAGTACTTATTTCAATTATTGAAATACTCAAGGCATGTAGGTGGCAATAGTAATTTTTGCGTAAGACCACTAGTTACGTTTACATACCTACGTAACAGAAAAAATAACACGGAGCTATAAAAACAAACCGGTTGTTCGAATGTAAATACATGTGATAATAATTGGCATAGTGCCAATAAAATTCATATTAAAATATTACAAGGCCGATTTTTTACTAACCGACATAAGCTTGTTTTAAGTGGATCATGTTCATTTTGGATATTATCTGCTAATGGACCAATTATTCGATGTTTAACACATAATAAGAAACCTTGATTATTTTACTAATATCCCTGACCATTCCACAAGAGTCGGAATTCATTCCAGTGACTGTTACAGTATGATGAATTAAAGCTGCTTGACCAATGATAGCGCTGGCACTAATCTCTGAGCATCGGAATTTCAATGAGGCTGTTTAAGACTTGAACTTAATTTATGGAAGGAGGTACTGAGCTTGTGTTGACCTTGGCATCGCTACGCCAAATGTTGGCCGAATGACCTCGCATGGATCAAGCCACGATGGTCTTTAGTCACGCCACTCGTGACAGCCAACAATACAAACTCGTAGTAGGTAGGTATAGACTAAGGAAGTCGAACTCAAAACCATTTTGTTATGGTACTTACTTAATTATTTGAGCCACTTGTTTTTAAAGCTGAACTAACAAGCGAATCGGGTTTTGGAATTGGAAATTGTATTATTTGTTTCGTTTGTCTATCTTCAGCAGTAACACAACCATACTTCACAGACACACCACATATATTTGTATGAAGTATATATACATATATGTATATCTATGTATATCTACCTACTGATAACACAATACGACATCGTGGTTGTTTCACCGGCAAGGTAAGGCCAACGTGGTTTAAAAAGTATGTGGATTTTTTAAGTAATAATGTAAAGTTCATTCCTATCAAGAATGCTCTGTTAAACCTGATTTAGAATTCTAGACTAGGTTTATTCAACATTCTTTGCACTAGGCAAAGCTGAAGTCATTTCTGCAAACTGAACGTATTTTCTCTATCTCTGACTTCCAGTTATTTAATAAAACAAAATATAATTAACAAGATTACACGGTTAACTTTCGATAAATGCCAGTTCTTCAATGTTAAGATTGTGAACGGCATGGAAAGTTTTCCATTTATGGAATGTTGTCATCTCAAAGAAATAGTCTGAAAAAAAAGAGAATTTTAAATGATCTCGAATTTACAATTACTTATGTTGCAATTTTACAAAAAAAAAAAAAAATAAGTGACTTAAAGAAAACTTTCTTAAAGTTAATTGACAGTGACTATGCCTACAAGCATTGTTCAAAGCAATTTATTTTATTCATAATACTTTAGCGTGGGACTTCAATAATGAAAGGAATTGTCGGGAAATTACGTTGAAGATTGCGTGAACATAAAGAATTTGTTTCACAAAATGGCACTGCAAATATTTGGGACAAATCCTGCGTTCGACTTATCTGCGAACCCACGCCCTGTAAAAGCCGTAAACAAAAAAAACTCGACAGATAAGCGTGACCCACGCTATACTGTAGTCCTGCTTAATTGATTGGTAAATATACACTTAGCCATAGAATCTATATGCAGATCATTACAGGGTTATTATGCTTTTCAATTTTTAGAATCTAAGGGTCACTTGCACTTTAGTCTAAGCTTTCATATAGAAAATACCAATGCAGATTATTTCAAATATAGTATCCTGTAATCATCCAGCAGCTCGTAAAAGTAAATTAATCTATGTTCTAGCAGACTTTACACGATCATTTCGCATACTCGGCTTATGAGTCTTGTAAGACTTAATATTGCATATTAAAAACAACACCCGGGCTTTTAACTTGGTCAATAATAACTTGGACTCAGCTTTGATCTATAATAAAGATGTTTATTGCCTTATGCAGCTTCTCTTATGTTTCTCGATTTCTGTAGTATATTCAATGCGTAATAAAATTCGTTTTATGTTAAACCTCTATTAAGATATCGTACTAGACCCCACAACCCGTAACCTACTTCTTCCAAAATAGTACCATTTCGCTAACGACCAAAATGGTTTTATGAATCACTTCCCACAGAACACTTAGCTTATTAAAGGTCTATTCTACGGTGAGAAACCTTGAATCATGATCATTTTAACTGGTAAAGTACTAACTCAGTACACTAGTTGAATCCCACGCGTATGACTCACGCACTTAGACGGTTCACAGACGAACAAACGAACAAACTTAGTTTGCAAATAACTGTGAATGGATATGGATAAGTTGTATAATCAAGTGTGGGAGACACAAACAAAATAAACAACATTATCTAATCACAGAACTGAGGCCATCAAATCAAATAATACAACTAGCAACTCTAACAAGGCAAGTTGTATACGAATTTAAGATTAAAGCTCTCTGGAATGTTAAGTACTTTAGTTGAGAAAAACTAACTTTGCATGTCAACTGGAAAGCCTGTAAAATCGTGAGATGAACAAGATTAGAGTGAGCGTTACTGGCAGTAATAAGAACAAGTTAGCTGAGTTTGTTCAAGATTGCCATCAAACGGACCCACCAAGGATTGTCCTACATTACTAAATGCCTTTAATTTCCTGTACTAACAATTATCTCTTTAACATTTGACCGCTTTCTTTACGAGTACAAAGAGTAATTATAATTACGAAACTTCCCGTTTGTTTCCTGTGTAATGGTGACTCATTAAATTTTCATCGTGGTACCTATATGAAATTTTGTGGTATTTATATGAAAGTTTTCTGAAAACCATCGAATTAATTGGCGTGAATATAATTATTGTGCGGCATAAATATGCATGTAACTTCTGTTATGCCTTGTCGAGCATTAACACTGATTGACGTACAATATTTCCACGTTGATAAATTCGTTGTACCTATGATAGGCTCACGTTAGTCGTGTGAACGCAGCATTCTTTGCCGTCACAATTAACACACCTGAACCGCCAAGTATTGTGTCCTAGAGCAGTCAGTTCTCGTTAGACAAGCATCCAGCCGACTGGAACATCTCACCGGTACCTACAATTCCATCCGAATACAAGCTACGTCATAAAGTTCACATTGTATGAGAATACTACCCAGACCTACTTTGACATATGCGTAATATTCTCGATCGGACAGATGCAATGTAGCCGACAACCTCAAGGCTAGAACCCTGCCGTGAAATAAAATGTACACTTCGCTTCATGCGACTGAAACATAAACGAGTTGACAGGCAAAAAGAATCTCCACGCAGCCGCCAACACCACACCAAACCAGATTAATTTCTCATTTCACTTCAATTCCGTGTACATTTCTGCTTCAAATTAATATTTCTCTATTCAGTTTCTGTTTTCGTTTCATTTGCATGGGCACACAATGGCAAGTCGTCACAGTGAATGAATTTTCAATTTTGAGCTAGATTACAAGCGCGGTAACTTACCTGTGAGATTCTATGGTTGGCCAATTCCTGGCAGCAATAAAGTAGTTGAATTGTCGTAAAGTTGGGAACTGCTTTCGTTATTACAGTCGCCTGTATAAAGGCATAACATGATAGGATCTAACATCTTTTGAAATGAGCTCTGCCAAGCGGTCGGCTTCGTTAATTCAATCACGACTACAAATTAACTGCATGCCTCACCCGACCTACCTATTGAACCCGAATACATACATAAATATACAGTACATCTGTGTCTACATTGTGTAAACGACAGACAGACATTCTGTATTCACAACATGTTTGTGTTGTAGAAAGTTATGCTATAATGCAGTTTTAATATACCTTTTAATTAATTTTTCATTATACTAATTTAGAAAGTTTTGTATACCTCATACATATACCTACTATAAACCCTATATAACAACAAAAACAAACTCCAATGTGCTATAAAATGAAAATCTCAAGATGATTGTAAAACACCTCGGGGGCGTACAATAGGACTTTGAATACGATAGGCCCATAATAGTTGATTGTTAGAGTACTATTGGTCGGCGTTCATCTCTTCTATCCGCAGAGAATTGGAAAAAGTGTTTTATTGGAAGAGAAAAATAACTTGGTAAACCAAGAAAGAGTACACAAAGATAGCTCTTATAGCAAAGGTTTTTTTTTATTATTGAAGGACATTTTAAAATCCAATAAAAGCAGATTGAAAATAAAAATTTACAGTATTTAAGGAAAAGGTTCAGACACAAACTAATATTAGGAACCAACAGTCACTAAAGGCTTTTACGCCAGCTAAGCAACATTTCACGCAGGTGTCAAACCCTAAAACTGCAAATACCGTATCGTTTGCACAGTTCGCATCCATAAGTGTCGTACAAGGAACAAAGGGGCTTTCGTACCGACACCTCTTGACATGGAAAGGCTTTTTTGCCATTCGCGATAAGGAACAGTTACCGAGAGCCCGATATTGCAAAGATTGACTGCCAGTGCGCCAACGTTTTGTTCCTTGAAAGCATGGCCGTCGACTGACGCCTATTATTAACATAGTCGATCCTTGCGAGTGCAGAGGGTTATAAAATGCACAATTTTATTTGTATGTTTACAATCGTAGCCTATGCATTAGAAAGTTAGAATGCTATATTTCGCGAGAGCGCAGTTTATGGCTTTTGTACTAAACTTTTGTTTGATATGTATTGGTGAGTTTGATATTGCATTCCAGAGTTTAAAACCGGTCGAATGCATTTGATTCCTCATATAAATGTAGCCCATCGTGGGGGCTTCGTAATATGTTCCCGTTAAGTTCGGTTCTCATTGGTTGATTAATATTCGTTCTTGTAGATAATTAATTTTATTGGACTTGATCACTATAACACGAATGATTGTTATTTCCAAAAGTCTGAGTTATTTAAAGTATTTTTAACGATACAATTTCTTAGCAGCTGCGTATTCTGAGGGGTCTCGCGAACTGCGTCTTTACTTGAACAGAGCGCCTGAGAATTCTATTTGGTAAGAAAGATCCGACGGACGAAAAATTACGAAAAACGAATAGATCTAATGTAAGCGAATACTTTTCGTTAATTAGAGTTGTAACAATTTAATTGCTTTCATGGTGTATCCGTTTATTTAAACAGCGCTAAACGAAAATTGTGCAGACCGCGGTTTTATTCACGTAAATCAAGCCGACCTCAAATTACTGTCCATAAAACTGTCAAGTTCACTTGCTGTTTATATTCCGTATATTCGTGATGCGATCAATTTTCTTCACCAATGGCTTCATTCAGCCGACGATATTGAAATACTTTATTTATCATATTGATAGGTGGTCTGTTTACATTTATTTGAATATTCAATACGAGGTAGGGCACATAATTAAGTTTTAACCCGTAGAAATGCGGCGGCGGACCACACAGGTGATTCCCGGCGCCCGAAGCTAGTCGTGAACTATAAGTCGCCGTGGCCACCTATACTACCTCTCCTACTATAAACTTTTGCACTTCCAATCTCACTACGAAGCTATAAACTGATTTTATTTGTTGTTGAATTGCTTTTACAGCTTAATTCCCGCGAAAACTATTCGTTATTCAGCTACTATTTTTGTAGTAAGACCTATTTTAAAACGAAAGAAATTGTAAAAAAATACACGTAATCTGCTTGAACCCTTGTCGCTTTTTCTTGGCAGATTGAGCAGGGTTAAGAATTTTCTGGCATTGTTATGTGGAGTATCGTTTCAAATACTTCGTATTAATCTATGTAACTGATAGAAACAAATAAAATATAATTGCAAAGTAAGAAGATTAATTAAGCTTAGTTAACAAGGCAAGGGGAAAACATAGTTGTAACACTATTTCTCATATCACAATAAGAAAAAAGCTTGTAAAGACAGTCAACGGATTCAGTATATCACGTTACTGTAATACGAGTTCTTCATAGATGTACCGCTTTCGGGAAACCTGTACCTGCTATATACAGGGCTTGACCGCTAGTTGCCGGAAGCTTGCACCTTGTCTGTGTCGTGGTCACGAGATTGACAGCCCTAGCCAAAGGCGGACTTGGCGAATGCTCGACCG
This sequence comes from Helicoverpa zea, assembly GCF_022581195.2. Classification (NCBI taxonomy): domain Eukaryota; kingdom Metazoa; phylum Arthropoda; class Insecta; order Lepidoptera; family Noctuidae; genus Helicoverpa; species Helicoverpa zea. The sequence goes on along the minus strand of NC_061458.1, from coordinate 6,353,209 downwards.
CAGCCCGAGTGCCACTTCCTTGTGAAATACCACACTTCTCTAACGTTTCTTGTCATTGTATGCGAGTGTACACAAGTATTTAGCATAAAGCTCGGCTCATCGCGCCTACATTACGTTTCGAAGCGACAGATATGTAAATGAGCGAACCTCAGCGACGTAATCTAAATAAATCAGTGAATTGCTTATTCTTCATGGTTGCATTTAACCTTACACCTGTTGCATTTGATCGTTGAGAGGATTAAAGGTCCCGAGAAAAATCCAAATCCTTTTAACACCTAGGTGTAAATACAGGTCCGAGAAGAAACTCCTCTTAATCTTATCATAGCGATGCTGCTGTAAAATTTTAATGAGGTGGACCCTAGCCTCGGAGTCAGTCCCGCTAATCGAACCAAAGCTTACAGTTACCTTGTGGATAGTGTGGATATAAAATGCAAACTAAATACATATTCAATGTCTGTTTACATTATAGAAAGGCAGCCTAACGGGACAATAAATAAATTTTATTCTATTCTTCTTAATTTTGCATAAATGATTACCTACTTCCAGAATCAGGTTATCATCGATTGATACGGATCGAACAGCTTGATTTTATTCCCTCTCATTTTAAGTTAGAATAGTCTAGTAATGTGTTTTTAGTGAGTGCTTGAAGGGTATCATAAATGATTTATGTCGTTTTAACAGTTCCACATTTACCTTGTAGTTAACTTTTAAGATTGCCCATTATCGATGGCTATTAAATCAGAATGAGGTTTATTTGGTTCTCGATGACCTATCTTGTAAAGAGTCTCAAAACTTAAGAAAAGGAAGAAATAAGAAACACTTCTCCATTGTTTTTCGTGGTACCTATGTATCGTACCTAGATGATATCTTTCAGCGAGGACCAAGCTATGAGCACTTCGCGGAAACTAAGTTGCTTTGCTTTTAGATGAAGTTTCGAACTAGAAATAGGTATCTCGAAATAGATTTAGTTGCAAATTAAACTAAAGCAAGTACCTATCAACCTAAATCTGAACTTGACTGAACGTAATGTTCAGTAACGTTCTGTTAATATTCAGCTGTAACATACGTCAGTGACTTTATCTCACCATTTCAAGTACAGCATGCAAATGCTCACCCACATCGCTATCTTTCGTCAATGAACCACAACGTTTTCCAGTGAAATAAATCGCTCTTCATACCAGTGTCCTGATTTGGCGAAACGGCTACTGTAACAGGCTCGTTACTTGGTGATTTATTAAAACATTGTACTCGGAACTACGGGCTGTATGAATGTGAATGCACCGTTGCACGCCGTGCTCAGTTACCCGTAATGTATTCGAAATAAAAGTTGTAAGAGATTGCTGAATAAAATGTCTATGAAAAGAGCTAGAGATTGGGGGCCATTTTTAGGCCATTGTTACGAAGATAACAATTGAACATCTATTCGGAAGTAGATAGAAAGCTGCGTAGTGAACGTTCATATTTCAGTACCACTGGAAAATAAACGTTTTTAGGTAATAAATTATAATACATGCCACGCAGAAAATTAATCATAATCCTGAGTGACACTAAGCACCATTGCTAAGCACGTACCTCCATATATTTAATCTTAAAGGTTCGTGTTTGGTTACAAAATCCGTTTCGCGTTTATAATTAATTTTCCAGTTAGCCATTTGCTAATTAAATTATTTAGGATTTTGTGATCTTTGTAAAGTTTATTTATTCATTTAATCAAGACATATTTACAACAGACCTTTTAAATGTAATAATCATATTAAATTCAATCATTTGCCTTTTAGTTTTGAAGCCAATTTTGTAAATACCAATACAACGTTAAAATCGTCTAAGAAAATAATCAATACATAGCAAAACAGTGGCTAGACGCCAGCGAGCGTTCCTCATTTTTCATGCATAGATATCTGAAAATGGGCTGCCAAAGTACCCACATAAAATAGTTTTAAACTATCACTACGGCACATGAAAGGGTTACATAATTTCGATCAAAACGCTTTTGTGAATGAATACCAACGAAACGGTAATGAATACGAGGAAGCTACACAGAGTCGGTATCAGACCGTAACGCAAATAGGTTAACAACCTTGATTTGTGTACTTGTTGAATGACTATGAGCTTGTTGCACAAACTTGCTGTAACCACACGCTTGTGAAATATTGCCTGTACCTATGATAGATTAAACGACACTCAATCCCCTGTGTGTAACATACCGTCTTTGGCTCGTTTTTAACCTCATGTAAAGCTACTGTTCAGTTAAAACATAATTTCGATTTGACATTAATTGCATCGTTATACGAAGCTAATATGTGTCAATGACTAGCTTAAGTGCTTTGATTGTAGTTGACTCTTCAATAGAATTATTCAATGTTCACGTGACTTGTGACCGACATTTAACAGCGATCAAAAAGAAACCACGAGCTCTTGAAGAGATTTCCAAGAAATCTCTGCGAAACAGACTTGGGAAAACTGTAGATAATAAAAGGAATAAGATCGTTAGTAAGAATGTTTTTGTTTTGAGTATAACAAGGCAAGTCGCTATCGGAATTGCCTATTACGTTTTGAAATCGTATGTCGGAAACTCAATATCATTTTGATTGTAGAAACGTTTGAAGGAGCAATCGTTTGATAACGTTACGTTTTTCGATATCCTGGTGTAATCTTCCGTAGGTAATCGACGCTGATTTAATGTTTCATCAAGAATGGTTGGGCAATAGAGCTTGGTATAGCCTATTGACGATGACCATACATTGCACTCATTCAACCATGTTTATGAGAAACGTGCATCTTGTTCTGCGTTTTAATTAGTCCACAAAGTAAACGGTGCCGACATGATTAGGTCAATCGATGGCGATCAAACATTTTTCATGTGGTTATTTTAAGAGTTCCTGTAATGCTTTTGATGTGTTCTCTTGCATGTACTCCTGTTACATCTGGTTTGACAAATGCATTTAAACAGATGGACTTGCAGTAAATGTTACGACAGGCAAGTTACGAACGAAGAAAGAAGAAAGTGTAATTTATTATTCTTAGAAATGAACGCCACCTAAAAATACATTTGTGTTTACCCTCTGAAAATCGTGTTCTAAAATTTTCCCATAATTTTTGTGGAATTCAACTTCTCAAACATTATTGTACTAACTTCTCAAACACAAGTAAATGTTTTTCTTAGACTTGGACTTTCCCTTCGGAACGGTAAATACACGATAACAATTTCTCAATTGGTTTCCAAACCCAAACATTGGACCAGACACACCGTCGAAGACGTTAAAAAGCGGAGGTGTTGAGTATATGAAGGTTCATTGTTTGGCCCTGTGTCAAACAACGTCTGCCATCGGCACTTCAAAGCGCCTAGTGTTTGGGCTGTGTTTAAACAGGCGATACCGCTAATGCAATGTTCGCGGTTCTATGTCCAACATGGTATTTACTGCCTGGATAGCGGACTCTGTAAATTAGACTAGTACATTCTCCGCGATGTTGGTAGTCGTTGTTATCTCGCTGTGGCTTGCAAAAACACTTTTACTATCGCGTTAAAAAGCCTACGAAACAATTCGAAGACCTTATCTCTTTCCAGTCGTATTCCGCTTACGTGATAATTTTTTTTTACACGGTTCCTTGTGAATTTTCGTCGTAGCAAAGTGCCAACAAATAATCGTAAAAGCAGTGAACAAACAGCTTTACGGTTCGTTTATGTTGCGGTTATCTGCACGAGGCTGTCTCCTTTAATGCTTCAGATATCTGGCTCTCGGTGTTTACCGCAACCTATGCCCTCATTCTAATAACTTAGTACTATCTCTTTCTTTGATTTTTACACGAACAACATAAATTAGCTATCAAAAGTTTACTGTTATAATTTACCGTTTGTTTACTGTTTCTAAATTATAGTCTAGATAGTCCTAAATTGATAGGAAAAAAGCTATTTAATTTATCGTAAAAAATGAGCTAGGTACAGTCGGTAAATAATTTTCATTTAATCTGATGTCAACATGTCAATCCATTTAGTTGTTGGTATAAAGTTTCCTATTAAACTCGTAACAAATCGACATGATTTATGTATGGATTACAAATTTATTGGTTCTATGAAAGTTTCTAGTACCAGTAAACCCCTGGGGCAGACGTCGTTGGCGATATCATACGTGTCGCACTGAAATGTTTTACTGCATGCATGAGATATGAGGGATAAATTATATGAATACATCAGTTGCTTTATATCATTCCAAAAAGATACATTTGATATTAGTAGCAAATAGGTTTATGAATGCTTTATTATCAGCCTATTTTATTACGCTACCCTATGTCTACTAGAATACATATTTTATAGTCGAATAAAATTGTTTTGCTACTCTAGGTCAGAGCTTATGAAAAAACAAATGGCAATCAGCGACAAAAAGCTTTCAAATTCATACGGTCACATTAATAACTTTAGCACAATACAAGATGTGTGAAGAAAATATCTCCAGAGTCCTGCATAAATGAATGAATTTGCCATTCATAACAATAGCTGTACCTTCGGCAAAACTATATCTCTTTGTAGCATTACTTAGCGCTATAACTATTAACGGCTTTCTGAGATGGAGTGAGCTATTAATTTGAGGTATAGACTTCCTGGAGACCGAAAGGTCATCGACTCGGCACACCTCGTGGGATGTTGGCAAGAAACTAGCCGCACCATACCGTAGTTCCCGGACGGCCGCGGAGATACAAAACACAAACACTGGAAACACGCATGGACCGTAAATAAATAATAAAAACTAAATAAGATATGACGGGTGTTAATTCCACGGACTTCATATTTCACGCTTGCGTGTATCGTGTACTTACAACGCTATATTAAACTGAACTTACAGCAAGTATGAAAGCTTTAAACTCCTTAATAAATAGATTTGGCTTTAGATATCGTGACAAACTTATATACTTACTGCATTACATAGCTGTAGCCAGTATATGTTTTATATTGGTATACTCATAGTCGGGTCATTTATCATAGTCATCAAATGCATTATGTAATTTCATATTCCTTAGAAGAAAATATATAATTCTGCTAACATTGAACCATAAATGATAACAAATTGCAAGCGTAGTATCCATATAGTTAAGTTTTTACTGTTACTGTTACTGTTGTTACTGTTACAGCCTTTTTATCGTCCCACTGCTGGGCACAGGCCTCCTCTCACATGGAGAAGGATTGAGCATTAATCACCACGCTTGCTCAATGCGGGTTGGTGATTACAGACTTTATAGTCCAGGTTTCCTCAAGATGTTTTCCTTCACCTTTATATCAGCCATTGGTGTCTAAGATATACTTAGAAAGTACATACAAACTTAGAAAAGTTGCATTGGTACTTGCCTGACCTGGAATCGAACCCACGCCTTCATACTCGAGAGGTTGGTTCTTTACCCACTAGGCCACCACGACTTTTTTACTATGTGAGCTATAAATATTTCTATAAAAGCAATAAATACGGTGCTTACTTGTTTACATAGCGTTATCGACAACTGCACAAATCGGAACTGCACGCAAATCCGCAGCTGCGTATTCTTATTCAATCTGCAGAATTAATTCAGCTGCTCGATCTTTCATGGATTTATTCCTCAAATATTCTAGACACTTAACTTAAACTTGAGTCCAATTTTGGATTGGGTAAATTTAGTTCTGCATATTCACAGCAATCATCGCTTCGGAAGCTACAGTGACTGATCAACCGTCTACGAGAATCTACAATTTGGTACAAAAGCAAACTTCCCACATTTTACAATTTTATATCCTCTACGTTTGCTGTCAAAGTTTTGCCAAATAGCTTTTCCAGGGATTTAAGATACCTGTTCTCTCCTGCGATGTTCCCAATTTTGTTTTATGATTGCCCATATGGGATCTTCTGCAATTCTGTAGTATATATTAGTTGCGTGATGCTTATTTCATGTTTAGAGGTACAGTGTGTACATAGGTACAATGGATTCATTGCATATTGATCGTGCTGATCTTTGGCAAAACTCGACGTCGATATATTCTCAGTTCTCCAGAATGAATTACTATTAGCAATTTAGTTACGTTAACGTTTATTTTGTTACCTAATACACAGTATTTCCTTGGTCTTCTATTGTTCGCTTAGAAATACCAGAAACATTTAACTCGCGTTACGACACACTTAAATGTCGAAGTCTAGAAATCTTCCACATATTTATTCTATCATTGTTGTATAACTCTTGCTCATACAACTCAACATATCTACGAGCTATTATGTATACTGCCCAAAAAATCTATAGTAAGTCATCGTAATTAAAGCTTTTCCAGACATTGGTATAGAACTACAATGTTAATGTTAAACAATACGCACTTTTATAATAAAATTGATCCGTCTGCGGTGAAGCCAAAAGAATGAAGGGTGACACACGAGTACATAAATGTAATACACGCGTACTTATCTACAATAAGTATTATAAAGGAAAATACATTCTGTTAATGAAATGTTATTTCCTTTCCGTGATGATTTCACGAATATTATAAAATTGTGACAATAACACTGGAAACATCAAATGACACCAGTTGAGAAGACAGGTGCGTTTTGATGGTCGGAACGTTAACGAAGAGTGGTTGAGCTCACACCACAACGCAACGGTACATGCGCTGTCTACTCCATACATTTCCTATTCATTTCAATCTATTCTCCGATGACGTGAATGCGGCGCACAGAAATAAGGACACGTCATTCAATACCATACCACAGAGCAATGTAAAGCAGCCTGCAGAATACTGTCACCCTTATCTATTCTCAACTTTATTCTTAAGACAATAAACAAGTGGACAACAGTAACATAACTTTGTAGCTACTGTGATCGTGATTGCTATTATGCAAACCAATATTCTTTAGGGGAAGCCGGACATTTACGCCGACTGGAAATTCAAATACGCCGCTGGCAAATAGATCTTGTTTTAGTTGGAACTGTGCACAGTGAACTAAATTGAAGAAGCACGAAGAATTGTTCGCACATCTAATTGTACCTACTGGTCGTAAAGTTATATTATGTTCTAAAAACGGCCGCACATTGCAGAAGCAGTTCCAACTTCGACACAAGGAGAAAATATTACGAGTTTCAACCACGCCCTCCATTGTGGTACAGGTCTCTTAAATTTATAACTTAAACGTTAACGAGCCTTTGATATTATCGCACTGTTGGCTCCTGACCACTTTAAATGCCAACAATAATCCTCTAAGCCGACAATAGCTTCTGTTGCAATTTCGTATTTAAACATTGAAGTTTCAAAACTTTCTTAACTTCTCTTTGTGGTAATTTAATTCAGGCATCGCATTAATTCCGCGTCATCAGGAAAGTTGCGCAAAAAATAAATTAGGCACAAATGATAAAAAACAACAAGGGAACATTACTCTCCCCTAATTCGGCTACGTAAAACTCGGCGATCCCTTTAATACCTGTTTACACATTTCTAGGTAATTTGTGTTTGGCTAATGTTGTACCATAGTCATTAGAACGCGTGGGTCGGGCCTCTCCGCGCATAATTATAATTCATTACCTTATTCCTTGTTATAACGCGTTTAACGTCGTTATTAAAATTTAATTTATTGAATGCGTATCACCAGTGACGGCAATATTAATTTTCTCGTATATGTGCAGATTAAATTACGCGAAAATACGGTGTCTTAACAAGGCATAGGCGTGGAAGAGTAAATTTCGCGGTCTTGAACCACTGTATATTTGTCTAGGTTTTCAAACATATTAGATGGAGATCTAAGCTTGGCAAACTACAGCAGTTTGTCATTCGAATCCTATGGGTTGTGTTGTGTGTACCACATAGTTATGTGAATAAATCAATTTTATACACGCTGGCGGATACCGCAGCGAATCACATTACATGCGGTCACTGACATCTTCCTGTATTGCATAAATTTTATAACGAAAACAGAAGGTCCAATTTGGTGACAAAATATTTTTGTATGAAAACAAATTATGTGTGCCTTTGTCCCAAAAACTTTCATATTCTTCATCCATCAATAATGTTCATCACTGAATTATGACGTAGGAGCAGTCGTCAATATATTGCCAAATGGATGTGACAAAATCTAGACACACGGCAGTGTGTCCGCCAAGTTCGAGCAAAAAAAAGCGACACACCGGCCGTGGGTTATATTACACGAACCATTTCGGGCCAAATTCGACCCCCCTATAACTCAAAATCTATTTTATTTACGCATATCAAATTTCTAGTATCTGCTGAGACCCCGTCACTTATCTAAAATACAAAATTTCATTAATATACCTATTGTAGGTCTTGAGATATTGATGTCAGAAAATCGCTATTTTTACTACCTATACACTCACTGACTGACTGACTCACTCACTCATCAAAAACCTAGACCACTTCCAATGGTCGTATTGACTTGAAATTTGGCATGGAGGTAGGTCTTTATGTCAAGGTAAAGGGAAAAATCTGAAAATGGCCAAGTGTGAGTCAGTTTCAAAATAATGAAGGTGTTATATACCCGGTGTAAATTTATACCCCTAAAGAACTAAAACGAACTAAATTTATGTATATTTATATAATATATCTTCGAATGGTCGTACCGATCTGAAATTCGTTACAAAGGTTTATATTTAGTCACAGTAAAGTAAAAATCTGAAAACGGCCAAGTGTGAGTCACTTTCGAAAATAACGAATGTGTAACTTTGATCCACGAACATAATATATGATAACATGTCATGTCAGTCAGTTGATAAATCTAGTCCATTTAGTTAATCTAGTTCATTTCTCTGTAAGAAGCATAGTGCATATTCAAAAATCTGAAAGATAGTATAAATGAGACATTTCCTTAACTAACTCAATCATAAGAAAAAAATAAAATAAACAACCTTACAAAAATAAATGAAATCCCATCCAAAACAAAAATGTGAAAGGCTGCCAAGTTCGATAATATGGGAATGCTTCGCCTATAGAAGAAGTGAGATCTGAATAAGTACCAAGTTCCATACACATACCTCAGTTAAAAATAGTTACTTTTTAATGATGTTACTTGGCAAGTTTTAATAGAAAATTATATACTTGATTCATTGCGTTTAGTAGGTTTATAACAAGGTGTGTGAAAACTTGCCAAGTAACATCATTAAAAAGTAACTATTTTTAACTGAGGTATGTGTATGGAACTTGGTACTTATTCAGATCTCACTTCTTCTATAGGCGAAGCATTCCCATATTATCGAACTTGGCAGCCTTTCACATTTTTGTTTTGGATGGGATACAATGTTACATGTATGTTTTAGACTTTGACCATGTTAATCATGCGATTTATAGAAGCCACATAAAACCGCAAACTTTCAGAATATTTTACTTGGAAGGGCTTAGCGTATAGCATATTGTATAAGGCGTCCTCGTGACTTCGCGTGTGATACAGTCTACACATTGAATCCTTAGGAATGCCAATAAATCACTTAGTTCTTTTCTGCGTAGCTAGACAAAATTGAATAAAGCTGAGCTATCCCGTGAAGTATCTATACATGTAGCGGCCAGACTAGCGGTATTAAAAACAATACCATATTTGTCAAGTGCTACTTTATCCGAGTCTTGTGAGAATGTTCAGTTATCTGAAGTGATTAGTTTTTTCCCCTGCGTTCCTATACCGCGGTGCCATCTGGAACCGGTCGCTATGCTTCCTGCTCATGATCCTTAAGCGGCACTATTCGTCATTCAACGCGTGTAATTTTCTCCGTACCATATGTTTTTGCGAATACTTTGAATGGTCGCAGTAAGAAGCGTCTAATCTTTATCGTCGACTGATTGGTCAGTGAACTTAACATTATTAAATTCATCAGTTATCTTCTACTGTAGACTGTCTACTAAGCCGTTTATCAAGAGATTGTATGTTGACGTCGCTTCACCTCTTTTCATGTTGCGATTATACGATTAAATTTAATCTGTCTTTTAACCAAACTACTTATAAAAACTACACAATAAGGCGATTTTTATTTTTCTTAAAATATTGTCTTGAAATACTGATAAATCGTGACTGTAAAATCCTTGGCACTCACTCAAAATGGATGAAACATTTTTGCTTGTATGGAATAGTCTCAAATAGAAAATGAACCCCGTTCGTAGCAACCACCAAGTATTATTCAGAGGTTATTTTGAATAGTATTTTATACCGCTTGAAATAAGTATAAAAAGATTCGTGTAAGTAATACAATTTTCAATCAGAAAATATAAGACGCAAGGTTTTCCTTTGTTCAATTTTCATAAAATAATTTGAATACATAAAAGAAGTAAAAACAGGAAACTTCAAAAAATGCAGGAGGTACCATGAGAATTCTTAATTTAAAGTAACTCTCGACTAGCTCATTCAGAATTCAGGAATGGGGCGTCATCTGGCGCTGTGATTTATACTTGGGACGCACTGAAAATCTATACCCCGTGCCGTTGTGTACAAACCGTAAAAATCCAATACCATTACACGTGGATTGTGCTGTGATTGGATTTTCGAAGCAAAATGCATTTTTTCGCTCCCTAATTGATAATACTCGTGCTTGATTAACTTTTCTGTGGGTATAGTTCATACCATGCGATCATTTACAAAATGACCTCGTTCGTAACGTATTATTTGTCAATCTTCACCAAGATGGTTATTTTGCGTGCCGTATTAAATTGATCTTGACATATGCTCGTTGATAATGAGATCGTCAAATATCATTCCGGGTTTTTTTTTTCAGTACCGGAATTTATTACGTCAAAGCTTTAATACAATAATGGTGGCATGATTCGCTCGCACGAACTCTAAATTACATGAGAGGCCAGGCAATAAGGTATAAAGTCATCGTTCATATTGTGAAAGACTTACATTATTCTATCGTTTTATTGAAATGGATCGGAGTTGATTGCATCCCCAGATAAAACTGCACCTTAATCGATTTGTTCTATTGATTTGATGGATTTGTTATCAGTTGTGATAGACTTCAACGAGTATTACCGACTTGTACATAAACAATCAAAGAGTGGATAAATTATACGTAGAACCGTTCAAATAATTTTCATTTGTTCTTTTAAAATCATTGCCTGTTCCTATTTTAAATTCCCTCTTTGGAATAGTATACTAAGCCATTAGCTAGTTATGCATGTATCACAGTACCTACCTGCTTCAATCGCTCAATAATAAATTGACCTTTATTGTGTCGTAAACTAGTAGTCACAGTACTCAAAGTTCCTAGTGCGCCGATAGCACTTTAAAATGTATTGGCAGGAATAAAATGGTTCTAGAATCTAGATGCGGATCGCGGGGTAATGCACCAATTGAAGGCCGCGTGAAGCACTAGTACTACTGCACAATAAATCCTTACAGAGAACGCCGCGTACGCACTATGTAATATTTATTGCTCTCACACTTCGTATCTAATAATTAAAACATATTTTAACGCAGCCGCCGCAGGTCGTAAAACGGAGGCTGAATATTACCTGTATTGTGAAGCTACTGTCTGTTTAATACGATGCAGAGAATATTACTTCCTCAAGTAACTTGTATACTGCGTAACTTTGTACTGCCTTTATTACCACATCAATAAAAATTTGCTTTTTAGATTTGTCATTGCATTTACAATCAGCAATTCCTGAAACATATTTCTTACTTTATGGACTGCTTCAAACGCTTTCATCCATTATTAAACACGTCGTTCGGATGTCCATCAATGACAACCGAAATTGTTCGCACCAACGAAGTGTATAAAAAATACAATCTTGAAATTTTCGAAGCCATCACCCTCGTACCACGCTGATGATCGAAAAAATGTTTGGGTCCATGCTCCGACCGATGCACAGTACCGGCGAACAGGGGTGATCCTGACCAGAGATACGTGCGGTGTTTACAAAGTCGCTTTTAACACGAGTACACCTTCATTCCATTTAAGTGGCATGTGGACTCAATGTTCGTGGGGATCAAAATAAAAACTACCTATTTACCGTGTGGAAGGTAATTATTGCATTTATTCATTGTTATTATCCTAATCGGATTTATCAGTTTTTCATATCGGAACCATTACCATATCTACAGACGACATGATGAAAAATAACTTTGAAAATTAGTTAAAAGGGGGCGGTAAAGTGCCAATTTTCGTTCCTTCCGAGTCATAAACCTTTCAGCTGGCATACCTGAACCTTCAATAAATCCGTCCAGTTAAAAATATTGCCTTCAAGATTCTATTGTATTTCCGTAGTCACCATTACTTTTTAGTAGTATCCGTTCGAATTCAAGGAGAGAAAGAACGTAGAACTGTCGATGGCGAGAAACAGTTGGGGCCAGGTTTAATGTTCTCGAACAAACTGATGAACGTGCCAATGGTATCCCCAGTCCCGTACTAAATCGTTGCTGCGGTAAAAATGTCCCGTTTATTGCTTGCCAGTAATTTGTACTTATTTCACAAACAATAGTAAACCTTTTTCATGTGTTCCAACTGTGAAATATCAACCGTTAAACGTTTTTCATCGTAAAATTTTATTACAGGTTAGTTAAAGATTTTCTTTAAATTGAACAAAATCTTTGGGTATTTATGATGTCTTTAAGCCATAGAAAGACGTACAAAAATTGAGGAATACAGAGATTTGTTTGGCAAGCTTGGCTGGTACAATGTAAGGGAAAGCCTACATTTGTGGCTGATATAACTCTCACATGTGACAAGTAATATTGGTATAAAACCCGACCCTCCCTTCCATCATAATAACGTATAATAGTATGCGGTCAACTTTAGGGAGCTTTAACTTTATGTTCGTAAGGAATTGTTTGCTCCTCATAGTGACAAAGCGTTTAGGTACCAAACCAACCCTGTTTGTAAAGAAAGTTTTAAATAAAGGTTTATGGCGGTCTTCTGAAACCAAATTAGACTAAAATTAATGATTGTTAAGTTAAAAGCCAGTATATGCTCTCACATATTGAATTGATAACAGAATTTAAATTAAGTAGCATATGTTAGCGTATTACCATACTAGGATCAGGGTTTATGGCGGGTCAAGATAAGTACACTCCAAATTGAATGTTTAGAGCCAACTCAGTGTCACAGGCAATTTTTTACAGACACCATTTTCGGTTTAAATATGTATGTACGTTGTCTTGCAGTTGTAGCAAAACTCGTTCCCTATATAAGATCCCGACTTTGCTCCAAACATGACCAGATATAAAGAGTTTTTCTCAAGGAAACTTCGCAGGAATGACAGCTTATAAATTTATGCAACGTCCTTATTTGCAAAAGAAACGCTATAGACTACAGCTGACATCAGCAATTCATGAAGCTCTCCCTTCTTCGATAAAGAAGTGAATATTCGTTTATTTGGAGCGTGCTATTATTTATCGCTGTGCTGGTACAAATTGTAAACATAGTTCCTTGTAGCTTTGAAGAAATAATATTTCTTTTTTGGGAACAAGATTGATGTTTCTTTCAATGGGCACTTAAAATTTTGTTACTATTAATGTCACAAACCTTGTCTACCTTGGCATTAACTGTTAGCGGTGTACCACTAACTGAAAGATTTATAATGAGACAGACGAGTAGAGACTACTTGAGACGATCTGCATTTGTTGTGATTCCCAGACGATCCCAAAATAGGTATGAACACGGAATGACTCATGCGTTATCTGTTTGGCGGAAAAATGCTATGTCCAGCAGATAATTGAAATTCTGTAGACAAACGTCTAACAGTAATTCATAATACTTAACGACGTTTATGAGTTAAATCAGAAGGAAAGTCGCCTAGCGCATATACGTGCTTTCCAAGCAGATTTTATGATTATAAAATGATTAGGATGTTACTTCTACCTGGTTTAAGATGCAATAAACTTTAATATTAACGCCCAGAGCTAGACGAAGGGTCCCCACGAGAAAACAGGCCACGCCGTAAAGATAAAAAAATAAAACGGAGTCTTGTGAAATCTTGCGCTTCTACCGTAATAAAAAAATAAATGCGGTACTTATTCTACCACGTTCCATATGATATGCACACTGCCTGCACGTAATTGGATACGTTGAGTAAAAGTACGTAGGCTTCAATTTAAATGAAAAAGGTTGCAATACCTTGCCCATGAAAATTTAATGCTTCTAAAGAAGCCTTGTCAGATTATAGCTCTTTAATCCCACACGTCCCACGAATCCTGTGGTTTTAATATTCAAGCCGTAGAAAGCCATCATGAAATTGTTAACAACGAAAACTTTAAAAATAGATATTATGTGAGTAATTGTATGGAAAGCAAACTCATGAACAACAATATTATATAGTGGTTATTGAGCTTCACTCCAAAAACTTGGCCTCTTGTGTACAGTTATAATAACAAAATTACTTCTTGCACCCATGAATATTGAACAAGCAATAAATCAATGAACCGGGCGACGGAATCATTAAAGGTATGCCGAAAACAAAGAAAGGGGATCTTTCGTATCCGCTGTTATATGAGGAGTTACGGATGAAAGCAGTCCAATTGCAAGGCATCGCGCCGTTTTACAAGTTTTATGCGATAAATTGTTACGGGTGGTTGCGTGCGAATTACCTCCACCAAGTTCATCGACATTTTATCTGAAATGAACTTGATCCACAGTTCCGTAGCGGAAAAACTAGAATATTATTTTGTATTCATGGCTAATATATTTTCATTGATTGTAGCTGTAATTTTATTCATTGGAAGAGAGGTCCTAGAAAAACTTTCTTTTTAGTGTACTTTTACAACCTGGTTGCACATTCCATACCCATCATATTCCATTTCACGAAACCAGTTTCACACAACTGGTTGCTTCTATACACTGATAAAGCGCCCTTGCAAGACCTTCTCAAAGTCGTGACCTCATAGGACCTTGCCTTTAGCGCAGTTTCTATACGCAGTGCAATAGTGTTACGTATGATGCATCAAGCCGCATCCAGTGTTTGACTTGGTTATCTACTATTCCTTGTCTTTAGTGCATTGATAGTGGTCATTTTATGAAAGCAATATATTCATATTGGAAAGTAATAAAGCTAGGCCTGACAAGTAATTTAAAAACTCAAATTTAAATAATCCATCGAATTGTTATCGATTAAGATTAAAATTACGATCCTTGATCTGGCATTGATATATGCTGCTATAATTTGTAAATAATAATAGCTATCATCATAGAGTATAAGATTTCACTTGTTTTACCGGCAATCGTAAATATGTGGGCACCGGTGCCCCCGCCACCCACGTAGTCCCTGCGCTCGCGCCGTCCCGCAGGGAGCCAAGGCCGGCTCACAATGGGCCCACTTTTGCAGTACTTATTGCGATCCAATACTATTCAATCTCACTATCTATTTTATATGGAACTAGTTTCCTGAGGCCATTTCCCTCATAGACTTTGCTGCTCACTGTATTGAATTTGCAATAAGATCTTAACTTTCACTAGATATTTTTTTCAATGAGTCAATATACTAAGAGCTGGTAAAGACGTTAGGCTGATGTATCGTTTCCATGAAGATGTGTGTACTGAATATAAAACTGAACAATAAGCCGTATTAAAAATAATAAATTACTTAATTCTCAGAATTGCCATTTTGCTGACTTATGGTAGGTACTGTATAAAAGTAGCCACGTAAAGAGGCCGGACTTCACCTTTGTATGCGGCATACATTATCAGACTACAATGACCAATGTCAGGCCATATGCAAACGCGTTCGTATGTCCACGGATCCACCACAGTTGAAAATTTATTCTCCCCACTGGCAGTCCTGCGGAATGTGCAACATTGCTGTCTTTGACCGTACAACCAACATTTCCACATACTTAAAATACGAGCTCCAATTCCACGATATTCACAAACGGGTTTCGTGAGAACTTTTCCTCGTTTTCGACACTTGTTGGTACTTGTAAAGCATTTTCAATTAACACCGTAACTTCGATTGGAAGGTAGATTAAATACAAATAAACGCGGGATATGAATTTGATTGCGCGCCGATAAAATCTTTTAATTTTATGATAAAACGATTAACTGTTATCCCGATCTCACTTTAAATTATCAATTTCCTTTTTAGGAACCTGTTTGTATTATCTTTATTGACTTCACTTTATTTTATTTGCTTTATCTGTAAAGTTATCTTAACAGCACTGTTTCAGTCATTCCATGTCAAAGTTCACACCGGCCAGGCTTGGTGCATACCTTGAAATACAATTAAGCTTTACTATCATCGTATTGATAGTAAAATGTAATTGCATTGCTGTGTATTTAAAATACTATTTATGAGGCATGCAGTTTAACAGAGTTGAGATACTTCTAATAATGTAATCGGTAATAGAAGGGAAGTTGATTTTATAATCTGTTCTTCTTTCACTTAGTTAATTTATTTTATCTGAATGGTTACACATCGCGCCTGGTTTGATACATCAATATGATACATATTTTCTAGGATTGCATACTTTGGATTGATTGCTTCATTTGTTCCCATTGTGCCACAGATGCAGCTTTGTGCTTCATCCCGATGCCGATAAATAATATCATCCATTTTCTCCTATCGATAATTAGAAACTAAAATAGGTATGGTCATGTCACGATCTTCGAACATGATTCTATGCAAGGGCTATAACTCACTTGTCTCTCTCTGTATCCGCTTTTACATCGCTTCCTCCTTCTGTAATAAACCACTATAATCTAGACTGGATCACAGTTAATCAGCATTCTTCATTATCAAAACAAAGTATGTTCGCTATGCAACACAACTACTGAACAGCCGTTTGTCGACGTGATTAATTTAGTCTGAAATTTATTAGCTGTTACTGACAATGATTTGTGAAATCGAATAGAAGGGTTCGGCTTAAAAGGTCACGGTAGATCATGGTACATGGTGATAAGTGGTAATGTTGTGATAAAGGTACAAATGCGACTTAGGTGTGGGGCAATCAAGAAAAGGTGAAATGAGGCATCGTGAGGACCGGTAACATTAATCCCGATAACCTGGAGGGGCGGGCTCTTGACTAATGGCGGATTATTTGTCTGTTTCATGCAGTGTTGGCACTCGATGCGGCCATTTATCTGTTTGTTAGCTAACTATCTTTTAATGTTATCTTATTATGTATGACAGTGTTAAGTTTTCTTTTATCTCTATTACGTTTACGTAAGAGACAGTTTTAATTTATTTGCTGTTAATATACGTCTTCTTACATATACACACATTAAGATTTAACTAAAGTCATTACCATCTTAGAATAGATTTAAGCATGCATAACTTATTGGCCAGTATATTGCCCTGATATATGGCACCATTTATGAGTCAACCATAAACTACCATCGTTCGTCCGAGGCAAGGTGATTACTTGATTGAGTATACAGGACGACATTCAAACCCGTGTTTACTACTAACGAAGCAAGTAGAAGGTATCCGTCAATAAGATATATACCTTCATATTTGATGGACTTTATGTTTATTTATTATGATAATCGCTTACCTACTTAGATTTTAATAGACCGTTTCTTTTCTTTACAGCGGAGGGAAGCCTGTCCGACTTTGCGGCTCGCAAAGTCCAATACACGGCAAGTCATCCCCTCAAAAAGGGCCTATTCACGCCAGATACAAGGTAAACGCTAACTTTCTAATTTAATTATCACAAACGAACATTAATGCGCGCCAATGAATGAAACAACTTGTACCGCTTTATACTTTCGGGCATACTCGTAAGTTACCAAATGAAGGTACATTATGAAATTCACGATTCATTTCGTAAC
The DNA here is from genome assembly GCF_022581195.2 of Helicoverpa zea. Taxonomy (NCBI): domain Eukaryota; kingdom Metazoa; phylum Arthropoda; class Insecta; order Lepidoptera; family Noctuidae; genus Helicoverpa; species Helicoverpa zea. The sequence continues at coordinate 6,335,518 of NC_061458.1, read as the reverse complement.
GATTGATTAGTCCGCAATCGTACCCTTATTACCAATTAGTATCGAAGTATTATTTCTCAATGGCTAACAAGGTTTTATAATGCGCATTATTAACACAACAGTCACGTCTTTGGTCCCTTCGGGTTAGGCAATTGGTTTATTAACTGTAACACCCACGTTCCCTGATGACCCTTGGGTACCTGTGACTTCTGTGAGGTTGCATGTTATAAATAAAGGTAATTCGAATATTAATCCTTATTTATTCTTTGTTCCTTATTTTTGTACTGAATAATTTTATGTTTACAGACCGTCAAGTATACGCAAGCTCTATGAAAAGGCAACAACAGACCGGCTGTCTGCATCGATCCTCGATCAACTGCGAAAGGATTCTCAACACTCCCCATACTTACTGTGTACCCCCGTCCTTAGTACTAAGCGAAGACGAGTCTACCAGAAGGTTGATGTGGAAATCGAAACCCACATTGTAAGTAAATTAGGCCAATTAATTCAGATTCTTCGCTTATAAGGTTCCTGGTATATGTAAATTTTATGACTAAAAGTTGTAGGACTGAAGGTTAATTACTTCGAATTCCGCTAGGGAACCCTCATAAGTAAAAAGTATCAGCATAACACACAGTGATTGACTTTCAAATTTTAAGATAAAACTGGTAATTTGTTCAGAAAGGACTTGTAAATTGGTTCAATAAGCCGATGTCAACGCCTTCAAATTGGAGTTCAATGAAGTACAAAATCAGCATAATCTCGATATTCTGCGTAATAAATGAAATGTTTCCAATACTCGGTTTGTTAAGCATTGACACGCGACCTCATTTCCAGCCGTCAGTCGTTGAGCAGCTTCGGAAATGGACGTCGAAGGAGGCAGTGGGTGACGTGACAGCCCTGCCGGACGCGTCCATGAGGATCACGAGCTGCGTCACACTGACTCCCGACGAACTGTCGGAGTGCGGGTCGGGAGACGACGAACCCATCGACCACAGGCTGCCGAGCCCAGATGAACAACTTAGGATCATTGCTTCCAAGTAAAACTTTCGTTCTGACAACCCTGATTTTCTAGTATCTGTTTAAAATGCATCGCTGTCGAACCGCTTCGACGATTGACAACCAATTTATACAGTTGCTTTATTGACAGAGTCAATCTGTTGAGATAAAATCTAACAGCATTAGGATTGTATGTTTGTGTTTGTTGGTCCACCCAAGAAAAATATGCTGTAGTTTTGTTTTCCTCCTAGGAGCCGCAACAGATTTATAAAGCACCTTAAAAGCCAATTTCGCGGTTCACCGTCCAAATAAGTGCCTCGTTAATCCATTTTTATTGTTCATCGCTATTTAATGCAGCTGTTTCATAAAATGATGTTATTAAAGCTTCATATTTTTTATGCAAAGTAATAATGTAGCAAAATGACTTTTTTATCTTACAATACTTATATCAATAAATTAACTTCAAACACTTCATAAGAGCAAGGAATGATCAATAAATAAGGTCACTAATTAATTATATTGCCAATTGATAAGATGGACGTGGCTGTATACAATGAGAAAATTAATGTATTTGTGACCTGTAAATTGACCTGACAGTCTAATCAGTCTGCGCTGCTTTTCAAGTATTTTTTCTTCTTTGTAATGGCCCTGTGTACTCTAATATTTAAGACTTCTTAAAAGTAATTGTTTTATTTTTTGTGCAACAGATTTTCCCCGGAGGTAGTAGCTATCGACACGTCAGGGAAATTCTTCGACAGAATGTGCAGCTCCCGGAAATCTCTCCACATAGAGAGTACAGCCGGTGAGACGGACACGGTGAAACGAAGGACCCGCACGAGAAAACCTCGGGGTAAAAGACGAAACACCATTTCGGGCACTGATCAAAAAGAGCTTAGAGAGGCTATAGCTGGGTAAGCTTCTAGTATGCACTGTACACTCACTCAGATTACATTATCTATCACTTAACAACACTATATGTTTTTTGTTCATTGTTTTATTCTTTTTTTCGTAGATAATGTAATCTCAAAGCGTTTCAATTAACGACAGTAACCGTTCAGCACAACATGTGTGGACAGCTTTGAAGATATACGATTCAAATCTTGAGCACACATTTTAACAACTCGTTGATAATATTATCGTGCTTCTGTGAATACATTATGTTTAACATTGGGTGTCATTGTTTGGCTCAACGCTTTTATAACTCGGAAACAAAGACATCCAATCATTTGTGCACTTGAACACTAATAGTGCCATTTGTTCATTAGCTTCATGATTAATTTCATCTTTAAAGTGTTCCGCTGTAACAAGACTAAGCGGCACTCTTTAAAGATTTTTCAACCATAGGTATGCATTTAGCGTGTGACTAATGCTTTGCTTGGTTTGTTCTATCGTAGCGATACATCAAATGCAGCAGCTTCTGAAGAAATCGAAGATAGCAATACAGTCATCAGGTCGAAGTCTAGTGATTTACTTAAGAAAAGTCCTATTGATCCGGTGACCAAGAAAGGACACTTCAACTCTCTTAAACAATGGGGCAAAAACAGATTAAGGTTAATCGGTAGATCTCCTAGTGCCAGTAGGGATAACTTTAAGGATACGTCAAAAACTGAAAAAGGCAAGGATTCCAAATCACCGCCAAGACAGATAGAGTTGGTTCAAGATTCAGTAACCATGCGTAAGAAGCGCCCGGGTGAAGAGGACAGAAGAACACATCAAAGATGTGCATCGTATTCCTCTTCCGAGAAGAGCATAGGTGTTCCTGCAACCGTTCAGCCAAACATTGCGACAATTAATACAGGTGTAAAACTACGGGGTACATCGGTACAAAGGAGACTGAGAAGATCAGGAACTGCGAAAGATGAACCGCATTCGTCAAGTGGTAACTGGTCGGCAAGTTCCGAGTCTGGTTGTACAAGTATAGGTTCCGAAATAACTACAACAACTGTACCTCCCAAGAGTACTACTTCAGCCGCAACATCTAATAATTCTCTTAATGCTCACCACGGACCACCAAGTTCTATAATTAGTAGACGAAGGTTCCTTAATACCTCTGGATCAGGGAGCGTTACAAGTGAAGGCACTCTAACACCAGATATAATTCATGATTTGCATGAGGATTTGGAAACAAGTTCAGAATTCTCGTGTGATACTGAAGGTTACTATACATCATTCCATATGGATTCTGGCTTGAAGACTTTGAAGGAAGAGGAAATTACTCCTAGCACTCCAATGCACACAAGCAACGCCCTCTCAAACTCTTCAAATAGTCAAACAATGACAGCGGAGAATGAATATGAACTTTTCGGCAAAGGTTCAACGAGTACAACCACGAGCTCCGCTGGAACAGTTTGTACGACACTTATGGCTGCGGGAAGTGATAGATCTCTGGTAATCGGACCAACAGTACCGGAGAGAAAGAGTTCGTTAGCTATGATGAGCAGAAATAGAAGTACCAACGCACATAGTGCTAATGCTAGTTTAGACAGGAGTATAAATACTTCGTTCTCAAAGTCTCCGTTCAGTAGCCTTAGATATAACCCAGTAAGATATGATAAGCAAGGGTATAATTCTTCACCTGAAATAAACGAAGCTCCACCTCCAACAATAACTATTACGAGAAACGTTGGTAATCATAAGGAAATAACAGCTGTGGCTGAAGTTCATACAGAGACTGAACTTGAGAGTGCAAAGAAGAGTACAGGTACTAGTTCTCCAGATTCGGGTCATAACACGTCTAGTTCACCTATTGAAGACTCGGTCTCAAGTGCACATGGAAAAAATAGCTTATCTGAACAGGACTATTCTGAATCATCCGATCTCGAAGGCACAGAAAGAATAGAGAGGATACGATACAAAACAACAATTAATAGCTCTAGGATTCCCTCGATGTGTGTCATTACACCATCCAACTCTGATGACGAAAGTGAAATTAGTAATAAAGAATCTGAAATCGTCATCAAACCCCAAACTGAATTATCGAAAGTAGCCAGCCGGCCTAAGTTAGACCTGCCAGTCGAAGAAAAACCTGTTAAAGAAGTGAAAACGCCTACAGATTCCACGAAGCCAACTAACAAAACAAGTCAAATAAAATCTTCATTACAACCATTTAACAGCTTAATGTGCAAATTAAAAGGAGTTCTCCCTAATAAACTGTCGAATAAAAAATCGCCGGTATCAAAGGAACCCGAATTACATGAAGATTTTTACGATACAGGAGATTACGTTACTATAGCTGATGTGAAAAATAATAATCAGAAATTAAGCCTCAACAGAGGTATTTATGGAAACAGTGACGTAGTTAAGAAAAATTTACAAACTGTTCTCTCTGGAAAGCTGCCTGAAACTGAGTATGTTTCCCTAAATGAATTGCCAAACTGTTTAGGTGGAAGTAAAGATTATTTAGAACATAGCTTAGAGGACAAATCCTCGCCGGCACTAGACGATGTGCAAATAAAGGGCGCAAAAGTTACTCTTGACTCCCAAGGACAAGTTATTTACTCATCTGATACGCTTAAAAGAAGAAAAGGAGCTCACACTACATTTGAGCCAGGACCTTTTGTTCAAGAAATCAAGCCAACAACAGCGGTCATTCAACGTGAAACTGCTGATGTTGTGCAAGTTATTGATGAAACTGATTTCCCTTATGAACCACCGCCACCTTCAAGTAAGCCAACTTCGCCACAACTAGGAAAAATGATTATCAAAGCACCGATCGCTCCTGACGGTCCTATGACCACAGAATTCGTTACATTACCAACACCTAAACCAAGTACAATTATTACTGCTACACCTATTACCGAAACACCTGTACTTAACCAACAACACTCGAAAACTACTAAAAAACCACAAGACATACCGCGAGTAGTAGAAGCAATCACTAGGACCGGGGCTTATGTAAATATACACGATGCGGAGGGTGTCAGCTTATCTCCGACGAAAGACGATTTAGCAGGTAAGAATATTTGCTCAAAGTCTATCTCAAGACAACTTTTCGAAACCAAATTGCAAAATGTAGATGTCGTTGACCTAGCACCCCAAGTAAATGACCAAATAACTCCATTCGTTCCGAACTTTCAAACTCCTATAATGTTGCAGAATAAATACGATAAACAAGAGTTTAATAAGTCTGGCAGTAAAGTAGCTGAAGTTTTAAGAATGTTTACCAGTAGAAATAATGCTAATAGTAACGGAGAATTATTAAGCCCTAACAGCACTAACGATGAATTTTTCGATAAATCCAATCTCAACAAAATCAAACGAAGCGATAGCTATAAGTTAGCAAACTCTCCGTTGATGCCCATAAAAAAGCTACTGAAACTCGAAAGTTTTGGCACAAATACCAAAAAAGTCGACTCGTTAGAAATGATTCAGGCCGAAATCGCGGCAGATTTATTACGCGATCAGATTAACTATCCTCCTACTGTCTCCCCTAAACTCAGTCATAGAACTGCTATTGACGAATTTGAAAAGTGCGAATGTATGAACAACAACACTTCATTTATTGACGATAAGTTTGAGTCGAAATTGACTGCTTTGACGTTCAGTCCGTTTGCCACTCCTATGCCCAAAAGGCATACAGTGGCGATCATTCCTGATAGAAGGGATAATTCTTTAGATATTTTGTCAGCTATTTTAGATGCTGACCCAGACGATGTCTGTATTTTACACTCGCCACCCGCATGCCCCCTAACTCCCAGCAAAGTCACTGTACCTATCGATGGATCTATGCATCGCGCTAGGATCTTATCAATTTCTGAATCTGACTATGGCACTGAGATCTGGTAGCTTCCGAAACATTCTTAAAACTGCTTTCTCTAATCTCTCTAAATATATATCTTTCTTCGAAAATAAGGTACCACATTTTCCTGTTACCGAATAAATCTTAGAATAATGTCGTTATCTACGCTTAGATCAACTTGAAACTTTTAGACAAATATTTAGTTCGTTTTTCTTTATAGTGAGTTACTTTTTGGATATAGATTTAGAAATTACTTATTAGATTAATTAGGAACTAATCCGTCCAACGTACAATTAGTGCCGATATCGGTCTTCCCTGGATTTTATAAATTTGTGAATTCTGTGATAGTTTTTATGTATTGTAGGCGAATGTTAATTTTAATGATATTATGAATGAATTTTAAATTCTGTATCTACATTGATGTATCAGTATTTTATTTTACAAAATATAATGTTTTATTGATAAGTGTTAAATTATGCATGGTGGCTTTTTTCACCGCAGTGTGCACAGCTTACGAGTGGTTCATATTCTTCGTATGTAAGTGCATGGTGTGTTATTCTGTGTCCTTGTGTTTTTAATGTAAATAATATTATTATAGAATTATTGTGAATTAACGCACTTATTTCATTTAATGTCACACCTTCAGCTATCACCCTCACTTTACTCATAATAGCACTGGGCTATGAAATTTTAACAAGTTCTGTTTATGATGTTAAGAAATTATCGATATTTCACACTTTTTAAAGAAACTTGATGTTGAATTTCAATTCAATTATATTCATTACTTTGCTATCATTACACTGAACAGGACTTGTCCAATAAATTAAGTAAACCTACAAATTTTTTTGTAAATATTCCACTGAATCTATTTTCACATCACACCTATGGGCAATTATAACCTATTGAACAATGAATACTAAATCTGAGTCTCAACATAACATGACTAATTTGTGGATAACATGAGACTACGAGAACTCAATTTTTAACAAAGACTGAAGATTAAAACATAGGTGTACAGTTCTTTGCACTCATCTTACATCGCTTTGCACAGTGAAGGAGATTGCTTCCAATGTTTCGTCTTTAGCGACAACTCCTTGAAAGGTAAAGTTTTGTGTTGCTTATTTGGCATGATGCATGGGGACTCTTAATTACTAACAAAACTAAAACAATAAAACAAGCACTTAGTAGCCCACACTAAAAACATAATTGTAACTAATATACTTACTAAATATAGGTATAAATGGGTGAATGAAGATACGTTGAGAATAAAATACCATGCACTTCGTATACAGACTCACATGACTATTACGGATTTAAATATGTAATTAATATTTGTGATTCGTTGTTATGCATAATTATTATGTAATAGTTCAATTACTCGCTTCCTACGTATGTTAGAGATATGTACTTATTATGATTTAAGCGTTATTTTAGCACTTAGTAGTTCTGCTTTTGGGTTGGACCTCTATTATATCTTTAAGTGATATTTACTCGTAAATTAAGTAATTTGTAGATTAGTTAATGTTTTGGTTGTATGTGTTTATTTATTTAAATAGCATGAGAATGTATATTTCCACATAGCTTGGAATTTATTCGAATCTCGAGTGTATTTAATAAAAAATAACACATTTTGTTACATACTTCGGGGTATTGACACAAAGGGAGCTCAAATTTTAAATACTTGGTGACAGTTCTTTTTCAACCATGAGTGCTCCATATATATATTGATTATTACGCCATTGTCTGAGCTTATGTTTATAATATTGTATAGATAAACTTATATATAGGTATATTAGATACACGTACGTAGGTATAGCATGAATATGGGATGGTACCGATTAACGACGTTGAGCTATAAATTATGTAAAAAATAGTTTAACTATCGCGAGTTTGTAGGGTATAGGGCAATATCAAAGGTAAAGCCATTACAGAATACAATTAATTTCAAACCAGTGTTTAATTAATTATATGTTATATTTCCAGACTATCGACATTCCTGTGCTGACAAGCCCTACTTGAACATACCGCCAAGTCTAGTCCAAGACAAGGGACCAACAGTAGATTTGAATGCGATAAATCCCACCTTAAATCGATATCATACTGCTCATTTACGTGGTAAGCATGGCGTTGTCAACTACGAAAACTCTTCAAACGCAGTTCAAAGAGAGCAACCGAAATTCTGGACGCTTCCTAAACGAAGCCACTTAGAATCGAACCCGCCTCCGAGATCTGCCTCAAACTATGGCATGAAAACGGTTACAGCATCCGACCAAAGGATACAGAATTCTGCAAACTCGAATGACGAATCCATAAGAATATCGCCGATCGATCCTCGGACATCAGTACCTTTTAAATCTTCTACACCGTCTAATAAAGAAAACGTTGTAGACCTAAGTTCAAAATTACTTTCCCCTGTCAAATCTACGATGACTAACGAGGAACTTTATGCTGTTATACATAAAAGCAAGAAGAAACTTAATATTAAGGATACCCCCGAGAGATCGGAATCACCTGCGCTGTCTACTATAAGTTTATCACCAGTAAGCTCGGAAACTTCGTTATACACAAAGGGTTCACAGCGGTTCCCAGAAACAGGCTATTTAGGAGAACCAAGAAACAGAATGAGCTGGTCGCCTTCAGAAAAACAAAACATTGTACCTGCTCCTGGTCCTGTGTATGGCCAGAAACAAGAAACCAACTGCGCTGATAGATATGGACCAATGTCCCAAACCTCTAGACTCGATTTCAAAAAACTTTTATTACAACATAGTGTTAAATTAAATACATTGCCACAAAATAAAACTAATAAACTGTCAGCTGTAGAGCAATTAAAACTTTCTAGAGAAAAGCCGCAGACCCTGCCTTCGCAAGTTGCGAACAGATCACAAGTAAATATTCTCGATTTAAGCGGTTCACCTAAAACATACACGCATAGAAAAGTCATCAAGCCAAATACTCAACCTACTTCACCAGGAAGAACAGGAGCGCTAATAAAAGAACACAAAAACACGCCCAAAATTTTACTATCACCTAAGTCGCAGTGGCGATTTGCTAGCCCAAGATCCGATGTTTTATCAACACCAATACCCGAAGCTTATAACGAAGATGAAAATTCTAACAGCTCTGGTGAAAAACACGAAGTTTTACCTGAAACCCCACCTTCGAAAACAGTTCCTATTGTAACAAATCAACATTTTGGAGCTCGGCGAAATTTAATACCAGTAAATGAAAACACTATAGAAATTGAAAGAAACTTTCCTCAATCAAATGATCAAGGAGTTTTTCCTCTTAATACTGAGTTAATAAGGTCACAAGGTCTATCAAGGACTGAAATAATGCAAGCAAAGAGAGCAGAATTTTTCAATACTTGCCCTGAATCATCTCCTCCAAAGTTATCCTCCTTCAAGAGTCCAACTGCGGCTGGCCCGTCACCAACCTCTCGAAGCAAAACATCTCCAGACCGCGGCAAAGTATCGCCTACAACACTAGAAACAGCATTATGATAAAGCTTATACTGATGTCAAAGCGGTGCTTTAGAAATTCCAATCTCAAAGTTTGTTCATAAGGCAATGAAATTCATAGAAGCTTTAATCTAGTCTTTTCTTTTGCTTACGGTGCCATTTTTGCAGGCACTTTTATTTTCCATAACCAGTGTTTGACTACTTCGTAATTCGAGCTCAAATTAATATTTTAATTTTAATGCTCTGTGGGGCCAATTTTATTTTGTGTAAATTACATTTTCTACAATAGCTGGTTAAAAACTTAGTACGTAAGTATTTATTGAGTACATATTGATAGGTACTATGTTAGTAGCGTTTTGAACTTTTTCAAGTTTTTAAGTTATTCGGAATACAATTTTAAATAAACGTGTTGAATTATGCGATGTTATTATTTTTATTTTCCCCAATTATGCTACCATGCAGTAGATATTATACATTACTCAATGACTGAGTTATGGTAAGTTTAAAATCTCTGGTTGAATACAAGTGAAGGGATAGATCCAGGCAAATTATAGTATAATTGTATTTAGCAGGAACAATGCAATTATCATGCACGTGCAGGTCCTGCGCTGGGGCTAAAAGGCAGAAAAAAACACTGAAAACTGCAAAAAGAATATTAAAAGAATTCTGTTTCAAACTATATGCATTAAGACATTAAGAGAATAATTATTATTCCCAATTTTAGGGTATGGTTGTTGATTGCTGTATCATTTTTGAATTATCATTATGAATACATATACATGCCAGCAAGCCTGATCATGGATTTTTTTAACAATATTGTTGTAGACCATCTTGTACACGTATATTCTGCAAATAAAGTTGAATATAAAAACAAAGATTGACTTAATATTTATTTATTTTACAATAAAAATTAGTCATATGCCACAAAATACATATAGTACATACATAGTGTACACAATTACATAAATATCATTGTCAAACAATGTACTTGAGATACATAGAATCATGCTAAATGTTCGTAAAAAGTTGTATCAAAATGTTAATCTGGAGGATGCTGACATATTTCTGCTTTAGGCTTTTCACTTGTTTAAATGTTTCTAATCAGGGATAAAATTCCTGATCTTATCATACATAAGTAGTTATTTAATTAAGAAACTATCCTGAAGGACAGTGACAGCACGTCAGTTGAACAGATGAACTTGTGAGTATTCAAATACTCAGAAATTAAAATTCACACTTGTGGCTCTACTAAGAAGAGCTAAAAACTCTCAAAAGCATGAGATGCCTACAATGTTACTATACAATAATAGCATAATCTTAACAGTAATTACAAAAACCAGCAGTTCAGTAACCCGATGAGCACAGTTCTATAACCTCAAATATTAATCAGGAACACTAGACTGTATCACATTTTGTGGCACAATTAAAAACTATTCAGAGTCCTCTTCAACTACAAACTGATACTATTTGTTCATAGGCGGTCCATTCATAAGAGGTGGTCGCATTTGACCCATGGGTCCCATAGGGCCCATTGGTCCCATTATTGGACCCATCATAGGTGGCCTCATTCCCATCATTGGTGGCATAGGTCCATGAGGACCCATCATCATCGGTGGAGCCATAGGGCCTCCAGGACCCATCGACGGAGGTGGCAGCATTCCCGGTGGCCCTCCAGGTGCAGGAACCGGGGGTCTTGGCCCTCCTGGACCCATAACGCTGGGATCCCATGGCGGTGGAATAGCTGCTCCCTTATTAAACGGATTCTGGGCAATTTTACCAGCTTTAAATGCGGCAGTTGTAGCATCAATGAGATGTTGAGCTTGTTCCTCCATCCATTTTTGATAGTAAAATTTCACATTGTCCTTATGTTTTCTACCCGTACAATGAGTTTTTCTAACGCTTGGAGAATCATGCGTTAAATATGTGTCACAATAATCACAATAGTACTTGGGCATTTTGGGTTACAGTCTTGCAAAGTTTCAAGCAAAACCAAGCAAAACACACGAAATAATGACACAAACATGCGAATGAAACTGAATGGCGTCTTTCGTTCGGTCTTTCGTTCATTCGATGATACAGACTATAAAATATTAGAGTCGATTACACCCATAGACATAATATTAGTAAACAGGACTGCGCATATTAACCCAAAAAACGAGCCGAGTGAAACAGTTAGTACGGAGGCTGTCTGTCCCTTTCTAATAGGGTGACTATGAGATTAGCTATGTGAGACAAATCCGAATTTGCTAAGATTATTAAACACAGATTAGTATTGAAGTTTTAACTTACGCAGTTTGTGACCTTAAGATACTAATAAAGGATTTTAATAATTAGCGGAAATTAGCAGTATAAAAGCAGGAAGATTCGAAGTGAAGACTGTTTTTTTTGTATTTCTACTTCATATATAGACTGCTGAGCCATTTATGTAGCCTTTCTTCATTTTTTGGGAAGCTATAACAATAGTACAACAGTTTTAAAATCCATCACCCATATTTTGACTCGTTACAAGAATTCATGGGCACCCTAGTTGTTTGGTTTACGAAAATGTTATTATTAGCTAACCTGTGGAACGATATATTGCAACCACCATAGGATTCACATTTGCAAGTAGAAACGCAACACTTTTCACCATTTTAATAGTTTAAATTGATTTAATACAAAAAAATATAAACAAAATTTTAAATGCTGATTACGCGCCAAGAATGTTCAGGGTTACCGCTAGAAAATAAAAAAAAAGCAAAATAAAAATTTATGTTGTTTATGTTTTAATAATAAATACGAATAAATTAATGCGATTGTTATTAATTTGTTGACTTACAATTGTTAAAATAAGATAAAAATATAAGTGATTCAATTGTTTTTTGGGAAGACAAATCTTTTGATCACAACATTTTTTTATGCTGGCAAGGTGTTAGAAAGAGACAGACAGCCTCCGTTCGAACTATCCCTCTCGGCTCGGATTTGCCTCTGTGTATTATGCAATCAATTTAGTACCTTATTGCGTTAGAATAGAGTTCATTTTCGTAAATATATATTTTGAGCGTGCGCAATCTTGTTTAGTAATATTATATCTATGATTACACCATCTTAGATAATGGCAACACTAACTCTTTTAGTCGATAGTGTTCTGAAAGAGAAAGGTATGCTTGCAAAAAATGTGGAGTAAAGGCTGATTTACATTGAGTCAGTAACTGACGTCAGTGTAGGCGCCGAAAACTGACGCGTGCTATTTACACGAAGTCAGTGTAGTGTCAGTGTTTCGTCAGTAGTACTGTACTGACTTCAAATCAATTTACACGATGGCAGTGCCGGGTCAGCACTGACTTGTCAGTGGACTGACGTCAGTTACTGACTCAATGTAAATCAGCCATAACTGTACAAACATCCGAGGAATGAGAATCATGTTGTGAAGGTGATGAGCATGAACGTAGATGGATAAACTGGAAGGGGACCAAAGAAAAGATGCATGGATGGTGTGCAGTCGAAGTGGCTAAAAATAATGTTACTTGTATGATTACGGCATACAGAAGAGTATGGAAGGAGAAAATATGCTACGCAGCCCCAGAAAATATTGGGATAAGTGCAGAGGGATGAAGATGATAATAGTATTTAGTCGATTATTATAAAAACCGAATATTTTAACATATCCGAAACTTACTAAGTAACACTAGTTCCTCTCTAGAAAATAGAAATTGCAAAAATTGCAAATGGCGCGCAGCGTTTGCAGATGAAGCACGTGTGATTGACGTTTCTAATAAATTGATACATCGTTCCCAAATAATATAAAAAATACTGAATGCTGAATAGTTCTTAATCAAACGAGACACAAACGTTAAAAAGTAATTATGCCGGATATGAAATATATTTTGGTTACCGGAGGAGTTATAAGTGGTGTTGGAAAAGGTGTGATAGCGAGTTCATTTGGCACAATTTTAAAAAGCTGTGGAATCGATGTGACTTCAATAAAAATTGATCCATACATAAATATCGACGCAGGAACATTTTCTCCATACGAACATGGTAAGTGAAGCAAATGTTATTGTGTTTAACCTTAATATTTCGACTAGTTACCCCGCGTGTTGCGATGCGTATATTGCATGCTTCTATTTTTATTTTCTAGGTGAAGTTTACGTGCTCGATGACGGTGGCGAAGTCGACCTTGATCTTGGCAACTACGAGCGTTTCTTGGATATCACACTGCATAGAGACAATAATATAACAACTGGCAAGATATATCAGCAGGTTATTGAACGTGAGAGACGAGGAGACTACCTCGGCAAAACAGTACAGGGTAAATATTTAATTTTTCCTTATACTTTACACTTACCCTGTTCCTAATGCACCCATGTAACATTAATTTCCAAAGAAACAGGTTCTTCATAATATTTTTTTATTAACAAAAATATGACTGTCAATGGACATAATCAACAGACAATTTTATTGAATTTCACCTCTCATGTGTATAATTTACAATTTAAGATTAGATGAATTTGGTTTATGGAGTATCTACTAAATATTTTGTTTCTTGTAGTCATTCCACACATTACTGATGCCATACAAGAATGGGTGCAAAGAGTAGCCCATATACCTGTGACACCAGACAATGCTCCCCCGAGGGTTTGCATAGTGGAGCTCGGTGGCACAATAGGTGACATTGAAGGAATGTCATTTGTCGAAGCATTCAGACAATTTCAGTTCCGAGTCAAGAGGGAAAACTTCTGTTGTGCTCATGTATCTTTAATACCAATGGTAAGTTGGAATTCTCTGTATTTTATATATTTCGCCTGCAATTCAGTAGTATGTTTATTGAAATGTCACCTGGCATCAAACCAAATTTCTCTGCTCTCGCTCTAAGTATAATATTCAAACAGTGTAAAAGACACTTTTCTAAACATTCAGAGAATTCAATGAATGTTTTAAACTTGTTTAATAAAGTAATAAGAAACTGCAATACTTAATGATGGTTTATCATTTAAAATTTTAGCCAAAATCAACGGGAGAACCAAAGACAAAACCAACACAGTCATCCGTGAGAGAATTACGAGGCTTGGGCCTGTCTCCAGACTTGATTTTATGCAGATCTGAGAAACCAATAAATCAAGGTGTCAAGGAAAAGATATCCAATTTTTGTCATGTTGGCCCAGAACAGGTAATATTCTTTTTCATCCGTGTATGTTTTGAATTAGAAATGAAAACACAGTTCAAAATCTTTTGTTTAATTTTCTTGAATGGTATATGATATTGTATTGCTCTTCATGTCTTGTACTTGCTACAACAAAGTTAGGGAAATTAAAATATGATGTGTTTATATTTTAATTATTTACTTAATTTAACATCAGATATCATTATTATTTGTGCTTTGTTTAACATCCTTCTTCGAGGGTGTAAAGGGTACAACGCTGGCAAGCCCATATTACTAAGACAAATAAAAGGATATTGTCATAGTTGTGGAATTACCACAAAAACTCACAATGACCATAAATAATTTGAGAACTTGGTTCATTAATAAAATAACCCAGCCATGTATTGCTCATTAATAATACCACTTCTTATGAACTAGATTAAATAATACCTACCAGTTTTTAAATAAAATAAGGTACCTACATGTAATTTAGTATGAAGGCTTATTCACACTCCATTGTTCAATTGGTTCCATTCAAGAAGCAGTTATGCTTATCAATGTTTATAAAAAAATATTTAACTACTTAGTAACTGGTAGTTCTTATTATAAGATCAGGTCAATGATGTTTGACCCCTTTGATTCTGAAATACGGAAGCGGGAATCAGGTGCCACATCGATAAGAACTTGGTTTCTGAGTAAAACTAGGTTAATATTATTTTCAATCCGATAGCGCGAAGTAGATTGCCGTTTTATTTTTTTGTTTCGGTTCTGTATTTTAACAAACCAGTTGCTTATACTGCTTAGGTATTCGTCAACGGTATTCAAGCATACATTTTGTCTTGAGCATATTTTTGGAGATTTTGGATGTTTAAACAAAACTAATTTTGAATACCTAATTTATAGTTTAGCTTCTAGTATAAAACCTACTTCCCTAGTTGTACACTTGCACGCGTTTTAAAAACCACAATCATTTAAGCAAAGTGTATCGCAGTATCGCATTTGTTGCGAGTGGAATGAAAAACACAACAAACTAATGAGATTAAACAAATACTGTATTTTCCGTAATGTAAACAATTCAATTGATCTAAAAGGATTAACAGTTCCTAAGAAATCTACTATCTATAAATTGTAGTTTCTAAAGATCTTCCAGAAAACTGAAGTTCACATGAATTCCTTGTCGTATATCTTAGGTATAATATGCAGCAGGTATCTTGTATCACATTTAAGAGCTCGTATTATGATACGAGAATTCAATTGTGAGGGATAAATCGAGTTATTTGAGAAGCATATACCGTGTAATGGAATCTTCATTATCATAACGTATCAAAATACGGTACATGATACAAAACTTTACATAGCTAACGAGACACAGTACCCATGAAATTAGTCGATTCTGGATTTGTAAGGCGATACTTTGTGGAGACAGTCAGTAGTGTAGTCCCATTTATCTGTGATTCAATGATTCAAAAATGGCCGGGAAGCAGCGATTTTCAGCAAACCATGCAGGGTTTGCATATGCACTCTGCGATGGCCCGGTATGTTAGAGCGCGCTTTTAGAATAGGTTCATAACTTATTTATAGACCAGTCAAGTTAAAACCTGCTTGGAATAGCGTCATATAGTCATACTCTGAAGTGTGTTGCTTTTGATAAGCAAGATTGCAACACTACTTTCAATAGGTTTAAGAGTACCTACTATTTACGTTTTTTAAAAAGTACCTTAACTATTATACAGGACTTTTTGATGTTAAGGGAATTCCCCATTTATTCAGTTAACAGCTTTTGTCATCAGCAGTTCTGGCTAATCATTAATCAATAGCACTTCAGATAAATTCTCGGTCTTACAATACAAAGCAGACGATGACAGAAGTTAAAAAAAAAAACTATATCAAAATTCGTTTCCACTTACCAAAAGATTAAAAGTGTAACTTAGCAACCGCGAAAGTCCAGTTGAAATGAATAAAACAAGTTTTAAAATGAGGCCGTAAAAAACTGAAAGTCTTGATCTAACGATTTCTATGGTCATGTTCTTTTTACTAAAACACTAATGCAGTGGCGTAGCGTGGGTATCTGCCGCCCGGGGCAGTTGTCGATTTTGCCGCCCCTTCCCGTGAATTTTTTTTACAAGTGTTACTGGCCGTTTCTCATTTTTAACCGACTTCAAAAAAAGGGTTTTTTTTTGTATCGACGTTAAAAATCATCAAATGACCCCGCTGTGGGTTAGCAGCGGTGAGGGAGTGTCAGCTAGAAACCGTCGTGTTCCGTCGAAGGCCTTTTATGTTTTATGGTAACTGTTTCGAACAACCCGCAGCCCCGGCAGAAGGGGGAGGTTCTCAAGTAGACTTTTCTTTTATATCTTTGTTACTTGATTTCCTGAAGGTTTTAGAATTCCAAATGCGCGAGCGAAGCGAGCGCGAAATTTTTATCGGACTTAAAACAAAAATTACTTAAAATTTAGCCCAAACGTAAGGTGAATGCTGGGAAGTCCGTATACAAGGCAACTCCGTCTACACCATTGACATATATTCTAGCGATAGACAAGAACATCCATACAAATAATTTACCCGCTTATGTCGTCTGTTGACATCTCGATGACGTATTGTGACATGTAGTCATCCTCATTGATGTTAATTGCAGAAGTGTCGCTCGTATTTTGCCTACATTTTTAATTACTCAAAAAGTTTATATCTAAGTGAATTCAAAATCATGTAATATATCAATAAGTTTATTTATATCTAATTGAATGCAAAATCATGTAATATATTAAAACCAGGAACTTATTTTTAGGGTTTTTAATATTAATTACGATGTTTTTTTTTCTTAAGAGGGCTATCACAAATTTTCGCGAATTTAATTATTTTTTCTTGAAAGTAAGAACATACCATGACAAAGTGAAGTCTGTTTTCATTGATATTTTACCTACTGCCAGTTTTATGGCACATCTGTTTCTGCACGATTTTCTTAATCCATAATTTAAGATGGCGGGCGGGAACAAATTAATGCATATTTGTAAAATTGAATTATAAATGAAAAGTATGATATGCAAGCATTGTAATAGCATGAACAGCGTGTAATTTTACTAACTTGACTCTCGAATTAGTTTATATGTGTAAGTTTATACCTAGATATGTATTTTCTATTTTATAATTGTCGTTTCATAGACATCCATCTGACGCAGGTGTCAAAATCGCTCTGATTTGCCATTTTGGGCACTGCATAGTCTGCACTGCAGTTCAGTGTGGTAAGCTTTTTGTTCGGAACGTTCTATCTAGTACGTAGTACATATATATCGATGGTCTACACGTCATTACACTCGTTCCCTAAACATTTAAGGAGTCTTGCGCTCGATCGGTAAAACAGTATAGCAGTTTAGTTCGAATTAAGAATAATAGATGTCGCTATATGTCATTCTGCGGAAGTAAATTGACTTCCATTTTTAGTCGTTTTTTATACTCGAAGAACGAGTGACACGTGGTGTGAAAAAAAATAGAAAAAGGTGCAAAATCACAAAAATTGGAGCGTAAAGTGAATTGATGTAAGTATTTCAATATGTATTCTTTATATATCTTTTAATAAATTGACCAATAATGCTAAGAATTTTATAATAATAACTATAGTAAATATCTAACCTTAAAATATCATAGTTGGGAAGACCGTATAATACGAACGAGGTAAGTCCGTCATATGACGGTCTTGCCTTTAAGCAGAGATCTTCAACCTTTCTAGACCATGTAGGTACATTTTTCAAAATCCCATTATTTCCTCAAACTTTTCGATTTCATGCTGCTAATATTAGATAAAAATAACAATAAATATTCTTTATTTAGAGTAGGTATGACTATGCGAGAAAAATCAACAAGCATTTATATTTTTGCAGAAATAAAACATATTGGATATGTCTGGAGTGCAATTGGATGTTGATCGTTTTTTATCCAGAAATGATATCGAACTTTTAAACCAATATATATGGCCGTGGCATGTGACACATTTTATTATATCTAGAAGATGTTATCATTGTGGTTATTATGCAGAATTAAACTTACCACATCATTTCATGGTACATAGATGGAACATGCCATTTTTATTATATTTTGATTTTTTCTGGTGTCAAGGCTGCCTGCATATGTCAATCTACGATCATTACCCTGAAGATGAATGTAGTTACTGTTCTCAAATATTCTTACATTAAACTTAATAAAAAATAAGAAGATACGATAAAATAATAAGAGACTTATTTCATAACACGTTCGGTGCGTATAGATGTTTAATTTTGTATTCGTATTCAAGTAATTTTTGTTCCCGTACTTAAATTATATTCTATCCTTGCTTTGGGTCAGCCCGTCAGAAAGTTATTACGGCGAAAATACACAGTTGCATAATAGTTGTTTATTTTAAGCAAATAAATTATTTGTATTGTATTTGTTGTTAAATAGAAAACTCGTGGCTAAAAGTCGGTTGGACCCCAACATAGTTGGAAAAAGGCTCGGCAGATAGACTATGATGATCCACAGTTGTTTAATAAATCTAGATAAGTAATTTTTGATAAACAGTTTATTTTTTGTTTCAGTAGCCTGTGACCATGGTTAGCAACTATAAACGAAAAACGAGCAAAGGCTCATATTCAAAAGAAAAATTACAAGAGGCAGCACAAGCTGTTAGGGATGGCCGTCTGAGTGGCTATAAAGCTGCTCAGATTTATAATATACCCAGAATGACCATTATGGACCATGCAAAAAACAGGCGATATAAATCGAATTCTCTAGGTAGAAGCACTGCTCTATCTAGAGACGTCGAATCAAAATTAGCTTCGTTACTACATTCAATGGAAAAATATGGATTTGGATTAACAAAAAAAGAGGTTCTAGAAATGGTCGGCCAATATGTAAGACGTAATGATCTATCGACTCCTTTCAAAAACGGAACTCCAGGTTCAGCGTGGTTTACAGCATTCAAAGAACGACACAATTTATCCGTAAAGAAACCCCAGGCTGTCGAAATCGCGCGTAAGAAAGCTATAGATCCTTTCATAGTTTACCCATATTTTGAATTGCTTTATAATACACTGGTAGATTTAAAATTATTGGACCAACCATCCGCCATTTGGAATGTAGATGAAACTAGTTTTTCGAATGATCCCGAAAAATCGAAAATTGTTGGCGCAAAAGGACACCCTTCGACAAGAGTAATCGCATCACCTGGTAGAGAAAACACCACTGTATTGCTTGGTGCTAGTGCGCAAGGAGAAAAAACTCCTCCCCTAATCATTTTCAAGGGGAAAAACGTATGGGATGAATGGACATCTCCAGATGCTTATCCCGGCACATCCTACGCTGCTACGAAGAAAGGATGGATGGAGACCGACGTTTTTGAAAAGTATTTTAAAAAAGTATTCTTGCCTGCTGTTGGAGATCAACGTCCGATTCTTCTTATTTATGATGGACATGCTACTCATGTGGGATTAAACATAATCGAGGAAGCGCGTAAAGCAGATATAACAATACTTAAGCTACCACCGCATACTAGTCACATCTTACAACCGCTAGATGTAGCGGTCATGAAATCATTTAAAGCTCGATGGGATCCAATGCTCGTAAAATGGCAACGTTCGAATGTCGGAGTGAAGTTGCCGAAGAAAGAGTTTGCGAAGTTAATTGGAGTGGTTTGGGCTGAAATTGATAGTCAAGTTTTAAGAAATGGCTTTCGCAAGGCTGGAATTTACCCGTTCAATTCTGAAGAAATCCAAGAAAGTTTATTTGATCCGTTAAAGCTAAGTCGTTGGAAAGAATATCAAGTTCTTAAGTCACAAGAAAGACGTGACTTTGACCATAATACTCCAGGAAGGCATGAAAATTACCTAAATATTTCAAAAGAACTAGTTTCTTATAATGATGAATCATTTTTGGTCGCTACAACAAACCAGCCACAAAGTCTGTTTTAATTAGCTTTTAATTGCACAATAGAAGAACTGTACCGTATTCAGAAAAATGATTTGGAGTCAGGCAAAACAAAAATTATAAAAGAAAACCAAGTTACAGATTCAGAATTTCATCAAAGACTGGCACAAGAATCTTTCGTTTCCAATAAGGAGTTGAAACACGTTGACAATAGCAGTAATAGGGTCCAGATATTAGAAAATAGACGAATAACCTTTGAAGAACTATTATTGATGCAAGTTAAAGCTGGAGCTCATGTAAAAGTCAAAAGACAAAAAATTGCTCCCGGAGCTGAAGTTATAACACATAATGATGTTGTTAAGCGTAAAATGGAAGAAAGAAATAAAAAAGAACCGCAGACAAAGAAAAATGCGACCATGGTAAAAAAACAACCTAAGACTAACTATCTAACCAAAAAAGGACGAAAGAAAACACAAAAAAAGTCCAATCCAACGAAACAACATTTGATATTGATAGTGACCACGATGCAGATATAACACCAAAGCGAGATGCGTCGATTTATGGTCCGTCTACTTCAACAGGAAATATAGGTAAGCAAAGCTATACGAAAAGAAAGCGGCTGCCATCAAATGACTCCATAACTAGTATTTCTGATGTGATGAGTCTATACAGCGATACGGACATCAGCCTTGAAACACTGTGCGATGATGACTTTGATAATGAAATCTATTGCTTAGAAAAAAACTGTTTAAATGTGAATCAAGGAAATGCTAGTAGCAATGACGACTTACAGCTTAATCCAAAAGGTAAACTACAAAAGAAAGCTCCAAAAAGTAAAAATAAAGAACCGCAAGCAAAGAATAATAGGACCGTGAGAAAAAATAAATCAAAGATTACTAAGTTACACAAAAAAGAGAAAAAGATTACGCAAATAAAACAATCTTCCAACGAAACAACACCTGACGTTACCAGTGACGACGATTTAAGCACCACGATAACTGATCTTGAAATTGACAAAGAAAATTCGGTTCCTGTATCTCCTGCATCAAATGGAAATAATTCACTTTCCCGTCCAACTACTTTAACAGGAATGACAGTTATGAATAGAGATGTGAAACGAAACCACCTGTCATCAATTGATTTCACAACTGTTGATTCTAATAAAATGAATATATTTAGCGATATAAATATGCACATTAGTATTCTAAATGACGATACTGATGTCAATTGTACTGTAAAAGAAAACATTGTGAATCAAAAAAATATAACTGACAATGACATCTTACAACACACGAATTACAACATAAATGATTCCGTACTAGTGAGATACCGTATGAGACAAAAGTGGACCTATTACATTGGATTTATAGAGGATATCAATGTTGTGGATGACGAAACATATTATTTTATAGACTTCTTAAAAACTGTAAAGAAACCACAACTAGTTTTTAAAATGACCAAAAGAAAAGACCGTGATAATGTACCAGCTCCGTCTATAGTTAAAAAGATCGAAATAGAAAGTGTTAATGCAAAACAATATAACCTATGCAATATTGAAGATGAGGTATATTTTTAAATAAGATTGTACTTTTTATTCAATAATTATGTTATGCTTGTCTAAGCTGAATTGACGCGCCCACTACCTAATTTTAAATTTGCTTGTGTGTAAAATGTGGCAGTGGGCGCGTCATTCTAGCTTCTAAAAGCTCTAAAATTGTTTTGCAATTTCTGTTTGTTCTATTTTGGTTTAATCTATGTCTGTTTGTGTAATTAAGAAAACACATTGCATTGTTTCCTTATTTTTACATACTCTACGGGTTTTATAGAGAATACTCTGGTAATTTTAATAATATGATTAATGATAAAAACCAAAAATGGTTAATGATTATTGATTTTCTTACGACTAATTATTATGTATGATTATTATGATCAAAGAAGAAGATGGCATAGCTTTTTTTTATTTTTATAACGGATTTTACGGATTTTAAAGAGTAGTAATTATGATAAGAAATTTTATATAATTTTATTTTAATAATAAAAACAAAATAATAAGACTGTTGATTTTAGTGAATTATTTAATTTACGGCTGTGTGTATGATTAAGCCAAAATATTATATTCTTTTCTCATTTAAGTAAATGTGCTTTACGGACTATACTTATACAGAATAATTGTGATAAGTTAGTAACCCTATATTCTTTTATTAAAACAGAAAAACAAATATGACTGGTGTTTTTACAGATTAGTTCGCTTTCTGTTAAAAATATAAAGCTAATCGTAGTTACTGATAAACTGCAATCTTTCAAAAAAGTCCAGCCAACAAAAAGGTGAGAGTGAATGAACGGGTACGTCAAGTGTTTCTTCTGAAACTTGTTAAGGATGCTTGAGAATTGAACATATAAAACGTCGTACAAAGGTACCATTTATTTGTGGTTTTCTTTAAAAATGTGTACCAAAAAGAATCAAAGTTCATAAAATTACGTAAAATAAAATTACTCACTTTTTCTTTTCGCTTAGGCTCATTCATTCTACACCCAACTTGGTTAACTGGACTATAAATTCCGCATTAAATTATTTTAATTAAATAAGTTAGAATGTCGTTCCTTACATAATTTTATGTTGAAACAAATAAGATTCGATTTATAGTGATTTGTTATAAGAAAATAAAACATTTTTCAGTTTGTTTTGCTTTTATTGAAAATGTTTACAGCCCCATCACAAAAATATATGCCGGTCTTACCTCAACTATTAGAAAATTATTTATTTAAACAATTTTCAACCTTATAGGTATGACACTAAAGTACATATTCCAATAGCATTCATTACTTCGTCGAAAGAAAATGTTTCCCTTCGTAGAATCCTTCAAATTTAGTATAAAATGACCATCAGACGGACTTGCCTCTATTAGGCTAGGAAAGTCCGTCTACACGCAGATTTTTAAAAAAACTTCTTTTGTTAAGCGATATTTGACATTAAAGGTACTTTAATGTTTTTAGAATGTACAAAACAATATTTCTAATTATTTGCAGCAATAAGAATTAGCCTAGAATGTATAGTTTCATAAGTTTATTTCAATCAAAGTTAACTATTAAAAAAGTATGCCGGTCTTCCCCACATTGACCTTACTTAACTTTTTGTTTGTAGACAGATGCAAAAATAAGGGCATATCGTTTTTTAATACGCGAGCGAAGCGAGCGCGAAATTTTTATCGGACTTAAACCAAATATTACTTAAAATTTTGCCCAAACGTACTTAACTTTTTGTTTGTTGACAGATGCAAAAATAAGGGCATATAGTTTTTTAATACGCGAGCGACGCGAGCGCGAAATTTTTATCGGACTTAAAACAAAAATCACGTAAAATTTAGCCCAAACGTAGCTAACTTTTTGTTTGTTGATAGATGCAAAAATGAGGGCATATTGTTTTTGAATACGCGAGCGAAGCGAGCGCGAAATTTTTATCAGACTTAAAACAAAAATTACGTAAAATTTTGCCCAAACGTACTTAACGTTTTGTTTG
The DNA here is from genome assembly GCF_022581195.2 of Helicoverpa zea. NCBI lineage: Eukaryota > Metazoa > Arthropoda > Insecta > Lepidoptera > Noctuidae > Helicoverpa > Helicoverpa zea. The sequence continues at coordinate 6,311,810 of NC_061458.1, read as the reverse complement.
TTGACAAATGCAAAAATAAGGGCCATAATATAGTTTCTGAATACGCGAGCGAAGCGAGCGCGAAATTTTTATCGGACTTAAACCAAATGTTACGTACAATTTAGCCCAAACGTACTTAACTTTTTGTTTGTTGACAAATGCACAATTAAGCGCATACAGTTTCTGAATACGCGAGCGAAGCGAGCGCGAAATTTTAATTATTTTTTATTTATGACTCAAAACCAAAATTACGTAAAATGTAGTGTCACGTGTGTTTTAAGTACCAAATTTTAACAATAATTAATTTTAAGTTTAAAAAGTTTCAACTTTCTTGTATGTGCGGCGCAGATACTAGTTGCGAATAATTTTTTTTTTAATTGTGTAAATTTTGCCGCCCCCTAAAAGCTGCCGCCCGGGGAATTTGCCCCCCCTGCCCCCTCCCACGCTACGCCACTGCACTAATGCATTCGATCTAGAAAATTTTAATTTGTGTCAAGTGGCACTCCAGAGTCTGCTTATCTGTGTGTTCAAATCAACTTGAAACAAAATTGTTAGTCAGTAGTTTAAATACAAAATGCGAACTTTTTTATAATAGTCTTTTCTTCTAATTGTATGGCTACTAACATTTAGTTTTTGATTATTTCCAGGTAATATGCATCCACGACTTGACCTCTGTATATCATGTACCTCTGCTAATGGAAGCGCAGGGCGTTGTACAGTATTTAAATGAGAGGCTTCAGCTGAATATGTCTATGCCACGACCAGGAAAGTAAGTATCAGACAGTAGATTTTTGTGCAAAAAATCACTACGATGTTACGTTTTCAAATCTTATTGTTTAGTTTATATCTACTGATTAATCGTGACCGTAAAAATGTTTATTGGTCGTGACCTAGTTTAACAAATCATATTTTGAAGAGGTATTTAATTGACTTTAGTATTGCGCCTTTATCTTTTTATCGTATACATTCCGAAGATACTGTCTGTTGAATTCTAAGAAAAACAACGTAACGTATTTAATTTCACAGTGAATAATTAAGTATACTGAACTGCAATCATACATTCAAGCACCTTTGGGGTTACAGTTTAATAAAACTGGTATAATTATTAATTTTATGTTAATTAAGACATAAAAATTCAAGTACTTAATATATTTTTAGGACTAACCAAACCAGTTTTCCTATGGTTTGAATTTGCATATTCAGTAAAAAAATAAATTATTATTACAGGTTTATGAGGAAGTGGCACAATCTTGCAAAACGTGTAGACAATCTGCGCAAAGAAGTGAATATTGCTCTTGTAGGAAAATACACAAAATTGGAAGACAGCTACGCGAGCGTGACAAAGGCTCTACAACATGCTTGCATTGCTTCTGGCAGTAAACTTAATCTTACATACATTGAAGCCGTGAACTTGGAACGTCAGACGAAAATAGATGATCCAGTCAGTTACCACAAAGCATGGCAGAATCTGTGCAAGAGCGAGTAAGTATTTTCTCAATCACTGGCTTCTGATAGAATTTTGAATACGTTATTTAGCTATATTTTTTAGAGAATGTATACCTCAAGTAGTTCTTATATTGCGCAGCTTATTTCTAATATCTCATTATTCTCCATTTTATTTCCAGTGGCGTTATAGTGCCTGGTGGATTTGGTCAAAGAGGAATGGAAGGAAAAATCGAAGCTTGTCAATGGTGCCGTGAAACACAAAAACCGATGTTGGGTATCTGTCTCGGGTTACAAGCCTCGGTAATAGAATTCGCTAGAAATGTACTGGGACTTAAAGGTGCAAACACAACAGAGGTTGATCCCAACTGTGAAGATAAACTTGTCATTGATATGCCTGAACATCATCCCGGAAACCTTGGTGGTACCATGCGGTTAGGAAAGAGGAAGACTTATTTGGAGTCTAGTGTAATAAGTGAGCATTTATTCATATTACTTCGTCATATTTAAATACAAGTTGTATAAGTACCTGTGTACAAAATTATGATTTTTCAAAATCATTTTGCCGAAACTGTATTCTGATTAGCCAATATATTTCTATTACAGCCCAACTATACAAGAAAGATGTAATTGAAGAACGTCACAGGCATCGGTATGAAGTAAACCCAGAGTATATAGAACGCCTAGAAGCGGCTGGTCTCCGCTTCGTAGGCAAAGACGAGTCTAAGACAAGAATGGAAGTTGCTGTGGTAGACAATCATCCATACTATGTGACAGTACAGTTTCACCCGGAGTACTTATCACGACCACTGTCGCCTAGCCCACCTTTCTTAGGGTAAGTTGTGCAGTATGCCATAAACTACTTATAACTATTGTCCATTTAAATCAACGTAGTAGCCTCTTTTTTTAGTTTAGAACTAGAAATATGAGTTGGTATGGGACTTTGCGCCATATGCATACGACGCATATTTTCCCATTCATTTTTTTTCTGTTATGTTCATATTGTGAGTGTGTTTATGCGTCTCATATTGCGCAATAAAACTCATTTTCTTTCTTATGGGGGTTGACACCAAGCTGTTCAGATAAGGAGTGGGAGAAAAGCTGAAGATGGCGAAGTGCCTTACAAAAATGCGATGTCCAGGCAACTTAAATAAGAAATACGCTTTGGCTGTAAATTGAGAGCAAATGTGGGTGTGTGAATTCATCAACTTAATTGTGTTTATAGATTAATATTGGCATCACTTGGAAAACTGAAAAACTACCTGTCAAAGGGCTGCCGGTTGAGTCCACGAAATCAGTCAGATGTCAGCTCAGGTTAGTAAAATTACTTTTCCCAAGAAGATTTCTAAACATGCTTATTTTAATTATGAAATATTTTTTGTACATTTCAATTATAATTTATTTTATTTTCAGATGAGGATGATATATCAGTGTCATCTTTAAGTATAGCTGACGAAAAGACTGTCATTGAAAATGGTATAGCAGTTAATGGTGTAAGCAAATAAAAAGTATACTTAGTAGATGACTATTATAATCAAACATCACTATCCATAAGTGATATTACTTATATAAAAATATAATCAAACAGTATGCTGATTGTATGTGAAATGAGATATTTTTCTAAAGAAAAAGTATATAAACGTCAAACTGAAAACCAGTATAACATAAGTAAGTTCCAACTCATAATACCATCATTTTGTACTTCACTTTTTTATAAAGTTATTTTAGACAAAGTTTCTTCAATATACCTTTCCAGTGGTATAAACTATTATTGAAGCATAATACAAACTGTATGTATTATTTTAATCAAATACATTAGAAAATCTAGAAATAAATAAATAAAATCTATTAAATGTAAACATGCAAGTTATTGTCGTAAAATATTTTATTTATTAATCCTTTTACATGACACCTGTTTCCCTGTTTCAATATTTTAGTTGATAAGTGATAAAGATATAAGAATTGTTTGTTTTTAAATAATAGTTAAGCATAATGTTTTGTAGCGATTTTTTTTTTTGTTAAAAAAGGTGATAACTTGTATGTCAAAATAACTTTTTACTCGAATAATTTGGAACTTGTATTTGTTATCCATACCCAGTAAAATTCTCCGACGTGTACAAATAATATTTTAAGTATGTAGGTGCTCATAGATGGTTATAATGATTTAACAATGCATTTTGAAGAATTACATAGATTTTCTATAACATGCTACCAGCTCAGTATGAGACAAAAAAAATCTTATTAGTATAAACAATATTATACATAGTCACTTGTATAATGAACTGATGTCTAGCTTTCCCTTGGATATCATTTCGGAAGAAAATCCAATAAAAAGGATTATTAGAATTATTTGACTTAGGATCACAAAAATATAAAGATTACTTTTTGCATTTGTTATAGTTTGTAACATTGTAAATTAACAAATAATAACTATGGTGCAACAAGTAGCTTCAATAAATATGCAACTCACATATTTGTTATTTTTATTAAAGTAAATCATTTAAAACAATATGCAGTTGACTGGCATGGCAAAAACTATTATACTTAGATTGTAGCAAAGATGTCGATTAGTCTTGGACAGGCTTATTATTTGGATATTAATTAAGCCCCAAATGTTATATATATTGTGATGTTAAATAAACTAACTCAGAGGTGATGATATGGCTGTTGTATAATGATAAAAAATATATATTTTATTATGGACAATCCATTAGGTCTAAAACCTATTTGTATTTACATATAATCGTATACTTTATCAATTTTCGCTTCCTCTCATAAGTTTTCAATAGAACTCATAAGCATGCCTGAGCTTTTTATATGCAGGCATAACTAAAATTTAAAAAAGCATTCCATTACACTTCTTGCGATTGTAACGTTTCTCTACTCTAGTACTCTTGTTCGTAATTATATTGAAAAAGCCAATAAATTTTCCTCTGTCTGAATAGTGTTTTTAATTTGATATTTCTTACCTTTCATCCATTCCTTTTTTGTCAACTACTGCAGTACACGAATTATTGGGCCCGCTGCGCTAATCTTACGTTCGCCTTATTTCATTGGCCCATAAAACCTCAGTTGAACAAGAAAATTAGGTATCGCGAGAGGAATTCGTTGTGTCCTTTCAAAGACTCCTGTGTTTACACCGCAGGCACCTGCAGACAGCACTAGCTTTGGCAATGTGAAATGTATGGATTTAGCGAAGCAGAGGATATTAATTAAAAAAAAAAAACACGTGTTTTCAGAAATTAGAGTGGTCCTTGTCCTTCAGTTTAACATAGCTTTAAAATTCCGCTTTCTATTGGTGGAAATATGGGTGATAGGGTGACCATATTTTAATAAAAAAGCAAACTTAGTGTTAAAATGAAGCATAGGACGAATTATTATCAGGAGGTGACTCGCTTCTTAGGCCGTCAATACACGGACCGCTTGAAGCAGTCAGGAGCGACAGGGGCCCGATTCTCCTAATTTTACTTAAGCAACATTCGATTGACGTTCGACTCGATTCGACTGAGATCCGATCCCGACTCGATTACGATTGAAGCGTATGTGGCATTCCGCTATTTTTTCTTTGAAATAAACGTTTTTATCCTTTTCTGTCATTCAATAATGAATCATTTTGTCTGCAAATGATTTTCGATTGCAAAATGATTGTACAGCAAACTACCGTATAGACCAAAATTACCAAAATAGCAGACCAATCGCACACCAATCAAATGTCAATCGAATACGATTGGTCTTTTATTAGTAGCAGAATGCCCGATATGGTTAAAACTGCTATTGCGATCATATTGCGATTCGATTTTGACATTATTAACTTAGGAGAATCGGGCCCCAGGTTCAAGCTGTCGACTGCAGAGTTCTCTGGACACGCATACACGAAACGCTCGAGTAGTTGCAACTAATTCGGGCGATCGACAGCTTGAAGCTGGCTCCTGATTGCTTCAAGCGGTCCGTATACTTATTGCCGGCCTTAGTCATCCTCATCCCCACCTATCAGATTTATACTCACGCTCGGCGGCTCCAGTTAGTTAAATGCTCTAAGCCTGTATGTACTTGGAAAATAATAAGAAATATGGTATTTATTTTATTCCACTTTAAAATCCCACTACCGTTTGAAAGCAGGAAGAAGGACAGAAACTGTATCGATGTGATTATGTATTTGCATCTGGTTTCGCATATTTTAGCAAAATATCCGAACTACCAAGCTGATTTTGACAGATATTGCCATGAATTGACAGGCAAACAACGACATTGCCAGTAGTTATTTTGCTAAAGAGCGTGGTAAAAGCTTTTTAATTTGGCTATGTATAAAATTATGAACTTCCTATCATTAGCTTATGGATTTGATGACTTACTGAAATAAATAAAAGGGTAATTTTAAGGCATAACTTTTGATATCAATCACGACAATAATTCACCCAAATCCACACCATTTACAGACCAATAATCTGTTGTTAAACATCTATACAAACTTAAATGTGGAAGTGGGTGGGGTGATCTGTGAATCTATACTTGTAACACTGATTTATTGCGCTGCGGTCTGAATTGAACTCGGGAAATCTTTTTAATTTTTCAAATCAGTCTATCGCGCGTAATGGTGTCTAAATTCATTTTTATTTAAACATCTCGGTAAATTAATATCAACTGAAGTGCATTGGTTAAAATTTATAGCAATAATGTGTTATACCGGACCATGACATGAGTGACGAAAATTTCAATTTTCTGTAGTAAATAAGAAATTCATAGCTCACGATGGTGTTCGAATCGATTGTGGTGGACGTGCTGAACAGATTCCTAGGCAATTATGTGGAGAATCTGAACAGGTCCCAACTAAAGCTAGGAATATGGGGCGGTGAGTTTTTGCACCAGAATGATGTCATAGTTGCCGCACTTCTTTGATTGCGGTTATTTATGTCTTGGGTATATGTTTTGCAGGCGATGTCGTGCTGGAAAATCTCATACTCAAGCAGAATGCTTTGGAGGAACTCAATATACCCGTTCAGACAGTTTATGGACACTTAGGTGAGGCATGTTTATAGTTTTTTTATTGATCATAAACATCAAAAATAAACACTTGGTTAAACTGAAATAGATCACGTTTAAAAGTTATAATTAAAAATCGAGAGCTTTTCAATTAACGGCCTGAAGTTTGTTAGGGAGGTAGTAGTTGACTATTACTTTGTATCAGTTAACCTTGTGCAATATATTTTTATAGTTGTTAACTGATACTGAGCAGGTCAGGGACTTTCCATCTATTGTAGTACAATATGGGTCATGTGTGAGACAAAACAAGGGTTCTCAATTAATAAATCATATTGCCGGGTTTCTGGATTAACTTGTATCCACTTTTATAATTCTATAACAAATACTAAAAATCATTTTAACTACTTTCTGGATTATTTTGATGAAGTACTTTCACAAGGCAAATTAAAATAAATTAAAGATAAACTTTATTTTCCTTCTACAGCTATGAAAATTGTAGTGTCCGAGTGCTTACATGAGTGGAGCATTAAAAATTAAAAACAATGTCATTTTTATCTAATCTATACCTAGTGCAGACAATATTTAAAAAGCACTCCAATGCATTATAGATAGTACATATTGGGCTTGGCACTTTACAAACTGCACATTATTAAAGTTATATTTTAATATAGAAATAAATATTTCAGTGCTATCATGTGTCTCAAGGAGACTGTCCAGTACTATGTAAACAGAAAGACGCCTGTTTATGCTTGTTTCTTGGACCTGTCAAGGGCATTCGACCTTGTGTCCTACAGGAAACTATGGGAAAAAATGGAAGGGGAGACAACGTGTGAACAAGAAATTGTAAATATGTTAAAATATTGGTACAATGGACAAACAAATATTGTAAGATGGGCTGGGGCATCATCAGATGTGTACAGGTTGGATTGTGGTGTGAGGCAGGGTGGCTTGACCTCACCGCGTCTTTTCAACCTGTACATGAACGGTCTTATTGGAGAACTCAGCAGCACTGGCGTCGGGTGTCATATTGATGGAGTTAGTATTAATAACATTAGTTATGCGGACGACATGGTGCTGCTGAGTCCTTCAATCTCAGCCCTGAAAAGGTTAGTACGAATTTGTGAGACGTATGCGGAGTGTCATGGACTGAGATATAACTCAAAAAAAAGTGAGATACTTGTATTTAAAGCCGGTAATAAAAGTTACACCCCAATACCTATCACCTTAAGTGGTAACGAGCTGAAGCAAGTGTCTCACTTTAAATATCTTGGTCACTGGGTCTCAGAAGACTTGAAGGATGATAGAGATATGGAGAGGGAACGTAGGGCGCTGGCGGTCCGAAGCAATATGTTGGCCCGCAGGTTCAAACGATGCAGTAACGCGGTTAAGGTGACGCTTTTTAAAGCGTATTGCCAGTCGATGTACACGTGTTCCTTGTGGGTTAACTATACGCGGACGACGTACAGCGCCCTGCGTGTACAATACAACAACGCCTTCAGGGTACTGTTGGGGCTGCCCCGGTATTGCAGTGCCTCGGGCATGTTCGCAGACGCGCACACTGACGGGTTTCATGCCATCATTAGAAAGCGATGCGCTTCCTTGTTACACCGAGTGCGAACCAGTTCCAATAGTATCCTGAACGTGTTGACAGATAGGTGGGATTCACCGTTACTGAGGCACTGGATTAGCCTACACACTGCAATGTAATCTATTTCATATGTTGTTTTTCTTTTTTGTATTCGCTCATATGGACTTGTCCGAAATAAAGTTTTTATTATTATTATTATTATATCACCGAAAATTAATTAATTCAAATTTTATTAAACTATAATAGTCTATGCTTTGAAAGTATAAACCAAACAAACAAATAAAAAATAATTCATACAATAAAAAACATGCAACCAGCCAGCCTACCCAATTAGGCAAGGTTATCACTGGCAACCAATTAACATGCAACAAAGATACTAGAATCCCTGTTTGTAATTGTAATGCAGTCATATCTTATGCCCGGTGACATCATCCCATCAAATCAGTACTATTCTGTATTTGGAACACTCTGTCTGAAGGCCAACACTTTGACCTTCAAATGTATTTCTATGCCGAATTTCCCTAACAGGAAAATTGTAGTAATATATTCAATTATTTTTACCATAACATTGTTGGCATTGAACATAGCTTATTAATATTTTTAAAAAGAGATAAAAAGATAAAATGTGTTTGATATGTGTTATTTAATGTATAAATCAAATAGCAAACTCAATTTTTGAAATGATTAAATAATATAAATATTAAATTGTAAATTGTAGGAGATCTTGATTCATGTTTTGTTTGAGGCTTACTGCTCAATATTGTTATACCTTGTCATAAAATGATATCAGGACACAATAAATAATAGGTTGGTTATCAGTTGATGACGTTTTCATTGTTTACTATCATGCAACTGAATTTTATGTGTCAGGAAATAAACTACACTGCAAGAAGTATCAAAGTAATCCATTTTATACATTTACCTATAACACTATACAATGATGGATAATCTAATACACCTGAATGACTTTGTAATAGGATTTCATTTTTCTTATCTTAATTGCTTTTATAAAAGCCTTTAAATGTAAACAATAGCTATGATGTTATCATTTATATTTTATCACACTGCATGACATGTTGGTCCAGTTTATATAAAAATATAATATAAGCTATAAATATCTGTACATAACATCTAATCCACGTAACCAGAGTAATAAATCGCTGGCCTCAAAAACTGTACAATTAGCACATTTGCTACCATAGGCGCTAATAAAGTACCTAGATGGATGCCTTACCTAACAGTAGGAACTCTTCGCAAAAGTTACTACTTTATAAACAAGACATGAAGACACTTTAATTAAAATAAATAAACCATAAACATTTTGTTGCTGCAGTTTGGAAAAGTACACCAACGAATGCATACTAATCTAGCACAAAAGAATGGTTTTCCTCCTTAGTTACTAACCAATACTGAAGTCAAAGTATTTTTAGATATTTGATGTGATCAGAATTGCCACACGCAACTATCCAATTGGAAAAAATATCTTTCAATGCAGAACTAAAAATAAAAATAATTTTGTATACTTCTTTATATAACATTTTGGCCTTTTACATTTTTATTTTTACCTAGTACTTGTTCAACATTTATCGATTTAATTAATGAAATTAATAATAGTCTACTTCCTCATATTATTTAGGTAAAAATAAAATTATTTCAATATAGACATTTAAGAAAATTTAAGTAGGTATACAGGTATATTAATTCAAGTTTAGTTTTAATGCCACTCATTTTTTTATACAGGAAAACTAGTACTGAAAATACCCTGGAAGAATCTCTATGGCGCATCAGTAGAAGCTACAGTTGACCGATTGTTTCTGATTGTCAATCCTAGCGCTGAGGTTAAATATGACCCTGAAAAAGAAGAGAAAATCGCCCTCGCTGCTAAACAGGCTGAGCTGGCGAGGGTTGAAGAAGCCAAGAAGAGAGAGGCCTTAAAAGGTATTGTTACCTGTTCTAATATAGAAAGATTAGCTTCTGCCAGCGGTTTCACCCGTATCCCGTGGGAACCTCTGCACGAACCCGGATAAAAAGTAGCCTATAGCCTTCCTCGATAAATGGGTCATCTAATACTGAAAGGATTTTTCAAATCGGACCAGTAGTTCCTGAGATTAGCGCGTTCAAGCAAACAAACAAACAAACTCTTCAGCTTTATAATATTAGTATAGATTTGATTGGTGGTTTGTTTTAATCAAATAATAGGCTTCGGAATTACTGAACCGATTTGTATAATTCTTGCATTGTTAGGAAGCTACATCATCTGTGCTGAACATGGACTCTGTTTTATCCGGATACGATAAGTTTCCACAGGATGCGGGTGAAACCGCGTAGAACAGCTAATTTATACATATTGCTCAGATGAATGTTTAAATAATCGAAAACTAATTTGCAATCTGCCTAATGAAGCAGGTTTATGTTTTGAGTTGTTACGAAAATTTAATTAGGATGATATTTTATTGTGAATGGACTTAATTTTAAATTAATTAATAACAGTATCTGAATATTTAAACGTATAAATAGATGTTTTATTTTGCAATCGCCAATTTAATGTGTCAATGTTTGCCAGTCTGCAAATGCATTTTGTTATCGAATCATGCTGCATAAATTACTGCTCGATAAAAATTTCGTTGTAGTTCTAGGTACTAAATAAAAAAAAACTACTGATAAGTACAAAATTTTTAACAATTAATTACGAACACACATACAAAACAAACATGCCACACACATTTATAACCAGTCTGGTTCACCAACCTTGTAGAAATGGCATCATTTTGTTTCTCGTATATTTTATATGTATTAGTAAAAAGGTGAAGGTTATCTGGTTGTACATGCCCGAATGGTGACGTCATATAAAGATACGTTACCTATGAGTTTTTTTATTTGTTCAATTTACTGAAACACTAGATTACACGCTTTGACAATTGCTCTACAGGCAAACATTATATTTAACAGGATATACATATGTAATGCCTTCTTTTAAGACCAGCCATGATTTTGATACTTGAGCAACAACATTATGGCCCAAGAGCCTGCGTCTACGTATATCTACCAAAGCAACTGTCAGCCAAACTTCGCAGTTGTCTATTTATTATACCTTCTGTAAGGTAGATGTGTGCACAAAGATTCAACCTTTATAAAATAACGAAGATCTAGCAGTTACTCGCTCTTGATCTATTATATCAATACATATACCTATTCTCTTTTTAGATCAAACCAAGCTCGATGAGACGTTCGTCGAGAAATTGGTGACCCAGATCATCAAGAATGTTCAGCTAAAGATCACTGACATACATATACGTTATGAAGACAGTATCACGAATCCTAAAGCGCCCTTCTCTTTCGGTATCACCTTGCATAACCTATCCGTCCAAACTACTGACGAAAACTGGCAAAAAGCGGTTATCACTGACGCTGTGACCAAGATTTTCAAGGTAACGTATTCTGTCTTAGGGGATGTTTGATAATCATATCTAAAAGGGAACTTATACAGTAATGAAAAATATGTTTCCTCATCAGATTTTAGATTTGGAAGGTTTAGCTATGTACTGGAATCCTGTAACTGAATTATATTCGAAGTCAGGTCCTATGGAAATAAAGGATAGATTGCAAAAAGAAATTGCCACAAAATCTTCTAAACCTTCATTTTACAACTACGGTAAGTGGATTAAACGGTATTAGCTATTTGACTATAATCGTTGTGATGGGTATTAACCCATAATTCACAAGTTTCATTAACTTGTGAATTAGATCAATCAAGAAGTTAAACGAGGTCAAAATAAAACATTTTTCAATTTACTTTCAGCTCTCGGTCCTATAAACGCAACAGCAAAATTAAAACTAAACCCGAAACCCGAGGGCGACACACCAAAGTTTAGTATACCAAAAGTGATACTGAGTCTTCATATGGAGCAGCTTTCAGTCAGCCTTACGAAAGCACAATACCAAGATATGATGTTGTTAGCGGATTCAATGGATCGAATGAACAAACAAGCGCCTTACAGGTACTTTGATTGGTGTTAATTGTATTATTGACCCATGTTATTCTTTCATACAAGCTCCTGAGTCATATTGGAAGAGCGAGATTTTAAGATTTTTTTTCTCCTTTCAGAAAGTACCGTCCAGACTTCAATACTTACAAACGCCATTACAAAGAATGGTGGCAGTTTGCATACCGTTGCATACTAGAGGAAGAAGTTCTGAGGCGACGTAGAAATTGGGACTGGAATCATATGTTGGAACACAGACAGCTTTGCAAAGACTATGCGACTGTTTATCAATGCAAACTTAGTAATAAAGGCAAAGTGACCACTGATCAAGCGTGTGTGTTAGAAAAGGCTGAGAAGACACTCGATTTATTCAATCTAGTCGTTATTAGGCAGAAGATTGAAATGGAGGTATGTATATAAATATCTAGTCAAAAAATCTTTATAACAGATATATTTCGATATTTACCTTAAATTCTTAGCTTTAGCGGTTTGTAATCGAAAATATTAAATTGTAGGTGGAAAGACTGGGTAAAATCGAAGAAGAAGCGAAAAAGACCCGGAGCTGGATTAGCAGTTGGTGGTATGGCGGGGGCTCCAAAGAAGACGATTTGGCTGAAGGCACAGCTATCAGTAAGTTATTAATTAAATTATAATTATGAAACTATTTTCCTAACTACATAAATCAATCTAATAAATGGTCTCTAGGGTTGTCACACTTTCCAAAATGCCTTTCAAAACGTACCATGTAGTTTTCAAAGTTTTTATTTACGTATAAACTCTCTTTCAGTGAAACAATTCGAAAAAGCAATGACGCCTGAAGAAAAGGAGAAGTTATTCCGCGCCATAGACTACCAAGAGAACTCGGCGCCTCTGCATTTGCCCATAGAGTATGTGGCCATAGAAAGCTACTTTCAATTGGACCGACTTCAACTGAACGTTACCGATGAAGTCGAAGTTTTGAAAGCCTGTGTCGATCACGTTGAAGTCGATATGAAACAGAGGCCTAGTGCTAATGCTTTACGGTACGTAGTGTTGTTATAATGGCGTCCACGGCCGATTTCGGCCACGGCAGCTGTTCTCATTTAAGGAGATCAGCCAGCTGCGCAGGACATATTATAGTGCACGAGCATTTGCGCAGACACAGGTGCACTCCCTATTCCTTCACTCTCATAGCCCGATGGGACGGCAATCCGACACGACCGGAAAGAGATCAGGCGCAGGACTGACATTTTCGTGCTCTCCGATGCACGGGTGAATCAATCACCAACTTCCAGACTACGAGCTGCTTTGTCAAAGTTTAAGAAAACCCACAAAGCGATTTCGGCCCGACCCGGGAATCGAACCCGAGACCTCGAGCACAGCAGCCGCGCTTGTGACCACTAGACCAACGAGGCAGTCGAGGGGTAGTAGTGTTGTTAATGTGGTTGTAACAATTTGTGATTATCAAGATAATATTATGCTTATGAATGTAATCAGTGTTCCGTAAACTAACTGTGAGAATTCTTTTGTTTGATCATGTTTTGTAATGTAGATAAAAAAACGGAACGTAAATTATTTACTTGTGATAGGTAGATTTATAGTCATCATCTTAGAATTAAAAACAAAAGCAATGATTTATTTATTTATACGTTATGCACATTGTACAACAGCGGATTTAACGCCTTGGCGGTCTCTCCCTGTCTACTTTAAGGTGGTGGTAATGATCTAGATTAGGGTACAGATCAAATATCGTAGTCAAAAATATTTTACCCTCTTCGCCCCAAAGTTCACTTAAGTTCAAGGAAAAGATGTCTTAGTTACTATATTGTATATAATATATATATTTTTTTCATTACAGAGTGGATGTCCAGATGAAGGCCTTCAGTGTAACTGGAGTACAACAAGGCACGTTTGAGCCCCAACTCGTCATCTCGAAAGAAGTCACACAAGACGTCAATCTATTGAACGTTGTCTTCGAAACTAATCCTCTTGGTAAGACACATTCATAAATCTTTATTTCCTTACTAATATTATAAATTGCGAAAGTTTCTCAGTGTATCTGTCAGGATTCTATGCCAAAACTACTCACCCAATTTGATAAATTACTTAGGGACACAGAATGCTTGGCTATTTTTTACCCGGTTGCGGGAAGTTCTCCCGGGACGTGTATGACACCGTGAGAAACAGTTTATCATTGATTCTTCAATCTGTAATGTTTTATTGCAGATGGCTTGTGTAACCAAAGGGTGAAGGTGTCAGCTCGGCCGCTACAAATTATATACGACGCACAAACTGTCATTGAGATAGTAAACGTTTTCAAACCAGCGTCCGATTCTACTGCTTTATCTACGTAAGTACAATTCTGTGCTATGTTTGTTAATTCACATAAGTCTAAGAGCCTTTTCAGACAACTATAGAAACATCAACTTGAATTTTATGTGTGAAAAACGGTAACTTTTTCCTCTATTCAGTTTCGGATTGATTTATTTATGTTATAAAGCTGAAAGTTTTTTGTTTGGACGCTCTTGTACGCTCACCGATTTGAAAAAATATAGTTAATGTAGCCCTTTTATCGAGAAAGGCTAAGGCTGCATTTTATCTGGGTGAGCGGAGTAGTTCTCACGGGATGGTTGTTATACATATGCAAACATTTCCTGGGTGCGAATTATACAGATGATATATAAACCAAAAACCCGTGTAAAACATAATTCCAACATAAATAAATAAATTGTATTTTTCTGGTTCTTATTTTGGATTTTTGTATGTTTTAGTTTACAAGCGGTAGCAGAAAACAAACTGTCGGATCTCAAAGAGAAGTCGGCGTTAGGCATGCAGTATGCCGTTCATCATCACACGTTTATAGACGTCGATATAGATATCGCTGCTTCTTACATTATCGTGCCGAAGACTGGCGTTTATTCCGAGTAAGTATTTCTTTGTCAAATGTATGTGAATTCTAGCGGTTGGTAGTCAAAAATTCGTTCGTGTTTTTCATATTAAAACTATTCCCTTAAGGGGTTTCAGTCAGTAAGAGTGACACTACCGAACGCTGCACCCATAATGGGAGAGGGCATTTGACGATTTCCCGCCAAAAAATGGATCCTATACTGATTGCCCTAAAAGGATTTACAATCACATTGCAGTTTTGACTGGTTGTCAGACTTTCTGGTTTCTGACTACCTATATATACCGACTGCTGAAGATTTACGAATCATAATCGGCACTTACTAAATTGTACTAAACTCTTAAATAATGAATGATTTCCAGCGGCCAAGCATGCGTGGTAGTAAAACTCGGTGCCATTAGAGTGAAGTCAGAGCCTCGTTCACACGCACTCGACGTACACAAGTTGTATAAAGAAGGCCTTGCCGATGAAGACATACTGATGGAAATTACCAAACACAGCTACGATAAGATGGCTCTCGAACTTACTGAGATGCAGGTATGTGTTTCATGATATGAATTAAGTATATTCGGTCTATAAATTAGTTAAAATTAGTTTCTAATAAGGAATTACAAAAGCCCACTTACACGTACAGAGCCCACAATACACATTAAATTGACAGTGATAAAATTGAAGTAACATAACGTGCTTTCATAGTAGCGGAATATCCTATCGATTTTATAAGCGTGTGTAGGTGCGTATACACACGACACGTGCGACACATGCGTATGCTCATGCTGAAAGTGTGTCTTGTACGAACGTATATAAGTACGCGCGACAACCGCGAGCCTAAAAGGACGACATCTGCTGGTTTCATCGATTGACACTCGAGTATGCGCATGTACGCGCGACATAGTTTTTGAAGCTTGTACTTGCGTGTAATAGGGAAGACCAAACCTTGAAAAATACGCTACAGCATTGCCAGCTAGTTAGTGACACCCCCGTTTTTTAAGTCCCGTGTGGATCATGGGAATGTCACTAGCTAGCTGGCCGGGCTGTAATATATGTAGTATGTATAGGTATGAACTTTATATCTCCCTTCACAGATTGTGATAGCCCATGAGCGAGAAGATTGGGCTTCAGCAATAGCATCGACGGACGACGTAGGAACCCCACTGCATTTACTTCAACCCACCAATTTAGTTATACAGATACATAAGTGTTTGATTACCGACGACCCGCGCATGCCCAAGGTCAGGGTTAAGGGCGAGTTGCAAAAGATTGCCATCAGTGCTTCGGAAGATCGGTACGGAACTTTTTTTCTTTTTGTACTGAACGGTGTTGGTAAGAAAAATAATATATTTCATTATTTAACTATTGTTTATGTTAATTAATGATAAAATGAATTGTTTTTAATGTAATGTTTGTTTATATCAGAATTTTATCCGGATCGGTAAAAGCGCGGATTACGCAATACGGATTTAAGTGGGGCTATGATTTTCGACCTCCCCAATCGAGATAGCGTATGCCTTTTGCTGTCAATTGACTTTTAAATGATAAAATGTATTTTTGCAGATTATTAGCACTATGCGAAATATTAGTAAGCATGCCTCTGCCGAAGTCTGATGAAATGACCCAACTTAAGGTTTGTACAATACATTATAAGGAGTTATTGAACTACCTATATTTCCTTTTTATTATTTCACAAAGATTAATTATATCCTTTTATTTTTAACTTTAAAGATATTTTGCTACAAATTTGCGTACACTATAACTGGTTCTGTGATAGAGACAACTTGTACTGTTAAGAACTCACAGCAATTTCAAGCACAGGGGGTAAATCTTTTTGCCAACAGAATGTAGATGTGATTAATGTCACTTCTTCATTACGTTTACTTTAGACATCACTATATAATTGACAAGCATTAAATATAGTTTAAGCAGTATAAAAAGTAGCATAGAATAAAATAGCAATTATTACTTCACAATTTAGCACTTTGTTTATTTTAGTTGTCATTATTATTATTTAAATGAGTGTAATTTAGTCGCAGTGTATAAAAAATAAATAACTTATGATGGACTGTAACTTTGGTCGTTATTTTAGCCGAGTGAATCGAAAGGATCGAGTCTTTCATTACTGAAATACTTAGATCCAATGGAGAAGCAAAGGCGAGAGAACGCCCGAGTTAAAGAAAAGGCCAAAGATGAGCACACAGTACAAATGACTGAGCTTGAAGCTTTCTTTATTATGAAAGGTAAGATAAATATGCGACGAACTATACCACCATAGCATACTGTAGTAATAATACAAATTATATGGTACAAATTATATGGTACTACATAAAAGTTACACAGGCTTTCAACACGCGTTTTTTTTCTTAAATACGTGACGAACGCCTGTTTTACTTTTTTGTAGTAAGACCAAATAGTTTTTAGGAGGAACATCAATTTAATATAGAAAAGCTCTAGTCAGATTTCACGTAGATAGTAAATAACTAATACTACCAATTACAAAATCTGCTAACTAACCTCCTTCCTTACAGAACTCGTCCTCAGTATCAACAGGAAAACAATAGACACGTCAAAAGGCTACGACAGATTCCTAGTGTTCTCTCTATCCCTGTTAGAAGTCACTGCCATACAGAAGACTTTCACACTAGACGCCGCTGTCCGCTTAGGGGCGGTGAAACTAGAACATCATAGAGTGGGCCGAGGACTTAAAGTACTGAATATGATCGAAACACCTGATGTTCTACCTTATGATGAAATTACTATTACTGAAGATAGCACTTCAAATATGCTTCATTGTCAGCAGTATTTGTTTGCTGTTACGTATAGGAATGTAAGTTTTATTTTTGTGTATAATTTAAGATTTACATAATACTATATTTACAATATTTTTTGAGTAATAGGCATTGCTTCTAATCGATTGAATCCTTACTTTAAAGGGCATTTTGGATTAATCGATCTGCGACGGAAAAACTAGCGTAGCTATTTTATGTCAAAGTTTATTTACCTTTTTTATATTGTTTCTAGGTGGATAAAAAATGTCCAGACTTCAGAGGTTTGTTTGGATCAGTAGAACAGTTGATCGAGTTAAATTTCACTGACTTAAGAGTATTACTGCATCTGGAGGGATTAAGAGAAATTCTTGTTATTGTTAATGAGTATCAGGTATGTCAAAATAATATTGTAGAAATTTAAATGAGATATTTAATTCATTTATTGTATGAATGTTTATGCTTAATAAATACATTCATTGAATTTATTGAACTTATAAATTCACAGACAAGACTGCAAGCTATTCAGAGTACAGTCGATAGAACTGCTAACGCAGGTCCATTAGAAACTATTGTCGAAGACGAAGAGTTCACTACGGCCAAATCTAAAGGTATGGGTATCTAAAGGTCGCATGAAAAATCGTCATACATTGAATATCACGAAATAATATATATATTTTTAATTTATTTATCCATTTATTTTAGGTATCAAGGCCTAACTATACCTACTTTATTTATACGAACACTCAAATTTATTAAAAACAAACATTTTACATGAATTCCTTGATTCACAGCGAGTGTATCAAAGCCGTCTCGTAAGAAGCAAGTGGAAAGCATTCAGATGAAAGTGAACTGTAAGATCGGGGCAATAGAGATAGTTTTCGCGACGGAGTCCCGTCCCCTGTCTATGGTGCAATTGAAAGGTGCTACCGCCGGATTGGTGCTTAAGGCTTCGTACACACAAGTAGACTGTGCTATTGCGTCCATTAAGGTTGAAGATTTGAATCCTGCATCAATACATAAAGAGGTTGGATATTAATATTTTTTTTAATTTTTGTACTTAAATTACAAAGGATTTATTTTTTTTATGTGTCAGTAAATTTATATTTTAATTGTTCAATTATATTAAAATGTACATTATTTAAATTTAACTAAAATCTATATTATTTAGAATAGCTATAGCTACGTAAAAAGACTTAAAATTAATGTAAAAAAAATAGCTTTTTTTTTACCAACTAATACTAATATGAATAATACTTTTCTCAGATTCTCAAAGTGCTCGGCGGTGACGTGATGAATGTACAAATAGTAATGTACAACTTGGACCAATACCCGTCTGTCAGTGACATTAACATGTCGATTGACTGCCAAATCAACTGTTTGCGTATTATCTTCTTGAATTGGTTCGTCACTTCTATGTTGGTAGGTATCAAGACTATATGAAAAAAAAATGTGATAAGGACTTGTGTTGGAATGTGTGAGTAATGAATTGTTTTCTTTGCAGGAATTTTTGAATAACTTCCAAACAGCTCAACAAGCTATTATAGATGCGTCTTCGCAAGCGGCTGATGCAGCCAGGGCTAATGTACAAAACGCTTACACGAATTCTACTAAGTTATCACTGAAAGTACGTTTGGCGGCGCCTATTATCATAATACCAGAAAACTCGAAGAGTTTGAACGCGATGCTCGTCGATTTGGGTCGCATGACTTTGAACAATAACTTTGTCGACATGAATGTTCATGTAAGTATGCAGTAGACAACATAATATAGATTATTAGATAATTGCTTTACTTGAAATTGCCGTGAAGATTTGCCATTCCATATTATGTTGTGGTAATAGTAATGTCTTTAGCGATTTAAAATAAGTCAACTATTAGGTATCGACTAACTTAACGTTTGAAAATTCCTTTATTTTCTTTAGGATGTAAGCACAACTGTGACAGTTGAAGAGTTGACCCTTGATTTGGAAAACATGAAGGTTTCCTGTGTGAAACTTGATAACGATTACAAGGAAGCGATTCATGAGAGGAAGTTATTGCGTCCGACTAGTTTCAAACTGCTCGTTAAACGTAGCCTCTCGGCGTGGTATGACACACTGCCCGACTTGGATATATCTGGACGAATGAAGACTATTGCTGTAAGTATTTTTAAGACTAGGTTCACGATGCAAGATGGTGAATGGTGATGCAAAGGTCTCACTATATATTGTGTCCATATTTCAGATCACAGTAGGCCACTGCGACTACAAGAGTATAATGAGAATTCTGAATCAGAACTTACAAGAAGGCCAAGCGAAGGTTGACGATAAATCCGCTACGGCCATGCTGAAAACTAGTTCCAAAGTAAAGGGACAGACTGTTAGGAGTCAGAACAAATCCGTGGCAGCCATAATATCTTCTAAAGAGATACAGAAACCTAGAACGTCGATAAAGTTCTCCTTCACGATGGAAAGCCTGGTTATTGACCTTCTGAATACGGCAACCGCTGTAAGTAGTGTTTATTTTACCTGCTGCGCTCTTTTGTGTTGTTTTTTTATACAACATTGCAAACTTGACCATATTACGTGATCTTTCGATAGCTAAAATTATCAAAAGTCAAATGAAAACACATGGCTTATTATATATAACGGTCAAAATTACTGCTTGTTTTCCAAATTCCACAGAAACCTTCTGGCTTATGTACCTAATCTTAAAAAAACAATGGTAATGTCCTTAAACAATTGTAAAATACATTATTTATATACTTAACATAATATAATGAAACATTTACAGACTACTGAATACTCTATGTTCTCTCAAGATGTGGACTTGGCGCGGTTTTGTATGACATTGCTCTCTGTCAAGGGGAGGATGCTATCGGATCACTCGATGCAAACCTCCTTGCTCTTAGTAGACTGCACACTTGATGACACCCGGCCTGGTAGAGGCACTAAGGTCACCAGGTTAGTTGGTATTTATGTATTACTATTTTTGTATGTTTGGAGTAAGGCACAGGATGGCATGTCTTTTTGACTACTGTATTATGACACAATAGAGTTCAGATTTCAGTGTTTTTAAACAAATAACCTCGGACAGTAACAGCCACTTTTTGCTGGAAAAATCATTGACAATACAATAATAATAACAGCTTGTGACTCAATAATAAAAAGTATAAACCATTTGCCAAAACATAATTCTTTTCTTAAGTTACATTATATTATCAGGTACTTAGAGAGGCGGCGTATTACTAAATCCGAACGTCAGGAAGCCGAGGCTGCTTCGGACTTGCACGATAAGATACGAAGCATGATTGACGTCACGTACACCATGAAGAATTCTGATACATTCAGTAAGTTATATATGCATCTTTAGAAAACGATTATTGTATGAAGTCAAAGTCAAATCATTTATTTCATTTAGATCTTTGCAAAATATGAATCAACCTTGTTTCTAGTTTCCCATTCCAAAAGTAGCTATAGTTATCGGCACGGATATTGAGCCCTGACCTTTACCTGCGCAGAAGCGATTTATTGGTTTATTGCCTTATGTGTACAGTGCGCAAAGCGATCCCCACTCTTCCGCCGAGAGCTCAATATCCGTGCCGATAACTATACCATAATTTTGCAGCATATATATCTACAAGGGGCATAAGCGTAATTGGCAAATTGTAACTGTTGTATATCGCCAAATGTATGCTTGCTTAAACAAATATGAAAACAATCATAAGATTCCTCCATCTTTGTAATTTCTTAAACTTTTCTTAATAATACCAGATTTAATATTCATACCTTAGAAATAAAAAGTATATAAATAAATATGAATTATTTAATTCTACAGTTGACATGAGGATCTTCAGTTTCGATCTGATCTTAGCAATGGATTTCCTTAACAAGATCGCAGAGTTCATGACAACGGGCTTGGTAGACGATGCAAAGACAACCAAAGATGAACAACCGGGCCCAAGGACCACTGTGCCAGAAAAATCTGTGGAGACCCTAGCGGTAGGTTCAGTATGTTTCTATTAGGGTCCTATGAATTGGTTCTTGATATCTAATACGGTCTCGAAGCCCTTCCTTGCTTCCGACCATGCTCTTTTGCGTTATTTTTCATGAAAATAAATTTAGCGCATTCATTTAGCTTTTTTTTTCACGAAAACAATTTTATGTACAAATTGTTACTATACGCGTTCATACAGCTTAACACAATTGAACCTTTAAGCGTTTTAATTGTAAAATAAATAAAATAATGTAAAGACATTTTGTGATTTATTTTATAGAAGAGGAGATCAACAGCTATTTCGACAGCAGCAATAGAACCCCGTCAATTGGCCATGATGACTGTGAACATCAAGATTGAACAGCCCGATATTATCTTAGTGGAGTCCCTTGAACACAAGACCTGTGACGCTTTGGTGCTTAATGTACGTATTGTATATCATTTTGTTTTTATACAGCTTATAGGGTCTTTTGATATGACATGAAAAGATTTACGGTCACTTACCAAAAGGATCGAGACATAACTTAAGTGTTTATTCTGTGTTAAATAGTTGCAAATTGCAACAATAATTTTTATCTTTATTATTATTCTTTATTGTACCCATTTGTTTATTGCTTTTGCTTTATTGTACATAATACAGAGTAATTATGTACAAAGGCGAGCTCAACCCAGAGTTGAGTTCTCCAACTGCAAACCTTAGTGCGATAGAGAGATGCGATAAGGAAGAGTCAGAAGTGCACAACAATTATAATTTAAGACAATAACAATTTATCTATGTATTACTGTATAGATGGAAGCTCGCTTCAAGCTCCGTCGCTCGGCCGAGCGCATGGTAGCGGACGGCGGTATATCCGGCCTGCAAATGGTCGTGCGACAGCTAGGCACTCAAGCAGAGAGCTCGACGCCACGGTTCTTGTTGGCTCCAACGCATTTGTCCTTGGCACTCTCACAACCGCCGATGTCGGGCATGCATGTCGATATTGCTATTACGGATATCAAGATTACTGTGTCGCCAGGTAACTCCTTCAATTAATAATTTTTTGTATACAATTCGAGAATTTTTATTTACAGCCTTACTACAAAAACTTAAACATTCTGTTGAACACTTATTTAAAAAAAAGTGTGGCAAAACGGACCTTATTTCAACGTCATAATCTGTAATTTTTGTGGCACGACGGTTATTGTTTCGCAGCAGTTGTTTCTTGATGATGATGCTTTCAAGCAACTTAAGTGAAGCACATTTTTCATTCCATATAATATGACAAATTTTATTTTTATGCAAACAGATATCATAGCTCTTCTAAATCGAGTGTTGGCCACGATGACAAGTAGCGAGGAAGATAATAAAGTAGAAGAGCACAAGGCGATATTCTACGATAACTTGTGGGCCATTGAACCTTTCAAACCTAACTCCTATTGGTTCTTAAAAACTGGTAAGTATTTTGACCTTAATTTCCTTACAATATTTTTGCCAGATTTATACAGAAGAAGTGAAAAGAATGTTGTAATAATGTATACATCTTGAGTGAAACTTGACCCCAATAAACAATTAAAGAAAATTGTGTTTACCATACATTTGGCCATTTTATGGAGCGATAAGACAAGCTGCAATACTTAAGCTGCTTGAAATCTAAGACTTTGTCCTTTAACAATGTTTTTTGAGTCAGAATACATCTGTATAAGCCTACCGTTGCCCGGTCCATGTATATATTTATCTTTGAATGATGTTTTTACCTAAAAACAACACTACTTATCGTTCCTTACTTAACCTACAGAGCAAGCGGAAGAAGCGATAAATGCCGAGGAATCATCAGTTGAGATGACAACTGTCGCTCCTATAGGCGAGATCTGTTTGCTATCGTGTCCGTCAATCGTAGCCTCCTTTGAAATGGAGATCGGTAACGAAACCATACCGGTACTCGTTATGCAAGCCTCGCTCACGGGACAGGTTAAAGATTGGAGTTCTGATGTAAGTATAATACTAAACTAAATATATGGAATAAAAGGGTTCAGATTTCTAAACTTATTTATTACTAGCTTTCGCCAGCGGCTTCGCCCGCGTGGTGTATTGATAAAAAGTAGCCTATGTGTTAATCCAGGGTATCACCTATCTAAATACCAAATTTCAATCAAATCGGTTCAGCCGTTTTTGCGTGATTGAATAACAAACATACATCCATACATTCTCACAAACTTTCACATTTATAATATAAGTAGGATTTTCTTGATATCTTTCCTTTATTTTTTTTTCTTAATATTTTTTGCAAAATACCGTGCAATAACCTGCTGGTTTCCGATGTGTGTCGACTTACTTATATGTATGTGTACCTTGCAAAGTACAGCTTTTGTTCAAGATGATGATTTTGATAAAAAAAAAACCGACTAATTGAGAAAGAAGGAGGTGGCTGTTTTGAATTCGGTTTAAAAAGCGATTTTATGAAATTATAATATTATGTACTTTTAGTTCTATGCGGAATCAACGTGGGCGATGCAAGTATCGTACTATAACATTGAGCGTGCTGTATGGGAACCGCTCATAGAACCCGTGGAAGTACTGAAGGACTACCAGTACAAACATGTGCCTTGGGAACTTAAAATGGAGGTAATCTTACTATTTTCAAAAAGCCGATATTTTCCGATTATCGGTGACCGACTTTTTGTAGAAGAAAAATAAAACACATTGATAGCAATAGTGCAACGCACTCGTCCTACAATCGGTCGATCGAAAAATCCTAGTCAGAATGACCTACAAAAAAATTGGTCCCATTTTCTGTCATACAAAAAAATTTTACGTGGGGCTTCACCCTAATCATTTAATTTAGTTTGTAAGATTTCTATATTTTTTTTTCTACATAAAAATATATAAACTATATGATTTATTTTGTCAGATCGTAATGCATACTCAAGAAGGCCACGCGTCGATAGACACGACGGACGAAGCGGCGAATTTGCAAACGGTAGCTCAGAGACAAGCCAACAAGACCATCACGTTATCTAGCAGCGAGCCATTGGAGATCACTATCACTAGAACTGGCATGGAGGTGAGATATCGCATAATCTATACAAGTCACTAAAATTTAAATTTCAAGTAAACAGCTTTTCATTGAGTGTATGAGAAATACTCCCATAAAAAATATCCTGTTCCACCTAATGGCTGATCTGAACTACTTTTATCCGTATGTGCGTAGTAGATCCCTAGGAATGTTGGTGGAACAGTGGGAACAGCTAGTCAATTAATAAAGCTATTTATAAGTGAAGCAAGAAATAAGTGACGTGAATTAATTAGCTCTATTGTTTTTTTTTATTTCTGTCAATAAAAGGGTGCGAGGTGAATTCTGTAACATTTTTATTCCCTTGTATATTGTTATTTTATAAAATGATATGGTTTCAAAGTTATAGTGCTTCACACTATAGGACTATTTTTATACCGATATTAGTGCAAACTTTATCAATATTTAGAAACTTTTAAATAAAGGTTTTCTACACATTGCTGATTTATTTCAGGTGCTAACTCTACTAGGAAATTCATTTTCATCGTCCATTGCCGAAGGTGCGAGTGAGGGCGCCACTGTCTCCAAATCTAAGTTTGATGTGAGTTAAAATTAATAAAATATATACTTTATATGCTGGAATAATAAATTGTGATTTATAAAAAACTGCTCTTCTATTTTTTAGTCATTTGAAAAAACATTCCATGGAGCGCCTTATGTTCTTCACAACTGCACCGGTTTGACGGCCAAGTTAATGTTGAACGATAACCACGACTTCTCTGTGTGCCTTACTGAAGAATATGTTTCTTCTGACTATAGGTAAGAATAAACTAGTGAAAGACAAAAACTGTATATGCTTGCAAATCTTGTGATAAAACACAAAAACTATATAGTTGCAACTCTTGTGATGATTACAATTTTTGCAGTAAAATTGTATCGTGTCCGGAAATTAATCACGACTTCTTTTTAGGGAAGTGGTTTTAGAACCGGGTGCTTGCGTTCCCTTGCAACTTAAACATGGTGGACTTAACTTGATGAAGCTGAATGAACCGCCTCCACCCCTCAAATTGAATGTTAAGGTAACTCAAAGTTTGACTTCACAATTGACTCAAGTCTCATTGGCGTACTACAAAGTATATTTAAAACATGTTCTTCTAAACACAACTACTCAATTAAAAAAAAAATCTTTTTCAAGGATATTTTTTGCGATTTTATAAAACAACCCTACCTATTTTTTAACTTATTCCAAGTTTGAATCTACGAAAATGTATAGATATTCCTTATTCACTGATCCATAACTATCAAATTCGTGTAATCTGTGATTATGAATCGAAAATACTGGTAATGTTTCAGATAGTAGAAATAGATGACGACGTCCAAATCCCAGTGGACCGCGCGGACAAGCGGTACTTCCCGCTCGGCCGCAAGCTCGCGGGTAGCGTTCCTGAGAAGAACGTTCCGCACGTAGCCGCGGTTGAACCGCGCGGACTTATATCTGACGTCGTTATGCAGGAAGCGGCACTGCATATTTATTTGAGAAGTGTTGTGCAGGTATGTGTACTACGGTTATGTCTGTAATAATTGTTTATTTGAATAAAAAAAAGAAATTGCAAATAAAAAATCCGGTAAAGAGGCCATCAACATTACGGATTCTACTGAAAGCGAAGAAAAAGAGACTGTTTCAGCTGTTGAAGCCACAAAATTCAGTAATTTACTGAATTAATTTGCTGAATTTTGACGCCACAAAATTCAGTAATTCACTACATACGTCATTTTGTTCATTAAAAGTTAACTTCAAAAATGTTATTATTGCCGTGTCTCTGTATCCGGTGCAGGTCTTGATATTACATTAGTTTATGGATCTTTTCACTGAACCATCTCAACAAAAAATATTATTTTTTAATCCTAATATTTATATTTACTTTTAAATACTTTCTTAACCTTCAGGTAACAAACACACTCTCAGTGAACGTGTCAGTTTACTATATGACTCTTTCCGGCAACGAAGTGCGTTTACTAGGCGACGTGAAGCCCGGAGATATTCTACGATTGCCTTTACAAGCTGTTCATACGCCCACCGCTGAATTGTTCTACTCCGTTGAAGGTACGTTGTTATGATAAAATTTGTTGTTTTTTTGTGTTTTTTTTGTATTATTTTGATAACTGCAGCTATGTGTTTTGTATATCTATGACTTTATAATTTATAATACGGATGAATAGATTCGAATTCGTTTTGATAGACATTTAGAGATAGACGAAGATTCGAAAGGTCATTGGTCGATAGTAAATCCTTCTTACCGATTTTAGTTCTTTTTTACTAATATTTATTTGATCTAGGTATATTTGCCTACTAGGCCATTTGTGTAACATACCTTTCTTTTTTTTATCAGGTTTTACAGTATCAGTATCACCGTTCATATGGCGGGAACTGCAACAAGAAGTGAAGATATCGAGACTGTTGCAGTGCGATTCTAAAGATAAGAACAGTGGAGAGAAATTCTATTTGAGGGTAAGTTTTTCTTTTATAAGGCTTTTTGATGTTACATAGTTCCATTGAGATTTTAAAGTTAAGTCTCTCAAAATTAACGTCGGAAATATCATGATATCGAATTTATTTTTTTGATAGGGGCAAAGATACTGATATATTCATGTGTACAATTTTGTTAACCTCCTATGTAGGATTTTTGTGTATAATCCTTAAAACAATTCAATTAAAATTTTACGTATATACAGGCCTTAGGTACAATGGAACAAGTATTCTACGAGCACACGACCCGTCACACATTCGCTTCATCCTGCTACGACATAGTACTGAAGCCAGCTGTAAAGCTACAGAACTGTTTGCCCGTTGAGATCGTCGTCTCTCAGTTAGGCTTGAAGAGGACGCAAGTATTCCAGCCTGGAGAAATGTTCCACTTGTCGCATCTGTCGCCTAATCGCGCTTCTATTGTTATTATGGTAAGTTTGGACAACTTTGGAGGACTTTCTATAAACTTTTTTCTGTAAGCGACTATTTCTCATAAACCGAAATAAGTTGAGAAGTTGCCAAAACACGACCTTTCAATACTAAGCTTAAACGTCAATAGATTTGTACAATATCGTGATATTTTGCAATCATATCGTGCGATCTAGGGACTGCCTTATGTAACAAAAACAATCTATAATGATGCGATGGTACGTAAACCTTCGCGTTTGAAGTGAATTTGAAGAGATGTTTAAAAGTAATGTTAAAAAAACTTATTGTTTTCGTTATTCTAGATTAAAAACTACCTCGACAAATGTTGGGTATGTACGAAGAACCTTCCCGATAGTGAGACAGAACTGTCAGTGTGGTCGTTCGAATCCCACGACAGCCCTTCCGTAATGACACTAGATTTGGGTATGCATAGTGTGGACATGGAAGGAACGCAAGTCCTATCTCTGTATTGCCCATTCTGGATGCTCAACAAAACCGGCTTCACATTGTGTTATAGGGTAAGTACTAATTTTAAGTCTTTCCTCCAAATTAAGGTGTTCTGTGCCATGTGTGCGATGGTTTTGGCAATAATTGGTTTAAATTTTGTTCAATAACAAGGTGGAAATTCAAAATTTTAAATGACATTCATCGCTTCAGAACACATTGGTGTGATGAGTATCAACAATTAACAGTCAATGCTGTTCGTTTTTGTACTCATTACTGTCTTGAATCATGATTTATTCATGCAGTCTATAGGGGTACCTATATATTTTGAAGTTTGAAAGCTAGACAGTAATTATCAATTAACACCTTGTATCTTGTGTATTTAGAACTTTATTGAAGCTATCAAGTATGAGCAGTACAGTAAGTAGTCATTCTATCAAGCTAAACTAACTGTATTGTCTTGTCATTATACTAAGTCATTGACACATCTCGTGAAGTTGGCTTCATTCGTAATATTGGAGTAGACCTTTAAATACGATTGGTCATAAATACATTGCGTGGTTACAGAAATCAAAGAAACCAGAAAAAGACTCCAGCACACCCAA
The DNA here is from genome assembly GCF_022581195.2 of Helicoverpa zea. Lineage (NCBI taxonomy): Eukaryota > Metazoa > Arthropoda > Insecta > Lepidoptera > Noctuidae > Helicoverpa > Helicoverpa zea. Next base: position 6,283,222 of record NC_061458.1, on the reverse strand, counting down.
CAAGGTATCTTTGAGATGATCTGTGAATATTTTTTAAATAGTTTTTTTTTTTCTTTCATTTTTTTTTAATCCTTTATTCGGTCCCGATACTGCTTTCTAAGTCTAACAAGCTTCATCTCAAAGCAATAGTTTTAGGATTTTTTGGTTTCGATATTTATGATCATTGCCTTGTATTTAATAAATTGTTGTTTATAGCATGCGTTTTTCAGTGGGGTCATAGCCTAATCCAGAGTATTTATGTGATAGTGTATTGACACAATAGAGTTCGTGCAATGATACAGATCATTTTATTTCTTTAGATAAGTGTTATTTATGGGCACTAATTTAACGAATATTGTATGGGTTTCTCTATTTTAATGAAATTACAGATTAAGCATTCATGTTGCAGTAAATTACTTAGACGCCATACTTCTTGTTTGCCGGTAAGTGCAAACGTCATATTAGCACTTTTAAGATATACATGGTTACATTATTTTGCAAACGGCATTATTCTACATAAAGCACTCCTGACAGGTTTTGGTCAAACTTGTACACGTTTTAAGGCTCGAGCAGACCGGATGCGTATGCGTAACCACGCGCGTAGTCACGCGCGTAGTTACGGCGTAACCATGAGTTGTAATGTATGGAAATGTATGAGACAGGCCACACCGCTTGCGTAACGTAGACACGCGCGTCGTTTATTCGTTTATTTATTTATTCGTTTATTATTTATCATTACAACTCATGGTTACGCCGTAACTACGCGCGTGACTACGCGCGTGGTTACGCATACGCATCCGGTCTGCTCGAGCCTTTAACGTTACTTGTGGTGGAATTTTGAATCACATTGTTATCGGTAAAAAAATTGATACTTACTGAATATTTGTACACAGATTACTCAACTTCGCTGGAAAGGTTGGGGTCAGTTTGTCTGTTAAATGTTTTGTTAAAACGAAAAAAAAAAATGCACACATTGTAGCTTTAGTTTTTGTGGATTACCATGGCCCTACTGCATTTATTTGCTTTTTAGCAGCATGTAGTAGTACCTGTTGTAAGTATTTATAGCAGTTGAACCAGTGACGTATTTACTCGTAGCATGAGCTTAGGTATTGCATGATGACACATTAACCCGAGCTCCATTTATTAACACCATAGTTAATGTATATTTGTTTAGCGTTATTTATGTTAAATTTCGGGGTTACGGTAAGCAAGCTTTAAGGTACAGGATAATGCTCCGCACAGCAGCATTCACAAATCGCGGGACACGCATATTTGTAGACAATATTCAAAATGTTTGTTCTTTTTTAGAATGTGGATGAAACAGGCAACGTAATATTCCACCCTAAAGAATATAAGGAACCGATACTGTTTTCGTTCCGCGCAAAGAATTTCTTTGGTAAGAAGAAAGCGGCTATAAGGGTGGAGTTCGGTGAATGGTCTGACAAATTCTCGTTGGACGTTCCTGGTAGTTCTGGTGTTATTCTTTGCAAACACGAGGGAAGAACTTATCAGGTAAGGAGTTTTTCGAATAAGAAAAATGGTAGACAATAGTAAAAATACACTATTTAATGACAAACAACAACAAACAATATTTAATGAAAATTTTGTTTTCTTAGGTGGCAGTTACGAATCAGCTGACGTTCAACAGTTTGACCAAGATGGTGATATTTACGCCGTACTTCTTGATCATCAACGAAGCGCCTTTCGATATTCAATACCAGGAGCTGCATAGATCTGGTGACCCTTGGATCACGGTAAGATTATGTTGAACAATCAGTTCGATTTTTCTATTGACTGAATTCTTGTATGGGGCTAGGAAGCAATTTGATTTGATGTCATAAGTTTTTTTACTTATGTTTATTCGACACGAATAACTAAGTGGTTATCTAAATAATAAATATAGCGGTTTGAAAAGCTGTCAAAGCTTCAAACATATTCTTCACATAAAAATTATATTGCGATTGAAAAATCGGCCAAGATTCGATATTTTTTTTTTATTTTCCAGGTTGCTCAAAAATCAAGCGCGCCTCTATGGCCGGTCATAGAGAGAGAAGACAAGTTGTTGCTAATGCGAGTCGCTGGCTCCGCCGACTACGCTGCACCATTCTTGTATACCGAACAACATTCAGTTTGCTTGAAGCTCAATAACGAGGTAAGAGAACTGTGTATGTGTGTAACTTAACTTATCCTAAACGAGCTGTTTAGGTGTCTGAAACATTATGGGGGGAAAATTCAATATGGCGCACAGGCGAATCCAGCTCTAAAAAAGGTTGTGGGCCGATCTGTCTGATATGGCTGAAAACTCACATTCATTAAATTCAGGTACCTACATGAGAGGGTACATAGGAGGGAGTATATAGCGAGAATGTACATGTACGGGAGATTAGGGAGGGGTTGTATATGAAGGAATGCATAAAGTAACATTTAGTGGAGCACATATTATTACAATACCTATATACCTAAACGTTACGGGTAGTCAGAAACCATTCAGTCTTAACAAGGGGTATTGGGTTGCCCTGGTAACTGGATTGATTAGGTCAGATAGGCAGTCGCTCCTTGTAAAACACTGGTTACTCAGCTGCATCTGGTAAGATTGGTAGCCGACCTCAACATAGTTGGGAAAAGGTAAGGCAGATGATGATATTATTACAACACCTGTCATACAACTATCAGTAGCTAATGAATTAATAATACTTTTTTATTAACATAGTTCGGCGGTCTCCACGTGGAAGTGCAGCTGACGGAAGGCGGCACGTACATCACAGTGCGTCAGTACCGCGACGGACATGCGCCCGCGCTGCTCGTCAACTTTTCGCCTTACGACATCACTGTCTATGAGAAGGAGAACGTTAATACTAAGTGAGAATCATTTTGTTAATTACCTTACTTCACCTTACCTTTTGTAGCCGTTTTCCCGCGGTTTTACCCGCTTTCCGTGGGAAATACTGCCCGTACCGGAATGAAATATAGCATATGCCACTCAGGAACATTGTAGCTATCTATCAGCGCAAGAATTTTGGAAATCCGACCAGCGGTTCCAATGATTACCCCCTACATATACAAACTTACTAATTTTACCTGTTTATAATATTAGTATGGATTACAAATAGATTTTGTGTTTATACTCTTTTACTGTAAAACGACTGAACCGCTTGAAAGAAATTTTCTTAGAAACAAACTCAAGCCCATAACCGTCTCCTGTGAAATATTAGAGTTAAATGCTCATAGGATTCGGTTATGGTATTTTATGCAGATTCTATTTGAACCCGTTAATTCTATTTCATGCTTATTTATGATATTGCTAGAAAGTTTTATTAATCTTAAAATAATCTATACCTGAAAATAATTAATATAAATAATAATTAAATTATATATATTACGAATTACATTTTCAAAGATAAAACTCAATGTATTATTGAATTTTCAGGTCACTGTCGTCAATGCACAAAATGCTTTACACGTGGGATAATCCCGCAGGACCTCGCGTTATGATATTCGCAGGACACAAGAAAAAGGAGATTGAAAACGATCTGAGAAAAGATGGCATTGGAGATTTTATGTATGTATACTTTGTTATAACACTTATTTACTTGTAACGTCGCTCTTATTTCTTCCTTTTATATCGGGTGTGTCGTTCATAATCACATTAAATGAAATGCGTTAATATACTGGTTAATATATGTCGATTAACAGAAATAAAAAAGAAATATACGTAAAAATAAAAAAATGAATTTTTCAAACAAAGTAAATAGAATAAAAATGTGCGAAAATTAGAACACCATATAAAAGTCGGTCATTACAAACAATTGAAATTCTCCCTTAAAAACTGACAGCTGTCAACTGAGCAGAACATTCGATACTCCTAACTTTATCTCTGCTTTACACATCATGTTGTAAATTATAAAAACGAAAAATGACTCCTGTGGTTAAACCACTGAATGGATTAGGTTATTTTTTTTTACAATTCGCCATAGAATATCATAAAGTATATGTGATAGGATTTAATATGATTATGAACGACACACTCTGTATACTACACCTTTGTGTTCCCTTATGTAGTTCCCTCATATGTACACACAGGAGAGTATGCCTTATTTATTACCTCTATATTCTCTTTAATGTACTCCTACTACATACTCATGTTGTCATAGCTTAAAACTTACACTGTTTGACGAAAGTCTTCCCCAAGTTGGGGATATTAATCCATACTCATCGCAATGGCATGCTTCTTGGTGAACCATATTCTTGATACAAATTTTACATTACAGGATCAACGAAACCACCCGAGTATACTGGGTATCGTTCCTCGACGGACTACAAAGAGTGATACTATTCACTGACGACCCGATACTCGCTAGTGGTGCCCACACTATCGGCGAGGCGGAGTTAGTCGATACCGAACTGGTATTGTCTATGCAAGGCATTGGATTGTCGCTGGTGAACGATCCCGAACAATTGGAGATTGTTTACATCAGTATTTCTAAGTATGTTACTTATATTCTTATTTTTGTTTTATAGTGCGGTTATATAATTCCAAAACAGTTAAACTATGATTACGTTCGGTTTGCCGTAGATCTAGTATTCTAGAGCTAAGAGTATTTGGAGGAAGTCTCAATCAATACATGTTAATATTTAAAGTGTTCAATGCAAAAAAATACATGTAGAATAATGTTTAAACTCAGCTCAAAATTCGTTATTTTTTGAGAATCGTTTGTAGTACTTTTTAAACTTCAGCAGTACATTTATGATTCAATGTTGTTTCCAGCTCTGGTATAATATGGGAACAGTGCAAAGTGGGAGCTCGCCGGTACAAAAAGATTGAAGGGCCGAAGCTCCTACAGTTAGAAGAACATTATCAACGATATATGGCTGAGAAGATGGTCAGCACCACTGAGATACTCTCGCCTAGAGTACAAATTGATGAGAAAGTTGAGGTAAGATATGATGATTATATTTTTGTGCATATCAATATTAAACGGCACACCTTTCTTCTAGGCCTCTTGTGGCTCATTTCAAAACATACGTTCTTACTTTACTCTCGGGGATCGTGTATTTATTTAGCTTGCGATTAGTGGAAATCGATCCAGCAATCAGGAGATTGCCACTCAAAACAAACTTATCAAAGAATTTCCTAGCAAAGATACATTCATGCACGCAGAAATAACGTTAAAAAGTTATAAACCTACATTCAACTGTATGCTACAATCAATTTAATCTGGCTAAATACATATTATAATCATATAATGTGACTTATTTGAAAACAAAAAGTTATAAACTGAGTTGTCCACGACAATCCCTTATATTTCAATGGACGAGTTTTTTTATATCCTTCTGTAATTCAAAACGAGAATAAGAAACGCTCAATTCACTACTATATCTCCATGCAGGTGGACTTCGAAGAGATGCGTCAACTGAAGCCATCCGTCCGTCTTCTCCGTCGTACTCTGCAACCCGGTCTGTGGGCATCGTACGGCCTCACCCCGCACTCGCGGCGCCTGCACGCTCGCCTGCACCGCCTGCAAGTAGACCAGCAGTTGCCGCTGCCCACCTTCCCAGTCGTGCTGGCTCCTGTACCTCCCCCAAGGTCTATCGCTAATGAGGATCCTAGTGGTCAGTATATGTTTCTTAATATGATCGTTTTATACGTGCATGCATACTTCATTGGGTTTTTAAAATAAATGTTAAATGTGAAAATTGGATGTCGTCTGAAAGAAAGGAATGATACTTCTTAATTCTAGACTTCTGGATTTAAGAGTTAAAGCTTAGAATCCTTGGATATAGGAAATACTGGCACCATAGTGGAAGAATTTGACGTGTTAAAGTGTTCTGTTTAACTAGATGTCTCTGTTTAATCTATTCTGTTTAACTTTACAAAAATATTTGAGAAAGGCTATTAAAAAATACGTAAATGAAATTCGGTAAAATCATCATGGTTGACAATCTGAGAAAAAGCTGATAAACATCTATTCATTATTGAGACACCATTGTCATGTCATCCATCTTAAATGTTCTACAAAAACGTAGGACTTATTCTAAATTGTACCTAATCTTTTTTGCATGACTGGGGAAATCGAACATAGTGCCTCGAGGTAAATGCTTGATACCGCTAGAATATAGACGAGAGTGGCTAACTGCTTGCTCAATAACGCTTACCCACTAGACTATTTAAATATCGGCATAGAATTTGTTTCTATTTATTTTATAACATTCGGAAAATAAACAGTATTGACAGCTAACATATTCAACTATTAACCAATGACATGTTTTCGAATTTAATTACTTATATACTAAGAGCATGCTTGAAAGTGAAAATAATAACAATAATACACTAAAGATATAACGTCTTGCTATGTAAATTAGAAAGTTTTCTAACCAATGTTTTGTAAGCCATCTATTGAATACATGTGGCTCAATACTGTTGTACATTCTAGGTATGAAACCGTTTATCGAAGTGTCGATAGTCGAACGGTTGATGGAACACAGTATGGTCCGTCAGTACAAATACTATAAGGTGCTGATTCAAGAGTTCCACGTGAAGGTGGATATGGGACTGATCAACGCTCTCATGGGCATGTTCCCGCAACGATCGCTCAATGAACAGGAAGCGGTAACAGATTTTTTTACTTAATTTTTCTAAAATAAAATATAATTGTGGTTACCGATAGTGTCAGTTAGTTACATGATAGTTAATGCTATCTGCCAGATATAGGCTGCTTATAATTTCTGCTAGGTGTTGCTGCCGAAACCAAAAGTTATAGTTTATCTGTCAAATTAGTTTCTGAAAGGCTATCAGAGACCCGTGAAACTGACCATCTGTGTTTTGGCTTAAGATCTTTACCCAATTTATTAAGCTCGAAAAATAATAGCATCATGTCAATGTAAATAAGGAGTAAATAGTAATTTCGTATTGCAGCTGGACGCGTTCCAACTCGATTTAGAAAAGGCAGGACAACCATTAGAAGCTTTAGCGGCAATAGGGGTTGCGTCAGATCTCAAGAATTTCTACGATAATTTGCATTTGTCGCCACTCAAGGTAAAATTCAAACCCAATGATGTAAAATATTCACATAGATTTCATTATTTGATTTTCAACCTTATTCCTTTGTGCTTTAGGTTCACGTTTCGTTCTCTCTGGGTGGTACGACGCAACTGCCAACGTTTGTTGGCACAGTACTGCAGAGCATCGGTGTTACTTTGACGGACATGAATGACGTCGTATTCAAGTAAGTTCATTGAGTAAATTGAGTAGCTATTGTCATATGGGGGAAATAAGTTTTTACGCTTCAATAAATGGTAATAAAACTGCCATAAAAGGGCAATTTCACGAGACCTAATTAAAAAATGAAAATGGGTTGTTGTCGAGCCAAAGATAACTTAAGAAAGTCATCAGCACAAATATGAACCGTTTCCTCATCGTTTCATCGTTTTGAAATGCAGCATGCATTTGGGAGAATTATTTATAATTTATAATTTTAAATTTATAAATTTAGAAAAATGAACATAGTAATAAATAATCAATTTTATCATCAGGTTGTCGTACTACGAAAGGAACTACGAGTTCTTATCTCAGAAGGAGTTGATCGGTCAAGTACAGAACCATTACACGGGACAAGCTCTCAAGCAACTGTATGTTCTAGTCCTCGGGTTAGATGTCATAGGCAACCCTTACGGACTGGTCGTGGGACTGAAGAAGGGTGTCGAAGATCTGTTCTATGAGCCTTTCCAGGTGAGTTATTTAAAAATCCACAATAGGAAGAATCCACTATAAGAATTAAAAATAATAAAGCATATCACCGATCCTGATAAAATATCTGTCACTCGTACTTTTATCCAAGTTTGGGCAGAAAAAGGAGACTGCTTCTTCCAACTGGATAAAAAGTATCACTTACTATAATTAATTTCATTTCAATCGGCTTAGCTGTTTCACTTTGAATAAATAGTAAAGGGGCTAAGAAACATCCATTCAATTTGGCGTATAGAATATTAATATAATTTACATTCTTAATCAGGGCGCAATCCAAGGTCCGGGCGAGTTTGCCGAAGGTTTGTTCTTGGGCGTACGTTCGTTGGTCGGACATACTGTGGGCGGCGCGGCTGGCGCCGTGTCGCGTATCACTGGTGCTATGGGACATGGCCTCGCTGCACTCTCGCTAGATAAGGTAATTATAAAGTACTAGCTGTTTACCGTGGATGTCACCCACGTCCCTAGAAAAGTACCTACTTCTAGATGTGTATTAATAATTCTATGTCTTTCCATTTTGGCTCTAGCCATAAGTAGAAGAACTTACACAACTTTCTTTTATCTTCACACATAGATTTTTGAACACGCAGGAACATTAGTCACAATGAAAAAAGATAATTTTATAATTATATTGTTATTGTGTTTTCTTAGGACTACCAAAGACGCCGTAGGGACAATATTAATAAGCCGCCAGCGAATCTTCAAGAAGGTCTTGCTAGAAGTGGTAAAGGACTGGTTATGGTACGTATATTATTACGTACGTACGTACGTGTATAGTACTACAATACTGTGACACTTCACAAAATATTTGTATAAGTTTGCAATTGATAGTGATTTATACAAATATTTTTAATCGTTTTAAAAAATCAAATTCATTTTGATTATAATTTATAACAGAGAAATCTCTACGTTTAAAATAGTGACTGTGAACTTAGCTCTTGACTGAGTTTTAGAAATTCTACAAATATAATTGTCTAATTGTAAGCCCTGTCAAAATTGTAAAGATATTTAAGTCTTACTGAAATATTCATCGATTTTTTCTAAATTGCATTATGTCATCGATATAAACAGGGTGTAGTAGACGGCGTGACGGGAGTGTTCACGAAGCCCATAGAGGGGGCTCGCGAGCAGGGCGTGGAAGGGTTCTTCCGGGGGCTGGGTAAAGGCGCTGTGGGGCTCGTGGCTCGCCCCACCGCCGGCGTCGTCGACTTCGCGTCCGGCTCACTTGACGCCGTCAAGAGGTGACGCATGGAAGAAGAGATGCTTTTTGCATGCTTGTGTGTTGCATGTTTATTCTATGTGTTGCATGCTCTTTTGTGTTGCCTTTTAATCATTTTTTAAGGCGTAGGGCTGCTCATTCAAATTATGCTTTAAATCAATTAACCAAATGGTGAAAGGAAGCATAGGAACGAATACCTGCTTTTTTACATTTCATTTTGGATCTTGTTTTAAAGACATTTGGAAAAACTCATCGCTGTGTTTCCTTATGGGCAAGGTCCCTGGCAATTATACATCCAAAAAATAATTTAGGAGTTAGTCTTCAAAATCTTCCATGCTTGTCATATCGATATAAGTTATTTATGATATGGCAAAAATACTTCCCAAGAGTGCATACGACGGTATCACATAAATCATTGTCTAACTTTCCGAATCGCGATCACTGAGTACGTTTAAACATAGGGCGTAGTGGACGGTGTCCGCGGCGTGCTGATCCGGCCCCTCCAGGGGGCTCATGAAGGCGGCGCGGGGGGGTTCGTGAAGGGGCTGGGGCGGGGGGCCGTGGGGCTGGTAGTGCGCCCCGTCGGCGGGGTCGTCGACTTCACCTCGGGACTGCTCACGTCTGTTAAGAGGTGGTGAGGTTAACAGTCGGGTTAGATGTTTTGTAGACAACGATGGTACATTGGATTAGTTATACAACATGTAACGTAATTAACGCACACCCTCAAACACCCCAATTAGAATATTATGTTATAATCATAATACATACACTGAATTTTTAATTTAACATGTATATGCATTGTTATTTACTAAATTAGTTATACCAATTCTTGGAGAACTTTTTGGTCATACTACTACGCACGCAAATATCGCGCCGCGCGCCGCTCGACTCGACGCAACATAACGAAACTACGGAAAAAGTCGACAATACACGAAGTCTTATTACTTTGAGTTACGGTCTATTTGAATTTGTTTTGACTGTACAGGGTTAATATGACAATAATTTCCGTAGTTTAAATTATTTTTGGGATAAAAAATCACCTATATTAAAAATGATATAAATCGATTCAGTAAACGATTCTGAACAAACTAATTTCAGGATGTGCGTTAATTAAGTTACATGTTGTATTATGTAAAGTTGTTGATTACAAGGAAGTACTAAACTAAACATGTATTTTTATAAGTAGAGATAATGGGGGTAGTTGAGTGAAGTGAGATATAGCAAAAACCCAAAAGACGTTTTCATGTGCATCCGGTACATTATATTAGATATGTAAATTTGTGTTTATTAGAAGTAAGTACTAAAGGTTATAAGTAGAGGTCATAGAGGATAAAGTGATATATTGCAAAAAACCTCGTAGATGTTATTTAAAATGATTATATAATATCACAAAAGACGTTTTCATGTGCATTATTGTAATCCATTTGCATATTTCATTTTCCGTAAGTAATTGTGGGTGTTTGTGTTACTAATGCTTTATTTTTGTTGCTTAGATTTAATGTGGCGTTCTATAATTAAATGCTATGCTTTTATTTATTATTACAGTAATAAAATTCGTTATAAAATTTTGATAAATTCTTTGAAAAAATTGTGTAATAAAAGACACGCAATTTTAATAATAATATTGCATATTACCTGTTGCCCCCTTGTTGCGATTTAGCGACTGATTCCCGGGGGCCCAGTAAGTGAGTTGGCGAGTCTCCACCTGCCATTTTTACGTGTATTTATTACATTGTTATCGGCAGGTGCCATAGTTCCCGTAGTTTCCCCATTCCTAGTCCACTAGCATCCCATCACAATAGCCCAAGTAGTTTTCATCCATAGTTAGCAATAGTTTAGCACAGAACCGGGGATTGTCCTTGGGTACATTTCTATAGTGTATATGTCACCGTAAGATTACAAACATCGTTAGATTACAATCTATCTCGAGAGATTGTAAACTGTCGAATTATTGTAAACCGTAACACCTGATTGCAATTTAACGCATTATTTTTCGCTATATTATAATCTATCGATGAGAAATTGTCAAATTGTCAACTGTCCGAAAGCTCTCCCTGATTGGTCAGTCTTTTTGTAAGATCGAGAGCGATGTAGAGCGGTCAAATTGTCAACTGGCGTAGAACGGAATGCATCTTGCGCGCTGATTGGTAGAACGTCAAAAAAGACAATGTTCTTTGCAACTCCCGGTGTCACAGCTCTTTGACGTGCAAAAATAAGTGACGGTTTAATTTTTTATAAAATCAAAAATTGTACTTAATTTTTAAGACTCAAATTACACACAATTAAAAATTGTATTAAAAATTGAAGTTAGTGACGAAAACGAATCGCTGCAAAACCGACTCCACGTAGTCTTGTCTGCCCTACCCCTAGAGTGCAATTCAAAACCGCGTAGGCGCGGAGGGGCGAGGCGGCCTGCGAGCTGAGGCGCAGGTAGTTTCAGCGCTCGCCGCCGCGGCTGAGGCTGGCCGGCTCTGCCGGCCAGCAAGCCGAAGCTGCGGTGGTGAGCGTGAAAACCATCTGCGACGATAAGCTCGCATGGGACCGCCGGAGCCCCGCAGCGCCGGAGCCCTGACAGAAGTTATGCTTGCTGCATGTTGCATGCTTACTTCCATGCTGGGTCAATTAATATGGGATGTGTTATATTTTAAACAAAAAACTCAGTAGGTACGAGTTAAAAAATTAGAAGGTAAATAAATATTTTTATGATGTCATTTAATAGTATTTAAGAAGTTTACTGTTAGAATGCATGCTACAAATTTAGATGCAAAAAAATAACCATCATGCTGAGTTGTATTTAGAGTGGAAGATAACTCGTGGCTAAGATAGTATTATTTAGATGCTCGACGCTTTATTAATTGTGGCTGACTTAGTAATTTAGAAGGCAACATACATTTTTGGGGGCGAATAATGATATTAAAAAGAAGCCTGTTTAATTAGCACCCCTTTTATTTTATTTTTAAATATTAGTTTGTATTTGAAGACAAAATACCTAACTGTATTTTTATAAGAGTTATTTTTATATAAATTTAATACTTGAAGAATTTTTGAAGAGCATTTATTTTATTTAACTGACACCTCTATTTCATTCCTAACTCTACGGGAACTCCATGGGAACAGAACGGCTGGTCGTGATTGGTCGATCTTACTAAAAGACTGACGAATCAGAGAGAGCTTTCGGACAGTTGACAATTTGACAATTTCTCATCGATAGATTATAATATAGCGAAAAATAATGCGTTAAATTGCAATCAGATGTTACGGTTCACAATAATTCGACAGTTTACAATCTCTCGAGATAGATTGTAATCTAACGATGTTTGTAATCTTACGGTAACATATACAGGGATAATCGTCGGTTTTGTGTCACCATTTCATTAAAGTTGTCTCAAAAGGGCTTCAGCGTGTTGGCTTCGGCCCCACGTTCGCCTCCCAAAAATCCGGGACTCTATAGTCCCGAGGTCTGGTAGAGACATACAAGATAATATTGCATATTGTGTATGATGAAACTTTTACGAATGTAATTAACTAGACTAATATTGTATTCGTGTAACTATAGAGCGGCGGATATGTCTGAAGAAGTGACGAAGCGTCGACCGGCGCGATACATGGCGCCCGACTGTGGCGTGAGGCCATACTCGAGGCTCCATGCTGAAGGATACAAGATGCTGTTCGAGCTTGAGAAGGTATGTATCCATCCGCATATTACTAGAATAAACACTAAAGTTACTAAAAATCAGTATAATAATAGAAAATCGACTTCTGAATTTCGTTTATATCTGTGTAAGATCCTCTTCAGAAAATTCGGAAAAGACTTGGACAGAAGCTTGGGTAGCTTGGGTGACACTCACACCTAATATTATTTGATTTATAACATGTTTGGACTTTAAAAGAGACTATGACCCTTGAGTTTGTTTCGGCATTTCTTCTCAGGGATCAGTCATTAGGAAATGCCGACCTCAACGTTCTTAAAAATGACGTGTAAAAGTGATTTTATGTCCAACTTGCAAAATAAACGATTTCATTTCATTTCATTTCATTTCGAAATCTTGGTCTCCTAAAATATTTTTTAACTTTTTTGTAATAACATCAACTGTGTACATAAACTGTTAAAGAAATAACATAAAATTATCTTCAAACAGGGCAAGTACGTCAGCACGGACACGTACGAAGCTCACGTGTGGGTGATTGCCGGCAAAGAAGTGGTCATGTGCACCGACAAGCGCATGCTATACATTGAGAAGAACAATGTCTTCGGCGGCTGGCAGGTAACTAATCAAAAATAATACCTTATCTTTCCAATAAAATTGTTTATCGAAAGCCGAGAAGGTCATGTATTATGTATAGCAAACACATCCCGTCCAGCACTCGTTCCAGTAACTAGTAAATATTTCATGATACACTCCGCAACGGCCTTACAAACACATGTCTACTACAAAGTACTAAGAAAGTTCTGATATCTTTCGATATTAAAGTTAAATCTCGAGATACCGAATAACGTATCAAACTTGCTACGCAACTCTAGAAACTGCATAACTATATTTTTTCTTAATTAGAAGTTTTACCTACAATATGCCGTTGCACTTTTGAAGTTATATGAATATTAATTTTCTTCGAAATTCCTAATTTCAATAATTATGCAACAGATTGTATGGACGTATCTCTGGTCGGAGCTCCCTGAAGTGCCAACAGCCGTCAACAAAGGCGTCTATATCCCCACTGCCAAGAAAAAGGTGCTAGGAATGTTCCCTACGTCCGGGTCCGGCAAGGTGATATTCCTCTACGACGAACAACAGAAGAAGTACTTGCTCGCACAGTGCCAGCGGCTGATGCAAACTCGTTGACATGAGGCAGTAGAAAGAATGACGCCTTCAGAATGGTTGGCACAGTTCTTTCTACTTATATTTGATTGTCGCACCGCATTGCTTACTTTCGCCTATCACTTTAACATGCACCACCTCAGCCCCAAAGGCTTCCGCTAAACCCTTCCCTCGCTGTGAGCAGTGCTTCATATGGACTATGTATTTATATACTTTAGTGTATTGGTGTTTATCTGTTTTGAGAACCGTGTGCTTGTTATATTTTTATAATACCTTTTTACGTGATGGTGTCAATGCAATTTGTATGCTGAGTACAATTATGGAATTGAATATCGTGGTTATGACATGTTGTGTATGTAGTTAGAGTTTTGATTATTTTACATATTTTTACCGTTTAGTAATATACCAACCTTGCGTAAAATGAGAGAGATATTGTACATGACCTTAAATATCATTGAATGTCGAGAATTTGGTTACTCTTTGGCTGACTTTCCAGACTTATCGAGATCTTGTAGCTATGTAGAAGGATATAGCCTTATTAGAGTACAAAAGAGGTGAATGAGTTTAAAAATATCTCTTTTCTGGTACTTTAAATACATTTAAACTTTTAAAAAGTATATTTAAATATTAAATATATCTCTATGCATTTACCTATTTAAGATTAATATTCTGTAAGTTGTTACAAGATTTCAGTCTTCCTTTACTACTTATTTATTGACTTACGCCGTTGAGTTTATTATACCGTTGGTACTACATAATTCTAATGTTTAAAGTTCGTTAAAAAAGGAAATTAATAGGTAATCAATTCTCTGTTCCAATACTCAGTTGAAGTCTATTGCTGTAGACTGTACTACTTAAATATTCGAATATGATATTCGTTATGTTATGTAGACTGTGTAACGTTATTCCCAATATGTTGTTATTGTAAGTTTAATATTACAGAGACAAAATCAGTGAAGTAAGTGTATTAATTCTGTTTGTTTTATCGAAGCCTGATAGTACAAACATTATTTGAAAGAGTTGATTTTTTATACATTATTTTGTTGAATGAAAACGCTAAGCCAGGGTGGCTTCCATTGTTGAGGCTTTCCATACCAGTGCCTTATGATCGATGTTTAGAAAGCTGACGTTATTTTGCTGGTTTTTTCAACTGTTTGTTAATGATTAAGTTTTTTGTTACACTGGATATAGTGTATTCGAATACTAAGTTATTTTAGGTTGAGTGCACAATCTAACCGTTTGTATGTATTTGCTTAGCCGATGTGCGCTAGCCTTACCAGTGGCTTCGAGGTGTAAAATTTCTTAATTTTGATATTATGTTTATTTGTTGAATGAAGCTTTTATGCATAACTTGTTTAATTAGATATAAAAGCCAACTTTGTTATTATTGCCTGTTGCACAATTTACTCACTTGGTATTCGTTTTGTCTTGTTCAAGCTTGTGTAAGAACAGTTTCAATATAAAATATATACAGAAACGACTGTTTTATTTATGTGTTCCACTTTTGAGTAGTACCTGTAATAATTTAGTACTTTAGGGCGATATAAAAATAGAACTAGTTAAACCTATCATTGTTTCGGAATTACTCATGGAGCATTTTGTAACCAGCCATTTAATTGACGAATAGCCTCTATGCCTGTAAATCAGACAAAAAGTCATATTCATCAAAGATTGAAGTGATATAACAAATGTATGAGCAATATTTGAGCAATAAATCAAAACGCGATCCATTTTACGGCGGTCGCCAAATGTAGGACGAACTGCACGGTAGACATAAACGCCTATTTAGTCGACGTCACATCGTTATCCATAGCAGCTCAGGCATAACGGCTAAGTATGTGTATAAGAAAGAACAGCTCTATTATGCTCACTTACCCATTTTAATCCACTAACACCTAACAGAAAACTCCAATAAAGGTATTTCCATCTGGTAGATAAGCATAAAGTGACCAATAAACCAGGGGCCCGATTCTCCTAAGTTAATAATGTCAAAATCGAATCGTAATATGATCACAATAGCAGTTTTAACCATATCGGGCATTCTGCTACTAATAAAAGACCAATCGTATTCGATTGACATTTGATTGGTGTGCGATTGGTCTGCTATTTTGGTCTATACGGTAGATTGCTGTACAATTATTTTGCAATCGTAAATCATTTGCAGACAAAATGATTCATTATTGAATGACAGAAAAGGATAAAAACGTTTATTTCAAAGAAAAAATAGCGGAATGCCACATACGCTTCAATCGTAATCGAGTCGGGATCGGATCTCAGTCGAATCGAGTCGAGCGTCAATCGTATGTCGCTTAAGTAAAATTAGGAGAATCGGGCCCCAGTTCAAAACACCGCTAACTCAATTTTATCTCCTTGATTAATATGTAAAATTTCATCATAAAGTCGATTCAAACGTGTTACAATCAAACGGGGTAATAATAAAGGTCTTTATATTCAAACAATAAAACGGATATTCAGAGTGATGCTTCTTACGTCTACAGCGTAATGACATCTTCACTTTACGGACGCTAAAATTTAGGAGGTACCTACTCGTTTAACTTATATTACTGTTTGAATCGAACGTTCGCATGAAGGCTTTGGGCGTAAGTAGACCTAAACGTTTTATTGTATGACGTCATGCGAATTACAGCCTTGTTATACTTTGTTTAGGTACTATAAAAGTTCTCACCTACTTACGAGAACTGGGAACGCACTAGGTAATTGGATATCTAAAATCGTAGCTAAAATAGGTAGATGTCTATATTGTCTAGGTATGTATTATCACTATTCAATAGCAGGTTAATTTTGGGTAGATATCTACATTGTATGTAGTATATTGCATGAAATGAAAAGAAGGAAAGAAGAAGAGAGGATATTTAAAATAATCATTTAACATTAGCTTTAGTATCTATAGGTTTCAAATATCTAGAGAGGTACTTACGAACTATATCTGAGAGTTCGTAAACTGGCTTTTGGTAAAAAAGACTTAAATGTAACTTATACCTAAGTGAGACCGAGTGAGACGCAATGTTACAGACATTCCTACACCGCCTAAGTAAGAATTCTATCAATGAAAGGGGAGTACGTCGTTAACGATGTCTGGGACTAGCAGCTGAATCTTTCCTAATAAAAGGAATCCCTTTATGTCGCTTTTGAGGACTCGTTAGAAATTGTAATGCGATGATGATGAGGGATTAAAGAACTGGGTTCCGCTATGTTCACATGGAGACACGAGGTTATTGCAGGGAAGCGTTTAGCAACGATACATAGGTAAGTATTTACTTAATTTACCTATATACCTATATTTAGGTATGAGTGTACAATTAAGAGGTATTTAATTTGAGTGCAGATTACGGCTGTGGACTTACCTAAACAATATCTATTTTACTTACCTATTTACCTTAGGTAAATAAAATAGACATTGTTTATACCTATGTACCTAAGGTAAATAGGTAACTTTACTAAAAACTTTACTAAACTTACTTACTTTATTTTTATAATAGGTAACTTTACTAAAGTTCAAAATGACCAAAAATATAGAGTAACTAAGTATAAAATATAAAGAAAAAGTATTCGCAGCTACCTACATTGTATTTGTTTTTCCTAAGAGAATTAATAGCAAAAACATGTACAGAAAATCTTATGCAGAATAAAACTAAAATGCATTTTTTATAGTCACATAAAATTCAGGTTCGAAGTAGTATAACGGGCTTAGAGCGGGGTTAGGAATGCAAAACAAAATATTTCCATTATAGAGAGAGCTGAGAACTAGTGAAGTTAGCGCGGGTATTACTGTAAAATCGTAGGTAACCGCATGCATTCCAATACAGGGAACGAGCAACAAAGTCTAATCTGACTTTAATCTGCTTTTCACACATGCATGAGCATTGATGGAGTTGGACAAATATGAGTTTGTTTTAATTGGAATTGAAATGCTCGATCGTGTTAGTTTCATGTCTATTTCCTAGTAAGCGCATCTCAACTTTGTTGGTAAAGTCGTTAATTAAGATTTATATGGGAAGAGAGGCATTAAAACTGATTCGAATATTTTATGGCGGCCTTAGATAATCTTATGTCGCAGACGCAGAATGCTCACCAGCTCATTTCTATAAAATTACGCACAGAAATTTGTATCATGATCGATTGTTTGGATAAAAAACATAAGTTTGAATTTTGATTCAATCAAACAACCACTTTCATGGCCCTGTTCAATAATGCAACTCAACCGCAGATTTTTTCAAGTCCAGTGGTTTGCTACCTATAAACATATCGGGTCAGAGCTAAACTTTGTAGTCCATAACATTCAATATTCATAGTTTGAAAGTCCCGAAGTAAACTGTAGGTACGAGCCTGGCTGACTAGGGAGGGTTAAGAGGCGCGCGTGGACAAGTATCCGGCAAGTAAGTATGTAGTGAGCTGACTCCGACACTTGTAACGGCTTCGCGCCTTATATCACTGCATTAGCAAATAAACCCTTGATGCAGGCGGAAATTATCTAAACATATCGGGTGTGTCGTTCACAATCACATTAAATGAAATGCGTTAATATATGTCGATTAACACAAAGAAAAAATAAAAATACGTAAAAATAAAAAAATGAATTTTTCAAACAAAGTAAATAGAATAAAAATGTGCGAAAATTAGAACACCATATAAAAGTCAGTCATTACAAACAACTGAAATTCTCCCTTGAAAACTGACAGCTGTCAACTGATGAAAACATTCGATATTCCTAACTTTATCTTTGCTTTATACATGATGTTGTAAATTATAAAAACGAAAAATGACTCCTGTGGTTAAACCACTGAATGGATTAGGTTATTTTTTTTACAATCCGCCATAGAATATTATAAAGTATATGCCATAGGATTTAATGTGACTATGAACGACACACCCGATATAATAAAATGATAGGAAAGTCAAAACTGTACATTGAATATTTTTTAAAAAGAATACTTGGGGGGTGATCCATAATCGATTCTGAACCCAAATATGTAGTTTTTAGAATTTTTGTCTGTTTATCTGTTTGTCTGTATGTTTGTCCCGGATAAACTCAAAAAGTACTGCATGGATTTAAATCAAATTTTGCATGACTATTACCTAGTTTAGAAAGAAAAGAAGGAAAACAGTTGGTATGCAATCAAACTATACGCAGTAAGTAGGTATCTATGCAGCTGGTTAGGTATATCCTTTTCCCTTATACTTAGTAAATAATGGGTAGGAGAGGAAACAACTTTACAGAAGATTAACACCTGATTTTCTGAAATAAAATGTGTCTATGTTGTATATTTTAAGACACAGATATGATTAGTTAAAATGCATTATTACAAAGTATAACCGTAATCCTAGATATAAGAGAGATCTCTCAGCATCTTTCGTTGTTCGTTTTATTCACCCCCCCGAGGCCACAAGAGATTAGATAGCTACTACCTACTTTCAGTGTTAATTTATTTTGGTGTTGAAGAAAGACGTTTCTCTCTGGTCCAACTGGATTGTTTGCAATGAAATTTACTTTATCTAATTAAAATCATTGCTTTAATTAGAAAGCTTCTATAACGAGAGGTGGCTGTGTAAATTAATAGAAACTGAATATTTAAATGTTTCATTCAAGTATCACCTTCTGATTGTGTCGAATTAAGCTAAAGAGATTCTGTGGCAATTGATTAACGAGAGAGATATTTGGTTCAGTGTAATTAATAACAGAAAACGTTTATAGAAATGCAAATAGGCTTTAATATCTACAATAAGATTAAACTTGTTTCTATTTTAGACTTAAGTTGCTTAAATTTAGACTATATATTTGCACTTAAGTAATACCTGTCATGATTCATGCTCACAGGATTTCTTGCAAAATGAAGCAGCTGTTTATACAGTTACCTAGGTACAGCTTTTTCATGTAGGTATATGAAAAGTGGTCTTGCCGTATTTCCAGCAAATAAAAGAAAAAGCGTGAATTAAAAGCAATAAAATGAACAGCATCTGGCTTATGAGGAAAACTCAAATTAGCATTTTTCATAAATAATTGATACAGATATAAGCTTTATTCGTAAAGATCATTTAAAGAAAATCTTAACATGCATTGCACAAATAACCAGCCATTTAGAAAAAAAATACATAAAACAAACAAGTCAACATTCCTTAAGATGTCAAAATATTTTTAAAATTAAGTAAGAATCGAGGGGAAAAATTGAAGGAGCGAGAGCACAAATTACATATCATAAAGTGAATCCCGTTAGCGAGTAGGACGCTCGCGTTTTTCTGTAACGCGTTTTTATATTAAAAACGAATGTAATTCTGACATCGCTTACGCTAATGCTATGGTGTGTACGTTGAATGTAGATAAGCATGTGTCGATTGTCGACTCTAATATTGCACGGGGCACGTGTGTACAATTTGTTCCCATACATTTTATTAGGATGCTACTATGAAGTTGGATGTGGGAGTCAAATGATACCACAGATTTTCTATTTTTGTTCTTTTTCGTATATTGAAATATGCTCCTTCTATGTACCTACATAAAATACACATCCCGTTACACAAAATGTCTGAGATATAAAGAATATATAAGTATTTTCTTTTTACTGATAGGTCCTTCATTAGCGTTAATCGACGAACACAGACGTGCTCATCAAGCAACTTAAAAATAGCGTAATTAACAATTTTTTTATTGTGACCTAGTTTTAGAGTCATAGCGTTTTTTGTTGTGAAATTATACAGTATTTATTACAAATATGGACAAAAAGTGATCTACAATTATGGATAGAAGCCCCTCCCACCGTGGCGGACTGCCACATTGCTCATCGCCACCAGCAGCAACACCCAGAAGTCACGCACAGGATGAAACAATTGAGGTTTTTTCTACTCCTGAAATTCAATCCTGGATGTCTAGTATTGAGCAGTGCCTGAATGAGGTTTCGATCACGGTTTCGGAAGGCAAGATGAATTCCGAACAAAAACTAAGAGTCACTAGCCTTTGTCGCAAAGTCGGATACGGAGTCTCTCAAATGGCTGTGCAATATCAGTCATTGAAACATAAAGCCCTTCAGAACTACGCCACCCTGCAAACGTTGAAGGAAAATCAAGACCTCGCTAGTAGTTTGACTGAGATCAAGCAGGAACTACAAGATACTCTCATCAAACATAAGCCGGAAAGCACATCCTTCGCAGACATGGTGAAGGGTACAAAAAGCCTTATTATGCCTCATGCAACCAGCTCTGTCGCTATATATCCTAGTGACCATACTAAGACCAGTGAAGAGACCAAAAATTTAGTCCAAAAAATTGTATGCCCTGAGGAAATGAAGCTAAAGGTACGTGGACTTTGGAAAACAAGAAACGGAGGTGTTATCATAAGCACAGAGACTAAGGATGACATGCTAAAAGTGAAAGAGACTGTCGAGCGTTCCACATCTGCACTTACTGTTGATGAACCTCAGAAGCGGAAGCCTCGCATTATAATTATTGGGGTACCCACTGATATGGCAGAGAAAGAAGTTTTCAAAAGTATTTATGACCAAAATATCGTAGACAAACTTCCAACATTGACCAAGGATACCTTTTTGACCTCAATTAAACTAAGCCACAAGTCAGGAAAAAGGGATGCTGACAGCTGCAACTATATTGTTGAAGTTCCAGCCAGCATCCGGAAAGTCCTAGTAAATCAGAACAGGCTTTACATAAACTGGACGTCGTGCCCGGTACATGATTTCACCCTTGTGACTCGGTGCTTCAAGTGTCAGCAGTATGGTCATGCATCCAAGACATGCAAATCTGCTACCTCTACTTGTGGCCACTGTGGAGGAGAGGGACACGCGACTCAAGAGTGCTCTTCAAAGGAAGAACCGCCGAAATGTGCAACCTGTAAGCGCTTTAAAAAACCCTACAATCACAAAACGGGAGATTCCGAATGCCCTGCTAGAAAAGCCGCTGAATATAGGTACATCAACTCCGTAGACTATAAAGGCGTCTGATAGCGTCAAACTCGAGATAATATTTAGCTGTAATCATTTCTACACATTATATAATTTCATATTTTACTTAGGGATAGTGGATTACTGATTATTTTTAGGCCCGCATATTTACACTCAAATATTGTATGTAATATTGTAGGTACGCAATATGGATATTTTAATTAGTATGTAAGCATTATAACAAACATGTGTAATAACTCTGTATTTGTCACATTGACCTAGTTTTTAGTAACTAGCAGCAATTTATTGTTAATTAGCTATAAATATTATAATAAGCACTTTTACGCCCGAGACACAGGTTTTTACCTAGTTCGGGCAAATTATACATCAGCACTTTTTAGAATTAGCAAAATATTGTAAAATGATGTTCAAAGAGAAGTAATAAACAATTTATTTAAAAATTTATTTATTTAAAAAAAAAAAAGGTACTTAATTATAATCAAGCAGCGAGCCTTACAAATATGTATATTTTTTTTTATTTTTCACGTTAACTAAGTTTATATTTGAACCACCCCATTTAAAACTTATGCTCCATCAATCCAGAACCTATGACTTACACACATAATTTGTTGGATGAAAAGAAAAGTGAAATCTTTGCGAGTTCTCATAGTTGTTGCACAGTTCGGTCGAGACTTGCGGTAACAATGCAACGCGTATGACAGTGGCGATGGCAACATTTGGTGTCCATAGCATATAACGTCATGCACGTTTGTTGGGAGTTTGTTGACGATTTGGGTTACATTTGCTTTAATTCCAGCAGATCTAGGAGCCTAATAGAATTCTATCAATTATAATCTTATCTCTGTCTATCTAAAAATATAATTTAACCCGAAACAAATTATATTCATATCTTTGACACCAGTCGGTAAAATACTATTTTTTACGAATAGAAATATAGGTACAGTCAATAATAATGATTAACTTACTGGCAACATATTGGTTGTTAACTACTCGTATTAAATGAAATCACTGATATGAGGCAGGTGGTGAGATACACCGACGTAGGAAGCATCGCTCGGATGCACTGTAAATAGGGTTGGCGATGAATAGATCTTTCTAACTGATAAATCTATTCATCGCCATTCCTCACCTCATTTCAGCATTTCCTTACCTTTTTATATGAATTTTGTTTTAATTAGAAATTTTGTTCATACATTAATTATGAATAAAATTTTAAGAAAGTACCTACAAAAAAAATAAGATTGTGGAAAAAGTACCACAATCTTGGATGGTAATAAAGATTACCATCTTCCTCCATTAATATAATTAGAACAAAATAATGTTAATTTGTTGCGAGTTGCCAACTATAATTTTGAATTATTTATTTTGTAGTTTACATTTAATCAAGTTTACATAGCTCAAATTAAATCCTCAAATAATTCAAAAACTACACATTTTAATTGAATAGGTAAATTAGATATTTTTTTCTAATGTTTGATGCAGCAACCCTATGCAGGCCTATTAATAGAAGACCTTTGTCCTCTTATTATTTTCCATCGATCTCGTCTGACGGGACTGAAGTTTATAACCGACTGGATGACGTGCATTTTTCGTGGTTTACCGGGTGCATCACTATGGGAATTCCCTATGGTAGTCTTCAAACATGTAGGTATGGTCTTATTACAAAAACAGTTATCTGACGTTCGACTAATGTTTAAATCAAATTTGTATGGATTTTTGTTGTATGTCCGTTATTGTTTAAGAACTTATATGAGAACAGCCGTCGTGGTAGAAATCGGCCTTGGACGCCATTATTGTTTAAGAAATAAAGTTATCAGAAAAAAGGTTTTTGTAAAAAAATGTGAGGTCCATGACATACTACATACCCAATATGCATATAGAGGGACATATAACACTATTGGACATATTTAATAGTTCTCGATGTAATGGCAGTTTTAAAGCTGATTAGCTTGCTGTTTGATACGTTCTTAGTAGTTACACTACAGTACCGTGGGTACCTAGTTGAGCAAAATATGTATTTGATTTAATGTAGAAATGTACATTTCTAACCCTCCGCAGACAGACGCATTAACCTCCCATGTGTGATATTAATGACCGATTTATCGCCGAAAATGTTAATCACTGCCTCACACTGTGTTACATTACCGATCTTTCGCACATCCATTGCTGGTTGTGATTTAGTCACAATTCTTGTGCTAAATAGAAAATGGGTAATGTACATTAGCAATACTCTTGGCACGTCAAAATCGGTAAGGTATAACTTTAATGGGTCTCCTTTTACGGCTTCAGGGAAAGTGTCCATTAAGAGCCTTGTTTTATGGCCAGACAGATTTGTAAGTAAGTAAGATAGTTTAGCATGGATACATATGTCACGATCATAAGGACTCGATTATTATTATTGTTTTTGCATGAACTAGTCCAAGCCTCTGGGTCGACTTAGTAAGATTTTTTTATACTAGAAGGACGGAAAAATCTACATACCTAGAAAGATAAATGATACGAGCTTTCAACATTTTTTATTGTATTTGGTTACGTCTCAATACATATTTTTGTAGATAAATAGTGGGATTCAAATGTTCCACGTTAGCATTTTTCTTCAACGGAAATAGGTATACCTAAATCGAAAAAATTATTCCATATTAGGGATATGAAGAATTGAATACAATCGTGTGGGTTTACCTCAATT
Source organism: Helicoverpa zea (assembly GCF_022581195.2). NCBI lineage: Eukaryota > Metazoa > Arthropoda > Insecta > Lepidoptera > Noctuidae > Helicoverpa > Helicoverpa zea. The sequence continues at coordinate 6,258,852 of NC_061458.1, read as the reverse complement.
CTAAGATTATTTCAACAAACTGGCCCACGCAATTTACTTGAGAATTATGAGATAAGGTATCTAAAAGGATCAAAGTAAAGGATGATTCCTGAATTTGAATTTCTTGTATTCGGAAGAATGGTGTATTTCTCCATTACATCTGTCATAATCATGTCCTAAGCCATTTTCTTATTTTTGGAAAGTTTCTTATATGCCATTTATTTCCTAGGTATATGAATTATACATAATGTATTATTTACTGTTATATCCATGCATTTATTGTGACAAAATAGCTTTATAACCATAGCGGAACTGATACAAATTCTACAATTTACACTTAAAGCACCTTTATTGTAAATAAGGATGGCTACTTATGCAATTTACAGGCAATATTCCTGAAAGCAGCTGTATAACTAATAAATGTTTCATGGCATGTTAAAATAAAACATCTCTAAGATTTTATAATGTGGAAAACATCGTTGGAAAACAATATCGAGTAGATAGCAGTTTACTCCAAGCACCCACTGAGAATGGGATAAATTTTACATATTCTTCTACTGCGTGAGGGTTCATTCATCTGTTAAGAAAGATAAACTACACGAGATAGGCGTCCATCCGAAAAAGTACTTTATTCTTCACAAGATAAAGTTCAGATTAAAGAGTGTGTCTTGAAATTTTACAAAAAGGTCCTTCCTAAGTTTTTGTGTAGACAGTTTTATTTTCATTGGCAATCTTGTTGTCACTTATGAGTGTCCCAAAAAACTGTTTCTGTAGGTCACGATGTACGTACCTACGCCTGATTGACTATGTTGATCACTAATACCGTTGATCGCTACTTAGCTGGGAGAAACTAGAGGAATTTATCTACCATTTAAAAGCGTACCTAATTTTTGATTGTTTTTGATTTGATTTATGAAGTATTGTTAGGCAAGGAAACACTATTATTTTAGAGCCCAGTTTAACTGTTGGACAATATTTTCACTTTTCCAAAATAATAATACTTGAAAGTAGCTTCCCCTAACTATAAGATCATTCACATTACGCTGATCACATATCCATAATGGGCACCGTCTATTTGTGAAATTGGAGTACGTCAAACAAAAATCGTTTTTAATTGCTTTTTATGTAAACACAATGTGTAAGTAATTATTGTTTTCAAGTGGTTCTCGAGTGATTGATTGCTGCATGAGTGTTTTGACGTAGGAAATGTCTATGGGAAATGATGTCCGGTAGCTTCCTATGTATACCTACGTAGGTGTAAGGATGTCTGATGATATCTAGTGCTAACAATTTTATAATTATGATTATACCTTACAAAACTGTGCCTAGCAGTAGACCAATATAAATTGTTGATGGTGACGAAAAGCAAGAATAATTCTGAATATTGTCAACATTGTGATTACTAGTTCATTCATCTTGCATTGCAGGATTTTATTTATAAAAATAACCTGAAAAATATTTTCAAAGCACACCCTACAATATTGTTGCATTACAAACCCTGGCATGCATAAATACAAATATTATTCACGACTTATAAAAGGGTTCCATAATACGTTTGAATTATTCAAACCCTTAACGATATGGTATAGAATCGCATAATATGTTTGTACCTACTGCAAACTGGTGAATGGGGAATAGCTCTGAATAACCTTACAGACACCTGTAGATTGTGCTCCTTTAGTACAATTAATGTAAGCCTGAATAGAAAGGCTACATTCACCAGCTTGGTGTAGTATTATTAGGCACTATGTATGTATTGCAGATGAAACCTAATTGACCCTTTATTTTTTATAAACTCTTTTTTTACAATCACGTTGAGTTATGAAGTAAACTGGTATGAAGTCTTTACTTTTTCCCTGTCTTTAGATGCAGATAAGTTCCCTTTAAGATTCAACACTCGCTCAAAAGTTTTTCGGCATTGATTGCACGGGCTCAGTTTTAAATAATGCTAAAACTTCGTTTTTTCTAGAAAAATACGGCGTAGGAGTTATTTCATCAGATGCATCCACTTACATAACAATACTTTCATAGATTTCGTGAAGATCTGTTCTCTATTACAATTAGGCTTAGGTGAGGCGGTACCTCCATCTGGGAATTGATGTTTTATTGAAAACGAAACTCCATTACTTTTGTATTTTTTCCTCAACATTTTATTTAATCATACCTAATGTTACTGGTAAAAATGTTTTCTTTATATTTATATTTTATATTGCACTGTACTATTGTAAACACTTCGCAATATAAATAGAGTAAAAAAACATTTTAGCTAAGTTCTGGGTTCAAATAAAAGTATTTGTCACACTTACATGTCACCAATTCGAAAAAGTATTTGAAATGTTTACATAAACCCGGTTTGATTTCTTTAAACCAATATTATTTGACAAAATATCAATGATTACATATCGCCTAAAAATATAGAGATAAAAATTTCGTAAAAATACTAAACGTGCGCAAGAAACTGGTTTAAAAGCTGAACAAATATGAAATGACAGGTTGTCTAAATAAAAATATGCCTGTACAAAAGTTACGGTTGCCAAAAAATCCTTTCACGCAAATTCGGGAGTTAAAAAGTTACTAAGTTACAATTAAGTTCGGAACAAAAGTTGTGGTCGCGTTAAGTTTTACGCTCGAAGGCTGTAGCGCGCGCCTCGTCCCGCCCGAAGGCGGTCGGTGGGCGGGGCGGACACCTATATAAGCTTTTGCATGCCTGAAACTTTGTTATTGAATGCGCGCGATCATTTCGAAAACGTGATTCGAAGTATTCACTTGTGACGATCCGACGTTCCTGTTCCCGACACATAGAGCTCAGGTATGTAACACATTGCTCCATCGTGTAGAAAAATATTCATGGAAATGTATGACTTAAATATCACGTACTTTGAATGTGAGCTGTTAGATGCGTTATGAATGTTAAGTTTTCGATTATTTCAGATTTGATTTATGGGTTTTATGCACCTTCGTAAATATTTATCTGGTTACAAATTATTTTTACTGTCGGTTCCGGACTGTTTAGATAAAAAATAATATTTAAATACTAGTTAACTACAAAATAAAATAAATATTCAAAAAAACAATATTAGATATGTTAAGGGCAATATCAAATTATTATACTTATTCGCTTCAACTTTGACAGAGTTTTTGAAAGTTCGTTACAAAATAAACTTGGCTGTAAAGCCAACATATAAGTTCAAAAGTTGTTTTTTCGTTAGAACGTCAGGTAATAAGGAGTGCAGACTATCATTAAGTAGTTTTTCTGTATTAAAATAATTTTTTATTGAAATAATATATATTAAAAACTTATAATTGTTCTTTGCGCCGTTCATTTATTAAACAAGCAATAAAAAAAAACCACCAACAACATTTTAACGTAAATTCAATAAGAAGATAATTAAATTAATTGATCAGATTTCTCAATAATATTTTAAGAGGTTTTAAATTCAAGTTCAAGCTTAATTAAATTAAAATATTCGTTTTATAAAATTCTAATTGCAACGCAATGTAAATTTTACACAATTATAACACCAATACAAATTACATCAATATTTTATTATTGGACTGAAAAACTGCTAACACATACAACTCCTAACTCCAAAATCCTAGTGAAAAACGAACTAATTCGGACATTTAGCTTCCAGGCTTTTTAGTCACACGTAATCAAATGAACATCTAGCAAATTGCAATAGTCACCTGTAAAGTCACATTAGTACCTAAAAACCAATGTGGCTAACTCGTGAAAGGTGTTAAATATGGTATTGTCACAGTGTTCCAATTAACACTCGTCCTAATTAATCTTATTAATGTCAAATCGTAGTAAGAATCAGTGATAAATAATAAAGCTAGTAATTTTTGGTCAAAACATATCTCCTTTGATACGTAAGCTGCATAGTTTTCACGCCAAAATAAATAAAAACACAACTTCAACAATAAGCTTAAAGCTGTTATTTACGATGACGATTTTCAAGTATTCATTTAGAAAACAATTGAAACATTTTCTCTGAAAATAAGAGACACGGCACAGATACATTCTCACTTGTATTACGTCACTACTACCAGAAGTGATATGGACACAAGTAATTGATAATGTAGGTATGTGCCCTTCTTACTTTTGACAGCAACTGGGCTTGACCTTTATTCAAAGTAGCACTTCAATAACATATATTTCGTAATATGCCTCACATCTGAATTGTAACTAGCCAACTGACTTTCTAAACTTCAGACTAACAGTTTTTCCGCGGTTTCACCCGCGTCCCGTGGAAACTTCTGCCTGTATCGGGATAAAATATAGCTTTTGTTACTCGGAAATGGTATAGCTTTCTAAAAGTTAAAGAATTTTTCAAATCCGCATTATCACTTTCGGAGACTTTGGGATACAAACAAAGAAAAAAATGTTTTTTCTTTATAATATTAGTATAGATATGTAGATTCGAAGTTACAAAAATATTTTGAAAATAATTTCTCACCAACATTCCCTCATACAATGGACTTCAGATCAAGTGGAGGAGTACAATAGGACATTGTTCCAGTGTATCTTTCAGTACAAATGTTTTATTGTAGGGAAAGCTCTGTATACGATCAGTTTTAAGGAAAAGAGTTTTGAAAATGATAATTATATTTTCAGCGTCGTGGTTACATTGATTGTAGCGACATTTTTATCTGAACCCAATTTATTTTTCTTTAGAAAAGGCAAAATAACAAAAGTAAAAATCCGAGTACCTATTAAGTGTGACCTTTAAATCATATCACTCTTTTGCGGGGCTTTAAAACAATACAGTCATTATCAGCTTATTTTATACCATCGTCTCAGATTCAGAAAAAAACATACTTGAGCTAAGAATGCGCGAATACTTGTTAGAAGACGAAAATAAAATGTGACGTTATATTTTTAAATAAACATAATCCCATTAATACTAATCCAGCATGCGAGAAGCGTGCATTGAAGCTTACATCGGAAATCGACCAAAGAGATTTTATATGCCCGATCAATTTTTAAATGAAAGAATTATCGATGCGTGGGTAACAGATTTATCAAAATTGAGACATTATAAATTAAGCTGCCGATTGAAATTTTTAATTACAAACATGTCATACTTCATCATATTTTCTCATCATTATCTCGGTATCATGCGGCTGTCAAACAGTATTCATGTAAAGAAAATAAAATTTTAAATGTCGATAATTTATGTAAAAATTAAGATTTACTTAAGTGAGGCTGTAATATTAACGTGTAAAAATCTTTTAAGGCTTTCCTTATTTATTTTCTAGTCTAAATCTTAATTTCATCAATCCAAATTACTTAATTTAATTTTTAATAAAAAATATACCTACCGCCTGTAACATTTTATTTGAAGAGAGAGCTACAAGATTATCAGCCTCAGAAATCATCTATACATATAATAAATCTGTAGAAAAGTAATTTTTGTACATTGAAGAAATTGACAAAAAAAATAGCCAGCATGTTAAAGGATAACTAACAGAACCCATTTCCATCATTTTTGTTATTTTTGTCTGTTTGTCTGTTTATCTGTTTGTTTGTTCGGGATTCACGTAAAATCTACGAATTAAATGCAGACAATGCTTATATACAAAAATTCTACGTAACTTGGGGTATTACTTAGTTTTTGTTTCATCGAAATCGATTCACTCTATCGAAAGATATGATTAATTTTGTGAATTCAAGATGTAAAATATTACGACACGCAATCTATTTGTCAAAACTGTACATTTGAATGTTGTACTTATATTAGTTGATCGGCATATTATTATCAATCTTTACACAGAAAATCACACCTTTATAAGTAACTTCGGAAGAAAAAAAAAATGAAAATTTTGTTTAGCCAAGGTTAAAGTAGCTTCATCTGTGGTAAATAAAATACATCCAATTTGTCAAAGGAGCGAGGTGGTAAATGACAATATTACCATACATTCTTTATAGAGGATTATTATTTCAACAGATGGAGTTGTGTATTTTCCGTAATTCACCATATTTTAACACGAAGTGTAATTTTTCGATAGACATTTCAATTGTGTTTGTCAGTTTGCCGTGCCACATCAAAATCCAACTATAATTATTACCTTGATGAAAGGAAAATTAATAGTTCTCGGCCAAATTTAAAACGGTGCCATCTAAATTATTTTTTGAACATTATGTCAAAAATGATGACTTTAGTGGAACAATTACTTATCATTTAAAGTTACAGATGGAGTTCATATCAGGATTTTTTCATGAACATAGTTTAGCTTATCTTCCACTAATGTGGTGGCCTTAAAACAAATTACTTTGAGTGAGTAGTATTAAGTAGACCTTAATTATTTTTTCTGATGCAAAATATGTAAAATTAATCCTAGAAGAAATGAGGATCTATCTCTCGCAGGCGCTGCTAAGCGTGAGGTAGGTAATGTAGGATTCTGTAGCTTTAAAAACAAGCCCAGATACAAAGTGCAGATAAGAAATGGGAGCTCTCTCTATTTAATACCATACACACGTAAAATGCTTTATGCGTCTGAAAACGTACAAATTACGCGCCGCATACCAGAGACATGCTTACTTTCAAATTCTGATCGCAAATACACTGTTCACGATTACGAACAGTCTCAGTAAGACCCGAGCCAAGTCTAAAAACCCTAAAAAACACCTTTTATATAAAACTACGTTTGATGTCATTTAATCACAAAGACAGAATTGTTCTCTGTTGCAAATCCTATCCACCTATATCCTATCCTAATCCAGAATGCATTGCAGGTGTGCATTGCACAAAAACCAATGGTATCCTATTCGAGAAGTCAAAAGAGTTGGCCTGCCAACGTCAGCTTCTGCGCTAAGCAAGTGTTCTTAATAGTACCATCAGAATTACATTCATCGTTGAATGAGGTGAATAAATTTTCAGAAACCACAATAACAGTAGGAGCCAAATCGTATTATCGCTTCATAGAGTTCTGATTGATCCCAGGTGACCAAGTCAGGTCTGATTTGTTCGTTCATCAGATCTTTGAAAGTGTTTCGGTGGATACTTACTGTCGTCCTGTTTACGTGTGACACAAAATATGGTATATAAACGTCCTCCGCAAGAGCGAAATTTTCCCGGTGTGCGGTAGTGACGCACAGTATACAACACTTATGTTTCTTTTGATTTGCTGGCTCCACCAAGAAATGACAAATTGCGAGCGTACATTCTGAAAATCTTGGCAAAACTGCAGGTTTCAAGTACGAACACATGAAGTGGACTCTCACAGATACGTACATTTTGCCTATTCGTGAACTAATGCAAACATTTCGGTTTAGTCCCGGCTTAGGCCTCCCCCACATTAGGCGTGCGCGATCCTCGGGCGTGTGAGTAGCGCGGGCGCCGCGCGTGCGTCGCAAGCGCGTTGCGTGAGCGTCGCGTTTTGCTGCCCTGCGGCATTTGCAGCGCGCTCGCGGCGCGCACGCGCCGCTCTCCTTGACGTTTAACTGCTAAGGCGTTTAGCGGGCGGCGGGGATAGCGGGCGAAGGGTTAAGAACGCAACTCGAGCGCCGCGTGCTCGCCGCGAGCGCGTCGCTTGCACTCTTCATACATGCCGCAGGGCAGCAAAACGCGACGTTCACGCAGCGCGCTCGCGACGCCCGCGCTACTCACACGCCCGAGGATCGCGCACGCATAATGTGGGGTCAGCCTTACCATGAGTAAGTGAAACTATCCTACCCTATGCGCCTGCTGATGATGATGACTCATTTTATCATCCATCCAGCTATTCCCCAACTATGTTGGTGTTGGCTTCCAGTCACTGAATCTGTTTGAGTACCAATATTTTGCTTGGAGCGACTACCTATCTACAATCCAGTCAACTACACAAGACGATATCCATATTATGGTAAGACTGACAGACTTTCTGGCTTCTGATTAGTCGCAGCAGCTGCAGAAAATGTACAAATGACAGCTTTGTCAGACTCAAAGCATGTAGACATAGATTATAGCTGTTTCCTGTGAAAATTACTTACGCACCATACGTAATAATTTTCCAAATTGGCTGAACAACGACACAAACTTTACTTCTTTTGTTTAGATAAATGGTCACATCCACAACACAACCTTGATCAATGAATCTATGCGACTGCTAAGTGCTAATCCTAATTATACTGTCACGTGAAAGAATGCAGCTACGGGATAAGTAGTATTTTGACGATTCTAAATTGCCCACGCAGACGAAGTTGCGGGCAACAGCTAGTCGTTCATAATAATCAATCAAGTCTACCTGTCTATCACGGAGGTTGTTATTTAATAAGAACAATTTCATAAAACATTTAGGAAGAAATATAGAATGTTTTAAATGATAAAATAATAATAATATTTTAAACTGACTTACGTTAGTTTAGTCGTCTTCATTTCTCTGACATAAGCATGAATTTTTAAGCATATTGTGCAAACGTTTAGATAAAGCTCAGTGTCTTTCCTTTCAAATGTCACCCACTATTTGTGTTTGCAATAACTAAAATAGAATGTCTGTCTCTTAAATAAGACCTTTTTTGGGAAAATTTCTAAAAATACATTTATGTTTGCCCCTAAAATTAATTAGGTTTGCCTGAAATGCAAAACTCATAAGTCTTATAAAAATGTCATACCTATCAGTATTTTATATTGAAGTTTAGTTCGCAAATTAAAAGAAACGGAATAGTCTGATAAAGGTACCTAGATTCGTGACCGTACCAATCGTGCTAGACTACATAGTTCTATGGCGGTCCTAAGAGTAAAATGAACATTCCAAAAGTCTGCCGAGTAGTTGGTAATTTCAAGAACTGCCTACGATGACACAGCAGTCTCTTGCAAGCAGTAATTAAACGCCCGGATAAGCCTTAAAGGGTTGCAAAAACGTAACTCGAGGTGCTAATAAATTTCTCTTAAATTAATTAAGCTTATTTGTTTTTTTTTTTCTTTTTCTCGCTATATTAAGGTGCTGAAGCGGCAATGAATATTAATTTTGTTGCCGCTGAATTATAAAGTCGCTCGCTGATAGATGTCGTGCCATGTATTTTAAAATAAACACTAAATAAATTTATTTATCCGTGGGAGTGACTGATATGTCTCGTTACTGTGGTAGTCATGGATACAGTTCCATATTTGGATAATTTATACCAACATCTTCTACGTGGGATTTTATAGTAGCACAGGGTCCGATTTCTTAGAGAATGGGATTCACTCAGCATAATGACGAAATGACACACATTTAGTAGGTAGATGCTATAATTGTGTGCCTTTCTTGCCTGCTTGTGGATTAAATTAAGTAGAACAGCATATCTGTTAATACGATCATTTCAAAATCAGTTTATTTCAATACAACCACAAAGTTATTTCTTAACACAAATCTATATCAGTTTCTTATAAGTTTATAGGCTGTTTTAATAGTTGGTAACAGCTTATTCATCCCAAACTTTTTTGTTTAGGCTTTCGAACAAAAACACTTAGGAAATTATTACGAGGCAAGTGTAGCGAATCCAATTGGTAAGGGTTGCTAATACGGAAACTTGCCAAACTATATAATAGAAATGGAACAAGTTTTACTGGGAAATCGAATAAAATTTATGTAACCCAGTACTAAGAGAACTCTTATAAAGTTCTGGTTAATATAAAGCAGTAAAGTATTTATTACTTGGTGGGATAAATTGGTGCTGGTGTTCCAACAAGCCGGGCTGGTTCACCACAAACCTCGACCATCGGGGAAAGTTTCCGACTTCCCGACACGTAACTGAAATCACCCCTTCGTGTAATCGGAATTCGGGTAGTGTGTCAAAACTTTTTCTTGATATAATTTATCTACGTAATTATGTAGATAGTTTTGATTAATTGATCTTATGTCCTCTAGACCGATTTGGCGTACGACCGTATGCGCAAACGCATTCTCTAATTATTCACTCACATATTCCGATGGTGCCGCAATCCAAGACCACAGATGGGAAAATTTAACAAAGATTTTCTTAAATCTTACCAACAGTTGCTAGATATAATAGATTCTGAGTGAAACTTAGAAAACAGTCAAGTGGTCAACGCTAATATAGTAACTAATGTATAGTGTCTGGCACTAAACCGAAACGTTGTCACTTAATATAAAGTTATTAACGTATGAACCATTAAATAACCGTAAACTTGCAGTAAATCCTAGAATACTAAACCGGTGACGGCCAGTCTAGACTCACTTTGACGGGATATTAAGTTTTTGGGAAATGTGGTAAGAAAAAGATTTCTACATTTTCAAACTTTAATGACGATAAACTCTTGAAAAAATAAAGTGCATGTAGTCAGAACACACCTTAAGAAAAGTGTTTGTCGCAAGATCTCAAGATCACACAGTTCAAATCGTTAGCACTGTAAATGTATGTAACACGATTTAGAATAAATTAACAAGTCTCTAATAAGAGGAGGTAACTTAAATGTTCTGTAATTTAAAATAATCTCGTAGTTAGACACGAAATATTGGAATTAAAGCTAATTTCTTAGGTAATTTTCTGCCGTTTAGTTTCACATGCTTATTACGTAAGATATTCCAATTTCTGAGATAAATATGTAATTACACAATTTAACTTAATTACTCGATTTAACTCGCTGACATCGAGTTAAGCGTCGAGTTAGAAAGCACTCTTACAAAATGCAATCGCGTGGATCTTGGATGTCTATGTTCCAAGTTTGAAATTGTTGGATTATTTTTCCAATTCCATTGGATTAGGGCTGGCAGGCAACACAAATCTCTACATCTAAACAGAAGGGAATATTTATTTCCTTCCCCACATGTAGCTGTCGTAAATGTAAAGATACCGTACATTGAATTATCGAGGACGAGCGCGACTCGATATTTTTCTAGTCTAGCGAATATTTCAGCGGAATAATGTTCGTAGGTAATCTGTGCAATAGCCACTTAACGTCCCTAGGTGTTCCACCTTTCATTAGTAACGGTCGACTAATTTTATTTGTCACCTGTTGCCCTTGTTAACAATTAACCTTTCTTAGTGAGCTTATGGAAGTATGTTAAGTAGGTATTTGTTGAGTTTAAAAGAAGAACTACTATCCTAGTTTATGTATCTTAATATATAATGAGATTTGGGTCTGTTTTTGACGTAGAACATCTAAATTGAATTTGTGGTATTGATATCGGGATACAATCTTGTTACTGTAACTTCTAATAGTTTCTGTATCGTTATAAAATCAATTGTTATTTTTCTATGTATGTCGCCAATTTATCAAGGTCTTTAGGTGATTTCGATTTGTGCGTCCATTCTCAGTGATCTATTAGCCTGATGTCATCAAAAGTAGATAGTGATTAGAGCATTAGTCTGACCGCGACTGCTTGGTGACAGTTTTAATTCAGTAAAGTAGATTAGTCTACATTTAGGTTGTAAGTTCCTACTTTTATGAGGATTTCATTGAAGCATGAGATAATTAGAAAACGTGGTGTATAGTCTATACATATAATAAATCTGTAGAAAAGTAATTTTTGTACATTGAAGAAATTGACAAAAAAAATAGCCAGCATGTTAAAGGATAACTAACAGAACCCATTTCCATCATTTTTGTTATTTTTGTCTGTTTGTCTGTTTATCTGTTTGTTTGTTCGGGATTCACGTAAAATCTACGAATTAAATGCAGACAATGCTTATATACAAAAATTCTACGTAACTTGGGGTATTACTTAGTTTTTGTTTCATCGAAATCGATTCACTCTATCGAAAGATATGATTAATTTTGTGAATTCAAGATGTAAAATATTACGACACGCAATCTATTTGTCAAAACTGTACATTTGAATGTTGTACTTATATTAGTTGATCGGCATATTATTATCAATCTTTACACAGAAAATCACACCTTTATAAGTAACTTCGGAAGAAAAAAAAAATGAAAATTTTGTTTAGCCAAGGTTAAAGTAGCTTCATCTGTGGTAAATAAAATACATCCAATTTGTCAAAGGAGCGAGGTGGTAAATGACAATATTACCATACATTCTTTATAGAGGATTATTATTTCAACAGATGGAGTTGTGTATTTTCCGTAATTCACCATATTTTAACACGAAGTGTAATTTTTCGATAGACATTTCAATTGTGTTTGTCAGTTTGCCGTGCCACATCAAAATCCAACTATAATTATTACCTTGATGAAAGGAAAATTAATAGTTCTCGGCCAAATTTAAAACGGTGCCATCTAAATTATTTTTTGAACATTATGTCAAAAATGATGACTTTAGTGGAACAATTACTTATCATTTAAAGTTACAGATGGAGTTCATATCAGGATTTTTTCATGAACATAGTTTAGCTTATCTTCCACTAATGTGGTGGCCTTAAAACAAATTACTTTGAGTGAGTAGTATTAAGTAGACCTTAATTATTTTTTCTGATGCAAAATATGTAAAATTAATCCTAGAAGAAATGAGGATCTATCTCTCGCAGGCGCTGCTAAGCGTGAGGTAGGTAATGTAGGATTCTGTAGCTTTAAAAACAAGCCCAGATACAAAGTGCAGATAAGAAATGGGAGCTCTCTCTATTTAATACCATACACACGTAAAATGCTTTATGCGTCTGAAAACGTACAAATTACGCGCCGCATACCAGAGACATGCTTACTTTCAAATTCTGATCGCAAATACACTGTTCACGATTACGAACAGTCTCAGTAAGACCCGAGCCAAGTCTAAAAACCCTAAAAAACACCTTTTATATAAAACTACGTTTGATGTCATTTAATCACAAAGACAGAATTGTTCTCTGTTGCAAATCCTATCCACCTATATCCTATCCTAATCCAGAATGCATTGCAGGTGTGCATTGCACAAAAACCAATGGTATCCTATTCGAGAAGTCAAAAGAGTTGGCCTGCCAACGTCAGCTTCTGCGCTAAGCAAGTGTTCTTAATAGTACCATCAGAATTACATTCATCGTTGAATGAGGTGAATAAATTTTCAGAAACCACAATAACAGTAGGAGCCAAATCGTATTATCGCTTCATAGAGTTCTGATTGATCCCAGGTGACCAAGTCAGGTCTGATTTGTTCGTTCATCAGATCTTTGAAAGTGTTTCGGTGGATACTTACTGTCGTCCTGTTTACGTGTGACACAAAATATGGTATATAAACGTCCTCCGCAAGAGCGAAATTTTCCCGGTGTGCGGTAGTGACGCACAGTATACAACACTTATGTTTCTTTTGATTTGCTGGCTCCACCAAGAAATGACAAATTGCGAGCGTACATTCTGAAAATCTTGGCAAAACTGCAGGTTTCAAGTACGAACACATGAAGTGGACTCTCACAGATACGTACATTTTGCCTATTCGTGAACTAATGCAAACATTTCGGTTTAGTCCCGGCTTAGGCCTCCCCCACATTAGGCGTGCGCGATCCTCGGGCGTGTGAGTAGCGCGGGCGCCGCGCGTGCGTCGCAAGCGCGTTGCGTGAGCGTCGCGTTTTGCTGCCCTGCGGCATTTGCAGCGCGCTCGCGGCGCGCACGCGCCGCTCTCCTTGACGTTTAACTGCTAAGGCGTTTAGCGGGCGGCGGGGATAGCGGGCGAAGGGTTAAGAACGCAACTCGAGCGCCGCGTGCTCGCCGCGAGCGCGTCGCTTGCACTCTTCATACATGCCGCAGGGCAGCAAAACGCGACGTTCACGCAGCGCGCTCGCGACGCCCGCGCTACTCACACGCCCGAGGATCGCGCACGCATAATGTGGGGTCAGCCTTACCATGAGTAAGTGAAACTATCCTACCCTATGCGCCTGCTGATGATGATGACTCATTTTATCATCCATCCAGCTATTCCCCAACTATGTTGGTGTTGGCTTCCAGTCACTGAATCTGTTTGAGTACCAATATTTTGCTTGGAGCGACTACCTATCTACAATCCAGTCAACTACACAAGACGATATCCATATTATGGTAAGACTGACAGACTTTCTGGCTTCTGATTAGTCGCAGCAGCTGCAGAAAATGTACAAATGACAGCTTTGTCAGACTCAAAGCATGTAGACATAGATTATAGCTGTTTCCTGTGAAAATTACTTACGCACCATACGTAATAATTTTCCAAATTGGCTGAACAACGACACAAACTTTACTTCTTTTGTTTAGATAAATGGTCACATCCACAACACAACCTTGATCAATGAATCTATGCGACTGCTAAGTGCTAATCCTAATTATACTGTCACGTGAAAGAATGCAGCTACGGGATAAGTAGTATTTTGACGATTCTAAATTGCCCACGCAGACGAAGTTGCGGGCAACAGCTAGTTATATAATAAATTACTTATGTAAAATATTGTATCAGTTTTCAACGCGAGCAAACTAAAATTGATGTAAATTGATATAAAATTATAACATGTTACTTTCTGAGTATCATAACACCTGCGTTTTATAGTAAAAACTAGTCGACTTCATAATATATTAGTTCATGAACTATCAGTATCAATAAAATGTTATTAAAGTTTAATCCCGCGCGCGCTAACAGTCTATTTGCTAATGCTCATAGAGAATCGGTTTATTGTCATAGAGTGGGCGGCCCGACAAAGAGAGTTGAGTGTAGATAAAGGTGATTAAATCATGTTGCATAGTATCCACTCATCTATTCATTTTCATTTAGTTCATATTATATTAATTGAATACAGCTGACACAAGAAATTATAAATATAAAAATGAGTGCCCCTTTTCGTAGTAATTTTATAACTCAAGGACGGTTTCATCTATCGAAACCAAATGTTTAGGCTTAGATGGTTGTGAAGTTTGCATAAAATCGTCGAGCGGTTCTTCATTTATCACATTTTTTTTGTAAAAAAGGGTTGCATAGCCACGGGCCACTAGTATTCAATAAAATAGTTAATTCATTTTTCAACACACGCCGCTTAGTGACGGTGTTGTTAGTATAACATATCAACGGACGAAAAATAAATATTTTCACAAAAACGGTACGGATCCAAAATCGTCAGATTAGAACACCAATTAATTTTCCAAAGCAGATCAACATAAATCTCAGGAGTTACGCGAACACCAATCAAATTGACATTTATTTTATTAAACTTATCGCGTCAGAAATAATTTTTGAACGAAATATTCTGGTACAAAGGTCTTACTGTCACATAAATATTTAAATGTTGAACGAAATAGTTTCGTGAGTGTTGTGAAATGTGTTCATATAAAGTCTTTTAGATTGCTTTCTAAATAAGAAAGGATTAGGTTTGTGGTAGCTCATTTGTGTTTAATTAACTAAGCGGATTTTGATGCAATATGGCGCGAACTTTAGATATCGGGTGCACGAACTTGAAGGAGATAGGTACAGTCGTGAGCAATGGAAGCAGCTCGGTCGAAAAACTTTCTATATTTGAAGTTACTTGCGTTTGTTCAGTAAATACCTCACTGATGTGAGTTTTTTAAAATAGTATAGGTACCTATAGTTTCAAATTGCTATTTTGAGCCCTAAGCATGTCATTAATTATTCATTACAGTAGTTAATATCGATAGTAGAAATAAAAATCACTCTTCTCGTCGGGTCAATGGTAATATAATCTCATTGTGTGAAGGCTGAATCGCACAATACTCTTGAACAGAAAAAGAGTATTTAAAACAAATCACTCACTGATATTTCTCACATACAAAAGTTTACATACTGATAAAGTACAATAAGTTATCATTCAATATTAGTGCACGTTGCGGTAACATTTCACTTCATTGAGTACGATCTGTGGTATGCTGATGAACGTTATGCGATTTTCACTCATCCAAATATGATTTGTGCCTCCCAATGAACATAGCACCGCTTATTAAGCACTTGATGAGGACTCAGTGCGGTAGCAGGTATTTAGTGCATTTATACAAGGGTTCTGTGGTTCTAGATAATTATCGAATTTAACATTGTTATTGAATCAACAATTTTCTGCCTGTCCTTAAAATATTTAATTTAAAATTAACGATATAGTCGAGAAAACAAAAACCATGTTACGTACGAATGTATAGATATAATACTCGACTCCATGGGATTCTCCATCAATGCCAAGAGTCTTTGCTCTGAGATTTCATTTATAAACCAATTGCAATGTTTGCTCACTAGTTGAGTCCACTGTCCGCGGGTCGTTCAGTTTACCATCCAAGTCTACGAGACTACGCCGTAGCTTCCTCGTAGCACGATTTTAGATCACGTAGCTTGCTACGCCGCCACCTACGTAATGAAGTTAGTCTTTAGTTGCGTGAAGGTGTTTTAATACTCTGTAACGTTCGTGTACGTGATTTTAAAATGAATATCAAGTTAGTACGTAAAGTGGATAACAAGTTTAAACTTTTTATGGGAACTCGAAAACACGTCATGTTTTGTGAGGTCTTTGTATTGAAGAATACATTTTCGTGAATGAAATATCCTGAAATGTTGTAAATATAAATAAACGTTATTTTATTTTTTAAGAAAGCGTAAAAAAATTGATTTACTGGCCCAGTTGCTAAGATTCCAAATATTTCAAAAGTATTCAGAGCTAGGGGTGAAAATGAAATTCCTTTTAGTAGAGATTCAAGGTGAATCACGTCATACTTTGTGACTACCCGACGACGGCGACGTGAATCAAATAAAGACTATTCTGTTGTCGATTTCGGTGTCATTCCCCATGCAAATTGATGTGGAGTGACAAACCCGATTGAATCCTATTCAGGTACTGGTTACCGTGAATATTATACGCGTAAAGTTACTAACTTTTAGTTGTAAACAATCTGAAACAAAGTCGAGGGTTGACCATCAAGGATATAAAGTTTTAACATACTTCCTATATTGAGATATTCACTGTTCAGTAGTTTATAAGGTACCCTGCATATGGTGGTCCCAATAAACGTATATTACTTAGAACGGTGTTATGCAAAACTTTTTATATTCATGTAAAACGATGGCGATATAAAAATATGAAGTATTGTGTACGTCTGCAGGCGTTACGTCCGCAGCTTAGTAAACTGTAAAGAGTTGTGCCTTGTTGTTGATAATAAAACTGAGTTTTACGGTGAAATTATGCGTTCCTGTGCCCCACCGGACGGCAGTAAAGTTATTTTACAGTTTCATTGACGCTCAGACATTTCAGATGACTGTTGTATGCATCCTGATATGCAGTTAAAAAGCTTTTACGGAATCACACTATTTCATTATCATAAAAATCTAAGTTAACGGGCCTGTGATTACTTAATGGAATCTTCGGTTTACAGTCCCGGAAAATGTGTTTTTGGATATTTTAGTAAATGAGGTTTATAAACGCGCATTTTTTTCATCAACTTAATGTTATTTTGTTTTTGCTGTAGTCATCTCTTAACCGTTTACATGTTTATTAAAGAGATTTTTGAAAATATTAAATGGAATATTGTGTATGTCCAGTATTATGTAAAACGTATGCTCATAGTAATAGACAGAGACGCTACAAACAAAGTCACAAAAATAAAAGTTCAGAGTTAAATCTTAATTTGTAAAGAGTTGGCGACCGATGCACAAAAACAGATTAACAAGTCACGTTCTGTGTGTCTAAGTTTAAGCCTTGGGATGGCCGGAAAATTATTACTCAAAAGTTACGAAACAAAATTACGTAGGTTTACATTTTTCTTACTTTTTGTTGCTTGTCAAGTTGTTACATAAATTCATTGTGTTCATAAAAAAAAACTGTGTTATTTACCTAATCATGATTTGTTATCTTTTTTGAGTTTCCAACCTAGAAAGGTGCCTAAAAACTTTTATATAAATCTGTCTAAGTTAGCGGTATCTATCTAGATATTTTCATATCTTTTAAATGTCCTAAGCATTGTTCAGATTTAAAGCCAGAGGTTCTCGAGAACATAACTCCTATTTTATAAAAAGAGTACCTACTCATAAGTACTTACGCTAGTATTCATCGCTAAATCTTCAGTACCAGCACTAGACTGGCAATAAAAAGGGTAGGACGACGTAATCAGTAGGCATCTGTCCAAAGATAAACGTATATTAGAGCGATTCCTATTGTTCGATGACACAGTTCCTCGTTCGATCTACACGGAGACTTTAAGAGGTCCTATGAAGGTTTTAACAAAGAGCCGTCCCACACTCGACCGACTACGAGGATAACGAGAGACCGTGTTCGGCAAACAGCTTTGTAGTTTGATAGACTAGCTGTGCCTACGTGTTCTCTCATGACCGAAGACCGCTTTGTTTGCTCAAATACTCAGCTTTTTATATTGTCTGAGATAGTTTTGCATGGTAACTGTAGAAAGCTATTAAAGTTTATCAATGGCGTCTGAAAGTATCTTAACTGATGATTTCTAAGTATCAGTTTTCTTGAAAAAAAAAACGAAATAGTGCCTAAGTGAATTTATTTCTAGTTTTACGTACTTATTGTGTTAATTTATGTGAACCATGGTAAAACACAAGGTCAACAAGTACATGGTGAAAATCAAATGAAAACATGTTTCGACTTTGTGTTAAGAGATTGCTACGTAGTACGGTTATTTTCATTATAATTGTATGCTAAAGTGGACATTTCATACATGGCACACACACACAGGTGATCGATCATATGGGGTAGGTAGAAGTTTATTGTGCGTATACCTTTGTCAAAGCGTCTACGTTTTTACATCACCGTTCCCGCTAGAAGGCTATTATGCAAGTTTACACGAAACATCGTCGACTGGTCGACACGTCGAGTTTCGTATCTTTGTTTGTGACATTCATTGTGTGACGTGCTTCTGATCGATTTGCGGCGTGCCTCAATAGGACGTCGGTTGTGGTCACCGTTCAGAATCGCGTCCGTCGCTGGCACATGTCCGACACACTGTCGCGGAAATCTATGTTCCATCATTTGTTGCGATTCTATACATTCTTGCAACGTCATCAGTGGCCGTTAAAGGCTAGATAGATTGGCTATGGCGTCATTAATTCGGCATTTAAGATATCATAGTGCGCGTTTGCTTTGACGTAATGAAGCGCATATCAATATCAGTCGATTAGAACAATCTATGCTTAAATGTGTTCTCATTTACGATCTGTGTCGACTTCGTACAACATATAAGTTACTGTGAGTCAAAACGTTATTACATTTCTGTATATTTATTCTCTGTATGCTGCTATAAACCGACTACAGTCTACTTTAAAATGCTTAATCTAATACCAGTTGCGATATAGATTCATAATAAATACGATAGCAGCATCTATGCGCCAGTGTCGGATTGTAAAACGTGCCGCCTACGCATCGAACGGACTGTGTTTGACGTCCCCAGTGATAAACTTATTTGTTACAATAACTTTAAAAGAAACAAAACATTATACAATTTCCTCTATTTAAGATTTTTTGTTAGCCATCAATAATGGAATCACGGATATTGCTTGTTATTGATTTTATTAACGTTTTCCGGGCCTTTGTATTGCTTGTAGTGAAAAAAACGTTTTTTACTTAGTAAATAGTGTCGTAATAAAATATCTATTGTTCACAAGGGGTTTGTCATTTAGATAAGCGTGTAGTGTAAAATGTCATCAGTGTGTCATCAGTCCTCAAGCGTGAGCAATGCTCATGCTTCGTACTTCGCACGTTCCATGCTTCGCATGCTCACTGAGCATGTTGGAGCTTAACTACCACAGGCTTTTGTTTATTCTACTACAAGTCTAGATCAGTATTAAAGTACGAAAGCCAACATACCTACTGCTTTGTTCTATCGATGATCTTCAAACAAAATTTGTTTTGACTCCATATTTAAAGTAGTCCTAATAAAACAACGGCATTTGTTTGTGTATCACACAGAGTATTTTACTAAGAGCCTGTGACGTGCCTCTGCCCAAATTTCCCGGCCTACTGACATTCGAAGAGATTCACGTTACTCTAACAGTAAAATTGTTTCTATTTATTAACAATTAATCCTCATTCCTACGACTTGACCTCTCTATATTGATTGACATTTTGAACTTTGAAACGCAATTAGTAATAAAATTATATATGACTTTGGGTCTTACATGAGAATCTGTAACATTTCATACGCAACAATAATTTTTAAGATGCTGTTATAGGCCGTTGATAACCCGTAATATTTTGACCCAAATTGAAATAATTCTCAAGGGGCTCTCAATCGTTGACTGGCTTTCAACAATAATAAAGACAAATGAATGTCTAAAATTGGATTATCGTATTGGTTTCCGATTCCTCTTGTCTGATTTTAAGGATGATAGACTGCCTAAATTATAAAAGAAAATATGGATATATTTACTTTTGCCCTTTAGTTAAATTTCTGTATCTTTATCGTTCGCTGCGCTTCTGGAGTTTTAAAGTTACCTACTTATTCAATTGTTGAAAAGTGCAAACGTTTATATTTAGAACTGCACAATGGACAGACTGAAAATGTGAAGGGTTGACTCATTAGTGTTCATGAATAATGTACGATATTACGAGCTAAGACAGCTACGTGATGAAATGAATATAAACACGAAGATTTCTTTTTAAAGAACATATTCGTTTCTTTTTACTAAAATAATACCTAATAATAGGAATCATTTTGTTTGGTACCTCAGGCTCTGAGGGTGTAATATTCCCCGAAGACGATGAAAGTAAATAAATATGTAGCTGTTTCCTTGTTTCTATCAATCAATAATATCACTGATTGATTTTATTACTGAACTTTTGTTTTTTCCTTGTTAGATGCACAGTTATAAAAAATACAAAAAAAAAAATGTTTTACGTAATGATAAATCTGCAATCTAAAGGTATATTTTAAGGACACCGAATGTTCACGAAAAAAAGTGAACTCCTGTTGATATCGTAGGTAGGCAAATAGAAGGTAATTCGAATTTACACAGTGATCAGGGCTTTTTTTTTTTTAGCGACGTAAAATCATCAAATGACCCCTCCCGCTGTGGGTTAGCAGCGGTGAGGGAGTGTCAGACTCTTACTGACTAAAATCGTCGTGTTCCGTCATAGGCCTTTTATGTACTAGGGCCGCGGTATCTCTTTCGAACAACCCGCAGCACAGTGATCAGGGCTCGGGTTGACTTATTGTTCGCCATCATCCGGTGCGACCGCTTGTTATGTACCCTCCTAACATATTCAAAGGAAATTTAATTCCATCGCATCATTTCAATTTTTACCTTTTTGCTTTTGACGTATTTCGGGTACATTCGGACGGTCTTAAAACAGTTAAGTGTACGTGTATACCTGTAATATGTTATTTTTTGTTTACGTACAATCATGTGAACTTGGCAAGGGCTTCACCGAGCCAGTTGGACTAGAAAGTGTACCTATTTACAAACATTTGCTTTCAAATTAGGTACCAAAAGCACTTTTTCAAAAATGCTTTCAATTTGTACGTTCTCATAGTTGAAATAATTTTACGTCATAAAAGCTGTTCAGTATTCGTTTAACCGGGTGGAATGGCCACCAACTTTATTTTTACACAAAAATCACTTCGTTAAAAGTTTCCCTACAGTTTTCCGGCAATCATCTGGGTTTATTTATTACTAAAGCCTTTGGTACAATTTTAATTTATGCTGCGGTAGGACTCTGTGAAAAAATGTTAGAAACTTTATCTACGGGACAAAAACTCGTTGCTTCGTAATTGAATTTATATTCATAACTGACACGCCCCTAACTCGAGTTCTAATAGAAAAAATACGGTGTTTCTGCAGCCAACACTGAACAATTTATTGCTGTTTTTTACTATCATAAGATCAGAAGTGAAACAATAAATTTCTAGGCGTAAAATGAATTACCGTAAACAAACATATAAAATCCTTAAATGAACGCACACAATACAAGCTATAAATCGAGGACGCCGACACACGAGGCCATAACAGTAATACAAACGCGAAACAAATAGGTCTTCAGCAAATTAAATTTAAGATTAGTCACGTTTGATTTACACAAATTAGTGGCTGACCCATCGTATTCACTGACTACTTATGAATATTCAGCTTGTAGATTAGATTTAAGCAAACGTTTCAATGTGACCTAGAGCGCACAACATTCATAAGTTTGTCAGACACATTTTACTTTAAAAATATGGTTTGAATTACTTTTAGGTTTTATTTATAACCTACTTTTATTTATAGTACTACGTTGCGTAGGTAGAACAAAATTTAGTTAGGTACATTTTAATAGGTCAGTTGGCTTATAATTAAAAATTGGTGGGAATTTCCAACTACCGCTGTTGGTATGTATCAATTAAATTCTGTGTATGAGTTAAATAAAGAGTCATATTTCTTATAAAATATTCAGTTACATTCAAAGGGTCTGCTAAATTTAAATTAATGTTTAATCCCTAAAAGGTACGAGTATTTATAAGCGTTACCCTAATGTATGTACACTAAATAAAATAATAGAGACGTGTGTTAAAACATGTTTTGATTTACAACGTAGTACATAACACCAACGTGAAACATACTTCACGAAATTGCTTTAAAGCGGTCTCGAATTTAAACTAGAAATTTACTTCGCACCACAAACTGCAGAAATTTCATGTATTCTTAACATTTTCAGACACGAAATTAGTAATTAGAAGTCAAGTCAACTAAACATATACCTAGTAGGTACAAGGAAAGGGTTAATTTTGATTAAACTTGGATGGATAACTGGAGTTGAATTGTAGGTACGTAACATTGAGCACTCCTTTATTTCGTAGGAAGCCAAACTCGGAATTAGTGAATGTGCGAATCTGTCTGTTCAATACAGATAAACCCCTGCACGGCGCTAAACTTGATTAAGACTGAAAGATTTTCCTAGGAATTGGAAACGGGCAGCAGTGTGAATTCGCAGTTGATTAAAGCTACTTTCGGGAAAAAATGAAATCTGCTTAATCCTTTACTGATTTTATCTGATTTCTAAATTGAGAATAAGCGGTTTTGCGTTTTCATGATAATATTTTTGTTATTTGTACATTTGCAGGAAAGTTATTACAAAATGTAAAACTTAAATAAAAAAATATATAGATATGTAACTCCCGTATAACATACGTGTTTCGGTACAAGTATAGTGCAAGTCGGACTTAGCCAATTCTTTGTTTGTGCTAAGTACACAAATATGTACATATATATCTTACTACTTTAAAAGGTAATTTTGCAGGCCGTCCGAAATTCTGTCGGCGCTTACGAGGCAAGACGTCGCACACATTCAGGGGATTATGATGCTCTGAGTTTGCATATTTCCAATTACAAGAAACCAGCCTTTCTAATTACGCAGTTTCTACCAAACATTTTCTATCAACGATAACTTCACAATGATAAGAATTATTTTATTATTCCCTTAAATTCGTTACCTTGCTGAAAGGGCAACCGACACTCTTTGAAGGTTACTGAATTTTCTTTTTAATTGTATAATATAATTTTTAAATTGAGGTCCCCAAAAAAGCCAAGTTACTCAGCTCAAATTACGATCAGTGAGTTTCCCCCCTCTGAGTTGTTAATTTAAAACATTTTAAACAAGAATATTTAAACAGAATTTACCTTATTTAATAATATCTATAGCAAAATTTGTATAATTTTTGTCAGTTAATTGATAATGAAAACTCCCGTTAATGAATTCGCATTTGAAATTAAAATAAAGTAGTTGTAAATTCAGGTAGGTAATGCTGTTTTGAAATGGGATAATATTCATAAAAAGTAACGACTAGACTAACGTATTTTAAAGTAAAAGTTTATAGACTGAGCAAAAGCTTTTCGGGGATAAAACACAACTTGACTGTTGCCATACTTAAGGCAAAAGCGGGTATAAAGTATGGTCAAATCTGGAAGACTTATAAAACAATACAGCACCTTTATTTATAGTATTTTGCATTTTGTTTTCCGACGCTTATTCCAAAGACATTAATATTCGATTAAGATTTCGATTGTTTCAGTACTTAACCGCCAAAGGTTAACGATAGGGAGTACCAAAAATGTATCTACCTACCTGTACATTACATGAATACAATTGATGAGTCAAAGCCTTAACTTAACCTTTACACCTAATCCTAAAGTTTAATGATGAGATGTCCACGTTTATAGTATTGATACAACAAACTATACATCCAAAGTTTACATAGGATTTCCCATTTAGTATATGCGGACAAGATGTTTAACACTTTGAATCCATAATTAGTTTCCCATTACCGGTCCCGAGCTTCATTTTATTAGGGCTGAATCTTGTTAAACATCGTGTTAGCTTATGACCGAGTATTACACGGAGGTCGACCGTTTAGAGGTGTTACATAAATTGGTGAATTTAAATTGAGAATTCCAATTTCTTTTTAATATTTTGTGGCTTGTTGATTGTTTTGTGTTCCAAAGAGTATAAGCGTATTTTTCTTTTAAAATCTTTTTTTATTGAATAGAATTAAGCAGTTCAAAGCAACTTAATCTTTATGCGTTTTCATTTACTAATGTCATAATAATAATATTTGTGAATGTAAAATAAACAGTAAACACAAGTACATCTCTTTTAAACAGTTAAATTCTTGATACTCTTGACAGAAGAGCAATAGATTAATTTACGAATAAAAATGGTATACGTATATACTTATGTGAAAATTAAATTTATGTTGCGTAGGTAATGAAGTGGTAACATTGCCATTGCCCTTGCCCTAAATGTGGGGAAATAACGGTGCCCATGAAATGGTGTGTAAAGCAGAGATGTTTTGAACGAAAAATACAAATCAGACTATTATTTGTATGCTTATTTTAAGATTTTTGGGAAGCAAAGAGAGATAACTGTTGAAATGAAATGCTGATGTTCAAAAATAATTAAATGATTACTTATTTTTATTAAAAAGGTTTCTGGTTCCGACAGCAAAATAGCTAATCGTACTAAATAAGTATATTTGCTGAGAATAATCGAGTACTTTATTTCATTTCCACATTTAATGTGTTACATTTATAAAAGCTTATGTTATGATTTGTGTTAAGACGCAAACAATTCTAATCCACCATTACTTTGTTACAGATTGCCTACCAGCAGCAAAAATACAAAGGTCTGTACAACAACCATAATGTTAATTAGTAGTACTGTTTCATGTTATAAGCACATCTATCATACGAATATAACTATAAATGCGTGCTATCCTGCTATTTAACAGGTGAGGCCGTGCAATATACATTTTTACGCCACTCGTGTTCACTGATTTCACCTTAAAACGGTAAATTCACATTTCACACACTGCTGTCAATAGACCCAGTATTAATGTACCCCGTAAATGTCCAATTCAGGTGCCTCAATGACCGTTAGTTCAATATATGGCCCTAGAAATTGATAATGCTTAGGTCTATAACTATCACTTGAGCAAACGAATTGACTATCATCATACTATCCATTCAACAAAATCTTTATTGGTACCTAACACCCACGGAAATCCGAGGGTGTGAATTGGTTATGGGACTCAACAAAAAGCTGACATTGGGACCGGAATCTCAGTTTGTCTAGGCACGCCTGTATTTTTAGCCTCAATATAGCTGCTAGCGGAACAATAGACGCCTATAAGAGCGTTCTAATGGCGTGCGAAGTAGAACCCTTTTAAAATGAACAAGCGATCATAGGGAAATGCTGACAAAATATCGTTTATGGGCGAGGAATTTTACATTAACACGTCGGACTATATATAGCAACTTTTCAAATTTTACTATTAAAATTATACTTTGACATAAAAATATCAGCAACTCATTATACATTTTATCCTTAATATGCGGTCTCTAATGCATAATCTAACTCCCAATTTTGAGTAGGTAGTTCATAATTCATTCAATGACAAGACGGAAAATCCAGAGGAATTATAAAAAGAAAATATCAAAATACACATACACAAGGTATAATAACACTAATGAAAAACGATGAGGCTTCAAATGACTAGATATTAAAGAAATGGTTATACAGTACTTAAAAAGGGCTTACCCAGGGGGAATTCACCTTTTGCTTGAATGTTATAAATAATAATATTAAGAGAGCAACAATTTTCGAGCGAAGCAGAAACTTCAGGGGCTCTAACGGGTACTGAATAACAATTGTGGGTGCTTTATTCAGAGGGACAAAACTCCTATTGTGCCGGCGACTGTGTGCACTGCACTCTTTGCATATATAAAGCTTTTCCTGGATAACCGTGCATGTACATCATTAACTCGTCTATAAGAGGACTTATATCCTTCTTACTTCAAAGCATTCTTGTTACAGATTCTTACAGTACTTATTCTTAGAAAGCCTTTGCTTGGTTTTCAATTTAAATTATCTGGAATATGTTACGTGAAATAATAGTTTGAATACATTCGTGTGTCGATGTTATGAAACTTTTATAAGCCCGGAAACCTAAATCGGTAGGTGCATTTGCGAATGATTCTCTAATCAGTATTGGACTTTACTTCGTTTGTTTATTGAAACGACTTATTCATGAGTGTTCAAATCCTACTTTTATATTATAAATGTGAAAGTTTGTGAGAATGTATGGATGTATGTTTGTTATTCAATCACGCAAAAACGGCTGT
Organism: Helicoverpa zea; assembly: GCF_022581195.2. NCBI lineage: Eukaryota > Metazoa > Arthropoda > Insecta > Lepidoptera > Noctuidae > Helicoverpa > Helicoverpa zea. The sequence goes on along the minus strand of NC_061458.1, from coordinate 6,232,461 downwards.
GATTAAAATTTGGTATGTAGATAGGTGATACCCTGGATTAACACATAGGCTACTTTTTATCAAGACACCACGCGGGCGAAGCCGCTGGCGGAAGCTAGTATAGAAGAAAAATGCTTCAGTGTGTATGTTTTATTTACACCAGTACACTATCTCGACTTGTATTTCAAAATTATGAATGATATCAAATGAGCTATAATCATGGCTTTCGTTTCACTCTCAGACTGTATATTACCACTTTTGTTAAGTCTCGTAAATCTTAACCCACCATGATCATGGTATTGTATTTATCGTAGTTCTATAGGTTTCCTACTAATTTATTTCGCCTTAGGGACTTCTGACGGCGGAAATTTCAGTCATTTATGGACAAGTTTTAAAGAAACACTAAGTAAATAACATTCTTGTGGGTAACAAACTTCAATACTATAACAATTCATTTAACGAAATTAACAAAATAATTCATATATAGTTATAGTTATAGTTTATAGTTTATTTTATATACTATATATATATTAGCTATAGTTTAGTTTAGTACTAAAATAAATACTGGAAGCATGTCTCGTAAGTGTGAAAATCAGAGTCGTACGAAAACTATATTTTTAAACACCACCTGGAAGGAAATTGACTTATTCTATACGTCCCCCTTGCTTTGTGTGCCTATAAAAATCGAGAGTGCTTATCAGTGCTGTATTAATAATATGCGCCCTCGACAGAATGGTGAGGCACTCGGTATCACTCACATCAAGGAGCCCATGTTTGCCGGTCCCGGCTTATGTAAACGATCTTAATAGCATACTTCAGTTTTCTTTTTTCCGCATCATTGCTTCTATATTAACCATTATTTCTGAGAGATCGATACAATAGACCTGATAGGATGACTGAAGAAACCTTGCAAACTAATGCTAATTTAAACTTAGATACCATATTGAAAAGCCATTTTATGAAATTAAGTAAGGTATTCCAGTTGAATGTCAAATAAGATTGAATAGAGTGAGGTGAATTGACGATAAAATATATCGCAAACATATCAGCAAAAATAAGCATCTTACGTAGCTATGTCATAAACATCTTTCGTCACGTTATTTTGTTGGAGCATAAAATGGGTTTCAATTTTTCACTTTGAGTTTTAAGTCAACATTTTTGTCTGGATTTATTTGTCTGTTAAACAGCCTTGTGACTTTTCAATGTATGAGCGCGTCTTTTGCTGCGCTAAACTTTTTTGGACGTTCGCCAAATAAATGCCTATAACGTTTGGGATTAAGTTTCTTCTTGCTATGAGAAAGCTTTTAAAATGCATTGGATCACAAAGGAATGTAACAGAAAGAAAGCGAAACTTTTTAATGTTTTATATATTTTGTTAGGTTTAGCAATAATAATAGCTTTGTGTTCATCTTGAGAATGAAAAATATATTAAGAAGAAATTGTCTAGTCTCCATCTATTAATTTTGTAGGCCTTGATATTTAATGTGTGACCTATGTCAAAGTCACGCTATTCAGCACGAAGAAGTATGATAAGTAGGACATGCGTATAATTCATACATTTTCATTAATACATTGTTGGGATCCGAAGCCGTTCAATTAGCAAGGCGACGGTTGATCGTTCATTGACCGAATGGTGTTTGTTGAACGACGCGCTTTACGGCTCCGTGCGTTATATTGTCGCCGATATTATTTTTATTTCTGTCTTTACTTCGCTCGCTTAGCTCCATCATATAGAACGGGAGGTTGGTAAAGTGGCCTATAGGCGATAGATCGACGAAAGTATATTTGTTTCTCTAAAAATCGTAATTTTACAAAGTATTGTTTAAATACTGGGTTTTAAATGTCAAGCTATAAATGAAGTAGGGTTCTAGGAGCATAAAAAGTAGTCGCAGATACACAAGACTTGTTTAACTTTAATTTCATTAGGTCCCTAACCTACTTCTAAAGATTAAAGAGTTGTTTAATTATAATCCACTGTAGGAGTAAAAAACGCCTAGTTTACATTAAAAAGGAATATTCAAAGAACTGTATTTTTTAAGTAGACAGGGTTCAAAGATAAAAAGGAAGTTTGCAAAACTCTTTGATACCTTATTCTATTTAACAGGTTACAACATTTTTTTGGAGGAAAGTCAACAAGCTGTGCTCTTTGACATCGCGTAATTTAATTAATACCCTTTTTAACTGATCAATGGGTAATAAATTATATCCTTGCTATCTTTTTTTGTAATTACAAAGGCTAGCAATTTTACTTTATATAACAGAGTGATTCTTAGTATTGCGTGTTAATAACTTCGTCTTTTATTTCTAGGAAAATTCGAACTGAACGGTACAATGTAGGTGTCCTCTTCGGTAATAGCCTATTTATGACTCGGTCCTTTCTTTTCATTTTACCCGTATATTGAACCTTAATAGGTACCGGTGCGCTATTATGAACGAAAACTCTTTGCAATCGGTGTCGGAAGTTAGTAGAAACTTTAATGAGAAAATTGACTTATCACTATATGTATCATAAAGTCAATTCAAAATAATTACATCAACAAAAAACTTCCACTTACTTACTTAGAGATGTTAGATTTTTTAATTACTACAGATCTATACTAACCAAAACAGGATATAGTATCTTAGGCTAACCTTCATATATTATGAAGGTTGAGGTAACTCTGTATCGTAAACATACAGTTGTAAGTCAAAGCGGCGACTCGATGTTTACGTCAAAATGCAAATCGGTATTAAACGAGGCTCAAAATTATATTACGGAAACCTTCATTCTATTTGTTAAATACAAGTTTGAACTACTGTGTCACTCTTACTGCCCTATATAATAGTAAATAGTTTTATGTGCTATACTTAAATTTACTACACGTTATTTCATTTTGGCCCTTTCATTTCTACGACGCATTACCTTTGTAAATGTTCACTTAACGTATGTATATTTATTTACTTAGGTACTTTATGAAAACTACAGGAAACGTATTATTTTTGAACAAGTCAACAGTTGCTTAATGCTAATTTTTATCTTACGCACTCAGCGTAAGATAAAAAAATGCCAACATACCAATTAAATTTCGTCTTCTGATGATAAATTATGTCCTCAACTTTTATAAAAAAACCCCGAGGGTTGTCTGCCAGCCCTAGGCCGGTGAATCCGTGTTATTGCTACGCATACACATCAACGTCGCTCTCCCCCTAACTCTGTTAGGAAAATTTAATCCAAACGGCCGCAGTATTGTGGCTTCTTGAAACACTCAGGGCGGCTCTGAGACAGAATTACTGCGGCCCAATGAGAATTAAACTGTCATCGTTTATCATCTTGTAATGTATGTGCATCGTATTTTATTTGCTGCTTGCCTCATCCCAGTATTCCGTAATAAATAGAAATAAGATCCGTTTACAGATAATTAATTAAAGACATACGTAGAAGTGGAAATACGTGTATCCTGTTTTTCAAAGAAACTATTTGCAGTTTACTGTTTTGTAGAAAAAAGGTGTAGTTAACGGGAAATGGGATCTAAAATGTCCTCTTTGATAGCTCAAAGAGAAACAAATATACAAATATCACTGACAACTGGTAACATGTTTCCTTTGAGCCATTTCAGAACAGCTAAACTCGCAACTACATTTCAATAGCGTTTGATTTGGCCAACTCACAGCTTTTAAGGTACCTAATGTAAAAAAATGCTATCTCAATAAAAAATAACGTTGTTTTAATAATTTGATTTCCGAGGCTTTCGTAGGAAAACGTTTTTCCTGTTGACCTACAATTTGTTATTTTTATCACGAAAAAAGATTTTGTAATGATAAAGATGCTCCGTTAAATGTTCAATTTAAAAATATATTTTGAAATATAAGTGAGTTTAAAGGTCATGAATTAAATTGATAAGCCAATGGCACCTAAAGTAAATGGCATTATTGGGTTTCTAATGAAATATCGTTTGGTATGTTTACGAGTCAACAGCCAGCGTTCATTTCATAAACTGATCTTATTTATATTTTTCAATTATTCTAAAAACATTATAAGATTTCTCTAGAAATCTCACTGATTTGCAATAAGCTTAGTCGTATTCTCATAAGTTAAATTTAAATCCACAAATATGAAGCCGGGAAGTCTTAGTCTGCGCTTGCAAAATCAGATTTTGGTAAATGGAAGACGTCCTTTGTCCAGCGAAAGAGGTTCATTACGAAGCGAGTTAGAAAGCTACCGTGAACCGTCATACCTATGGAAGTATATTGTACGAGCTATTTTGTAAAAGTTATCTCCTGGCTTTTCTTTTGTGGAGTATGAAAAATGCTGGCTATATATTAAAAGTACAGTGAATACCTTTTTGGATATACACAGGATCAGTATTAGCTTAAGGTACAAAAAGTAGTACAAAAAAAAATCAATCGATAGAGCGAAGAACTCCGAATCCAAAAATATGGGACCATAAACTACTTTGGTACAAGTCATTCTCGACAAAATCTCCCTAATACAGTCGCTGCCTATCGATATATCTACCAAAAAATACATATCCCACTGGGAAGCGATTTGAATAGAAAAGAAATAATCCAGCTCAGGACACTGAAAAAAACACTTAAAAATTATGTTACCGCCTATCCCAAGCTGTTTCATGGTAATTTTATTAAACGACCTTTGTGAATCGATATCAGAGTTGTCAGATTTAATAGTGCTTCGTGCACGCGACCATGATATTTCGGACAATTTGTGTGCAATTTATGTCAAGATTGCAACGATGCATGACATCATCAAACTAGGAGTCCAAAATGACGGATTGTTATCTTTACATTTGCATGCGATATTGTCAATAAAACTGCCCTACTCTCACGAACCATTACTATGTTTTTTTTTCCGTTTTCCCCTTCCTTCATGAAAGAGGTTCGTTACTGCATGTTTTCCGGCACCGTGATTGGCGCGCTACTCATTCCCGCTTTTCTAGTCAATTTTGGAAGCCGATACTAAAACAATTTTAATTACAAAACCTGTTCATCTCATAGCTTTGGAAAAGATTACGTTAAGATAACTTATGAAGTTGGTATTGAGCTCGAAGTTTACTAAGAGGATTAGCTAAATAGATATGTTTTTGCGTGACATTTTTGGTGAACCTATAATCTCTTGATTGCCGCGAGTCGCGTAAGATTATTTTAGGTGCGAGTGGGAGTTACATTTTTAGAGAACTTTGTGTAGGGGTTCATTAGTGCAAAGCTAAAATAATTTCGTCAGTTAAAATTCACCTGAGACTAAATAGGTTTTTGCTATTAGTGGGCGGCCGTCGGAGCCAGTCGGTGGGGAACCAATTAAACTTACCCGGTAGTGGCGTAACCTCGCCGCGCTAACAATACGACGACGCTTAGAAATTTGACTTCTGCCCTCTGATGACATTGAACCATCGAATTAATTGGGTTTCTAACACTGACATATAACACGGGTTTCATTAGAGAGGCAGGCATTAGAGTTACACCCAATGCAATTTGGTAAAATTACCACTAATAATATAATCCTAGGAAATCATATCAAAACTTAATAAAGAAATGAAACAATTTTAAACTGATTACAAGTTTCTCTCTTGATTGAACTAATAACAAAGTTTATCGTTCGATATCCGACGAAGTGTCACGGAAAGATAAACGATTATACGCAGGTGTTTTCAAGTATTTTAATCAGAGGATGGTGTTGATCCTATGCTGATTCTAGTGCTCAAGTCGAATTGACATATGCACCGTATTATTGTGAGAGACAGTTAACATTTAGCGTAAAATTGTGGAACATTTTTTAGCTCAAAATGTCAGGTGCACATCTGTGTGACAAATGCGGGAAATGTAAATTGCATTTTATAAAGGACGACTTCGCATTTGATATTTACCTCGGTTGGCCGTCGTCGGTGATGTTGGATATTATACACGAATTTTTAAAGTCCCACAAACATTTTTGTGCAAAAAGAATTACAAAAAGCTTACATATACAGAATATTGCTGGAATGATAAAAAAAATCTAAAAATGTATTCGAAGCGATTTTTCGTCAGTGAATAGGGTAAGCGCATATAGTGTTAGGCTAGTGCACACCTGTAGCTTCGTGTGGAGTTCCAATTTACCGCTCGAATGATCAAAGACAGCCACGTATGGCTAATACCGTACGCGTACAGCCGCACACCGGTCGTTAAATAACCAGTCGCCGATACCGAATCATGCGTTTCATTTTACAAGCTTTAGTTTTCTTTGGATTTTCAAATTTGAAATATTCGTCATAAGGGTTCTTTTTCGTAAAACGAAATATGTATAAATGTTTCTATTTATGATCTGAATATACTTAATAACAAACTTGTTAATTATCAGTAACTATGAGGTATCTACTTGGTGCCAACTTTATAATTGACTTTGACATAGTGCGGTTACACTGACATTCAAGTTCTCCTTGACATACACAGGTATGCCAATCTGAGAAGAATCATACGAAAAGAAATCTTAGTTGAAGACATCCAAGGAGCAGAAATGATCATTCCGTTTCCCCTTGTAGAAAATTAGATTGTTGTATAAACAGTGAGTTGAAAGACAAAGTTTGTTTATCTAGAGGTATTTTTTATCTTCAGTCTAGCTACTGCAGACTGATTCACATCTTATCTTGTGATATGAAACCATCTAAATGGAAAATTGAATGAAGGAACAAAATGTGACCTTACTCACCACAAAAAGAATTTCTTAAGAAAATATAGTACCTCTTGACAAATATTAATGATTAAAGTGAACTTACTTTTTGATTCCGAACCTAATGAACCGCTTGCTTAGGTTTCGAAGTGTTTCGAAAACTCCATCAATCAAATTCAGTGTTGGCACAACAATAAGTTTTTGTTCGTATTAAATGCTTAAAATACTCGTCCAAAATAATTGGACAAAGTTACATACAACTTTAAGGTGACAAAGAATCAATACAAACTATCAATGAAATATACGGAATTATTAGTCTTCTTTGACTACGATTTCAAAGACTCCCGGACGCCTACGAGTCTCTTACAACTATTGTTATTTCAGGAAAATGTAAAAATACATGGAAAAGAGATAGACACCTACCTGACTGACGAAAACATTTTAAATCTCTGAGGCATCTAGGAGCTTATACCATAGTGTAGGCAGTGACAGAAAATAACTTAGTACTTATTCTATTCTTAGCAACTGTTTTGCAGTTTTCAAAGTTGATGCAAGACGATTGAATTAATTGTATGTGATCATCCAATTGAACATAAACCTTCTTCATAAAGAATATCTGAGTAAGAGGGTTGCTGGATTTAAGTAGTATACATCTATGTATCTATATGTATAATGGTCCTGTATACATAAATATGAAACATGAACATCCTTAAAAGACCCTCACTATGGCAAATTATTGGACAGGATAAAGAGAACTCGAAACCTATGGACGCTTATAAATATATACTTGACATGTTTACGAGAATGGCGTATGAAGTGTTCACGAGGAGGATACGGAATCTAATTAGGAGAAGCAAATTGCTATTTTTATCGCCATTTTCCCGTAGTTCAACAATGTGTGTTTATCGACACCGGAACACTGTACTTAACTAATAATTATGAAAATATTTTTCCGTCTCATGTTAATAAATAAGAATCCATATAATTACTTTCTTTTATGCATGAAACTGAAACATGATTATTGTTTCATATATATATTTTAAATTAAAATTAATTAAAACGTGTGGGTCTTATGACGAAAATCATTTTAACTGTCCTGTCAGAAAGGTATTTGCGACACAACAAAGCATTATTAAAAAAGTTATGTCTCTTTGTTTATAAGTGGAATGTTTTTCACCTTTGAAATATAAGTACCTTTTTGTACATTATTTTCACTTTACTAGTTTTAGTTAAATGTCAACTATCCAATCAATCATTATACATTCTCCTTTTTAACTTTGAAAATCTGAGGTACATAACAATTCTATATAACTTAGTAGCTAGTTCTTATTGCACCGTCTGATACCATTTTGAATTTACAATCGTACTCTCGGTCGAATTGGAGTGTATTTCAAATCTTCTACCAAATCCATTTTTATAGGTACGAAGTCTCATCTGTCGAGGATAAATAACTATGTTGTTAGCTCAGTAAGAAATTTCTTTACTCACAGTGATAGGAACGAGCTGACTGAAGCTAGAAGAAAAACCGTTGAATTACTTAAATAAATGGCGAGATTCGTAAATGTCATAGTTTATTACATTATTTTTAGACTTGCCATATAATTTAGTTACATAAAAGTGATGTAGATATTATATATATATCGATCTCAGTGGCGTGCACTTGGAGAGGCCTATGTCCAGCAGTGGACTGCGATAGGCTGATGATGATGATGATTCTTCTTCTTTCGAGTCGATGACATGTCATATGAGACTACACTATGTCAGCCCAATATTTCGCCACAGCGAGAGCACGGCCGGATGCGCTCATTAAGTCCTCCCGCGAGCAGGTTTCAGGGCACAGTGGACATGCGATTAGGTGGGACATCGTCTGCACGGCAGCCCCGCACTCGCACCCAAGGTCCGCCCCGCCCGCGAAACCCCACCTGGATCGATTATCGTTGCTCCGGCCTACCTGTGTTCGGAGTCTGTTTAGAGACTGCCAGACTCTTCTCGGGAGATCGTGTCCAGGAGGGAGACTTTCTAAGAGCGGGACAAACGGGGAGGGCAGTAAACTCCTCGATCGCCAAAGATCCCGTCTGGCACGAGAGGCCTCACCATCGACAGGAGCAACGGTTTTGTAGAAACCCCTGCGGCTTTTAAGCCGTTGTGGCACAGAGGTGTAATTGTGCATGGGGTGTCGTTGGTCTGTTTCGAGTTTGGCTCTCTCGATGCCAGAGGCTACGCTTCTGCGAACATCTGGTGGGGCAATGCCGGCCAGTGGGTGCAGCATTTGTAACGGGGTCGGCTTGAGGCAGCCAGTTATAATGCGGCACGTTTCGTTCAGTGCTACATCCACCTGCCCAGCGTGAACGGAACGACTCCACACTGGGCACGCATATTCGCCCGCGGAGTAGCAGAGTGCCAGGCCAGTGGTTCGCAGCACCGTTGGTGAGGCTCCCCAGGTCGTGCTCGTCAGCCTTCGCAACAGGTTGTTGCGGGAGGCAACTTTCTGCTTGATATTCTCGCAGTTTTTCCTGAAAGTGAGCGACCTGTCAAGAGTTACACCCAGATATTTTGGTAGCTTGCAATGACTGATAGGTACACCTCGCCACTGGATGTTAAGGGTTCGACTCGCCTCTCTGTTGCGCAGGTGGAATACGCACGACTGAGTTTTTGAGGGGTTTGGTTTTAGGGCGTTCTCCTGGTAATAGGTACTCAGGTCTTCGAGTGCCTTATTTAGGTTTTCCTCTACCTCCTCAAAAGATCCCTGTGATGTCAAGGCCAGATCATCAGCGTACAGGAAGCGAGTCGTGTTTGGGGTAGATGGTTGGTCGTTGGTGTAGATGTTAAATAGTAACGGAGCTAGGACGCTGCCTTGGGGTAGGCCATTCCTTTGGGCTCGCCAACGACTTTTATCGGAGCTAAGGTGTACTTGGAACCGGCGATTCTGGAGGAGCTCACCAAGGACCCCGACAAATTTACGGTCTCCAGTAAGTTCGCCCACCTTCCACAGCAGGCGTTTAATGTTGACAGTGTCGTAAGCCGCAGAAAGGTCGACGAATACAGTGCCTGTCACCTTGCCGGTTTCAAAGCCGTCCTCTATGTGCTGGGTAAGGTTGAGGGTCTGGCTGCAGCATAATTTTCCGGGTCGGAATCCAGCCTGTTCCGGTATCAGCTTTGGATCGACCAGGCTAGCAAGGCGGTTTAAAATTAACCTTTCAAATAGCTTGAAAGTGTGGCACAGGAGAGAAATTGGCCTGAAGCTTTTAGGATCATCAGCAGGTTTCCCCGGTTTTAGAATAGCAATGGTTTTGGCTTTCCTCCAGAGGCGGGGGATCCCTACGATGATGATGATGATGTAGATATTTAAAGACCGAAAAGTTCACGATACGGAATAAAAAAGCCATTACACAAATACCTAACACCGCTTTAATTTTAATAATAGTCTATTTAAAAAAAATACTTGACTTGTGCCAAAAACGTGAGGAAAAACATTTGATTGATGAGGTGACATTATTTTATGATGACGTAACAACATGAGATAACGACATTACAGAATAGAGGGCGCGTGACCACTGACCGCTTTATGAAAGAACTTGCCTGCAAAAACGGATACCTCAGCTTATGGGATCGGGCCTTTTAGAAATATCGCTCATACTTGTAAAAAAGTGTATCGTCAGTGTCATTATATGCCCTTATTATAATTTATTTGCTAGCCATTACCTATTGAATCGATTTAATTTTCTACTATCAAGAAAAAAAAAAAAAATTAGAAGTCTATTGTTATTTTTTTCTATAAGGTACGGCCACTCTTTGATTCGGTGTAAGAGAGCAGACAATACTGAAGCTATCTGTAAAAATTAAAACAATTTTTAATGTCAGGATAGGAAGATGAGTACGTAAACAAAGAAGATGGATCAAAATTGCCCCACGTCCTATAACAATGTGACGTATCTCAAAAAAAAGATAAAAATGTTTAAAAAAATATGGCATACTCTCTAATTTATTTTTTTTACACTTTCATACGAAAAAAATGCTTTAAAAATTGTTCAGGCGCTGTTATGAAAACATCGTTCATAGGACTATTTATGGACTATTTTATTAAATTATTTTTTTGTTTGATAGGGTATACCTCACAGGTCGTTCCATAATCATCAGGTCAGGATCTGATGATGGAAACCCTGAGAAATTCAGGGCAACTATTGAAAGTTGTAGGCATGCGCAGGATAAAAACTTGACTATAAGGTGTGTCTTATAACACTATGCAACAGTAAAGATTTGGAGCTGACCTGATGATGGAGACGAAAGAAGGCCGAGGGAACTCGACAACCGAATATGTAAACTACCTCGTGTTGGGGCTCATATTATTCGTATTGATAAGAACTTCCCACCCATGCGGATAGTGACAACTGTGCTTGTCACTGAAAAGCCAAAAATAAAAACAAAAACTTTTTACAATAAAAAAAACTCCCAAAAACACTGAAAAGCAAAACAAACTATTCTTAGGAGCATCGGCCTAGAAGTCGGTGGGGAAATAAACTTAGGTACATCCATTAGACACCGACTTCTGAGGTAGTGTACATATTTTGGTGTCGAGTTCCCTCGACCTTCTCGGATCTCCATCGTCGGGTCAGCTCCAAACCTTCACTGTTGCAAAGGTCTATTCAATGCAAGTAATATGAGCCCAAACACGAGGTAGTTTACTTATTCAGTTGTCGAGTTCCCTCGACCTTCTTTCGTCTCCATCATCAGGTCAGCTCCAAATCTTTACTGTTGCATAGTGTTATAAGACACACCTTATAGTCAAGTTTTTATCCTGCGCATGCCTACAACTTTCAATAGTTGCCCTGAATTTCTCAGGGTTTCCATCATCAGATCCTGACCTGATGATTATGGGACGACCTGTGAGGTATACCCTATCAAACAAAAAAATAATTTAATAAAATAGTCCATAAATAGTCCTATGAACGATGTTTTCATAACAGCGCCTGAACAATTTTTAAAGCATTTTTTTCGTATGAAGGTGTAAAAAAAATAAATTAGAGAGTATGCCATATTTTTTTTAACATTTTTATCTATTTTTTGAGATATGTCACATTGTTATAGGACGTGGGGCAATTTTGTATGGATTGTGATCCGTCTTCTTTATTTTGTAAAATACGTGAAGGGCATATTGTGGTATCAAATAATTGAAAACACGAGACTGACTAGTATAGCCATTGATAAAATATTTCAAAGAACCTTTTGATGTTATTCTACTATTTGTACAATAATATGCGAATCTATAATATGTTTTTGTAATCCGCTTTTGATCTGCGTTCCTTTAGACGTACGGAAATGATATGGAATTAGGGAAAATTTTCGATACTTTTTACATTATTTGGGAGTCTTTACAATACATTCTTTGAAATTGATTTCATCATCATTGGTGTACTTATTGAACCATTGCTGGTCATGGATGTTTCTCGACTCCGGATTCACATGTAAAATAATAAAATGGTTTAAAATAAAAGAACTCAACAAACGTTTTGATCAGAATTACAGCAAGGTGCGTATGATTTTCTATGGCCCACAAATCAGGAAATTTATTAGTTTAAAATATTTCAATAGTAGTCATAATTATTGGGCAGAGTTAATTAATGCTTTAATTGATCTTCATGGTCAGTGAAACCCCAACAAAAATTTTGCTGATTGCAGGAAGTATTATTTTACGTTGGAATTTTCGTACAGACAAACATACTCGCACATTGTTTCATAAAACTATTTGAGAGGGATTCAATTCATGCGTATTTTTTTGGCTTACAACGGGAATTCCCAAGAGAATGAAGGCTATGTTTAGGACAAGCAGGTATATATGTCACTATGTATGTATTTCCAATTTCCCATTTTTATTCAGATGTAGATGCAAGAATGTCTTCAAAATACTAAAATGGATTGCTAATACGAGGTACTATGGGTGAAGTGTCGGTGTTCATAAAGCAATAAATTGCTTGGGGCTAACTTTGTATACACAAGTATAAGCAAGTATATTATATAGTAGCAACATCTCGATTGCAGCCTAACTCCTAATTGCATTACCATCAATTAAAAGTTGCTTAGCATTTACAAATTGCATTTCTCTGAAGTGCGCTCTGTAACTGAATGTCAGTTTCGTATAATTTGTTCATATTTTATCTTAAATGGAGTAAAAGATAGATAGGTAGGTACATACTATTTTATTTCATGACACGTTTTGTGAATACTCCGATAAATATTGATATATGACTTAATATTTTCTAAACATACTAGATCTTACATTTTAATTGAAACTAACTACATACTTCTGTCTCGGTGCCTTCCGAAAACATATAAAAAATTATTAATATTTTTAGGTCCATGTAAATTAATATTCCATCCTAGAAAAAAATATCTCATTATAAAGCTGTAGACACACTTTACGCGACTAGTGGGATTTAATTAAATGGTAACGATCATTAATATTATGCAGTATACGGCAACAGACATAATTTACCGCAGTCGTCTCTTCTACACGAGATCAGAGGGCAGCTTAGTTAGTGTTGCCATGATATAAAACCTCTTTTTATACAATTGTATTACAAAAAAGTTCTGTGACATTTTGTACAGACTAATATTTTTAGTTGAGTAATAACCGTTTTCCCAAAGGTTAATTCATTGTCAATCTTGATATAATTCGGTCTGTCAACATTTTACTTCTAAGTTTATAACTTAACTTAGTTAAAATGTCGTTAACTCATTGTTCTCAACTTCTTTTTTTGACATTGTTTGTTCTCCATTTATTTGTGTTTATAGGAGTGTAAAAATAAAGGTGCGATAAACAAAAACTTTTAATGATCGTAAAAAAATAATTGCATCAATCTAACAATTATTATTGTTTACTGTATTTTTTGAAGGATTGTTTTATAACTTATTTGGCCGCTACGAAAACGGTGTTTAAAGTTGAACGTAGCAATTTCGTAGCAGTTAGGCTCTACGGCGTAGCACGTACTTGTTCAATGTTAGCATTCGCGTGTGAGTATGTAGTAGCAGAGGTTCGTGTGACGCGTCAGCACGTCACGTCAGTAGTGATAAGCGTGATTGATGACGTCACCGCGACATTTGTCCGCGGGGGAGGGTCGACGACACGGCATTACCCTACTTGTTGAGCCTTCCATCAGCCTATAACGACGGCTTGAGGGCCGTACATCTATATCCATGGCGTCAGGGCGTCAGCCATATTGACTGACAGCTCGTATATTCACGTACTTATTCGCACGCTCGCGATATTCCATAAATGTCATTCGTAATGTGATAATAATTCCATGTTCGTAACATATTTAAGCTTAGGTTACGCATAATTTAGGCACAATTTATAAAATACGATGATACTGTGAGAGCATTTAATACAGCGGAAATGTGTATTATTTACTCTTTGTCTCCCTAAAAAGAAATGAGACAAAGATGTACATAATTTGTAACTCTTGGTATCCGATGGCGTACTTGAGATGTCAAAGTTAATGGACCTATCTAAAAGTATAAAACATTTTCTGTAATATAATAAACTAATACTTTTGTTCTGAAACGTTTTCCTCCTTGTTTTTTTCGCTATAAGAAAACTCGTAAACTAATAATTGGCAAAATATACAATGGAACTTATTAATAAGATTAAATTAAAACTAAATATACTTAAGTATCTTACAGACTGTTCATGAAACAAAGACAATATCTCCCTAAGAATACGTATTAGGTAAAGGTTGCGACAAAACATCGTTACTAACAAAAAGGGGTTAATGCTACATTCACATAACATCTGGTTAAGCTTGGCCCAGCTTGTTCGCAAATGGCGGACATGCTCACATAATTCGGACAAATGAATGCTGCCCTCTAGCGGAATAAAAAGGCTAAATGTGAAAGTGACAAATGGATCTCTCTTACCTGCATACCGTCCTACGAGAAGCCAAAAATATCATACAAATAGAACCTCATACGTCCGTAAAAATCCGTAAATCTTGATACTTGAATGCTTTCAGCCTAATTAAACAGTGACAGTTATTAATGAAGTGAGTAACAGACTGCTAAACAATTATTCTTAACTAGTTAGAGAACATAATTGACTTTTGGTCATTAGTTCCGGGTGCAGATTTACAGCTTTTGTTAGTCATGAAATTCTTAGACATAGATAAGAAATTCATTTTTATAGTAAGCGAAACCATCTATACTAATATTTCCTATACAGTAAGACGATGCACATGAAAGAAATATAAAAGAATCCACTCCTCAAACAATAAATACTTACAACCTGTAGATATTTTTGAATGTACTGGACCGGCAAGTTCATTTATTTTTCTAAACATCCTATATTTATCGAGAGGACCGCTCGAACGAGTGTATTTTCCATCTCTATTTGTTCATAGCTCTGGACAGATGTTTATTGGAACAAAACGGTTTCTTAAACACGACAAACGTTGAAGCCGTATTGATAACTATTTATATACTCGTATCTTTAAATAGAACATCTTGAGATACTTACAAGTATAGTATTGTAAAAAAAAAGTTCAGCTTTATATAAAATGGCTATTTTCCGACAAAACAGATGCTATTTTTGTGATGTTCATATTTTCATTTTGCAATGAAAATTAGAGCCAATTACAAAAATAACGTACAGATCCGACACTAAATAGTTACAATGTAAACATTGAAAAACATATAGGATACTATGATGTGTTATGTATAAGACGGGAAAGGTTCAGTGTAATTTAAATAAATGATAGTTTGGTTAAGTAAAAAAGATTTTAAAACCTCGCGTTAATTTAGAAGGTAGTATCATTGTTTACTCACAATTTGCGTAATAGTGTCCTATGTGACTTGCGTTTTCTAAATGAATTAATCTATGTTATAATTCTTTGCCGCATTCAATCAATCAGGCCTAATGTGAAGTTCAGTTTAGTTTTAGACTATTTATCTCCTATATTCTTTTTAATATTTTTGTTAGGAAATATCTGTTTATAAAATGAGTATTAAATGCAATGTGTTGTATTGTTTCAGTCATGTCTCCCAGCTTCGTTTGCGCGCTGGCTGTCTGCGGTTTCGCGGCGATCTGCTCATTGCCCGTGTCCACCGCGCAGGCGCTGGTTTCTCCTTATGAATGTAAGTATTTCAATAAATAAATTTTGATAAAGAGGATAAAAACTTTGGATTTGTTTTTTGGAAGTTCAAAAGTTATCTTCATACGTCATCATAAAGAAGCAAGAAACATACAACAATTTTACTAACATACAACTGCTGGGCCCTTCTCTATGCCTAACTAAAACTTTATTCCTTCAATGCACATCTGTAAGAAACGTATCGTTACCTAACCATTGAATAATCCTTGCGTGACGAATGTTATGTAACTTAACACGCACTTATAAGCAGCACGTATAAAAGAAGTATTAAGTATCGACTTTATTCAATACTCAGAATTTGAGTACCACGTTATAGCAATGTGTGCTTTCATGTCATACTAACGACTCGGGTACTAAAACATGATATGATTTTAACACCCGACGATTGTTCAAAGCTGCTCTACGTGCCTCAACATATCTTCAAACTTTGTACGCTAAAATTTTGGGGGATTTATTAAGAATCCTTATTACACCTACTCATGTGTACATCTTAGCATTTTCCGGAACCATAACCAGGTTCTTCGACGCTTAAATGAACCCGTTTATTACATTTCGTTTAATTTTGCTCTTCTATAATATTGTAAATGGGGATGTTTGGATGTCTAATGCTCAATTACGCTACAACAGTTGAACGCGTTTGAATGATTCCGCTATACAGACCGAGGTAGATGGGATTAACATTTAAAGTAGGTACCTACATTTGATCTTCAGTAAAGACAAGGCCGTGCTCTCGAGCCCCAATGTAAAATAATATAATGACTTTATGTAATCCGATAAATAAATAATGCGCCTCTGCAATCGAAAGGCTTTTATTACTAGAATAGTTCAAAGTAATGTTAAATGTTTATATTTTCATTCGATTGATTCTAAAGCTTACATTACTATTAAAAATAATAAATAAGCATATGAAGTTAGAAATCGAATGGTAACTTATTCGGTAAATACACGTAATATAGTTTACTTTGACGGTATGTGTACCTACTCGTGCCTTACTTATGAGAGAAAATAAAAAATCATAATTATTTTCCACAATAATTAACTATTCAATCACAAGTTTCCTATACTTAAGTGCTCTGGGGAGGCTCAAAAATAAATAACCGGCAGTTAAAGACCTAATACCCGAGGGAGGTGAGAAGTTATTTAAACTCCTTTGAGGGTGCTGCAGTAACTTCAAGCTTTCAACTGCAACTTAAATGTACCTACTTACCTATTACTTTGTGTAACAAATTATACTGGCACAAATATTAATAAAATTTCATCTTATTGCTTGGACTAAAGATTCAGATAACTGAAACGTCACTTAAGCCATGTATTCACTTGGAAACAATATATCAGATACACAGTTTCTGAAACATCACGTAGATGTTTACAGCAACAATGTTTCGGAAACTCTGCCGTCCATGTCGTCCACAGAAACAAAATTATATGTTTCTGAAACAAAATTATTTGTTTCAGAAACACGTAGATATTGTTTCTGAAACAGTGTTTATAAACAATTGTTTCTCAGTGAATACATGGCTTTAGGTTCACTACCAAACACTTCATTTGGTAAATAAAATTCTTTCATCTCAATAAATATCGAACTGATAATTATATGTCAATTGGAATGTGGCTTGTCAAACAACAGGCGATTTGTCAAGCTTTTAATAACATTCTGTTCGCGACACGAGTCTAAGTAAACATTGTATCGAGTAAGTGCTTAAATCTCAAGAGTTTAAAGCATCTAAAGTTAATGTATGAACTTAAATTACTGTACTGTGTATTCAAGGCAGTGGAATGCTAGTATGCATATGAAATAAGGAATTATATCAAAGTATGAAAATGAAAAAGTGTAAAAGAACTTTTTTCTTTGTCTAAATTAGGCCCAATGCACCATACAGTTTAAGTACTTGACAAACAACAGTTTACAAAACATAAAGACCATGACCATGATTAAGACCATAAATGTTTGTCAATTTTATTTCCAAATAATTTTCCATAAATTCAATCAAGCTAACTCAGAAAATTAATCAAAGCGCCCGTAGGGATAACAGAGAGATTTGCATAATTTTGTCCCTATTGTATGTAAAACACAATTAACAAGTTGTACAGTAAAAACATTTAATTTTGTTATAAAAACGACTTCAGTGTTATTATTTTCACCAGTAACTCACTGATTAGCATAAGTGTAAGGATTTAAGTGGTTTACAACAAATACATACTAAAGTTCACTTATTCAGTTTTGACCTTTAAAAAGACCCAATTTATGAGACAATCCCGGCACGTATCACAAAAAAAAACACAATTCTGACATTCATATTGTTCTTCCCCAAATTCATCAAGTAGAAACAACACGTTTTCAAATATTGTACGCTTCATAATTAAAAGCGTTACTCGATCAAAATAAAAATATTACAAAGACGCATTGAATGTCGATGTCAAATAAAATGGGTAAAACTCATTAGTCACGGCCCAGTGGCCCCGAGTATTATATTCGTATTTCACTTTATTTATAACGCTGTGCGATTCCTGTTTCACGTAATCCTTGATAGAGAATTAGACCGACTGTCATATTGTAGCGATAAATAGGTAACCTTGGTTTAATTACTATTTGGACTTATTCTGGGAATTATAAGGGAGATTTCAACGGTAGACATGTATCACAATTTATCTTCCAAAGTATTCGAAAGTTAATATTTATTTATAAACTATCAAATGAGCTATCTAGCTTCGTGCGTAATCAGCATTCCCTTGGGCTAGTCAATTCCGAATCCGGGCCGCCTCTCAAAATTGAAATGCAAGGTGTGCAACTTGAATACTAACTATCTTGTTAAGACCTGTTTGTATTCCGAATTAATTTCTTACTGTTTTATAAAATAATTATTTTCAGCAGCTAGAAGTGTTAATTTTCTTAATACAGACTCAATCTTGCACCCTCCACCAAAGTTTCTTGAATATTCTGATCACATTTTTAAACCCTGCCTAAATTATTCGTATTTACAGTTTCCAAATAAAGATTTCAGGTGGAAAGTTCTGTATTTCATTATTAAATGGCATTTACTCCGGAGATATTTGTACTCCCTTATTGATTCCAACGAAATGAAATTGTCACGCTTCTCTCTAAGAAACAACTAAAGTAACATTGAAGAGTCAACCACTTCGAGTCCCACGAGTAATTACTTTTCAAACCACTGAGGAATCCTCCTTTTTCGATGCGAGAGCAATTTCAGTCTTGCGAAACAATGAGATAATTCTGTTAAACCTTAGATTTTAACCTCGAAGGAACAAAGTTTAAGTGTGGGATGCACAAATGATTGGCAAAGCACAGCAACATTCCTAATTAATAGGTCTGTAGCAAACTAACTTGTGAACTTATGTCGAGTTCTAAGACCGTGTACATTCCCGGGTTGACACGGATTAAGATCTTGGAACTTGTGTATCACAAACATAATTTTGAATATTGAACTTTCCCTTTGACGGTGAACGATATGTTACTATTGAAAACTTTGTTCTGTTCCAAGATTAAATTTAAACTAACTCGCGGTCTCCACATTATTATATCTTCTATTCTAGATGGAGTCAGTAATTATTATTTCCAAACTTGTTGGTAGTTTTTCGAAATACTAGAACGGTGGTCATTTATTATCTTGGCCTTAATACCGAGCTGTTACGAAGATCTGTAGTTGCATCTGCATTATTTACCGCAAGTTCTGCTTGATAGATAAATGTTTGCAGTTATGGAACATGACGGCAGATCATAAAGTACGATGTCAGTGCAGCACTTAGGTATTATTTTCCTATGTAGATAGGTAATAAATATCGAGGATCGTTATTGCACGAGTCTTACTACCTGTATCCAGTATACCTTACAGGATATTCTAAGATTCCTAAAATTACACTTTTGTTTTAAACTACGGCGTGATAAACTATTCCATATAAAATGAGTTCAGAATTAGGTTTTTGTACAATAGGTCAAAGCTATGTTGACACAATGTAACACAGATTCCATTATCATTTCGTAGAACACACAACAACCCAGTTTCGCATCAGTAATGAAGCCATATGAAACGAGTCAAGGGCGACTGTGTAAAATGTACGAGCTTGATATTTTTCCCGTCAAAGGCGGTTTTCCTGTCATTCAGATTTTCATCGTACTTTAGAATTAAAATGAAATGCGTTTGTAATCATATGGAGTGAAAAATATGTAACATTTTTTCAGGTTTTCGTGGAAATGTAACTAAGTAAATCACATATGTATTTTATCAATAGGTATCCTTCTTAAAAATGATCTTCATCATCTCCCGAGCCTTTTCCCAACTAAGTTGGGGTCGACTTCCAGTCTAAAAAATAATTTTCAGTCGGGTATTAATTAATCCATAATTTTGTTCTAGGAATCATGACGTTATTTCTAGGCGTTAGGTATATAGTAAAAGGCTTAAAATCTAATAATATCTTTCTTCTAACGCCTATATTTAGTCGTTAGTAGAAATTGTGTAATAGTGTGGTTAATTATAGCCTGTAACATTCGAATAGATCCGATTATCGTTCCCCAGTTATGGGAATTACAATGTTACAGTTGTTACAATAGATCATACCCAATCCAATTTAATTGTGTGTAATAGTACAAGTAATTTGTAAAGATTAACGTGTAGTAACGAACTTTAGTTTCCAGTGGTGTATAGCGTATTTTAAATTGCAGATGGAAAACAAAGCCCAATTATTTCATAATACCAATGCATTATAGGGCAACAAACTTCAACTTTTATCATACTTAGTTATAATAAATGAAGACGTGTCCGTGTAAATGTCACATGGATGTCGGGGACACTGAGCATGGCTGACTGCCCTTCGACCCTTAGACCGTCCCGCACTCCTCGCTAAATCTTACGGAGGATCTAATTTTATAATACGATGCCCTCGTGTTTACCGGAACCCTCATTTCATACAAGTTTATAAGAAACAAAGTCATGATAGATTGTACTTAATATCCGAAAAGCCGGTGTGCGTGCCCAGTGTGAGTGAGTATTATAGGTATGGCAAAAGAATTATGTAAGGACGTAAGGATAAGTAGTTACAAGTTATTTCTATAGTTCTTGCTCACATCCACAAATATAAAGCATTTGTTTATATAGGTGATATGAATATGATTCCATAGGTACGTTGAGCGTTATGTGCAAGCTTCACGCAACAAAAAATTGACGTTTACATTTTCAACAGACAGGTTTAGTTAAAAAATCTAAAAACTAAGGAAGAAGAAATATTTTTGATTTCAGTAAGGTGAATGAATATAATTCACTCCATTTATTTGTGTCTTTATAGTTCTAATAGAGGGTTAACGTTAGAGGTAGAGTTACGACACTATCGTCCTTCAAAGTAAGACTACAAGGATAATGTACAGAATGGTCCTTTATCGGGACATTGTGTATTTTCTTTGAAGTAGGGTAAATACGCCAAATGTCGGCCTCCCCCCAAACTTCGGCCGTCTGTACATTTTCAGCTTGCATTCATTCAAAAGGTAATTAAGTGTTAGTTTTGCTCCTCGAATTGCAACCTTGGTTTATACTCTATACGTACAAATCGTTACTATCCGATTCTGTCACTTACTCTTCTCATACTGAGCGTCAGTAGCGATTGCGCCGTTGAAACATCAAATTCGCACGTAAAGTAGCTTACTCGAAGTGAATACTCACATTTTGGGGATTGATATTAGAACGATAAAACATTTATTTATTTTTGTTTTAAGCTTGATTATCACTAATGGGTTATTTTTACTATATTTTAAGATAGTTTTTTCAGCGTTTTGCGTATATTTTTCAAGGAAAAATAGAAGGCCGCCATTAGGACAACAGTTTTGACTTAAAACCGGAGTCTCGGCCGTGGCCGACTTAAAGCAAATGCAGTCTATTTTATAAATTCCTATTATACTAATTCCGTTGGCTTAACAAGAGAATTTGCAAAGCTTATAGGCAAATAGATCTATTTTACGTTTAATAGCCAAATAACGGCCGGGGTGATATTAGTTGAATCTCGAGAAATAAGGTACAAGAAATAGGGGCCGACATTAGAATCGTAAATAATCGTAATGTCGACCAGCCTCGAACTCAAGCGCCACTATACAGGCTGATGAAAAAATACTTTTATATTTTTTCATTTTCTCAAAATGAAATAATTTATTTATCATAATTCATTATATCGTATAGGAGTTAAGTTTAAATGTAGGAGTTGACAGTATTGTAGGCATGTTTATGGTAGCTTTATAGTTTGATACTTGCTATCTATTAAACCGTTCTTATTAGCTTAAAAAATATAAATGGTTGGTCGTGAATACGACTTTTTTTGTTTAGGGGAAACAAAAAAATATTTTACTATAAATTAAACAAATACAATTACAAATGTATACTTAGTATTATATTATAATTCTGCTAAAATAAATCATGTTAATAATATTTGTCACTGCCTTAATTTAAAACAGCCTATACCCGGCCGACATTTGGAAAAAACGCGACCGACCTTGGGCCGTGAATGGCCGACTTTAGGGTTTTTCTGTTCTCGACGCATCTAAGCCTTATTACATAAACATGTCATAGATTAATCAAACTATCCAAAACCGCATCAGAAACTATCTTTCGTTGGAAACTGACGGTGCTATAGCGAACCGCAATCAGAAAATCGCTAAGGGGGCCGACATTTGGCGTATTTACCCTACATTTGTTCTTCAGTCTCATGTTTAAAGCATTACACCTTTGAACTGTTACGGCAGAAGTGTTGTTCCGTGTAAAGAGTATCTTTTGTACACAGCGGCAAATTCTGTTCTAGCCCCCTTCAAGCCTGAGATATTCTACGAAAAAGTGTCTAAACCTTCACTTAAATTGTGAAGTCAACACAGCATTTAAGCTCAGACATAGTAAAAGTTTTGTTCCAAAGATTAGTTATTGTTTCACAAACATACAGAGGATAAATCTTTTTAAACAAGTTAACCTGTACCGCAGTGGAGTTGCAAGAACTTTTGTGTTGTCTCCCAAAAGGCTTGTTCCAATAAAACTTGATATACAAACTTATATTACTTGATTAATAAGAAAAGTTGTCTCTTTTTTATGGTTTCTTTTATTTTTATTCATTTTATATTATTAACATAAGCAATAAATTATTGCATTTATTTATAATATATTTTACAACCTATCTCAGTATTGTACGGGATGCAAAAAAAAAATCGATGCGAAGCGATAGATTGTCTATAAAGTTTTCATGTTGCTGCATGCTCTTTGTAGCTAGGATTCTATAAATATCTGCAATCACTTCGAGGTTTTAAAGAGTTGATGATCAAGTGTAAAAAAAGTTTATTTTTTCATCTCACTATCAATTGTTCACGAGTTCAGATATTCTTCTATGAATAGATCCTCATGTAAAGCAGTTGTCAAAGTACTAGTGCGTATTCAGCCGACCGCGCAGGGGTTTAATCTCTTATGGCGTAAACAACTTGAAGGGTAACAATACCTACCCGTGTAAACTAGAACACTACAAACACCTAACCTTCATAAACTGATAGATATTTATTTTTAGGACCCTTAATATAACCACCTACAAAGTACAAAATCACGCTCCAAAACTCCTATTGTCTGACATAATTTAATTTATTAATTACAAGAAATACCTGTATCAAAGGTCTGTGTCAATCCTTTTGATGAACTTACTAAGCTATTAATAGTTACATGTTAATTGTAAATAAGTATTCTTATTTAGTAATTGTATACCATTGTTGAGTTTTAAGTTCAGGCCTCCTATTGTGGATAACTGAATTGAAATCTTACACTTAAAGTTTTCAAATGCTTTCTTGTCACCCACTATCTGATTCGGCGTGATCGTCAAAGATCTTGACTGGATAGGAAGATGTCACAAAAAGTAGGTTATAACCAACCTCAAGTTTCAAATGCTTTCTTGTCACCCACTATCTGATTAGGCGTGATCGTGAAAGATTTTGGCTGGATAGGAAGATGTCACAAAAAGTAGGTTATAACCAACCTCAAGTTTCAAATGCTTTCTTGTCACCCACTATCTGATTCGGCGTGATCGTGAAAGATCTTGGCTGGATAGGAAGATGTCACAAAAAGTAGGTTATAACCAACCTCAAGTTTCAAATGCTTTCTTGTCACCCACTATCTGATTCGGCGTGATCGTGAAAGATTTTGGCTGGATAGGAAGATGTCACAAAAAGTAGGTTATAACCAACCTCAAGACTCATAATTTAGCTCCAAGTTTACCAACCACATGAACGTCCGTTTAGCTTAAAACAATTGTATACTTTGTGAATTGAACGTGATTATTCGTGAAATAGTAAACCGATGTTTTAATAAGAACAGACGTTTGTGTAGTCGGTGCACTTGAGCCGTACCTAATATTTTCATTTTTTTGGATTTAGGCTCACCTAAAATATTGTTCTTTTGTCAACAGCATCAGCAGCGTCGGACAGTCAAAACGGTTGGGGCGCGTTAGGCGGGCTGTACGCTCTACTAGCGCAGCACGACGCACTGGGCGGCCACGCGCTCGCCCGCAAGTCGGTCCGCTCGCCTTCCCGCCGTCTGCGCTTCGGACGCCGATCCGACCCCGACATGCCTCCTCAAGCTCCCGTAAGTCACTTATAAAATTAACTAATTCACTTTTAAACCATCTTCTCAAAGATTGTCAGAAAGAAGGAGGGAATCGCCTGGACCGATTTGGAAAATTCTTTCTTTATATGAAAGAGTATGCTTGCAGATTGGTCCCATTGTCATTTTAATAATTTGTCCCTTTCAGCGTTTTGTGATGTCGGTTTATACTTTTTCGGAAAAAAAGTTTTCTAATACCTTTTATCCATAAACAAAAGTCTATGGAATAAAATCCAATTAATTGTAATTCCGAGTAATTGTATCCATAGACAAAAGTCTATGGATATGGACATGCATGTCTATGGATATTTGCATGAAAAACTAATAGTTTTCAAAGTTAACTATACTCCATTTACGGCCAGTTTCTTCATCAAAAGTTAAAGTTAAAGTTATGGCTAAAGTAATGTCTAAAGTAAAAGTAACGGTTAAATTCAATTTTTCTATTAGTTTTGCTGTCACTTTAGCCTTGAAAAACGAATTTGACCGTTACTTTTACTTAAGACATTACTTTAACTTTAACTTTTGATGAAGAAACTGGCCGTTAAAATAACATTAGAAATTTCAGTAAACCTTTTTTACTGTTTGTTCAACCGATTTTGACTTCTATTCCGTAGACAAAAGAACGGAATTGAAAGCAAAATAGTGGTTACAATACCAAGTATTTACTGCAGCCGTCATTAATCATACTACTAACGCAATAAGAAGTCAAAATCGGTTGAACAAACAGTAAAAAAGGTTTACTTAAATTTCTAATGTTATTTTAAATGGAGTATATAATTGTAGTTCGTCAATCCGTTTCAATCAGTCGCATTTAACAATTGTATTAATTTGAATACATTAGTAATTTGACGGTTGACGGTTCGTCGTCAATCCAATAAAGGCACATTCTGCAAGAACTGCTTTCAAGAATCATCTTTATCAGACTCTCATATTTAAATCCTAGTTTATATTAAGTTACCGTGCCGAGACGCTTGTAGTTGACATTTAAGTATAGTAAAGAAAATTTACCCCTATACAAAATCTTTTAAGATTACTTCTTTGCTTGTTGAGAAAGTCATACAGATATATTTTTGTTTATCATACAAACATTCAAGCTCAGAGCTTTATATCCTAACAACTTGAAAGGTCCAAGCACTCTTACAAGTTCTTAAGTACGGGTAAACGGGGCTCAAGAAAGGGATGCAATATCGTATCTACACCGCGAAGCCAGAGATACTTAAACAAACAGTTTAAGAATAAGCCAATAAGTAATGTCGTAGTAAAATACAAATAGGAAGATATGATTAAAGTGCATAAAATAGTACCAGCTATACATTTTAAATTACATTCTCTCTCAGATAAAGAATATAAGACTTCGCAAAGCATCATTTGCCAAAACCAAAAAAAAAGTTACATTAAAAGTAAATTAACAAAACACCTGTTCCACAAAAAGCTTGAATGAAGAATAAAAGCAAAGTAAAGGGTTATATTTAAAACGGTACAGTCGCAGCGTACCCCGGCTTGGTTTCCCACAGAACCGCAACAGTTTTCTGTCGGAGGCTCTAAGTGTTTCTCAAGTGGATAATGCATTATAATGTAGGTACACCGACGACCAGATATCCTTACACAGCTACCTACTAAAAGCTATCTAACAATTCATTTCACTCTGTCGACCAAAGTTTCAAGATCAAAAGACCTCACGTTTTCATTAAATTCTACCTATTCATCGTTAAACCTATTATTATGGCTCCTGTATTATCTTTTACATAGATCTTAATTGTTGAGTTGTCCTTAACATACTTCGCAGACATACCTTTCATCTTTTTGGTAAATTATATCTTAATTTCCTAAACCAGTGAATGCGTAGAGTAATTCGATTTGTCATATCTGACTTGGTCTGTATTATCAGTTACCCTCTGCTTGTAGTTATCGTATACGAAGACAGACTGATGTATATTATGTTTATTGCATTAACGTATAAGTGGATACGTAAAGAGAGCGAGCGCTAGACACAGACACACTTACTATAAAATGTTATTGTTTACGTAACACTTTATCTAAGCGAGAATATTTGGTTGTATGTAAGCAATATTTTAAACAAATCAAAACTTAGCGCTGAGCCAATAAAACCCATTTTTCCGTAATCATCGTTAAACAGCTTTTTTTCTTATAAAAAGATCTTCTATCAGCGATTACGATAATACTCTGAGATAAAAATACTCGTCAGTATGAAAAAAATTCTTCGTCATCGTTATAGACTTGCAACTTAATGAGCAGTTATTCTATAATCCCTTTGGTTCTGATAACAAGTGCTATTCTAAGACCTGACTTTCGAGAATTCAATAAGAAGCAGAAAATTAAGAACCCCTCATAAACAGAAGTCTCCATTAATCAATATTGCTAATTTATGAAAGCGCTTCGTGAATGCACGTCAACCGCTTTTTGGGTTAATCAAGCTTAAAACTGAACAAACTTACTTACTCGAAAAGGTAAAATTTTGAAACTACGCTTGGCGGACCATGCATGGCAACAGTAGATACTCTGAGAGAAAGTATAATTATGTAATGGCGAGCATAAGTGTCTAATTGGATTGTTAAATTGTTGTAGTGGAGTCAGATAATTTGGCGTGGTTTCCTGAATCGGAAGCAGATTCGGTCAATTTTTTTAAGGAAAAATCTTGATCCCTGGAATCTTTATAGATCTATAACAATCATGATATTTTAATTAAAATACGCATTCTATAATAACGACGCAATATAGTAAACAACAATGTTTTCATAACACGTCACAGTTTTACGTGATTATGACGTCACAAAACCGTCAACGCATTTGTATAACTCAATTTTGTTAACTTATACACCCTTTCATCCCTAATTTTATGAAGCCCGTCTTATCCTTCACTCCATTAGATACTCATATACCTACAACGAGTTAATAGTTTGGCCTTTAATATTATGTCACCTTAGCGATAAAATTTCTCAGTTCACTTGTGTTAAACATTTTAGGTTCTATTAAAATTTTGTGTACCTATATCAATAACTTGTTGAGGACAGTGTGTTAGTGACCACAAAAACTTTACTAAGTTTTAAGCGGCATTAAAAATGTAGATATAATGCTAAAAGCAATGTTACCCACCTGAGTACTTTGAAGATATTTAGGCAGTTTTCTTAATAGGTCTAAAAATTCATCCATTTTCCTCTTAAGCTCAACATTTTCCCGGCGGGCAAGTTCTGAAACGGGAATTTAGTATTATGTTTTTATACAGTTGTTTTTGTCATAGGCGTCACGTTAATGTGAATTTGTGATTTTATAACAATTTACAAGGAAAAAAATACGTTCAACATGTAAATAAAATATGAAATGTTAAATTAAATCATTGATTTAATTAAATGGATAGGTACCAGTATGCCGGTTTATTTCTTACTTTCAAATATATTTATGACGTTATACTAAATGGTACATGCTTGCAGCTGGACGAGATGAATGAGTTGCTCTCTCTGCGCGAGGTCCGCACGCCCGTACGTCTGCGCTTCGGCCGCCGCTCGGAGGAACGCGCCGTGCCCCACATCTTCCCTCAGGAGGTAAATAAATGACCACACAATTATATTTTATCATATTATTATATTTGTAGCACAAAAAGATACAAATCCTCAACTGTGATGTAAAATATATATAAAAAAAAACCGTAGAATACACAAAAATACAAGTCAATTACATAAATTATTTTAATGATCTTGCAAATAGTAAATACTACGTGGTTTATCAAAATTAACCTTTTCTTTCCGTTCATTTTGTCGTCGAAGGCAAATACAAACATTGTTAGGACGTCTACTTCTATTTGAGAATAAATGTTTAATGTGAAGGTGTAAACAAACCCTCAATATTAGACCACACATAAAAATAACAACAAAATTTAATTTGCACGAACTCATAGCAGGCTATATAAAACCTCATAAAACTATAATGGCCTTACTACAAAAACTTTAACCCCTGTTTTACACTTGTCTAATAAAATTTTGGCTGCAAAATGAACCGTATGTCAACGTCATAATTTGACATTTTTTTAGACAAGGCATAAACTGACGTTTAAAAGTTTTTGTGGTAAGACGGTAAATATCTTGTGAAAAGAGACGTATCTACTCCAAGATCGTATTGATTCGAACATCGTAAAACCCTTGATGCCGTGTAAACCCGTGTAATGAAGTTATTCCCTCTAACAAGCCACTATAAGATCTTTTACGACAATTGACCAGTTTTATGTTCGACCTTTTTTTCTAAAACAATCAGAGGACACCATTATTTGGAAAGCAAATTGTATTTTGGTATTTAATATTATCAGGTTTCAAATACTGAATAAATTCCCATTCACCGATCCTAAATGTGTTATTTCTGCATTTTGAAATTGTGATGTTAAGTTGGGTACTTGAAGAATTGGCCTGAACTTATTAATAAAGCGAGCGTATTTCCTTAAATGCTTGTAGAGTCTTAGGTAACAGCCATAGCAAAAAGTAATTTAGCACATTCAAAAGTTTAAAGCGCTTGAGGCATTATAAATATTGCAGAGATAAAGTTTCCTCCTTTTCAGAAAAAAATGTAAGATTTGACATAAGTATTCTATTTATAATTCAAAACTTAACTTGCCGTCGAGTTGTTAACAATTTTAATTACGTTAGCTTTTGCCTATTTTATAAGATTCAAAAGAACCTTTAGCCCATGAGAGCTAGTAAAACTGGCACATTTTTTATGATTAATTGTTTAAACACTGTGTGCCCACAAAATTATGAAAGGAACATTACCTACAAATAAATAATTTTCGAAGAATTTCAGTTAATTAGACAGCAATGAAGTAGGTAACCGTTGAAAACGACTAACTAATCAATCACCAGTAAAAATGTGTCAATGACGTCAATATTTGTATAACACCTTTTTGTCGCGACATTTATGTAGTAGGTATTCATAAAATCATTAATTGGTAATTAATTGGTTAAACATGCTTAAGGTTGTCACTCAAATTCATATCCCATATGGTTTGAAACCAAATAGCTTAGTAAAAGGAATTCCATCTAGACTTGTCTACTTCGCCCATAGCTAAGAGAAGATCTCTTTGACGTTAAATAAGGCATCTAGGGACTGACTTATGTTAGAGGCGTACAAATATTCTTAAAAAGCTGAATCACAGAGATATATGAAGTTTACCTCTGGCCTCTACAGAATACCTAGTGTATTTTTATGTGTGTATAATAAATGAAGTTTAGTTTTTAACACAGGAGCAGGACCGTGCCGTGCGTGCCCCGTCCATCCGTCTCCGGTTCGGACGCCGGTCGGACAACAACATGTTCTTACTGCCCTACGAAGTAAGTGTTTCCATTTGTTGATAAACATGGTAATTCTTGTAAAGGGTTCTTATTACAATTGCAAAAATTATTGTAGTCCACTGTAAAAGCAAAAGTTTTTATGAAGCATAAATTAGGTAACACTTTACAAGTTTCTTTGAATGTCGTTGGAAATCCTCCCAAAATTACTAAATTACTTTGTAAATAAGATCTTGCTTGTTAAGATGATGACGCCAGATTTAACAAGGACATAATTTTCTCAGTGTTAATTTTAGAATAACATTTCACACGAGGCGCTGTGTTGCGGTTTTTCAAATGGAGGCAACATTACTAGGTGTTTCGTACATAAAGAAAGGAACATTAACATTTCCCTAAGCGGGCGTAACTTCCGAGAAGTGTTCAGACGCGCTGCATTACTAATGTTCTATAAATTGTGTTCCAGTCGGCTCTGCCCCAGGAAGTGAAAGCCAACGGCTCCGTGGAAGACGACAGACAACAGGAATAAGCAAACAACATATCCGCATATACCAACTAACTACATAGAAATATTACCCGCCCCGTCAAACTTTTATTAACAATTCTTAATTAAGGACATTACGTCCTGCCCGTACATATGTGTCATATTAAACAAAATACAATCGATTTTTAGATGTTATTCAACTTAATTATAAGCTATGTGTACATAATAATCAGTTAGTACCTTGTATGTTGTTAACCGAAATGTTATCCCAGGATATAATGCGTAGTTATCATCAGTACTCAGTTGTTCAATATTGTATTAAATAAATACATTTTTGAAATATCAAACGCTTCTGTCCTCAAAATCATCAGCTAACGTGTTATAAATGTAATAAATATCGATGATACTCTAGTCAATACTGAATTAAGACTGTCTCCTTTGATTTCGATCTCTATTTCCAATTAGATATATATTATGTATATTATCTCTATATTATAAAACTTGCCGCGAAGAGTTGTACATTTTTAGAGCTGGGTAAATGTAAAACTACTTCGCTACTTGTAGGTACTACTTGATTTGATCTCTTGGTAACTATCAGAACAGTATTTAAAAATTCGTAGTTCAATTTAGTACATTATGCAAATACATTATTTATTATATTAAGTGTAGTGAAACTATGTTTAGTTTTGTATGGATATTATAGTGCAATTAATGAGTTGAAAAATAAAAATATTTCCAAGGGACACATTGTTGTTTCATTAAGAGTTTAATTTCAGAAATACTTAGGTAGGTACCTAATAACCTTAAAATTTCATGGACAGGCCACTTTAGTATATTTCAACGGTCAAGATTACCTACCTCTGAATGTTACTTACATGCAGATAAAAATATCGGGTGTGGGTGTAAAAACACTCACTGACAATGCTCAAAAATCTTGGTGTGGGATTTTAAAAATCGTACCTATTTTCAGGATAAAAATATAGATAAAAGGCTACTCCTAAGTAAATTGTATATGGGTTTTCGATTTTTATTGTTGTCAATCCTTTTAACAATTCCAACCCTCAGGGCAGCAATAAAGCTATGAATGATAGATTTCAATACTAATACAAAAATCCTAAACACGAGAAAACTGCTATTACCCGTTAAAAAGTTTTTTAAACTATATTTTACCTTAATTATTGAGCCTGATGTGGGAGTTATGCTATTTCGGGGTTACACCGAAACTCCTCAACAGAAATAAAATATAAATAATAAGGGGTTATTTTGGGAAAATTCAAGACAAAATGTTTGGAAAAATAAACTCAAGCACGAGGTAGTTATTTTACATCATTACGAAGTTCCATTGATCCGATATCGTCGCTGTCAAAGACAGCTCAAAAATTCACTGCTTTGTAGTTATTGGTAGTCAGGTTATTACTCAACGAGAGCCTATTTTCGAGTTTTCCTGGGTTCTTCAGGTTTCACCACCACATTGAGGAACATTATTATAAACACAAGCCTTATTAGTTTCCTAATGAATCCGGAAATTCTTAAAATATAGAAAAATCATTGTTTAGCAGTTAGATTCTGTTTGTTTGCCTTTTAATCATTGGAACTGTTTAAATTCTCTGTTCTTACTTTACGTTTAGGTAACTTCTGGGAATATATCAAGAATGTTTACTGTTGTCAGTCGTTACTTGGGAGTTCCCCCTAAAACTACTTAACCGAAATCATTATACAAGTCCTATTAATAAATCCCAATCAGACCTTGAAACAGAATACCTACGTGTAGAAAACCTGTCAGTTGACACTTCTGGAAGTGGTTGTGAAAAGAAAAGATACACAATGTTAAAAATGCCTATACACGTATAGCACTATAACATATCTACAGAAAACAATGTAATTCACCAATCTTTCTTGGTATTAAGATGTGGTTTCTATCCATAGTAAGTACAAGGTTTTACATTAGTATAGTATATGGTCACTTAAATGCTATTTTAAATACCTACGACATAAATGACCAAAGACTATTCATTGGAAAATCAATCGCGTCGCCGAATATTTATAGGACAACTAACACATGGATTCGTAGGTATTTAATATATGTTTTCAGGGATGTAACCGTCCGTCTATAATTTGGTTATCGATGATTCTTGTAGTTACACGTGGACAGCCAAACTGACAAAGCGACCGAACTACGACATGTTATTTAAGTAGAAGACAAATAAAGATTACTTAGGCACTAACCCAAAAAATAAATCAAACAAGGTGAATAGCACAAATTAAATAATAGATTTAAAAATAGGTAAGTAAAGTAAATGGTGCAAGTATGTACGTAAGTAGATACTATTTATGGAAGTAGGAACATAGAAATCTAAAAGTAGAATAACATTAAAAATAGCACCTAATTTACGAGAACATAAATCACATACTCGTAATCATTTCTTATCCCTGAAAAATATAACCAATTCCATAAACTCCAACTTCAATTTTAATATTTGCCTAACAACAAACGAAAGGTTTTTATCAACATCAATAAATCCGTTTTTCTTAAAATTACTTTGCCATAAATCAGAACTCGTTATCGCGGAAAAACAAAAATGCTTTGAAGGCAGAAAAACGTGGAAAAACGTCACGCAAGCTTTAAAATCTTGGGAAGTTAAGATACTGTTTTGCGGCATATTACGAAATGGAACTCATTATTAATCTTTTACACGTAAAAGAAATATTTTTGACGGTACATCATCATCTCCCGAGCCTTTTTCCCAACTATGTTGGGGTTGGCTTCTAGTCTAACCGGATGCGGCTGAGTACCAGTGTTTTACAAGGAGCGACTGGCTATTTTTTGATGGTACAACCTAATTAAATTACTGAAGCAAGCACCTTTTTTTAGAGGTAAATAACCTATTCATGAGTAGTGACTTATTATTGCGGATCCTCTATGAAGGGTTAAGAAACTTTGAATTCTAGCTGCGACTGGGCCATTGTGTTTAAAAGCCTTGATTTACATAAATTAACAGACACTCTAACTTCATCTGCTTATCTTTTTGGATACGTTTCATGATTCATCAACCTTACGTTGAAAGCCACAATGGTATTCCTAAGCATTTATATGGAAATTAAAATAAATCATAATTTTTTGTTTAACTTATCTACCCGATAAAACAATGAAGTGCCGCCAATAAATCAGACAGGTAGATAATTTATACTCGGAAATATTTTAAATTGTTGTAGCAGAATAAAAAATAAAAGTATTAGCACTTCTTTTGTGAAACCTTCGTTTCTAGACTAACATCGCGTAAAGTCAACAGAAAATTGATGAATATTTTAAGACAATTTGAAATAAAAATTAAAGGCAATTATTATTCTGAAAGCGAATAGGAACCCTATAAGAATAATTTATTAGACGAATGAATCGGTGATTTTTGACATAAAATTAAGTTTTGTTAGCAGTAGAGAAGCTGATTTTTTTTTTCTAAATTATTAATGAGTAGTTTAAATATTTACAGTAACAGTTACAGTATGCAGAAAGCGTATTTACATATGTTTACAAACAACAACTAAAATCAATATCACCGTAATACAAAAGGACAATGGAATTTATTTAGGGATAAAACAATTGATTGTAACCTTTACTTCAACTGGTCTTTCAAGTTGAGCTCGAGACGTTCAATAGACGGCCATTACGGACTTCCGACCTATCAGACGAAAGGGGAATCCGTGTGAATAGAGGTACGGATCCGGGGGATTAACTCGTGTAGGTACACTCAACGTACACAGAAATAGCGTGTGAAGTGAACTAAAAAGGCTAAAAGATAATCCTTTAAATAATTACATTGCTCCCAAAAATTTATATTCCTATTATGGTTGTTTTTCGTTATTGATTAACTGAGGGAGAATATATAAAACCATGTAATCATCTAATAAAAGTCAGTATTTACTCATCAATTGTCGTGTCATTTACTCTCGAACCTTAACACAAATAGGCCATCCGTACATGGCGACCCTGCCAGCGCAGTAAGTGCGATACGCGATGTTTACATATCTTTGACCAAATCGGGACACTTAGCTTCACAATGCAGTGCATCAAATGCAATCTTTGTTCGGGACTTGCAATTATCACTACGTTCTTACTTTATCTTGAAAAATCTTTGAATAATCTGAAAAATGGGCTCCACTAACACCAAGGAAGAAGTAATAGTACCCCAGAACGCAGCAGGAGGTAATAACAGCGCGGACATCCGTCAGCTGGCTGTGCACGCCAGTTCGACCAACATCATCTTGTTGGTGTTATTGCTAATAATATCATTGGCGTTTTTGTATGGTGTCTTCACCCTATATAGAAGATGTCATCGGCGATGGATGGCTGATGAGATAAGGCGAGACAGATTACGATTCTCGCTATGGAGAAGAAGAGAAGATAGAGAAAGGGATCCGAGAGACCAGCCGGAGGCGAGACGTTACAGGAAAGGGACTGAGGACGTTATTTGAGTTACGAGGCGGAGAAAAATCAGTACGGTGAAAATACCAGTGCGTGATAATTTCGTGTTGTTTTGTAGTGCGCGGAAATGTCGTGTATTGTGTAGTGTTATTTTAAAGGACATAGTTAAGGGTAAAGTATATAATCATAGATGTAAGGATCACTAAAATGTATGCATATGATAGTACATAATTTTATAACCATGCTATAAATAATATATTTTAATGGAAGAAAACTTAAGGGGCTTATATGATAGTCTGTTTGAAATAAGAAAATAATTAATTAAGATTGGTCCAGAGAGACGAAAGGGTAATATTGTTGTAGTTAAATTGAAGGAAGCGGAAAAAATAGTAAGTGAATATAATCTATTTTTAGAGTATTATGCTTCAGCCAAAAAATCTTTAAGCACAACTGAATGTTCAGTCATTCATGATATATGTGCTAGTTTTGATAAATTATATAAACAAGTTTTCGATTTATGCTCAGAGAGACCCTGTGTATCAGTAAAAATGGCAGAGACTTCTAAGTTTGATCTTAAAGTTGCGTTAAAGGACAATGGGCAGATTGGTATACCCCACCAATAGCAATGTCATATATATCATTGGATAGGCCTTTTTATGTAGAACAACATTTACTATGACAGCTTTGCTGAAATGTTTGTCCGTTCTGAGATATAGATCAAAAACTGTGCAAAAGTTAGAACTAAGTAATCTATTGATAACTCAAGTTTTTAAAGGAAAATCTAAGTACTACCAAGTGTAAGTCTTGTAAGTGCTACCTGCTGTGCCCGTTAGGGTCCATAATTGTTACTATTATGTAGCATTTCAACCTTTTATTGTATCAACTGGATTTTGGGCGTAATGAGAAACCGCACCAATAGCAAAGTCATATATATCGTTGGATAGGTCTTTTTAATTGGAACAATATTTACAATGACAGCTTTGTTCTATTGTTTGTCCGTTATAAAAGGTTGAAATGCTACATACCTAATAGTAACAATTATGGACCCTAACGGGCACAGCAGGTAGCACTTACAAGACTTACACTTGGTAGTACTTAGATTTTCCTTTAAAAACTTGAGTTATCAATAGATTATTTAGTTCTAACTTTTGCACAGTTTTTGATCCATATCTCAGAACGGACAAACATTTCAACAAAGCTGTCATAGTAAATATTGTTCTACATAAAAAGACCTATCCAATGGTATATATGACATTCCTATTGGTGGGGTATACCAGGTCCCATATATTTGTGCCCATTGTCCTTTATTGCCAGTTTGTAAAGATGATGAGGCTAGTGTACGACAGTTTATTGAAAGCGTAGAATACTATAAATCCGAATTAGACGTAAGCTCGCAGGCAAAGTTGTTAAATTTTGTGTTAAAAAGTAGACTTTCCCCAGCCGCGAAACTGAAGTTATCTTCATCCTACCCTAATATTGATAAGTTTATAGCAGACATCAAAACACAATTATTGCCCAAAAAATGTGCTACTGCAATTCAACGTAGGCTTCAAAATTTTAAACAAAATAATTTATCCATCGACGAGTTCGGTAAACAGATAACGGAAATGTTTGTCGAATTAACAATTTCGCAATCGGATGGCAACGATGCAAGTTTTAAAGTCCTAAAACCCCTAAATGAAAAGCAGGCCATTAAGTATTTTGCAGACGGGTTAAGAAATCGCCGGCTAAGCACGATAATTTCTGCCCAAAAATTTACGTCACTAAAAGACGCCATACAATCAGCTGTAGACGAAGACGTCACAACTCCATTGACTTCCAATGAAATTTTAACCCTAAATTACAGAGGCAGATCATTACACAATAGGCCACATCGTGGTGGCCGCCCCTCGTTTGCGGGGAGAGGACGCGGGCGAGTTAGCTATCAACCGACTACTCGGTACGGTGATCAGACTCAGGTACGGAGAGGACCACAGGCGAACGGGCGCAGGGCTCCTGGGACATTCCACGGAAACAGAGGTAGGTCCAATTTTTATTCACCAAGGTACCAGCGTTCGCATTATTCGCAAATACATACTTTGAGTAACTCAGACTCGCAGCAAAGTTCGAATACCACGGAGAATGAACAAGAAGAAAACCAGTTTTTTCGGGACTGATAACATTATTTTATCATGTAATAGTGTAGGCTACGTGAATATTAAATCTCGTGATAATTACTCTTATAACTTGTTAGTTGACACCGGTGCATCCATTTCGGCCATTAAATATAAACATGTGCACGAGCAAAACATTCCGATCCATATCGAGAAAAGTTTTGTAAATGGAATTGGAGGCAAAGTCCAGGCAATAGGATACGTTTATCTGAACTTTGTTATTGGAAATCATACTCTCAACCATAAATTCTTTGTTTTTAAATCATTGCCATGTAAGGGCAGTGGTATTCTAGGGCAGGACTTTTTAAGTAAGTATAAATCGGTGTTAAATTTTGGCAACCGGACTTTGTTACTATGGAATAACAATTTAAAGATATCTTTACCTTTGGTGATGACGAATAATAATATAACTATACCGGCGAGATCAGAGTCGATTCACTTTATTCCGGTATCTGAGACTGATGAATGTTTAGTCAATGCAACAGAACTGCAAGAAGGGGTCTTTATTGCCAGTAGTCTAGTTAAGCCCACAAATGGATTAATACCCATTCGCGTTTTAAATACGTCCGAGTCTGACTTAGTTTTAAATTCTATACAACCCACTCTTTACAAAGCGAGTGAATATGATATATGTTCGTTTCATGAAACCACTCATAATGCTGATCGTGTTAAGAAAGTATTTTCTTTATTATCGCTTAAACATTTAAATAAGGAAGAACAATTATCAATCGAATCCATTTGCGCGAAATATTCGGACATATTTTTTCTTCCGGGTGATAAGTTAGGTACTACGAGTTTATATGAACACACAATAACTTTGAAACCGAATGTAGCCCCCGTATATGTCAAGCCCTACAGATTGCCGCATGCTCAGAAAGCTGAATTAAAGAAACAGGTGGATAATTTACTGGAGCAAGGAATTATTGAACCTTGTTCTAGTGAATGGTCTAGCCCAGTTGTTTTAGTGCCGAAAAAATCTGACTCTAACGGAGAAAAGAAATGGCGGTTAGTCATAGACTACCGTAAACTTAATAACTGCATATCGGACGATAAATTCCCTCTGCCCAACATTTCTGACATATTAGATTCCCTGTCTGGATGCATTTACTACACACATTTAGATTTGAACCAAGGTTTTTTTAATGTAGGACTTGAGAAAAGCTGTAGAAAATATACATCATTTTGTGCGGACGGTCAATACCAGATGACTAGGATGCCTATGGGGCTCAAGACCAGCCCGAGTTCATTTTCGCGTATGATGACGATAGCAATGGCCGGGTTATCATATGACAAGTGCCTAGTGTACCTTGACGATTTAATATGTATGGGGCGCAGCCTTTCAGATCACAATAAAAATTTAATACAAATATTTGAAAAATTGCGCAGCGCAAATCTAAAGTTAAATCCTTCAAAATGCGATTTCCTTAAGAAGGAAATTCTATATTTGGGCCATGTGGTGTCAGGCAATGGTATATTGCCCGACCCAGACAAAATTAAGGTTATAGAAAATTACCCAGTTCCCAAAAGTACGGATGACGTTAAGCGTTTTGTTGCCTTCGCGAACTATTACAGAAAGTTCATAGCAGATTTTGCAAACAAAACATACTATTTAAATTGTTTATGTAGGAAAAATTCAAAATTTGTTTGGGACGAAAATTGCCAAAAATCATTTGAAAGTATTAAACAAAGTATTATGTCACCACCAATTCTACAGTACCCAGATTTTTCGGAACAGAATAAATTCATTGTGCAAACTGACGCTTCTGGGTATGCAATTGGTGCTGTTTTATGTAATTCAGATGGCCGGCCTGTAGCATATGCTAGTAGAAGTCTCAATAAAGCGGAAATGAACTATCCCACAATAGAAAAAGAGCTCCTAGCTGTGGTTTGGGCCGTAAAATACTTCAGACCCTACCTATACGGTCGGACATTTATAATTCGTACTGATCATAAACCCCTAGTGTACTTATTTAATTTAAAAGATCCCTCTAGCAGACTGTTCAAATTTAGACTTATTTTAGAAGAATATGATTACGTAATCGAATATGTGAAAGGAAAGGAGAATGCAGCTGCAGATGCATTGTCCAGAATAAAAGTGACTTCAAAGGAACTGAAAGAAATGAATGAATGCTTGCATGCCATGGTCATGACGCGCGCTCAAAAGAGACAGCTAGGCGCTGCTCCTTCGGATGATATGTTACCCACCAACGATTGGCCTGATCAACCAAGAGTTGTGGAAACCCATATCAGGCCGAAAGACGCAGTAGAGCTACGATTTACTGACATTAGTAATTTAAATAAACTTCGAAGTGATCATTTAATAACATTTGAAAGTAATTTATTATTCTATGTTGCGCAACAGAAGACAATATTTATAAATCCAGCGTCTCAATCACAAATTACGCGAGCCGAATTTGCGAGAGACCTGAGCGATTTTTGTGAAAAAGTTAATATTGTTGAAGTATATTTTATTAAAAATCAAAATAACTACGTATTTGTAGAAAAACTAACAAGTGAAATAAAAAAGTGTAATAACTGGAAAGGGCCTAGATTATGTATCTTACAAGACGTCGAAAGAATAGAAAGCAAGGATGATAGGAAAGTGATACTAAATGACTTTCATCTTTTGCCCACGAGTGGCCACGCGGGCATGAGAAGAATGTTAACTAACATTAAAAAATATTATTTTTGGCCTGGCTTAGAAACTGACGTTCAAAATTTTGTTAAAAAATGCCCCCAATGTCAAAAGCATAAGTATACGTTTCAGGTGAAAGAGCCTATGACAATTACGTCAACAGCTCATTCGGCCTTTGATAAAATCTTTTTAGATATAGTAGGACCACTAGATAAAGACAGTTATGATTATACTTACATCCTTACATTACAGTGTGAGCTATCAAAGTATGTATGTGCCTATCCCCTAATCACTAAAACATCAGCTGAAGTAGCTCGTACCTTTGTGAATAATTTTATATTACAGCATGGCGTACCACGGGAAATAGCTACCGACAGAGGTGCAGAATTTATGTCTGAAACCATTGTACAGGTTTGCAAATTACTTAATATTAAAAAATTAAATTCAACTGCGTATCATCACCAAAGCATCGGAGCGCTAGAAAATACCCACAAAAGCCTCGGCGCCTATTTGCGAATCCAAACCGAAGAAAAACCTGAGTTGTGGAGTACTTGGTTACCGTTCTGGTGCTTTGCTTATAATACGACAGTTCACACTTCAACAAAATTCACACCCTTCGAACTTGTTTATGGTAAAAGGTGTAATTTGCCAAATAATTTGTTAAAACGTGTAGAACCTCTTTACAATTACGATAGCTACCCACTGGAACTAAAATACCGGCTTCAGGTTTCTCAAACCGAAGCGCGAAAAAATTTAGTTACTAGTAAAGTAGACCGAAAAAGTAGATATGACAGGTATGTTAACCCTGTACGCTATAAGCCTAATGACAAAATCTTAATTAAAAACGAAACTGGCAATAAACTTAAACAACTGTACTCTGGACCATATACTGTAATTAGAGATTTGTCACCCAATGTAGAAGTGGAAATAAAAGGTAAAACAGACATCGTACACAAAAACAGAACCAAATTGTTTTATGTTTAGAACTACTTAATGTTTAATATCTATTTTTAGACTGTATTGATAAATGTGTTGTGACGCATACAGTATCAAATTGCTTAGGTTAATCCGTAGACTCAGTGGTAAGCGGAGACGGATCGCAGTCGCGAGATTGTAGGTTCGAGCTTGAAATGTACTGCAATGTATGTGTTAATCGTATGTCTAATTACTTATATATTAACTTGTGTTTATATTCTAATGTTATGTACGAGAGGAGTACACATCGTTTAATACTTATATAAATTGTACTCAATAAATTAAGGTCATAATATTGTGTATTTTAGTAATAAAATAAAATGTATTTTTTATTTTATTTTTATAATATGGGGG
The DNA here is from genome assembly GCF_022581195.2 of Helicoverpa zea. NCBI lineage: Eukaryota > Metazoa > Arthropoda > Insecta > Lepidoptera > Noctuidae > Helicoverpa > Helicoverpa zea. Next base: position 6,191,775 of record NC_061458.1, on the reverse strand, counting down.
AGATGTGAGGGAGAATATATAAAACCATGTAATCATCTAATAAAAGTCAGTATTTACTCATCAATTGTCGTGTCATTTACTCTCGAACCTTAACACAAATAGGCCATCCGTACATAACAACAAGCTTTTGTATCCTAGGATTGGATAACAAAAGATGAACCAACAAAAAATAGAGCCAAGTGACTAGTTCTGAGATCTGTCAAGTTTATTAAAATGTCTAGTAATTAATAAGTTTAACTCATCTTAAGAAACGTGTTTTTTGCTCCGAATTAATTAACAAAATAAAATCTTTCTGAAAATATTTTACGGAGACGAAGAACCAGGAAATTATTTATTGGTTCATGATTAAATCGATTAGCGCTAGGCGCTATTATAAAAATCTATAATCCTAGTAGAGTAGTTGTTAGCGTTCAGTCAAGCAACAATAATTTACGTAGAAGTTATTAATAAAACTAATAATACATTTTCCACCCCCGCTTCAGTCGGACTTTATGAAATCAGATTTATATACCTACATAGATACTTAGATCAACATCCTAATAAGTTTAATTTACAGAACAGTGTTCCTGTAGTAGGCGACGAAGTAGGAGCATCGGTATTTGTCTTCGGATAGCAATAAAACGAGTGACTGTAAATTACAATTTTAAGTGCCAAAATTAATTAATTTGGGTTATATAATTACTAAGTGAGCGACTGACTGCAAGTGACGAAAAATCAACAGAATAGTATCTTACAAACATTAATTTGAGTTACTTAAAATACAAAATGAGCAGCTTCATAATATTTGAGCGACTTAATATTTGTTTGAGTGTCAACGTTATGACCTGCATTTTTTTCAATATTTGGCAAATGTATTTTTTATATTGAGCGGCATTTTATCTTAAATGAAGTGTTTCGAAAACAAAATGTGTGAAATAAATTACATTAGACACATTTCCTAGGAAATCTATACATTTCCTAAATAGTTATCGGAAATGTGTAATTAAGATATCAAGGGGTAAGCGGATAGCGGAGCGAGGGAAATGGATTGAAGCGAAGCATGTAAGCAGGCATGCAGCATGGAAGCACAATGCAACATGCAGCAAGCATGGCTTCTGTCACGGCTCCGGCGCTGCGGGGTTCCGGCGGTCCCATGCGAGCTTATCGTCGCAGATGGTTTTCACGCTCACCACCGCAGCTTCGGCTTGTTAACACTACCTGCGCCTCAGCTCGCAGGCCGCCTCGCCCCTCCGCGCCTACGCGGTTTTGAATTGCACTCTAGGGGTAGGGCAAACAGACAAGACTACGTGGAGTCGGTTTTGCAGCGATTCGTTTTCAAAATTCTGCCATCTTAAAATAAAATATCAGGAACCAATAATCATTAATAAAGAAGCTTACAAAACTTTGCTCAAAGTGAACTTTTTAGTAGTACGTTATGTATTACCTCACTTAGAAAAATCGATTCTATCTTAATATTGAAGTTGCCCTCTCTGTATTGCCAGTCGCTCACTTAGTAATGTAGTCGCTCGGATAAAATTTTAGTATATGAAATGGATTTATCACAATCCACTTTTTGTAAGCTCGTTCTGGATTTTATTATTAATCAATATTCGTTGTTAGTTTAGTTAATTTTTCGCTTACTCAAATTCATACCGCTCAAGTTATTAATACAGTATGTCATCATCAGTCGCAAAGCGTTTTTTTAATCGCACGTTTTATAATTCCCCTTTGTCTTCTATGCTATCTACATACACAGGAAAGCTTTTTGTTGGTTTGTACCCTAAAGTGCCTGAAACTACTGAACTTTGATAAAATCTTTCATTCTTGGAAAGCTACACTCTTCCCCAAAAAAGAATTGCCCCGTGCGCGGGTGAAACCGCGGGAAAACAGCCAGTAGTTTATCCATTGAAGCTTTGTTTCAATTTGTTAAACATAACCTATCTACTTAGCTGTAAATATGTGCTAACATTAAAAATCGTATCTAGGCCAGCCATGCGAATGTTAGCAAGCGTTTAGTAGGTTATCCAAACAATAATTTAATTTTGTGTCTGTGTTGTTTCTTGTGAAATAGATATTCAGATCGAAATAAAATGGTAACGAAGCAGATTTAACAATTTGCTGCAAACGAGCTTTTAAACATACCTAAGTGGACTTGGTAAAATCTATATAATATTAGATTCTATCTACATTTGTCAAACTTTGTTCCATGCATTCAAATGAGAAAGATATCAAATTACACTTTTACAATATAAAAACATCCAACAAAAATGAAAATTCAAAATTTTAATAATGTTTCGGAAAGGCTACTCAAAATTAATATGCATGCAGCCATCACCATCATACGGTACTGCTGTTTTGGACCAAAATTTACGTATAACTTGCGTGCTTCCCATTTATGGAAGCACACCAGCCTTTTGGACAAAATCGACGAAATTATACGACATACACTATCATCCATTTTAAATGTGGCCTTGGACGACAGAGCTTGGTCTCAAGCGACTCTTCCCATCCGTATGGGAGGACTTGGCGTCCGTAAAATTTCCAGTGTAAGTTTACCAGCCTTTATTTCCTCGGTCCATGGCACTGAGAAATTGATCAGGAAAATATTACCCACCACACTGGCCAATTTTGAGGTACCAAGCCTGACTGAGGCTTTAAATGCTTGGAAAGTCGCATGCCCGAACACCGACTTACCCGCCAACCTGTCCTCCCAGAGACAGTGGGATGAGCCGCTCTGCAGAGTAATACGGAAAAGTTTAATCGATACGTCAATTACTTCTGCAGAGCGAGCGCGCCTACTGGCTGTGGGTGAATGGGAGTCGGGTCTATGGCTTCTTGCACTTCCGTCCTTAAACACAGGCACCATGTTTGATGACACCACCTTCAGACTCGTCGTTTGCCTCCGACTAGGTGCTCCATGCTGCTCTCCTCATCGCTGCCACTGCGGGGAAGCTGTCAACAGCCTCGGTCACCACGGCCTGTCGTGCAGCCGGAGTGCCGGCCGCATACCACGACATGCCAACATAAACGACGTGATCCGTCGCGCTCTTGTTGCCGTCGGCGTGCCAGCCGTACTCGAACCAAATGGCTTGGCACGCGACGATGGCAAGAGACCAGACGGCATGTCGCTATTTCCGTGGAAGGTGGGTAGGACTTTAGTGTGGGACGCGACATGCGTCGACACTCTTGCGCCATCTCACCTTCCCGGAACTGCATGTTGTGCTGGCTCCGCCGCTGCACAAGCAGAGAACCTCAAGCGGCGCAAATATAGTAACCTTATAGGCAATTACATGTTTGAGCCGTTTGGGGTTGAAACTCTGGGGCCGTGGGGTCCGAGGGCGCACCTTCTTGCCAGGGATATTTCCCAGCGCCTGGTTGACACTTCCCGGGACCCAAAGGCTGGCTTTTATTTCGCACAGAGGTTGAGCATTGCCATCCAACGTGGCAATGCTGCCAGTCTTTTGGGTACACTACCCAGTGACAGCGATGAGGAGCAATTTTTTGATGCACTGTATTAGTTTTAAGTTGTATATATATATAAGTTTATTTTATTTTATTTTCAATTAATGTAAATATATTGTGAACAAAAAGTCAAAATTATCGAAACTATTTAATGTATACTTAATGTAGGTTACTATATTTTATTTTTCTACAAAACATCCAACTAATGAAAATATCAACATAGGCTAGGCGGAAGTTCAATGTTCATGTCGTAAGGTAAGTCTTCAAAACCTTTGGAAGCACCGATCGTGCGCGTCAACGCCTGTCTATGCCATGAATTAAACTCCCTCTACACATAATAGGTCACTATAGTACTAGGTACACGGGTTCCTCTAGACAATACTCTAAACGGTATTACGCAATATTCCAGCGTCTCCCAAGTATAGGTACGGAGAGCGTTTGAAGTGTTTGCAAGCAATCGCAGCAGGGCAGCCTGCCAATAATATCTTAGGAGGAAGAACACTTGTCAATGTGTCACCAACACGCTTCTTCTATCCAATCGATAAGGACAATATTACCTGATAGTGTTTTGTTCGCAGCTCTGAGATGCTAATTGTATTGTTTTGTCAATTAGACCAATGAGGTGTCTGATATCTTTCCTAGATATGCTTCATATTTTTTTTTTGTAAATACCTGGTAAAAATACGCTGGAATATGATTATTTAACTAAGGATAGATAATACTTATGCTATATTTACTGTAGCGTTTATTAAAGTATACATTTCTTCGGAAAACTTAGCACGTATTTTCCATATACATTCACGGGTTGAAATCATATACTTACTGTATATTCTAATAAAAGCTGCGATGATTTTGTTCACTGAGACTCTAGATGAGACTTCTTTGAAATGCACGTGATTCGCAGTGTTTACGAAGTTTTTAAACATCACGTCGCCGTCGTGCAGTTTATGCAGCAGTCATGTTGATTTTTTTAATAAAAAACTTTATTATTCTCCAAGAATATTTGCATTTTCCTTTATTTAACTAACGAACATTATACTTAATTAAAGTGAAAATTAAAAAATAAAATGTAGGAGCGGGATTCCGTCGGTATGTGACAATGTACGAATGGACAAATGACAGTTGACAATCGAACACCGTTTGACAAGTTCACAGCAATAAACATAGAGGTTTAAACAATCCATGCTTTATGTAAAAGTATATTCATGGCAAGACTTTTCGATTCACAAATCCAGCTACAATCAATCATACAAACCATCTTTCTTAAAGCTATTTGGCAAATATTTGTCTTCCTAGTTGAAAACAAGATTATTTTTACACAAGTTCAACGACATGACCGTTCTTGTCAACTGAAATATAAAAAAATACATTTGAAAAAAGAACGCTTTCTATTCTTAGCAATTTTTATTCTTAAACAATATATCGAGGTCAATATATGACAAAGAGTATTGAACTGTAACAGTCACTTTTGGGTACTTATTGTAAAGATGGGAAAAGACAGTTCTGAATGCTATATAGGTATATGGTAACAGAATGTATGTACCTATACAGTATTTTTGCAACTTATTTCAAAATATACCTTCTAGTGGTAATATTAGATCCTATTAAAAGAGACATAACTATATACTGCGGTTAAAGGTAACATTTGTACCTGAACAAATTGTCTTAAGCAAGTAAATAATTACAGAGTAGATTCTTGAACGCCTTGTACTTCGTAAAGTGTTGTTTTAACTTTTAATAATACGGAAGTAGGTACCTACTGCTCACCAGTTCACCTTTTTCATAATAGAGCGACTAACTGCTGGTCATTTGTTTTACAATATTTTATCGATTACTTTTCCTTCATCATCATCATCCTCCAAGCCTTCTTACGATTACTTTTTCTTAAGTAGATATAAATAACATACAAATATTATATCCACTACACACATACAAATTCCACATGAAAACAAAAACACTTCCTCCAATAATTAGACGTGAGACCTTACACTAGGACAGTGTTTCTCAACCCTTTATTCTAAACCAGTGTGGCAGCCACGCAAAAAGGGGTCATGTTTAGAGAAATCCTGAGAACAGGTAAGTACCTTCCTGGGGCCCTGATGGTCTTTGAAATTTTGTATAGTTTCATGTACCTACATCCTCCAAAAGGGTAGTTAAAGGTTTATTTTTGTCTAGGCTCCTACCTAGATGGACATTGAAACAAATAAACAATCAGGAGTCTCTCTCTCTGTTTCCTGCTTGCAACCATAGATGTATATAGATGACATGTACATATATGGTGGAAAGAACAGCTTTTCCAATTTATCGCTCTCCGACACCTGACACAACTTCATATCTTTCACCACTATATCCCTCTATCTATTTTTGGGGCAGGTTCTAGATCTTCGACCGGGGATGGAACGTTAGGAGTCATTTTTTTAGGAGTTGTACATTATTTTAATAAAAAAGAAAGTTTCTTCTATATATCATGTCATTGCATCACGTTGATTCATAGGACTGGCTCGCAATGCATCATACATCGACCTTGGATCCATTCCTCACGTAACAGAGCTCTGTTACGTGAAACACACCTGTCCGACTATTTGTACCTGGCTGAAAATAGAAACTTTTTATTTATTATCCGTGAAAATATTTTCAGGAGTTATTAATATTATTTTCCGGGTAAGAAAAAATATTTTCTCAAATAAGATAGTCAACAATTTCACTTAGGTACATGAGAACAATTCTGTAGTACCTACATTCGCTAAGTAGGTACAATTTGTTAGGTCTAAAAATAATTATGTTTATGGTGAGTGTTGACAACACGATTTGGTTCATAGTTCATAGTAACCGCCTAAGACAATTGCATTTTGATTTTAGAATTGAGGCAACAACTTTAATAATAAAATAAAAATTGACATCACTCTAATGAAATCTAAATACCTATTTACTTATTGGCTATCAACAATTTCTTTAAAAAATAATGCTCCTTACCAACGAGCATTCGCGAAATAGAATTAAAGACTTAATAAAAGCATTGAAATTGAGACCCCACCCAGTTTTGTAAGCACTTTGGAAACATCTCAAATTGTTTACAAATGATCTCCTAAATTAAAACATAATTGTAAAGGTTATGATGGAGCAAGTGAATGTCTTGCTCTTGACCACGATTGTTCACAATATCATATGTGTCCGTGACTCTGCTTATATTTATACATTTCTCACCCAAGGCGAGGATCCGGCGACGCATGGAAACAATTACAATAAAATACAAAATAAACAGACGCTTAACGAAATTCAGCCAACTAATTTTCGTACTGAAGCTTTTTGATCTGTTTTTGCAAAATAATTAAGCAGAAAATACAAAATATGTAGAACATATAAAGTAGGCACTTCTAAATATTAAATTATAGGAACTGCTGAAAAACTCATGAAAGTAAAGTCAAAAGAAACGCAGAAAACATAGATAGAAACATTACGAAAATCTCTGTGGTATACTGTATAGCTGTGTACGCCGTAAATTTTTATTTGTTTAATAACAACGAATGGGAATATGAACATTTTTTTAAAAACACATTCGGTGTTTAATTGCCCTCCAGGGTTTCAGACAAAGCCGGATATATCAACAAAAACACAAAGGTGAAAATCTAAAAAACAAACTTGGGAACACTCAAAATATTTGGAGGCGTGATATTCTTTTGTTCTACAATAAAAGTAAACCCACAGATGATATAAAATATACCGTAAGTACATTCGCAAGATAGAAACATTTTAATGTTTTCCTGGAAAAAAAAAACTATTTTGTTTTATTGTCACTCATTGACGTCAAGGCGGTTTGTAAAACCCGTATGGGTACTCCGTTAGCAAAATATCTGCATATTTCTGATAATTTGGCTAATTTCCACTGTATGATCTTTAATCCCATTCTAATTTGTATTTGTCTTTTTGTTCTTAATTTCGTTAAATACTTGTTTTGTGACACAAAATAGGTCTGGTGGGTGTTATTTGCATAAACTGCGATTTTCAGCATGAAACCCATAATTATTATTGGGTTATGTATTGGACAGGTGCAGAAAGCCAGTGGTTCTCTTCAGAATTGTGGTTTCGAATACTATCTAGGTGCGTACCTACCATCTGCTATTTCAGAAGTGGCGTCTGCTTTTCAAATGCCTTAAGATCTTGTTTATCTTAAACGTGGTAAAATATTAAACTTTAACAATGGATGTTTCAGGTAAGTACAATTTGAATGCTATTATAGGGCATTCTTATGCTTTTTACAAATTAAAGGAAACATTAATTGCGACCTATACCTAGGTTTATTTTATTGATGAGCGTAATGAGTGGTATTTAAACCTAATATTTCAAACCTACACAAAGATAATTATTACTTGTATAATGAAGGTCAATGGCCGATTACCAACCAACTTTTAAACCGTTAACATTGATTATCGGGTAACTGAGAACACAGAAGCTGGAAATTATAATTTATACATCAAGTTTAATATAAGGCCGACTAAAAATAGTTGATGTAAACTAGATAAAATTCCGAACTAAAGCGAGGGAAAGCGTTTTCATTCGTTGGTTGGAAGCCGCGGCTATCAGTGATCACTAACCGTCTGTCCGTATCTCGGTGAAGTTTAAGTTCAAGGACTTGTGTTGGACCTTTGTTTGTTTATATCAGGTGAGAAAGTGAGCATTTATTTACAAAATTAATAGTAAATATTGTGGTGGAGAATAAGAAATTATTATTTAAAAATATGATTTAATACTAGAAGTAATGTATATAAATTTTATCGTGGCTTGTTTTATCTGTTATTATCAACTGATATTAATTGAAACTATGTGTAAAATTATCATCAATTATCAACACATGTGCACATCTATTTACATCTGCGATCAGCCTGCGTTTGAAATCATAAATCATAATGTGCTGAAGTATGAATCACCGATACTTTCCAATTGGCAGACTTATATACGTCGATAGGATCATCAAACAACATAACCGTGATTGCTGAAACATTGCAGGTGAGGGCGTCCATTTCCCAGACTCGTGCGCAGGCAGTGGGCGGGCGCCGACCGCGCACTCAGTTAGAGACAGGCATCGCCGCCGCTCGCACGAATCTGAACGCCGCACAAGGTATAAACACTAAAAAACAACGCTTCTCACTGCTTCATATAACATTTGCACTAATAAAAGCTTACAAATGTCTGTGTATTTTTTTTTCGACACTAATCACCTGGCGACCTCGACATCCATGACTAACTTCATGAACAAGGTGTACAGTTACAAAAATAATTCGCCGTGACTTCATGCGACTGAAATAACGCGTTCCGTTCAAGCGGTCGCTGTTACATTTTGGCTGGTCACGGGAATATTTTCTTCCTCGTCACTTCATGAATAATGCTACATGTCAATAATAAAGTTCAGTGTTTATCACACCATGCTTATAAAAGTTTCGAACAATCTCGACTAACGTAATGTTTATGAATGTGTAATGTTGTATCAGAATAGAATCTTATTCTTGAACAGAATCAGACAGTCTGAATTATACGAGTGGATTATTTTCAGCCTTGATGACGATATTGTTAACCTCGTCCAAGCTATAAACATCTTTGTTGACCTTCCAACTATCTAAATACTTTTACCGTCTTACCACAAAAACTTTTAAACGTCAGTTTAAGCCTTGTCTAAAAAAATGTCAAATTATGACGTTGACATATGGTTCATTTTGCAGCCACAAAATTTTTAGACAACTGTAAACCAGGCGTTAAAGTTTTTGTAGTAAGGCCATACATGTTTAGTGTCTCCCCTATCTAGGACGCCATAACATTGTATCCGCTTCATTATTATTACTTGATAAACAGGACAGTGTTAACGTCACGGGGCATGTTATTATCAATGCGAACTTCCAAACAGTCTTACTAATTACATAGGTGCTAATTAGTGTAATTGAGCTACTATAACTAAACACATGGGCAGGTAACAAAGCTTTCAAGTGTTATTACGCTCTAGTGAAACATCTTCAGTTATCTTGAATGTATAATTCCGAAAATAAGTGCGCAAATATTTATTACGCATGCGGGCAAGGAGTCCAGAACGAAAATAGACTACACCTCTCGGCGTTCACATTAAATATCGCATCTTGAGCAGCATGGAGATAACGAACTATTTTTCCAACACCTACACACATTCTGTAACAAAATTTACATCAGCGATATTGTTTGAAATGCATTCATTTTCAGAGCTTCAATCAGCGTATCAAAGTAACTGCTTTTTTCTCAAAGCTCCGTCTTTGAAATGTCGCGAAGCAGTTTTATGATACTAGGGACACAAACCTTGCACTTTTAAGAGACAATAAAAGCGCTACTTATTCTAGTTTACTTTCTGAACATAAAAATGTTTATATAAAATTGACAACTTTGTTCTAGACGTACATAAATAGCTAGAAATTAATCAATTTTCCGTTTGTTATGACAGCGAAGTACAAACAGCTGTCGTTTCATTGATTCCCAGATTACAGGGATAACATTAGCATGTGAAATGCATCAATATGTTGATTGCAAACGGATACAGAGATCGAGTCAGTTTTCAACATGCATCAGTAATAGCCAGCACACCTTTGATCTTCACTTAAGCCTATCACTCTTGCTGTTTAACATAAATTTATTTAAATACAAGAGTTTATGTTTATGCCCGTAAGCTGAACATTGTAGTACATTTATTATGTAAACACAATATATCAGATCCTGGTTTTGATTTCATTTTAGATAAATATAATTATTACGTGTCATTAAAGTATTTTTTTTTGTGGTAATTAATGTGAGTTTGCTTTTTGGATATACCTATTTCAGTATCCTACCTATCAGATACCTATCAGTCCTGTATTTCAGTTCAGACATTCAAATTATCCACATTTTATGACACTGCAAATAGAATTAAAACTACACAATAACCAAACACTAAATAGAGAACCTTCGCGTTTCAAGTTTAATTGTTGGTATTACCTAACATGTGGGAAGTGTGAATTTGTCACTGAAACCCACCTGCGTGAACATAAACGTACCTACGTACCTAATTGAATTTCTTCTAACGTTAAAAATACATATCATCTCTTATCTGTACCACGAACAGTTCAAAGCAAAATAATGTTCGTATTTACAAACGAATATCGTAAAATATTATGTTGTTTTCCGCGATGTGGAAACATGAAATAAGCTAATTCTGTCACGGAGGTGTGAAAAGTCGCCTTCCGTGTCCATTTCGCAATTACAACGACACTCGTACACAAATAAATCCAGTGACAAGCTATTTCTCTGAAGCCGATGAATTACTATACTATTGCACACTAATTAAGCATCAGTTAGACAGTAAATACCTACCTCGTTTGTTTATTTACAAAAGTACAAATAAAGGCGCCAATGTTTTGATCGTAGATTTCTTCATATTTCAATACTAGAATATTCTACGCTACACCGAAATCTAGTATTGAAAACTTATTCGCACAAAGCTGGCTGCCTTCAACACATTATTCGGAAAAAATATGATAGCCGTCGTTGGCGGTGGCTCGGCTAATAAAAACGCAATAACACGAGGTGCTCTGACGCCAACCCCGAGGCGTGAATCTTCCGAGAGTGTAATAAAATTATCTCATGAGAAGGATAAAATTTGTCATCCTAATTTTTCTGATACGCGTCCTGGGGTAAATAGTCGTATATTCTAGCTAGGGCAACAAAATGAACTAGTAAAATAAACTACGCAACGCTTCTCGTTACACTTAATGAACTTTTGATCTGAAGGCATCGTTCACACCAAACGTATTGTCCGCCGCTGACTGTGAGCGCGCGTTACGCAGTTTATTGCTTTTCCATATATATTGAAATTGTCGTTCACACCGAACCGACTATACGCTGTTACGTCGTCTGTTGTAGCTGACTCTCAGTAGCCGATTATTTTACTACGCGACTATGCACGGCGGACGCGGATTGGCTACGCGGACGCAGTTGCCGAATAGCGCCGCTCCGCCGCGTACGCACCGCCGCTCCGCCGCGTCCGCACCGCCGCGCAGTGATGCCAGATTGGGGGGATTCCCCCCAAATTTGGGGGTATTTTCTGCCCACGGGGGATTTTTTGGGGGGAACAATCCTTTGGGGGGATCAGCGGGAAACTACACAAGAAACTGTAAGAATTTTCACTGTACATGAAATATTTTTATTGAGCCTAAGTTACTATGGACGTCTGACATTGTTCTTTTCGCAATTGTTTAAACGTGATTGATTTGATTATAATAAATAAGTGTTGATTACAGTACAAGTTGTTTTCCTCTTACCTTAAAGTAATTGTCAATCTTTCTTCTGGCTGAATAGCACGTCGATAATTAGTGTCCCTTTTATATAAACTTATACGTATTAAAGATAGTAACTCATCGAATGTTTTTACTGTCATACGAAAATATTTCTTGAACTTATTTGGATAAAGTCTATATTCGAAATATAAAGTATGAAATTGACCAAGAAAACATCTCTTCAAATTTAAGGGATGTACCCACAATCTCTTCTTTTTATTATTTTCGTCTTCCTCTAGAGCTTCGCAAATGGCAACTATCTGAATGCGCATCATTTAATTGAAATATCAGTAAACGTTTTTTTAAAAATACACTAGTTTTATCGTATGGGAACCACGAGTGATCTCAGAGATCGTTTATAAAATACTACGAGCAACTTCAAATACTGAGCTCTTTTATGTGTAGAATAGTCGGCCGCTCAGCGTACGCATCTAGTGTGAACCTACACGAGCGTATTCTTTTGTTCACACATGTAGCGCATCGTACGCTATAGCCTATTGTCGGCTTGGTGAGTACGCGTACTGCAGATTGAGTCGACGTTCACACTGAGGCCGACTGTGAGTATACTCACAGTCAGCGGCGGACAATACGTTTGGTGTGAACAATCCCGAAAGCCTGCCAGTAAGAAGAAACTAAATTGATAAATGTAAGCAATAGATAACATTACTCGATTACTACGAGAATTAGGATATTCATTAACAAAGCTTTCAAAACTAATTCAATAATTTACATCATCAAATTCTAATATAGCGAAGTGTTTATGTATCTCTGTATGCATTCTTGGGTCATAAACCAATGTATTTTTGAATGTCTGCATGCATCGTAAATTTTATTATGCTTTCAAGTCTGCAGTTAAACTGAATCTGATTTAAAATGCGGCAGTATCTACGACTGTTATGTTTTTATTTATTAAATATCTAAGTACCTACTTCATTATCTATGATGATTTGTATCCTACATAGGTATTACATTCCCATTACATAAATTACAGTATTTAAATGTAAGACGAAGGTTACTAACAAGATTGTTTCACGTTCCAGCGCTGAACGAACGACTTAAAGATGGCCACCGGCCCGAAGATTGTACACAAGCAGTTCAACTCGCCCATCGGGCTGTACTCCCAGCAGAACATCAAGGAGACGCTCACCAAGCATATGTCGAACCTTGGCAACGGCACTGTGGGGTAAGTAACTAAGCATCTAAGTGGTTTCTTAAAACAACCGTTTAATTCAAAAGAATGTAAAAATTCATAGTAAACAGAGTGCTGATTCCGAGTTTTTTGAGCGTTCGTAACTCGATCCGTAATTATAACTCTATTGAAATAAAGAGTCGTATGCTGCGTCACATGATTTGGGTTTAACATCTTCATTCATTTTTCCGGTTAATAATGTTTACACTCGCAAAAGTGAGCGCGACTGTAATACGACCAAGTACCGATGACAGTCTTTATTAAATAAACAATTCAAAGATAAGTGCTACGTAATTCAATGGTGTAATAATCTTCGCATCGAAAAATTTAACTTGCTAAACTCGCACTAGGCACTCAGTTGTTTAAACAAAAACAGACGTTTATGATGGCAGTGAACTTGGGACTAAGGCTTACACCGCACTACGATTAAGCTGCAGCTGTTTAGGAGCTTGTTAGAAACAAGTAAATTTTGTAACATTTTAAAGGAGTGTAGCCTAGTCCTAATGTCTGCCGAATCAGTTGTACAAAGGGCCTGATACAGGTAGTGCAAGTCAGTGGCCATATTGAGTTAAACGAAAGCTGTACAAAATTATGTGAAAACGTGCGTAACAAGCAAGATAATGTGTAACGGTTGCGACCTTTGGGAGATGTACCTAATGATTGATTTTACACCTCAGAAGAGCACACTTAGTTGATTTTCAAACACTCTTCATTTAATTACGGCGAATTCTAAAGTTGGAAACCAGCCTTTATTGTTCGTCCCGATCGACTTCGATTCATTCTTCAGTGGGGAGACTCAATTTTATTACTGCCTCTTGTGCGTTCTCGAAGCTCATTCGTACTAAAATGACAAGAGGTTACATACGATATTTTTGGAGGAACTGGTGCTTATACTTACATTAATATTCTGCACATTATATAGAAACTGTTTCATGATATATGCCGTATCTGGTTTTAATTACCAAGACGTCTTATTCTTCAAGAAGAGTGAATGTCAATGCCACGTAGATACATATGCACAGTGTTTGATTTCACTCAAAAATTTTCCCTATGCTGTTTGTTGCATAAATGAATCAAGGAATGCGTTTAAAATGGAAGAGTAGAACACCCACGTGTCTATTTCATATACTTTTTTTTATAAAAATTAATATCAATTTCATGACCTTGACCTAAAAAAATCAATAAAAAAATTATGTAAGCGTAACTAATTACGATAAATATATTTTTTTGATATAGTTCCATGAAGGATCTTTTGGCGCTTATTCCCCAGTTTTGATTTTTGAATTAACACCTTTGGTCACTGAGTTATTATTATTTTTTCAGATTTTTGTTTTTATTTTTTTTCTCTTAAATGACTTAAAAGTGCGGCTTGTGAGTAGCACTCAAAGATTGTTCTCAATTAGGTCTATCGTTGATAAAAAAACCACTATCCACTATCGCGGCGTTTGGGAGTTATTGAATTTCAAAATTTTATGTTAGGGTTGTCACACAACTTGACCTTTCATGTTTAGTTCGATTGTTTTCTTATATTAATTTCAGAGTTGATATTTTTTTCCTTTATTTACAAATCTATTTGTTTAGAAATAAAATATATCTTGTACACAGGATGTTGAGGTGTTAACAGACTGATCAAACAATCGACGTTGATCGAAGTCGATAGATTTACGTAATAAGCTTTGATCGACTAACGGAGACCGTTCAATTAATCATGTTTTTATTTCGATGAAGGTTCACAGGTAGCGTGGGAAAGGGTCCACCTTCGTCAGGCTTTTGCTGAAACCCTACGCTGATACATGTGAACTAGAGAAACAGAGGTGAGGAACCATGGAGCCGTTACAGACCCATGGCGCCATTTTGCCTCAGCAGGGGCTTACCCAACCTGCTGAGGGATGTCCGTCCGGGCCCCGACCGGAGGACTTACTACATGAAGGCGCCAACCCTCATGTTGGTACACGAGTGGCAAACGATGCTGTGGATCGCGCCACAGCCGGTACATCTCAAAATCCGGAAGTAACCGCAAATATGCAAGGATTATATACGCGTTTTCCATATTTTTGAGTGTTTTCACGCAGAAAGCAAAAAATATAAAAAGAACGCCTCACCTGACGACCTAACACCATCTGATTTAACAACCGTACTTTTCAGAGAATTGTACCGACAGGAAGAGAACAGATGTTATAGTCTCTTTACCGTGGACTAAAATTTTGTGTATTGTCACAGTCATCGGATGCCAATTATATGACTGGACGTACCTTTCCTCGAGCTGGCGCGTACGTACCTTTCCGCGGGATGATGTGAACAATGTTCTCTTCCTGTCGGTATGCTCTCAGAGCAAGCGGCCGAATCGCGCAATAAATTTTGGCGCTCAGATAGGGAACATCACTGCCGAAAAATGAACAGGAGAAAAACTATGATCTAGAAGGATTTGTCTGCCGAAAGCTGTTCATGAACTTCTGAACCCAATCTACGAAGAAAACTTGCAGTTGGCAGAGGTCGATGATGAAGATCCATCGTTCGATGCATCTTCATCATTGGGCGATAATGAAAATCCATCCAATATTGATATTTGCACGCTGCTGGTACTTGAAAATGAAAATGATTTGTATGCGTCATAAAATCAATTAAATAATATAGAACCAACTTGCAAAAAGACACTATAACATAAAGTGATTTCCTCTAAGTTGTTTTTGGAATATAATGTGGCAAGAAGTATCTTATGTGTCGTTTTTGGATATAAAAATCCCTCATATAATTTTTTCTATAAAAAATATATATCATATTTGTTTGACCTTAGTGACACCCCTAAATCGCATCATTTGACCTTTATTCATAACTCCCAAACGCCGCGATAGTGGAACGTGGTTTTTTTATCAACGATAGACCTAATTGAGAACAATCTTTGAGTGCTACTCACAAGCCGCACTTTTAAGACATTTAAGAGAAAAAAAATAAAAACAAAAATCTGAAAAAATAATAATAACTCAGTGACCAAAGGTGTTAATTCAAAAATCAAAACTGGGGAATAAGCGCCAAAAGATCCTTCATGGAACTATATCAAAAAAATATATTTATCGTAATTAGTTACGCTTACATAATTTTTTTATTGATTTTTTTAGGTCAAGGTCATGAAATTGATATTAATTTTTATAAAAAAAAGTATATGAAATAGACACGTGGGTGTTCTACTCTTCCATTTTAAACGCATTCCTTGATTCATTTATGCAACAAACAGCATAGGGAAAATTTTTGAGTGAAATCAAACACTGTGATATGTATTGAATCGATTACCCTCGTCATAATTCGAGATCGTATTAAATTAATCTGTCTGGTCTACTTTTATTATGTTCTATTGGAGGAGATAAGTTCATAGAAGGTAAGGGCAATAAGCCGGTATTACAGACACCTTCTTATTTCATAAACCTGTGATAAGTTTAGCTTCAGGGTAAATAATTTTAGCCCGTTAAAATACATTAAATTGGTACAAATGACTTTTTTTCACAAAAAATATCCCTACAGGTAATTTTCCCCGAGTAGATAAATATTAAGCTCCAAGCTGCTAATATTGGTAAAATAAATATTGTTAAGAATAAGTATTTAATTAACTTAGCTATCACAAGCTACTGCTACCGTTCATCGTGCTCTGCAAGGGAAATAGTAAATGGCAATTTTACGTCACACTCCTTCTGGTTTTACAAAGCTCTGCTACCGACCGCTTTATCTCAGATTTACAATGATCAGTGACAGTTGAATGATACTACCCATATCCATCAACTCGTGTGATATAATCTTATTCGCACGCACATTTTAATAAAGACGTATATTTTCTAATAAGGAACACATTAATGAAATATTAATATTATAGACAGGTGTGGAATGCTTGGCCACTGTGGCATATTTGTACCGTATATCAAAATGAATCCTTTTGTTCTTCGCACGAAAACAAGAAAAATCATGGAAATGACCACGACTAAAGTTAGGTACGTTTCAATCTTGATAATGGGAGACCCAAAATATTTTCCGAGATTAGGGTCATGTTTACATGACTAAAAAGAAAGCAGTATAAATAATTAAGGTCTATGTAACTGTCACATGTTTTGTTTACATTCCGGTAATAAATAAGGCAATAATCCTATTGGGTACCTGCTTACTTGTTTACTTGATGAATAAGGGTCTCGTTGTTATAAAGAATACGCGTCTGGTGCCCAGCGTGATGAAATGATCTTGTTAAAAAAGGTCCGTTTTGGCAACATGGTCAGTCTGTCACCTTAGAATTTATTGTAGAGCAAAATGCCAAATATTTAGCTTATATTTATTTTCAGCACTGCATTTATGGATTTTGAGAGGCATTGACTTCTAAGCGTAGGAAGCAGGTCGTTCTCATCAGACAGTCAAGTGCAAACGGAAACAGTAAGATACGTATCTGATATTTAAAGTCTTCAGGCGGTATCACATTGAAAGTTTTCAGGCGGTATTCTTGTTTCGGCTATAGAATTGACAATTGTTTATTTCCTTACGCAACAGAGCAAAACAAAATGAAATTATATTAACTATTAGATATGTCATTGGATGAAAAATACAGAGTGTTCGGGGAGATTAAAACTAGGTACACCGGCAATTTTATTTACTATTTAAGTAGAATGCTTAAATAGTAAACAACATTGAATTCCTTTTTCATTGCGTTGAAATTAATCCAATGGCAGATATTCTACATATTTTCTGGTTGGATGTCAAAAACTACTTACAGCGTTGGAACTCAATAAAATATAACTCATTTCTATTGTTTCCGCTTGTTAAGATTTTTATTTTATCTCTACTTTCACTATTGTGAAGCAAGAATCATTTTCAACTTTCCGCCCAGGAATTTTTAATACTATCTAATAAATAAGAAATTACATTGCTACTCGTCTTTTATCTTAGATTATTAAATGGGAACAAAGATATATAATTAAATGAAAGCAAATTCAAAACAAAATACTTTCCGGTAAGAAGACACGTGCGTAGACTTAAAAACTGATTACATTAAATGTACGTTGCAATTAATGTCGGTTGTATCCGTAAACACCTGTATAAAACCAGTCATTACTTGGTTTCTAATTAATGGTTATAATGCTAATTAATTTATGCTTCATTATTTCATTATAACACCTAAGCGAAGCTAGATGCATTGCTCTGATGATTTTTGTATATATCACCTATTACAAGTTCCTAATTGGCTGTGTAAAAATAAAGCAATACAAATAGGAATGTCAAAAGTACAAGAAAGTGTTTATTTATGAGTAGTTCAGTAATTGTTTCACGGTATTTGACCATTTGCCAGGGTGATGACGTCTTGTTGATACAATTGTGGAGTAATTTGTCTATTCAACCGATAACATCAATAGTACAACAAAGGCAAAAGAATTCGCTCTTGTAGTAACGCACCGTATTTCACGCACATTTTTTCTACAAAGATATACCCACCTGATTAGATAACCTTTAATTTTAATCAAAAAAAATCTAGAATTTATACAGTGTATTGAGAGCGAAAGTGAATATTTTACACAAATTATACCTAGACATAATTCGTACAGAACTTTCACATTGTGCATAAATCCCGAACTAAACCACTAAAATACTTAACATTATCGCGTCTAATCGGAATGTAGACTGACTGCACGGCGTTAAAAATAATAGTCGCGAGTTATAAATAAAGTCGCACACACGCAAACATAGGAAACAAAACAAAATAATAGACGTGCCAATAGGCGGTCCATGAGTCATAGTCACCCCGAATCAATATGATCTATCCGTTTAAACATTACTTCTATCTGTGAAATATATGAACAGCTCACGTGAGCCTCTAATGGAAGAGCTCTAACTAAATCTATGACGCTAATACAATGTGCAGTGAGCCTATTTGAATCACTGACTGTGATAACGCATTCGCTTGAACTAAAATTCGGATATTTGTAAACCCATAAACATTAAAAATAAAAAGGAATAGTTACGTGAAAATATTTAAACATCGCGTATTATGTGGATTATCCAATTAGTAAAGAACGTGGTCTATGCACAAAAATACTATCATTATCAGCCTTTTTATGGTTCCGATGCCTGGGCACAGGCCTCCTCACACGAAGAAGGATTCAGCGTTAATCACCTCACTTGATCAATGCGGGTTGGTATATGCGTCATCAATTTGTAGAATCATATTCAAATATTCGTACCGTGCTTCTCGCCCCCATTTTCTGTCTTTGCTTGTTTAGCTAAAACCCATGATTGTACCATAATCTTACGAGCTTTCATGACGATCTTATTTATCTAAGCGCTTCTGATATGAAGATCACTATGATAATTAATATGGAAGAAGCAGTAAGAGTACATTAGGGTAGGGATCGTGTTTCGAATGAGGAGCTTCCCTCGATATTCAAGTATTTATCGATAGCGATACATTAAGTAGGTGAAGCGAATATTATATAGGTAACATACATCCAAAATTAGTAACAATGGACTAACATCGAGTTCTCATACCTGAGACTGCAGTAACTTTATAAAAAAAAGTAAGATTAAGAAACTGAAAATACTTAGCAATCAAAACGCACCTTTTTTTTTTCCGACGTTAAAAATCATCAAATGACCCCTCCCGCTGTGGGTTAGCAGCGGTGAGGGAGTGTCAGACTCTTACTGACTAAAAACCGTCGTGTTCCGTCATAGGCCTTTTATGTACCAGGGCCGCGGTATCTCTTTCGAACAACCCGCAGCCCCGGCAGGCCTTGGCCCTGCTGGGCCCCGCTGGGGTTGCTGACATCTCTTTGAGGAGCGCGTGGAACAACGCACGCCGTCGACACGGGTCTGTCGTCTAAGAAGACAGAGGGACGATGAGCCACCCAAACTCACCGCCCACAGACCCACGCCTACGGAAAGCCGTCTTTCCATACGACGTACTGCTACTTGAAAGCTTCTGAATAGTATACATTTTATTACCACCTGTTAATCCTAACCGGTGCAATAACAATGATTTACAGATTGTTGTCGCAGTTAACATGCCGCAGCCGTGTCTTATCTTATGGGCGACAGGCCAATTCGAAAGTGCAATTCAAAAACGAACAAATAGTCACTCATATAGATGACGCCACCGGCTTAGGTGAACAAAATACAGGATGACTCTTAAACAAAACCATTTGTTCAAAGAAAGTATCCCGCCCTGATTTTAATGGCTTCATTTGTTTTGGCTTTTATACGACTTCTCTCTTCTTCAAAATTCTATCCTTTTGTGAAACCCCACCTTCAATACAACTTTAAGGAAATATTTCTTGTAAGATGAACGATTTCAAGTGAAGGTCGTAAAAAGCGATAAGTTTTTAGGTTCTAGGCTGACCTGAAAACATTTTTCCATGAATATCTTAAAAACGTAGACACAGCCTCAATAAATTGATAAAATAAACAAGATGTAATTTTGTTGTTGTTGACTGGTGTCGCAATATAATATCTGGGTCACCTATATCGGCTATATCTTGAAGGTCAAACACCCAAGATGTGGCTTCAATTACTGACCGTCCTCACTTTCCAGCTAAACGACTTTGATGCAAGCGTAACATTGTTTACCAATTAACCAACCTACAATACCCAGTCTGGGAAGTGTGGAGCGCTCACAGACCTACACTGAAGAGCGGTTTACGCAAACCCTTAACAGTATAAAGCGTTGTTTCACCACTTGATTAATGATAAGTCAAATTTGGTTCGCCTATAAAGTTGTATTAATACAAGTTTGGAAAGAGGCGTGGAGTTACTCATAAATATTTAAACAAGCCGTTTTTGCAGGTTGACCTTAACCTGCCTCACGTTAAACGGGTGACATAAGTTATAGATGCGTGCAGTCTACAAAACATGTTTTGCCTCCCACCCACCATCGCCGGTTACACTGTCATCTGCTGATAGAATACTGAATAAGGGTACCTAACTTGTTAATTAAAAACAAGCTTTGACCGCTGAAGTGTTCATTTTTAACGAGGCCCATTTTGTACTACAGACATTACTTTAATTCATTGTGATGTGTGTCGGGTGTCATTTACTTTCGGGAGCTCCCACACACAGTTGCCTCGCAGTCTCTCATTTATAAACAATTGATAGACGGCCTTTAATAATGACACCAACCTGTTGACAAAGGTACCTTCATTGAAGACTGCATCCAAAGATAAACGTTGTGCCGATTTGAATGCCGTTGACCGATCAATTATGGAGTGCGCGCTACCGAAGGGGCACTGACATTTACGCAGATGAAATTTAGCAGCGCGCCAACATACTGGGCATTCCGTTGTGCATGTGGATCATCAAAGTAATGCTAAAATAAATTGGTGCAATACATGATACCTTTGTGTTGGAACGTTCTAAGTACGCTTGGTAAATGTCTGCGTTCAACGCTAGTGATGGAAGCACTCAGTGTATTTGCTTTGCTTGAGAGTATTATCTGATGTAAGACAGATTGCTTGCGTTTTGATTTAGGTGTGTATGGAAAGTAATGGTGCCTAGCCAGGATGAAATCAGGCGCTGTTAGTAGTTAAGATCTAACACAGTTTATCAATGCAATGCAAAAAAGGTTGAATTTTCGACATTGCGTAGGGAGGTCCTTACGGAGATAGCAACCTATTGCAAATAGGGCCAAAAGATTCTATCTTTGTAAATGAATGCAAAACCACCTTTTAATTAAACGCAATAATTTATGTTCGCCAAAAAATAAGAAACCCCTGTTACGGTCATAATATTACTTTAATCAACAAATTAAATGTATTCAGTACAATGGAATCACTTTGAATGTTATTTCGTGCGAGTAATTGCTACCTAACGCCGTGTTTTATCTCCTATCTCGTTATTAATGGCAAAAGCGACAAAAAGTGGAAATAAACAAGCAAATGAGGAAGAAGGCGCACGCGCCGGCACAGTCGCGACGCGGCCGTAACCGCGCACAACACGCATGCGCGCGAATACTCAAATTCCATATTCATAATTCAAAATTCATATTTAATTCTTGTGTAAAAAATAAATAGCTGCTAATTTAAAAACTTTTTATGTAAAGAAGTAAACAATATTTGACTGATATTTTATGTGGAATTTGAAATTACTTAATATGGAAAAATCATATTTTTACTGAAGTGCATTTATATGTATATTTTGATAAAATACTACTCCCATTTGAATGTCTCATTGCATTGTCTCCTGCAAAATTATCACAGTGATATCATAATCATAAAAATAGAAGTTAGCCTGAACCAAAGCAGACTCACGAGCGAGTCAGGATTTGGCATAAAACCGACCGCACACTCATCGCTATATAAATATAAAGGAGAATTAATACATTGTCGAGCTAATTAATTTGTCCTAAAGTGTACTGTGAGTGCTAGTTACAATGGGTACTGTCATCGAGACAAACGGGTAAGAAATATTCAGGTTATTGGGAATTTACGTGCCTGCGTTTTATTCAAATAAGTATGTACTTCAAAACAGACGGAAGACAGACCACCTATTGACGTGTAGATCGTTATTGGCGTGCAGTAATTACTTTCTTTGTAATATTTACATTAATTCACCATTAATATTCTCAATACAGCTCTATAAGAGGTACTTATTCGATCCTATAAATCAATATTTTACGTGTTCTGGTTGATAAATGACTGTGTGGAAACTTGGCCAATTTATGGGTTTAATTGGAAGAATTTCATTCATTTAATATTTGTTATTTATTATTGTGGAAAATGCAACAACTTAAGTTTTCGCAGTAATAAGATTTATGAGATTCTTAAACTCTAAATTACATATTTAACAACAAGATTGTTTGCGTAAATGTAATTACTATGTAGTTACTTAATAAGACTCATCAATCTGCAATATGACGGAATAACCATTTCACATACAGGCTGTTATATTTGTGCACTGACACAAGATATAATTATCTGACATTGACATCTGATCACGTTGCCAATAAAGGTGCACTGAGGTGAATGTAAACTCGATTTCTTTATATGGCAGCTGTTTGTTATAGGCTTGGTGACATGGTTAAGCCTAGGTGTTGGGAATTGATACTATGAAATGCAATTTGGTTATTTAACCATAATATAAAAAACAATCAGGTATTGCGACGAATTGGAAACCTCCTTCTTTTTGGGGAGGTGGAAAAAAGGTTTTAAAACTTATTTCAAATGCAACTTGCAATAATAAAATACAATTTATGATTGAATCTCCTTGTAATTTATTAAGACGGCACAATTTTAAACATCCCAAAATCAATTTAATCTGCAATCTGCATTGCAAACGTCAAAGATGCAACAAGCTTATAGAATACCAGCTTCGTATCTCAGTCTCAGAGCTCAACACATAAACAGGGTAGTGTTTCTGGAGCACAATGTCGATTTAGTGCCTACATTGTACATCATCGTACATCTCTATATATAACTGCACTAAGTGCGGCCGAAGGTATAGACTCACCCTATAGATCTGAATCACACATCTCTGCAGGATTATGAAATATACGTATGAGTATATGCGTTTGTTGTACTATGTATCTGTTGGGAATATAGAAAAATAAAAAGATGCCCGACATTAACATTGTAGAATTAGTGAAGGGCATAATATAATAACATTTGAATTATTGCTAAAAACCAAACCATAGCAGGAGTTAACATTTTGAGTAGGGTACATAATTTCAATTAAAGAGACGTTTCAATGGTTTTCCATCAAAACTAATCAGAGATCGTTATCGAAGGCTGTGTAATACATCCCTTTTCCTAAAGTATCGCATTTACCAATTAATGCAGGCGTAGCGTTGTTCACTGAAATATTAAAATGCTGTGAATTAAAACAAGACCAGCCCAGGTAGGTTCTTTTAGCGCGATACTAAAAAGGTTATCTGCCCCTACTTGCTTTCTATGATGCATGAACCATTAAAAGTTTTTCTAGATTTATCTTCGTGTTCTACCGTATATGCATTTAAACGCATAAAATTTAATGAACGTCGGAAACTGAACTTCGTAGAGTACCTAGTGCTTGCCTTTAAAATTGTAGTGGCTTTGGCGTATTTTACATATAATCAATTTAAATTATTATTTAATAGGTAGGTAAATGAACTGATCCAGATATTTAAAATATAACTTAAGCTTTACCAAAAATACGAAGCTTAGTAGACATAACAATTAGGTACCTACTAAGTTTACACACACATTGTAGCAGGCATAAAACATTAAAAATACAACCAACAATAAGTAATACAACGGCAAACGGCGTGTTGTTTTAAACATTTTCGCGTGATTTACGTTGCTCTTATAAAGAAGTTACTCATCATGGATTTTTGCTGGCAAGCTAAGAATGAGGCATTGTGTGTCATAAGTATAGTTATAGAGTTATAGTATATCCTTGAAATTGTGTATGAACTTGTTTTATTCCCGAACTCTGTCAAGAGTATGACGAATTATACATTAGGTACAAGAAGCGGAAAAATTCTTCATTATCATATAATAGATTTTCCTGAAAACTTATTAATTGATGTGCTTTTTAACAGTACAAATTAAACTTCTGTTAAATACCAGAGCTTTTTTCCTTGTAATTTTACGAAAAGGACAAAATATTTACTTATAGTACTTAATTGTATCAATTACGTGTGGGCGTTAGGCGATAAACTTCATGCTCTCGTCTAGATTAAAAATATATAATGTAATCTTGAGCTTAATGACGTGTGTACCTACTCGGTCAGGGTCCACCGCGTTAACCATCGTTGATGTTACAACTTGATTACTAACTTAACAACATTTTTATAATCTGGTTAAGTATTAAAAGGCCATGTTTCCTATGCTTAAATAAAATTTGAATAAAAAAGTTCGCAGTGAAGATAGTAACGTCTTTTCAGCTGATTCACGTTTAGACTGGTGTCAAGTACTTTCTCAAACCTCCATAATTATTCTCCTATAAGCAGACGTAATATGCGCCATGACATAATCTTCATAACGAGAGAGAACGCACGATTTGGTAATGTTGATATTGATCACGATCGTGAACTTTGTACGGCGGTAATGAAGTCGAGTGAAAGTGTATTTAAACTTTCAATTGGCCGCCTGCAGTTGGTTTAAACAAAAAAGGTATCATGCAACAACACACATGCGATGGTGCCATGCATTGTATGTTTACATTCAATTGTTTCTTCAATCGGGTCTTTGCCAGACACATCCTTTGTTCTCTATTTATTTTTACGACTTAAAGCTCATTTATAAAAGAAATGTTGGCACCGCTACTAACATTTTTAATAGATAAATCTTTCCCCTTTTCCTAATGATACATATCTACTTCTTTGTATAGATCATATAGACAAAGATTTCTCTGTAAATTTTCCACGCACCTGTTACTCGTTTAAATTATCTTCGCTACATTTTAGTTGACTCGGTAGGTAAGTAATTAGCAAATCATTGTTTGATGTCTGCATTTTATAAACAATCTTTTTTTTCCAAAACTCCAATCGAATTGAAACAATGGTAGTAAGGTTTTAATTTTACTTTAAATAAATAATAAGAAATATAAGAAGGCTTTATGATTGAGGTCAGATAACAGTCGTTTTTTCTCAAAATAATTTGATAAAGAATTTTTCATCAAAATGGGCAAACATAATTTATTTTGGGTATACAGGGCGTCGCGATCAGTTACAATAACATTAATCTAAAAAAAGGTTATTGTATTATATCGGTTACGTTTGCATAAACATCCAATACGAATAATGTTTGTATAAAATGTAGGGTAAACCTGGCAATTGTGCCCCACCATTCGAAAAATTGAAATAATAAACAGTGTTATTTAAAGCATGTTTATTAAAGTAATTAGTCTAAACCTCTGACTCAATAGGTATAACAATAACAAAAAAAAACTTCTTAAAAGTAATTAAAATAGCTGATATCAACGATTTCTTAAAGTCTAGGGTGGGGCACATTTCACGGATACATCAGTCAGCCCCGGATCTTCAATTTTTATTAGGCGGGGCAAAAACTGAAAAATGCCGCCCTGCCTACCTACTTATGTTTATTTTCACCTTTATCATCTATATAATATTAGCTATCAATATGTAGGCAGGCAGGGCTGTCTCTAGCTCATGTAGCGCTTGGGTGCAATCATCACCCGAGCGCCAACTATGTATTGAAGTACTTACAGTAGTTACAAGGAATATAAATAAGAACGTTCGAATGAAGTGCACTTTTTTGGTAGGTAAAGGACTTAGAAAATGTGTCCAATTCATTGTAGGCTCAAACTGTTGGCCAGGTTTAAGTTATGAAAGTCGAGACAGATCAATGCAATTGTGAAAAGTAGCGCGAGCGAAGCGAGCGCGCAAATTTTTCAATTTTGGGACACAAAAAGTTAATAAATTTTTCAAAAGCGCTGTAAGTAACAAGCAGTCGGAAGCGCAAACTTTTTGTGGTTTTGAGGACTCCATAAAAAACATCCTTTCTACATTTGACTTATAAAAGGTAAGACAGCGTGGACTTGACTTACGAAGTTATCAAGGCAATGTATGTATAATATTTCGCGAGCGAAGCGAGCGCGAAATTTTTTGAGCCTATGACACAAAATTACCTGATCAAGTACACTGACAAGACTCACAAATTAAACTGGGAATTACGTACAAATAAAAAAAAAAAACGTGATTAGAGACCGAATCAATGACCGACGACCGAGTCAATAAAAATAATAAACAATCAGAAAAACAGGACATACATTGTCATTTAACCGCGAGCGTAGCGAGCGAGAATTTTTTTACTTAGTTGGAGGATGTTAAAAGTAAAAAATAATCAAAATGATCAATCAAACAAAGCGAAGGCGACTTTTTTAGGAACTTCGCTTGTCAGTATCGTGATACAATGTGGAACTTCCTTATCAAACGGGTGTAATTTCATCCAAAATTCCTGGTGGTGGGGCGTCCCGGGGCGCCCCTGAGACCGAGGCGCCCGGGTTATTCGCACACCTTGCACCATAGGTTAATATGGCGCTGTAGGTAACTATTACAGTAATCTGTAATGTAGGATTTAAAATAAAAATAAATATGCGATATTCCTGGCTCATAGATGATCGCAAATAATTTTTTAGTTTGCTAAAACTTCGCCTCGTGAATAATAAATGTTCGTGCAGTCATGCAGCATGTCTCACTCGGCGCTCAGGGTATCGGTCAAGTTGATATGGCCATGAAATGGCTGTACTTGTGCTATTTTTATTTAACCGTTAATTTTTCCGTGGTCAAAATTAGTTATCCATTGGTCTGTGAAGTGTGAGTTTTGCCGCCCCCTAAATTTGCCGCCCGGGGCACAGGCCCCGGTTTGCCCCCCCCCTAGATCCGGGGCTGACATCAGTCATATGTGCCTCAATAAAGCTTCTCATTTCTTAGTCTTCTTTCCTTTCCTTCGATTCCATTTTTATTGTTAATTTGAATGCCACTTTCGTCCATGTTGAAAATTATTTCAGGCTTACCAATTAAATCAGTTTCAGTCAACATTTTCAATAAAATCTTAAAATACATATCAAAATACATGCTTATGACATCTTCTATAGCTTTTTTCGTATTTTATTTTGTCCATTTTCTTGAATCTGTAGCTTTTTCCTTCACTATTTGCTAAAATAAAATAACCGATCAGAAATACTTAAAAATAAAAATATTAAACTAATACAGACTTGGGGCACATTACCCGAAAGAAATCGGGGCGCATTAGCCAAAGTTCAGTACAACGTGCCCCACTTGATTTCAACAAAGAAGTTTAAGAAAAACGAAACGCAATTGTAGGTGCACAATAGTTCCAAGAGGCTAGCTTTAGAATAAAACTTTAAAAACGGAAAAAAAACATAAAGCAAACACTTTAACTCAATGTTACAACAGACACAAAACATTTTCAGACTATGATACATACCTTGTGACCACTTTTTCTTCGTTAAAACAAATAAATAACAGCACTGAGTTGTTTACATCGACGCCATACTTCTGTCGCTAACCCGAACGGACCAAATTCGCGGCAAGTTCAAAATGCATCTGTCAGTTCTGCGAGTGGGGCACATTATCGACTGGGGCACATATGCCTGATTTACCCTATTTAAAGTTTATAATCTTAATAGCAAATGTTATGCGGACTTCAAGAGGCCTCTGCACTCTGTAAGTCCTGAAAACATGACGTAATTAACCTACCTATTCGTAACTAAGTATATCGAACCTTTTGCATGTAAAAAGAGTGACAAGCACTAACTTTTGTAGTCCAGAAATTATGGGAATTCTTAGTTTCATTAATATTAGTAGCTGAAAACAGTTTCTCATTATAAAATGAAATATTAGATACGTGTCTATTATAAGCTCTATAGCTGTCAGTATAAAGGATTCAATAGGCTGTGATTAAAGCACCCAAAAATAAGTTTTTCACGTATCCAATTATTATATAATAGCGTACAAAATCCAAGACAATAAATAACAAGAACTTGTAACAGGCTGGTACGGTTCTAAATACGCGGATTGATCGGCTAAACTCGGTAACACAATCAAGGTGGAGTCAACGCTTTGTCACGATTTCTTGTGTCAGGTTCCCACGTAGTTTCCTGTGTTTGTATAACCAAGTTAATGTTTTTACATGACTTTCCGAATGGCTATGATAATCGATTTAGTTCGAAAGTGAGTGAAAGTTGCTTAACAGACTGATTCACGAATTCTGAGGAAATTAACGTCATTTTGTTTTCGTTTCAGTCTTTGATTAATAATAGTGACGCCACTCAATAAAAAGTTTGGTACACAATTTAAATCTTTCAGCCTGAAGGTACAGACTGTAAATATTTCTCAAAATAGCTGTAGGTTTTCTTTTAAATGCTTAAATATTAATCAACATCATTTACAGCCCACACACTATTAAAATCATTGCCACGTAGGCAGATCCTTTTCGTTTAAGTGTTAAGTGAAATGTAAGAGTTCACTCATCTTTTTAGTGTTCTTATTTCAAACTAGCTGTTGCCCGCAACTTCGTCTGCGTGGGCAATTTAGAATCGTCAAAATACTACTTATCCCGTAGCTGCATTCTTTCACGTGACAGTATAATTAGGATTAGCACTTAGCAGTCGCATAGATTCATTGATCAAGGTTGTGTTGTGGATGTGACCATTTATCTAAACAAAAGAAGTAAAGTTTGTGTCGTTGTTCAGCCAATTTGGAAAATTATTACGTATGGTGCGTAAGTAATTTTCACAGGAAACAGCTATAATCTATGTCTACATGCTTTGAGTCTGACAAAGCTGTCATTTGTACATTTTCCGCAGCTGCTGCGACTAATCAGAAGCCAGAAAGTCTGTCAGTCTTACCATAATATGGATATCGTCTTGTGTAGTTGACTGGATTGTAGATAGGTAGTCGCTCCAAGCAAAATATTGGTACTCAAACAGATTCAGTGACTGGAAGCCAACACCAACATAGTTGGGGAATAGCTGGATGGATGATAAAATGAGTCATCATCATCAGCAGGCGCATAGGGTAGGATAGTTTCACTTACTCATGGTAAGGCTGACCCCACATTATGCGTGCGCGATCCTCGGGCGTGTGAGTAGCGCGGGCGTCGCGAGCGCGCTGCGTGAACGTCGCGTTTTGCTGCCCTGCGGCATGTATGAAGAGTGCAAGCGACGCGCTCGCGGCGAGCACGCGGCGCTCGAGTTGCGTTCTTAACCCTTCGCCCGCTATCCCCGCCGCCCGCTAAACGCCTTAGCAGTTAAACGTCAAGGAGAGCGGCGCGTGCGCGCCGCGAGCGCGCTGCAAATGCCGCAGGGCAGCAAAACGCGACGCTCACGCAACGCGCTTGCGACGCACGCGCGGCGCCCGCGCTACTCACACGCCCGAGGATCGCGCACGCCTAATGTGGGGGAGGCCTAAGCCGGGACTAAACCGAAATGTTTGCATTAGTTCACGAATAGGCAAAATGTACGTATCTGTGAGAGTCCACTTCATGTGTTCGTACTTGAAACCTGCAGTTTTGCCAAGATTTTCAGAATGTACGCTCGCAATTTGTCATTTCTTGGTGGAGCCAGCAAATCAAAAGAAACATAAGTGTTGTATACTGTGCGTCACTACCGCACACCGGGAAAATTTCGCTCTTGCGGAGGACGTTTATATACCATATTTTGTGTCACACGTTAACAGGACGACAGTAAGTATCCACCGAAACACTTTCAAAGATCTGATGAACGAACAAATCAGACCTGACTTGGTCACCTGGGACCAATCAGAACTCTATGAAGCGATAATACGATTTGGCTCCTACTGTTATTGTGGTTTCTGAAAATTTATTCACCTCATTCAACGATGAATGTAATTCTGATGGTACTATTAAGAACACTTGCTTAGCGCAGAAGCTGACGTTGGCAGGCCAACTCTTTTGACTTCTCGAATAGGATACCATTGGTTTTTGTGCAATGCACACCTGCAATGCATTCTGGATTAGGATAGGATATAGGTGGATAGGATTTGCAACAGAGAACAATTCTGTCTTTGTGATTAAATGACATCAAACGTAGTTTTATATAAAAGGTGTTTTTTAGGGTTTTTAGACTTGGCTCGGGTCTTACTGAGACTGTTCGTAATCGTGAACAGTGTATTTGCGATCAGAATTTGAAAGTAAGCATGTCTCTGATATGCGGCGCGTAATTTGTACGTTTTCAGACGCATAAAGCATTTTACGTGTGTATGGTATTAAATAGAGAGAGCTCCCATTTCTTATCTGCACTTTGTATCTGGGCTTGTTTTTAAAGCTACAGAATCCTACATTACCTACCTCACGCTTAGCAGCGCTTGCGAGAGATAGATCCTCATTTCTTCTAGGATTAAGTTTACATATTTTGCATCAGAAAAAAAAAATTAAGGTCTACTTAATACTACTCACTCAAAGTAATTTGTTTTAAGGCCACCACATTAGTGGAAGATAAGCTAAACTATGTTTATGAAAAAATCCTGATATGAACTCCATCTGTAACTTTAAATGATAATTAATTGTTCCACTAAAGTAATCATTTTTGACATAATGTTCAAAAAATAATTTAGATGGCACCGTTTTAAATTTGGCTGAGAACTATTAATTTTCTTTTCATCAAGGTAATAATTATTAGTTGGATTTTGATGTGGCACGGCAAACTGACAAACACTATTGAAATGTCTATCGAAAAATTACACTACGTGTTAAAATATGGTGAATTACGGAAAATACACAACTCCATCTGTTGAAATAATAATCCTCTATAAAGAATGTATGGTAATATTGTCATTTACCACCTCGCTCCTTTGACAAATTGGATGTATTTTATTTACCACAGATGAAGCTACTTTAACCTTGGCTAAACAAAATTTTCATTTTTTTTTTCTTCCGAAGTTACTTATAAAGGTGTGATTTTCTGTGTAAAGATTGATAATAATATGCCGATCAACTAATATAAGTACAACATTCAAATGTACAGTTTTGACAAATAGATTGCGTGTCGTAATATTTTATATCTTGAATTCACAAAATTAATCATATCTTTCGATAGAGTGAATCGATTTCGATGAAACAAAAACTAAGTAATACCCCAAGTTACGTATAATTTTTGTATATAAGCATTGTCTGCATTTAATTCGTAGATTTTACGTGAATCCCGAACAAACAAACAGATAAACAGACAAACAGACAAAAATAACAAAAATGATGGAAATGGGTTCTGTTAGTTATCCTTTAACATGCTGGCTATTTTTTTTGTCAATTTCTTCAATGTACAAAAATTACTTTTCTACAGATTTATTATATGTATAGATTATTATGAATATTAACTGTTTATTTCCCTCACAAATTGATTGAGGGAAAAACAATAAGGAATTAAGTTCGTAATAGCTATCGAATACCGACGGTTCATTAGATTTTACTAAGCTTTGTCGCTACGAAAATTCAAATGAAGCAGGAACTACCTTTTCACCAATAAAAGGAAAATATGAATATAGAGCTCTAGAGGTCCATTCCTTGAACATAAATTCGAATCCAGTGTCGAGGGTGTCGATATTTTTTAAAATAAATTACACGTGTTGTAAAACTAAACAGCTTTCTATGACGTTCAAACATTGTATATTTTGTCATTATAATAAATATATTTACGCATTATATATTATCCCTGCCAACATATTCTCGGAAACTGAAATAAAAAATAGCGCTTGTCAAATCTAATTTGAAACGAGATGTCGTAAAATATGACACAAATATTTACAGGTTGGTTGACATACGTTCGTGGTGTCAACGAATTGTCTGGACAAAGTCAGATATTATTTTTTTACAAATCTGTATTATTGGTTAGAAGGTAAAACTACTCTCGGTATGCTAAAAAGGAATTGCAGATGTTCAAAACATTTGTCAAAGACACTCGTAAACAAAATCGCGTGATAACAAACTGAAGTAATTATTACCGACGCGTATAATTTGTTCAAGACTAGTGTTCTGGCACTAAAACCAACCATTAGCTACTTGAAAATCGCAGTCCATCTTTCTGCCCAATTAGCTAACATGTACTAATAGGGGACAATTATAATCAATCACAAAGCAATTGAGAAATCAAATAATTAATAGTTAGAGCATTATGATTGATAGGTACCTGATAACATGTTTGAATCGGAATGATCGGTCGCGTTCGTATTGTTCGGGTAACGTGTAATTATGAACATAGGCATTTAAAGGGGTGTACCAAGTATATTTATTAATTAAAATTGACGAAACTAAAGGGGATTTGTTCTTAATCAATATTATTTTCTAGAATAATATAAATAATTAATATAAATAATTTCTAGAATAGGTACTCTTAAAAGTTTTTTTTATTTATTGTACAATAATTCCATATTTAATCTTTGTTTTTCTTTTGTGACAGGATTGACTTCAGTGACCCGACCACAGACAAGCCCGCGAACTTGGCCAACTCTGCCGTTCTGCGGATGCTCGAGGAAGAAGAACGCAACCGTGGCAGGGGACGCCCCAGTGAGTAACTTAGTAAATTATTTTTATACATAACCTTCTTAACTCATACCTACAAAATACACTGATTAATTTGGGAACTCGATTTTTTTTTTAATTAACTCATGTTGTATTACTGCCTATACATATTTAATGTAGTAAGTACTAGATATCAAACTGAATGATGCAATTTTTGTAAGTTCAATTAGTACCTACTGTAGAACAAAATAAATTGTATGTTCTTCTTAGTAAGCGTCTAGAAATGGCGAGGTGAAATAAATTTATTGGAACATTTCACTCGTCCTTCAAGATCCTTCACCTAGCTGGCTCGAGTATAATAATATAATCTATTAGGTAAGCTCTCTTAGCCACACCTGATCCTTTTCCCTACTTTCTTGAATAGTTTCTGCATTTCTGTTCAACTTGCAGAAAGGTTTAATATTTAATTTGTTAGTCACACACAACAATTAGACACAACTATCGAATGATCCCGTTTCGTATCGCGCACTGAAATTGATAAATACCACCTTCAATCTCACTTTAAAACACACGTTTGATGAGGTATCTTCACATTTCACACACTCAAACCCCTCAACGAGAACGGTAAGCTTATTAATCAACTAATAGTTTCCCTGCTTTATCAGAGTTAGACCCCACCCAAGTGCTGGCGATCAAGCGGAACATGGTATACATGCGCCATCCCTTTGACCGGTACTGGCCTCCGGATAACACGAGGATGCGATCAGCTCGCAGCTGGGATGGCCAGCTCAACGCCACAGGGAATATTTATTCAGACTTTATGAAGGCTACTAAAGGTACCAGCACAGCCTGGTAGAATAGATGCAGCTTTGACTGTGCAAGCTCTGTAAATAAACTCGTAACATCAGTCAGATCTCATCAATCCGTCATCGGTCAATCAAAGCCATTGGTTTTAATTTCTAGGCGTCACAATTTTTATTACCTACAAATAGTAGACAAATGTAGATCGTGGTTTTAACTTTATGTATCAAAAATTCCATACATTTCGTTTATGTGATTAATAAATGCTGCTTCATATTGCATTGAGGACGTATGCCTTAGTAGAGTTAAACTCACGCACAAAGAAGCCGCTACACTTGCTAATATTACACAGACAACTAACTGGTTCAACAGGAAACCCCTCAGCTACCAGACGTTATATGAAGCTTAGACGACACCAGATGATTCATTGATCTCGATTTAATGAATGAAACATTGAGGATGAGAGTAACGTCCTAACGTTCAATCACATCCGTTATTTTGTTCGTCTCGGTATTGTCAAAAAATCGCCCACTAAATGTTCATTAGTGGAAAGCATTTGGCAAGGATTGGAAGCTTCGCATAATGTGCTTTTACCTGCTATTTCTTCTAGTAGTACACAGTCGACAACGGAAGAATACAAACCGAAAATATGGCTGAAACAGTGTTCCTTGGTAAAGTGCTCGTTATTATTAATTTGTTAAAGTGCTAAAGTTGTTGAAGTGCCTGAAATCGGAATGTTTAGCTTAACCATTTCGCTAACGAAAATAAACGTAGGAAGATTCTAGTGAATATAAACCTAATTTATATCCGTGAAGTTAAACATGAATGTTTCAGATGTTTGATTACGAAAATAATACCTAGGTACGAAGTGTTTTTGGTACCTTTTTAATTTTCGCAAAATAGTTAAGTATATGAGGGACGATTACAAAGTTCATTTCTACTCACAGTCCTATTCTGTGTCGATATCTATTGAAGATAAAAATAGCTGTAAGAAGAAGTATGTTTCCAAAGAAACCAACAGTGCCTAGACACCTGTCGGTATGATAGGAACGGAGAAGTAAAAAGTGCTTAACGAAGTCCACGCGTAATTATTATAATTGTACTCCTATAGCCGATGAAAATTCTTGTACTTACTAGGGAATAAGTTATTGATCTCAATTGTGAATTTATCTCTGTGGTTTCCAAGAATACCGTGCATCCTAAAAATACATAATCTAGCATCACAAACCCATTTTACAAGAAAGCGATTTATTCGTATTTCTATGAAATCTAGACATTGATACTGGATTAAAATCTATAAAAACGTTGTTTGACGTCACGCAGACTATTTCTACTTGTGTTCCTCTCAGTAGGCTCATGAATCAGAATCTAATTTTACAGCAGGTGTTGAATATGCAAACGACATAAGTATCATAGTTCACACGTTTTCTCCAGGTGTGCACTATTCTTGAGAGCAAGATTTTTCGTTCACTCTCCTAGTTATTGGCAATATGTTCGCCAATAACTTTACAGTTGCCTTCGATATAGAAATTATTATACAGAATTTTAAAGACTGTTTATTAGGTAAATATGTTTGCTTGATCGTTTATTGGTTTTCTTTAAAATTGTTAATAACGTCTATAATGGGAGTACAAATTTTCCTGCCGAGGCACGTACCTAACTCAGCCTAATTAGGTACATCATCTTGCGACCGAGGCTCTGATTTCTAATCGTTATTTATTTCTTCGTCCTGCCCATCAAACTGGTCAAGTGACGTTGAAGTTCACTAAATCGTTCAAACAAGTTAATAACTTGCAAGTGGCCGTCGGCGACTATCGGTTATGTGGACCGTTTGTAATTTATGTACGACTCATGGACCAATGGATGAAGTAATTGCAATTGCGTCCCATAATCCCAAATGGATCAGATTACTGCACTAATTGCTTAGGTACCAATTTCCCTCGTATTATATTCTAGGAATATGGCTGTTATTTTAATATATGATGCACCTTCATCACTTGTGTTGGTATGCAAGTTTCGCAACAGGTGAAATATATTTTCCGTCTTGCCGTTTTGTTAGAATTTACGATCTCATTGTGGAGTGTACGTAGCTAATGTAAATGGTTTTATGCTTCTATTCCAACTGCTATAAATTATTATTAGGCACGTTTAGGGTGCTTGAAGTCTAAGGTCATAGATTTTAGTAGGTGTGTCCATTTTTCAGGTGTGGGTATCATCGGGCGTGAGGGAGTTAGCGAATGAGTGTCCTAAAAATGTGCGTTCTCAAAATATAATATGCGGTAGATATTTGCGCTCGTCGCACCTGCTGGCTAGTCGAGTAGTCAAACGTAGTGCTCTCCGGCCGGCCGGCTGCCGCGTCTCACGTACCTACTTCCCAAATTGATTAATTTAATCGTGAGTTCCTGATTTATTAATCATTTTTATCTAACTCGTTTGGCCTGACAGCTTTTAGTTTATCATTATTTTTTTACACATTGAGAGTGCACTCCTGCCAGATCCGGATTACAGTTGAACAAAGCTTTCAAACTTGACTGAATTGCATTATTTATTTATTATCTTATTTAATTATGTTTGCTTAGCCTTTGAGTGCAACTGTGACATTATTTGCCAACTAAGTAAGTAAAGGACTTCACATATTAAAGGATAAACAGGTTTATTTTGCCGAAACTTCAGCTAAGTAACTTAGTTCTGGACAGTTGAACATAGTTAGGGAGGTTTCCTTAATACAGAGTAAATTGAAACTCAATAGGTTCCCTACATATCGCGGGTCGAACTTGCAAACAATGTTAGGTAATGCAAGAACCAATGACTTTCTCGGACAGAAACGTATAACCACGGTGGACCTAGTAGGTTTATAAAATGTTTGGTATAGAAGCCTGATTAAGTCAGGCTTTTATAGAAAAATGTTTTATGTGTTTTATTTTCATTTTTAATTCGCTCTGTCGTGTTTGGAGTATATAGCAGCTATCAAAAAGTTTGCGTTAACTATTAAAATAGTTTCATAAAGGTTTTGGTTTTTACTTTTCTTGCTGCATAAGTACGTTACTTCCGCAAGCCTCTAAGAATACCCAGAGCGATCAATCGATAAGTCAATTTGCATTATTGATTTTGCATCCTAGAATATTACAATGTAGGTACTCGTATCTATTTACCAAAATAACAAGCATATTATTATTGTTCAAATTCTCAACACTGAAATTATCTCATAACCTTGTTGACATTGTACACAGTACATTTGTTACATCAATAACAGTCGTATGCTGTCGTTACCTCATTTAATTAGATTTTATTATGCACGTAGAAATGCAAGGCCGAGTTCCAGTTTATTTCGTTCTGAAGAATTTCTGTTGCAGGCTTACAGCATCTGTTTATCGTAACTCCAGTATTCCTACGCATTTTTCAGACATAAAACTCAAACAGATACATTTATTTAGATAGTGCTAACATGTCATTCATCTAGTGTTCTGGCATTCCTGTCAGTCATTACTGGCTGGAACAAATTGTAAGCTCCCGGAATACCCAGGTTGAATCATAAATCTGTGTTCGCCCACAATAAAACGAACTTATATCCTCGAAATCTGTTTTTTCGATGGTCTGGCGTACTTCCAACTGCTTGGTGGGTCGCGCTAATTTAAAGAGAGATGTGTCATAATAAGCATTTCATAGTGTTGAAGACCGCGAGTCTCGTGGTCTCAAGATCATATCGCCCGACGATTGAGATTGTACGTCTTGATTACGAACATTTCGAGAAACAAGTATTTTTAACGCATGTCACAAAAATTGAAAGTTCTGCCTGGCACGATACCCAAACCAATTTTATGTAACACACTGTTTTACGAGGATATTACATTGTTGCAGGCCAGAAGAAAGTAGTGTGGCCACCAGTGCCCGAAACGAACGGATATCATCAACCACAACAGGTAATTAAGTAACAGTTCATTATAATTACCACCTTTCAGATCGAAACACAAATACATTATGTATGTACATACGGGATTGGTTTAGATGCAAATGACATCACAGCTGCACATAGCAAACGCTTTACGGTGGCGAAGCAACAATAATTGCATGCAAAACGAAGCTATTACAAGTATTACGATATGTATTATACGCTACATTATAAATCCCAACAGCAACAGACTCCTGCGTACTACAACAACGCGCAGCAATCCCCAGCCTCCCCCCAGCCCCAATACCAATCCCAACAACAACAGCCCCAATACAAACAACAACCCCAATACCAGCAACAGCCCCAGTACCAGCAACAACCCCAATACCAGCCACAGCCGCAATACCAACAACAGCCGCAATACCAACAACAACCCCAGTACCAACCACAACCCCAGTACCACCAGCAACCCCAGTCCCCGCAGCCTCAGTACCAAGCCCCCGAGTCGGATCCTTCGTATTGTGAAGGCCGGCGACAGGAGGCCACAGGGCTGAGTAAGCTGATCCCTGTCGGTCCCGGTGTTACCGCGTCCTACCGGCCAGGCCCACCATCACCAGGCGTCGCGCCGCAGCCCTATCGCCCGGGACAAAGCCGCTGGGCACCAGTACCAGCCCCTCTTTCCCCTCAGGTACCAGGAACCAATGAAGTTGCAACGTCAACGTCGTCGAATAGAATTTAGTTTCATTACTGACTTGCACGTTTTCATTTACTAATTTTATCTTGGTAAGTATGTACATGCAGATCGCTATTTCATAACGAATGCTATGCCTTTTTTGTTGGATACTTCTGGAATGGAATCTACAATTAATTTAGAGTGATCTTTGTACAAACGTCGCCACTTTGCAAACTGATGTTATAAGTTCAATCAGTTATTAAGCAAGAATTGATTGCAAGGTGGTGACGCAGTGTTATTATTTTAGTTTCCTACTCACTTGTAAACATGTAGTGGAACACAATTGTGATAATCTGCGCTGTATCTGATTAACAATTACATTTAATTTTTGGTTATATGCTTTATCAGTGTTCCTGTGTGCAGATCCAAGGCTCGCAGCCGGGGTACCCGTCACAGCAGCAGCTGTCGCCTCAGCAGTACTCGCCACAGCCGCAGTACTCGCCATCGTACTCGGAGCCCTCGTACCAGGCCCCACAGAAGCAGTTCGAGCCCCCACCAGCGACGATCACCCTTCGTCAGCAACAGCCTGTGCACCAGAAACCTCCACCGGTTTTCCCTAGTCAACCCGCCACAGCTTCATTTCAAGGTTGGTCCTCTCACTTAAAATTATTTTTAGAGTCCTTTAGATATCTTAATATGAAATGGAACTTAGCAAAAGAAAGAGGCGGATATTAAGGTATTATGTACCTACCTACTTACAGGAATCTATAACCTGAATCGCATTTATTTCTGAGAGTCTACCTCGTTTGAACATGCATTCAAATAAATCGTGTACCAGATTTTTGAGAACTGGGATGGCATTTCATTTCTTTCAATGGCAATATTAACGAACATAAAGAAACTGGGTACTTTGAAGACGCCTTCGCAAACATAATATGCTGAGTTCCACGTGTATTGTTTATAGAAT
Organism: Helicoverpa zea; assembly: GCF_022581195.2. Lineage (NCBI taxonomy): Eukaryota > Metazoa > Arthropoda > Insecta > Lepidoptera > Noctuidae > Helicoverpa > Helicoverpa zea. The sequence continues at coordinate 6,152,545 of NC_061458.1, read as the reverse complement.
CGCTTTTTTATGCGATGTCGCTTTAGAAAAGAGACTTACGACGCGTTAAGACTTTTACTATTTACTCAATTATTGCTCATATTGTCTCGTTTATTAGACTAAAGATTGTCACACGTTGCTTTAATGCGTCAATGGCATTTGTCACTCTATACATTACTACCTATCTAATGGAAAACTAAAAGTACTTACCTAGTCTGAAATAAAATATTTTATTTAGTCTAAGCATCTTAAATTTTTAAAAAAAATAAGATCTTAAATCATCATGATGTTGAGTGACAAAATGTCAATACGTCCTTAGCAAAACTAGAAACACGGCAGGTGCGCTATGCGGTGCCAATCCCACAAGACAAAGTGAAAACGTCGCAAGCTGGGATTTAGGGTTGCCAAAAAAAGAACAATATTTCCAAAAAGAAGAGGCACTCAGCAGGTTCTAGGTCAAATTGTAAAAAAATCTTCGAAAAGATTTTACAAATTGCCCCTTAATAAGAAACTTTATTTTAAACAAACAGAAGTACCTACTGATGTGCTATTAGTAAGATATTAAGAACCGTGATGAGACGTAGAGCTGCTAATAGACTTGCAATTAATTGCCGTTTCCGAGGAGACAAGCGGAACCTCTGTAATCCTCTGTCGCTCCAGTCGTAGTCTAAAAGCTAAGCTAAACACTAACAGACTCAAACTGATGGATGCCTAACTAACCCTAAATGTGTCGACGGCTCGGCACAAATACTCTAGGGGTGTCGTGAACTAATCAGTGCACCGACTCCTAACTGAAGCCAAATCTATTCCGCATTTTAGATTATAAATAAAATAACAACAAAAGGTGACTTAAGGATTATGCCAAGAGGATCGACAGCAGCAGTTGTGAATTGTAATCTCAATGACAACACTGCCATTAAGAATATGTTTGCTGTCGCCGGAATTTTGGCAAATTTTCCATACCAACGAATGTTTTAGAAGCATGTCATGAGTTATTTTGAAGAAACATTGATAAAAGTAAATATTTTAAGGCTCCGATATAAATAGATGAACGTTGTGAATATTAATGAAGGGGCTTACGATTGTACAGGAGGCGTCAACATGCGTGGGGACCAGAAGTGGCCACCGCAGTCGGTGAAGGAGGCGGTTGCCGCTGAGAACGAAGCCAGAAGGCAGTTGGCCAGGGGCCCTGCCTGCAGACCGCGCAAGGTAATCATGATCTCTGTTTTATTAACATAATACGGTAAATTATTATCAGTAAAAAACATAAGTCTTATCGAAATACAATAAAACTAAGATTGATTACTCGGGTAAAAATCAAGCAATTATATAAAAAAACACCTCCTCAAACCTAACAAGCCCGCATGCTGTATATAGATCTGTCTACCTAAGTTTTAACTATTTCATGCAATTTTCTGAGTACTTATTTTCTTTCACAACCACAGAACAGAAAATAAAGTTTATAACCGTTAGCTAATAATTATGATGTAAATATTTGACTTTTGACCTAACACACTTTGTAAATATATCACATCTCAAATATTACAACGCCTATCATAAAATCTATTAAGTAGTTTTTCCATAACTTCTAGTTTATAAAGTGAAATCTTAACGACACAGTATAAAATACAGAACACCTCTACTACAGATATAATTAGAAATCTCCCAAAAGGGAATTAGTTTGGGACTTCCACTCACACCACGGAGTTAATTCTCTAACGTTAACTACATTAAAAAGAACATCAGTTGTTAAGAAAAGTTTCAGGAGAAAAACGTAACTTAGAGAATTGATAGAATGACGTACCTACAGTGTTGAACAAAACCGTTGTCTGTTTTAGCTGCGCCAATATTCGCTTGCAGAATTAGTTGCAATGAACGAGGTGTAGGCGTTCCCAGTCCGTACATAGCCGGACTTTATTACCGAAGGTGTAAGTGCAGTTTGGGTCATAGTGCTACTATATGTTTGGACAAACTTTCCATTAACAGATCTCGGCACTTGGTGAAGGGCAAACCTAGTTCTTTTATAGTCGCGAGCACCTCACTCGCGTAGTATAGTCACTGTAGTAGGCTTTGCAATATCTTTATTTAGGTGTACGACTCTTACATGAAGACCGATACTACACAAGTGTTAATTTATGAGATATTAGCAAATAATTACTCGGTCTATTGTTCACCTGTTTTCCTGGCTGTTTACGAAGATTAATAAATCAAATATAAGTTCCAAAGTAATTTGCTGACACTTGAGGAACATGTTACAACATTAGCCGACGATCAATCATCTGTTAATGCAAGCGATTTTAAGGTGGGTTACATTTTATGCCTTTAAAAAGTCGTGGTGGCCCAGTGGGCAGAGAACCAACCTCTCGAGTATGAGGGTGTGGGTTCGATTGCAGGTCAGGCAATTAACAGTGCAACTTTTTTACGTTTGTATGTACTTTCTAAGTATATCTTAGGCCGCGAACGCACAGGCAGGTGGCTTGCTTAGCGCCTAGTGTCTAGCGCGTCACCTAGCCAGTAGCCCAGTAAAACGAACGTTCTAAAATGAACGCGACCGGCTGCACTGCGCGCTTAGCGCCTAGCTCGTCGAATAGCCAGGATGAAAGCCGCTAGGCACTAGGCGCTAAGCAAGCCACCTGCCTGTGCGTTCGCGGCCTTAGACACCTATGACTGTGTTTCGGATGGCACGTTAAACTACCTATAGTTCAATGACAGCCGGGACCTATCCAGGCTGTCATTGAACATCCTTGGCAGTCGTTACGGGTAGTCAAAAGCCAGTAAGTCTGACACCAGTCTAACCAAGGGGTATTGGTATTGGGTTGGAGGGGGTCAGATAGGGCAGTCGCTTCTTGTAAAGCACTGGTACTCAGCTACATCCGGTTAGACTGGAAGCCGACCCCCAACTAAGTTTGGAAAAAGGCTCGGAGGATGACATTTAATTCATCATTTAGGTATCATAAATATACCAACTCCTTCAATAGGTTGGTAAATATACCTACCCACTACTCAAATCATATAGGCCACAATTATTGAGATCACGGAGTCGTACACCTATTTCACCGACCATTCATGTAATAGACTAAGATCATTCTTTTAAACCAAGACATTCATTTTCCTCAATTTCTGCAAAGCTTTGCAATGTAGAGGTTTAGAATCGAAAGTGCATGGTTTCTAGAAAATCTGAATTACTTCCAACATTAAAAAAAAATATATAACGTTTTAGCAAGAGTCTATGATCTATGTGAACGTATGTCGATGTTTAGTATTTTATTAGCGAGCACCATTATTTAATACCCCATTAAATTGATTTTTCAATCATTGCAATCACCGATTCCATAATTAATTTCGAAGTCTTAGAGACTTTAGGTCCATAAAAATAGCGAAAAGCACGTAAGTATGAGACCAATTTTTGTGATATACCTATTCTGTACTCTATTTACAGGTTAAGAAGGACTATTCAAGCTTCTTCGCGCAGCATGCTCTCAACCACAACTACCCCGGATACCGCGCGCCCCCCGGCACACAACACTATGATGACAACTCAGGCCGATCTTCATACTAAATTAGATCTTAGTATTTACTAACATATCCCTCACTACAATGAATATTATAGTCTGACAATCGGTCTATAACCCGAATGGGAATATTCACAAAGATGTTCAAATTCGATTTAATTAATTTTGTTGACTTTACTCATGTCAGAATGTCCAGTGTCTACATATCTAATTAATTAGGGGACAAAACATTTTGTAACGTCAACAAAAATAGTAGTTATCATCTCATCAAAGTAAACATCGATCAATTTAATTGATTCGCTTAAAGCGCGGGGATTTTGAGTAGGTACTTGTATAGACTTTAGGTGATAAAGTCTTGAGGCATGTACGAATTGGAATTCAATCAGTACTTAATTGTAGGATTAATTTATTTTTAACCATTATTTAGGATGTAAGTAAATATATAAACTTAAAAAAATATATAAAAATAACAGTCATGTTCATAAATGATAATTAAAAAATATAATAATATCATTTTCGTTTAATTATATTATTTCTTTATAAAAGTGCGGCTTTATAAATTGCGAACAAATCCGAAGTTGCTTTTAAATGTAACTGTAAATAATGCTCAACTACCCAATGTCATAAACAGTTTTTTTTTTAGATTTTTAATATAACACTCATATTTAATATAACAGCTATTAAATAAAATATCATAGTATGTAAAGGAAATGTTTGTGATATTGGATAATTATAAATTCGAAGCTTTCGCCAACGTACAATTAACAATTGGCTAAACTTATTGTACCTTCCTAGTCATGAAGAGATTATACGAATATTTTGTATATAAAATGTTAAATGGCTTTATCGATTTGGTATTCATTATGTAATTATATTTTAAATTAAATAAATTATATTAAATGCCAATTTGAATTTTATTTTTTTGTAAGCAGGTGTGAGGTATCATACCAGAACTACTCCAGCTTTTACACAATTTCACACCTTGCTAAGAAGCATTAGGAATTTCCAAGGCTATTCATTGCCACCCTGCAGCAGAATGGGCAAGGGTATAGTTTGACGACAGGGTATACATCTAATATGAGCAAAATTACTGAAGTTTTAGGACCAGTTTCATAAATTATGGTAGCTAGCAGAGAAATAAAACGATATTTGTGTATGAAAATATTATATTATCATACATTACATACATCGTGTACAAACCACGCCGAGTACCTAGACTGAGGTGCTCAATAAATGCTTCCAAATAATAACAGCAATCTAGCCAAGCTACGTACAGTACGAATATGTACAACATGTACAATTTATAACAAAATACAGTAACAATTAATAAGCCGTTGTATTGTCGCCGAATGTAACCAATGACATACGTTTAATATCACAGAGGTAGCCGATTTATGTACAAAATCATTGTGGCTACATGTTTCGTCACCATAGTTAAGGCTGCCCAGACATCTCCATGAGAAGGTTCGAGACTGTAATAAATGGCATCCCACACTATTGATAACTTTCTAAAGCTCTAAAACAACAACCCAAGCACGCACTAATATGACTATGACCTAGGCATCGCAATCACCGATATTTTTACAATATTAATTATCAATAAATACAGTTGTCATGTTTTCGGCCAACCAATATTTTAAATCCCAATCTGTCCTGCATTTCGAATACTATGTGCAGCCGTCAATACCTACTTACTGTCTTCTGAAAAGATGGCGGAGGGTTAACCGATATCAACTCACAACGAAAGTCAATAAGTCATAAATGATAGAAAGCCAATTCTCTCATGCGTTGCTTAATTGCGTGGAAACGCACCAATTTGTAGATCACTCATATGGTCTAAATTATGTTGTCATAATAGTGCGTGCTTTTGGGTACATTATTGTGATTCGGCTTTTACATTACCATCGAAAGTTATTCGACACATAGCTACCCAAACTACGCATTCCCAGCTATGTATCAGAATACTCCCGGTCATCACATAAAGATTTACAGCATTCAATTAAATGCAAATTTTCCACATCGGAACTAATAAATAAAACATTCCTCTTTATAAAAGTTGCATAACATAACTGATTTATTACACGATAAAATATATAAATATAAAATATATAAATATCAGGAATATCGATACTTTTTCATGGAAAGGCACCGTGAGTATGCTAAAGTCATCACTTAAAACAATTTATATGACAAATATTTATTTGACAGCTTCGTAACATTAACAAAACAAAAATATAATTAGTTTGTGTAATTATATTTTTGTTGCATTATTCAAATGTGTTTATTCTAAATGGAGTTCAGCTAAAAAACGAGGCATCGAACCCACGTGTACTTTAAATTTATAATAAATAGCAATCAAAAATATGAGCTACATTCTCACACATCAGACTGGAACCTCGACGGAAAGTCATTTCTTAATGCCTCCTCTGCACTACTCGCGAAGTTGACCAAAGTTTGGCGAATACAAGAGTGTCTAAAGGTACTTCGTCTTACTTCGTCCAACTTCACCTTGCCTCGAACGAGTACCGCTTGTTGTCGGTGGTTTTTCGACCGAGGCAAAGGGCCCGAAGAGCTCCGCGAAGTTCAAGTGTGCAGTGTCGCACTTCGTCTAACTTCGTTCAACCTTCCCACGCACTTCGTCAAGGAATTATGCGAGTAGTGTAGAGGAGGTATAACCTTTCAATCGTAATAGTTATTAACACACAACGTGCGAAATAATATTGTGTAAATGAAATTTCCTTGAGTTATAACGGTTCTACGTATGAACGAATGTTCGCACATTTCGCTGGACGATTTCTTTTGATATATTTTAGACGCAACAAAAACCTCGCTTCCACTACTACGCTCTAAGCCCCAGCCTATAGTGCTAAGCTTTATACACACTGAATACGAATGCGGCGTTAATACGCAGTGTGTATACAGCTGAAATCTTGGTAAAATTTCAATAGACTACATACTACAGAATCATACGAGTGAGAATCCCTGTGTTTGTTGAATAGCTTGGACAAGGTGGTATTTGAGACGTTCCTTAGTTTTATAGCGCGGAAGATCCAAGAGATTGAAACATGTGTGGGCTACTGGAAAGTACCTGTCGTCAGCTACCGCTTGAATCCTAATCTGTAACAAAATACAATATCATTAGTTGAAACCTAAAATCTTTACTACTCTTTACTACTCCCATACCATTCATCCACACCATCTTATCTATTATTAGCTGTAAATGTTTTGCCACTATGTACTTACCTTAATATCACGCATTCCTTGAATAGGCACACGGTCGCTGCCAGTCAAAAATAAAAGGAATTTCTTCTTATCTTCCAATGGAAGCTCATGGAAAGTTTCCCAAAACCACCTGTAAAACATGGAATATTTTTATATATTTTGTAATAAGATCTAATTTTAATAAGCATCTTTTCTTGTAAGAACATATTTACCTGACTTGTGGATCACTAGCAGTATAACCATTTTTATATTCACAGTTACTTTCAAACACTTCCCAGTCATATTCTTCATTGCCCATTACAACGGACATCATTTCATGTGATCTGAATAGTTTGATTATTCTACCACCGCATACCTGTAAAATATAAACGAAGATAAACAAAAGTGTAAAATATAAGACATCATCTGCCCAGCCTTTTCCCAACTATGTTAGGGTCGGCTTCCAGTCTAACCGGATGCAGCTGAGTACCAGTGTTTTAGAAGGAGCGATTGCCTATCTGGTCTCCTCAACACAGGTACCCGGGCAACCCAATACCCTTAGGTAATACTGGTTGTCAGACTTATTGGCTTCTGACTACTCGTAACAACTGTCAAAGATGTTCAAATGACAGTTGGGACCTACAGCTTATCGTGTGTAAACCTTTAAAAAATAATTCTTACCTTCTGAAACCCTTGATTGAAAGCTTTGAATTGATTTTCAACAGACTTATTGAGCAAGAAATCAACATATAGTTCCACATACTCCTGTTTGTTCTCATGTGTTACTGGAAGGTTTTCACCATTTTCTTTAAGGGGATGTACTTGTATCTGACCGAAAACTTCTGTATTTACTGCAAAACATAAGCTAAATACCTGTTGGAGGAGACAGGACTAATTAATATACACAATTAGAATAATTTCAGTGTTAGAGGAACAAGATACGGCTGCGCCCAACCTGTATTACAATACGATGACTGAGTCTAGCACCGATATCAACAATGTTCAGTAAATTCATCATCATGGGACGACAAATAAAGGTCAATACATAATTGTACTGACGATAGCAAATGTCAATAGATTTTCAACTTTATCACAATAGTGAAAGGTAAATGTTCGATTGGTAAAATAGGCATGATGACAAATTTTTAAATTCCTTTGTATGATGTAGGTATACGTCTATTTTATATGAAAAATTATTAATTTTAAGAAAATGCGAAGTTTTTTTATCAAATAATTGCATTTTTCTCTGTCCACTTTGAATCCGGCGCGAAAACGCTTGTCAGTGTCATGTCGTCACTTGTGACGTCACGACTGAAATTACAAGACGCAAGTAAACAACGCACGTGCAATAATTAAGTTTTTAGTGTTATTAAATATGAATTCGAAAGTGCATAGGTGTTGTGGGGTCCCCCAGTGTAAGAACACATCCAAAACAACTCCTGATAAGTTATTTGTGTACGTTCCTCACAATAAAAAAATACGAAACAAGTGGCTTAAACTTGCAAGGCGAGATTCAAAAGCAATATTGCCCAGGGTACAACTTTATTTTTTTGTTTTATTTTTTGCGTTTCAGCTGTACGCAACTCACAGCGTCATCACCATAGGATGGCCTGGAGGACCTAAAAGAAAAATCAATTTATAAATAAAGGGTAGAACCATGACAATAGATTTCATTAACATTTACACCTGATAACAAATACATTGTCAAAAGTAATTTTAAGGAATTATTTATAACTAAAATTGTTTTTAATTAAACGAATATTCTAACATAGAAGTTTTTTTAATTAAACTAATACACTTACATGGAAGTTTTTTTAATTAAACTAGTATACCTACATGGAAGTTTTAACATTTCTAAATTCAGCTGAACAAAAATCTTTATTTGATGCGAAAAACTCTCCCAGCATTATGATTTCAATTCTAGGCAAATTAGCGCTGTTTGCCTTGATAAATCCGGGCTCCATAACTCGTGTTATGAACAATTAATTAATTAAAAACAAAGATCGCAGTGGAAGTTCACAATAACAAAATGTGACGTTCGCGCGCTTTCGCGCGAGTTGTTTCGAGAGATGACGTCACGAGCTCTGATTGGTGTTCAAGATATCATGGCGGATTGCCTTATTTCGTAATTTTATTTTATAAAAATACACATTAATCACATTATTAATAAAGAAAACAATGCGCGTTTTATATTCCAAGCTTCAAGTTTAATTTAATAAATATATTATTTTAATGATTTTTGATTACTGTCATCATGCCTGTTGAACAGATTCGGGTAGGTTGAGCTGCCTGTGTCTATAAGTATCTTTTATTAAAATAAGTATTAAATAAAAGTTCAACTCACCTCTTCTACATCTTCATCGGGATAATCCAGTAAACTTTTAAGGCTGTTGGCAAGCGTAGGATACAGATCCGACAAGTCATCCAACATGACAGCTTCTTCTAACAACTTCTTGTACAAAACCAGCGGGAACGGAACGTAGATTATAATCGAGTTGTATATAGCTAGGCCGTAGATCGCACCTATAACATTGAATAATAATAATATAAAATTAATTAAACTCAATTTATTGATATCAATTTGACCATAGAAACATAGACAGTCTACCCATTGACAAATTTGAATAGAAAAATTCCATCGTTCTAATAATTGTGGGTACAATGTGTGGTCTTATAGCAGCTACAGAACCTATTTCGTAATACTATATACTTTTAAAAAAGTAGAGAAACAATGATGATGGCAGGTAGATTAATATGAAAGTGAAAAAAATATGTTGCGCCGACCCTAAATAAAATTGGGATATCGGAAGGAGGTTGATGATATCCTTAAGGGTATTCAGATATCCATAGACTGGACATCGACTTACCAATCAAATAGTACATGACATCATCTTCGAACGGGTTGTTAGAGAACCAAATCATGTTTGTTTCTTCAGATTGCTTGAACATTCCGTATACTGGGTCAAATATCTCCTTTAGGAGCAATAAGAAGAACTCCTTTTTCACACCACCGGCATCTTCGGCCTCCTCACCAACGAATTCTACCTGAAAGAACATTGGATGTCACGAAAATTGTCGCAATTTTTATTCCTCTTTTGCCTTTTTACTAAGGAGATATGTAAATTATTTCTTTGTTACTTTAGTACTCTACTCTATTGTTAATGTGTTCAGAAATAAATTATTACAAACTGACTGAAGATTTTTTTTATCTGGAGTGTTGACAAATACTCACTCTAAGCGGTTTCTTCAACTGCGAAGTTTCATGGTTACTGATTTGCGTCATGGTGTCTCTTACAATATGGTTCCTAGAAACTGTCAGGTTAAGGAACTGGTCTCTTTGGTACTCATACGTAGGATCCATAAACAATCGGGTGAATATCTGCGTGGCCGCTCTACTTATAGCTATTTGCATTTGCAACTGTTGATCTATTTTTAGTAACAATGATTTGCATTGAACGTCGAATAGGAACGCGTAGTTACACATATGAGGATGGGCAGACTGAAAAGTTACACAAAATCTATTACAAAATGCATTAAAGTTAATTAGATAATGTGTAAGTAGGTATCCGGTGTTCTAATGAAAAAAAACTGAGAACATCACATCAAGCAAGGAGTATTTGACAATTGGTAGAACATGTAACAATATTGTCAAGGTAAGTACTTACAGCATGATCAGAAAGCCACGTAATATAATCGGTAGCAATATCCACATGATCACACAAGTCTTCAATATAAAAACATTCCGCTGGGATTTTCGGTTTCTTTGGATTTGTGAAGTTTATTTTGTTCAACGACGACAGAGTATTCAAAATTTGTATTATGCTATGTGTAAAGTATATTTTCTGTAAACAGAAAGATATCGGCGGTGATAGTTTGAAATCAAATTCCTTACACATATTTTTTGTGTATTATATTTTACCTTGTTCGCTCTCACTGACGGTTGCATAAGTTCGTAAACAATTACACTTTTGAATATATCGACTAGCATTTCGAAATATTCCGGGGTTTGAGCCTCCCACCATAGATTTACTATTCTCTGAGGGTGTGTAGATAAGTTGTTGAATGCTTCCGCAAAAGGCCCCTGGGGAGCAAGAATTTGTGTAAGTACTTGAATAAAATGTGTTTCTGTTAGAGGAAGGAAGAATTTTCAGGAGTCCGTGCTCTTTCGTACGAAGGTATATTTACCAGTGTGTCTTCTTCTTATGGAACCACATTTCAGTGGGTAAGAAGATCATGAGATGTGCTGTCAATCTCTTACTGCTGAGAAGTGCTAAGTCAATTGATGATTTATTATTGTTTAGGTCATTTAAAATGCAGATGCTTTAATATGTATAACATTTCAAAAGGCAATTTTACCTGCAATTCAACATGTCGTCGAGGATTACGCATTTCATGATACAGAGGCAAGATGAGGAACATTCGGAGTGCCTCCGCGTCAGGGGGAGACACTTTCATCTTCTTTATTATGTTCTCTGTTAGATGGTTGAAGATCTGGAAGAAAACATAATGGGCTATTTCTTACACACACCAATAATACAAAAGTGAATCCTTCTGTTTGCTACTTTTTCTGGAAATTTTGCCTGAACGAATTTTGACTAAATTCGGACATAATATAGCTTATACTTTAGAATAATATATATTCTCTTTATCCGGAAGTAGTTCACCAGAGAAGCAGGAATGGGTAATCCAGGATAAAACATTTTAACAAAGATTCTCTTTGTAGTAGGTATTTAAAATGTAGTAAAAGGTCACATTTATATTAGCGCAGGATACGTCTATAAAATCTGTGCAGTATTTAAAATGTAGCAAAACGCCACATTTACGTGCAATAGCGCAGGTTACGTATGCCTCTATACATAACCTGCATTAATACAAATGTGGCCTTGACATAGGCAAGTTCTATAGAATTCTCAATCACACTTCAATAGAACTATTGCATGTTTGTTTGATCGCTCACGCCAATCGGTATGAAATTGAAGGTCAAGTTCAAAATCAGAGGTCGGTCGAAAAACAAACAATTTAACCTGAATCGATAAAGCTTGCAGTAGTAACTGAGCTAAAAGTTCTATTAGGAAGTCAACTATGTATATAATACTTACGAGTTCCTTTATAGTAGTATTTTCAAATCTGCTAACTAGTGTGAATGCTTCCTCAGCCTTTCTTAGATCAACGCCAGGCACTTTAGTATTGCAGCCGAAGTGGGCATTGTTAGCCGCTAAAAACGAACCGTTTACACATGCCAGGGATCCGAACACGGTTTCTAAATAAGCCAGTGTATCCTGTAAGGCAATGATACAATTTGATTTTTCATTGCAGAATTTATGTACACACACGTTTTAATAAAAATAATAAAATTTGAGATAGTAAGGCCTGAGTTCTGTTTACTTAGAAAATTAAACGTCTTATTGATAGTAATACATATTTTAAGAAATCTGACGTTTATGTTGTTAGTGATCCAAGTTGACCAACATTATTTAGGAGATCTACCTAACAGTATTATTAATTAAATATTTATGACATTGTAGAAAAACACCATATTTCACCTGATTAACAACATCGCAGTCTTTAAATACTTCGCAAGCAGCCAATTTCGATAAAGTCAGGGTCATAATTTGTTTCGTATGGTCTTGAATACGGAAATCTACGGGGCCAGACCTATCATGGTCTATGATCAGAAAACTGTGGTCCCCGCCTGCAAACACCTTTATAGGACCCTTGAAGATTTCTTGCGAGAACTGCAATCAACGTAAAATTTTTGTTAATTTAATTTGATTTTGATACAAGGTGAATATTTGTTTCTAAGCATGTTTAAATTAGGTGATTTGATTTCTTAGGATATAAAAAATAATATAAATTATAAATATTTGAATTGATGTCTATATTTATCACCTTCTTTAAACAAGCCTAGCCTTCAAATAAACACCCTGTTAATTAAATTAATAATAACATTAAACGTAAATTATTATTTTCCTCATTATGATCATGACATGACATTTATATTACAGTGCATAAAGCAATTTTATTTATCGATGCACTGTCATTAGACACAGATAGCAGTTAAGAGATAAAATATCGCGCGTTAGAGAAGGCAGGCTATGGGATCGTTAAAATGTTTTTGATAAATAAATTACGAAGTAACCTCACCTCGTTAGAGGTCTTTAGTTTTGGTTTAAGAAACCTCTGACACCATTTACGTATTCAAACCTGAAGCTGACGACAATAATGTAGAAAATGGTCGTTCAAATTAGAAATAAACTTTTATCTTTACACAAAATAGTGTCAATATATCAAACATCGTGGTAAATTATCGCTACTGTATAGGTATACTGGTTATTAGGCGCACACATCCGTGTGACAATCTCATTAGTAGTCATTAGCAACCACCTCTTGTTTAGGGGATTGCCCGCGCCGAGACTTTAAATAGCACAGTAAAATTGCATTCGTAATTACGGGAAGTCCCCAAAACATTTGAAACAATCATGTGATACATAACAGCATACAGTTCAGATCCGTAGCCAGCCTTCAGATTAGCGCGCGATTTATACCTTTCATTGTAATTTAATCACTTTTTTTAGATTTAACTACTAACAATAAAAATTATCATGCAACTATCTAACAGTTCTAGCTACAAGAAAAAATATGATATAGAACTAAAAACAAATAAAAAGGCCTAGCTACAGAATAGACCATTACATAGAAATCTAAGTATTTTTTGATAAACTGCAGCACATTGAACATAATACTAATACATTTTATAATATTATACAGATGACTCAACATTTAGTTTGGACACGCCCGCGTTGCTAGTTCGAGATATTGCTGTCGCGGCCTCGACTTTCGGTTTCTTCTTAAGCTGAAGAACAATAGTTCATGTTAATAACCCGTATCAGGCTATTATCACACCAATGTACTTAAACATTGATGGTAATATCATAAACATCGAAATGTAAATAAAACTGCTGTTTTTTATCTCTAAAACATAGAAATAATTGTTAACGATATGAGTAACATATCCATTAAATTTCAATAAACATAGCCATTAGCCACTCTAAGGCTTCGCATAAGTAAGAGTGGCAAGCCGATCTTTCACTACTAGGTTAAAAACATTTCTTTATTATTCCTTTTGTTGAGTCAAAAGAATAAAACAAGAATATTAGCAACCAGAACGGAATCCATAAGAAATAAACTCCTACATAAAACTGACTAGTTTCACAGTCTATACATATCTATGTCTATACAATCGGTCATACGGAATAGTATTATTTTTAATCAAAGTCGCTATAATTGGCTTGAACATCACCATCATCTGAATAGAAACTGATCGACTGTATAGCACAGATAGTACCACTGTGCTAGTATTACACTAAAGGTGTCAAAAAGTAAGAAAATGCAAAGAAAGAATGAAAACTACAAACTAATACGGCCTTATAATTTAGCAAAATACTTATTTACCTTACTCTGGCCAGGGTTTTCAGTCTGTATTGAAAACAATAGAATTGAATGTTATGATAGAAATGAATTTACTAGTTAATAAATGTGGCTATCAAATGGGCGTAGCAGAGTGGACTATATATTATTATAACATATAATTGAATAATGCGAGCATTAAAATACTGAGCGTTATGTTACTTAGCAATAGGAAATGCTGAATACACGCAAAGAAATCAATAATGCCTGGCTTGCATTATTGAATAATGTTAACATCTCTTAATGACTGTACCCATTTGACAACAATTTTCTTCTTTTAACAAACAACACACAAGGCATTTGGCGCGTTCAGATTCAGCCGCGCTACATCGTTAATCCATTTAAATAAAATGCGACAGCGCTGGACAAGCAAATTGGTCAAACTAATACCACTTGATAAGGCTGCTTTTCAGACCTTTTACTTTACCTTTTTTTACGTTTCTTATAGTTACTTGTAACAAATGATAAGAATGTATTTAACGTGCCTTCCGTAACACGGAATCTATGGACCCGACTAAAGACAGTTCCCAATATTTTATCAACCTGATGTTTTGCTTACCAGAGGTAGAATTTTGACATAAGCCCCAAACCCATCTCTAATATGCAAATATATTTAGAACGTTGGGATCGGCCGTTACAACGTTACATGTAAGCAAGGGTAAGGGGTGATTTATATTAGGCCGGGCCGTGTCCGGGGCGTGCCGTGTGCGTGGCTCGTACGGGGCACGGATGTGAAACGTTACATACATTTTGTATGAAGCAGTTTATATTACACCGTGCATGATCCGTGGCCACAAACGACGCTCGTCTTTAGAATTTCGTAAAAGCCCGGACACGGCACGGCACGGCCCGGCCTAATATAAATCAACCCTAAGTTGATAAATTAAAATCAAAGCGACTTACAGGCGACTCATCATTAGGCGTGAAGTTGACCGGCGTGGGCACTAACGCGAAGGCCATGTGTGGGCAGCCCAGCTGTCCCCGAGCGCCGTACCCGCACGCGAGGATGCGGTCACCGACCCGGCACAGCACGTGGCGGCGCCCGCAAGCCACTTGCGTTACCGTGCTGCCCATAAGCTCCATAACCTGGGAAACATGATTAATGGACACACTCAGAGACATTTAATGGTTACTTAAGCCGTTCCTTAGTGCAGAATTTCTATGAGAATCTGTCACTAAGGAGTGACTTAAGTAGGTAATCATTAAATGTCTCCGAGTGTGGGGGTAAATTTATTTTAAAAAATTAAGAAAGCTTTTTTTGGGCTTGTGGTTGGAGAAAGTTGATATTGGTTTTTGGAGTATGATGCAAAAGTGAGTTTGATATTTTGAGAAATGAAAGTAGCCTTCAATAGGTACTACGTATTGCATCAGCTATGTGTCTGCCAGTGAGTACAAAATAGACCTAATATCAGATTACAAAAGAAAACATTTCTTCTTTTGGTTTTAGTTAATTTAGGGTATTTTCAACTATAAAATTATAACAAATTACTTTTCTGGGAACAAGCTCATCCTTTGTGGTGCCATGTCCAGTCTGACCGTATTCACCAGTTCCGCATGTGAAGACGCCACCGTCTAATGTTAGGAACACCGTAAAGTCTTCTCCACATGCAATATGACACACCTAGAACAATATACAGATTATATTTACTGTAGCTTAGGGAGCGTTCAAGTTTTACGGAACGCAATTTGGGGGAGGGCAGGGAGGTCTCCTAAAACGTTACAATGCGTGACAAGGGCGGCAGGGGGTCTTTTTTACAACACGTTACGTAATATTATTTCTTTTTTTTTATATAAAATATTAGGGAATTAAAACTCCTAAATTGGCAACCGTTTTCGTTTACGTTTTACGGGGAATCTCTAGATTGTATAGTACGTCATTGTTAGTATTCGTTAGTGTTTATGTAGATTGCTGTAGTAGAAAATTAAAACTATACCAAGGATAAAAATTATAACATAACTTTTTGCGACTTCAGGGTAAAAATGATCACTTGAGTGTTACGTAACGTTAAGACAGGGGGGGGGGGACAGAAAAGCGTTACAAAACGTTAAAGTGGGGGGAGGGGGAATAAAAAATTGCGTTACGTAATACTTGAACGCTCCCTTAACCGAAATATTACTCGATTTAATGAAATTGGAATCAAACTACATCAAAATGGATATTGCTGATACCTTAACATTCCTCAAAGTTTTCAAATGCGAAGGGTAACACTTATTCTCTCTATCTTGTAGGCCTAACTGGCCGTGCGTGTTTTTACCCCATCCAAAAACGGCGCCGGATCTGCAAGATAATAATTTAATTAAATTTAATGACTGATAATGCATTGATTTGTAATTTCTAGCATACCTAGATCAATAGATAAAAGAATGTATAGATAAATTGGATTCAATTTATTAATACTTAGTATTATTCATAATAAATGACACGGCAGAATATTGTATGAACATTTTGCAAACCAAACTTTATCTGACCACAATTTGATAAAGCTCTATAATACTTAACAAAATATACCTACTTTGTGATAACAACTGTTTATGTGTTCCATACTTTTCTGGAATTGTTATTCTATGTAAACTAGTTTCTTTAGTTTGTGTATTGTTTACAGTGGAACGTGTGGCACTATGAGATGCACTACATCATAGCAATTTACATTATTTATGTTTGTTATACATACTCATTTTACATTTAAGTCAGTTATTTGCACAACTGAATTGGCAATGTTAGGCCTCATTTACGGAGACGCGGGGCGTTTCGCGTCGCGTGTGGCGTGGCGTCTCGCAGCGCGTCGGACGTTTTTTCTGTATACGGTGGGGCGGCGCGTGAAGCGGCACGCATCATCGCACGCGTAAACACAAACTTATAGCAATATACCTCCATGTTCATAGAGAAGCGAGACGGGAAGCGTGGCGGTGCCCGCCGCGGCGCCCGCGGCGAATCTTCTGGCGTGTAGCGAAGCACGCGGCGGGCATCGCGGCAGCGCACGCTCGCCTCGATCAAATTGACTAGTTTTGAATTTTCTTCTAAAAAAAAGTCGATCATATCATGCTCCATTGCGACGGTGACTACGTCTGTGTTACGCGATTTCTAAATAAGACTGACAGAAGATTCCGTATTGGACATAGCTTCCTCGAGAATTGCCGCTGCGTGCGCCGCCGCGATAAACGCCGCGTGGGACGCGTCGGTGCCATCCGCGGGCTCGGCCGCAAAAAACGCCCTAATTCAAACAAACGCGTCTAAAATCGCTTCTCCGTAAACGCACTCATACAACGCCATATATTTGAATTCAGTGCGGGCCGCGCCGCTCAACGCAACGCGTGACGCCCCGCGTCTCCGTAAATGAGGCCTTAAGGGGAACTAGGTACTGTAGGTTACATTTTGACTGAGCTCAAATCTAAATGGTTGCATTGCCATCTATTTCCAAAAAATAAATACATATAATATATTTCTATTTTTCAACATTTTTGGTGAGTGTTAAATGATGTTTTTAATGAATAGTTTAATAGTAACTAATAAGCACTTACTTAGATAATGCAAATGTGTGGTTACTGCCACATGCAATCATAGCAATAGGAACGCCAAGCAGAGAGGTGATTGCTTGTGGTATCATTTCCTTGTTTGTCATTGTACCTAATCCACATTGGCCATAGCTATTTGCACCCCAAGAAAATAGGTCACCATCTAGAAGAAAAATAAACACTATGGCTATTGGGACAACTAAATTGTTTTGTAAAGTTAAGTAACCTTTGGTTTTGTACATTACTACTATGTCATAAATGGATGTGATAAGAGGTATTGTTTACAAACATTATTTGATGGAAACATGCATCTTCGTTTTTTATAACATCAGTGTCAAAACCTCACAGTTTATGCCAATATTTTACTGTATTTTTTGTATTCTGCAATGTATTGGTTATGCATAACAAATCTACTTACTGTTTGTTAACGCTATGGAATGATATGCACCACATGCAACTTGTATGACATTTCTTGTCGCTAAACCTTTTACAAACTTAGGTTTGTCCTGAGCATGTGTACCTAGATTGCTACCCAACTGTCCCATACTGTCTGAACCCCAACTGAATAGCTGGCCCCATTCATCAAGAGCCACTGAGTGCTGGATACCACAAGCTATTGCCGATACAGTGCAGTCTTTGAAAGTCTCAACTAGTGCTGAAAAATAAATAAAAAAATGTTTGAAAAGATAAACATGATAAACGTTACAAGAAGAAGATAATATTGCAATATTGAGATACTGACTGAAGGTAAATTATGATAAGAAGAAAAACTATAGTCATCCCTTTACTTTGTACATTAATTATAGTTCGGCCATTCAGAGAATGCGTTCCTGACACGTCGCGATTGAACTGACGACGTAACTACATTCATTGATTATTGATATAATAATGTTGTTTTAATGCTCCTCAATTGTTAAAACGGTAAACAACCAGCAAAAATATTTTTATCGTAACTGCAACGCCATTGCAAAGTTACGTCGTCAGTTCAATCGCGACGTGTCAGGAACGCATTCTCTGAATGGCCGAACTATAACACAAATATTGATGCAGACAGAAACTGAAATTCAGCTGAAAGTATTCCCCCATAAATCAAGGTGTAACATGTGTGTGTATGAATAATAAATATATTATAGTTCGGCCATTCAGAGAATGCGTTCCTGACACGTCGCGATTGAACTGACGACGTAACTACATTCATTGATTATTGATATAATAATGTTGTTTTAATGCTCCTCAATTGTTAAAACGGTAAACAACCAGCAAAAATATTTTTATCGTAACTGCAACGCCATTGCAAAGTTACGTCGTCAGTTCAATCGCGACGTGTCAGGAACGCATTCTCTGAATGGCCGAACGTTACCTACTAGATTTTTGTTTAGCTTTATTAAGTCTCATCTAAATAACAGACAGGTTCATGTGGATACATAGGTTTATATTGTTTGGTATGGTAAACAAATGTCTTTTGGGATATGCATCACTTAATTCTAATTAAATCAAAGATATTTTGTGATAAGTTTTAAGATTTTTTTGTTGAAAAATTCTGTGCATGCATCCTTTCTACACTCAAATACTATCTGCACTCAAATACTATTTGTATCTTTTTTTAATTAGCTAGGTTATCAACTTTACATTGACATTACACAATACTCAAGATATTTTCATCATATTCATTTAGATTAGATTGTATTCTGGTCTCTAATAACCAAACACTATGAATAGGTTTATTTCACCTAGTATCAAAAAAGGACCACCACTTCGAAATACAAAACTAAAATTAAAAATGTAAAACTGTAACAATACCTGGAGTTTTTCCTTCTCTATTGTCTGTATGGCGTCCCAGTTGGCCAACCTCATTGTTTCCACAGGAATATAAATGGCCAGTATTTGTAAGGTACATTGAATGAAACTCTCCGGCAGCTACTGATTTTATATGGTTACTCTCACGCCATTTTGATAATGTTGGTTTAATCACCTGGTAAAAATTAAAATTATAAAGGAATATTTACGTGTAATATAAATCTATTTACCTACGCAATAAGTATGCAGTTAAACCAGTCGATATTTGGACAGTCATAAACATTTCATGTTTTTAAATAAAAGAAAGTTAAAGATAAGATTGTTGCTACTAATTTAACATCACTTGGTTATCTGTTCGATTAATTCAACGCAGAGAATACCTACGTAAATCTAATTTATGCAATAGTATTTACAAAGTAGACTCAAGCTACTTACTAATCCGTTTGTAAAGCTGTATAACCACAGAAATGTTTTAATTTTACTTACCAAATCCAGAGTCTCCGGTCCTTCTATACACAGTTCATGATGAGTCGCATTACCCCAACAAAACATTTTTGTGCTATTATTTTGCAATGACTTTTAAATTTTACAACTAATGTATAACCTCTACTTCCGATCCAGATCAGTCTGATTGAGAGGTAGTTAGGAATCTGATTATACTAAACCGGTGACTTTACACAGTTAATTTTATTTGCAACATAGTGGATAAAAATAATAAAAAAGCATTTTCAAAAGTCGAGAACAATCTTCAACTTCGGCTGTCGTTCGCGCTGTCAAAAACTCAAAATTTATGTCGCACAAGTCGCGTTCAGTAATTTCAAGAATCTTAGGTCGAAAGTTTTAGTCGATTTTTAGAATGCATTATTTTTTGGCTGAAATATTCTTTTATTTGTTATTCTTACAATCATGCAAATAAATACATTCAATGTTCAAAAAATGTATAAGTCATCGTGGTTTAATAAAGTAAGTACTCTGCAGTCACCTCACCACACCTTACACCATACCATTACCATACAAAATGGCTTACAATATTATTTTTACATTCTTAGAAATGAGGGAGTTATGGTGATATTACAAAAAAACATTAGCATGTTTGACGCTCACATTGTTATCGTGATCGATTTTGCATTTTGATGGTTCCAGAGTTAGGCGGTCCCTAGATCTCACAATGCAGTTGCGTAATATTGCGATATTGAGCCAATTTATTGATTATAAGATTAATAATGATTTTTTAGCGGTACACATTTTAAGTGCACAATATATCTTTTATAATAAAGAATTATTTTGGATGTCTAGAGGGCGCCTTACAAAAGTACCAGTTCAGTGGTCGTCAAAGGCAAATCGTACAATGGGAACCTGATGATGCACTAGTTTCACGAACTGGGCATGTAAAATGGTCCAAGGCTAACCAGCTTAAAATTTTGCCTTTAGTTTAAATATTCTGGCTGAATATGCATACGAAACTATAGATAGAACAGGACATGGATTCTCCGATATACTGTGCCAAAAAAACAGTCATGCTACAAATAAATACGATAGTAATACATTATTTCGATTAAAACGTGTTGGTTTTTCAAAGTAGACTTTACATCGAATAGTTTTTTCAACAGTTAACTTTCTTACTATTCGATTATTGATTTTTCCAATAGTCGATTTCTATTGTATGTATAAAATCTATATTTATGTACTCATACGTAGGGTATAGATACATAGATATAGATAGATGTAGACTATGGGACGTTGTTCGGCCATATTTGTTATTGTGCTGATGGGGATTTATATATATCGTTTGATTTCAAACTAGAAAGTTTTACATTCTGTGATGTATTTTGTTTCATTGTATTCTCCTTTTGAATTTTTTTATCTAGTGACATAATATCTTCAAAAAACGAAAGAGTTATGTTAATTCAGTGACCGTGGATACCCCCTTGTGGTAGATCGCTGAAGTGTTCCAGCGAATTTTCTTGAGGGATTATTTCAATAAATCTCATTAACGTGGCGGGGGCATCAAATAATAATGGCAAAGGGGGCCGACAAGCCGCCCCAGTCGATGTGGGGTCTCCCTTACTCGACTGGGAGGAGGCTGACCATTTTAGTTTTGAGGATTCTGAACGGTTCGAGGAAGATTCCCTGTGTAGCTGGAGTTCAGAGCCCGAGAGCCTATGCAACAATTGGCGAGGATGGCGGCGTCCAAATCTTCAGAACTCATTTGGATCCCGATCAACTAAAAAGAATATTCAAGGTAACTCTATACAGCTGATTCTTTGTTTCGAACTAACGAAATGATGACAGTGTTTAACATTTGTTGACGAATCATGCATTTACAGGCGATATTATGTTAATTTTATGTCATGAATTGTATAAGTAGCTTTATTTAGCTCATATTTTCAGTAAATACTTTGGATGTCATGATCTATAGGTAGTAATTGAATATACATTGTGTTCAGTGATACAAAGAACAGGTGCTAAAAGTCATTTACCTTTGAGTGAACAGTACAGTGATATACCTTAGGTTTCAAATCCTTGCATTTTTTACTGCATCAGGATCCTTCTAAGTATTGATCCAAAGTGAATGGAATATTTTGGTTCTGGGCAACTTTCTAACTTTCACTGAGGTTTGTAGGTGGATAATATGTGTTTATGTAATAATACATGAGTGATATTCCAATATCAGATAGTAAAGTTCTAAAATGGAAGAAAATGTATTGATTTTGTGTAACATATTTTGGAATAACAAAGAATACATTTCAAAACAAATGAGAATAGCAGCTAAATATGCAGCTAAAGCTAATTATTTATTTGAATAGGTTATTATACAAATTTTATTATGTATTATTGTACAATTCTTTGATTATAAATAAAATTACATGCAATAAATTATAAACACATTAATTTGTATTAGATAATATACTTACATACCTGATATGTAATTATAATATTATTATGTTTTCAATATTATTGTACCATAGTATTAATATTGTAGGCAAACAAATTATTTTAAAGAATTGATTATTTTAAGTTTGTTTTCAGATACTAATATACTTTTTCTTTTATTATAATATGTATTATAGCGTGGCGATACAGAATTACAGTAGTTACATGAAACAATATAAATTAAACTTTACAGAAAAGACAGTTTCAACACTAAGTGAACTAGCAGCAAAATGTGTAGCATCTCACATACCATTTGAATTAGTTGAACATGTCTATCCACCGGTACCGGAGCAACTGCAACTCCAGATTGCTTTCTGGAGTTTCCCAGACAGTGAAGATGACATCAGGTTGTACTCCTGCCTTGCAAATGGCTCAGCTGATGAGTTTCAGAAAGGAGAACACCTGTTCAGAGATAGAGCAGTGAAAGACGTTCTACAAATTGGTTAGTTTTCTGATCTTGATTGCTATAAATAGACATTGGAATTTGACTAGCTTTGCTCATTTTCCTTAATTTACAAATATTGTAACACCTATAAATTCCATTCTCTATTTTATTCAAATAAAGTTAAATTGAATATTCTTTTGATTGTTTAAAGTACATACTTAATCAAAATAAATAAAACAAAATGAAATTGAGTATTTTATTCAAGAGTGTCTCTTTAGATACAGATGTACATAACCTTGCTTATCTTCGTAGGTTTTCACTTGTCTGCAACAGTGGTTGTTCTAAGCATGCCGCGGGCTCAGTTCAATGTTGCTGTCACATTTGACAGACAAAGAATATCGTCATGTAACTGCACCTGCTCCTCAACGGCGCATTGGTGCTCTCATATTGTAGCTGTGTGCTTGTACAGGATACATCTTGTAAGTAATAATGTGTGCAGACAATAAATATTTCCATGTTTTGTTTGTTAACAACTGCTTGTTAATTAAAGTCTTAGAAGGAATTGTGAAGTTTCTGATTTGGAAACAGAAAATGGTGATTTAGTGGCTGAATTTCATTAATTTGATGTTCGTAAAGTGTCATGATCTATTTAATTTGATAATGCTTTTGAAATTACTGACCCAACTTGCAACTAGGTAATTTATTTATAAAAGTCTTTCAAAAGCATTATGTGTATTACACTTGAGATTCTAAATGAATTATTAAAATACTCTACCCTGGTTAAAGAGCTAGTAATTCTAAAAGTATAAATGAGTCAGATGCATTTGAAGTGACTCTTCAGTAAACTTCACAAGTCTGATTTCCTTGCATGAATAAACATCTATTTATAAAAGTGACTAAAGTTCTATATTATTTACATATTACTTAAACAATTAATTAAACTTGTATGTTAATTGCGGTTAATCCCTTCTAGCCAACTCAAGTATGCCTCAGAGCACCTGTGTCGGAATCTCTGCAGCGTTTGCGAAGAGACCAACTGCAGAAGTTCGCACAGTACTTGATATCGGAGTTGCCTCGGCAAGTTTTGCCAACAGCGCAACGTATACTAGACGAACTGCTGTCGGCACAGCCGAACTCCATAAACACCACATGTGGTGCACCGGATCCTACCGCGGGCGCTTCGGCCTACGAATACACGTCCTGGTTCCTTGATGAGAAGACACTGCACAATAACATCAACAAGATCTTAGTCAAATTTTGCGTCCCAACGCCTATTGTGTTTAGGTAATGTCGAATGCATTTTTCAAATAAAATTGTTGAAGTTATTGATTTCCTCTTTCAAGATTCAAATACACAAGTTTATTTCGATTTCACACCCCATTACTTTTCATGGAATGACAATTTTTATTTTGAAACTGTGTGGATTATCAGTAATCCACACAAAATCGTTTTATTCATGTTTTTCAACGTTTCTGCAGCGATGTCAACTATCTAAGTACAAGCGCGCCCCCTGCCGCGGCGGAATGGTCGTCACTGTTGAGACCGCTGCGTGGCAGGGAGCCAGAAGGCATGTGGAACTTGCTCTCCATCGTCAGAGAGATGTTCAAGAGGAACGATAGAAATGCTATACCCCTTCTGGAAATCATAACTGAAGAGGTCATGGCATGTGAACAGGTAAGGTCTTAGGAATAAAATTCAAGGTTTTTTTTACTAGAAAGATATTTTATTATGAGTTTCGGCTCAAAGTCAACGATACACAAAGTCGTCGCGTCACTATCTTTTTGTATCGTTGAAGAAACAGTCGTTTCCTCTTTCTTCGCAGATTATAGTGTGGTGGTACACGACTAAGGCGGCCCTAGTGGCTTGGGGCAGTAACGGCGGCGGCGGTAAGCATGGCGGCAGTGGAGGAAATTCTGCTGCACAGCATGCTTGCTCCTCTCTTTGTGACGAGGTAACTGTACTTATTGTCTATCGTATCGAAGTTTATGGCCAGTTTCACAGGTTGCTGATATAGTCTGATATGACAATGAAGGAACTTATTTGACTGACTATCTAAACCTTGGTGTCACAGGTCTCGGATATAAATATCTGTCAGAATTTATAACCAGCCTTTATCTGGACACTTAATAAGTAACCTGTGAAACCCGGCCTTGCCCTAGAAATTTCGGCCCATTATAGTTCGGCCATTCAGAGAATGCGTTCCTGACACGTCGCGATTGAACTGACGACGTAATAACATTCATTGATTATTGATATAATAATGTTGTTTTAATGCTCCTCAATTGTTAAAACGGTAAACAACCAGCAAAAATATTTTTATCGTAACTGCAACGCCATTGCAAAGTTACGTCGTCAGTTCAATCGCGACGTGTCAGGAACGCATTCTCTGAATGGCCGAACTATAACACTATTCAAATCACTGAAATACTAAATCCCTTTCAAAGTGATAAATGGTGTTGTTTCTGTGACAGGTTGTCGTCTTGTGGCGTCTCGCTGCTTTGAACCCGGCCTTGGCGCCTCACGAGCGTGATACGCTTCACGAACAATTTGCCCAATGGCACATGAAAGTACTTGATAAGGTAAGACCGACGTACAGAACTTTGAAGTTGAGTGGGCAAAGAGTTGCTGCTAAAACTTTTGTACTGTGTAACCAACATTGTTCTTAAATATTAGTTTATTTTTTAACAGGTGGCAAAGAATCGCAACACCCATATAACTACAAGTTCGTCTTCGCACGCTAGACACGCGTCGCGATCTCATTCTCATTCTCCTTACATCAACGGTATCAGCGAGAACGAAGTGTTCCCAGGGTTCCACCCAGCTATGGAAGCTTGCTTCTTAGAGTGGGATGACTATCAGATACCCGGGGTGACCTACACTAAAGACTTGAACCCGCTGTACCACAGCCCTTTCACTATCTTTAGACATGCTGATAAACAGAATGATAGTGTACATCAGGTATGTGGGTTTTAGTAAGGTGTTAATGTAAAATGCTTTGCGGTTGAAAAGCGTAAAATACCGTGGATGCCGCACACCATATAAGGCTGTTGTTTAAAATGCACAGTGGTTTCTTTGTGTAATTACGAAAGTGTTTCAGGTAAATTCGTCTAAAGCAGTGTTGAATAACGAGATGTCATTGAGCTATAGGCTGACAAATCCCGATCCTTCACTGCTAGGACACCGTACTACCATTCATAGGAATAGTCATATAAATGTGGACTTAGCTGTTCCTGGACCCTCAAATCAGGTATTGTATAATAGTAAATATACCAAGCGTTAAATAATGTTCTTTTATTGAAAATTTTAATGTAAATGTGTGTTATGTAGCCTTGTGGCTCTGAGGAAGGACCAAGTGATCCTCCGCGTGATTCAGGACCAAGCGATGGAAACCACTCGAGTGTTTCTTCTGAAGGTAACTTATGTACTTCTCTTTATGTCATTCTGCTGCCTCATATACTCATTGCTAACTGAAACTCAGTAAAATTATAATACATAGTGTATTTTGCAATTGTACTACACAAAAGTTAACTTATTTATCTAGGTTTCTGTGAGAACGAAGAGGAGATTCTTCAGCAGAGCGGTGGAGACACGGATTCTCAGGAGTCTAGCTCTCCTCCCATTTCGTCTGATGATGCTCAGCGGCGCGTGTCCAATGACGAATCGGTGTCGGATGACGACTGCAACCTGTACTTCTACGACACGGCGGCTGCCAGGCGCGCTGTCTCGGGGGAGGGAACCAGCTCCGGCTCCGGTGTTGTAAGTTTCACGTTTGTTAATAAGACAATGTAAGATAAATATACCTACTTAGGTTAATGATTTTTAAATTACAGTGTGACATTTAGTGATACTTTAACAGGGGATGCACAATCATAGATGTGAATTTTGAAGCAGTTAGTCTGACCGTGTATTGTCCTTAGGCGATCGCATCAGGCAGTGGATGCGCGGGCGGCTGGGCGTGCGGCTGGGAGGGCTCGTTCGCGCGCGCGGAGGGGCTGCACGCGCACGGGCACGCGCGCGACGCGTGCGCGCTGGGCGCGCGGCTGGCGCGCGAGCTGCTGGCGCGCCCGCCCGCGCTGGGCGCCGCGCCGCTGCTGCCGGCCCTGGACCCGCGCCGCCCGCGCCGCCGCCACACGCCCAGCCCGCGCCTGTGCGCCGCCTCGCACCGCCTCTCCTGCCTCGCCTCCGCCACGCTCGCCAAGTGCGCCTTCCTCTGCACCGTGAGTAACACCTCCCATGTTCACTACTCCGGAATGATTCTGTGACGTCAACGAGCCTGCTGGATCCGATCGACAACAAAATGCGCTCAGTCCTAGACTGTGCGCTGCCTAGCACTGCCTCTTGTGTGTGTCGTCCACGCTCGCAAATTGCACCGTGAGTACCCTACGAAAAGGTTTTCTCTTTCCTAAAACTTGTACCCGTTTAGACGGTGGCGCGGCCGGCCGCCCCGAGCGGACAGCAGCGAGGCCCGTACGATCCCAGCCGGCCCAGACCGCGGCATACGATCAGCCCTAGACTGGCCACGCATCGCCTCTTATGTCTCGCTTCTGCCACGCTATCGAAGTGCGCCTTCCTCGGCACTGTGAGTACATTTCAGGGGGAACATTACCATGAACTCTTACTTGTTTTGTGCTGCTAATTCGTCTAAAACTGAGTTTAAGGTTTTTTCAGGTCAAAAGGTTAATCTTAAGTGCCAAAGTGGATGGTCCTTAAATAATTTTAAAAGTTCGTGGTAGAGCCCCAAATGCTTTCCCCATAAGATACCTAAGACCTCAATATAAAGTAACACATTGAATCTCCTAATAATTATTATCATAGTTATGCCGTTTTCTAGGTTCTAGCAGAATTCAGCGAACATCACGAGCTTGCATTCCGCATAGGTCTATTTGCGCTCGAGATGGCTCGTCCGCCGGCGAGTACCAAAGCATTGGAAGTAAAACTGAACAACCAAGAGACGGAATTGGTTGCTCTTCTGAAGAAGCTACCGACAGGGGCCGAACAGTTGGCTTTAGCTCGCGAGAAGGCTGAGCAACTGCGTGACGGTACATTGAGGTAAGAATGTCGTAATTATATGTCATGTCCGTAAATTGTTGTGTATTTAACCTAAATTATTAAATTCACACTATTTTATAGGAACCGTGGACCTGCTCTATTGCCGATTGCACTGGCGAGCTTCCTTTTCGATGTTCTCGTTTTATCAGCTACTGATAAAGAGAATAAACATCCTGTAAGTGTTCTCTAACTAATTCAATGACATTGGACACAAATATCCTGTGAGCTAATCTTTTAATATGTGTTCCTTAGGCAAGATCGCCAAACGATGAAACCTTAGGGTTCGAAGCAGCCGTTGCAGCTTTAGGACTGAAGGCAAATGTGTCTGAGGCAGAACATCCTCTACTTTGTGAGGGAACAAGAAGGCAACGAGGAGAGTTGTCTCTAACTCTACTTTCCTTCTATAAGGACGATCCGGTCAAACTGGCCAGGATTATGAATAAAGTAAGCACTATACTATACTCATACTTACGTATATGGTGTGTACACTCATATGAACTATAGTTACTCAATCAAGTTGTCATATAATACTCAATCTTCAAGGGATGGCTCTAATAGTAAAATGCGACTGAGCTTTATTATATTTTAAGACATTTATATACCCATATAATATGTATATTAAAATTACATTGTGTTCTTATTTAGTATTACTTAATGCAAGTAAATAATTATATACACTTCGCGAATCTGTCGCTGCTAGAGAATTCAGACTAAAGTAATTTATGATAATTTCTTTCAATGTTAATGATGATTGGTGACAAAATAATGACACTATCACAATAGAAATAGAAATCATTTATTTGCGAAAACTGTAGGTACATAAATCAGGTGTTACAAGAAAATTGAATCCTCGTACATTCTGCCAGCAGGCATGCAAAATTTAAAAGTACTTAATTATATTATACATATATCTTGTTTACCACTATTAATATACCACAATATCCTTGTTTGTTCCACACAGCTTCTAGACCGCGAAATCCACCAGTTGACGAAGAGTCCGATGGTGAGCCTGTACTACATGAACAACCCGCGTCTGGCCGCGTACCGCGCCGACGTGTCCGCGCATCCCGCGTACAATGCTCACGCGCACCCCAGCCCGCCGCACTGTAGCAGCGCCACTCCATCTCAGGTACCTATGTTTTACTGCTATAGAACTGATGTAGTATTATAGTGTGCAAAGCTGATGCCTTTTGTAGATCTATGTATCTAAGTGTTGCTCAGTAACATCCGATAGATTCATGATTTTATGCGGCCATTCTATATGAAGCAAAAATTAAAATATTATTTTCTGTTCTGTAATGTCTCTTTTTGATAAATGGATAACTAAATTTTGAGAACAATGCTCTCTGCAGTACCTATTCTGACTTATTTTGATATTGATATTCAATATGATAGACGTCTTGAAACCAAAAATGAGTGCACCAAATTATCATAACTGTGACAATAAAGCTTTGTAGTCTTATAAACAGTTCACACATAAAACGCTTGAGCACCTGTAAATGTAATATTGTTGTCCGCTATACTAATTACTATGTGACGTCTGTAGATGAGCACGCAATGCGGGTCGAATGAGTGGCGAGCACAGACGGCGAGCCTGAGCGGGGACATGGAGCGTCTGGTGGTGTCCGAGGGCGGCGCCTCGCCTCCCGCGCATTCGTCGCACGCGTCACATGCGTCGCATGCGTCGCATGCGTCGCACGTATCGCACGCATCGCACGCATCGCACGCATCGCATGCGTCGCACGCATCGCACGCGTCGCACGCATCACACGCGTCGCACGCGTCGCACGCATCGCACGCGTCGCATACGTCTCACACGACGCACGCAACCCATACGACGCACACGCCGCATCCGACGCCACATGCTTCCTCCTCGCACCCGCCCATCTCCAGGGCGAAGGATTCCAGGTTATTATCACTTTGTGTGCTTTGAATTTGAGTTAGATCACTTCAGTTACATTTTAATTCCAAAGTTGTGATTTGTTATATATTTTCACTAGTAGCCAACTTCCAAGTGAGTCCTACTTATTGCTGCCAAAGAGTGCTAATAGTAATAAAAAAATCTGCCACAAAATTTGCACATGGATGCCTATTGAAGAACAATTATCATAATAACATTTGTTTTAATTTTTGTAGATACAAAGGCAAGCGCCTATACCCTTCAGTGCCGAACCAACCCTCTGAAGCGTCTGCTCACTTTATGTTCGAGTTGGCAAAGTCCGTGCTGTTCAAAGCCGGCGGCTCTTCAAGTACAAGCCTGTTCACTCAGCCGTCGTGTGCTAGGGAACATCATGGACCGCATAGGTAAGCACGAAGGACGAAGTATGAAAATGGAGAAACTATTGCAGCAACTAGGCTATTGATTTCTGACACTTACGCGAATATTAGACATTTAAAGTAAACTACTATAGTCTATTCGATGCTGTAAATGATCCGAAACGTCGGGACTAAATAATATATATATAACCGCGGTAAAATCCTTAAAAGTAGTTTTATTTGAATAGCAACAAACTAGCCATTTACATACATTCCCTCAACTAAAGTTGATTTGTGTACAAAGCGCTTTAGACTTTGCAAAAAAAACCTACTTTCAAATTGCTTGCCTTACAAAGTACTTGATCAATTGTGAATTTTTCAGAGGATTACACATGGCGGCTTTCCAATTGGGACTTTACGCTCTCGGCTTACATAACTGTGTGAGCGCTAATTGGCTCAGCCGTACCTATTCATCACACGTTAGTTGGATCACAGGCAAGTATTAATACAAAACAAGCTTAAGGTTTGTGCAAATGTTTATTTATTTACATATTGATTGTTGTTTGTAGGTCAAGCTATGGATATTGGCGCACCTGCCATCTTATTCTTGATTGACGCATGGGAAGGTCATTTGACACCTCCCGAAGCTGCTAGCATTGCGGATAAGGTAAGTGGAAGACTAATTTCATTGTTTGTAATCATTATTCTTCAATTATGTTTATTGAATATATGCTGTTCCCTACGATTTCATCCACTTCCTGAGTTTATAACTTTGTGCACTTGAAATATAAACAAGCTTTGATACTTCTTAAATCAGTGGGGCCCAACAGGGCCAAGGCCCGCCGCACATACGTAGATTTGACCAATTTAGGCGGCCAAAAATATTTTACAATGTATTTCATTTTTTCTATCTTTATTTTATCATTATTTTATTATTTATTTTATTTAAGCATTGCATTTTGATAATAAGCATGTTTTATTGAACAAAACCGTAAATAAATTAAAAAAAATGTAGAGTATTATATATTTTCATTACAGAAGTAGTTATGATATTTTTTATTATATGTATTTCAAAATAATATGTAATGTAGTAAAAAAATAATTAATATTTTTTTTATTCCTCACTTTTTGCTTCTGATATATCAGACTCTGTGTTTGATTCAGGTGGTAGTAGCATATTTTATTGTTTCAGGGCAAAATAATCTTGCTTTGATGCTTTTTTTGTTTGTCATATTTATTCAGTTTCGTATTTCTTTAGTTTTCCTTCGTTTAGTCCTCTCACTACAATCTTTAAGTGATTTAGATGGCCGCCCGGTCGATTTCCAACACTTGTCGGGCGTTCAAATGTTCTGCTTAACCAATTCTCATTAGTTTTAAGGATTTTTTTTACAGTTTCAGTTTCTTACTTTCATAGCTGTTTTAAAATATGCAAATCTTTGTTTAAAACTGCTTATATTATCAGGTGTGTCACCCTAATAGATCAAAAGATAGTTTCCTAGGTAATTTAGTTTTTCGTCCAAATTAGTCAGATCTTGCTATTGTATTTTATTGTAAATATAACGTAGGGTCACTATTTTTACGCTAGAGGTACCCAAAGCAAAAAAAAAAATGCACTTTGTTACATTTTAAAGAAAAAAGTATTTTATTTTTGTATGAGCTTCAAATCTTAAAAAGCCTGTAAGTCGGACATCCGCAGCTATCCGCAGCCAAAAAATATGTCGCAAGCTAGTTTAATATGTCAAATATCTAAAACTAAAAAAAAATGTTACGCGGTCGAACGCGATAATATAACAAAATTGTGTTTAAACAAGAAAATTACTAAAAAAATATTTTGCTTACACACCCTCTTTTAAAATTGAAATAATACTATAAAAAATTAAGTGATCACACTTAAAATACATTAAAATATAATAACTGTTACCTGCACAACTCGAATCCATCACAATAGTTGCTTAATATCAATTAGATAGCACAAAAATATTTTTTCTTTAATACCGTCTACTGAGATCTCTAAAAACGTATAACGTAAAATTTGCACTTAGGTCAAGTTCTAACTACTGGTGCAAGCGCATATCGCATGTTTGGTAGGTAGATGTGGTAAATTCTTGTTGCTGGGGTACCTCTTTCCATTTTACCCAAAATTTGATGATAACCTTTATTAAAAAAAAAAAACTTTTGGCCAGCTAAATTGGTCAAATCTACGTTAGTGCGCCGTTGCTGCGACGTTGCTTGAAAGAGTTACCGCGGCGCTGGTACATAAAAGGCCTACGACTGAACATGGTGGATTTTTAGTCAGTAAAAGTTTGACACTCCCTCACCGCTGCTAGTCCACAGCGGGATCATTTGATGATTTTTGACATCATTACAATAAAAAAAATACTTCTTAAAACAGTTATCAGCCCAGATTTTTGTTCTGTTGTTTGTTTGTATAGTGACTTTTCAAACTTGTTACTTTCGTTCAGGCGTCGTCCGGTCGTGACGTACCCACAGTCCGTGCGGCCGCCGAGCTAGCATTATCCGTGCTGCCTCACGCTCACGCTCTCAACTACAATGAGATACAACGTGCCGTGCTGCAGTGCAAGGAACAAAGCGACGCTATGCTGGAACGAGCCTGCCTCACCGTTGAAGCTGCTGCTAAAGGTACTCACGACGAAAAGGGTTCAGTATAAGTAATTTGTAAAACTTTCGAAGAAGTAAGGGAAACATGCAATAGATAGAAAATACGTTGAAGATTATAACGGCACCGCTAATAGCTAAGGTCTGAAAAGCTAAAAGCTTAACGTTTTGCACAAATTTAAATCTTAATTTATACTTGGGAAGCGTATATGCCTGATTTATATAAACAAGAAGTTGTTTGTTGAGGCAATTTTATCTATGAGGCGTATAGGTACCTAAAAATCGACTCATATTTTTGGAACCAGGTATTAGTCAGACCACATGCATTTAAATACAATGTGTATCATTTTTTCAGAAAAAAAAAATATATTACACTTTCTAACTTACTTTAATTTACCGTTATACAGGTGGCGGCGTGTATCCCGAAGTACTATACACAGTGGCACGCTACTGGCACGAGTTGTATCTACGTCAAGCTAACGAAGAATCAGAGCCGCTGTTGGATGAGCCACAGTACAGAGCCCAGCCGCCGCCTCTGGCCGTGCCAGTGCCCTATCCCATACCGTACCCCTTCACCTACCATCCGTACCCGCCCGCTATATACCAGCTGCCGGTTAGTACACAACAATTTGAAATCTGTTAATTGACTAATGCCCGTTTTCACCAACAATCTCTTACCCGTTTCGTTAACTGAGTGTCACTTAGAATAAAAGCTCCCCCAATTTGAACACCTACTTCAAGGTTATAAGGGACACCAAAACTTTGGTGAAAACGAAATTCTGATTAAGTGTTCTCTAAATGCTCTTAGGAGATCCCTAAATTTCGTTATTTGTTGGTGAAAATAGTAATAAGACTATTAGAAGAATCTAGCTAGTTATGAAAGCTTACGAAGTAATAAACGGACACCCTAAAAACAACCTAACACATAAGATTGAGACAATAAATTATAAATACCTATTTTTGGTTTACAGTACGCTGGAACGGGTCCACCGCATCCGCCACCACAGTATGCGCTGCCGCCGTATTTCGTCCGCGGCATCGTGGCACCGCCGGGAGCCCCGCAACTGCAACAACATCCCCAGCATCAACAACACCCCCCGCTGCAACAACACCCCCCACTACAACAACATCCGCCGCTCCAACAGCATCCTCCGCTGCAACAGCACCCGCCGATCCCCCAACATCCACCGATCCCCCAACATCAGCAATTGCCTCAACATCCGCCATTACAACAGCATCCGCCGCTGCAGCAACATCCTCAACCGTTACAGCATACTCAGCCGATGCCGCATCCTCAGCATCAACCGATGCAGCATCCAGGACTCGCGCCACACCCGCCCATGCCGCAACATGTTGCGCATCCACAGACTATACAAGTCAACGCGACTGTGCATCAAGTTGTAAGTATATCTATCTTCAAAGCTCATGGCGCTTTGTGGCTAAATTAACGTGTATGACCTGACCAGTAGTGAAGAATTGTTCCTAAAATCACACTTCTTTTCTTTAGCATCCAGCACCGATTCCTCCTCCGATGCCAGCTCCACAACAGATAGTGCCAGTACCCGGAGTATCAGGCGCTCCCGGCGTGAACGTGGGCAACGTGAACGGAGTAGGCCCCGCCCCCAATGTGGGCGTAGGCAACGGAGCCCCGCCCAACGGCGCGGCCCCCGCCCCCGCCGTCAATCAGACGCAGTTGCGGAGATTGTTAGCGGCGTATCGAGTAGGCATGTTGGCCCTAGAGACGCAAGCCCGTCGGGTACATGATGATCGTCCGCAGAATAAATTTGGCAGGTATGTTGCCACTAGGCCACCACGACTTTTTTTTAACATATCTAGCATTCAACAAAATGGTTTAAATAAATCTTCACATCCTCTTTACAACAGGAACCCACCATACGGCGAGCACGTGAAATGGCTGCTCCGCATATCAAAGCGGCTGGGAGCTCAATACCTGCACCAGTTCTGCGTGTGCGCGGTGAACTCGGTGGTGTCGCCGTTCGTGCTGTACGAGCTGTGCGTGGAGTCGGCGCACTGGCTGGCGCGCGGCGGCCCGCACCACCTCGTCATGCAGCACCTGCGCGGCACGCTGGCGCCGCTCGTGCAGAAGTGTCAGCAGATGTAAGTATTACCATTTCCAGGCTGCGCGCTTACCTCCGATAATCTGTGACCGATTTTTTGTAGGAGAAAAATAGAACCGACGCTGTTGGTTTTTAAATAAAACTACTTGTACTGATTTTATAGCAGTTATATTAATATAACCGCGATAAAATCCGTAAAAATAGATTTATTTAAATAACTAATATGCGCGTAAATGTCAGAAATCAATACCCTATTGATTAATAATGCACCCAAACACGAGGTAATTATTACATACCGTTGCGGAGTTCCCAAAATGTTTGCTTATCTCCATCATCAGGTCAGCTTTAAGCCTTTATTTTCGTAATGTTTTCAGACATAACCTAAGTGTTTAGTTGTTATCCTACATGTCTACAACTTTCGAAATTTGCCCTCAATTTCTCAGAGGTTCCATCATGACCTAAAGACTGGGACCACCTGGGAAATATACAATAGAAAGAATGTTCAAATCGGTCCAAGCGTCTGTGAGTTGGTGCTGAACATACGTAAAAAACGACGAATTGAACACCTCCTCCTTTTTAGCAAATTGGTTAACAATACCGGAACGCACATATCCTACAAAAAGTCGGTCAGAAGTCAGCGTTCAGCCCTACTTGTTTCATTTGTTATTCCAACTGTCAGGTTATTGTGATGTACTTTCCGTTGGGTATCTTGCAGTCACTACTGTTTACTTGTTTGTACCCAGGCATGCCTGGTCAATATTATGACATATAATTTTGCTTTAGGTAATGTAGCACGCCGGTGGCTATTTGACATCTTATATCCAATGCCATTTCGGAGAATGACACTACGCGACAATTTGCTTTCATAGGTCGATTCTCTTATTATGTATAGGTAACACTGTTTACCATGACGACGATTGAGTTAAAAAATGCAATATTCTTCACAGGTACATTCAATGCATTCATCAGAAGCTGTACCACTTGACTACAGTGGAGTATGAGGAATTTGTGAGCATCGTTCTGTCGGCCCGTACTGCTTTCCAGCTCACACCAGAGGGAAACACACAGTTCAAGGAGTGGCTTGCTTCCTTGCGCAGGTTTGTACTTTATTTCTAAATCTAAGCTGGTGTGTCTTGTTTCCTTTTTAATTTATTGTTTTCGCTCCCTCGCCTCTCCTCTGTCCATCCGTCCGTCCGTCTGTCACCAGGCTGTATCTCATGAACCGTGATAGTTAGAGAGTTGAAATTTTCACAGATGATGTATCCTGAAAACTAAAATAAAATTAATATTTTGGGGGGCTCCCATACAACAAACGTGATTTTTTTGCTCATTTTATAAATAATGGTACGGATATTAGCAATGGCTTTGGGCAACAAAGGTTGCATTTAAATGGATTAAACTAGGTAGCTGTGTATAATAGTTTTCCTGAAAACTGTATGCAAAAAACTGTAATAATAAACCGAATAATCACCCAAGAATAGCATTTCAATAAACTGATGAGCTTTATATTATATTTTAAATTCAATCTATATGTGGAGATGTGAGAAAGAAATATGTTTATCTTCAGATCAAAATCCTGCAAGAAAGATCTGTGGACGCAGCTGAATGCGGCTCTGCAGACAAACGGCAAATGACGTCGGCAGCCGATAGTTTGTAGAGTGCGGTGTACCGCGCGCAAACTGTCACAACACAGGCGATGGCCGCGTTATCGGCTCGTATACCATCTACATAATATCTAACTGTATTACATGTTGTGTTATTTGTAATTTATGTGCACGCCATCATCTTGTTACAGAAGTCGTTCTGATTGCCAAAACTATTCTTCCGATTCATAGTGATAACATAATTACAGATTAGAGAATGGAATACACGCCAGTAATATTAAAAAGAAAATGACGTTTTCCTGATATATCTGTGGCATAGTATGTATGCTTTGTAAATCTTGGTACTTGAAAGAGCAGAACGCCTAAAGTACTGTGGTGAGGATAACTTAAATTACAAATAATATAATTCCGACTGGAGAAGGATAGAAAACCTCTGTTAGTAATAGTAACACTCGACTTTGAGGGTAATCGATCTCAATATACACAAACGGAATGTATCGATGATCACAGAAAAATGTTGCTAACTCCTAATATTCTTTTGAACGTTTTGGCACACTCATACAATGTTCGTATGGGTCGTATAATTTCAGTACGTTTTGAATTCCGCGAGAAGCGTCCGTTTAGTGTCGTAGTAAATATCAAGAGATTATTGAACATTCGTTAGTCATACTTCATTGTTGTTTGAACTCAAGTTACTAACATGAGAGGCAAGTTTAAGCTCATTTGAAGGTTGTGCTTTAAATAGTCTGAGATTTGGTTGTTATTGAAGTTTTATTGTAAGACAAATCATATTTGCACCTTTGCTATTTAATTATTGGGGAGTTTAGCAACATTTAATTTGTATTTCTTTTAGAGTGTGCAGTGTAACTTCTAATGTTAACAACTTCGTCTTCTAAATGCATGCGTAATGTATAAAGCATTGCACAATATCATCTCTAACTTCTTTTTGTCTTTTCCGTGAATTTTGAATATTCTTGACACACTTAACTAGTCAGTGGTTTTGAGGATCCGTATTTGGAGAACCAGTGGAACTTCATAACTGTAGCTCATTTAGTTTTCTTTTCTTTGAATAGTGTAATGTAAGACGTTTGGTTTGAATTTAATGTCTATTTATGCATAGGGGCCAGTAGTGCCCTATGACTGCATTCGCGTAAAAGGTATTAAATGATGACGAATTAATAAAGAATGTTAATCAGTAGCAGAAACTATAACCATAATTTAAATGCAAATTTTGAGCCGAATTGTTTCAGTTATGATTAGCATTTTGTTGCTTTTAGTTAATTCTATATGCTAGGTGGGCATCTGATAATATAGAAGAATTGACTACTGTTGGAAAAATAGTAGGGAGATGTGTTGCTTATATTAGTTTTACCCCTCTAACCAAGTCGTAGTATCGATATAAGCTCCATGAGTTTCGGCCTATCAGAAGAACTAAATATTGCCGTTGGATTATTCATAGCTTGACGTGGACATTTATATCAAGATTTCTTACCAAGATCAAGGAATGAAGGCGTTGCTTACTTAATTATGAATCAGTGTCCACTTAGCGGATTATCGTGAAGATCTCTATCATTTTGTAAGCGTTTAGAAAATAGTACGTCACTCATTTATTGTACGCGTTTCACCGTCTTTAGTGTAATGTGGGTTATTACCTATTTCGTAGATGTGGAAGTAGAGGACTGTGTTACGGTATATGTTTGATTATTTGTTTAAGTATAAATTGCGCTATTTATATTACTTCGTTGGGTTCTACTCTCAAGAACGTATTGTTACATGAACTTATGTGAACTATTATACAAAATAAAGCGACTACAGTATAC
Organism: Helicoverpa zea; assembly: GCF_022581195.2. Lineage (NCBI taxonomy): Eukaryota > Metazoa > Arthropoda > Insecta > Lepidoptera > Noctuidae > Helicoverpa > Helicoverpa zea. Next base: position 6,114,334 of record NC_061458.1, on the reverse strand, counting down.
ATGCTGTCTGTTTACTGAATGTATTTTAGACTTGTTAATCCTAGAACAGTAATTATTGTGGTCGATTTATAAATCGCAATGTTTTTGGATGTGACTCTTAACTATTATGGCAAAAATTACGAAATTTCATTTTAAACCATAGTCCATATTATAATGTGAATTGGCTTAAGATGTTTCAAGTGACCTAAATAGCGTCATTAGACTACAGAATATTAGACAGAATGTAGGCGATGACCGTCGATACACTATTTTTGATATTCTCTTGTCGAAATTGCAGTTTCATGAATGTTAAGTAATAACGTCTTGCGGAGATAAATGTAGACGTACGTTCTATTAACTATAGTAACTTTATTTACACGTTTTTATTACATTATATATTATAATATATATAATTATAATAAATATATTGTAATGCATAGTAGCGTTGAAAGCCTCCGAAATATATGTAATTTATGTATTATGATGGATGCGCTGGCAATAAATTAGTACCACTACCTAAATAAAAATCCCTTTCTAAATGACGGTCGTATCATTGCTAAAGGCGACTTTTAGTGTCTTTTCAAGACCTACGGCATTCATTTAATTTATATACCTTGCAAATAAATATATAATTAATTCATTCATTATAATTAAGTTTATTATGTTTGCCATTCCACAGTCAGATAATATAACAATGTCTTATTTTTTAAAGGACTGATATCACATTGGCCAATGCCAGGAATTTTAATGAATTGGTATTTATTTCGTTAATATTTTTTCTTGAAGAATGAAGATTGACAGAAAAGAGAATATCCTTTTGCAAATTTTATGAAGTAAGATTATATTTCCTGATGAATTTAAATGATGTAACTTACTTAGCTTTGTATTATCTCGTCCCGAACAGTTCCATCTCGCGTTTTTCAGTTCATTCTCCCAGAAAACTGTATGAAATTGCTCAAATAACAATATAATCAGAAAAATAACGTGTTGGGCCTCGTTATAACACAGTCTTAATCTTGTTTTAGTGTTATGTAAGTTGCTGCGCAAAATGCAATTTGTTAATTGACAGAATACTGGTCTGACATTGGAATGGAATTTATTGCCAGCTCAAGTATCAAGTAGGCTTAGTTCAATATCTTTATAAAATTAGATGTTTATGTGCATTCATTAAGTGTGGATGTTTTCAGCATTCAGTAGATAGTAAATTTTTAGAATGCTAGTTAGTATAAATTGAAGGTAATTAACAATTGGATCAAAGCTAAGGTTTATGATTTTAATGTCTTCTAAATAACGTTCAGAATGTCTCAGAAGGATGGTTGTATAGAGTTCCCTGAATATAGTATTGTCAGTTTGATAATCATGTTTAGATCTTCTGCACAAAAGGTTTTACCGTTGCCAACTCGTTAATAATGCACTTTGAGTTTTGGTCTCGCTTGTGTGATCGTTAAGGAATAGTATTTCGTACCGTCTTATTTGTTCAGATACTGTATACCTGCTAAAATAGGACTAAAGAAATACAAACATAAATTGTTATCATTATGAAATCTGAATAGGAATTCTTGTTTGTATAAACATTCTCTGTAGGTATATTAACAGTCAATCTCCCAATCGCGTCCGTTAATTTACTCAGTCATGTTATTTATTTTGATTTTGACTACCTCGTTTACCAGACTTAGAAATCTAGCAATCAAGAGTTTATCTAATGTCATTAGGTTAAAACACGTCAAGTTGGTCTCTTCAATGGCTCACATAATAATTTTGTTAAATGTTATTTTCTATTTATCAGAATAGGTATACCTACTTCCTTATGTCGTGAACCTTTGGATTAATTAAGTTGCGATTACACGAAATCTATTCTTTTTAACGCATTCACATGAAATATTTATTATATAAATAATGATATTTGGAAAGACATAGTTATCATAGAGATTTGCCGTCCAGAAATTTATTTGCAATTCTGTAAAACTGTAGTCTTTCTTTCATAATATCTTCCTATTAAGAAGTAAAAACAATACAACGTACATATTTATAATCCAATATTAACGAATGGTTATCTTATATTGCTCGTCGGGCATTATTAACATTTACTGGTATAGTTTTATCTAAAAGCATGTTCATTTCGCGATTGGCATTAAGGAGCGCTTTGACATTTTTGTCTCAAGAAAACTATTTTTACACTATAAAGCGTATTTAAACTAAAAAAAAAAAATATTAAATATATCGTTAGTTTCGTAAATATAGAATGTTAGTACGGAGCATATTTTAATTAGTCGTTTAATGCATGTTCATAGAGTTAATTCGCCCAGTGTCAGGCAAGTTCGCGAGGTGTTGCGGTATCCCATTGATTTGCAGTTATCGGTATCACATATCAGTTCAGTCGTAGTTCACTTGGGACACGTTGTACTGGCAAAACGTCAGAACAATAGTATCCAACTTCTGAAATGAGCATAATTTTATTAAATCACAATTCAAAGATTGTATTGTAGCGTCAAATATTAAATTAACTTCTAAGTCATAGGCGTAATGTGGATTGGACATACAGCAGAATGAACTGTAAAGAACGACTGCCAGGTTTGGGACGACTGTCTGTTGAACAGTTGAACAGCAAATGAAGGCGTAAAGCCGCCAGTGCCTCTATCTAATAGAACAGATAAATGTAACCGTAATGATTTAGATGTAGAGGAAATCGTATGTCTTTTCCACAATATTGGTCTGCATCTTTAGATTGGTAGGGCACGACTACTAGAGCATATTGTTAATTCAGGATCGTGGGCAATGGGTCGTTAGCTGCAACAGTTGTACTGAGTTTTGTTCTTTAATACTCATGGCAATGTATGCATGTCGAACTACGTCACATCACAAGTCAGTTAGTGGTATTGAGAATAACAGTCTAGCAAGTTTGTTTAGTTCTAAATCGAAGATGCATAATTATTTTATACATCTGGATTTGTAGTTTAATTATTGCACTTTGTAAGTGTGGTGTCTCCGCCTATTAAAGTATTTAACCATTTACAGAGTTCGAATGGCTACTTATTAGTGTACGTAATAAATTTATATAATGATGATATTTTTATTGTTCATATCGCATATTATCTTACTTGAAGAGTGTAGTTGCAAAACAAAGAACGTCTACGTTTGACATTAACGGGTTAAAAGTACTTACTTAAATAATTTCGACTATCATAAGAGTTTTAGTGAAAGTCATACCGGTTGTTGCACTTATCATTTTATCGATAAATAAATAAATCAACAACAAGTGTAAGAACGAGTATGGTGTTATCGTAGTTTCACAGTGACATTTCTTGTTTTGTCGTTACACTTTTTAAGTGCAACACACGGAGGAACAGTGCATAGGAAACAGTAAACACTTACCAACGTATCCAAGTTTAATATTTTTCAGCTCGTATTACATTATTGCATTCTTTGCGCAAATATCAAACGAACTGTTTAATTTTTTGTGCCACGATCGTTTCAAACTGTCCGCCATGTTTACTTGCAGGACGTAAGACTGACAAGAACATTGAAATAGTCGAAAGTGGAGTCTTAAATGTAATCCAGGGTGTCTAAAAACGATACTGTTATCATGTACTGTACGTTTGATCTGGTTAACATTTACTTAGTTATTCCTTTTGTGATTTGGAACAAATTGTTTTATGGCATCCTGTTTACTTATAGAAAGTGCCCATACATATAGTATTTATTAAATATATAGCACTAGACATTTTGCTCCGTTGTCGCAAATGGTTGTAATTATAAAAGTATAGTTAATATTAATTAGTAAAATGATAGACTGTTTTGCACGACTTCTGGTTTGTCCGTGTCAACTCTTCCACACGTTGTCACTTCTCATGCAAACGAATTATATGAACACTTTGTGATGACAAGTTCTGCTCTGAAGTTAGCTGGTTGCATGTCAACCCACAACGTTTTCGATATTCGGTACATTAAACCTAATTGCAATATTATCCCACTTAAAATGTATGTTTCTACTCAAACTCGAAATATTTTGACCTCTTGAACGTTTTATTATTACTTTTACGATTACACTATACCTAAGTCTTTTTTGGCAACATATTTGAAGTAATATTATTTAATTATTCAATATACTTATCTATATTAAGAAAATTGTGTTTTATTTTAAAGAAATTTCGCCCGTATTTTGTTATATTTAGTTTATTCTAGTTCTATAAACGTTATACTCAAATATTTTATCTCTTAAACTACCTTCATTACCTCAAGGATTTCCTATTTCCAAAGAGCGATAGACCTCGAATAAGCAATAGGTACTGAAGCCATAATACATACTGATAAGGAAAATCTTATTATAAACGGAAGTCAATATGACACCTCTATAGATTACACATTTAGCTAACACGAGGTAATTTATCTTAACATTAGACCTTTGACATTTTGAGATATTAGTGAACGCATGAAGGAGAAATTATTATTTTATTTAGAAACTAGCCGTTTTCCCGCGGTTTCACCCGCGTCCCGTGGTAACTACTGCCCGTACCGGGATAAAATATAGCCTATGTTACTCGTGGATAATGTAGCTTTCGAATGGTGAAAGAATTTTCAAAAACGGTCCAGTAGTTTTTGAGCCAATTCATTACAACCAAACAAACAAACAAAGTTTTCCTCTTTATAATATTAGTATAGATAGCTGTTTTCCCGCGGTTTCACTCGCGTCCCGGTTTCTGCATGTACCCGGATGAAATAAAACCTATTTTTCTTAGGAATATTGTAACAGTGAAATAATTTTTCAAATCAGTTCAGTAGTTTCGAAGCCTTTGGGGTATAAATAAACGAAAAAATGTTTCCCCGAAATACTTATTTCTAATCTTCTTGGCCGTAAGCCTTTTGTGTCATTGCTATTCCAAAGATGCATTTTTTTTTCAATCCATCACTAAGATAAGAGTGAACGTTTGCGAAGATAAATAGATACGTTTAAAAAGATTATGAATATTATCTCGTGTCCCCAGAGGTTAAAGTAATAGAGATATTTTGTGAAGATTATGTCAAAGGAAAATTTACAAAAGTGAATAGGTATATCAGGATGTAGGTATGTATCCACAACTTTTACAAACTTCTATTTGGCCCTGTGTAAATACTTAGATTTACATAGTACCAAGAACAACATAAGTTTCTTATAAGGATGTTATCGACGAACAAATATTTTTCCACAATGCAATTGAAAATACCACAAGGCGAGACGACCTGGAAACCTGCAACCCTGATTAGTGGGAACGATCAAAGGATCGAGAGGTGTGGAGCCAAATGGGGGAAGGCCTTTGCCCAGCAGTGGGACAGTTCGGACTAAGAATAAAATGCAAGTGAGAGCATTCTTAAAAAATGCTGTTATTGTTATGTAGATAGCATGATAGGTGTGCACGTACACTTAGCAACAAGTGCTATAAATATCAACCCAAAAACCTTGGCTTCAAATATGGTCCATGCTCTATATTATTCAGAATTAATTAATTGGATATATACTTGAGCCCCTTTATCAATTCTGATACCTACATAACCAATTAATCGTTTTGTTCCCCGATAATACCATCTGCAGGACTATCTAAATAGCTTAGGTTACAATAAGCGTGCGCTTAAATTATGATAAGTGATGATACCGAATATCATGTAGGTCGGACGTAGGATTTTGCTGTAGAATGATGTGGGTTCCGTATGACGGGTAAGTATGTTTAGTAAAACGGTATGGTCATTTACATGTAAGTAAATATTGACTGGTGCATAGTGCAAGTGCAATGAGATAATTGAGATATTTTATTTAATAAAGAACGAACTGTAATTTTATAGATGCCAGTAGAAATCCAGGTGTATCCAGTAGGGCAACTGGCGACTTGCGCAAACGGCTTCGGGTTATCACAACCCTCTGACGCTTCTAATAAAAAAGGTTAGTGAATATCAGATTGGTTTACTTTCTGGAGTTTAATAATTTTACCCTGTGCTTTAATAGTTTTTTATTTTATGTTAATAGGTATAATAAATTTTCTACGGTTTTTTAATCGCATTACGGTACACCAAAATTTAAGTGTACGATTAGTACGTGTTTAAGGTGGAGTACCGATAAGATCGGCGTCGCGAGGCTCACCGGCCACTGGAACGCATGGTATCCACTAAGGCCGGCGTGATTCACGCGTGCGTGTATACCGATAGCAAAACATCACTACTTTTCGGTTCGACGACGTACTTACGCACATAAACATTGATAACTGAATCTAATAATATAGCGGAGTAACGTGTTTGCAAAAAATAAGTTCATTGATATGTTTTGCAAACTTACAATAATTATGTTGTTTTTCAAAACAAAATGATAAGGGGTTCGATCGCGAAACTTTTTCGCGCGATGTTATTTGCGTTGCATTCCTAAGGGAAATATACATAGACAGGCATGACTTCAGGCTTGCCTTCAGAAAATCAATTCTATGTTAAACCAAGAAGCTGAACCAAAGTCGTGAAGATATGGCATCATTGAAAACAAGCTGTTTACATTTCATCAGAGATTTAAAATAACTAGGGAATTTCTGAGTTTTGCGATTTTTATTTTATGAAACTTTGTATTGATATCAATTGTTCAGACAATATATTTATGTACAGAAAAGGTACACGAAACAATCCGGAAAATAGAAGTTTGCCTTGATTTGTGCACGTGAGCACTGAGCTAATGTACACAGTGGGTGTCGGTATTTACATAGATAAGACTGGTTGCAATTTTACTATCATTTTCTATCATAATGACATAAACGCAATTTCGCACAGTTGATAAAGCGGATTGTTAACAAGGAAGGTGTGACTGTGACAATGCTTAGGTAGTGATATAGAAATGTTTCTACGTCTCATTAAGCGTGATTCTTGTAGCGTAGGCAGGCATGAAACTCGACAAAAGTTGCTTTGTAATATAGTAAGGGTAAAACACTTATTTTAATAACTTCTAGATTATGGAATTAGATTGCAGATAACAATATATCTATTCTTAGTTGGACTTGTAAATGTCCAATAAATAATAAGTTATTGAAGAAATCAGGGTTGCGATTCAAAGTCATAGCAATAAGCAACCTAGGTAAAGCGTAATTAAAATAGAACGTTTTAATACCTAGAGATCATAAACAAGCGGTAATGTCCTTGCTATCTAGCGGTACTATTATTATATTCATCAACGATAAGCAAATAATTTGACGCATTTAGCTAGTTTGTTTGTGCTAGTTTAGGTATTTACTAGGCATCTGACGTAGTTAGGTATTTACTGATCGCCTTACATATTTGTTACACCTAATAGCCTTCGTAAACATCTGTGCCAACCATAAACTGTATTTGATTGCAGTATGTATTAAAAGTTAATTAAATAATAATGAGAGTATTTAAAGATGATTTACACAGGTACAAATACCTAAAGCTAAAGGAGCGGTAACAAAGTTAGTTCGTTCGTGAAAATGTTAAATATTGAGACTGAAATGAAAAAAAAAAACTTACATACAAAAGAAGGTACCAAAACAATTACTATGATTCACGGTAGGTGCATTTAAATTATGACCACAATTTGTTTAACTACGCATTTCTGCAGAGCTTTTGTTTTGCGCACATTTTACACTGTTTTTCTTCAAGGCTCTAATGGCTCTAATTAAATCCAAATGACTTGACCGGTATCGATGAATAAGTTCAATTAGCTATTAGAGTAAATAGGACGCTTACGTCACGTTAAAGTGATGTTATATCTCGAACGGACTTTTATATCATTTAAGGGTTTTCAAAAATATAATGAACGATTGTAGGTTACCAGGTACTAAATATAGTAAGTACTTCGAATATCGTTTTAGGACGCTTTTTATTTCAATGCGCGAAAAAACAATTTTACTCACCAAAATAAATAAAACCTTTTGTGGTTATTTTAATTGAAAATAAACAATAAATAACGAAAATTTCGGCAAATAGAAAAAAAAAAAACCATAATGCTTTTGCGCGTTAAAAATCCATTTCACCTTTTCATTTCCGACCGGATGTTCATGAAAATATTTGTTAGTGCGTATTTTTAATAGAACAACACGCTGTATAAGATGTTTAAATGGAAAATCCCACTGAAAATAACCTTTCCATACGAATACAGAGTACATGTTTGTTTAAGTAATGTTTAACTACTACTATTACTTAATGATAGTATCGCTACAGTGTGTGTAGTATCAACATTCAACTGTGTTGATATATTTTTTTAATAACTTGTAACGTTAGGAAAAAAAGACAAAAGTTTTGCCTACTATAATATTGAAATGCTATACTCAACAAGTATTGTACACATTGTTCAGCAAGATTGTTTTTGTATCATGTGTATGTTTAGAATTGAATTACACATATTTTCCCTTTGAGTCATAATTTTCAATACGATGCAATAAGAAAATGCGATTTGATATGAAGTTTGACTTCATGTTGTCGCTTTTGTTTGAGATAACTTTAACTTGACAACATCTGCATTGATGACATAAGCTATGATTTTACTTGCAGCAATATTTTTCTGAATTCTTTGTTGTGTAAAAAATGTTGCATATTTTAATTTTTTTACGGATTCAGCTGAGTACCAGCGCTTTTCCTTCTAAAGCGCTGGTGAATCCGGTTAGACTGGAACCCGACCCCAACATAGTTGGGAAAAAGGCTCGGGATAGTAATTCATAGGTAGGTACTTAATGCAACCATGTCTAAAAAATATTTTTATTTTCTCATTTGTGCCTTGTGTCGTCCTATAATTTCTATGGATAAATATTTGACAAGGTTTTAAAGTCGGTACTAGACAAGTACAGATAGCAAATTAAAGCAACTACGTGTTATTTGGTATTTTAATAGCACTACTTAGTTGTTAACAATAATAACGTAATATCTTAATGGTTCGTGATTATGAAATAATAAGTAGAAACACTTTCTTTTTTATGTAAGTGTATAAATTATAGTTGCAATTTTGCGTCTCCCTGAATATAGTTTTTATAAGTGAAATATACTGGGACGAAGAAATAAATAGTATACAAAGGCGGGTCTGACTAAGAAACATAATTCATGTTACAAGTATCTACGCTTTGATAAATCGATATTAGCTTATTTGCAAACAGGCAGTGCCTGTGATATCTAGGTACGTCTCGAATTAATTGATTGCCCTCGTTGTCGTGAATTAATTAAACATGTTAATGATTGCAGAAGCTACTCCTAATTAAGCATCTTACATTGTAATACACACAGCTAACATAAAGTTTCAAATATTTAAGTGAATACAGTCTTTATTTCAATACTTTTTATTCTATGAAGACGTGGACTATTTAGCATCTTTTCAAAGTAAATTAGGTACATAAAAATACTCTTACTAAGCGGAATTTCCTTTTTCCTAACAACAAAATAAGTCTCTTAATAAAAAAAATACTTTTATTTTAATATTTTAAAATGTGTCTTCGCCTTAAGTGCTCATGCGCTCGTCCTATGGCAGCGTGACGCTGGCCGCGTGGTCGGTGACTTTTGTCATCATGTAACGTTATCTCGACGCTATTGCACTGATAATATGAGCGGTTTTGTGTTCATTGGCTGCGCGGAGGGCGTGCGCGCCCCCGCCTGCCTCTATAAAATCGACATACATCAAAATACTTCTACATTTACCTATTGCTCACGCGCCGCGCTTGTCGCGTTACGTTTGTATCAAACGTAACATAATCATACCCTAATAATAGTTCTAATTTTAGTTCTTTAACGGTAAGTCTTATTAATAACTTAACTGATCAATTCGTTACATATTTTTTTCATACATAGTAACGAATTGATTGGTATAATTTGGAGCTAATTTTGTTCATGTATTTTATGAACGAACAAAAATAGCTCCAAATTAATTATTTGGGAATAATCAATAACAGGATCGTGGTCGAAAGTAATTTTTAGCCGAAAATTATTCAACGGACATAGTTAACGTTTGCAACTAGTAATAGTCGAAAGGTCATCCACCATGAATAATACGGCTGAAGTCTGAACCATGATTTTAAAAAACAGAATACTGTCCAAGTTACCTCAGTATTGAAATTGAAAGATACTATTTAACTGCACCTACTGATCATATTCAGAAACGCACTAAAAAATCATTTAAATCGTGTTGCAAGATACAGACCACCTTATGTTTACGGTAGTTCCGTTAAAGATAGTAGGTACTATAATTAATTATAGAATGTCTTCCTGTTTACTGATTAGTAATATTGGCGACGCCTAGCAAACAGACATAGAGTACCTATAGGTAGGTTCATCTATTTACTATTTGACACCGTGCCATAATGTATTTTGCCCTTCGCAGCACTGATTAAACAGCCGCATAGATTATTGTATTTGAGTAGTTTATCCGCGAATACAATCTTTACTTTGTTTCTAGTTATTGGGCTGTGTTTGCTAAGTACATTTTTGAAACACTTGAATCGAACAATAACCTAAATTAATATTTCAGAATTAAGTGTTAAATTAAAATAAAGGTGTAACTACAACCAATAATTATTAAAGGGGGCTTTGTGCGCATACTTAACATTTTCATATTTATTTTTACTGACGTTTTAATTGCTGTTTTGTTACAGATAATAATAGAATAATTAAAAATGGCTTATCTACAGTCCATGCCCAAATCTGAAACCATCAGGCTTCGCGAAAAACATGTTGGGTAAGTCAACAAGACACCTGAAATTTATTTGAGCTTTCTATATTTTTACTTGTACTATTTTTTAATGTATTTTATTGAATAAGCCATTTTTTGTTTCAGTGCTGCCTGCCAACTTTTCTTTCGTTCGTCTCCCTTGAAAATTGTACGGGGTGTCGCCCAGTACATGTATGATGAGACCGGTGAAAGATATCTCGATTGTATCAACAATGTTGCACACGGTTAGTTTTCCTCTTATCTTTTTACGCATTATGCATTGTGCTTATTTTAGGATTTTGTAACAACTGATTTTTGCTGATACTGAATGACTATCACTTTATTACGTAGACTACAATCTAAAAATATATTTCTTTTGCAGTTGGCCATTGCCACCCTCACGTTGTGGAAGCCGGTAGAAACCAAATGTCCTTAATATCGACAAATAATCGGTACCTCCATGATGAACTAGTCATCCTTGCCGAAAGGCTCGTCAAAACCTTGCCAGACCCACTGTCGGTTTGTTTCTTCGTGAATTCAGGCTCGGAAGCGAACGATCTTGCCTTGAGGCTCGCCAAGATTCACACCAAGAACAAAGATGTTATAACTTTAGACCAGTAAGTGTTTTATCTTTTTTTTTACCTCATATTCTCAATTTTCGGGGATTTCTCTTGTTAGGATAATTCGGGCATTTAATGTAAGATGAAACTTATCGGCAATTAACGTATTTTCCTAACTTTAATTATTATTCAATAAAAGTCCAGCTACAGTAATGTTACCTATTAGATCTGATAATCTCGTCATGTCCGGAAAGTCATATAAGGGACCCACGATGACAGAATTTACCTTCCAAAAGTATAAGAATGGGCTGTCTTTGAAAACACGGAATAAAGAAGACATACTTTAAGTACCAACGCATATCTCTAATTAATGAGACATGTTCGATAAGCTTTATCTATGACCGAATATATTGTTGCTGACTGATGCAACACTCGTTTGACATTGAGGTCCCCATCATTCCTTAGTCGTTGCTTCGAACTAGTCGAAGTGTTATTAGGGTGCTACTAGCGCCTGTTTGTTACAGCGCATATCATGGTCACCTTACGTCTATGATTGATGTGTCTCCCTACAAATTAAACCTACCCGGAGGGCCAGAGAAGCCAGAGTGGGTTCATGTGGTAAGTTACACATATTGACTGGGTTGCACACGATCTCGAGCTAAATTTGTTGGTAGGACAAACCTTATCTTTGTTCTTATCTCGAGACTATATTTGAAAGATATTATGTAATTGTACAGATATCTATTTCTGTTGTTACAATTAAAATGTGATAAATACAATCTCTGTAACTTGAAGCGAAGATAGGAGCTATCATCTGTAATTAATTAATTTCTTCTTAAAATAAAGTTAAGTGCATTACTTTAAAAAATAATATTTTGGGTCTGGTAGATAACTACTATTTTGCCTAGCTTGAGTGATTAGTCCATGTAAATAGTTAAATCTAGTTTAATATCTGTCCAGTCTTAATTGCGCTCAAGATATCTGCATTACAAATAACAGATGAGTATAAACGAAAATATACTTAATATTTAATTTTCCCATTCAGGCACCTGTTCCCGATATATACAGAGGCAAATACGTATATCCCAACGACTCAGAAAATGAAGAAGAGTTAGGGAAACTTTACGCTGACGAGGTCGGCAAGATCTGCAAGGAAAGTAAACGCAAAAATGGCGGTGTTTGCGCGTTTATCGCGGAAAGTCTTCAAAGCTGTGGAGGTCAAATTATTCCACCTGATGGCTACCTCAAACGAGTATTCCAGTGAGTACCTATTTAAGATCCAATATTAGTCTGTCTTTATAAATTATAAAGTTACTAGCTTCCGCCAGCGGCTTCGCCCGCGTGGTGTGTTGATAAAAAGCCTATGTGTTAATCCAGGGTATCACCTATCTACATACCAAATTTCAATCAAATCGGTCCAGCCGTTTTTGCGGGATTGAATAACAAACATACATCCATACATTCTCACAAACTTTCACATTTATAATATAAGTAGGATATACATTCTGTCCCGAGCCTTTTCCGAACTATGTTGGAGTCGGCTTCCAGTCTAACCGGATTCAGCTGAGTACCAGTGCTTCACAAGAAGCGACTGCGTATCTGACCTCCTCAACTCAGTTACCCGGGCTACCCAATATACATTATGGAATGCAAATAAATAATATGAATATGAATACATTCTGCTAATGAATGTCAAATAAGATGTCGATATATAATAATTGTCTCAATTGGCCTTGTATCTACTTGCTCTATTTATGCTAGTAGGTAGTAGGAGAACATTTAAACAATATTGCCTTTGATTTCATGGCGATTGGATATTAAAGAAGATTCTGTTATTTGCCGAATCGAATTTTATTTTTTTGGTAAATCGTATCTAATTCTGAATCATACACTTCCCTAACTTAAAAAATGCACTCAGCTGTAAAATATCTACGGCTAACAACTTCCTAAAGTTATAACTTAAAGACGATACGATAAATTTTGAATCAGATTTTCAAAATGCCTCATATAATTTCAGACACGTTCGCGAAGCTGACGGTGTGTGCATAGCTGATGAAGTCCAAGTCGGATTCGGCCGTGTCGGCACACACATGTGGGCGTTTGAGACGCAAGACGTTGTGCCCGACATCGTTACCATGGGCAAACCGATGGGCAATGGTCACCCTGTTGCAGCTGTTATCACTACGCCCGAAATCGCAAAAAGTTTCGCCGATACTGGAGTGGAATATTTCAACACGGTAATTATAGAAATGGTTCCGACAACAACCTATATTCGTACAAGATGAGTCAAGCTTGTTATCTATGTAGCAACGGAAAAATAACTAATTAACAGCGATTTAATAATATAAGTCTTTCAAACAGTACCATATCACTGTTAATGGAGTGATATAACCCACGTTTTTAATATTGACCTGCTAATTGTTTGGCAAAACGTGCTGATATGATACCTATGGATACAGACATAAATATTTATCTACGTTATCAGCTCGTTATGAATATCGTTGACGTGCGTGACCTATCACTGCTTTGTTGTATTAAATATAAAGATAAAAATAAATAGGTTTTATCTGTTACATTATCTTCTGTACCTATATCAGCAGGTAGCCAAAATCATAATAAAAAAGTAGGTAAAATGTATTCAGATATAGTAACTGAATCTTTTCTTCTACCGTTACTTATTGCCAAGTAATATTTTTAATTCATTCTTGTGTATTTTTTACAGTATGGTGGAAACCCTGTCTCCTGCGCCATCGCAAACGCAGTCCTGGATGTGATCGAAGAAGAACGTCTTATGGAGCGTGCCAACCGCGTCGGCAACCACTTACTGAACCGATGTCAACAACTGAAGCATAAGCACAGTTTAATTGGTGACGTTCGTGGTAGAGGCTTGTTCGTGGGAGTGGAGCTAGTAACGGATAGAGAAACCAGGACTCCAGCGACAGCGGAAGCTAAGCATGTTGTTAATAGGTAGGGGCCTTTATTTTATTTATTTTCAAGCACTAGCTGTTGAATGAAATTCTTACCACACCCGAATCAGGACGTTATTCTACATCTATGGCAAATTTCTAATCAATCGGTTTAGTTGAGAATGCGTACCTAACCGACAAACTAAATCGCATAATTATGTTATTGATACTATTTTAATATCATATTTATAGAATGAGGGAGGAGAAGATTCTCATAAGTCGGGACGGTCCCGACAGCAACGTGTTGAAATTCAAACCGCCTATGGTGTTCTCAACTCAAGACGCTGATCGCCTTGTCGATACGTTAGACAGAGTTCTTGAAGAGCTAGACGGGTCAAGAACATCAGTTACCAACATCAAGTTACAGGTAATTTTAAACCTTCAAGTTTTTAGATTTTTTAAGTTCCCCACTGTTAGTACTGTCAGCTATTATGTTCTGATGTGTTAAAAGTTGGTTGAATATTTTTAATAATAAGTAGGTACATATTTTTTTTTGGCTAATTACTCATTCCGATATTATTTACAGGTCCTAGTAACGCCGATTGATGAAACGAAAAACGAGGCAGCGTTAAGTACCACCGTTAAGCAGAGCATCAAAAGTTCGTGACCAGAATATTAATGTAAAATAGTATTAATCGAATATTAAGGTTGTAAATATAGAAATATGTACTTAGGATAATTTAAACATAAGTACCTACTTTAAAAAAGAATCAATGCAATAATATTTTTAAGAATAATATAATTATGTAAATTTATACTTTCAAAAATGTTTTTTATTATTTTGACTCACGTCCAAACAAAATGAATAACTTCAGATGTAGCAGAACAACAAACAAACTTTAAATACGACAATTAACATTGGCAACTTAAACAAAACCTAGTAAAATTGTTAAGACATGAAAAAATAAGAAAAAAGTTACAAAAACAAACCTTCTAAGTACCTACCTACACCTACTGGGCAAGCATTTATAAACACTGTTTGTAGCAGTCTCTTGACCATTCATTAGTAAACTAATATAAATTTAACAGTTAATAAAAAAAAAAAACTTACAAAATATTTTGTGGATCAAAGTGAAATAGGAACATATTGATCTAATCTCCATTTCCGAATAATGCAGTACAATTATCCAATGTCACAAGTTGAGCTGATTTAAAACAAGCATTGCTGACTTTTTTGAGTTCTTGCATAATCTTAGATTTATACAAGGTAGGAGCATGAGGACACTTTTTATAATTGGCAGTGTGGTCAGCACCACAGTTTGCACATTTCAGCGGATCCTGCTTTGAAACCCTGTCACACTTCTTGGACAAATGATCTCCGGCACATTTAACACACTTCAATGCCCCATGGCAGTACCGCTGAGAGTGGCCCCACTTCTGGCAGCGATAACATTGTCTAGGTTTAATTTCTGGTGGCTCCAGCTTAACATTGTGTCCCAACAGTTGTGTAACTCTCAAAATTTTCTTTCCTTCCTCATCATAAGGCACTACAGCCAGTACAAGCATAGTATTATCCTTTCTTTCTTCTTTAGTGTACATTTTGTGCACTCTAATTATAGGAATAGAAGCAGATTTTAAAACATCTTTGATTTTGGTCAGTTCAGTCTCCTTTGGTATTCCTCTGATGACGACTTTCATTTTTCTCTTTGAAGGATTACCAAATGTGTGGAACGGCAAATTCTTTTTTTCAAAATATTTTATCATGTGCTTGTGGTCATTCAAACTTTCACAAGTAATTTTAGCAAAGTTTTTATTGAGGAGCGGTTGAAAAAACCTTATTCCCATGTTCAATATTTTTCTGACATGTTGTTGAAACTGGGCTGGTTTATGCAGAAATATTGGAGGTACTCTATGTTTTAGTTTAGGCCACTTTACGAGAAGTTCAGGATTAATTTCACTTTCTAAAACAATGTTACCTTTTGGATCAGTCGGAGTAGGCTCTGGCTCATCAGATACCCGGCATTGTTTTAATTCATTCGCAAGTTTCTTGATCGTGGTTCCATTTCCATGCCTTTGTTTTTGATTTCTCGTCATTTTTAGAACCTGAAAAAAGGAAGTGAAAATTTGATGTCTCTCTGGAGTCTTGGCAAATTATTGTGCGGTTACAAGTTGCGTGATTTAAGCATAAGTAAACAACTACAATAACTAATCAACAAAGACTAGTTTTTACGTACTTTGTTAAAAGTTCTAGTTTTAACAGCGAACAATTTTCTAAGGTACTTACTCGTCTCTCTCGATAATGCAGCATGCAACAATCAAAAGGTTTATAAACTGGCTAGGCAACGACTTATATGGGGGTAGAATAAAAACAATATTTAATTTTAGTCAACCAACAACCCGCCAAATCTAGTTTCAATTTTTTTAACAGATTCGTTTCGTTTTTGCTCCGCGGCGCAGGCAAAGGCGATGCTCGTCTGCCTGCCACAGTGACTGACGTTAGTAACTTATATTCTATGCGTGTCGACTGAACAGATGTTTTGACAATATTATAAGATAATGAAATCAGGACTCAAGTAATCATAAAACAAGGATATAAATAATTAAATAGGTAGGTACTTATTTTTTTGCGTAGCTGCAAACTTGTAGCTGTGATCGAAAATTATATTGCACTTGTTTGTTATTTTATTATACTTGAAGTCGAAAAATGTATCATTGAATGTTTTGGTCAAATAACATGAATTCGCACATAGCTCAGTTTTGGTGGGGCCTTAAGTTCACCATTATATAAAATATCAAAAGTCCCCATCAATCCAGAGCGAAATTCTGAAAATATTTGACGTCAAAGATCAAGGTTTTGAGATTTGTTTTTTTTTTCAAAACATGTGAAAAATTAAAAATTTTCAAAAAATGTGTGTTCAAACTTCAAGTGCAGATCATTAAATTATGTACAGAGGGGGCAATTCATTTTATTTTTAGCACAATCCATACTAATATGATAAAGAGGTATCATTTCTTTGTTCGTTTGTTTGTTTGTACCCTAGCTAGAGGCTCTGAAACTAAAGAACCGATTTGAATAATTCTTCCACTATGGGGTGCTTCCGAATAATACATATAGCCTATATCTTAAATGGGTACGGGCAGTAGAGTAAGTCGTGCCCATGGAACGCGGATGAAACCGCAGGAAAACAGCTAGAAATATACAATACCTATACTCCCTTATGTACTTCCTTATGTAGGTAATTAATACCCCAATTACTATACTCCCTTACCTATGTCATTCCATAGTCCTTTATAGGTTCCATTATTTTCCACCTTATAAACTCCCTTATTGACCCACACGCTCATGTACTAGGTATAGTTACCTGAATAACTCTGAATAATCTGTACAGTGCCAATTTATTTATTCATAAACCTACACACTTTATGAGACAAGAAGAACAATAAAACGATCAAGAACAATGGAAAGAACTGCTTATTCCTGGAGAAGTGCCTTCTAGCAGGCCCGTTATGGAAGAGTTATATGTATAGAACCTACTTATAGTTATCGGCACGAATCTTGAGCTCTGACCTACAGATGTAGGTCAGATGCGCACAAGTGATTTATTAGCAAAGAACCAATCCCGAGTGACGGCTATGACGCGATGTACTGCGGGCCAATCACCGCTTTAGCCCGCCCCCGCGTCTCACTTCATACCACAAAAGGGATCCAATAAATTACTACTGCGCAGGTGAAGGTCAGAGCTTAAGATTCGTGCCGATAACTATACTTAGGTACGTTTGCGAAAGTTACCTACCTAGGTACCTATTTATCTAAACTATTTTTTATATACCTAGCCAGCCACGTCACCTTAAGACATTCATTATCGCATAGAGATATTCCCTACGTAAGAACTTTTGCCATCTCCAAATCTACGATTCTGCAGACAATTCTCAAGCATATTTATTTTATACGCGAACAAAAACATAAATCACAAAATCTTCCGCTCCAAATATTGTCAATGCGTGTAGTCTTCCGACAAAGAAATCAGACCTTTCCAACTGTCTTTATCATTGAGCCATCTATTGAGCAAACCGACTTTACTGGCTGAATAAAAAAATATACAATAACTTTCGACGCTGAATGTACTTTCGTTGGCACGTTTTTTGTGCTTACGATGCAGTAATAAGTAATATTATTTTCGATATTTAAACGACTACCAAAAAAGATGTTCTCGACTCGGCCATAGTTTAGTTATGTGTAGATAAATAGTAGATAACTAGTAAGGTACTCGTAGACTTACCCATCCTAGTGATTGATAATGAGGATTCTTCCATGATTGTAATTTTTAAAGAGCCACTACGTGCTCATACTTACCTATAGCTTTTTGGATTGTTTGTTCCAGCCTTCAGTCTACATATTTGTGTTGCAAGTTGCAACGTACCTATGTTAATTAATTTGGCGGTAAGCTGACACTTTTAAAGTTAGCACCATACTTTCCCAACACAAAATTTTAATTTTCAACTCACTTATTAATCGTTTTGGTCGCAGACGCTACATTTTATTCGGAACTAGGTACTTCCTGTGTAGGTCCCAATTCTCAAAAAATTTCGCTGGGTCTGTCGAACCTTTTTTTATTGAATTACCAGAATAAAAATAAATAGTCTTATCAGTGTCGATATTATACAAAGAACCCATAGCCGTATTCTTTATGTTTGGTCCAATATTTTTTATGTTACGAGCAAGACGCAGCCGGCCCAAGCACGTGCGCAAACTTGCCACCGACCGTTACATCAATCTTGTCTACCTTGGTATGTTTTGTGCAAGCTTTTCTTGCACGGATCCTTTAAAATTCTGTTCTTAGTCCCCTCGCTTTTGAATAAAAAAGTGTTTGTACTCCTTGCAGCGGTTACGACGTTATGTCACCGGGTGTTCCGGCACCTTCCGTAGACAATGAAGGCATTCAACGTCTGGACAATGCGAGAGGATCCCGTGCTGCAGCGATTAGCCGGATTTATTTAACGGTTCTGATCTTAGGGATGACCTCGCAGATATCGAGGCGTACCAAAGGACTTTCCGTATATTTTAACGTGCGAAGGGTTGGGGTGATCACAATGTCTTTTGCGTTTGTGTAGCGGTTACCTATCTTTTTTCTTAACCGTCGCCGTTACTACAAGATAAATGTTAATCGAGTTTTCGTTCCATGGTATTCAAACTGTACAAGGTTAAATAAAACGGTTACCCTAGCCAGACATACCATACCTACCTATATGTACTTATGTAGGTACAGATAACTTATTTATTGGAACAGATAATAATCAGACATCGTGTGAGTTCGTTAACGTAGAGAAACATTTCTAATAAAGGAGTTTTGCAAAATAACTCTAATTATTAATTCCGTGAGTTCCACATTGCGCTAATTGTTTAATTGAACAAAGTCTTGATCTCAAGTCGCGAACTTTCATCCCACAGTCGCGTGAGTTTCAAAATATTCACATATTATAAAGTGATAGGGGAGCAATTATGTTGGGAAACGATTAACGTAAGTGGTTTGGCACGCGCGACGCCCGCATGTGACATGCGATGGCACATGTCGGTTGGTGACGTCATCCTATATCGCGGCCCGACTACACTTCCTAAAATCAAAGCTGTGTACCACCACGTAGCAAGCTGTAACACGGTAGCGAGGCGCCTGAAACCTAACGTGATACGTGTCGATTCAATAACAGGCTCAGAGCTGAAGTAAAGGGTTAAGTCCACCTCTAGGAAGCAAAGCTAGAATATCTTGGAGACTGATTAGAAGTGCTTTTTTTCGGGAATGCACTTGATGCTCAAGAAAAAACTGACACTTTTTTAACGAAGTCAAATTTTTGGTATGTGCGTTGTCTAATTAAGTCAATTTAATATGTACTTAAGTATTAGTAGCTGTATATAAGATTAGAATACTTACTTAATTATGGTCAAGTGCTAGGCAAAAATTGTATTCCTGACTAGGAATGTGTTAGTGGAATATTATAATCCTTCGCAGAAGTGTCAACTCGGGATCGATAGTCTATGAATAAAAAAACGTGTGAATCCTTTGGCGATAGAACGATGATGTCGGCAATAACAATAGGTACTGTGGGTATGCGGGCGGCACGCGACTGCACTACACTGCATTGACATTTGATTAACACTTTTATTTTTTAATCCAATGACAATAAAGCTACAATTTAGGTAATTATTATTATTTTTGCAAGCATATTTCATAGAATCCACAATCCACTTTCTATGAAATATATCTAATCGTAGAACGTCTCGATTGTATCAATCGTGGGTGAATCCTTTTTTGTGTTGATACAAATCTGTCCCCGTTAACGGCTCTCGGTTTGCAAGTAATGACACTATCAGTATCTAATTCAAGTAACAGGGCATTCGTCACACTTTACCTCAAGGGATCGCTATGACGTGGGTATCAGGAGGACTGTCAATCATCCTGCAGACGTACTCTGGAAAGTAGTTGCAGCGAAGGACCGAATGACAGACACCTCGACCGATCCCAACTGACATATTGCTCTAAACGTCCGTCGCGATCCCCAACATTTATATTCCGGTCCCGAACTCTCGATCCCAGATAATGCTTTTACAATAACGATCTCGAGATGACGACGAATTCGATTTCAATACTGAACACCTACTACAGACATTTATTTACTATGGTAATATAAGATCGAAATTCTTATGTTAGAATTTAAAAATAGCTGTAAAATAGTTTAAAAAAATTGACCTCGGTGACTTTAAATACAATAGGTCATTAATTATGTATGTAGGTTTTGAACTTGATCTGTTTATCGATGGGAAATTAAAATTTAAAATGCCTAGTTAAGCAACAAAGAAAAAAAGTCGCTGGCGCTTTAAATACTACAGCATGGGAACAATAATTAAGTATGCATAAAACAGAATTGTCCTTCTTTGATTAAAAAAAAAACGAAACATTAGAATACCACTACCTACCTACAGGTGATTTATCAGTAGAGCACGTTGTAAGCGGAGAATAAGAATAGTTTTTGCTTAAAATGCAGCGCCGAAATCGTGCAATTTTATTCGAATCGTTGCCAGCTGGTTGAATAAAAAGCAAATTTTAGATACACCTTGCACCTTCGCTGTGCTTTCCCACGATATCAGTACGAACTCCTTCGTTAGGGGACCGGGACCGACCATCTGTAAAGTAGATTCAAAAGTACGAGAGAAACTAATGAAAACATTTAGCTGCACTTTGGCTTTGTCGCTGCAGATTTATGTTTTAATTGTGCCATGAGAAATGAAACTGAAATTGGTATAAATTTTATTATTATAATTCCAAGTGCTTTCAGCAAGAAAATTGAATTTGTATTTCCGTATTAATGGTAGGTAGGTATGTTATGGACATTGTCAAACTATGAAGTTATAAAACGTATGAAGTTGTAAAAATCATTGATACACAGCTCGACTGGTGCTTTGATAGGATTGTTAATCACCAAAAAAACAGAGAAAGACTCTTAAAATTTTTTGTTAAGACATATCGGTCTTATAAAACATTTCGAAGTTATTCTCCACGATAATGGATAAGGTGTCCCAAAATTTCGTATCAAATAGTTTAACGGCGAACGACCTCTATATAATACGGGGCTATGGGGAGATTTCTGAGGAATAGTACGTCTCAATATGCAATAAAATCGGGAAACGTATGCGACCTCAGATCCGAGAGGAGTTTTCGAGAGCACACCTGAACTAGATTACTGTATCCGCGCTATAAAAAACCTACGTTCAATCGAGCGCCCAGAATAAGGGCGAATTTGAAAAGGACTCTGGGGTTATTCCGCAGTGCTATATCAAACAGGGGGACTACAACGTAGAACGAGTTTTTTTATCCACATAAACAGTTTTACATGGGAGTACGGTGATAAAAGAAACCCGTTTATTGGATCTCGCATTGACGGTAAAATGAGTTCCTTGTAAAGTCTTGAGCAGTCCATCAAATCATGTCAATCAATTGTTACTTTTGTTGTGAAAATCTTGGCTTTGGTAATGTTATGGATTTTGGCTTCGTACAGCTGCCACACCTGCAAAAACTGTGTGCCATTGTTATCTTTCATCTTTGTATTGTCACAATGTAACTCTATTTAAAAACGTTTTATTTAGACCTCCTATTGATGTTTTTGATTATATTGGAAAGCTTATTCTACTTACTTTGTCACAGAAATTGTGATATGTGTAATAAAATTGCCAGTAGCTCATAGAAAATACTTTTTTATGAAGCAACAATACCGTCTACTTACTTTTGTTTTTAAAATTAGGATTCAAAGGATCTTGGTGAATAACTGCTTTCTTCAAATTCTACATGCTCTCGAGCTTTACGAAATTTACTTTTCGGTTAGTTTACCTACGCACAAGAGTATTAGCCAATTATTTTGTTTCCGTAACACTTTCTTGGGTTTGGAACAAAAACTACTAGTAAAATAGAACACTGCTAGCCCAGCGTATTCACCGTGTCATAATAATGTTATACGCGTATTTAGTCGTTTGCATGTGACGGTATCGCGTAATAAAGTTGGCCCGGCCGCGTTCTGGGTGCTTAATATTAAAAGCTTAAAGCTCACCTCACATCCTTGCTTACCTATACTCTACATAGGTATGTCCTTTGCAATCTTTCCGTTGTTGCCACGACCTGAATCCGCTTTTGTCCCACATGAAAAGAACGGGGGCCAGAAAACGAGTGTGTGCGTAAATAATTGAGGAGAGGCGCTCCGCCTTGTGAGGAGATGTATTAAACAAAACTCATTGGGAAGTGCGCCACGCTGCTTGCACGGGTTCGCTTCAGCACCTAAAGTTACGTATTCAATCAAGGCAACTTCGCTTTGTTAAGCATATTGCCAGAGAAATCTCGCTGAACGAAGTACCTATAGGTGCTCATGGATTTCTGTTGTATAATGCCTGAAAAAAAAACTCTTGGAATATAAATAAAACAGCACCTCTAAAAAAGATTCACATTAATCAATTTAGAGTTTTATTATTCCCGCCATACACCGGGATCTGTTTTCGGAAGGGATTTGGCAGTGAAGCGGGTTATGATAATCGGCTGCCACCATTCCCGAACTTCCCGTGTCCCCGTCTTAGATAAATCCTACCAATCTCCTACATAAAACTTTGTAAGATATACGATCGTGAAATATTATATAATACCATGATCTTGAACACGTTGGGCAATTTGAAAAATGAAAAGGTAACAAAGTATGGAATGTCACACTTTTCTTGTATTTATTACCTGTGTAAGTAGGGTAAGTAGTGTAGGAACATAAAAATAGCTGTCCTAGTTATAAACGTTTTTTTTTCAGGATCTTAATATTACTTTCATGAGAATTAGGCAGGTATATGATTTTTTGTGAATTGGTGGTGTTACAATATTCTTATATTTTGTTAAAACTAAGTAAGCTGTACCTACTATACGTAATAAACATTTAAGATAAACTTTAAAATATTTTTCTCAAATGTAAAACTATTCTATTCGAGCGACAAAACGTTTATAATTTGCGAGCGCACAATAAAATATGAGAATGTGTTAGACGACGCATTTTATTTATTATGCACGCTACGCCATACAATTTGTACAATATAAATCTACTTTAATATTTAAGTCAGAGATACATAGGAATATAACTTTTGAATTTTACTTAACTAAAGGAAATTGTTTTCTTTTTGTCACCTACGAACTTTCCTACGGAAATTCTTTAGTTAGTAGGTATCCTCAAATGAAGAATAAGCGACATAGTTCGTCTACCTTTGCTGTATCTGTTAAATACATATGACCAGCATACTGAAATATCAACATCGATTTTTCCGGCTCGATTGTTTCTGTCAACGTTGTTACTAATTACGCCAAACTTACGTAAAGGTGCTTCCTCATCGGGTTTATTTGAATTGTATCAATAAGGACAGGATGCGCACTGAATAAGTTCTGTATGTAATGCTCGGTCTACCTCCCTCACTGATTTAATTCTGGAAATTATGAATAAGGCGATCGCTCCCGATAAGGGGACAAACGCCTTATTCTTTTTAGGATCGAAGATGACAATGTCCTATAAGTACTTATCCTGTAAAATACAGTGCAATGTACATTATTGTATTGGTAACATTCTACGTTTATGAGTAACACAATTAATAGCTTTCCTAATAATCCTATTAATTGCAGTGACATTAACCTAAGGCACAATTGTTAATTACCCGTTAATGTATTCTAAGACGCTATTACGATTAATAATAACGAACAAGTTTCGGAAGTAATTTTAACTACCAAAGTCTTTAATATTAATGACTGCTAAGAGTGGATTAAAGCTGACTATTACTATAGTTCGGCCATTCAGAGAATGCGTTCCTGACACGTCGCGATTGAACTGACGACGTAACTTTGCAATGGCGTTGCAGTTACGATAAAAATATTTTTGCTGGTTGTTTACCGTTTTAACAATTGAGGAGCATTAAAACAACATTATTATATCAATAATCAATGAATGTAGTTACGTCGTCAGTTCAATCGCGACGTGTCAGGAACGCATTCTCTGAATGGCCGAACTATACTGTGTACTTAATTATGTAACAATATTAATTTTAGGTAAGTACTTCAAACACGAATGATTATTAAAAAAATGCACTACAATACTAATATTACTCCGGGGAACAATCAACCCGCGTGGTTAAGCTGCGTTTTCTGCGGTTAGCCAATGGATGGGTGATAATTAAACCGTCGGCCAGGTTATAACAGAAATATATGACAGTGGTTTTGGGTAGCCTGGTGCAGAAAGCCTGACCCGTATTATAAAATACATAGACAGATATATGTAGGTTAGATATAGTTCCTGGGATCCAAATCCGTATTTACGAGAACTCCCAATTTGAAAATCTGCTCGAATCGGATATTGGCTGCAATATTATAAGTGAAAACGAGCTTGCTAAAATATACACACTGGCAAACATGCCCAAAATAAAAATATAGAACACGACACGACAATAAAATACTTTGCAACATCCACACGATGTGAATTACCTCTCAAATAGATACGGAACTTTGCCGAGTTCAGTATACAGTATTAGCAAAACAAAATCACGTACACAAAAGATGGTAAACAAGAGAAATAATAAATGCACGAAGGTATTACAAATTGAGCCCGAGTTGGATCTCATTGTCTTTGTAGCACACGTGCATTTCCCCCGGGTGGGACGTCTGAATCGCCCGAGTCTTGATGTAACCAGACCTTACATGCGCATGCATTTATAGCTCAAACGTATGCAACCGTTGGACAAAGGCCACTCCTTTTGTTATTTCTTCAATAAATTGGTAGGTATGTTCCGCTGCCTTGTTCGTAAGGACAAGAGGGTAGAGTTGTAGAATACTTGTGTGAGCAGAGTTGATTGGCTTCATACTAACTTGAAAATGGAGACCCCCATTTTACTGAACAAATCGAATTGGACTCCATAGTGAAGTCCATCAAGATCACGAATCGGAAAACCAAATCCTCAACATGTTAGAAAGGTATAATTTCCAACACGCTATTTAATTTAAAATTAAATGTCCACGTAAAATTAGTCTTCTTACACTTTTAAAAACTCCTTTAACATAAAAAAACGTTTCTAAAGTTACTTAAACGACTCCCAAGGTGGACATAGCAGAAAATTAAGTATTACCAAGTCCTTTCCCTCTTTCTATATTAAGCTTCTGTATATTTATTAACTGTCCAAAAGGTGAAAGTATTGTATAATGTATAACGGTCCTATGTAGGAGACATCCGAGCGGAATACTAGGAAAATAATTCCCTGTGGAAACATTGCAAATAGACGGCGCAGCATAAACCGAGTGCATAGCCACAGTTCGATTGGTTCGGGGAAGAGGGACATGCCCGCCCGCAGACAAATAAGGGAAAATTTATACTGCGTCACATTTTCACGATCACTTTTATGAAAAAGTTGTAATTTCTGGTGATATAGATTTTGCCTATGGCCTCAATACTCGTTGGTTACCTAGTAAATTGTGTGCTCTTCAAGAATATAAATTATTATGGTTGATAATGTGGAACTTCAAGTTTTTATATGAATTTTATAGGAAATCCACAAAAATGTTTTCTTTCACAGCCACGTACAATAATTATAACAACCGTACCCATTGCAATGATATTTCATAATGGAGCTTTTCAACCTGCGTCGTTTGATAAAAAGCTTAACACTCATTATTTAACATCGATGTCGGGTTGGTGAAAGAACATTAAAATTAAATGCTCAGATTCATAAGTGTTCGTTGTTTGTATAGTACGTAGCAGCGATGCAAGTATTGAATTATTAATTTTATCATTTTGGAACTTGTCTTCTTTGAGAGACAGAGACGAGTTTTAAGAAGTGACTTTCATCAAACATACTCACATGAGTCATCTCAATTAACCTTACATAAAATTAGTAAATGTAAGTGTCAAATAGAGAACCACCTCCATTTTCTAGTAATTTGCAAGTTCAGTAGGCACAGAACTGATAGGACACGTGGAGTGTCCATAACTCGCTTGTTGCGAACGCGGCTTAAATTAGATATCAGAAACATTCACCGAGGATTTTATACCGAAATTGTTCAAATCTGACGCATAATCGTAGCACAGAATTTGTGCTACAATCGGAATATCCGATATTTTGGCATGTAACACGCGTTACAGTAGTGCAGTAGTGTTTGTATTTGTGCAAGCGTGAGAAAGCGGACGGTATTGTGGGTGGATAACATGCACCTGGTCGCTTCCGCAAGGATATCGATTTGTATCCCATCCGCCTTTAATAGAAATGAAGTTAAACGGAACTTGCACGTCGAGATACATGTTCAACCAGCGAAAGGATGTATCCTTTGCTTTAAACACAGTATTGCGAAATAGAGACCATTACTGTGGGCAACAATTACCTCTAATAAATTATCGCCCGCGCTGAAGATAGGATCATTCTTTTAAGCCAGTCAAGACGATTAACTTACAAACTTCAAGCACCTTAAGTCGTGGTGAAATAAAATAAAAGATCTTTAAAGTGTCTATCCCAAACACTTTCTATGATATCTTTTCAGTACAGTCTCATCCAGTTAGTGCGGACTTTTTCTAAGTCTAGCGTCCGAGTCTGATTAATTGATCCAGATTAAAGTCTTACACTGACACCCAAATTAATTACATCACGGTCTAAATGAAAACCTTGATACAAATACTGAATCTCTTTTCTTC
Source organism: Helicoverpa zea (assembly GCF_022581195.2). NCBI lineage: Eukaryota > Metazoa > Arthropoda > Insecta > Lepidoptera > Noctuidae > Helicoverpa > Helicoverpa zea. Next base: position 6,087,014 of record NC_061458.1, on the reverse strand, counting down.
ACTATTTTTCTTTAAGAGAAAAGTTCTATGCCTAAAAGTTGAACAAGTAAGCGTACCGCTGTTATTTCTGTGCAAAAAGCCAAGTATTTTTAAGTTGGTCTGGACAACTTAAAGTCAAAGAATCATTGCATTACCCACCCTCTTTTACCTTAATAAAATAAAGGCCTCATTATATTAAGCAAAGCACGTTCTCCGGTATCGCTGAAAAGATCTTTTGTTCGGCAGCAAAACACTTGGGGCGAGTCAATCGTGGAGCGAGGCCCGTTAAGCTTTGTGCCAGCCTGCAAATTAATGACTAACAAGTACTGAGTCGCGTACGCAGTCTAAAGTTTCTCCTCTCTTGTTTACACCCTATTAGATTTTTGTAGGCTTTCACTTGCTCTTAATTATTATGTACAGACTGGCTCCGAATTCGAGTAATTGAGCTTTGAGTTCGATGTTGGTAAACTGTGGTAAAATCGCTATACTGTTTTCAACCAAAACTACTTGACGAACTTTGTAGCAAAATGTTTAATACCATGTTAACCGTAGAAGGTACACCTACTGTAATCTGTGATAAAATTCACAATACGATGTAAGTAGTTTCAAAATGCAGCAGAATTGTTGCAGAGTTGCAGTTGGCGAAATGCTATTTTTGGATACTTCTCAAGGAAGTTTGTATTTTAACTAAACTTGTAAAGTGTGTTACAAATTATTTTTTGGATTACAATTATTTTTGCTAAGTAGAAAGTTTACAAAGTTTAACTGCAATAACGGACATTTACTTGCCGCAAAATACAGTTTTTTATCTTGTTTAAAGGTTTGATAATACGGTAAAAGCTACGAGGATTATGTATCACGATTTGAGCAATATTGCTAAAGCAGCGTTGCACATCACTTGTAGGTATTACCTAAACATGTTATGCGAGACCTGAACTTTGTCGATTAGCTCTGAATATTGCAAGTGCGCTGCCTGCATCAACAGGATGGCATTATATGTATGGTAATTACTGTTACCTTAATTAGTCTATGTTAAGTATACTTATAGTCAACGGCAAATTCTGTATTACGATCCGATAATTCTAGAACTATTTGCATAACAATACTCTGTACCGTGTGAAAGTAGAAGCCAACCCTCTTATAAAATCGTGTGATTATCGTCTACAATAATTCAATTTCAGTTACGATTACACAAGTTCCCACCGAGCAGGGTTTCTCCCCTAAAGTACAGGTAACAGATAGAAGGTAAGACGTTCGAGGGGACGAAATCAAAGCGTACAAAGAACAGGGAACCATTGTGTGCGCTTACGCAAGGAGTCCACGTGCGCGCGCGCTCCCACGGTCAAATGGGGAGGGATTTCGGGAATCAAATAAAAGGGACAGAATCCTGGTCGTAGCATCAAACTCAAACAGTAAGCGCTACAGTGCACAGCTCCGGGGGACCGCACCACTGCGCCCCCGGTGGTGCCAGATTTCTTTACTAACTTCAGTTTGAATTAAGAGTTCAAAAATAACTTGTGCTAATTTACTATTAAGTAAACTATAAAATTGTGAACAATGAGAAAATCTTCACGACTGAAGCCGAGACTTGTCCTACGGATATTTAAAGTAAGTTACTTCTCTTTAACTTTTAAAAATTAAGTTCGGTGACGTGTATTTTAATTGCAGGTTTTAAAATAACAGTTTTAAACAGAATTCAGTTCAGAGTTTTAAACAGAAATTATGAAGTGGCTTTACTAACGTTTTTTTTATTTTATTGTTACAGATAATGAGAACACAGAGTAATGTGTAAACAGAATGAGGAAGGAAAAGTTTCAAATTATCAACATTACCAAATTCCAATATTAACAAAGCTGGATAATTATGGGAACTTAATAGCCTGACAGGTTACCAGTGAACAGTACCAATGATCACTATGGCAACTCAACAGCCTGACAGCTTACCACCCAGCAGTATCAACGATGGAAATCAAAGCAAACAAACCAAAGGAGACCACTTGAGGTGAATGCAAACCATCATTTCTAGACTCCCCAAAGATAGGATAGGCGTACTTAGAACTTAAGATTTTCGTGTGACTTAGGGAATTAAGTTAATACCTCTATGGTAAAACCTTAATTAATGTACATAAAATTTCATTTAGTTTAACCTCCAATGAAGCCTTATTCACTATGTTAGTTAAAAATAGGTTTTAGATAAGTACTTGGATCAAATTTTAAGAGCATCGTAGTTCATAATTTGAACTAAAAGTGCCTTAATGATCGGTGTTGTTGTCAAAACTTAGTTACGTTTCATGTTTTGTTTGCACCAGTTCCAATTGTTCATGTTTTGGACATGTTTTTGCTATTGTTACATCTGTTGTATTTTACTAAAGTAGTTGTTTTCTGTTAATTTTGGCTCCAGATTAAAATTCAGTATTTGCGATGTACAGTACATGCAGCTGTTATTTTCAGTTATAATTGCAACATGTGTGTACATACTTGGTAATTAACATTAAACTACTGTATTTTATCTAGGCTAACTCAGATAATTAGGTCTTACAAAAGTTCTAAAGTTACCTTTCGTTAACCAATCATAACACAATGGTATCGCACACCAAGAACTTGTGTTCAATGTTTTTGTTAAAATTGTTGAATTTTTGTTTTAATTTACGGAAACCAGCTGGACTGGGAGCGTAATCATTTGTTAACGTACCTTATTTCAGTATGTCAAGTTAAGTTTATGTTTCAAAATCTGTTGATTTTTTGTTTTTCAATAGAAAGTCCAAACCACTTTCGTTAACACCAAAAGTTAATCAATCATTATGTTTTTTTTTGTTTTGTTGAAACGTACTCACAAACCGTTACATGTTTTGTTGCTGTTCAAGTTTGCTCCGAGTTGGCCGTTAATTTGTTGTTTTTTTTTTGTTAACACCTCCGGAACTTCTCGTTTTGAATTTGTTGATTTAAAGTTACCTTTAGTTTTTGTTGATCAGTATCATTTTCAGTTTTGATAAAGTCGCATTAACACCTAATTTTTCATTCGTTCACCAAAACCGTTCAAGTTTTTTGTTATTTGATACTAGATGCTTCTTAACCGTTGATTTGACTGTTATTTTGGTTTAAGTTTATCTTTGTGCTGTATTATTATCTTGTTCATTTCAGTTTCAAATCCTTTGAAATCACAATTGTCCAAACGCGCTCTTAGATATTTCTGATTAAATAAAACAAAACAAAATTTTGAACTCAAGCGATTAGAGTATTTTGTTTTGTTTTAATAAAATACTAAAATAGAAATCCACAATTCGGTAACTCACGAAATAGACCAATTAGTATTCTTTCAATAAGAGCCTGGAGTATTTTCAGCGTTTATTTCATCTACCACCGAAGTTGTTACAGCATTGTTAAGTTTTTGTTTAATCGTTTGACTAAGTAGTTGATTTCACTGTTTTCAATTGTTTTGTTTTGATTTTCAAGCCTCGTAGATTCATAAAACAGAACCAAAAGTACTGTTTGCAAATTCCTTGTAAGTTCCCTTCCCTTTTATCTTTCAACACGCCTTACTCGCACTCATAAGACGAAATCCTCCCTCATAAACTTTCCTTTTATGTTAACAATTCAATAACTTCCTTCATCACCTCATCTATTGTTTTTATTAAGTTTTGTTTATGCCTGAAGTTACTGCCTCGTTGATTTGACTGTTGAATTCAAGTTAAGTTTTTGTTTTGTTGCTAGCTGCCAACTCAAACACATGATTTCGTGTATTGTTTTAATTTTCTTGACATACTTGTGAAATACCAATTTGTACTTCTATGTAATTTAAAAGCTTAGTACGTTTGAACAAAAAATACTTTTCCCATTATTAAAAAAAATACAGATTCACATAGTACTGTTCACTTCAGTATCTAATACAGTGAATACTTTCTATACTCTCAGTATGGTTATCCTAATTCAGACACACTGTTATCCATTCTTGTAATATAGTTTGTTGAGTTTTTGTTTATGGCTAGGTTACGTTATCCACCCAAATTGTTGATTTGACTGTTAAATAAAATTTAAGTTTTTGTTTTGTTCTTAAATTTTCCTTCAACCCAAAATTCTGATATTAATTCATACGTTGTCCTTTTGAAATATTCAGCCTTTCTCATTTTTTAAATTCCTTAACGAAAATTTTAATTTCCTTTCCGACAGTTTTCTTCAGTTTCTTCATTTTGTTAAGTTTTGTTTTATATTTCTTGAAACAATCACGCCGTGCCTTAATAACCTTATGTGCCTGAAATTGTTTCATATGTGTTCTTTGCCTCCAAATAGGGTTTTGACCGTCGTCATAATCCTATTTAGATGCATTTTGACCATGCATTGTGGCTATTTATGAGCATCTACATTTTCTATTGAATGTCTAAGTATTATTACATTAATAATATTAATTAAGACTTCAATATCACGAATTGTAATATGTTTCAATAAATGCTATAATCATGGTCCATTTTCTATGTGTTAGTGTTACTAGCCTGATGACCGTTTTGTCCCCTCGATAACGTTTTGTTATGGTAAAAGCATCATTACCTGCACACACAATATTGTTAATTTGAGCGTCTAGTTACCCAGCAGCGATGTAAATTGCATTGTTAAGCTTATAATGAAATTTAAACCTATCAACCAATAGCTCCAAAAGTGATTGAGAATAAAGGACATAACTGGGGATAAAATTGTCATTACGCACCTATTGTTTTTACCATTTGGTATAATTTTGTTGAACAATTAATATTGTTAATGTTACATAGTTGTAAGCGTTGAATTGTTGTTAAGTTTGAATTGTGATATTATTGTTAATTTATTGATCATGGCTGTGTTTGTTAATTTTATGTTAAGTTTTCGTTTTAACGATTATTGTTCATTGTTCTTTGCCGACATTAAGGCCACCGAATAACACCAAACTTACTGTAGTGTAACATTGTAGTATATGTTTGTATTTAAGATCTTAGATGTTTGTATTAAGAGAATCTTAGTAACTGTATTATGAAACTGGTATGTTAAACCAAAGCTTTGTATAAAATTAACAAATAGGTTAGTTAGGGTAACTATTTATTAGAGATGTATGACAGTGCGTGTGTTTGTGTGAATTAAATACAAAAACAACTATGTTTTGGTTTTATTTATTTTACTTTCTGCGAATAAATAATTTTAAAACGGTTAAGGAAGCGATTGGAGCTGAGCCAACTGTTTAGCCATATACGACCAAATCTAGTTCGGGAAACAGGGTATGTGCAACGTGAATGTGGTTGCAAAACAATGTTTGTGTACGATTTAGATAGCAGATACACAGATCCAGCGTAATGAAGATAGTTTTCAGTAGGGAAAACAAGAAGTTCGCCTGATGCAATCTCACAGCTTGCTTCTTCGTAATTGCTTAACTTTAAACCAGAGCCAATTCGTGGTGACGCACAATTTGTTTTACTTCCCACATAACGCCTTTATAAGCACCAGTCGCTTATTTCGGTCTGCGGGCACCGCCGTGTTGCCTGAAACAATAATAATACCTAGTGTTAACATTCGATCCCACTTAAACATTATACTTAGGTCATATGTTTATTTTAAAAAAATAAGTGCCTCAATCAGGTCAGGTCAATTCTCGAGACCTAATTTTATCTCCACCCTGACGACCCAGAACCATTTGAAGCCATTCTAAATATAAGAAGAAATGCAAAGGGCCTTATCATACTAGCGGATTGCGAGCGTCTTCAAAGCAGAGCGGGCGCGTAGCGAATGCGACGCGAACACGCTGCGGCTGTTCAGCGAAGAAGTCGCGGACGTACGGCAAATTCGCAACGTTTTCGTCGCGTATTTGTAGCAAATTAACGACGTTCAATATACTCAGTAACAAAATGGATTCAAACAATAATCGAATGGAAGAGAGCGACTACTTTGTGTTTTTTTGCAAACGAAAAAAACACTGCTTTTCGCGACGAATTTGTTGCGCGTCCGCAATGAATTCGCTGCGCATGCGCAGCGTCTTCGTTGCGCGCCCGTAACGTATTCGTTGCGCGTCCGTTCCGCTTTGAAGACGCTCGCAATCCGCTAGTATGATAAGGCCCTAAGTATTTAATATTTGGGCGTCTTTCCTACCTATACATAAAACTTTCAATGGATATTATCTCGCAAAACTAGCTACCAATAAATGGATATAAAGCGCTTCCTTTTCCTAGTTGTTATTTGAGTTTTTCTTCCAACAGTAAATGCAGGAAACGCAAATATCCCACAACCCCTTCAAATAAATGTAGGTATCTAAGGTTTATTGGCTGATTATTATAATCCCTAAGTTTCATATCAGATTTACCTTAATAGCACACAAAATAGATCTAAAAATCATTTCTTAATTTTTTGAGATTTAATGCAGCTTTAGTTGTGCGTTTTAATTTTCATAATAATCTAAATACTTAATAGTCATAGCTGTATCTTCTTAAAAAAAACAGAGACATAGGTAGTTACTGTACTATTATCATATTTCTCATTCTTTTTAGTTATCTTTAGTGATGTAGCGTTCTCTATTGTAGGAGCGTCGCGATCCATCTTTATTAAAACAATACATCTTAGTAACAGATTTATATTCAAAGTTATTTTTATTCACTTCGTACTTATAAATCCTTTACGTATATACGAGCCTGAACTAGGACTAGTTTAATAATTCTATTCAAGCTCACATACCCGTTTCATATTTCTAACTTCAGCAGAACAAGTTACATTTGAACGCGATAGTTTAATCTCGGGCTGCACCGATTTTTCACACCTCGCACTCCGCTACGATATTTTACGTTTCGCTTATCTGTATTTTTATAAAATGTACCGTCTACTGATATATTATTTATGGCTGTAATATTGGCAGAAAATATTAAATTATCTTTTTTTATACGCTTCATACCCAGTCTAATTTTATGACGCAAATACTTACTCACGAAGAAACATTTATGTTCACAAAGTATTGGAATGAGTCAACTTAGAGGTACAAGTATTTCAACAACAAGAAACTTTAAATAAGTTTGCTGGAAGTCAAGGAAACATAGATAAAACTCTTTAGGTACTTATTTTGTTCTCACTTGCGTAACTTTATTGTGCAGACGTTTGAAACGGAAAATTCACAAATTCGAATTTGATAAAATGGAGTAGTGAACTAGTTAGTAGTTTGAGAAGGTATTTTATAGTTTTGTTGTGTATTGTACTTAGAAATTTATTTTTCAGTCATAAAATAAATAAGTTCTTCAAGAATTACTAACGTCAAGCTATAACTTTGCAGATAATGTATTATCTTTCTCTGGCAACTGTCTCTCGAACTGAGTTTTACATCCGACGTAGTGTAAAAGACAAGAAAGATAAAATATAAAAGGTATTTGCTTTTGCAAACAGAGACTCGCCTTCGATCCAAATATCTGCACGAGAAGCTGAAAATATAACGGAACTACAAGCGACAGAATTTTGCCGTCCGATGTTGAAAATAAGTTTGTATAGGTATGCGGAGAGCGGCCCGGACGCAACAGTGTTATCCAGGCGAAAAATTAATGACACTTACATTCCAGGTATTCTTGCTGGGAGGTTTTGTGTCAGCGAAGTACGATGTCAACTCGGTAAATTGTCTGGGGTCGTCCATCGTTAGTGCTGTTCTGATACCCGTCACGACACGCTTGCAATCTTCGCTTCTCTTCAACTGTTTCTCTGTCCTCTCCTGCGTTGACATCAATCTCCTCTGGTCCAACTGCACTTGCCTCACCTTCTTTCTTACTAAATTTATGTAATAATCTATTTGATGTTGGAAATGATCGACGGACCAATAAAATTTCAAGTCAGCAAGAATCATGAGCAAAAACGCAGCGTACAAACAGACTATAACGACCCCAAAGTAATATAAATTTGGATCATGGATTGAGAAGAATGGACAATCGCTGGAAAAAGTGACACATTCCCAAAAGTAGGATGGTGTTACATGGGTGGTAGGCGCTTCGTCCACACGACTCATGCTGACAATGCAATTAATCTCACATTAATTTTATTATATTTGTATTCATCCTAACCTAATTTATGCAGATGTGAAGGCTGTCAAAAGTCTGTCACATATTTGATCAGTACAGATCTACAGATGGTCTATGATAAAGATGAGAAAAGTTTCCAGAAAACAAAACTTTTTGAAATAAATCATTAAACCACTGAACACTTCTTATTTTTACCTCATATAGGTGCATAGTGCCTAAAAGTAGGAACGAAATAAGAGATGAATAAGGTACGAAATAATTAATAACGAATTACGGGATTCTTATAAAATTTGTCGATTTTCTATTTGGAATTCCTGATATTCGACGGTTGCTTTAATGTTATATTTACAAAAATCATTTTAGGAACAAAGATAGCTTCGAGTAGACGATTTTACAGCACAATGCTCTTAATGTAATATCCTTTTAGCCATTGATTTGTTTCATTAAGGAATGGAAAATCCTTTTCAAGTTAGAATATCAGAATTTCAATCCTTTTCACGTCTAAGTGTTTTCTAAAGAAAGAATACGATACCGCAATCATCCGAGCACGACGAAGTGGCATCGCTCACACTGACAATAGCGAATAAAAGTGCACAATGCTGCTAGAACGCTTCACTTGAGGCAATATCGAATTCCCGTGGACCGTTCGCCGAGACACCACCCGTCTCCTGAACCAACAAAACACTGCCATGACAAGAAGTCTGCCGGCCAATGCCTTAAATTTAAGCTGCCTTTTGAACAAAGCAACTTGAAACTATAGGCAATATTGCAGAGCCTTTTATTTTTAGAATTCATGCTAGAAGAGATATGTGGGTACTCAACGAATACATTATATAACAAATCAACTTATAACTTTATTTTTAAAATATTGAAACGAATAAAGAAGTATCTGGTAAAGTTTTGCTCAAAACTTCAGTATTCGCAAAGTCGTCTATATTCGATGTTTTCAATACAAGCTCTTTTTGAATGCTATTTCTACAACTTCTGCTGATATTTCATAGCCAAAGTTTTGTGTGCAAAAGATTAGATCTGAGCCAACGTCAATGTGATTTATTATATTTTATACAATGTGTTTTAAATCTCTGTAATATTATTCTTGGCAACAATACGATGGCAATAAATTTAATTGAAAGTCAAATATTTTTTTGATAATACATTTATTTTTCCAGAAAGCAAAAAATAGTTGATACAAAAATAGAATTTTCGAAATACGTACCTATTATTACGCCTACGTTATATTTGAGTCCAGAGGAGCTAATACTTACAATAAATACTTGAGGCTTATAGATAAATTAATAAACATTATAAAAATATGCCCGACAAGTGTTGAGATAATTTTTGCTAATGAAATCTTGATTTGTAACGCCTACGGTTATAAAATGGAAGAATTCCATTTTGACGTTTTGCTATAACTTTAGTGACAGGCGTCTACATTATTTTCGTAGATACCTAGGTCATAGTTTTTGTTGGTAGGACCTCAATTGGATACCATTATCCGAAGTGACAAATTAACAATGCAGGTAAGCACACGTTAAATACCACAGATTTGTTTCATAGCCGCACCTACTACAGAGCGCATTATAAAATCGCTTTTATAGTGACATTAATTGCCGTTGGGGAATTACGAGCTCCAAAGTTCAACAATAAGACTTTAACAGGCCCGTAAAACGAAGCACCCTGGCCGAAGTATGTACACTCTATGCTCTCACAATTTTGTTTGATGGCTAATTAGGTAAGTAGATCATAATTAATTTATTACAAGATTTTACACTTCGTCGTGCGATTTATCAGTCTTCAACTAAGTTTTATTTATGCTGCTGATGCTTTACGAATATTGTGATATACCTACTTAAGTAAATTAATGTTAATTTATTGAGTTGTTTAGGTCTATGGATTTTAAATGCAGTTGCCTAGGTTCTGTCCGAGTTTACGAGTTTTCTGGTAGTTTCATGGAAATTAGTACAAATAAAAAATACTTCTGCCTAGCTAGAATATCCCACATTGACATATACCTATGTATCGTTATCAATATCTAGAATACCTAGCTTGAGGATTATCATAATTTACACACACCTGTACTGATAGGACTTAGAATTTCTTAATCCTACTTATATTATAAATGTGAAAGTTTGTGATAATGTATGGATGTATGTTTGTTATTCAATCACGCAAAAGGCTGGACCGATTTGATTGAAATTTGGTATGTAGATAGGTGATTACCTGGATTAACACATAGGCTACTTTTTATCAACACACCACGCGGGCGAAGCCGCTGGCGGAAGCTAGTTATACATAAAACATCGTTAATCATGCATGGTTACTATCGTTTATAAATACCAAGCATTAGAAAGATAACAGAATCACTGTTAGAAAAAATAGATACCTAACCTAACTTTTGTCTATGAAAATTTAACACACATATAAGTATATCTGTTGTTATAAGTATTGCAAAACAAAAACAGAAACACCTGGTGAATAGAAACAGCATTCTGAATGAAGCCGACAAACAGTATACAAGCGAAACTAGGGGCCCGGTCATAAGTTGTGTCTCGATACCTCGGGACACACGGGAAGCCTCCGTAATGAGGTCGTTTGATGTGATTTGACGCGACAAATTGCTCAGCAATTCCTCGAGAAACACCTTCGACACTTAAACGACATACGCCGTTCGACGTCTCATTATAAACCCGGGTGGCTCCTTTAATTTGTATGTTGTGTTAAAGTAACTTCGTCTCACAGTTACATCGTTTATCAGAATTCAAACGTTCTCATAGTTCCTGCTAGTTAAAAGGTTGAAAACTGTTGATAGTATAAAAACAAAGTAAAAGTAAGTACAGAGGAGTAAAAGCAGAACCAGTGTTATTTCATATTTTTAGTCCTGGTTTCATAAAGATTGTTGTTGTTTTTAGTACAAAACAAGTAGTCAGTGGTTTCACACTGAAATATACGTAGATACGTGGGTAGTACGTGTAAGTACGTAGAGTAGTCTCATTGGTACCCTGAATTCTAAACCATACTTTCAATCTTGAGGTACCTCGTAGGTAAGTAGCCTCTCTGGTTAATCAAATTAGCACTAGCATATCTACTTCTATTTCTTTTGCGTCAGAAAGACAATAATAATTAATGTGGTTTCATATGATCCGTATATCATATCCAATCTGAATAAAGCAGTACAACAAATTTCAGTGAACATATCCATTGTCAGATTAGCGGCGACAGGCATTTTGTCTAATGGAACGGATCCCAATTATGTTTAGTGATCCAAGTTGTTATGATGTAGTGTAACGGCGTCAACTAAACTGAATGTGGCCTTATGGGAGCCCCTTATGTTAACGTAATGGGAAGCTTACTGTTTGTTTGCTTACAAACATAATATTATTGGACTATTATACGTACCTCATTAGTGCTGCTGCCTCACAAAATTGTTGTCGCATGTTACATATGGTTTATGCGCTAAGTTACTAGTGAGACGATTTGGAAAATATGGAGGAGAGATTTTCCATCAAGATTTTCTATTGAAGTAGATACTAAGTGGAAGGTACTTAGTTAAATATTTGAATGTTGATAAAAGTTTCTACAAAAAAGTTGCAGAAAGATCTCTATTTATAATTTAACAAATAACTTAGGTCCAAGTAGGTTACTTCAAAAAGTTTGTAAGTAAGGACTACTTATATAAGTTTCGTGAGAAATCCTTATTCTGAATGAGAGCAAAATGTGTTCAAAGGCAACGTTTATTACAATAAAGCATTAATTGCCAACTCGTAAACAATTTTCTTTGAGACATAATAACGTACGCTCCATATAAAAGACATTACTGAACATATTATGATCGCAATAAAGTAACGAATTGAGTTTTGCTACTACATTTCCATGATTAAAATAATTCCATAGATACCATCATAAAAGTTGTGTTAAATTATTTTATTAATTTTGGGTGAATTGAGGTCAATCCTTTGGGTGACTTTGTTCTATCAGTTCTAAAGTAAGTTGGGCACGTGCAGTCGAGAATATGTATGACCGTTGCTCTTTTCAGAAGAAAATGTATCTGTCTTTTCTTCAATAGTTAGGCAGTTAAAGTGTGAAGGGCTTATAATAATTGTGGTCAGTATAATAGATAATCAATTTTAGACAAGCAAGTGACAATCGGCCTTATCACTGCTACCATCCGACGACCATCCTGAACAATTTATAATAGTAGTAGGTAGCAAAAAATACGGACTTTGTGCCGGAGATTATTCTGTAGTTAAAATGAGTTCGTGTTTTATAAACTCAAGGTAATATCGGTTTAAAACGAACATACTATTATATAGCTACTCAATGACATAGTTATGTAACGTCGTCGCCGGGCCGCGACGACGACGCACCGACGCGTACGCACGTTTGGCAACTAGTGTAGTTAGAAATACGGCCATGAGTGGAGTGTAGCTAGTCAAGACGTCTAAAAATGTAGTCGTACATATATACGAACACTTTATCGCCGATAAACTCGTTGATACGGCTCGCGCGTCTGATGACTGAGGTTACTTTACATGACCCCCTTCACTGATTACCTACTTGTCGTCACCATTTAGTACAACGAGCGTTTCCATCCGTATAGTAATAAATAATTTAATCAGTAAAATGATTTTGTGGGCAATATTCGGCATCACAATATTGATAGTGTTCATAGTGAAGGTGTACCAAAAACTGACTGTTGGAATATGTCGGACCAGTGCTCATATGGTCGGTAAAGTGGTGATAGTGACTGGTGGAAACAGTGGACTAGGTTTGGAGACCTGTAAAGACTTGGCGAGTCGCGGTGCAAAGGTTATATTGGCATGTAGGAGCGTGCGGCGTGCTGCTGCCGCTAAGGAAGAAATTATTCAAGCTAGTGGCAATACTGATGTTCACGTCCGGCAACTAGACTTAGCATCGCTACGCTCAGTGAGGGACTTTTGCGATCAGATATATAAAACCGAGAAGCGTGTCGATGTCCTCATCAACAATGCCGGCGCTGGCGGGCTCGGTAACGGTAAAACAGCTGACGGACTTCACGTAGGAATGCAAGTCAACTACTTTGCTCCGTTCCTTTTAACTTGTTTGTTAGTGCCTTTGATGAAGTCTTCTGCCCCAAGCCGTATTATCAATGTATCATCAATGATACATAAGTATGGAGAGTTAGATTTCGAAAATTTGAATATGGAAAAATATTGGAGTGATTATTTAGTCTATGCTAATAGTAAACTTTTCCTGAATTTAATGACACTAGAATTAGGTTCAAGACTGAAAGGTACGGGGGTTACAGTGAACGCTCTCCATCCCGGAGTGGCGGCAACGAATATATTTAGGAACATTCCTAGCAATATTATTAGAAATATAGTAGAAAAATGTATAGGGTTTACGTTCCAAACTCCTTGGGAAGCTGCACAAACTTCTATTTACTTGTCAGTTTCCCCAGAAGTTGAGGGTGTGACAGGTAAATACTTTAGTGACTGCCGTCAGAAGATGCCTTCCAAGTGTTCGCAAAACGCTGAGCTGGCTAAGAGGCTGTGGCTAGAATCGGAGAAATTAGTTAAATATACTTTGCCAGACAATTAGTACTTAATTAATACTGTACAATTTACACAATATTATAATGTAGATAAAGGATGTATTTAAAAGAGTTTATTTATATAAATGTTTTCCTAAGTATCTGTGTTTTATTTACCCTATCTGTGCGACATTCTGAAGTGATGAATAAGGAATAAGTATGCAGCTTTTATGATGTATTATGTGACATCCTTATGTTTAAAAGTAATTTTGAGCACTCGTGTAAGACCTGTAAATCATTCAAGAGTATTATAATAGTAGGTCATGAATCGATTTGTTTGATGGTCCGTGCAACAATCACGTTACACTTATTGCAACATTTAGCACGTAATGCTATGAACTGCATTAAAATAATACAATGTATCTTTTCTTTGTACAGGAATCTGAGAAAACTATATTATTATTAGATACAATTCAAATCACGTGCTTATGCCCGAAATCGATTAGATCTATTCGTCACTAAGTAGATTACGTGTAGGTGCACATTTTGTAATTAATATATTCCTACAACATCGCTTATCTTGTTGTGAAGAACCATATTTTTGTAGTATAATTATTTAAATTATATTATTTATGTAAAAACCTTTATAGTAACACCTGGTTCCTTTTCTGTTTACCTCATTTCCCTACCACCGATGAGAAATTATTGTATCCGCTTACACTCGGCGGTAATAAGACTAAATAAAAAACTCATTTTTTAAATTTTACCCATAGTAATTATAATCACGAAAAACTGGTGTTACGAGCTGAAGTATGCAATAGCAAGGGCAAGCCACCATCGTGGCGGTAAGTCCCCTCTTTGAGGAGTGGCTCGGGAGGAGTCACGGCGCCCTCACGTACCGCATGACGCAGGTCCTCACCGGACTCGGTTGTTTCGGGAGGTACCTGCACCGAATCGGTCGTGAGGAGGCGCCCGGGTGTCACCATTGTGCGGACAGCCCCGAGGACACGGTGGACCACACAGTCCAGGTGTGCCCCGCATGGGAGGGGCACCGCCGGGTCCTCGTCGAGGCTTTGGGCAGCGGCAACCTCTCGCGTCCGGCCCTGGTTCAGGCCATGGTCCGGGGCGAGAGGGAATGGGATGCCGTCGCCTCCTTCTGCGAAGCGGTCATGCTCGAGAAGGAGGAGGCGGAACGCCAGAGAGTTCGCACCTCTCATCCCGGCCGCCGCGCTGGACCAGGTAGACACCATGGGTGCCGGGTGTCGCGAGATGACTCCCGGCCACCGTAGGCGTGGGTCTGTGGGCGGTGAGTTCGGGTGGCTCATCGTCCCTCTGTCTACTTAGACGACAGACCCGTGTCGACGGCGCGCGTTGTTCCACGCGCTCCTCAAAGAGATGTCAGCAACCCCAGCGGGGCCCAGCAGGGCCAAGGCCTGCCGGGGCTGCGGGTTGTTCGAAAGAGATACCGCGGCCCTGGTACATAAAAGGCCTATGACGGAACACGACGGTTTTTAGTCAGTAAGAGTCTGACACTCCCCCACCGCTGCTAACCCACAGCGGGAGGGGTCATTTGATGATTTTTGACGTCGGAAAAAAAAAGTATGCAATAGCACATCAAACTTTTGCATCCCTGAAAATCATAATCTAATGTAAGCGTAGTGACTCCCTCGAACAGAATATTTTGGCTTTTTTTTCATATAAATGTGTTAACACGCACAGAATGGACGTGTTTTTTTTTTTAATTTTTGAAAGTACCTATATTATCTAACCATTCTGTTTGAGCATCACTAGTAAAATGGGATATTAAATACATATATGTAAAATAATTCAGATACGATGAGCTCCGTCTAACTAAATATTCTCGGGATCAGTTGTAACGTTACTAAATGAGAGTAGAATTACTCGTACCTTAGTACAGGTCTCTCAATGAAGACTTTCCGGCTAGGAAATTCAGACGTTTACGGCAAATAGATGTCTAGACAACTACCGCTCTGTTCTATTTTTGCTCTTTATTCAGATGGATAAGTATTCTTTCTTTATTGTGTGTGGTTAGGTAAAATATCAATTAATGTAAAGTGTCGGGTGCGATCAATCAGAAGATTGCAGGTTCGAATCCCGGCAGGCCCGTCATTTCATAAATTTACTTTATTGTGACCTTTCTCACACTCAATCGGAAAATGCCTTACTTAGCTAAAACGTACATGCACAATATAATGATATACTTACTACGGCTTACACACACTACAAATGAAACTGTCGCGTGGTGCCAAAACTCTTGGCAAGACAGGTCCCCCGAATTTGTGCTGCCTACTAAGAACACAGTTGAGCAGGTCTTCCGAAAGATGCAAAATAAGAAATAAAAGTAACATTTCACTCAATTACTTTATTTAAGACCAACTAACTTTTCAGACGCATCCCAAAGTTTGCGTGCCATATCTTTGTCTTGAGCAAGACTGCTTACACTCGCTTCATGGCAATCACGATAATACTTTCCACTGACGTCTTCCACTTCACGGGATACTGCAAGATGTACTGTAGTCTGAGCTCCTTCCCAAGGAGTCTTGCTATACACACTCAATATTAATTTAATCGGTTGTACCCAAATTGATTTTATGTTGAATAATATATCTGTTGCTACTACTCCCGGGTGTAAGCTATTTGCAGTGACTCCCGTTCCTTCTAGTCTTCTTGCCAATTCAACAGTCATCAACACATTGAACAACTTGGTGTTCTGGTACACTTGACTCATACTGTAAGTTTCCTTAGTTTCCTTTTCTAAATTGAGGTTATCAAGTTCGACTTTTCCACCACTGTGAGCTATCGACGACACATTGACAATCCGACTTGGTGCTGATGATTTAAGTAGTGGCAGGAGTAAGTTAGTCAATAAAAATGGTCCAAAATGATTAGTTTGTACAGCTAGTGATAGTCCATCCTCGGTTTTTTGATGTTCTACTTCATACACACCGGCATTATTGACTAGTATGTCGAGACGCTTTTCATTCTTGATTATACCTTCAGCAAATGCTCTCACAGAAGCCAGTGAAGACAGATCAAGCTGTTTGAAGTGAACATCATCATTGCCCGTGGCGGAGACGATAGTGTCGCGTGCGGCTGTGCCCAGTCGTTCACTCCTGCAAGCTATTATAACCCTGGCTCCTCGTTCAGCGAAATCTTTGCACGTCTCGTAACCGATGCCTTTGTTGCCACCTGTTACTATGGCAACTTTACCCACTAAATGTTTACTACTTTTACATATGCCCGTCGTCAGTTTGAAATACACTTTCAATAAAACAAGCACAATTATATTAATAATTACAAATGATATTAAAAACGCCATCTTAAGGTAACAGACCTTGATGAACTAAATCGATATCATTACCTATACTCAGGAAGGCACTGATAAGATAGTTTCATACTCGTGATATGTAGTGGTTTTATACTGAATGAACGACATTGAAATACAATGTAGGAATAATAAGGCACAATTTTCTGAAACAATCAGTTATTAGGTAAATTGCTTCGTATTATAATGGCTATACATACTTACATTGTCAAATCAATACTTTGAGGAGACTAAAAACTCAATAACCTATACATAGTTGGATGTCTGGGTATAAATTGTGCAGCGCAAAGACTTCCACGTTTCAATGTAACATATTTAAGTAAGTCCGATGTTAGGCGTGTTAAAATACGACGATTGTTTAAATTTTTGATTCCATACATTTAAATCCATTGTTTATTAACAATTTAGACGATTTTCCAGAAATATTGGTTAGGCTCAGAATTAAACCAAATATTAATCTATTATTTATTTATTTAAATTAGGCATCTAAGGCCCATAGAAAATACTATACATAAATATTACAACTTTAAATCATACACTAATACATGTTATATAAACAACTTAAAATGTATATTAATATTAATGTAAGTATATATTTTTCATTTAAGTCCAACTAACTTCTCTGAAACATCCCAAAGTTTTCTTGCCAAATCTTTGTCGTTAGCAACTCCTCTCAAACTCTGTTCACGACAATCAGAAAAATATTTTCCACTAACGCCTTCTACTTCAGGGGAAACAGCAAGATATACTGTTGTTTGGGCTCCTTCCCACCAAGTTTTACTAAACGCATTTCCAAAAAGTGCGAACAGTCTGAAAAAGCCCTTTTTAACATTCAGTATTATGTCTGTGGCTACGAAACCCGGGTGCAAACTATTCGCTGTGACTCCAGTTCCTTTTAGTATTTTGGCTAATTCAGCAGTCATCAATATATTAAACAGTTTTGTGTTTTGGTACACCTGGCTATAGCTGTAGGTCTCTTCAGTTTCTTTTTCTGCATTCAGATTATCAAATTCGAGTTTCCCAAATCTGTATGCTTCTGATGACACGTTTACAATCCGACTGGGCGCAGAAGATTTTAATAACGGAAGGAGCAAGTTGGTCAGTAAAAACGGACCAAAATGATTCGTTTGCGCCGCTAATAATAGTCCGTCTTCGGTTTTTTCTTTTTCTACTTCAAAAACACCAGCATTGTTGACTAGTATGTCAATGTGTTTTTCAGTCTTGATTATATCTTCAGCGAATGCTCTAACAGAAGCCAGTGAGGAGAGATCAAGCTTTTTGAAGTGAATGTCGGAGTTGCCCGTGGCGGAGATGATAGCGTCGCGTGCGGCTGTTCCCAATCGCTCGCTCCTGCACGCGAGGATAACTTTAGCTCCTCGTTCAGCGAAATCTTTGCACGTCTCGTAACCAATGCCTTTGTTACCACCCGTCACTATGGCAACTTTACCAACTAAATGTTTACTACTTTTACATATTCCCGTTGTCAATTTACAATAAACTTTTAATACAACACATAATGTTGTGATAATCAAAATTATCACTGATACAATGAAAATCATGGCAGACAACAACACTAGTTGCACACACTCGACATGAATATCAACTTAGTATAATTTAATGGCTAGTATATATGTACCAAGGACGAAATGATGCAAGAATATGAAATATGATCTAATCGCATTACTTAAAGATAACCGGAAGATTTTTCAACAAGGTTTCTATTTGCACGAAAGTGGTTGTATGTTCTAGTATGATTATTCATTTGTAGATAATTAAATTAGTAGCAGGTACTAAGTCAATGCAATCATTAACACATGGGAATATTGTCCTATTTGTAGTATGAAGTGGCTATTTTTTTATCGTATGAGCAGTTGCTGTGTGATAAAAAACTTGTATTGCCGAGTCACGGTGACTTTTATTATGAAGCAAAAATTGAAATCGTTAAGAAATAATACAAAATGTACTTAGATCCTTTATTTCATCATGCATATTATATCGTTACTTCAAATCGTATAGGTATACCTACAGGTAGTGTTAAATAAATAAATAATGTCGGGACACCTTTTTCACACACGGTCGGTTAGCCCCATGGTAAGTTATTCATTAACTTGTGTTATGGGTGCTAACACAACTGATAAACTACATATAGCTACATATATACATATTTATAAATACATATCATAACATCCAGACCACGGCCAACAAGCATGCTCATCACACAAATGTCGACCGAACACGACCGTTCGGCGGTCCGGCATGATGACCATTGCGCCATCGAGGTCGTCGAATGAGGTTAGGTTTTAAATGAGTTGATAGCTGCGATATTTTACTTACCCAAGAACATTTCTAGCATTGAAGATGTGCTTAGATAAACTTCTACAAAACTCCTCAGGGAAAGCAAGCACTATTTTACGAGTAGTAAAATATAGGAAGTGTAACTATGTACTTATAGAGGTACTAAAATAGTTTCATAGCCATTCTAAACCAACAATCTTATAAATTTCAGCTTCGTAGTATACAATAACGTATCGTGACAAAATGTACCATTGTATCGTTATGCATGTTCAATAAATGTATGTTCAGAGATTACAAGCAGCGCGTTAAAGTGCTGTTACGCGTAAATCAGAGTCTGTGATGTAGTACACACAGCCGCTGAGTGACGGATATAGGTGATTATGATAGGTAAGTAATGGTCCAGCAATTATTCAAGCAACGCTAAGCACCGTTGTGGTCTTAAGACACATCGCTATTTATTGCTGTTTAGTTAGATGCAAACGGTATTCCCGTTATGGTTTCCAAGACTTTTCACAAGACAGGGAGTATTATAGACATTATTTACCTAAACATCGTGCTATTTACCATACTTGTTAGAATAGTTGTGTAACTGGAGGTTTTACTTTTTTTGCAAGCAACGTAATAATAT
Organism: Helicoverpa zea; assembly: GCF_022581195.2. Classification (NCBI taxonomy): domain Eukaryota; kingdom Metazoa; phylum Arthropoda; class Insecta; order Lepidoptera; family Noctuidae; genus Helicoverpa; species Helicoverpa zea. The sequence continues at coordinate 6,067,261 of NC_061458.1, read as the reverse complement.
ATTATTTACTAGCGCTATTGTCGTTATCGCTTATACTTACCAGGTAAATGAGAAATAGTTATGACGTTTTTTTTAATTGCAGGAATGAATTATGTAGTTGCAACTCTGTCACCTGTCGACCTTTATAAGTGCGCAGAATAAAATGTCAAGCCATAAACTTAAAGCAATCTTTTAAATTAAAATACGCACCGAATGTTTGCAAATTACAAGGCAGTTACCTAATAACCTGTAATTTGATCACGAAGCTGAATGGACTATTCAACGCATTATGTAATTTTCGATTATTACGAGTTATATAATTAGTGGACACTAACGAGAGTACCAATAGTTTGTACTGTGTACACTTAACATTAATTTATCGTACGTAGTTGGCGTTAAATTGAAATTATTCCATGCGATGGCCGGGCGTCGCTGTGGTCGTTTTATTTGCTCATAAATCTCCCGCGCGGTACATCTGATTTACAGTAGTGCTCTTTGTGCTTGCTCACCTCACTGTTTGCGGGGCTTTGCGGCGATATACTCACACAATTTCGGTTTATACAACTTTAATTTATTAGTCTATATCCGATTAAAAATAGTGGTTTCAAATCCCCGTGTTGTTTTAGAGATTACAGTACCTACAGCAATCGTATTTTAAATACGTTTCGTATTACATTTCAAATCAGCAAAAATATTTCGCGATCTCGATTTGAGCTATGTTTTTTTAGTATTGCAATATTACTCAGACAAGTACCTACCTACACACTTTGTTCAATTTCAAAGCGCAAAACTTATGTACGAATTAATTCGTAAAGAATGTAATAACTAGGTACATGATTTTGCCAGATTTGACCATTCCTTAGTTAGAGTAACATTTCGCCAGTTCACGTGATTTGGTATGGTCAGATTTAGAGGCTGGAAAATAGGCAGTTAGCTGTCGGAAGTGCGGACAATATTAATGTGTTCCATAAGTCAGTGGCAGTGCCCATATTTTTCTCTCGCAGTCGTCCGGAAGACAGCAGACGCCACTAATTAACAATATTAGCATATTCTCTTCAGTTCGCCTTTTTGGTGACTAAAAAATATATTCTCGTAACATGGCCACGTTGGGATTTTCGTCTAATTTCCGTGTCTGACGCAAATTAACTTATTTGCATGAGTTTTATTACTCGTTTTTCGCACAATAACGTTCTTACAGATATATTGCAACATTTTTAATTAATAGGGGGCTAATTAAAGAAACAAATACCTACTACCTAGTAGATAATATTACTTCTGTGATAAAAGTATGGTAAATTCTGAAACACTTTATTAAAAACATAGGAATTGAAAGGGTGTTCTACATGCCTTATTATACTTATTTGTTATAAAGTTCTTTTCAATTAGTGCGCTCCCAAAGGTTTTCCTCCACATTTACTACTACTTTTTTATGATTATCATGGTAAACTAGACTTTGCGAATAACACCGTCATTTAATTTCTTCTTTCACAGTTCTGAACTGAGAGTCAGTTCAGACTTTGTAATGAACTTCTGACAACTACGATTAATCTGTGGATCTTTTTAAAGAGAACATTACGTAAAGATAAAGATATATTTATTTTGCAAATATGGGTACAAAAGTAAACGGTGTTATAATAAAAATAAATAAGTTCTGCCATATTTTGCCATTCGGCGTGCAAACATTTACAAATTGTTGACGTTAAAACTAAACAATTAAATTATACAAATCAGTAGCATTAAGTACTACGTAGATAACCCTTCTCATAAAAAAGGAAACATGATTATGCAAGGTACACTTCACCTTTGTATTTAGGTTTGAAAATCTCGGAACAAAGTTAGCAATATAAAGTAGAAAAAAAAATACTCGTTTTTTCAAGGTAAATTGCCATTTAGGTGGACCTTTTTGCTTCAAGTTTAATAACTCCCCTGAATCGGTTTCATTACTTAAAACTTCATCAGTCAGTATTTCAAAAAGATCCTGTATATCTATGTATATATCGACACTTAAAACATTCTAAATTCAAATGCATCCCCAATGAACGGCAAAAATGTTGAACATTTGGACATCTCCAATAAAAAGTTAGAAAATCTAATGTGCCTTTCAGTGTAACTCAGCAATGCTGCTTAGCGGTAAATACAGGTAGAAGTTACGTAGTGGTAGGATTTCCTCAGTCTAGCTCTTTTACTGCGAGCTCAGCACGAATGAAACGTCATTGGGTTAATCTTTTTTTACTGAACTAAGTATGTACCTACTTAATTATTTTAGTGACTCGTGTAGGTAAGTGTGATTGGATGATAAAGGACTGATTACAGGCTGATGAAATTAATGAGAGAAGTGAGTAATTTCAGTTACACATACGTTCAAATAATGTTGGAACTACCGCGGGTTAGCCTCATAATTTACTTTGACGTTCTTGAATGCAGTCCAGTTCGTAGTTAGTAGAAGTGCAGTTTCCAAATCTCGGCAGCTGGGATTTAGCTCTTTTCAAAATATGTTCATATTGGACGAAGATTGGCAAATGGTAGTATTGCTTCTAGTTTGTGTGGTGGCAAGGCGCTGCCGTCAATATTAGTATCGTAGCCACTTGTTAATCAAATTAGTGCCCAGTCTAGGAGCCAATTGGTCAAAGAAATAACTAAGGCCTTGGAATTCCTTTGACCACTTTAAAACTATTAATATTCTGCTTAGATGTTTTTCTTTATTATTGTCTACATTGTTCTCCAGATAATCATGAATATTATGGAAACAGTTATTCAGCTTTATTTTATTTATGGCTTTGATTTCTTATTAAAATCACAATCCGAAAAGATGTGTGCCTAAAAGTTTATCTATCTCTTTTGATCTACACCATAACAATATTTTATATTTTTATGTGATTTTTAACTTTATCAGTCAAAGATTACTATACTTATCTATTCGACCTATTTATTGAACCCAAGATATGATAACATACTAGCTCACAATGTAGATAATTACAGTGAATCATAAAAATATAAATAAGTATATAACAAATATCTTTATCACATAATATGAACTTTTGATAAAGATGAACTTTTTCACATTGCACAGCCATTCTTCTATATTTATTTTTTTAGTATCATAGAGAAAATTTTCTCTACACTCATCTACATATAAACTAGTAAATTACATAATATACCTTATCTACATATAAAAGTAGGCATTACTCGTATGACGTGTACCTATTTCCCGGAAAAGAATAGCCTGCTTCGTTTATTCCCAGGAGACGTCGTAAAATAAACGAAAGGTTCAGGTGACCCAGCTGGAACTACTATTTTGTGAAAATCTCGTGTCTCTGAGATTTTGCAAATGTTGTTGCTGTTTGTTAAATTCAGAATTTTAAAATAAAATAAGCAAAATGTTTAGTTGTATACGTAGTGTTGAGGTTGTTCAAAAGTGGCAGAATTAAGTCCATGGGATGCAGTAAAATTATCTGGTTAGGTATACATATTGATGGCACGTGAATGCGATATTTTCTAATGAGTAACTCTGTTAGATCCGATATAGTAAGAATAATAATATACAGAAATGTAATAAACATCGCACGTTAACAGTTTACGTATTACGTTCCTTAATATGATCTAGTTCATGATACTATGTACATGAAACTACCTATCCAAGATGCTTGCAATAAACTCATATAGAATTTGCATAATCACAGCGCTACGCAAACAGGCTTGTAATTGCAATATGTACCTAATTATGAGCGTATACACTACACCGTCTACACGTTGATATTGCATTACCTATATTCAGTATACAAATAGTCGGCAAACCTTATCATGTTTGTTGAAAAAAACAGGTTGTAATTAAAATATTCACAGTAAATTGCCACATCAGTGCCAAGACCAAGGTACAAAGTCAATGATTAAAGGTTAATTACCTCTCAGATGATTCATTGAGTGCCTAACATTAGTATTCATGCGTATGTAACATGTACATAATAACCGGATTACAAATGCAAATACTCTTGTAATACGAAGGTTTTAAACCCACGATTTGCAAACCCGAGTTCGCTAGTCATATGCATATTAAAGACTATATTAAGTCGAAATTAGTTCGAGACCAATTAGGCGCAGTTGGCACCTAACAGTCGGGACGATGCAAAAGGAGAGTGGACACACAATTTGTGTTTTTGTTCACGGTACACGCCGGGCAACAATGACCGTGGTAAGCCACTGAATTGCTGGTTTTATAGTGAACATGGTCAACGAAAATGTGTAGCGAGTCCTTTATGGTATTGGCAAAGCTCCGTGCTGATACTATACTTGCATATTCGAGTAAATCACCTCCATGAAGTGTCGTTTTGTGTCTACCGTACTTTTTTAGCGGATCATTATGACCGTGCAATATTGAATGTTTATGTCGATATCGCAGGAAATAATGTGCGATTAAGGACAAACTATCCTTGAATAGGTCGATTAAATCTTTACAATGTTTTATGGGCTTTAAACTGTTATTCAAGAATGACATCATCTTTTGTCTCGATAAACATTGTCAAGAGGAACGTGCGATGAAATAGGCCATGAATAATTAAATAAAAAATAATTACACATATAAAAAATACTCAGATCCATACATAGTTTAGCATTATTTTGTGTTACCGAAGAAAATCCAAAGGAGGTCAAGGTTTAAGTCACTTCCAAGCATTCAAGCCTCACCCGAGGCCGAGGCGTCAAATTCGGGGTTCTTTACGGCAAATCTTCTCCAAATCTCAAATGCATAAGTAAACACAATTTAATGTTTAATCCTGAAATCTAATTTGCGCCTTTTACTGAGCAGTAGCGTGTAAAATCATACGTTTCGAAGACCTTATGCGATGCTAAAATATTCCGCTCCTTCTGATGAAAATATTTTTATATATTTTCGCGATAAATGTCGTGAAACTCGGAAAGCAATCTGTGATATAACAGAATATGGTATTGACACACCTAAGGAAAGCCATTAGCATACGTCCGTGTAGTAGTGAGGGCGGAAAATTACTTAGACATTTTTTGGCGTTTCATGAAATATTTATGTTATACCTACCTAATAACTAAAGCAGAGAATATCTTTATTTATAAATGTTTATTACTTTTTGATAACAAGGTCAAAGAGCTATATTACCAGAACGGAACAATCTATGGAATTTCTGGGAAACAAATGTTTAACAGTTAGATTTTGTAGATAAATATGTACGGATACGGTTGTACCCATTATTTCAGAATTATTAAGTAAGAATTTTTTAAATTTTTGAAGACACTTAGGTAATTACTTCACATGATCGTTTGACCCTACATGAGACGAAGACTGAATAATTTGCATGCGCAGAACGTGACAGAGGCCATAAGAGGCGCGTGAGCATATTTTTGTTTGCCAAAGAGCACGCGCTTATAAAGCAACGCTCCATTATCTGTCCACGAAAGTCATGGATTGTTATGTACCTACATACGTGATGATCATGAGGTAAATAGGTAAATTCAATATGTACAGATAAGAGACTTATACTTTCGATTGATAAATCTTATAGCACAATGTTAATTGCACCAAATACCGAGATGATGACTAAAATTCAATTATGATGCGTGACTGTGCGATAGAAAAACAAAAGAATAAAGTCAATCCGTAGTAAAAAAGAACAAATATTTTGCGAAAAACAATGGCCTTGTTGGATGTTCTGTTCACAGGTTTTCAAAAGCTGGTCTCTCAAAGGGATAATCCGGTTTGTGTTGGGTCAGCGTAGTAATTAGAAAAAAAACAAGGCGTTGAATAATTTTAGGCATAAATCTTATCGCCAGTGTGAACATATTCTGTCATGAGTTGTGAAGGGAGCCTATCCTGAACCTTATACTAAATGGTGGTATTAAGTGGTGCCTACTCATTAATATTGTAAGGAGATAAAGGTTGTAAGTTTCTAATGTCATAGAGGAATAGGTACACTTTGAGACTTTGGAGTCAATTCCAAAAATTCTAAAAGAAGAAGATCTCGGGCCACCTATGATGCAGCGGTGGCGGGGTGAATAATTAAATAAAAAATGGCTGATAAAAATAATGAATAAAGACACTGATGACGACGGTAATTTATTTTTCTGTGAGCTCATCGTGGTTCTAGCTAGGCTGTTCTAAAAGCAAATTAAACAAGGCATACCAATATTAAAATAGCTTATTCTACACTACTTACAGACATAGTCTACGTTGTTCATTTTAATTAGGAACGATGTAAGAAGTTTCCTTACAAAATTAGACTTATTCCATTACGTGAGGCTTGTGCCTCATTTTAAACAATAGAGGAGGGTCCACTTCAAGGGTCATAGCACTTTCCTTCCTTTTGCTTGTACCTTTCTTAATTATTACATGGCCCGAGCAATATCTACTGCGCAAATATATACTCTAAGAACAATGCAAACTGTTTCTGTGTGTGTTAATTGATGATGTTCTTAAATGCGTGTTTTATCTATTTATTACATCTTTATTTTAAATGATGAATACTTAATTTTCATAAATATTCTTACAAATACATTCAATTTCTTACATATTAAGCGCAGAAGACTTACAAAATAACAATTTAACTTTAATTACTCGAGCCGACTGTACGATAGACACAATAGCTATTTGAGTGTTTGGGACATTGTCTAAATGGGACAATTGTCAAAGAAGGCGATGATGTGCAAATAGTCTCTAATTGTTGAACACAAGATTTTAGCTTTTAGTACATTTTGCTTTACAAATGTTAGTTCCCAAATCGCTATTTCTTGCGCTGAAAAATGTCTAGTAATTACCAAGAACGTGTATCCAGAATATTGATTGCGGTCGAGCACCTTAATTCGAAGCAATTATTATATAGGTCACACAGTTAAGTCGGCACCCAATGTGATCGAATCAGCATTTAACGATTTGGTCAGTTTGAACTTTTCTAATGTAGATGCAGAAATAGAAGTAGGTAGGTAAGGACTTTTTGTCATTAAAATATACATTGAAAAATGTTTATAGGACAGTTTGAGTTTGGTGATTGCTATGCTTATTACATAGACAATTTTTGCATGGAACAAGTTATTTCTGGGTATAACTGTGTATGCACAGAAAAAAGCTCACATATGCTTATTAAAAAACAATGCGACACAATACATGAAATCTGCATACCTGTTTTTCTTATAGATATACATATACGTGACATTTTCGATAGCAACGATAGGGGATGCCTGTTAAAGAGGACCGCAAATCCACTGACAGATTACGTTTAGCCGGTCTGGTACCGTCATGGCGGAGTCTTGTTTGCCGGACTTATTCGAACGGGTTCCGTCTGTTTTGTTAATGATATACGGGAACTAGGTCCCACCTATATGTTGCAGAGACTTTAGTCTGCTTACGAACGATGTTGGGTTTAGACAACAGATTTGTGTTTCAGTATTTGTGTTGTCTACGAGTTATAAACGACAGTATTTGCTACAGACTAGATACTGGGGTTCGGAGTAATATTGTATTTGTACATTCATCTTTGTAATGCAATAGTTGTTTGATTAAATAATAGACAGACGTATTGTTTTGTTCAGCACAACCAAAAATGACAAGAGAATAAATAGCCGGACCTGGTGCGAGTTTGCCTCGATAACAATAATCAGCAAAATTACTAATATAGAATAAGTATTATAAATATCTATCAAATTCCTTATGTTTTTTTTGCGTAGGATAGGTATCTACTTAGAAATAGATTATTATTATTATGAAACTTCTCTTGCCTCTTTTTCATAAAATGTAAAGAAACCTAAAATATAAATTATACAAAAACTAAAAGCCTAATTTAGTAAATGAAAGATAAATTCAATCTGATACCAGGGCTTCGCAGTTCTAATGTTGGTTTACCCACGGATGGGCCTTTTAATGTGCCTAGTTAATTACGTTTGCCGATTTAAGTGGCCTTGCCGCGATGAATCTACAGCTTTCGGGCCTCATTATTACTCTCTAGTCCCAAATCTATAATGATTTGTTTATATTTGAGTTTTGATTTAATTTTTAGGTTTGGTGGTCTTTTTTTAGCTTCTTCGGACAGGTGTTCCTTTAATATTTGTCATAGCAAGCTTTCGAACGTGTCAGTTGCTCGTAATTTTTACACAGGCGTTGTTTTTATCGTAAAAATAAAGAGTTATAATTTTAAATTGTTGGTCCCCTACGGCAGAAACCTTTGTTGGATAGAAAATAAAGTCCACACAAATATGTGACGTGCTGATCTTAATCTTATAACCAAGGTGAATCAACGTGTCAGTGTGATCTCTGACACGTCTATGTCTCTGACACAACTTTTTCACCTACTTTCAAAATCAAAATCAAATTGTTTTTATTTCAAATAGGCCTTTGCAGGCTCTTATGAAACGTCAAATTAGTTGACTTGATTACTTAATTACAATGATGTTGACACTATACAATTTCTAAACATTTTTCCGTATTTACGACACAATAAGAGGCGGGCCAAGGAAACCCCCAACAAAGTTTGTTCCGAAGTCAAAAAGACGGGAAACGGGAGTGTACCTACTGCGATGTTGAGATTTTACGAGTTTAGAAAGATATTTTCTATGTGTTGGTCACGTTCCGCAACTTACTGGGAGAGCAGTGATTTAAGTGGTATTTACTTGAACATTAGGAGGGCTATGCTGTACCGAGGCTGTTATAGTGCCTTCAGTATTCTTGTTGTTTTTTTGTAGACTAGCTTTTTCTCACGGCCTATGCGAAACTATATTAGTTGAGAAGAGTGCGTAGAATAGGAATAGGTACTCATAGAAAATAAAGTAAATTGTTAATTATACATAACAATTTATGAGACATAATATTTATTCATTAAAAAAAAACGTTTTGGTAGATCCAGATGTTACGCCCTCACAAACTTCATCTTTTAGACTTACAATTCAAGATCTGTTTTCTCGATTCTCACGGTAAACAAAAGTAAATGTTGAGTTTTGTTTATGAAATCCTCAGTAGCAGATTAGAACCTGGCTACGTGCCCAATTAAAGGAATAAATGAACATAGGACTCATAAAATACAGGTGTTCCTCTGTAGCGAGCAGGGTGCTGATAAGAAAACTGGACAAAGTCCAAACCCTACGGACAATACCTTTTTGTTTCTTTATACTAAGAGTTTCTGCTGTATCTTGCTAGGTATTTATGTCGTGAGCTAATCATAACTTATTTTTAATATTACAAATGCTAAAGTAACTATGGCTGTCTGTCGCTCTTTCACACTAAAATGACAGAATAATTATATTTGAGCTACAGAATGAACATGGTCTATTTTACTATATTTAAAAGAATGCGGTAAGTACCTACCACGAGACGCGAATGGAACCGCGGGACACTTCTTCTTTCAAAAATATTGTAACAGAGTAGTTTGTCAGTCGATCCTGATCCTCTTCTTGTTTTAGTTCCATAGCCGCCAGATTACCTGTAATGACATTAGAGGCTTGAATGGTTATCAATTATGTAGGTAGTGTACCAAGGACGTGTTACGATTATCGGCTCGTAATCGGTTGGATACCTCAAATACAACCGGTCAAGTGGACTGTTGAAGACTTGAAGTAATACATCTGATGGTTAGCAATTAAGGGAATTGTCTTTGTTCATGCATGGTAAGTACTTACCTACTCAATTCTTTATAACCATTTCATGTCTTATACAGGTGATACATTTTATCATCTAGAAACAATATGAACCCGACAGGGCACAGCCTAAAAGTTGGAGAGCTGTATATACATATACGTCAACGATAAAAAATATGCGTTGGAAAAAAATACTTCATCTGTCAACTTAACGGTTATTGAAAAGTTGCTCTACTACACTTGTTGGAAAAACATGATGAAAGTAATAAAAAATACTTGGTATGGCCCTCTATTGCCCACCAGTGTTTGCTTGCAGTATACATACATACACGGGATCGATGAATTTTAATATCGATACCTAGCGTTATTTTTGTTGGGCAAATAAAAGCAGTTGGGACCATGTTGTGGATTCTGGGAAACATAGGAGATGAACTTAAAGTTTACATCCAACAAAGTTTGCATTTAATTTGATTTATAATGAAATCGATCATCAAGCAAGAGCCATAAACTCGTCGACATTAAATGAAAGGTTAAGTGTAAGTGGTAGTGGTAGGTAAGTTGGTTGAAACCTAAAAACCTTACAGTTCCTGAGCTTGCAACAATTTTTCTTTAAATAAGATTCTTCCGCAAAATGTGTTAGTAAGTCCTCAGATTATTTAATATAAATATGTTTTATAAATGAGATAGATGATTTTATATAAAAATAGGACCAACCTAGCTCAAAGACGAATAGCCATTATTAAAACACATGTTTGTTCAGAACAACACACTAATTATATCCGAATTTCACATGCAAACTTTAACTTGCAACAAAGTTGATACCCTCACGGTCGGTTCCATAGATTCAGCTTTGCACGTGAAGCTCAAAGGTAAATTGGATGGCGACCACAACGGTTTGAGCGCACAACACTCATTGACTTCGGTATACCTACAAAACTGTTTATCCTCGGCTTTTCTGTTACCTATTAAACCCTTAAAATTGTCTGGACATCGATATAATTATATAATCCGATTAATTTTTAGTAAGTTTGTCACGTTCACTTTTTAAAGAAATTCCCTGTTATTACCATTTTGGATTTAGAAGGCATTAAAAAATAGACAACGGCTTGCATAATCAAGTATGCTTTAAAAAATGCGTCTTTTTAATGAATTAGTTACTTCATATTTTGACGCGCTCTCTTTTAACGAAATAAACCCTTGAGGATAACGTTTCATTCACAAGATCTTGCTTAAAAAAATTAAGTAATTAGCGATCTTGAATAAAATATGAAGTTCGTTAATTTTAATAAGATTACTCTAGAGCCTTCAGCTCATCTCGTTGCAAACAACTACCGAGTATACTTCATTAAATACTTATGCTTTCGTGGAATCATTGTACTAGTAATAATACATAAGCCGCTCATTGGATTCGTGAAATTTTCCTTTGGCTGGTTGATTTTTCTGTTTAGATGGAATGAATATTTGATTTTAGCCTACTTTTTCTGCTAGTGGTTCGTGTGACCCGAAAGCGTGTGGCACGCAACAGTGGCGGCGTTAACACAGGGTATTGGAATTTTTGACGCTGTTCGCCGCTCGCTGTACGACTCTTTCAGGGGCACGGGAGATAGGGACCCGTAGAAATAATTGTGGACCTCTTTTATAGCGGTGTGTGGGCGACACCTATCCGTTTTTATTAACGTATACCGCCAAATCCGCACAAAGGCTCTTCAAATGCTTGGCCGGCTACATAAAATTATATAGTTTTTTGGTAACAACTACGTTGATAGTGAAAGGTTTGGCCAAAATGGCCAAAATATATGGCGTAGAGCATGGAACTGAAATACTTTTAGTGTGATTTAAATGCTTTATTGCGTGACAATTAATCATTAATTAAAGCTTTACAATGTTCCATCACACTGTAACTCAGGTCATGTAAATTACGCTCATTGTCCTTTAATAAATAAAATAATGGTTGTACCTGTGTTCTAGTTGTGGCAGCATTATGAACAGAAAGGAAACGACACGCCCTACTTCGTTTGATTGCTATGATTGTTGTGATTGAACCTAATTATTAGTGCGGTTGTGTGACTAATTGGAATTTCGAATAGAAACAACGACCGTAAAAAGGTTGAATTCGTTGTTTTAACTCTGTCTAACTTGTTTAAAACTAGTCGTCCTTTCGGGAGGGCATAGAAAATTCAATTTACATATTACAAGAGGCGGCTGACTGGACACCTCATTATCCCATATAATGGTCGTCGCTGGGTTGCACTCCCACAAGACTTAATTACCCCTAATCTGGCATTCCGTGAATCTAACAGAAACCTCGCCCGCGTAATTACGGTCCACTGTTCTAAAGCTAATGGACTCGTTTATTTATCTGCTAATTGCAAGTAATCCGCGAATCAAGATTGAGATATGTCTGACTACATTCATGTTATGATATTTCACTATATAAGTTGCTGTTCTTGACAGACGGTATTTTCAGGCTCTATGTCAGTTCGTAAGTGGTGCCTGTGAATGAGAAAGTTTTTTAGACACATCTCCAAAATGCCTTGGTTTTTTGTTCTGAAATACGAAGATAAGTAACATCTCGTCGCGAAAATAGTAAGTAACTTTTATGAAGTAGTTTTGAACTTGAAAGTTTTCCCTGGAATGAGGAAAAGCCCACACGTCGAGAAACTGGCAAATCTCGAACTAACTCTTTTACATAATACTCACTATTCTCATTTGTTCATATTACAAGTGGCTAAGTTTAACTTTGGTGAGTTCCAAGGAGGGTGCAGCGATGCAGAGTGTATCGCGTGCGTTTTATAACGGAAAGCTTCATAAACGTTGCGGAGTCTCGTTTAAAAGTCATGTGTAAACGTTATGATATCGCCGCGACCTGCTTACGTACACTCGTCGCACTTTGCCTGCCCCTTAATTGGAGGGGATGGCATATTTCAACACGCGACTGTGTACACATGCAAACAAAAATAGACTTTCATGCTGTACACCACAGACTATAGTTCGGCCATTCAGAGAATGCGTTCCTGACACGTCGCGATTGAACTGACGACGTAACTACATTCATTGATTATTGATATAATAATGTTGTTTTAATGCTCCTCAATTGTTAAAACGGTAAACAACCAGCAAAAATATTTTTATCGTAACTGCAACGCCATTGCAAAGTTACGTCGTCAGTTCAATCGCGACGTGTCAGGAACGCATTCTCTGAATGGCCGAACTATAATATCCGAGAGTTTTGTAAACACCGCCGCTAGCAAGCCGTTACCTATTTTACTCTAAAATAGTTCATAAAAATAATATTAAAGTGTGAGTAAAAGTAGCGTCATGAACACTAAATCATTTAGTAAAACTATTTGTGCGCTTAAGACTCAGTCAAGAACTGGAGAGTTTCGAATTAAAGCTGTTTTACGTACAGAGGGATGAAAGTAAATTGAATTGGTCCCGAGCAGTGGGCCACAGCATTAGATGAAGTCGATAGAAATGAATGCACTTGATTCGGAGATATTAAACTTTTTGTATTGTAGCGATTTCAATTTCTTGCCTTTAATATTTTTCTTTACTGTTGAATAATGTTGTGTGAAAGAGTTGTTGTAACAGCCGCGATTGTTTGCAATATGGATAAGTATTGTTATGCACTTTATAAAAGCATAACATGTAAATAATACTGTTAGGTATTATTTTCCGTCTTGCTTTATGTTCCACTTGGATAATCATGTAGGTACTTACAGCAAAAAGTGCTATTATAAGGTAGCGTATTGAGTAATGTATAGGTATGTAAATACACTGTGCCTTCCTTATGTATTTGCACAAAAGTAGCATATAACGGTACCACTAGATTAAAAACTACCGGAACACTGAGTCTATTATGTGAATATTTAACATGTTCAATCTGAAACTGCGTGTTCCAACGAGGCAAGGGTATGTAGGTACGTACCCTTGTAGGGCGCTTGGAACGATGCATTTTAATGTAACATAGTAAACGCTTTCTCAGAGAATCTACTTGAACACAATTATAATGATTTTCCTTGTGGAACTGAACAGAAAGTAATACAGTTTTGAGATACCAAGTTTTATAGTATGGTTATTTTTTTTAAGGTTTAAGAGAATTATGAAAACAGTTGGTATTACCTTATTTTGTTTCCGTTCAGTTAGCTTAAAATATCATCTATTTTATCTACAATTCTGTTGTTAACGTAAATGTTCTCAAAATCTAGAATTCCGTACCATCGAAATTGAACGCTTGAGTCAAATACGCAATTACGTCGTGGGATCACAAGGTAGTTAGATCACAGGGGGTAATATGAAATTGCTTATTCTCAAATATAGCTGAGTAGAACGCTTTAGATGTCAAGAACTTATGTATTGTTTTAATTAAATTAGACGAGATATCAATTACCTATTGCCTAATTGGAATTAACTGGATTATAGTCAGTTAGTAACATTTAATTAACTACATTATAACTGTATTGTATGGGATAGCAGTTAATGGTTTTTTGGGTTTTGTAACTTTGTAAGAAGCTTTGTAAAAGAAAGTTTTAATAAACAACGATAAGGATGATAGATTTCCTTTTCCAAAAATGATTTTAAGTATATACCGTACACCATGTTAATTTTATCGGCAAACGACCTAAAAAAATCAATGGCTTAGCAGAGCCTACTAACCCAACAACGACGCTGTCTATTTCTAAAAGTCTAGTTTAAAAAGGAGAACTGTTACTGAACTCGTCATTATCTTTTATTAAAACATCGATAACGAACTGAGCGTCGAGCTCTTGGCGTCTTTTCCCTTTTTTTGTATTGTCCCCTAATCGCCACTTTGTTATTCAATTTGGAGTGCCAGGGAACCGCCTATTAAATAATACCGCGCTGAATCGGAAGATTCTCGGGGCTCCGGTAGATATAATAGTTTACTTCCTGATAAAATTTTCACTGAAATATTCTTAAGTTTAGTATCTGGAGGCGTCGCTTAAAATTGTTATGCGGAAAAATCGTCTTTAGTATTTTTCTTGGCGACATTGTTTTAGCCAAGTGCTGTTGAGACGTAGAGGGGGTAATGTTTTTAAGTGGCTTATTTAGGAAGAAGTTTAGGTATCATCAAAAAATATAGTAGGTACATATAGGTATTGATTTCGTGTTAAAAATTTCCTGTTTGTATATTTTTGTTTCTTCATCGTGAATATTTGGGGTGTTTGCTAGCCATCAATTCGAAATGTGCAGAGTCAGGACCCTTTGTTAGGGAAGTTTCAACGAATTGAATAGATTTTGATTGTTTGTTGGGAATTTGGCGAAACTGCACGCCAACGGACGGTGACAAGGTAGGATTGATTCAAAACGCGCAATAGTAAAAAATAAAACACATAAAAATAAATAGTGATTTTCTCATCTATGGCTACTTTATTGTTTAGGCTTATTCATACAGTTGACGATTTTTACTGATCCTGTAATTTTCTTTCACAAATTCTGTATTCAAAATTCTCAATCTGTAGCGGAAAGATTGTTCATAAAATACATAATTGGATAGTGTAGGCCTCAATAACAGCTGCGCTGGCAACAAATATTATTTCGTATTACAAAGCAGCACTGAAAAAGTGGTAGTTTCAGGGTACAATCGACCGAGGCATATTGCGTGCTGGCCGCAAACAAGTACACGCGACATTGTTGTTTAGTCTATGATTTTTGTGTCGTAAAGTAACAACAAAATTATCGGAACGTGCTTCGATAATTAGTGAAATGGAACGTATGAGCTTAGTATGGAGCGGAAAACTATCATTCACAAAATTGTAGGGTGATTTGTGCTTAATTGATGTAGGCAGATCGATAGCCAGTATAATTATATGAAACTATAATTTTGTGAGGCTTGAAACATTTTCCTTTACAATTATTTATATATTTGTCAAGAAAGTTGGAAATAACAAAACTAAAATAGTAACACTTCATTTCTGGTGACTCCGAAGTCAGTGTTGACTTCAAGCACACGAAAACTTGATATGCAAGAGATGCCTGTGGAACAATACAGCCAAAGACTACTTACAATAGCAAAACAATTCGAGAAAGATGGATTACAAATAGCTACAATAACAAGCCAGGTTTCAAATCACGAACTTTGGAATGTTTTGGTTCCAAACACGGCATTCGAATTTGGTAAAGTGGCATAGACAATAACATGTAGGATACGATGGTAATCTCCCTGTCGAGCGCCGATAATATCCTCATTGGAAACCTATAATATCTGTGGACTTCCAGTATAGCAGTTTAACTAGATTCAAACTATGACGTCATAAACCCTTATCGTTTAATAATAAATGGTGATCGTGTACTGGGAGCGTGTTATCGACAATATGCACCTGTCGCTGCACAGTGGTGCATTGTAGCGTCTGTGCATTAATGTTTAACATTTAACACGATCGCTTACAAGGTTTCCACTTGCTCTGAATTGTAGTAAGATTAATTAAATACATCATACGAAAATTGATCCTGTTTAAATACCCTAAGAATTTGAAGGATTGATACAATAGTAAGAACATTATAAAATAATAAATTTAAAAATAGCTTTCTCTTGCGTGCAGCACATGCATTCAATAATATGCCAGAAGACTTGGATGTAGATCTCTTTTGCACAAAAGCTCTCACAGTGAAACGTTTATTAGCGAATATTTTTTTTTTAAAAGATTGACTCGCGTCTATAAATGTTGATCTCTAATATCCTTAATGCGTTGCCTAAAACTATACCTACATATTATATATACTTTAATTTTTACATAAAATTTGTATCACTTAATTGTTAATGTTTACTCTTTTTTTTTCAAAACTGTTGTTATATGTGGTCTACGATAGTTATAAGTACTATATTATGTCTTTTATTGGCGGAAGCTTGTTGTTAGCAAATTAGAAATATAGTAAGTTATTAAAATTATCATTAGTCTGTAAGCTTTCCTAAGAATAAATAAATAAATAACCTCAGTTTCGAATTATACTTGTGTGTAATAATTCATGCATAAATATTAGAGAAGATCGAAATAACTTCGCTTAGCATTAACTTAAGTACAAAGTTATATTTAGTGCCTTGTCGTGTCGTCTGAGGCATTGTCGCGTGACATGATATCTTATTAGTAGTTCTACATTACATAATTTTGTACCTATAGAACCAAAATACATATATTCCGTATCTGCTACAAAGCTGACTGGTTAATACATCATCCATATAATAATATTCATTTTTTAACCGACTTCCCAAAAAGGAGGAGGTTCTCAATTCGGCCGGTATGTTTTTTTTTTCTATGTATGTACATCGATTACTCCGAGGTTTATAAACCGATTTACGTGATTCTTTTTTTGTTCGACTCGGAATAGCTGCCAGTTAGTCCCATAGTCATCAGGTCAGGATCTGATGATGGAAACCCTGAGAAATCGAGGGCAACCTTCGAAAGTTGTAGGCATACATAGGGTAAAAACTTGACTTGACACTCAGGTGTACGCCTAAAAGCACTATTCAACAGTGAAGATTTGGAGCTGACCTGATGATGGAGACCAGAGAGGGCCGAGGGAACTCGACAACTGAATATGTAAACTACCTCGTGTTTGGGCTTAAATTATTTGTATTGACAAGACCTTTGCAACAGTGTAGGTTTGGAGCTGACCTGATGATGGAGACCAGAGAAAGTCGAGGGAACTCGACAACTGAATATGTAAAATACCTCGTATTTGGACTTATATTCTTTGTATTGATGAGAACTTCCCACTTATATGGATAGTGACAACTATTCGTATCACTGAAAAGCTGTAAATAAAAAACATTTTTACAAAAAAATTAAACCGACTTCCCAAAACGCTGAAAAGTTAATTTTTTTGTAAAAAAGTTTTTTATAACAAAACTAAAAAGCAAAGGATTATCTCTCATAATAAAATGTAACCAATAGGATGGACTGAGTTTTAAATATAATATGTGACCACTTTAGTATAAAAATTATACTTTATTTTTATGGAATATTTAAAACCTCTAGTTATTGTAATAGCTTTTAATCACAAAACACAACAATATTTTTTGTATGTTTTTCTCGCATCAGAAAAGTTTCAACGAGTCTGTGCCCGGATTCCACGTAACTGCTCCGAGAAATAGAAAAACAAATACATATGGTTGCCTGCGGCATTCCAGCACTGAATACTTCATACTGAGGATGTATTCGTTCGGGTGTTTTTTTTTGTCGCTACTATGTTTTTTAATTACTAGGTAATACTTTTTTCATCTGCGTATATGAAGGACGCATTTCTCGAAGTCCGTACGTAGCTTGATGTGTAGAGACAGGTATTTTGTTGAGCGAATTCCAGAAAGGGTTTTTTTCAGAAATGAAGGGACATAATAAGTTTCCGGAATTGGGAATCATAATAAGTACTGTTATTCTTGTCTGTTTCTTTTAAAGGTGTGATACTGCGTACCTATTTGCTATTTCTGTAAAATGTTTTGCAATTGAAATTACAGTTAAACTTTTACTATTAATTTCAACACACGAACAGAACATACGAAAGTTAGATTTTGCATCAAACATGAAGTTGTAAGTTTGAAGCAACAACTCATGGCTTATCACGTCTGTTATGTGGCAGATATGGGTCACAGTGCTCATAGTTAGCGGCCGACTGTTAACGATCTACTGCTGTGGACTGTTTATTTCTTGTCTATGTGTGTGTGAGGACTTTATAGTACACTATGACCAGCTCATTAGCTGCATTTGAAGTTACTAAAGTCTAGAAAGGACATCTATTTGGTTTGAAATTGTTTTTGTGCGCCATATTTTTGCGTCATTATTTTTTGGGGCATTTGATGCTGACTACTTTTTAAATGGAGCATATAGGTTTGTCTATGTACCTTCAAGGTTACTGATTATGTACATACCTATATCTGTTTAGGGGGGCATCATGATACATTTCACCATCCATGTGTTTTTCATAGACGACTATTTTCGAAGAATTGCAAAATATTAATCATGTACCTACCTATTTTTAATTTTTCAGGCTACAAACAGGTTGTACCAGTTAATCACTGGAAGAGTTTAATAGAAAAATACGATGTCATAGTAAACAAACTTTTTAAATTGGTACATTTCTACGAAGTCGCCGATGTCGTTAGCTTAGGAGTGTTCAATTAAATAAACGTAATTTGATTCGAGAGCTGAATCAACGGCCTGCGATTTGTTTGACATAACTTCTTATTGAGTACCTATTGCACGAAACGTTGTGAAACAACTTTCGTGTTTATTGATATATCAATTGATTTTCACGTTGCCGTCGCTTAAAGAAGTGCCCCCTTTTTCTTTTCATGTAATACTTTTACATATTACCTACGTATCTATTATTTTCTTTGTTTTTTTTTAAGATGTACAAATTCTCTTCGTCTTCAAAAGCCATAGTAATCGGCGTATAGTCCACATGCGTACCTATCTATTTCTCACAATATATACAGAACAGCATGCTATCCAGTGAAGTCTTTCTAAGAGAAAATAAAGAAAAACTGTTTTCTTAGCTTAGTTCTATAAATAATGGCCACTGTGACAGCAGAATTAAATGTTTATTTTTGATTAAAAAGCGAATCTTGATTCGTTTAAAGTTAGAATTCGATCAAAATAATTGGAATTGCGTGTCAGTCAATAAAAACTTGGGAGGCAGCCGCTCGAGACCAATTAAATAAAACAAGTTTACGAAATCAATTAGTTGCAATGTTGGCTTTACACAAGTTGTTATTGAGTTTCCCAACTCGTAATATGTCCTACGTTAGGTTTTATGTATCCTTTTAAATTTAATTTAACTTTTGAAAACGAACTTTGTCACGCTACCATGTGGTTTTACTTTTTGGTAATAGTTTGAGCTTTTATTCATTGTGTTCTTGTTTGAGAGCAAGCGACTGTATTTTAAACTGCTATTTGAATAATTATAGCTTTTTGTTATGTGAATGTACATTATAAACGTTTTATTGAAGCAAATTGACTTTTATTATATAACTTTGTTACTTAAGTGGCTGAAAACGGTGTGCTTATATGCTTACTTTTTGTTTGTTGTTAATAGGCATAGACTTGCCGTGGGTATTTTAATAAAAAATTGTATGATCAAAAACTTCCTCTTTCATAAAGTGGAAAAGGATCAAAGATAGGAATCCCTGAAAAGTGCTACATTTTTAAAGAAATATGACGCGATACAACCTTTGTAAGCTATTGATTATATTGGTTTCGTTAAGTAGCAGGAGTATCTACTTACTTATTATTTGTATTTATTTCCAAGTGCTCAATTAAATTGCACCCATTTCATGTAATTAACCATAAAACGTGCTAATAAAATACGTGATATTTTATTTGTATTACAAAATCCGGATCAAATAACACATTTATTAAATAAAATTGTAAACAGAACTTGGTTTGTGGTTAAAATAACGATAATTTCCCAAAATGAAATGAGTGTATGCCAAAAATTATTTTGATTCAAACAAACGGATTAAAAATGCTTTTCGGACAACCTTTTATGTATGTATGTGGTTAGTTCTCTATATGGGGAACTATAGAATAATGCTCCGCGCTGTGAATAATGAGCATATTTAGGTATATTTTCAACCATATACTATGATATATTTTTTATTGATAAGAGAGCAAAGTAAAGCCGATCCCAACATAATTGAGAAAAAGGCTCGGAGGGTGAGAGGAAAGTAAGACATCAGTGCGTCGGGGTCGATTGTAGAAGCGCACGATTAAAAAATGTCTCAAACGAAAGTTAAATGCGACTCTATTCTTATACCTAATACACATAAACACTAGAATGTTGGTAAGTATTTTTAATATCATTTAACTTTTTATTTTGAAATTAAAATATATATTTTACATTTAGTAAGCCCGACAATGACTTAATGTTTTGGCTGATTTTATTTCACAAAAACATACAATTAAGTAACATAGAAAGACATTTTATTATTTATTAGATCAAACGTTCATTATATAGATTTTGAACAAGGTTCAAAGCAAAACTGTAAGTCATCTTAAAACCCTTTTCCACAAAAAGCTACAAAGACAAAAACCTGTGGTGGGAGTCGTTGTTTATAATAAATTTCTACTTAATTAAGTTAATATAAAAGCAAATTAGAATCAACTTCAGGGAAACCCGTTCTATTCAAATACTTACCCAATAGTTCAAGTAGAACAGTTACTCGGTCTTATATAAAGAAATGACTGAAGATAATTTATAATCTCACTTTTTTGGGATTTTTCCAGATAACTTATCCTCCTCACCATACTTTTCTTTAATTATCTTAATGAGATATTAAAACTTCCACAAGGAAAGTATCCTATAACGTAATTAATTTGATCGATGGAATGGTTTTTTCTTTCTTGCTTACTTAATATTTAAAAAGATTTTTTAAAATGTTGCGGTTGAAAAATTTCGTTACAGGAAATTTACTTCGAAAATTATCTAAAGAATTTCGCCTGGAGTTAATAATAATGTTCAGTACCTTTTAAGTTATATTGTTTCTGCGTAAACAGGATATTTTTTTCTCTTTATATAATTAATAAAATTTGTAGATACCATCAAAAACATGATTAAACTTTTAAATAATAAAGCTATAACATTCTCTTGGTCCTCGACCATACCTCGATAGGCTCAGCGTGGGCAAGCCCTACATTATATGGGAGGAAGATTTACCTAAGGAAGGTCATAAGCAAGTAGAAGATGAAGGTTTCTGAAAACTGCAAAGTTTTGAACACAACAAGGGGAGGATTTGGTCAACAGGACGTCTTTCCGCTGAGATGAATGTGCATCGCGATAGAAATGGAATCACATTATTGCATATTGATAGGTATGGGTACATAGTAAGCAAATTAGTTCCAATAGCAGCGTCGTATCCAGCGTCATTGTCGGAGCAATTCGATTCAAACATTTAATAGAATGAAATCGCATTCGATATCTAAAACGTGTTCCGTGTCGCCCATTTAGGGCCGTGAGAGGATCCCCCGGCCTGTAGAGTCGCGGTTCCATACTTATTTGCATGTGAAAGAGCGTCAGTAGTACCTACTTTTGTATGAAGGCGGATGAGTAGACAGGCTACAGTAATAAATTGTATACATTCCCAGAGCCTTCATTGACTACGGAACAATAGATTCGGTTCGTGCTGTAGGTATGTGGTGTTTTGTTTTGGGAGTGAAAATGATTCGAAAAGATACGGTACATGCGGAATTAGGATTTTTGTTTATATTTGTCCAATTGAGCTAAATACTACAGAAAACTCTAAAAGTTTAAAAGCCAAAGATGTAATGAAATCTGATATTAATTACTTGCATATGATGTTTACACAAAGCTGCATTCCATTTATAACAAGACTGAGCTTGAAATGGTTTGCGATGTTGTTCGGAAGGCTAGGGACGGGCATGTCGCCCGTGCTCAGATCCCAAAGGAGATTGTTGCTAAAGCCGACATGGAAACCAAATACT
This sequence comes from Helicoverpa zea, assembly GCF_022581195.2. Lineage (NCBI taxonomy): Eukaryota > Metazoa > Arthropoda > Insecta > Lepidoptera > Noctuidae > Helicoverpa > Helicoverpa zea. The sequence continues at coordinate 6,045,248 of NC_061458.1, read as the reverse complement.
CGACTTACGAACTTCTCAAAATTGTAAAATGAATTTGAAGTCTTGTCGACAGCAATGATAGTTTCTAGGGGTGTTTCGTCATCTCGACACACTTAACTCACCACGAATGTGTTCAGTTGGTGAAACTCAAAATTTTAACATTTATCATGTCGTCAACTCGACACGTCAAGATTTTGATGCGTGTAAGTAGTTTGGGAATCCATGTTCTCGTTTCAAGCGTTTGCTAAGCGGACGTTCAGTGGCCAATGATGTTTGTGATACAGAAAATGAATGTAGTTGCCCGAACTTTTTGCTTGAAATCGGGTTAAATTATAAAACGTGTCGACTTGGTGAAAACATAAAAGTGAATAATTTAAGTTTCACCAACTGGACACGCATCAAAATCTTGACGTGTCGAGTTGACGACATGATAAATGTTAAAATTTTGAGTTTCACCAACTGAACACATTCGTGGTGAGTTAAGTGTGTCGAGATGACGAAAGACCCGTTTCTAGGTACTAGATAAAAATAAAATAACGTAATTAGCGTCAAAGAAGTTTTTCTTTACTTAATTACGTCTACTTAATAACTAAATTACCTAAAAATATTCTGATAAGTGTTTGTTCATCATTTTTCGTAGTCGCCTCCACGTGTACAACTATCGGGTTTTGTTACAAAGCTGCGTGGCGTTTATTTTATATTTCGATTCTGTTACTTTTCTGCACTTCGCAATACATTATAATCAGTATTACTAGTATTTTATACATATTTATATAATAATAATGGCGTCCACGGCCGATTTCGGCCACGGCGGCTGCTCTCATTTTAAGGAGATCAGCCAGCTGCGCAGGACATATTATAGTGCACGAGCATTTGCGCAGACACAAGTGCACTCCCTATTCCTTCACTCTCATAACCCGATGGGACGGCAATCCGACACGACCGGAAAGAGATCAGGCGCAGGACCGACATTTACGTGCTCTCCGATGCACGGGTGAATCAATCACCAACTTCCAGAACGGGCTGCTTTGTGAAAGCTTAAGAAAACCCACAAAGCGATTTCGGCCCGACCCGGGAATCGAACCCGAGACCTCGAGCACAGCAGCCGCGCTTGCGACTACTAGACCAACGAGGCAGAGGCAGTATACTTATATATTATCGTTTCATTATAATTGAATATTTAAACTTATAATTTTATTGATATCTATACCTATTCCACTGGTATAGCTAGCTAGAATAAGTATAAGATTGTATTTGATTTTTTTACACCAGTAAGAAATTCCGGCGTCCATCATTGTAACATGAAGCTTGTATAAAATCTGTAATTGCGCCACAAAAACCTGAAGCAATTTTTATGAAATATTTCCTTATCAGTGGCTATTGTTAGAAATTGGAGGAAAAATCGTAAGATTATTTCACGTCTGTATGAAAATGAAAAACACGGATAGATTTTATGAAACACAGGACAACTATGTGTGGAGAGCAGTTACTGCATCTGCAATCATTAAATTATGATGCATCGGTTCATTGCATCGATGACGGGACATACTGAAGTTTCGTGAATAATAGTTCTGTCAACTCTTAGAATAATATACCCTGATATCTTATGTAAATTCAACATCAATAACTATAAAATAAATCGAGGCGGTTTTGTTCACCAAGGGTATTCCTATGCATACTAATATTTCTGTAACGAACATAGGTAAACTGTTTTTAAAGAGAAGTCAAATGTCCAGTTTTCTTTGGATGTCCGGTACCCTAAAAAATCTTTAGAGCTACCCATTTTTAAAAAGCAATCATTTGGAGTGAAATTGGCAACGGACTCTTCATCGATCATTCAACGTAGTCTGTAAAAGCTTATTGTTATGCTAGGAATACATCACGCTTTTATTTTTATTTCTGCTCATATTGTGATTTTTGATATTTTATTTTCTCAGAAACAAGAAAATATACAATTGTAAATCCCTACTAATATTGTAATTGCGAAAGTAACTCTGTCTGTTACGCTTTCACGTCTAAACCACTGTACTGATTTTAATAAAATTTGGTACAGAGATAGAGTTGACCTTGAGAAAGAACATAGGAGTTTATATCCCGGACTTTTGAAGAATTCTCTTGGAAACGCGAGATAACCGTACTCTAGGCGGGCGAAGCCGATCGCGGAAGCTAGTAGATTATAAATATGTAGTTATAACTACTGAAATTTGAATATGAAGTGACCGATATCAGTAGGTTCGGCAGTGTGTGACCCAAATTCAAACGTTTATAACGTCATTGGAGGCACTAGTGTTATATTTTACGGCCGGTTGCTAATAAGTAAATGATATGAAGTAATTTATTACAACATCGCAGGAACTGAACGCCTATTACGGAAAATGGTGTCTACCTCGAGAACCACAAATTAAGTGAACTAATGGCTGAATACTGAAATGCTACTTAATATGTATTAAAATGGCACATTTGTTCCTGAAAAACTAAATGATTAAATTTGACAATTTTTGAATCCGTTCATTACCATTACAAATTAAAATGAACGGTAATGACCTCATTAAAAGGTGCGATTATGTTTCCTTAATTCTCAGATGCCGATTCCCCATGCCTGTAGTTTTTCGGTAATGTCGGTAACTTATCGCTGCGATAACCTAGAGAGCAGCTATAAAAGTATGCAAAATCTTTGGAATAATTATGCAAATGGAACATTCCCGCGACCGCTATTCACATTCAAGCAGGTACTTAGGTGCCCAGCGTATTGCAAAGATTAAAGGTGTGTAGGCGCACGGACTCAGCTAAAGCGTATTTGTTGAGTTTTATTATTACGAATTATTAATGTCCGCTTTATTTTTTCTTTCCCCACGCGCCACCCGTCCACTTTTAATTACAGAGGACTTCTAATTAGAAATATTTGTAAAATGTCTTGACTACTGACAGTTTAGAACAGGTAATATTTATCTAAGTATAGAATGTAATAACTCTGAAAGTACTCAAAGGCAAAGCAATTTATTATTATGTAGTAATTGGAACGCTATTTTTATTATAAATACTAACGATTTCTGGTTTCTGAATAGAAGTTTCAATAAAAATGTATAAGTAGGTAGGTACGACCAAAAACTCTAGTCAAGAAAATAATCTCGAAGAAACACTTCATTTATGAGAATAGCGATATTGATTTTGCGATTGAATAAGCGGCTCGTTGGCTCTGTAAAAATTCAACTTTTAATTCTCTATTGTCGGTCGCGGCGAGGCCGTAATGGAATCAAGGGGTCGGGTCACGTCTTGGACCCTCAAACGGCTGACGGTGGAAGATAAACTTTACCTTCATTGTCAATTTCCTCGAGTCTTGAGGGCACTCCGCACGGCCGGAAACAATGAAAGAAAAGTACTTTGAACGAGTTTTGTTGACTTTTTAAATGGTGCGTTAGCCTAACGCAGCCTATTAAGCCATTCGATTGCGGTAACGACCTACCGATTTGCTCTATTACTGGAAATGTACGTACTCCCTGGTCACATTATTACTGCGGTACTGCGTCGATCGATGGCCGACACTTACGTAGTTACTGTTTCATATCATTAGAACTCTCGGTGCACATACAATATTAACCAGGTTTAGCACCAAAACCTGCATTAATTTTAATGACATAGTCAAACTAATCCACAATCGATTAAAAGGGATAGGCTTAATTATGTAGTCTGTTAATTTAGAATTGAAATTGGTACGCAACACTTGTAAACTTTCGTATTATTTCACACTACTAATAACTTAATTAATATGCGAGGGTTTAAAACCGAAAACAGGGATAAAACTTTAATATGAGTTTGTGTCGTTTACAAATACTCTGCAAACTGATGTTACACAATACCTATACATCAGTTTGTGTTTTTGGAGGAGTGAATTGAAACAGTTATTTATGTGCTGTCCGATGAGAATGGATGTTGATAAGGATTGAAATCCCAGATAGGGCAGAAAGGTACAAAATACGATAGATAACTTCTTTAGATAGGTTTTTTGCGACTTCTTTACGATAAGGGAGCGAAGTATGCATAAAGCTGATGGCCGGATGCCTCGATGTGAGGAGAGAATGGATCTTTTGTGTTAGACCAAATTTGAATTTGAATACCAATGTGGACGTTCTGACTTTATAACCAAAATGAAAGTTAGTTAATATCTTTGATTTTAATCAGAGTTAGAGTCATTTGAATAATTTAATTCTGATTGATTTTTGTTACAACAAATTGTAAATCGAAGCTGGTCAAAACTTCTGTTAATGTTATTCTGAGGGCGTCGCTAAGTTATTTTCTGAGCAAAGACTTTGGTTCCTTGTTTTTTTGTTTCTTACTGTTCTTGTATAAATGTAGGTATTGAAAGGAATTATCCATTATAACCGTAACTTTCCTTTCTATATTGCCACGCATGCAAAGTATGTGAAAACATGAATTTCCAATTAAATAGGCACATAGTTAATTTACTTAGAAAATAAAAATAAACAAGCTTCGTTGAGTGCGTGTATTGTCCGGGAACAAACATGTAGCACGCTATGAGAAGTGACGCAAATGCACATTACTTATTAATTCCAATTAATGTATTAGAAGAGGTAATTAAGTAGCTGTAATTGATTCGTTTTACCACTAATTATCGATTTAGATTTATTTCATTTTATATTTTCGAAATTACATATGGATTTATTTATAAAAATATTAAAAAAAAAACTAAAAACAAGCTTTTAATAATTTACAAAATAATTCGGACATATATCTAACTTTTACTTTTTTTGGACAAAACGCTCGACGCTTTCTTTTCGCTCTAGCTGCGATGGCGTTGGTGTTAAAGTCTTACGAAATCGAGCATTCCGATCATAATAACAAGTCACAGGGGCAGACGCATAAAGCAGTTGGTGTTGCCCTGACAACCCGATGCTTTTCTCATGGCCAATTATATGTTGCTTTAGCAAGGGTCAGCAACGCCTCCGGTCTGTATATACTAGCGCCTGAAGGAAAAATCCCAAATACTGTTTATAAAGATTTTTTAGAAAGTTATTTGTTTTTGTATAGTTTATTGTATTAAGCCTGGGCAAAATATAAGCTATAATTTATTTTGGGAAATGGGCTCTTAGACTTCGACATCAGACTTTAAAATCTTTGATTTTGGCGACTTCGTTATCGCTGGCATATAAGCAACAGGATCCGCGTACGAAGTCGCGGGCAAAAGCTAGTAAGCTAATATAAGCGTGTACACAGAAAAACTCGAGTCCCGCCATTTTAATGTTCAAAGCAAAGACAAAACAACTAGCGTGTACTCTGAGTTACACAGTGCAAAAAATGGACAAAAAAAATACTCAAACGAAACCAGCGTGAAAATTATTTACAGCGCACTTCGTCGGTCTGTCGCGCACTGAATGCCTAACTGGTACCTAGGTACGGTACCTATAGAACTCATTCGTTGAACACTGCTTTTCGGGTCGCGGTCGACCACAGACATGCAACGGTCAGCGAACGGTGTCCATTGCTCTTTCCTCACTGAGTAATGTATCTTTGAATGTATACTGAATGTACACTACTTTGAATGTATACTACGAAAAGAATAGGGCTCATCTAATTTGTGAGTATTTTGCGTTATGTACATACATGTAGTGATACTGTGACGATCTCCGGTAGGCAAGTATAATGCGCACGTTACGTTTTCCAACTATTGACTATCAATAATATTGACAGTTAATGTCATAGACAGCCCAAGCATTCTGTTGAGATCAGTACTGTTAAGGTACGTTTTGAATGCTGGCTGCCGACCGCACATGCCGCGACTGCATCAAATCGGCCGAGGCTGCACTACTTACTTGTTTGTATATCTTTTCGATATCGAATGTTTTGTGCAGTTGACAGCTGACAATTTTCAAGAAACATTGCATTTTTTGTACTAACAAAATTGTCAAGTGCCCTTTTTTGCAATAAACATTAAATTACGTGTAGATTGTAAGATTGTAATAAACATTAAATTACGTGTCATAAAATGACTTCGTGTGTAGGTACAAGTTCCCAGCTTTCTTAAGCTTTTTTCATGGCAAGGGCAAATGCTAAATCAAGATAGGAAATTGTAAAAAAAAACCTCAACATGAACTTAATTTTCATTTAAATGATCAACGTCAAACAAGAGTTAAAATTGGCTCTTTATCATTATCACTATTGTATCAGATAGTTTACATGATTCTGCATGTATCAAATAGAAAATTGCACTTAAACAAATTGGTTGTTTCTTTTCAAACTTCACAAAACCCCAAGGAAGCAAAGGATACACAAGGGTACGACCCAAATCTAATCGCTCCCCTTGCAAAGCGCTTCGGACATAAAAATATCAGTTTCGTTGAACGGAGTCGGAGTGAATCGTAAACAGGCGCGAGCGTCACGGCGATAGATCACTGAACAGCAATCGTGTAACTTACATATTACCGCCATATGTTAGCAAGCCGCATTGACAAAAACCAGCCTCACGTCCCGTTATGTTAAACTACGGATTGATTTCCTGAAGGAGTTTCTTTGATATGCCACTGTTTTTTAACGCCAGATTCGCAAACATATGTGTCCTGCGACATATTGCTTTTTTCATTCGCTTTCTGTGTCGTATTTTCGCTTTAGTAGACCGTCGATATTGTTTTTTTAGGTTCTATGGCGAATACCTCGCGTTACCGTAAATGTAATAGCTAAGGAGACTAGTTACCGGAGCCTGAATAGGGCCGGCAATTAAAAATATAATTTACCTGTATGAAACATGAGGTGCGTTTATGCATGTAAAATGCAGTTTTCGTTTATGCATGTAAAATGCTTTAAACCGAAAGATGATGTCAACAAACTGCTCGCCACGTGTAAAAACTGGATCCTGATACATCGCGTGTTGATATAAATGCTCATTTCTTTTCAGCACAGAAAAACAATGAGCGACAATCAACACGCTTGATGAAGGCGCATTGGCGATTTGAGAACAAAAAGATTTAAGCTATCAATATGAGAATAAGGACTTGTAGGATGTAGGAATCTTTACCACTCCATGTTTCCTTGAAGAGCGAATAATATAATACATGTTTCATTCATATAAATAGGCACATCATGAAATTCAAATGTAATATAAACCTCAAGTTAATAACAACCTTAGAAATTTGTCACGAGTTTATTTCGGATTTACTGGCCTAGTTACGAGCTGAACTAGAGCTCTAAAACGATGTAAGAACCAATAAGTGTGTTCAAATGTTAATTAAGCACAGTACTTATCAATTTATCGTCAAGTTCATTCGAAAACACCTACCGTTAAACACGCCAATATTAAAAGTTAAGTATGATTCATACAGAATCAAGTTAAGACCGTAACTTTGTAACTTGAAACTTATAATCTCAATCAGAAGTTGAAAGCGGTCACAGAAATGCGATAAATCATTAAATGGTGAGCGCCATTGACAGCCTACGTTACATTTAAGAGAACTCTTGAAATCAATTTCCTCGCCGAGCTAAGAGGAAAATCTGATATGGCGGGGGTACTCGGCTCTCGGCTTTCGGCTTTCGACGTCGATTCGGTTCTCGTCGTTCGGCCGTAGGAATCACTGCACCATGCACAAACTACGACCTTCGGACAACCTGAAAATTAGATTGTAGCTGCAGCTGACACATGCTTCGCCCAATACACTCTTTTATACTTAGAATGACTATTTGCGCTTCCCATGTCCAATGTCCGGTGCATATAATACTCTGGGAATACATTTTACGCTTGAATTCAATTACCTTTGTTATGTATTTGTGTAAAAGTTAAGAAAGTAGAAAAAACACGAATTTTTTTTTTACCATAAAACAGTAGCACATTATTCTTTAAATAATGAAATTTATTTGTCCATCTTTTAAATATCAACTTATGTTAATAATTTTTCAAAGGTTTACTAATGCTACGTAAATCGTAACTAGCACTGTGAGTCGAAAGCATTTCCTCAAGTCATGACAGGCAATAATGTCTTACTTATCTGCGAAAAAAGAAAAATGACACGACGTTTACTACGTACACTTGTCGTCGAGTGTTATCAGATAACAAATTCACCGGGGCGGTATAAAAATGACGTAGTAGTGTACTAGCAAGTGTTCCGGAATGTTCGGCGACTGACGGCTTAGCTCCGTGTTAAGTGGCACCCATAAACAAGGGTCCCTTAACACGTCACTCGCTACAAATGGACTCTTTATGTTCCCGTCAAATATAAATTTCCCCGATTTTCTTGGCGGAGACTTTCCTTGTACGGCGGATTTGTTTAATTATCTTTATTGTAGCCTTTGTGTCACTTGCCTTTGTGGGATGAAGTCAAGTTGTAGAAGTAAAACCGACAGCTTCAATAAGTCGTGGTTCTTTAAACGTTTTTTTATCGGTTTTGGTTACTGCTATGAACATTTTACTGTATGCGCTATTTATCTATTATGGGCTTCTAAAATTAAATTGAATGAAATGGTCAGGGTTTCTCACATGTAAAAGTCACAACACAAAACTTTAAATTATATCTAATACCAAGTACCTACAATAAGATTTTTGCAACTGGCCAGCCTATTAAGTATACCAAATCGCCACATTTTAAAGTTTTTAGTACCTAGCAAAAAGCTTGCTTTTAAGTTTTAAATGCTTTACTAGCCATAAAACTTCAAAACATTTTTGAAAGCGTTTTCCGTAAACACAAAAATCCGTTAAGCGTGCATATTTATTTATCGCGAAATTACATCGCATAAAAATTGAAACATTGTTGGAACAATGAAAAGATTTTTTTAAAGTTCACTGCGCCGAACAATCCAACAGCAGGGTTTGTTTTTGTCGGCCGTGATAGTTTTTGATATATGGACTGGATAAAAAATGCATAATAGACAAATGTTTGTTTATTCTCGGTAGAGTGGAGCCGGTCCGAGTGCATGATAAAAATCCGCGGCAGTTTGTTAGGAGTTTTGGCGCGTGGTGGCGTGTCAAGAAGTGCTGACAGGAGCGCACTCACGCTGCGATGTTTCCCCGTTGCTGTGCCGCTACACACAGCTTTTTTTCTTCCGTCGGTACACAGCGGTTTGCAATTCAACGCTCGTTTTTCGTTTACTTCCCTTCAACGTTTGCATTGTTTGTAATCGGACAGACGCTGCTTTGTAACGTATGTGTGTTCCGTGAGTCCTCTCCTTGTTTTTTCAATTTGTTTAACGCTACGTTGGATTCGGTTTACAGCTAACATCTTTCCTCCGGCCGATATGAACAGAGGCAATTCATAAAAGAAATTAATGTATAAGTGGTTAAGCTCCAGCTATCATTCAAAATAAGTGAGCTCCATAAAACTCATTTTAATACTTTATTTCAGCTTAAACTTCCGTAGCTTTTAAATTATTTGTCCGTGGAGGCTGGAGCCATTCCAAATTAAATTATACGCAGAAAATGTTCGGTCACATTGCAAAATTCATTATGATTTCTGTTCTGGGCGATACGTTTAACGGAGTCGTTTTTACTTAATTCCTTGCCAAGTTGTCCGCTTACACCAAGTGAAGCATTTAAATTGAATTTAGGATGACAACTCCAATTCGTGTAATAAGAGTTTGGTTGTTTGGAACAATTGTTCTAATCCGACTATAATTGGCGACAAGAAATTTGTATCCGCCATCGAGGTGTTAACAAAACATAAGCGTGTCAATACTACTAAGTCGCTCTGAAATACGACACTTTAAATGCCGAGGCCCTTGGTTTTGCTGTTGTGATTTTGCTGCTACTTTGTCAGATTTCATTTCTCTTTGTTATTTGCTGATCAATTATAATATTGATAGTCATTACATTGTTACAGTGACCAGTCCATTGCCCATTAACAGTCTGTTTAAATAAAAAAAATAAAAATTCTACTCAAATATCCATCTAAAATTCACTTACCTACATGAACGCATCGAACTAACATTCACTTACACTGAATTATTAAGCTGCCATCGCCACAATTTGGGCAGTAAAATCTGTAAGAAACGCGATTCAGGCTAAACGCAGCCTGCTTCGTCTAGTAAATTCAAAATCTTATTGACCACTTTTATATCACTAGCAGGATCATGGTCGATTGGAGATCAAGGGAACTTTACGTTATTAATATCGTTATTTTATATCGTACAAGAATTAGCAGATATCAGGATGTTTCTACACAAATATTTGGTTACAGTTCAATGGAAATGTATTTGTATTTTTTGATCAACTAAATTGGTATGTTCGCGAGATGGGTGAGTCGATACGCCACAACTCGCCACCGCAAGCGCTCGCCGCCCGGTCGCAGCTGCGGTTGCAGATTGTTTCGGAACAGATAAATTTCATCATGCCAAACAATCATCTGCTGCGATATTAATGAATTGTTGATTGGGGCGACAGTCGCAACTAAGTTTCAATAAAATATTTGCCTCATAAGCAATGTAGGCTCGTGCGAGGTTAACGCACTCATTATAATGATTTCAGATTGCATGTTTCAAACCTATTATGGAAAACGAAATTATGTTTCCGCATATTATTTTTTTCAAACCTATGTATTTTGTTATATTAATCGAAAACGTGTTCAGACTTAATATCACTCAACAAAACCATGGCAAAACCAAAGTTATATTTTTTTCCTTGAGGCAGTAGGTATGAAAGTAAAGGCAAATCCTATATAACGTTGCTCATTTTAACAGCTTTATAGATTGTAAGTATAAAGTAAACATGCGCAGTTAATTAGTTTAAACGTAGAACACAATGTTTACACAAACGCGGACGTTGCTGAAGAAATAAGCTTTCTGTTTTCCCGTTTTTCTGCACAACAGCGGAAAAACAATTTAAGTTAACAAGTAAAAGTATTAATCACGACGAGAAGGAAGATATCGGAAACAAAAGTGAGTGCTCTTTCAAAGAAATCACGTAGCACTTACATCACAGTGGTTTCGAACGGGAACGTAACCGCTTAACTTTTAAACCTAATACGTGATTCAATTTAGGAGTTGTATCTCTAGACGCCGCGAACCCGAAAACTGTCGCTGAAATCCATTCAACTTTTCTTTCATATTTCGAAAGGAAATGCTTCCCTCTATTTGCAAACTGATGCGGAAGTGTCGGTTAGAAAAGAACTTCTCCACGTACTGGATTCAGGTACTCAGTTCTAACTTTAACATACCTATCGAATAAGAAAACCTTTTTTGCTTTATTTCGGTCGTTTCTAAAATTAGCTTCCAACGTGGCTCAATAGCAGCAGAGCGAAAATGACAGCTAATTTTAATATCGGATATCGAAAGTTTATGTCGTAGCTAATTATTTTCATTACTGCGAAGACATAATTTTTGATGTTTTATAATATATCTATAATATACATTTTTTTTAATTTCTTAGCGACAAAGTCAATATAAATAATTAGCATTTTTTGTTAAAATGGAGATATTAGTAAAAAATACTGAGTATAAATAGGTACCTAATGAATATTTTCTAAAACAAATAGAAGTACTTATTAAAAATATTAAGAAGTAACATTAGTTACTGATTACCTATTAGGTATTTTCCTTTAAAGGCACAGAGCTCATTTATTTAGCGATTTAGGTCACAAAAATAACTATTTTACATTAGTTTGTTTCACCTTAGCAGCCATGCTTACCTACGAAAAGTAATTACTGAGTTAGCGACTAGTAATCATGGTGCCAGGTACATTTATAGTTCTGCAGAAGATTGAAATGGCTTTTTCTGTTACCAAGACCGAGCCGTGATTGGAAGTGCGGCCAATTAATGGGAATAGGCCTACCCTCCATCACGCAGCGTGAAGTATATACCTTCGGCGAAGTGTGGATGTGAACCGAAAGCCGCCCCTTTGAGAGTATTTCCGAACTGAACTGTAAAAACAGTTTCTGCCACTGCGACGTATAGTTTTCAAAAATTCCAGGTTTTAGGCAGTGCAGGAGCAGAAAGGCTGGATTTTATTAGCACATATCTAAAGGTGGTTTACTTTAATACGGAAGTTAGTTTCAATAGAAAGAACTAAGTTTGTAAACTCATAGGTAAAGAGTTAATCATATCATGAGCCTCCTGAGAAATCGGCAATACGTAATAATTTGTAGCCAGCCTGTTACGCGGCAGTGAGTACATGAGCTGCGGATTCATAAACTAATTTAATAAGCCATTAAAGCTATCTGGACCAGGAGTAGCCATGGTGATTTATAGCAATATGAGAACATTAAAAACGCATTACGAAAACATGACTTTAGGCGGAAAATTTAACAGCGCCATATATAACGCGGAGCGGATGTTTTGTATTTGGCGGATATTAAAAAAAAAAATGTCATAATTAAAATACCCGAGATTGCTTGTTTACGTTACTTGTTCCTTAATTACGAGGAAACGGTGGCGGGCAGTTCATGATATTTTCTTAGGAAATTAACTTAGGAATTATTGTTTAAACCTGAAAATACCTTTCAAAGAATCCTACCTATTCAATCAATTAAAATAATAAAGACCCACCCTATTTAAAGACCTGTCTAGGCGGCTGGTTGATGCTTCTCGTGGCCAAAAGGCTGGCTATTACCTCGGACAAAGGATCAGCATGGCCATCCAACGAGGTAATGCTGCCAGCCTCTTGGGTACACTCCCAGTTGACAGCGATGGGGATGAATTTTTGACGCCGTTTAGATATAGTGTATATATATATATATTTTTTTTATTGTTCTACTAGGAAAGTTTTTTTTTTGTGTTGTAAATATGTATATAACTTTGTAAATAAATTATTCAATTAAAGATTAAAATAATTACATTTATAAATAGAAACACAATTATACGCCGTCGAAAACTACGTCAAACTATTTCTAGTATTTTATTAATCCACCTTTTTTAATAGGCGAGCTAGTTCCTTTTTTAAAAATCTTTTGAAGTGGTCATACTCTATCATAAAAATACGAAAGTCAAAAGAACGACAATAATAATTTCAAATAACCACAATCTCCAACGAAAACTTCATACTAAAAAGGGTCAAGTGTGTTTGTCTCTACATTTCCATAGCATTGACCTCCGCCGTATATTGTGGGAAAATAATGGCGAACCCAAGCGAGATGCATCGCTTCACGTAGTGTGGGAAGAGGTGACTATGGGATAATGTTGAGGGGTCAGCTCCGATTCGTTTAATCAGCACCGTTAATTCAGCGCAAGTGAAAGTTCCTGATAGAGGTTTACGAGCCAGATAAAATAAAGCCGAAGAAAAAGGACCTAGCTTATACAGTATGTTAACATCACTAAAGTAAAAACTGTTACTGAAACTGAATTCAATGTGAAAAATCTTTTCACTATTTAAAGTAAGTTCGTTAAGAATTTACCATCTACGTACTTGTGGAAAATTTCCACATGAAACACCCACCTTTGATCAGAATTTCCTTGATAAATTAACTCCTAAGATCCATAGTTTTTGAGGTTACCTCCGCAAGCTGCAAACTTAGGCTTCAAGCTAATCAGAGCGCTTCAAACACATTCCCCAGACGTGAGCCACGTCCCCACATTTGATACGCCGTCATAGTACTCAAATAGGTAACCGATCTCTCTAACAAGTTTAATTAATAATGTTCCCGAACTAAACCAGGGACATAACTTGTTAAAATATTACGAGAGTTAATTCGCAAGTTTGTCACGGCTTTATAACGTATTTACCTGATGTTCATATTGGTGATAAACAACATTTTGCGTAATGGAAGTTGTGGTCTGTCGTGGTTCAGCTTGTTGATAACTTTTGGACGGCGCCGTCGTCTGATGTTTGTGTACATTAAGTAATTGTAATTTAGATTATTATTTGAGATTGCTAGGATAGTTTTATATATATTTATAGAATATATTTTAATATAAAAGTCATTTAATTGAGTAAATGAGGAACAGATGGTTGAGTTTTATTAATATTTTTTCAGTAATTTTAACGGTTTTACAGATAAACTTGAGAAATCGAATCAGTTTGAGGTAAGTCTTTATCTTTAAAGGTAGGTTGGCTTTATCTTTAAAGTTATATTTCTGATTTAAGCGTTTCTTTTGGTGGAAATTGATTCGCGGATTTAATTCATGTTTTAATTTAGTAGACATTATAGGTATTTGATATAATATAATAATTTAATAGTAGTATTCTAGTAATTACAATGAAGTAAAAACTGTAAAAACACTTGTACTTATTTCTGGGTAAACTTATTTCATAGGTACATGAAATCAAATAAATGTACAAACGTGATGAAATATGATTTACAAAATAAAATAATATATTTGTGAATAAATCAAAGAAACTCAATAATGTATTACATAAGAGGAAAATAGCACAAATTTGACTGCGGTAATCGAAGCTGTTAAATGCCTAACTTCCTTTGATGTGTGTTTAAACCGCCATTTGCTTTGGCGGACTACGTCTCGCCATATAGAAAACGGAACGCAATTCATGATGTTTACTGGTAATAGAACACTTTGAAGATTGTTTCAGCCAAACTTACTGGATAACATATCGTATCGAAAGACATTGGGCATCATTCAATACGAAGTAAGTTATACTTTATGACCTATTAACTTAAACAACTACCTAGGTACATGTCACAAGCAACAAGAATCAAGCTTTTTTAAAGACACTTTTTAGAATGTTTTCCATTTGTTTTAAGAAGATATCCAGTGAATATTATACGTGTTATCAGCTTAAGTATTAGTACAGTTTAAGTATCCTAGAACGAATTTCATAGCTCCCACGTATTTAACATTGTTCAATAATCAAGATGAGTAAACGGTTCGTGCACCCACATAGGAACTCAATCGGTACGTGATTGGCCAGTGAATCGCAATTGAGAATCAATGCATGCAAAGCAAGCAGCGAGATGATTGCGTGTGTTTAATTATTGCTTCATTATTGTATCTTATGTTTGGTTTGTAACGTGAACCAATTAGCTGGGCTGAGCGGTAAACTGCTGGGTTATTTTGAGAAGCGGATTTTTAAAGCAGTGGCTAGGGAATATCTACCTACATGGCTTGTATTGTGTAAGCAAATTATGAAAAATAAACTACATACGAAAAAAAAAAAAACGATTTTTATCATAATTAAAAGGCGTCAAGAAAAGTACATTCTTTAGGATGATATAAGTGATTTAGCACTTGCGTGACATAATCTTAGCTCTGGACTACTAGTTATGATTAGATCACACGTTATTACGTCATAATTAATTATAGAACATGATTGAAATTTCTAATTAATTTCTCATTTGACGTGAGCTTAATGAACACCATAGGACCTATTAACAGGAGAGCAATCGGGCATTTCTGGTGCATAATATACCGAATGTTATGCGACGGGAATTCCCGATTGTTCCACATGCATAATGACATGAGCATAATTATTGTGTAGGTACAGTCGTATAATTAATAGAAAACGTCCCTGCAAACGTATTGCTCTTTATTCGAATTTCTGTCAGCATGCCTATATGGCTTGAACGTTGAGAAATATTAGGAGTTGAAATGTACTGCGTAAAAGGTTATAGATTAAGAAGAAGGAGTACCTACAATAACGCAAAGAGCTTGTTTTTTCGGGTCGTGTTTCGGTAATGGAATTATTTTTGCTGTGTGATAAATGACACCTATTTTGGGAATTGTCATGTCATGAGTTGATAATGAAAATAATAAGTTTCCCTGTTTATATTATTAGTAAGCTTCATTACTAAGGATGTCAAAGATAAGTAGAGTATTCATAAAGTATGTAATCTAAGCAAATGACTTGTATGCAGTCAAGGTGAAAAAAAAGTATTATTAAACCAATGTACGTCAAGTAATTATCTCCACATAGTCAGTACCCAGTTGACAAGTTCATTACATGAACGTTTGAGTTTGTACGGGGATTTGTGGTTCCCCAGGGAATCTTGAGACATTTATTAGGTAAAACCACGATCGATCAAAGTCTTTCTGCTTCATTAATCATGCTCATCAACCAACACTGCTGTATATTTTCTTCAAGATATTCACATTTTCCTCATTTCGTTAATGTTATGTTTCGTTTTGTAACGTGTTTATGGAATTTGCGTGACATTTCATATATGGAAAACACTTCCAATGCCTTAAAATTTATATTATCATGTTTTCATATAATTTTGACGTAAGAAATAGGTAAACACGTAGACGTAAGAAGTAGGTGCAAAAAAAGTGGAAAAATATACATATTTGTTTTAAACCTATTCAAACTTGACTGTTCTCATTTAATTTTTAATTCAAAGAGAAACAACTAATCATAACACAGTGAGAATAATAGTCAGTGGAAGTAGAACACCTCTGGCCCAGGTCAATGTTTAAGTTAACTAATGCATGTCGGGTGAGGAAAACTTAATTAAAAAACGTCCCTCGAGCTATGAAGCTCGTCTCCATTAGCCCTGCTAAGCCGAACCAAAGGGATTCTCCCTAGGTAACCTGGAATCCAATTTAAAAAAAACAGATGCGAAAACTTCGTGCCTTACCTTAGCATTTGTCCTAAGAAATGTGACGACTGTAAGAATATACATTTAAAAAATTAATGGCACGACAACAAAGAAAGGAATTTAATTTAATATTTTATTCGAGCAATTTAATTGATTACCGTGGTTTCCCGTAGACGTTCCATCCAGGAACGCCGTCTCCCGAAGATATTTCAAATACGCCGCATATTGAAATCCTCGAGCCATCATATCGGACTAAAATGACCCGTGACGACCCGGCCCCTTATTACGTGCGGGTATTTTTTTTAAATGCCCAAGGAACGATCTAGGTGTTATTATTTCCTTTATTAAAAATTGCTGAGATTTTGTGGACTTGCTATTTTTTTATTGGGACTTCGGAAAATGGTTTTTATTTTTCCTTGAATTTGTTTTAAGATGCCTCGCCAAGTTATCTTTCCGACATTGCAAAAATACTCAATAATATTTTAAAGGGAGTGAAACAATTGATACTGAATTTAGTATAGAACTGGTTTAAATATTGGTACTGCTATTTTTATCTGTGCGATACGAGCAGTCCCCTAGGACCTTGTATCCACTATAAAAAGCTATGTAAGCTAAGTAAATGTGCATTGTAGTTTATTTATGAAAAAATATAAGTAACTACTTTCAATATTTTAAAATGTAAAAATAGTAAGAAAAAGTAATTTATTTATTTCTTGAAATCTGTTGATATGTTGCATATTGATGATGTGTTTCTTTATTTTTATCATAATGTGTATTCACTTTGAGGCGAAAATTAATGAAACTTCAAAAGTTAAATAATACATCGCAATAATTTGCTTTGTGTAATTGATTTCAGAGAATCAGATAAACTGAAAAATGAAAGAGTAAAAAATTTTACATGACTTTTTATTCCGACTAAATAACCAATTTGATAAAAAAACGTCAGGTTAAATTGTGTATCCAACGATTTTCAGTGTAAATTGATGTATCGAATCTAAAATATATATTTTTTAATAAATTGATTTTATCGAAAACGCGCATTTAAAACTAAATTACTTTATATCCTCGATGTTCTATCACCTCACGATAATGTTTTAGAGCACATATAAATGTAGCTATAGTTTTTTTTTGTATTGTACCTATCGAATATTGGTCTAAAGGACCAACGATCGAACAGCTCAATGGTTCAGCCGAACTCAAGCTAACTTCAAGATGGCTAATTTCTGTATGAAGCCAAGTAAATACATAAAAGCAAAGTAATGCGACAAGTTAAGTAAGTAGCCGGCCAGTCTGGCGTGGCGAGCGCTTCCAAGTGGCTTCGTGTGGGTCTAGTTAGTTCCAGTAAACAAACACACAAGTCGCTGCAATCGTGATGTGACCATCGCCCAGATGCTGTGCTCGGGTCGGAGATGTAGGCCGACTGGAAGGGCTATTCGTATTTTCAGTAGTGAGTAAATAGAAGAAAGCGGGTAAGTAACAGAGGGAGAGGTGGACGAATAAGTTGTGGCGACTTTTGATAATTGAGAATAAGAAAAAGAATAGCTAAGCTCTTGTGAAGTAGTACAGAAATGGCTAAAAAATTTCGTAATACATTTAGTATCTACGTAAGTAAAATGTTACAAAAACAGTGCCCGATTCATCCTAGAATGACATTATGCAGGTTATCTAAGAAAAAAAAAACTACGTACATGTGTACAATTGAGTAGGTACCAGTCAATTATTTATGTACATTTACCGTACATAAATAATTGACGTATGACGTATGACGATTGTAGTATGTCAAGTTGTACCTAAGGCAGCCTACAATCGTAGCTTTATTGATGAGCGCTCGTTATTTCCTGCAATCAGTTTCCCTATTTAGAAAAGGAAAACTTCACCTAACGAAGAGTTTTCCGTTTATTACTTGAACGACTATTTTGTGACAGGTAAACGGTTCACAGAGTCCATTTTGGATTCACCTTATCTGTTGGTCAAGATAATTAAATTCCTTGACAAATAACAAAACTGTTATGTTATTTTTGGATATTTCTATATTTATTAATAGACAGAGCGATTAATCATGACTATTTACATCAAAAGGTAGCGTTATAATGTACACCCACATAATTTTACGTATGATATGATTACTCGAATAAGCTCATTTGTCTGCGGGTAAAGGCTGTAGGTGATGTGAAAAGCTTTTAGACATAATTATTGTTAATTTTAGAAGTTGAATATCATTAAGTACGTCTGTAGATAACACAATTTGATTTGTCTTGATGTGTGTGGCGGCTGCAAAGGTTACACCAAGAAGCCTGTAGCTTGCTCATGACTGGAGATCAATTTATGGCAGATGTTCTTAGGGGATTTGAAAGATTAGAAGTATACCTATATGCCTATGTGAGACACATACAAGTATTAAAAATTTCATTAGAGCTATCAACTTCTTGATTAAACTTTCTTGACATTGGTATCCAGTGATACTCAAGCTGCAAGTTTCTCGGTACACCTTATCAAGGTAAAGGGTAAGTTCATGTCGTTGCCCCTTCCATGTATTCCATACATCAGTGCAATAGAGCAGTGTGCTGTAACTGTATCTTGCGCAATAAAATACCGTTTACATTTCTGCTTTGTTGTTCACTTGTTCGCCGGCCCGACCGTCCGACCAACCCATGAGGATACCCACGTTATTTATTCAAGAAATTTCCTATTTGCATACCTATTTAGATTTGTTACATAATTTAACCTATACTTGTGTAATAGGAAATAATAAAGTGGACTATTATTATGTAAGGGCTGTTTTTATGTAGGTCACTTTGTACGAGAAACTGTGTTCCTAGTTTAGTACGAAGTAGATCGGAACGATAGAAAGAAAACAATATATTTCAACAGTTTAGTACAGTTAATTTATGTCAATTCAAACTAAAACTAGACTAAACATTTGCTCAATTGCCGCATCAATCATTGTCATAATGGTATCAAAACCACAGATCAGTCCTACCGGTATAAATACGCGAACAATTACAAATTAATTACGTAGAATAGAGCTTATTACACGAAGCGCTTAACAAACTAAAGTTGGTTTAAACTATTTCATTCAACGTGTAATGTTAGTTCGGAACTTCCAACGCAAATTCTTGGGTACGCCACCGCCGGTTTAAATTGTACCATTCGATACATTGCAAACATCGTTTAATGAGTTTTTGACTTCTCCTTAACAAGAACTTTGGTTGAAATGTTTTCTTTATTAGGTAACTACTTCTTTAGGAAATCCAGATTTTTGTAATGTAATTGACCAAAATTATGAGGTTTGCTACCTCACTACACTTTTAATCTAGTTGAAATTGAAAGCAACTCGAACAAGTCAATATTATGTCACTTTAATCCATTTACAATCATATCATAATTTCGATTTCACAAGACTTAACTAAAATACAGCTTCCCCTAAAAAGTGCAAGGCCATCAATAGGTCAGCACATTACACATACCTATTCTATTCCTAAAACCGCTAGCACCTCCGCGCTCCAATGTTCCTAGTCATATTTTGTGCAAACACCAGCCTTTTCGGTGCAGTATGCGAAATAAAATTTTGTGTGGGTGACGGCCGCAATCAACACAAACGCGTCTAAAAATGTCCGTGAACGGAGAAGGTCTGTTTAGTCAACAATTTGAGGTCGGATCGGCACATCAAAGCGTTTTTGAATTTCAAAGTCAGCTTCACGCTTTGGCTTCAGGTTTTCCTTTTTGAGCTATGGTTTAGCTCGTTTCAGTGGATAGGTGTAGCAAAAATATTTTGTTATGTATGTAGTTGTAGGTATTTATTTCTTAGAGCTGTGGATTTTTATGTTTGAAAATATGTTGGTATTATTTGGGGGAAAAAATCTACTATTACGATATATTTTGTAAATACATAGTTGTAGAATACATACTACAAACTAAGATTCAAGAAGAAATATTGGTACAACAGAGCGTAAGAGTACCTATGTAGTTTGCTTAAAGTTAACACTGCTCTATGCTCATAACTTAGGTACTATAAAATTTAATGGATCCGAAGCTATTGTGGGCAAAGTATTTAAGTACAGACACGCCTGATCAAATTGGGCTTAACGAAAATCTCTCGTGAACGCAAACAGGATGGTTTTGGCGAGTCTGCCTTCAAATAGCAGCGCAAGCAGATTTAACGTGCTTCAGGAAACAAAGCGAATAACCACGGTCCACGGCCATTGAGTGTTTTTGGCAGTGCGAGCTTACATCAGCGAAATTGTATCTATATTTTCCACAGTATAAATAACGGGATTTATCTCAAACGCTATTTCATGAACTGTTCTTAAATAAAGGTGTATTGTTCTGCACTTTATTCAACAATTTATTGTTGTAGTTTAATAAAACAACTCTCGTTGTAATCGTTTTACAGCTTAAGTGAAGTGCTGCAAGTAAAATTATGTTCCCCTTGCGTCTATTTATTTGTGGTTTTTTAAAGTTGTTTTAACTAAAAATTCTATTCTTAATAATGGGAAAGATAACTTAAGATTTTATTATATTTTGACTGATTTTATTATATTATATTTTGGTACGTGAATATACATAATACAAATAGCATTTATTTCTAGCTGAGTGGTAGAGTATCGGTTATTTGTGAAATCTCGCAGGTGCTGAGAAGGACGATCTTTCAATTATTCAAGTGCAACACCACCTCCCTGACGTTGCGAACACAAACGGAGGTACGGATTTATTCTCCAAATTGTTGGAAGCTTCTATACTGCAGCGTGATTTACGTTCTAAGATTTAGCACTTCCACTTGTATCGAAACGTTAAAACATTTGTTACTAACTCGAAATCTACAACCGTACTGTTTGAGAAAACGTCCGTTTCGGCATGATTTCTTACTCTCACGTCGCCAACGAAAATATGTCGGGAAGCGGGAAATGAGAATGTTTTCCACTTTTAATTAAGTCTTATTTTTGTTGAGACTCGCCCTCTTAATCTTGTGATTCGTGACCGACACACAAACTAGGTTTAACATTGCTACTTGATATTGCACGAACACCTGGACCACTTTGTGAGTAACATCTGTTTCTACTAATGTTTGCTGCTTAAAATGCTGTCTATAAAACTGACATAATTTTCATCCCTTGGTGTGTTTAAAATTTACATAATGTACATGTTTGTATTATAAATGGTGTAATCATACGTCAACGTGCAGATAAACAAAGTAGCTTTGATTCTCTTATTTTATCGCAGTGTTGAACAAGATAAGCTGCTCAATAAAAAAAACGAGCGGCGGTAGTTCACACAATACCGCAGCTCCTGGCCGGGCCGATGCTAGGAGTAACAAAGTGTTATAGCTGGTTTTAGTTTACAGCATGAGAAAATAAAACAGACAATAACTAAGACCCACTCAACACTTTTATCATTACACGTATGAGAGATGACGCATTTTATTTAGAAGCATCGTTATTGTCTTTGTGAATAAAGTGGGCCTTCTAATTATGTTGTCAAGGACCGAGTATAATTTAATTATATAGCGTGGTTTTATTTGATTCGCAAAAGTCGTTAATTAAGCTTTTGCGTATTATACAAACGACGATAAATTCCCTGAAGAAATACGACTGTGTATCGTAATGTTTTGTTTTATAAAGGAAAATCCTTTATGTGGTCGAGGCTTTTATGGTAGTAAAATGTTAAGCAGACCTTTACTTTTATGTGAGTCGGCTATTCTATTATTTAAAGGACACGCCGGCAGCAAATTCGAAATCTGGCGGGATTCCAAATTGAATTAAACGTGAGAGCGTGGCCGGCCTACTAGCGAACTTTGATCGCGCACCAGTGTGCCCCGGCTCCTTACACTTCCTACCCCTTTAACAACTACCGCTGAAGAAACTTACAACAATCGCACTATGTATTATGGTCAGTTTGCTCCTAACAGTTACGGTCGCCCCTAAAACTTGATACACATTATCACAGCATTTTGTGGGGAAGAATATCCTTTACCGCTGATAAAATGACACTTTATGCTAAGTTTATTTTACTTTACATTCAATGTATGTATGCTTCATTAGGTTTAGTTTTAATGATTCACAACCTGAATTACCTATATGCTTAATAATAGAGAAAGTCAAAATTAATATAATAGGTGAGTTTCATTCTCAGCCAGTAACAAAAAGAAACGGACTTTATTTTGTACCAGTTCTTATTTTGAACACAAAGGCGGTACAAAGGCATGGAAATAAAATATCAGGAGTTGTAATAATTCAATTTTAATTAACAAAGTTCATTTAATTATGTTTAAAAACATTGTACCAAACAAGATGAAACAGAGTGAATGATAACACCTAATGAATTAAATGAAATAGCGGGCTTTCCTTATTCATTTTGACCAATATAACAGAAACCTTTGTAGGAGGCAAATGGATGTTAATTTAATAAATAGTCCTTCCGGAAAAATAAATTGCCGTAATTGCGACCGCGTACCGTTTGGCAGGAGAGTAGGGCGAGACTCGTTAGCACAAAATATAGATAGGTTTAAAAATGGAAAAGATGCTTTAATTTATTGCTGCCTCGCAGTTCTTTCACACTTGCGGATTTTCCACTCGGTTTTCCGTGCGGTGACGACACTGTACGACGGGTCGTACAAGTATTCCGCCAGCTCTCTCTTTTTGGAAACTGCAAAAACCAGCAATCGACATAAAAATACAATGCTTTCAAATTCCCATTTCCCAGTGTTGAATCACCTGCTAAAATCACAAAAATATTATATTTCCATGCTAGGTGCATGCGCCCACAGATTGCCAAAATCAAATTCCGCGCAAACGATCATTTGGCATAAAAACAAATTCTACAATTTCATGTTTCCATAAAATTTTATTTTTACGATTACAACGTCGGTTTCCTCTTTCGATGAAGTTTAGTTTACAGTGGTTTTAATATTCGTCGTCTACGGTACGTAAATGAGGACGCAAAATGTTCCCGAAGCTACTTTTCTTAGTTCTGAACTTTAAATAGTCAATTAAGAGAAACTAGTTGCTGGTAAATGATGAACTTGCTTCCTCAGTGTTTGCTTCTGGTTTCAGGAATAAATTGAGGCCATTTGCAATTGTTCCGTTTGTTTTTATTTCAAGATGTTTGTGTTCAGGACATGGTGTTTTGAATGAATAAAGTACTTTAACTCGGCAGCTGATTGAAAAATGGATGTCCATTTTTATTTCGATTCTAGCTAATGACCGTGGTGATGTTTCATGCATCTTTGAATTTCACTTAATAAACGTTGTTTTCATAAATTCACAGCAGAATATTTTCCGATAAAGTTTTAAAGTAATAAATAGGTAGAAGTAATGGATGATCCCGAAACAGCTGGCCGTCGGGTGTTCGTTATCGGGCGGCATCAGTTGGCGGTTATAGTGCGAAACTGTAACTTAACTCATTTAGCAATCGTCACGATCTCGTCTCCCACCTACAGTTTCAATTAAATGTGGACTAGTATTGTATTAAAAGTTTAGACCGCTTATTAGGACGGGTTACTGGCTATTCTGCAAATTAAATAAAAGGCACAAACTATGCGCAGGCCTTATTGTCATACAAGTATGTAAATCGGCACCTTTTTGTATCTGAAATATAAGGTTTGTCGATTCTCGTTTCTAATCTGTGGCAGTTGTTACTAGCGGTCAGAAGCCTGTAAAGTCCGAGAACTTGGATGGTCAAACTTCAAGATATCGGTAGCCTCCTTAGTTTGGCGGTGGTGGTCAGACTGTAGTAGTTTCGTTGAAAGTGATACGACTCGGTCGTACAGCTATCAGCTGACTTTGGCGAAGGTTTGTAACCAATATACTATTGGCTCGGATAATGTTTTCCGTACAAAGTTGTCGTCTGCTTTAAATATAATGTAAATACTTTAAGATATTAGTACTGAGTGCAGCGTCCCACTTTCCGTAAGTAGATTTTGTTAGAAGCGAAGACCTTTATACCCGATCATATATTAGCATTTGAGTCTCGTTATTAGCAATTCGCTGCGGCCATAGATATTCTTGAAAAACTCATTCAATTTCTTGAGGAAATGTAACCGATGAACCACTTTAGTGCCATGAATTGGTATCTAAAGTATGCAAGCAGATGTATTATGTGCGTTGTGAAATAAAAGACACTGGATGTCTTCAAATAAAAACGTTGTCACGAGACTGATTGCTGCTGACATTGAACCGCACAAATTGTTTATGACAATCTTGACGTATTTATCTAACAACATCATAGCGATATAGATAAGTATACATTAATTGCAACGGTTCGCACTCAACGTTTTGATAAAGATGAAAAATTGTTTTCTCCGGCTTAGAGGGTTTCTTCCGACGATTAATCTTTCCGCAAACCTATTGTTGAACTCCGCGGGAGGAACTTTTGTGTCCGAACTCCGACTGAGATCAAAAGGTTGCGATGGTACAGACCACTATGATTTTTAGAAACCATTTCTGCTTAAATACAAGTAAGGGATCGCGAGCGAGGCCGCAAGAAATATAAATTGCTTTTAGCGGACAATTGAAGACGGCAAGATGCATTTTTATGGAAGTTTTTGGAGTCACGTCTACACAATTTGTGTTGGAAGTCGTTTGCTTTCTAAAGCCATTGTAGCTGGAGGCTGAGTCATCCGTAGTCACCTCTACGCCGTGGCAAAGGTTACGAGCGACGGCACTAACAAAGGCCCATTGCCTTGATAATTGTTTGACTTTAACAAAAGTTATATAGGTAGGTACTATTACAATAAATAAATAACGTTGACAGTTATCGTAAAAATTGTAACAGTATTATTTGCTGTACTTAATGTACAGTCAGCACCAAAAGTCGATGAACAGAATCAACATGACAAAACACCTGTTCACAATAAAATGCCATAAGTTATAGTCGCAACTAGGAAACAAAATAGACTGTACACCAGAAACTTACAAAAGTCGTTAAACACGAGTATTTCAAAAGTATCTGTGCACTAGTATTCCTAAAGTCGCTGTACACCATCAATCCAAATGTCGCTGAACATCATTGTATCAAAAGTCACTAAACAGCAGTAAATACAAAATTAGGTTAACAAAGTATATTTTTAATGTTGCCGTGTGTTAATGTACTTTTGACGCTTATGTTGTTCAGCTACTTTTGGGACAGTACTTGCTTGACCTTAATAATGTATGTTAACACGTTAGTATCTATTTCAACAATTTTAATAATTATTTTGGAAATACACTCTTTTGCAAAAAAAGCGGGCACCTATGCGAAATCTTAGTTTTAAGGACTTTACGTGTATTTCAAAGGGTTTTAATGATTGTAGTATGTTTCTAGCATCAAAAGGGTTAGCCAAGCATGCGTGAGAGTGTATTCTAAATTTGAATTTTGTACAATTGCTAAGAAATTGGTTAAACCTTGTTTTGGACTAATTGCTGGCAGAAAGTTCGTCGGTGTTTTGAAAAGTTTTTGAAGTGATTTTCAGAAAACTGATAATGCAGTCTAAATTAATGTACCTTTTTGTTAGATCAAAACATTCTTGAAAAACTATGCGTATTTGATAAAATTTTCACCTGCTCTAAATGGGCTATTCTGATGATTGATGGCAATGTTAAGAGTTTCGGTATTTTAGTGTAAAGCGTTCTTCTGTTTAGATATTATACCCACGTGTTTTAAAATATCGCTTTTTCATAATTAAACACTATTTAGAGGAGTATCAGTACATTGGGCTGCGACAAAACCAATTTAAAGTAACCTTTCGGACTTTAACATTTTTAAAAATCTTGAAATTCTACAAAATACAGAAAATAGCGCATAGACTGTGAGCACGAGGTCTTAAGGTCTCGTAATCACTGATTTTCAAACAACCTCGTCTCTTGGGAAACTCCGTAGACCTCCGAAGATCTATGAGTCTGAGCGTTCAAATAGCGTGTTTTTATCCCACTGACATTTTATTAAATAAACTTGCCTGCACCGAGATTTCCTAGCATCTACAGCACTTTCCTGCTTAAATCATAACAATGATTGGCTATCTGCTCATTTCTTAAGAAACATACGTTTGGTCAATACCTTTGAATTCTTGACTCCCTTTCAGCGAAATCATCGTTTAGTAACCCGATACCTATGGAGTTATAGAGAGCTTCAACGTGGCAATAATTAGACTTTTTAGATAGCTTAAACCCTCCTCATCATTTTTCATGTGGTTAATTTTAACATTTATCACAAAATTTGGTATTTTTTAATGTTAAAGTACGATAGGAGACGAGTTGCGATCGGCACTGCTTACTTTAAATTGGTTTTATCGCAGCCCGATGTACTGATACTCCTCTAAATAGTGTTTAATTATGAAAAAGCGATATTTTAAAACACGTGGGTATAATATCTAAACAGAAGAACGCTTTACACTAAAATACCGAAACTTTTAACATTGCCATCAATCATCAGTATAGCCCATTTAGAGCAGGTGAAAATTTTATCAAATACGCATAGTTTTTCAAAAATGTTTTGATCTAACAAAAAGGTACATTAATTAACGGCCAGTTTCTTCATCAAAAGTTAAAGTTAAAGTAATGTCTAAAGTGAAAGTAACGGTCAAATTCGTTTTTTCAAGGCTAAAGTGACAGCAAAATTCATAGAAAAATTGAATTTAACCGTTACTTTAACTTTAGACATTACTTTGACTTTTACTTTGGCTTTAACTTTTGATGAAGAAACTGGCTGTAAGACTGCATTATCAGTTTTCTGAAAATCACTTCAAAACACCGACGAACTTTCTGCCAGCAATTAGTCCAAAACAAGGTTTAACCAATTTCTTAGCAATTGTACAAAATTCAAATTTAGAATACACTCTCACGCATGCTTGGCTAACCCTTTTGATGCTAGAAACATACTACAATCATTAAAACCCTTTGAAATACACGTAAAGTCCTTAAAACTAAGATTTCGCATAGGTGCCCGCTTTTTTTGCAAAAGAGTGTATTTCCAAAATAATTATTAAAATTGTTGAAATAGATACTAACGTGTTAACATACATTATTAAGGTCAAGCAAGTACTGTCCCAAAAGTAGCTGAACAACATAAGCGTCAAAAGTACATTAACACACGGCAACATTAAAAATATACTTTGTTAACCTAATTTTGTATTTACTGCTGTTTAGTGACTTTTGATACAATGATGTTCAGCGACATTTGGATTGATGGTGTACAGCGACTAGGAATACTAGTGCACAGATACTTTTGAAATACTCGTGTTTAACGACTTTTGTAAGTTTCTGGTGTACAGTCTATTTTGTTTCCTAGTTGCGACTATAACTTATGGCATTTTATTGTGAACAGGTGTTTTGTCATGTTGATTCTGTTCATCGACTTTTGGTGCTGACTGTACGTAAACGAAATATTTTGATTGTTTTATGTAAACATCATCATCCTAAAAAAAAAAACAATCAAAATATTTTGTTTGCATAAAAAATTGTTTTATGTAAACGTGGATCGTAAATAATTTTGATCAAGGCAACAAAAGATAGCAAAATAGAGATACATTTCTCTGTAACTTGCTTCTATAACTGTGCATTTCATGCACCCAGTAGTGTCTGTGTATCTTTTATTTAGATAGTGTAAAGAGTGGTTTTTATAACATCATTAGGCACACCTGTCCTCTTATGTTCGCTTGAACTTAGCGATGCTGCAAGAGCATTAATGCAGCAAGTAGGTACTGATGTGAGGGGAAACATCATTAAAAGAAACAGCATAAGTGCTTTACCTACTTTAAAGTTGCACAAATAAACTTACATACATTCAGACACATCTAAGTGTATGTAAATAGCACACATTTCCACGTTGAGTATCATGATGGTCTAGTAATTTACAAATTAACCCGCGTTTGTACGTAGCGAGAACATTTTAATGTGTCGGACATGATGCACAATATTAGTAAAATGAAACGAGTTCATTAGCCGTTGCAGCTGGGCGCCATATTTCACTGCTCTACAATTTCCGCCCTGACATTTTTGCTGCATGTGAAATTTATACACAAAAAAAATTCAACATTTATTCAAAAGTACTGCGGATGGATTTCGCATTTAGTCCGCTTGACCAAAATAATTGGGTTTGTGTATCACCGGTTATGAAATGCGGTGTCCACATTATTACTACGTTTTACAAACCACACTTGCCATGATATTTTTGAATAAGCTAATTAAATTATTTCTTTTTATACCATTTTAAAATAGCTTTCCATATTGCACGCTTCAAGCAGTTTACGACTTTATTACTGCTTACAATAGGGTCCTGTAATAGAATTTTTAAATATATGTGGTACACGGCACAATTGTACAAATGAAGGGAAGATTAATGCGTCGCGACCCCTATATATTTGTGTAGGGACGTTTTAGCGAGATCCGCACATCCGAAATTTATTTATAGGTTCATATAAATGACACACGTTTACGTGTTTCATTGGATCCACAATTTATGTTCGTTGAAAATGACATATTGCAGTGAAACAATTTTTAATACGCAATCACGTCAACACGATAGATTACGCCTTGTTTCGAAATCCTGACATTCTGCGGGTAGTCAGTCACTGGAAATAAAGTACTGTGCAGAAAGATTTTTTCAATAAAAGGTAGATAGCGAGATGGCAGCGCTCGCAAACAAATTATATTTTTGGGCTCAAACTACGTTGAACTTTTGATACATTTGCGTCGGCTTCAATTAAAATAAAACATCATACATTTCCAGCTACTGTGTATTAATTATTTAATTCATGAATACCAATTGTGTAAAATGCTAGCAGCACTCGAGGGCAGGCAGAAAGATCGGAGTGCACCAACGACCAAGATAAGTAACACAAAAAGTACCTAAGTCAAATTTTACATTCACACATAGTGGTGAATACAATTTTGTGTCCGTCAATTCCCAAAATGTTACCAAGAGAAACACAATGGAATGGCACCTAAGTTATAATATGTAGTAGGCATATACCATAATGTGTATCCTTTCCTTTGCGTGAATCATTCATGGTTGGAGTGAAAATAGGTACCAAAATTACCACAAAATAGTGAGCTAACATAAAATACAAAAGACATATAACCACGTTATAAATCTGCTCAGTTTTCTTATTCCAAGAGTTTCCTTTGTGTTCGATTATTAATTATTATTCCAAGTAGCCTTTGTTCCAACCGGGCCTTTTATTCAGTCCTTGGCTGAGTTCGCAAGTAGTTACCACTTTTTGAATTAAAGTTAAAGTTGGTGGGTGTATCGGAGGCGACATTTTATATCGAAAACCCTTGACTAGCCCAGACGGTATAAATGGTATTATAAATCATTATTATATTTATAGTAGGGCATAAAATCGCGGCGCGCCCTTATCGTTTAAGTTGAAAAATTTCATAGCGCAGAAAGGAAAATCAGTTGGAGGAGGCCATCTATCATGTCGGTGGGCTATCCCGGTCCAAGGAAGTTATACGTCCGAGATACAAAATAATACCGCCATCATCTGAGAGGTAAAATATTAGTCTCAGTAAGTGATAGCGGTCTAATTTTTATACCGGGGAGCTGAAAAATATGTGTAGGAATTTACTTTAATCTTTTTTCCTCAGAAATTACTCATAAATAAAGTGATTGTTTATCATGAAGCTAACGTATTTATGGTAAGGGTAATTCTGATTATACAATTTTCATTCAAGTAAAATAGCGCAGTTGTTTTTCTTGCTCAAATAGTAATTCGAGTGGAATATTAGGCTATAAAATAGCATAGACCGAGCATGTAACCTAATAAACCAATCAAACCACTACATTCTTTTTTTAACGCGCTTTTGTTTCTTTTAAGTGAAGCTACAATAGGTTAGATCAATCATCAAACATCTTGAAATGAAGTTTTTTTGAAAATAATGAACTTAAGTATTTGATGTAAAAGATAGATCGTTGTTAGTCTGCACGAACCTTTACAACGATATTAGATGATACATCGATTAATCTTGCAAAAATTAATTAGTAGACGGGCAGCGCCGAGTGACGCGTGAACGGGAACAATGGAGTACCGTTAATAAATACCATTCATTATAAAATGTTTCATATACAAGCCATTTTAATTAGGGAACAAATATAATGACCACCATAAAATGCTTTGATACCCTTAGTTTTGCAACCAGAAAAATCTACTGAACACCAGAAAAATAAAGTCTAAAAATGTAATAGTACCAGCTATTTTAGTCACGACTTCACTTTAAATTGTATTCGACCACCAAATTTAGTAAATGATCACCAACTCTTGACGACCAAATTAATGTATTATTTTTGCCTAAATAAGTCACTGTGATTGCCATAAAATGTAGGCTTATTATCAAATAAAGTATTATGATGCCATATTAAGTTATGTGTCCGGCTTGCAATGCATGCGTGAGTGTCAGTATGACGAGTGACAGGGGAAAATGGAAGAAAATGACATATTGCGCCGACCCCAAGTAAAATTGGGAACAGGGCAGGAGAAAGAAGAAGAAGAATGTGTTTCTCAATACACTCCCTCGAAAACACACTCTTATCGCACTGTTTAGAGGCATGCAATAGACAATTTTCCACCCTAGTGCAGGAAAAGGGTCCCCATAATGTAATTACATTTATTGTATCAGGCCGAACTTATTTTTTTGGAGTCAGTTTACTTAAACAGGATAGCAAGATGTAAAAACTTTGATTATCATTTTATATTAAAACGCTGGTATAATTTTGATGATCATTCACTACTTTTGGTGATCATTTACTACTTTTGGGATAACAATGATTTATTTGGACTCATTTTGCTTAAATAGGATAGCAGAATGTAAAAACTTTGGTTATCATTTTACTTTAAAATGGTGGTTTAATTTTGGTGATCATTTACTATTTTTGGCTTGCGCATGATTTATTTTGGAGTAATTTCACTTAAATGGGATAGCAAAGTGTTAAAACTTTGGTTATCATTTTACATTAAAATGCGAGTTTCATTTTGGTGATCATTTACTATTTTTGTCTGCTATTTGTTACTATTTCTGGTGATCAGTTAAACATAAGCCTTTTAATTATATGAGAGAACGCTCTTTACATAACCTAGACTAAATAAATTTCGCTAGCCTCTCTAACACAATGGGTTCGTGTTGAAATGCCCCAAAATAATGTTAAAGGTTTGCTTAGACTAATGTTAAAGAGCTTTTGATTTATAAAAGGACTGTCATTAAGGGCAACCTTTATGAAGGATTTGAATAGGAACCTACATTACATGTTTTCAAACTTCAAGTAACGTATAGAATTTTTCAAACAGTTCACTAAGCACTTAAAGAGTGGGTGGAATATAATTTTCTTTACCGATCTATCACTTCGCCCGTTTCTCTTTTTTATTCAGCCCGCATTACCGTGAAAGGTCTTTCATGTAAAGAGAACTAATAAGGTTTCGCTTCTGCTTAGAAGTCTACGGGAAAGCCACGGAGACGGGTTATTATTTTAATATAGTACCGTACCTGTATGGTATGTGCTTCTAGTTAAAATCTAAAATATTATTATGAAAGATTATAAACTTGTAACTAGTACCTACTAGTATTTTTTAAATCAATTTTGAGTTTTGTTTACATCGAATGTTCTTAGCTAACCCATTGAAGGTTTTTTCATTCAATCATAATAGCATTCATATAATATTGGGTAATTAGGTATTTCAAATGGTTGTTTCAAGTGATGGTAGCTCTTGTTCGAGGAAATTACTAAAGTTTTCCTTCTAGGTAATACGTTGGGAGAGTACTCAAAAGAACTCAAAACAGGTTAATGTTAAATAAGTAACAAATAATGACCAAACTAACTTCTGTCTGGTGATTAACTATGTAGTTGTTTTGTGAGTTGAGGAAATTTCGAGAACTTTCTAAGAGATAATTGGTTCCTAGAACAACCTTTGATGAGACGAATAATATTTGAAATTTATTAATTTATAGCGACTTGAAATAAGCTCATTGCAAAGGACACCTCTTTGCAATGTTGTCAATAAAGTTATTAATGAACTGCGATTAAATTTTCTGCATAAATAAAGACTGTGAGTTCGTATTTTCGGTTTAGTAAAACCTCAAGTTGATTTAAATGTCATGATACAAACAAAAATAGCTCCCTTTGACGACGAAAGCTGACAGACTTCGAGACTGAAAAGTAGGAATAACATATGTACGTATATCATAATTAGCTAATTTTGGCAGCGACTAAGGCCTCGTGGAATCGTATTAGGTATATCAAAAATAGGTTTATTTTATTTTAGTCGAGCGTAAAATTTGACACAAAATAATCTAATTATAACGCGAAAGCTTAAGAGGCGTAGCAGCCACGCAAAACGCCGTGCAATAAATCCCAGTTAATTATAAAACATTTCAATTATAATCAAAGCTCCTTCATAATTACGTGTCGTTATTTAAATTAAAACTTTTACGTTCGAACTTCTCATTTCAGGAGCCATTACTCAAACGTGTAGGTTCACTCACAAATGAGATTTCATAATTAACGTAAGCCAGGTCGGGCCGTCAAGTGCATGTGAAAATTTAACGAGAAGAGCGGAGCCCCGGTACTTCAGACCTATCTCAACCGTCATGCCAGCCAGTAGTCCGTGGCTTTGACGTTAAAAACACTCGTAAAAAAGGAGTGTTTTTTACATTACTGCTATAAAATTAATTTGTTCGATGCGATTTGTTAGGTTGACGACCGCTGACATTGGTGGGGACGTATCTAAGTACCTCGCGTCATGATTTGTATGAACCGAATCACTTTGTGCTAAACGTTGCAATATTTATGTCAAATTGTATTTCAACCTACATAAGTACACATGTAAGTTCAATTAAGAGTCAACTTAATACATAGAAATTAGCCGTATTACTTTCGCATAGTAAAGGCACTTGTCTCGTGATTCTGGGTATACCAGTAAACACCGAATTAAAAATATATACTGTGTTTTTCCGTAAGACAGTAAATACTTACTAACTACACCACTCTGATCCTAAATATCTACAAATGTAGACTCAGTATTAAATATTGCTTTTCAACAGAAACGCAATATTCCTTTAGATAGTAGCAACATTACTTTTTTAAGGGGAATTTTACTATGGGTGTTTTTTGGTCCTGTCTACAGTAGTACATGCGCATGGCGCCGTTGCTACAGTATCGTATGACTGAAAGGGATATTTCAGGTGCATTTTCGTATATATATGAATATGCTGCTGATTTCACTTGATACTTGTTTCTTGTGTTCACTCTTTAAGCCATAAACCATGAAGCGAGAAAAGATTTTTGTTTACAAACAGAAATTTATGACTTTACCTTTCGTCGATCCAATCCGGCTAACATGTGTATGCAAATTGATTCCAATTTCCTCATAAGCTTTTACTTTCCTGTACACATAAATGTGTTACAAAATACAAGGCATAAAGTAACTTTTACATTCAACACGATTTTAAGTTCAGAACATAATAAATGGATGCTTAAAATAGCTTTAAGTTTCAAAACATAAACAGCCGCGGTGGTAACTTAAAAGTATTCTCTTCGTAGCTAGTTTAAAATGTTTAAAGACAATGTTTGTTCAACTTCAAATATCTACATTAATATTTTATGTATAGGTTCAATCCGCTCCGACAGACTGGGGCTTCAGTATAATTAGTCGGGATTTATCTCCTCTGGTCCGGCTACAAAATCGTTCCGTTAACTAATTGCATTATAAGCCTTCTTACAAAGTATTATTTTAAGAGCTTATTATATCTGACGATCTAATTCTATTAGCCTTTTTGCTACTGAGATTAGTTTTTAATAAATTTATGTAAGTTGTACCTAAGCCTTGCGATTATAAATAAACTCAGTACCCGGCTTACTTACCACAGCCGAAGGGGAGGTTGCACATAAGAAAATTCTTTGTTTTGTAACGAAATGGATTTGAAATCACTTTGGCCTACACTGTTCTTGTTACTTTTGTGTTGATATGTGCCACTATTGTTAGTAGGCAGATATTCGTTTATACAATCAGCGGGAACTGTAGTGAACTGACAGGTATGACGAGGTACCCGAGCCGTGGGTACAGGGCTTAGCTCTTTTTTGTAAATATTGAACTAGAATATTAAAGCTTAAAACTTGTTATTAATCATTCATAAATATATATTTAAAAATATCATCATGTGGCTTTTGAAAATGAATAAAAGTAACTACTTACTTTCAGCGTTCACTCTCCGATTTATATATTTTGTATAATAGGTACCACATAAGTTTCAGGTTTACAGGTGTCATAATCAATTCCTGTGACGATTACGATTTTATCGTCAACTCTGTGTGGCATTAGGCATAACAATCTAAAAAAGACCTACTTAGGTCGTGGGTTAGCAAACTTTAAACAAATGTAAGGAAATGAAGGCAAGGTTTTCTCTAGTTAAAATAAACGAGACCCATAACTCGGCCACAATTACTAGCGTTTCTCAACAGATGCGACGCCCGCGCCGCTAATTAACCGGCTTCACGTAAATTTTCGTGGAAAAAAAAATAAAAAGCATCAAATTATTTTGTACGAATTCGTGTTTGCTCTGTTGTTGCAAAAACGTGTTTTTTTTTTCACCAAAATTGTACGGGTGTTTCATAGTGATTGCACATTCCCTATTGAAATTTGTTAGCGAAATCCTTTTGTCATGTTTGTTTTCCATGTGATATATCAAAATATTATTTTAAGCAACAAAAAATCGCTCATTCCTAAACATTACCTTGATTTCATACAATTCTGTTATCTCATTAATTCCGTCATCCTCATATTAAATTAAACATAATACAACAATAATGCCAGCAATTATATTAATGTCGGTACATTAAATTGAAAGTGATTTTTATTACAAATGTCCCGCTCCCATACAGCGGCGATATTACGAGGAACAATTTTTGTGACAAATTGGGGGATCCTTACAATTAGTGCCATCTTCGCGTCTTTCAAAGAAGTGTCGTATTCAACTAGACTAATGAATGTCATAAATTTACTGAAGGAGCTCTTCAAACAATTTGGAAGACTTATCACGATGGGTCCATTCAACTTACAAGTTTAAGTGAAATATTGGCTAAAATATTTTTATCGTTTTAGTTTTGAACTGGAAATGTATTTAGATATGAATTTTGATATAGAAAAACAATAGAACCTGTAATATTCAGTTGTTTGAAATGTTTGAGACGAGACGTCTTCAGACGTAGGTTCTTGTCTATATTTGTACGTAGGTGTTGCTGTATATTATTTGAGCATAATAATATTGCATACATATTTGATGTGGTTTAATATTTCAGAGAATGGATAATTCTAAATTGGATTATGTCTGCCTCCTTTGACTTTATGCAGTAGAATTCGCAAGTTACTGCAATGAAAAATAGCAAAAACCGCCCACTTCTTCACAGTACTTCAATATTAGCATACGTTTATGTACTAATTTATACGTCACAAAGTAGGTAGGTAGATTACAAAAAAATGTCGGTAATCAACAACAGTTTCCTTTCATAGGAACTGAACGACCCTTAGTCAGCTTACCAAGCTCTAAACCTGTAAATTGTATTAGACAATTTGCGTGCCAACCGTCTATAAATCGGGCTTCAATAAAATATGTGTACTCCGTGCCCTAACTCCTGGAATTGCTCAACGCCGCACTATCGAAGGCCCAATCTGCTTAATACATACGACATAGCAGTGTCAAGGTACACAAATTAATATTCAGCGTGTATATCACCCCACACACCTGGCGTGTTGATTCAGACCACGTTATCTAACGTAGTGTGTTCTACGATGCATTAGTGCATTAGTTGGCTAAATACGCGTGCACTAAGTGCGCCCACTGTCCACGTACGGAAGATTATTGCCCATACCTATATGTAGTGCTATAGAAAAGCGTTGTTTGGCCCAACATGTTGGTAATCTCTCTAAATGTTCTATAAATTCATGAGGTTTATCTCGATAATAGATGTGGATCGGCTGTTTGTAATGCCGTAGTGCTTCTTGTAGTTTCACGAGAGTAATTCAATGCATATTCCAAGTCTAAAATATTTATTATTCATACTAAAAACATAACTGTTTTACCATTTTATATATAAACACTGAAAGAACAATGGGGTGCTTCCTGGAAAATCGTAAAACAAGCTTGACGTCTAAATGCTGTAGAAAACTTCCTGCGTTCTACGTTCATTCCTGAATAGTTCTCTGTCATGAAGTTTGTAAATTATTTGTAGATTGCAAAAATCTAAACAAAAACTGGCAGCTTGCAGTTTTGTTATTTTGTTTTGCAACGAGAACACTGCCGCCGGCGCCGTGCGGAAATATTTGACCGTACCTTTATGGTTCTAACACGCACGAATACAGCCATTTAGAATTCCTGCGATTTCAAACATAATTTATTATTCTGTAATTTTTGCTGGATAATTTTAACTTAGCTTATTTCCTCCCCCGGGATAATTAAAATCCCCTAAGCGGTTCAATTATGATACGCATTATTTTGTTTTTAGAATGCCTTCTCAGTAAATTTCTCAGGAAATTTTATCAGTATTTAGCTTAGGAAATTAAATAATGTAAGGGAGAAATAACGTTAGAATTACACTTATTGATGATAATTTATGTGATCATTTATTTTCGGACAATTTATTAACGTGTACGCAAATTCCTGGCTGGCTCCAAAGAAATATTGTCTTTGTACGTTTTGTTTTGTTCTCATTTGCGGGAAACAGGGTGGTTGCTTTAATTTGCCTCTTGCGATAAGGAATTTAACAATACAAGGTGTTTACTTGACGCACTTTCCTCAGCGAATGTTTTGTGATACGTTTTATGAGATGCCATTAAAGAGAATTATTGCTATTGTTCGAGATATAGCGGTTCAACTTCATTTTAAACGAGCTCGCCGCCCTTCAACACGGCTTGTGGTTTATTGTTTAAGCCTAGTCTGATTAGTTAGCCGTCCTTGTACAAGAGACATTATACTGAAAATGAACTTATGACTAAGTAATTTTATGAGATTCTTTCGAAACCTAATTCTTTTAAACATAAAATACTCACGTAATATACAATTTTATTCTAGTCCTTTCTCATTTTGCTGGAATGTGTAGCCTAAATATGTAGCGAACAGTTACAGGTACATACTTATGTGTACTGCTGACCGCGTGAGTAGGTCGCTACACAGAATTATGTGGAGTAGATATAACCATAATGACCGCGATAAGCTTTGGATTAGGACATGGATTAATTATTTTTTTCCTACGCTTTATAAATGATTTTATAATTATTCCAATCTGGTCGCTTCGATAAATAATTCCCTTTACCTACAACATTTTTTCCTAAGAAAATAAGTGATATCTTTGTTACAAGATAAAACTTTTTTCGCCGTTTCTAAAGCAGATTCAAAATCTTATTCAATTTAGCTTAGCCGCTAAAGCTGGGGCCAGGGGTAAACAATACCGGTAATACTGGTTCAATTTGGTTTCGCTCTTAGCCGGTACAAGTAGAATAACACCATATACTTAGAATGTACGTGTATACTTAGTGGTGTGACGTCACTACATGTACGTCACAGGTATTTTGAAGCAGTCTTACCTTTAATATCCTTGCTCGCGTCGTGTCTCGTGGCACTGCAGTAATCTGTTTGCGAGCGAGTTTGCGATGCGACGTAAAGAGTGCTGTCTCGACACTCCTAGCTGTAGATATTCTATCTTAATTCTCTAAATAATATTGTTTGCCTTCACTTTTAACGTCAAGTCTATCCTTTGTTGCTTTTATATTTGATAGTTTTGCCTCGCGGCTGTTCTTTGGGAGAGCCTGTTTCTGACTACTTTAGTTTGTTTACGAGCATATTATTATAAAAGTATTTCTCTCGGCTTCCAATTAAGTTTTTTATTCATATTTTTGTGATATATAAATGGGCTTAGGAAAGTTATTACGAGACGTAAATTCGATGAGAAGACTGCTTTAGACTACATATTTTATCGTTTTCTAAGCAAAATTAGTTACTAACTGAAAATGAAACAATAGTGAATCTATTGCTTAATAATAGCAGACAAAGAGCAAAGTTTAATTACAAAACGTTTGGTCTAGCGAGTCAATTCAGCGGTAATTACTGGGCGGCACATGCAGCCAGCCATCATAAAACAATAGGTACACAATACTATTATTGAAGGCATGATATTTTCCGTCACTCGCCTCCGGCCTGTAAACGCTGGGTTTGGAATCAAGCCAATTCTTTTTTTGTTACCCTTGTCTTTCACAAAAACCCGTTGTGTTGTCATTGTCATACTATACAAGGCACTGATAGAATTAATCAGTTTAATGTATATTACAATTGCAAAGTTTATGTACTTTGTTCAGCATAAATGCGAGTCGTAAATCTTCATTTGTTTTCACTTTATGTGCTTTCTGTTTTACAGAACATTGTTTATGAATATTTTGTGAGATAACAACTAGCAATTACTTGAGCAAGTATAATATTGAGTAGTTAAGGTAAGTTTTTTTGGCCTTTAAGCATAATTATAACACTCAAAATGGTCATATAAAAAATCGTTCCAATAATTACAAACTTCAATCAGTGCATGGACCAATATATTTATTTGTTTTCGGTTAAATATTACTCAGGCAAATAACAATTTTGTTTTACGAAGAGTTCTCGAAATAATATATTTTCAATTTTATTTGATATTTATTTTTCACATCATTTATTTTGTAAATGGATAGATATCGGCTGTATTGCCCTCTAGAATATTAGTAATTGGCGATACTCTATCTCGTAAAGTTAAAGTTAGATAAATGACCGTGCCTTTATTGGCTCAGCGGATAAACTCTGAGAGTTTGCCAGATATTTCACTTACTAATCGATAGGTACTTTAACTTAGCGGACTGTTCTCTCGTAATTCTGCGGGAATGTGCGAACACGTGTGTACATGGAGATTATGAGTTGAATCCTCTCTGTTCCGTTAGTATGTACCATAATTGAGTTGAAAAAAAATTGGTGTCCCATTCAACACTTAGATAAATTAAATGGAAACAAAGATTCATTAATGTAAAAATTATGCGGAAATGCTTGAATTAAGCATGAAATTAGGGTTTTTTTATTTCAAAATTCCAAATAAGGCGATTTTCAATACCACGACATTTTTACGAAAGATGGGTTTATTTTTCACTTTAATGTTTAAGAAATATAGTTACTTAAGACCACTTCATATTTCCAAACTAAAACTAAGCATGGAAGTTCTCTTTATTAAAGCACTTTCAGTCTAGTTTTCTGTGAAAACAAGCTAAAAGGTCATGGTCTTCCGTTAGTCCAGACATTTCGGTAGAATTATGTAAGGGTAAAAGCGTTAGGTAGCGTCATAACTGACCTTTACTGAAGAACTGTACAAACTCCAACTATTCAAGTCAACCTGTCAAGGTGGGAAATAGGTCAAACCAAATATTTAATATTGGTTTGTTTTCGGAGATATATTATTTGTTCCATTATAATGAAGGTACCTACTTGATATTTTGTTGTTAACATATTTCTTCTATTTGAATTTTCTCCTATTGTATGCTTAGTTATTAACGACCAAAAAAGTCGTTCCAATACGTGCATGCTGTGCTCCACGCGGGTATCGGTATGAATCGTCGGTATAATTGCTTTGTCCTATCGTCCCGGTGTCTGCAGGCAGCAAGGTCACACAGCACGCTTAGCGCTCGCAGTTGCCGAGCAACCGAGCGCAGTCCCAGCAATTAGTCGCCGGCGTCAGTTGGTAAATATTAACACTGGTAATTGTACGTTGAACGTCAGCTCCCTCGATGTTCGTTACAGTGCCCACTTGCAACCTGAATACAAATGAATCCATTATACGAAAGTGCGCAGATAGCACATCGACACCAATATCACGTAACACCCGTGTATGCTGAAGTACTAACGTGTTTTTGTAAACATGCCTAGCTTTCATTGATTTATTTACCTTTTTTTGTCACAGGAATACAAGTCTGTTGTGGAATGTCGAGTATACAGATCCTGAAATAGTCAAAGAGAACCTTTGTCCCCTTTTGTATCCCATCTTTTGTGCGTAGACCTCTGAAATCTAACATTTATCTCGGAGGATTTATTGTATGAGAACACTACATAATACGATTGTTTGTGGCTACAACGTACCTACTAGAAGGAAAAGTTTCTTACACCCTCCAGTAGTTAGAGCTATTATTGCCTACCCACTATTTCAAAATTACAGAGATTGGTTACGCTTGCTCGCTGCTTAGAATGAAATAAGAAATAATAATATTATGAGAAATTGAAAAAGTAGGAAACCTAATTATTTGTATTTCGAGTTTGACATATTGATTGAACATATAAAATAACTAGATTCGGTTTACTTGTGTCCCGAGCAAATCTCTTTCCCTGCTTTTCCCGGGACGCTTAAGCAATTATTCTGATATATAATTATGACCTACATTATTGCCAGGATTTATCAAAATCGGCTCAGTAGTTTCTTAGTGAAAGAGGAACAAACATCCATACCATACCATAGTATTTAAGCAGGATTTGTTGCTTATGCTGCTGTTGACAAGCGATTCCTTAAGTGAACCGTTCACCTAGAGAACTCATGTAAACAAACATGTTTTGTGCGACAAAAAGTATAACAACTTGTTGACACTTCCCTTTCAATTTGCACGACTCCACTTTTTATAAATATTTTCCTTTTGTCGTATGTTTTTGTGTGAAAACAAGGGTTTCAATTGACCTCGTGCATTTTCTTTAGAAAACATGAATGAAAATGTTCCAATACATAGGTATTTGTACATGTTATGAATGTAGGTAACATTGATGGTTCGGTTTTTTTTATTAACATTACAGAAATGGTTTTAAGTATTTACCTGCCTGCTTTTCATGTGGAAGGGAAATTACATTTCGAAAAAGGAACAAAGCAAATCTTATAAGAACATGTACGGTATAAGTATGTTTGTAGGTAAAGCTCTTGTTTCATTTTCATTTTAGAATTCCGTGAGTTTTCTTAGTGAGTCAATGTCATTCAATTAATAATACAAATATCATTGATTTTTGTTGGTCATAAAGTATGCATGCAGTTTTGTGTATTTAGTGGCTTCCAACTCACGCTCATGCATGACATATTTCAAGAGAACGATACATACTGACAGTTTATTATATACATTCATTCCAATAATTGAAAATTTGCCTAACTATCCGAATTAATTAAAGCGTAATTTTACAATACAAGCATTATGCTTAATTTAATCCTCTTCATTATGAAACATTCACCTATTCGACAAAGGATTCGTCCACAAAATACGTGTATTTAATATTTATCGATTTGTAATGTAACAATCTATAATAATAATATAATAAACGGAACTTCGACCCAATTAAATTACATGGCGGGCCCAAATTATCAACGTCGTCATTAAACATTACGTATTGCATAACAAAGATCCACTCTATACGGATAGCAATGGGGTGAAGTAGTTATTTATTTTGAGAGCTGGATTTATTTGCGGAAACGGGTTCGACCCACATTACTCAAGGGAGATTTTGCTGAATAGGACTGTAAAGTATGCCGATCGAATTGAGATAATTCATTGTGTTTTGAACGGATCTCGTTTGCAATATTTTTTACCTGGACTTTTTTAGACTGATTGGTTCAATTAGAACTAGTCGGGTTAGCAACCAAATAAAAACAAACAAGTTTCACTGAATCAACTAACCTTAATGGGTTCGTATTTGGCTACAAATGTAAAACATTGTACAAATTTACATTCGTGTAAAAACACGTATTATTTTCTCGTGAAAATACAAATCTTTTAAAAGAGAAAGAATTATCTGGCAGCTGTTTTAACATAATGTCTGCCTAAGGAATTTGTCAACTACTTTCCATTTCATAAATATGTTTATCAGCCCATCTCATTTTGAGACAACCTTCAAGGACGTAGGTACAAGCATTTGTTTGTAGCAGGAAAATACATTATCGTCTTAAATCGCAACTTCGTAGTTTAGTCCTTTACACAAAGCCTAGGTAGTAGCGTTTAAATAAACATAAAATTTCACCTCGAATTATAATTAGACATCAAACCAGGCTGGAGGTTGCCTCGAGAGGTTACAAAAACGGGTCAAGTATAGTTTTCATAACGCACTACTAACACGCAACGATCGTTGTACTTTAAACGGAATAAAAAGAAATTATGTTGTTCCAAGCCTTTTTTTACTTACAGCCACTGCTTTAGGAATAGCAAGAATATCACGTTTGTACTATATTTTTTGCTGCTTACGTTTAGCTATATTTTTTCGAAAATTCACGCTCAGTAAACATTTTTTAGCAGAATTTTGACAGTGAAGTAGTGTTTCATACACAAAATCATATAACACAAGTCCAGGAAATTAAAAAACAGAATTTATAAAAGATTCAACATAACGCGTACTTAGAGAAGGAACTTGACGTTTGTAATGAATTGGAACGATAATGACTCTATATTTAGTTACATAAATATTTCAACACGAAATACCGCCGCTGGAAGTTGATTGATTAAATTGAAAGACATTCTGTTATTTTAATTTATTCAAGGACTACTGTCCTTGTAGAAAATAAAGATAACAAAAAGTCTTTAAAATGTAAATATGGAATGAAAGGACTGTCTCCCGATTTTTCCAATTTATTTTATGACTGGTGGAGATATTGATTATAATCGATTGTTCACGTTCGCAGTGGACAGACTTAATGGAGTATTGAATTGTAAATATAAACGAAGTCCTGGTTCGTGATTTGGAAAACATCTTCAACATTAATTTGTGCACGGCCAATATAACTTGATAATACAATAATACGTGATGTAGATATCTGTCAAGTAATCTCGGTGGATTTCATTTTAGTGCGCGAATTAAATCCCTATGAATATTTCATGTAGGACTGTGTGTTTTCACCGAGTGAATAAATAAACTTATATTTTGTGTCGACGCATAACGTTGCTGTTGTGTTCTAGTTATAAACGTGGTGTTAGACCCTAATTTATCGTCGAACAAACTTTTACTTACCACAACACTATGTAGAATTTTAAGTCGTGCATACTCTGGGGACTAAATTGTAGGTCTGTTAGGGGATGTCGAACAACATCGTAAAACAACATTTTAACTCGTGTTTAGTTCAAGTTATCCATGTATTGAACATATTGCGTAACATCGGCCGACTTTGCGTGTCGCGACGTTCGTCCCGTAATGAGTACGAGGCCTCAAACTTCGCAAGGTTTCTCTTACTGTGGTATAGCATCGCAGGCATAAATCAAGAAAGTAAGCCCCTACATGCACAAAAAGTATTGTAAGCTACGAATGTTGGGGGGCTCCTTCCGTGGGTTCCGCAGTTCATTAAATGTTTGCGAGTTCATTTCGAATTTATTT
Organism: Helicoverpa zea; assembly: GCF_022581195.2. Lineage (NCBI taxonomy): Eukaryota > Metazoa > Arthropoda > Insecta > Lepidoptera > Noctuidae > Helicoverpa > Helicoverpa zea. Next base: position 6,001,512 of record NC_061458.1, on the reverse strand, counting down.
CACGCATTAAACAGCTTTACCATTTTATCAAGATTACAGCCGCAGCACGCAAATCCTTGTTCATTTACTTTTCTTTTCTAATTTTCTGCGCCATATTCATAATTTGGGCCTTCGCATAAAGAGGTTTACAAAAATATATACCGGATTAATCTATTTCCTTCTTCATTTGCTTTCAGAATAAAGAGGAAACAAAATAATCCCACATAATTTGTTTAGATTTCATATATTACGCTTCTGAGTGGATTAATATGATTTAAAAGTATCTAAGTGGTAGAAAATGAAGAAGTTTGCCTATATGAAAACGGAAAATAAGTATTATGATTTCTCACAAAACAAATGAATTTGTGAACAATAACACTGAAAACAAAGGAATAACTTCATATGAAATCCCAATGTTTTAGAACTGAGATAGACGGAGTTGTATAATCAAGTAATTTTAGAGACGCGAGTTTGGTTGATTGTTGGTTGATTAGTTTACGCCCGTTCGAATTTGTCGAACTAATGTCAAGTCAATTTGTGTTCAAGCCAATAACGTCGGTACCAACCTTACAGTTGATTAGAGGATCCATAATAAGATAGTATAATACATCACAATACCTTTGTCTTGCTACGTCAAAGAGCTTGTCGCCCTCAGAATTAATAGAACTTCTACATTGATCAGGTACCTACTTAGCTCTCAAGTTTCTATTGGAGAAGTCACCAATACTGCGATCAAAGCTCCGCAATTCGGACTCAGTGTTAGACTTGGCTGAAGTGAAACGCGGCGGATTAAAGTATATAAAGAAAGAAAGAAAGAATATAAGGGGAGTATTTTTTTTTTGCAGAACTTTTGGGGCATGACAAATAATTTCAATAACCACTTACAAGACTGCTTCTACCAGTCATTAAGGTACTAACCTTACAAAGCGTCGTATACTCCAATGTTGCTTGCGTGTGTCACAAACACATTCATTTAATTTGAGCGGATAATTATCAAACAATTCCCGAGACAGTCTAACTATATGAAGGACACGGCCGTCAATATTGTTCGCGAGCATTAGCTCATTTCTCACGGGCCAATCACTTACTTGGCAATTAGGATAACAATCAGTCCAAGTGACGTTCGGATGCCTAACTAAATATTTAAATTGTAATAGATGTAGTATGGTTACCTGTTATGTTATGTAGATGAACAGTTATCGGTATCAAACAAGGTATTACAATACGGTTTTAAAGGGATTTTTTTAAAATGGATTCATACGTTGCCATTGCAAATCTTCTTTGTAGGTGAGGAAGAGATGTAAACCTTACAGATACTCTATCAAAAATAGGCACTGATTGTATTTTTCTATTTACGCCTGCATATTAAATTCGTATTTAAATATTTTGGGAATGATCGATTCAAACAAACACTACACTAATAGTAGTTTGAAGAGTGTACAGTTATTAATAATTTGAATTGTGGGCGTGACGAGTCGTATGTTATTTTCCATTTCCTGTCCGTATACCAACACCTTTGTTTACTTCCGTATAAAAAATAGGCAGCTTAAAAATGACCACTATAGTACATTTCATGAACAGTTTTTTTTCTTGGTATATAAGTAACAAAACTAAAAAATAATGACGCTTTAGTCAACAATTTATAGCGGTTTTAAAAGAAATAAATTAGGTCATATTATAATAAAAATTTTACTTCTCTTAATAAAAGGTATAAAAAGTAAGAAAAATCGATACTAACTACGGCAGTAATTGGTTTGCACTTGCAAGTCTTGTTTTCATAGTAACTATCGACACAAATATAGTAATTACTAGTTTTTGCACGCGACTCTCATTTACGTGACAGGGCATTAAAATAAATTATGGTTTATAGTATATACCGCTGAAACTACGTATAGAAAATGCAGATTCTTCTTGATACATAACTATTTATTTTAAAGATACCATTAAATAAGTTCCCTGGCTTTTCTCCCTTTATTTATTAAACGATGCGTTCGCTTTCCATTTCAGTTTATTTTACAGTATGTTTTCTACGAAAATGTTTGCCCTAAGCAGAAGCTTACATAAATATATTGGATTTCCTTCAAGCCACGTCCTCAAAATGTACTTCAAAGGCGGACTTCATCCCTCAATGGCACTTGATAATCGAGACACTGTTATAAGAAAAAGGAAGTTCTTTAAATACACCAAAAATGCTTTTTCGAGAACTTTTATTAACTCATTTTCCACTTCCTAACGGGAGATCTCGAGTTCGGCAAATGGCTAAATTCCTGTTATTATCTTTTCGAAACATTTATTAATTTACTCATACTTATATAACTTTTGTGCAGTCAAGCTTTTGCTTTCATTAAATTACATTTAAACTTTGTCATTGTTGTTTGTGGTATAAATAAAACTCCTTAAGTAACTGATAACCATGCCAACAGTTTTTATTTCATAGTTGAGAGACTATGACTAATCTACCTACCCAATATGTTTAAGATACAATTTTCCTACTATGTAGGCACTACATTCTACGTCTAAGTATCTAGCTATCATAAGCGAACAGTCGTAAAACTAAGCATCTATTAACAATATAAATATTTGACTAATTATATCGAATTTAGAATTTTATTGTTCACTTCAAAGGTATACGTCCTACCTAGATCTAAAATCTATGATTACTTCAAATGATCTAATGAAAGTTTACGACTTTTTGCCATACCCAACAGAATGTTGTCAGTTGAAGCTGTGGTGGAACTTTGTAAAATATCATCTTTACTCGCCATTGAATGATAGTCGTTCATTTCCGACCAAGCTGGGTCAGATTTCGCAATTCTTTTTCTTTCTTTTATTTTTGTGTACAACAAAACGGAAACCATAATAAAAAACACAACGAACCCTAACGAGCAGCCGACTATTAAGCCCATTCGGCGATTTAAAATTGACGATATTTGGAATTTTTTATTCGGTTTGGATTTTACTGTTGCTGGCTTCCTAAATGTATTAAACGAAACGCATTCACTGGAAGGAGATCGCATGAGTATAGCTGCTGCCACGTCTTGTGTGATCCTAGCGGTAGAGTTAGCGTTGTCATCAATCGTTTTGTTAACTTCAGCCACGATCATCTCTTCTTCGTAGTCCACTGGTTCCTCGGATAAAGTAATGACACACACTACGTAATTTTCATTTATCTCCAAGTCTTTAATATGAACTGATACTTCACTCTTTTCTAAATACTTAGACTTTACCTGCAAGAAATTTATTTTCATTACTTTGTCTAGAACGTACTTAAAAGTTTGGATATATTCATGCTATGTAGTACTTACGTTTGTGTTTCCATCTTCACCGTAGTACAAAATCTGCAAAGCTTTAATAGCAGTGCGGTTTCGTATAAACCACGATACTGATACCGAGTTGTCTTTATGTTTGTCAACTGATAGCTGTGATATAACTGGGACATCGCATTTCTCTCTTGGATATTCATCGTTGAAACAAGTGACTGAACTGGATTTTATAACTTTGGGATGGTCTTGAATCCATACCCAAGCATTGTCTTTTTGGCAGCTGCACAGAATCACATTATCTGCAAAATAATAGGTATTATATTGATTAAAATCTTGTTTACTTCAAATATAATTGTCTCATTGTTTTGGAACAAACCTTTGATAGAAATATCTTGAATATAATTTTCCACCGAAGTCAATAGTTCTATGGGTATAGTCTGAAGTTTATTGTGCTCTAGATCAATCTGTATTATTTTGTTTAAATTCTTGAACGCCGTTACAGAAATATATTTGATATTGTTGTAGCTCAAGTGCAATACCGTCAGCTCTTTCAAGTTTATAAGATCTTCATTAAGAATGTTTTGCAACTTGTTGTGAGAAAGGTCCAAAAGTTTCAAATTACTCAACTCTTCGGCGAAGGATTCTATTGATTCGATGTTATTATTTGATAAACACAGCGTTCTCAACTTAGTTAGACCGCGGAAATTGCTGGTTTTGAGTTGGGAAATCCTATTAAAGCTTAGGTCTAAACTTTCTAAAAAAGATAATTTTGAAAATGGACTAACAGATAGACGCCGTATTTTATTGAATTTGAGATAAAGATGCTGTAGACTAGTAAATGATTCAAACATGACATCATCTATGTTTGTCATGTTAGTGGCACATATATGTAATTCGTACAGATTTGCTATAAGTGTATTGTTATTTACTCTGTTGGATGGCGACCACGAAACTTCGGGATTCTTACTCAAGTCAATGTTGATGAGAGAAAGCCAAAACTTTTTGTGAGTTAGCAAAAAATCAAATTGTACGATATCATTGTATGAAATATTAATATTTTGGATGTTTGGAAATATATCAAAAACGAAAAGTGGCAGGTTATCTAATTTATTATAGCTAATATCAAAAAGTACCAAATAAGGATATTCTATTTTCTTGCTAGCCGTTATGGTTCTAATTTCATTTTTGCGTAGGATTAAATATTTTAATTTTGTTAACTTTTCAAAGCCACAAAGCTCTATTTTAGGTATAAGATTATCTGCTAGATCTAGACTTTCAACGTGTGTGAAATTTTGGAAAGTATTATATGGCACAAAATCTAAGAAGTTGTTACTTATATTAAACTCTGAAACCGAGTTATGCAAGTCGAACAGTATAGGAGGAACGGTACTAATAATGTTCTGTGCTAAATTCAGTCTCAATAAATTTCTATTATGTCTGAATGTGCCCTCAAATATGTGCTCAATATTACAGTGTTCCATATAAAGAACTTCTAAAAGTGGAAGTTGAGTAAATGTCTCTACAGGGAGATAGTCAAGAACATTGAAAGACAAAGTTAAATATTTCAATCCGGGAATATTAACGGATAATAAGTCTCTAGCTTTTAATGAGTTATTTTTGAGAGAAAGCAATTTTAAATTATTCAAGCCAAAGAATGTACCGTTTTCTATAAATTGTATTTCACAGTTGTCTAGGTACAAAGAACTTAGTGGCAAGCCTTGTTGGAAAATATGCTTATGGAGAGTTTTGAGCGGGTTGAATGAAAGGTTCAAACTACGAAGTTTCTTCAGGGTGTCAAACGCCATATCGAAAATAAACATGATAGAGTTGTGCGAGACATCCAAGTCTTCTATTTCGCTTAAACCAAAGAACGTATAATTGGTAATGTTACTCAGTAAATTGTGTTGTAAGTCTAGATATCGTGCAGAGCTTAGATGCTGTAATGAGAAATCCTCTATGACAGAGATGTCATTATTATTTAATTCAACTCTCGTTACGTGACTCAAATTCCGAAATGTGTTCTTTGTCAAGAACTTTAAGCGATTACTTTTTAAACTTAAGAAATCTAATCTTTCCTGCGACTGTAGCATAAAGTTACCAATTAGAGATAATGAATTAGATTCCAAATGTAGCGTAACTAAATTAGAACCGAATTTTGGCAAAACATCGTTTAGAACTATGATATAATTATAATGTAGGCTGAGAAACTTTAAATCAGTCATTTCTAAAAAAGTCCCTGGTTCTATAAAAGTAATCTCGTTGTGGTCCAAGTAAATCTCTACTAGTTTAATAGAATTTATAAAATAATTCTTTGTTATAACTTTAATCTTGTTGTTATTAAATCTTATCTCTTTTATGTTAACTAGGGGTCCTAATGTGTCATTATTAAATTCTGAAAAATTGTTATTGTCTAACCTTAGTTTCAATATATTTTTATTATTTATAAAAATATTATGTGGCACTTGATTTAAATAATTAAATTCTAGACTAAGCTTATTAAGGTTCTCTAAGTTACTAAAGCTCTCACTATGAATGTTGCTTATACAATTCTTATCTAAATGTATCGCGTTAATCTTCTTCGAATTAAGAAACGAGTCTATTGGCACATCCAAAATATTATTATGACTTAAGATTACTTCTGTGAGTGATGGCAAGTTACAAAACAAACCATGGATGTGGTGCAAATGATTGTGACTTAGGTCGATGTCTTCTAGATATTTGTTATTCTGAAATAAATTGGGGTTTAATATTTTTATCCTATTATGACTTAAATCAAGAGACTTTAAATTAACTAAAGAATAAAATGCCCTATAATGAATGCTGTTGATGAAATTAAAATGAAATGACAATGTTTTTAGGGACGGACAAAATTTAAGGCAGTCTTCTGAAATGAATTCGAAATTATTGGAACTTAAATCTAGATTCTCTAAGGATATTAAATCAGAATTTTCGACTACAGGGAAAGAGGACATTTCATTCCAGGCCAGTCGTAAAGATCGAAGGTGCCTCAATTTTGCAAAAGCTTCAATAGGGAACGTTGTGAGGTTGTTCTCATTCAAGTCGATTTCCAAAAGAGTCATTTCTAAGCTTGAAAAAGCGGATTCGGATATTTCGCGTATGACATTCCCCTTTATATTTAGTTTCATAAGCGGAAGACCATAAAAGCTGTAGCTCGGTATGTCTTCAATATAATTAGACATGAGTTCGATCGATATCAATTTCAGCATTCCGGATAGCGCTTTCGTGGGAATAATTTTAATTTTGCTCGATACCACGCTTAATGTTTCAAGGCACTTTCTCAGCGGCATAAACGTATCATCGCCGATGTCTTTTATGCTTGTTCTTGACATATAAATATGCTTTATACAAACGCCTTGAGGTATAAAATGGGGTCCCAGAGCTTCTTCGTTGTCGTCGAGATCGTAAATGGAAAGTGAGTGTATGTTAGACACACTTTTAAGAGCATTTTTTATGTCTTTGGAGGCAGTATCCTGACAATCAAGAAACAAGCCTGAAAATAAAATCCTGATTAATACAACGTTCACGTAGCAAGCGATTCACAAATAGGGCAGCAATCTTACCGTCTTCAAATGTATAACAAGAGCATTTGTTAGTTTTTATTAAGTCGGGACAACCCACGGTATTCTGAGCTCGCAAAACGGAGGGTAGAACCAGCAGTAACGAAACAATTTGCAAAACGTCGCAGTCATTTTTCCTTGTCTTGAAGAGTAAAACTTTTTTCATAGTTACATTATAATGATTTTATTATTTACATTTTATCTCTCCTTGTTATTCTACCTGGAACAAACATAAGGGGCTGTCATGTCCACATGGAAGACAATGACTCAATATCGCACAATATCAATTATGTGTATAATATATTGTTTACCCGACGTAATGAATAGATCAAAGACTCATGCTGTGTAATCAGGACGCTTCGGCGGCTTACGAAGGCTCAACTATGCAGTAACATGATTAAAGTACATTGTTGCCTGAATATACTATTATGAATTAATAATAATTGTTCCCAGTGCTAGTCTGTGTGGATGGGAAATCCTTGTACCTTAACAACTGTACACCTACATGCAGCGCTTAAGTAGATTACACAGATGAAATTACTGGATACCGCATCAGATTCAGATATGGTTCGCTTCAGTAAATCGAGATGGAAATACACTGTCTATTCTTGTAATATTGCACTCGAAACAATGTTATACTAGTATGTACACAGATCTAGAGGTATACATTATCCTATAAAAAGATTTCTATAACTGAAGTATAACTATATAAACTGTTAAATAAATCTACCCAGTTTTAGAAAATACACTTTTCAAAATACATTTGAATACTTGCTGTATACACACGTAAAGTATACGGAGGCAATGCAAATATGACAACTGAACACTATTAAATATTGCGAGACACTTGTATTCAAACGAGTATTATATTTAAAAGAAGTGCGTAAACAACGTGTTTGCGCATTACACACAAAACTTTGAAACCGATAACATTGAAGGCATGGCTAGTCGAATAGAATTTCACTTCAAAGAAACACAGCAAAGACACATAATAAACTTGTACATAATGGTCACTATTGTAGTATTAGGTGACGATTTCCAATAAAAGTTGTGATGAAATATTTATGTACTCACCCAGCTAGGCTTCCTTTGCGCTGACACACAACTCGCGGTTAATTACAAAACGGTGTTATCCTGGAGGACATAGAGTCCATTTTCGCGTCCTGTGCCTCGTCCGAGGGGCGAGGGCCGAAGTGCGCCTGTCTCCGCCGTAGTAACGTTCACCACGCGTGAAACAAGCTGAATTTCAATCCAGTTCAAGTTTTTATCGGTTCTGTTGGGCTTAAGTGTGCCTTAACGCGCAACACAGAACGCCTGGGGTCATTAGAAAGCTCGACAGAAGACTGCCGCGGCGGCGCGCGCTGGGTAGGTCACCGCCGTTGTTGCGGCACCCCCGACCCACTATTATTATACTTTTATGACGAATCGGATTTTGCTACCGAACAACCGGCTTTTTGTAGTGACGTGATCGTGTAAGTGTTTATCGTATCATGACGTACACACTTTCATGTTGCGGTATCACGTTTTGTATCGAAGTTTGAAAATATTTTGTACGCAATGTCTAGGGCGAAAAGTTTTTTGCTACATATTTTGTTTCTGAGTTTTAAATGATATGTCTACATTGGTAAATGACTATTTATTAAATTTATTAATTGTTAATTAAATTATGCTTAAATATATTAAGTTCTCATTATTTTCTTTTATTTATATTCTTGAATAAATATGTATAACACCAAAGTAAAATATACATAAAACCTACCCCAAAATTTAAAACTCGTTGGACCTGAAAAATGTAAGAGTTTCGATCGTAGCCTTGGGGTTTGACGTTGCACTGTCGAATAGTTGGCAGTAAATTCACCACTGAACAAGTACGTTGCCAGAACTTTCATACCGAATCTAGGTCACGAAGCAACTTTATGAATATTATTAAAAAATGAGAGGTGTATTAGGTCCTAACCCCATATTATGATAAAGCGTAGGGAGCTTGCCGAATATGAAATAAAATCTTCCTGAATAATTTTGCTTTCACACACTTCTGGGACGTACGTTTGAAATTGATCTCAAAAGCAACGACCAAAGGTTGAATTTAGAATGCTCATAATTGGGTAACCTGCATTCGGGCGGTCGACTCTTGGTCATACACGAGTACCTACTGCCCGGTAGCAATGGTCATTTTGGTACTCTATTTTTTATTTAATATTTGGTACTTTTCCTGCGCATATTATCTTGAATTCGTATTTTTATTTTTCAACTCGAACGACTTCCGCCAGAAAATGTGACAATGTTTTAATTATAAACATTATATTTCGAGATAAACACATACACCTAACGACTTTGACGAATAAACTGCAAGTGAACTAAAATACTGTCACTTATTTCGTTTTCGGAACAAAACTATAAATAGAAGAACTCCTTTTTTCTTCTTTCTGTTCGACAAAGATCTAATCAATTTTGCAGTACTCGGTAAATATTTTCACTTGGGATTTCTAACCTTTTGCCAAAATATACACCAGCACATTACCCTACTTTTTGGAGTCAAAGAAATCGGGGCGTGACACAAAATCATATTGTGTGGATGTGTTTACTTAGGAGATACCACCTAAAGAGGATAATTTTAACCTGAGGCCATATTATGTCATGATTTAGTGGGGAAAATTTCAGTGGGTGAATGGGATGGTGCTATAAATTCTGTATAGGTGCATCTCTATCTATAAGACAAAACGTAACCTTTTTATCAGCTGCAGTAGAAGGGGATAAAAAACTGCGACTGCCGTGTGACGTCATCACGGCCCATCTGCCATGAATATGATTATCCTCGTTTTATGAACTAGGTATTTTACACACTGACCTCCCGGCGGTAATTAGTGCGCGCTAGTTAGCTTGACTTCACTTTGAAGTTTGCGGCGAGTCAAGCAGGAAGTTAAAAATTAACGAACGTTGCCAGCGCTTTATTTTGGCTTTAAAAAGAGGTATTGATTAATTGATTAAGTACACGTCGTGAATTTTCAAGAATCGAGAGAATTGCTATATTATCTTATTGAAACGAATGCACATGCTTGTGATTTGATATTGGTGCAAGTAACATTATTACGAAAAACTAAAATACACCACATAGTTCAGAAATCGAATTTCGTCTGTATAAGTATACCAAATCCATTGCGAACTAAACATTAGCACACACTTAGACAGTGCATAGTGCATACCTAGGTGTCCAAACACAACTGCTTATATAACAGTAAACTATAGTATCAGCGAGAAATTCTCACTGTGGGGCATCCGAGTGGCCTAAAGTTGCAAACTGGGCGATAGTCTGACACTTCGCCGAAGCTTCTTGTAAATTTAGCTCGTTGCTCCAACCCCAGACAGCATTTAGGTCAATATGCTATGTTTAGGGTTGCCAACCGTTCTAAATGTGCTGAGACATACGGTCTTTATGACGCCCCGTGTGAAGTACGACATTCTTGTCTCGAGGATGCGCCCTTTTATGGAATTGCTAAGAAAACTGAGGGATTGTTGCTTGCATCATCTGAATTAGAATAATACATAATAATATTATCAAACTCAAATGTAAAGGAAGATTTACATTTTTATTGGAAATAAGGACTTTTATTCAAAAGAAATATAGGTATAAAAAAAACTTTGTTAGGATAGATAAGTTCCTTGTGAGTTAAAAATATACTCGCATATGAGTCTGCAATACATAAAACCATGAACCACTCCCAATTAAATAAAGAAAAAGTATAAGCAATGAGTGCTATCTTTATCTCAAAGAGCAACCATGCCAAGGATATGCCAGACACAAATAAAAGCAAGATGTATCAGCCCTTCGAAGAAATGCTTTTTCTATGCCTTGTCTTCCTGTCTGTAAATGTCCTATAAAACATTCCCTCACATGTTGTTACTATCTGCTTATAAAAACTAGGCTAGAAGCCAGTGCATATTTAGAATTGCTAATTGCAATGCAACTTTTCCACTTTCCCTGTCACGCGATTGAAATATTACTTGGTGTACGAGGAATACGTTTTTATGAGTGGTTTAATGTTCTAATGCTGTGTAAAAGTCGTGGCAGCTTTAAATTTTTAATTGCTTTTTTTATAATGTACTTAAAGCTTATTTTTTTTAAAGCATCGCGTTTAAGTTTCGTTTTTTTTTGGGGTTCGCAGATACAAAGCAGCCCTGTTTGTAATGAAAATGGAGTACATATTTGATGTAAGTATATTAAAACCGTATAATCGTAACTAGCTTCCGCCAGCGGCTTCGCCCGCGTGTTGTGTTGATAAAAAGTTGCCTAACACGTGATTGAATAACAAACATACATTCATACATTCTCACAAACTTTCACGTTTATAATATAAGTAGGATAGTAATACAAGTCACACTTGGTTTCAGTTTCATTACATTTTTGAATATCGAATTCTGTTTTTCACGCACGGTTATGTGGGATCCCGAGTGACTGGTGACATTCGCGCGGTTTTCCTATGCATTTAAGCTACTTCCCACTGACAATGGAATACATAAGTAAAAATATTATTTAACAAATACTGTCCTACTTGTTTATGGACACGACAATCTTTTGAGATGCCATAAAGAATAAAAACAGAACAAAAAGGCAGGACAACAAATCAGAAGATCCAATACATTTCTAGGTCTGTTTTGTATCATAGTTTTTATTTTCTTTCCGAGACATTTCTGAAGGGGTCAGATTTTTATGTTTTCCTTGTTTTCCCCGTTCTTTAGGTCACAGAGAACATTCTTATGAGGCGTTGGCATTGCTGATTCGCAGCCATTTGTTCTTATTTACTGGTTCAGATTGTGCTCCTTCACCTTCCATACAAGATTTTTTTATATTTACCTAAGGAGCGTCATCTATTTTTGTTTTATATATGTGTTTTTTTTTTCTTTTTAGTATGCGCAGATCAAATATTAATGATAAAAGTAATTCTGCACTGTCACTTGTTTACTCAAGAATGTTCCTACCAGTAGATATACGTCTTATACCGCTGGCTTTGTACGGGTTACCAACGTAGAATTAATATTGAGCCTCTACAAATAATGGTGTCACTAGTTTTATCAGTTTTACATAAAATGAAGGAACAACTTAGCCATAACTTAATACTTTCATATTAAAAGAACATTTCCCCTCTTTTTATTATGGCCACAGCTCACAACAACAAATATTTAACGTACGCTTATGAGATATGAAAATGAGATCACGGAATATAATATTTATTAATCGGCTCAGTCTTTCTTTATTAAATACCCAGAAAAGCTTTTAAAATGTATTTAATTCATGTAGCTTGTCACAAAAGTGGAGCATTCGACCGTTTTTCAGCTAACCTATTCATTTCTAAATCGGTATCAGATTGCAGGTTTAAATTTAGCGTATCGGGAGCAGTCTAGACAAACTGGGTCATGACTTGATTGCTACTGGAGAGCCTATTTAGACTTTCTTTTTGTTTCCACATTTTGCAGTTGTTTGTTTAAATCTTACCGTGATGCCTTGTTATAGACGTCCATTGTAAGCCCCTTAATTGTCTAGTTTTAGAAACCTAAATGAAATGAATGGTAGAGGCATTGGGTCGTTTGGAGTTAGATGTAATACTATGCTGTATTCTTCTACAAGATATTTAAAACTTGGATTTATGTTTACCAAAAAAAATGAACTTTAAGTTTGTGCCTTTAAAATGCACAAATTTTGTGTCAAACTTTGAACTCTTCAAAGTTGCACAATTAAGTTTTCATTTTGATTCAAGACAGCTTGTTAGCCTTCCCGCTTCTAGATTTCATATTTCTTATCAACAGCAGCAGTTAAACATTGTATTAATGAAAATAATCGCCTTTTTACAGACAGTTCGAAATAGGATGTGCCAATGTGAGTAATTTATATTATGTACATTTATTTTTTGCTCGTAACAAGTTTGTTATGCTCAATTTTATTCATATTTTATTTTGAACGCAGCTTTATATTACCATAGCTATTTGGTAGGATCCCTCGATTCCTATTATTAAGGTTACTTATAGCGACGCTTACAATACTTAATAAACATTTATGCATAGAGCCCAGCTATTTTCAATCCAAACAAGGTAGTTACACAGCATCGACACATCACGCAGGGCTCATCGATTGTTGATACAAACGACTTGTCGCGTTCGTTCTGAGTGAAAGGAGGTTGATATGTACGCGTTGTCACGGCCCCGGCATTAAAGAGATATTGCGCGGCATAAATTTACCAGTTGGATCTCTGAATTAAGTGGGCTTTTATTTGTTGCGTCACGTGCCCCGCCGATGCCTCCAGATCCCACGACTGTTTAGACCGCTATAAACTTTTCAGGTTTCCGTTCTCGTTGAAAGGGACTAATAATAACAGCATCCCGTCACAAACAGCAGTTGCGTCTATTATAATGTGGTTAAATAAAACACATTTTGCGTTATCCGCTTTCGCTGTTTTCGTGCGCCCTCCAGCTCTTTTTATTTGTCCGGAGCCGCAAGGTAAAGGGTTCACACGTTCTCATGCCGCGGTTGCAATTTCCTTTTGTGGCGGTCATTCGTTAAATTTTCATCGGCCAGCAGGGTCAAGTGCGCGCATGGAGCTCGCTCGAACGCTTCATAATTTAATTCTAGCCGGACATTTCAAACTCATAAATAACACAAACCAAACTAAATTTGCGTCATATTTATAATTCATGCCATAGACTCAAAGCGCGGTTCATAGTTTAATAATTGAATACAAATGTTTTGTTGATATTTTATCAGTATTAACCGTATTTAAGCGATTTAAATATCCCTTGCTCCATAAATCATGTTTTCCAGGTAGTGATAGGCAGGAAATTAATTGTGTCAAACGGTTATTGTCGTTAAATTGTCTACTAAATTGGTCTACTTTATTGGAGTTTTATAGTTTTTTATGAGTACACACTATAAAAATGCGGTTTTGGTCAAAATCTTTGATTCCACTGTAATTTTGCGATTATTTGTACGCACTTTTTCTTCTTCTTCTTTTTGAAGAGAAAAACAAAATATACACTGTATGCAAGGCTAATTTTACCATAGAAAACACAACAACCAAAGCAAGAATTGATTAGTGTTAACTGTTTTTCCACTACCCAATTTATGGCATGATCCTTGTGACTACAATTCAGCAAGTTCAAAGCTAGTGCATCAAAAAGGATTATAAAATAAATGGAAGAGAATTTTAGCGATTTGCATTCCACTGAGAGTTAAAAACTTAATTAAAATATTCCATAAATTCTGAATTCAGTGAACAAAACATGCTCGTCGAGCCGAATCACTCATTCGAAATACAATTCATTTAAAATAAAATCCAGTTCGCAATACTTTATTTATCTTCACCCCCGAATCCTTTCAGCAATAAAAACAAAACTTACGTGTGTTGTGTACATACGAAACTTATTGTGTACAAGGGTTAATCCGTCGGTGCAAAAGGATTAAAATGAAATTAGAGTATTAGGAAGCAGAGCGAGGGACTACGTTGATTGCTTCCCCCGTTCCCAGTCGAGTCACGTTAGAGGTGTAATTTTGCAAAAAGGGGTGATTGTAAAGTACTAGAATTCGAGAGTAGTCCGTCTGGTGGGCCGCGCAGCTCGCGGCTCGCGGACGCGAAGGAGCTACTAAATGAGTTAACTTTTCCCATTTATACTCACATTATTCGTATTAACTTCGTCGCTGGAGTATGGAACCTCCTTGAGCGCTGCTGCTAATTACAGGTGCTCCAATTAACGAGTTATATCGTTCGGTTGTAATCTCATCAGCGACTTGAACTTTTTAAGCGACCTTTACAATTATATAGTTGTTTTAAGATCATTATGGAGAGAACCTTTTAGTGTGTATCGTTTGCTGTTTAGTTTTATTTAGTTAGAAGTCATGTTTTCAATAAGGTTAATTTTAGTAAATTGAACGCTACAACTGGGCTTTAATAAAGATCTTTAACATGACATTCACATATTCAGTAAATATTATGAGAATAAATCAATGGCTTTGATATTTTATAAGTCTGTTCAATTATACAATTATTTATGGATTATTTTAAATAAATATTGTGAGCTTATATTATTATTAAATACCAATCGAACCATCAAACTAATCCTAAATAAACGTAAATCAAACCCTTTCTTAAAAATAAATACAGACCCCGATTATTTTTGTAGTTACTGAAACATTTAAATAAATACTGGATCTTTTAATAAAACAAACACATCAAATATTTGAGGCTAGGCCCTCGACGGGCAGCAGAATATTCAGCTTGTTTTTTGCACTTATACGCAGTTACGGCCGGGGCATAAAAGACACGTGAAATAACCTATGAATATTAATCATACGACGAAAAAGGGCAAAAGCATTATGCCTCTACGCTTAATTATCGTGTTGCGTGTTTTTTGCTAGCACATTGAAACCACACCTATGTTTGCTGCTAGCGAAACGTTGAATGTACGCTAAAGTTTTCATAATATTGTGATGGTAATAGGCAGTTGACAGTTGTGAAGTGTCCACTTGCTGATAATTACTGCCTTTTGTTAAGTAACAAGACAAAAATTTAAGTGTAGAGGACTCATAAAACAAGGTACTTTTTGTCCAAAATTATACTACCATTAAAAATATTAAATTATACTAGTAACTCCACTCACATTCAAACATTACTAAGACCGCAGCACCGCTGTCGACATAATACGAAAAATGTAAAGGGAACGAATAAAGCACAAAGTCAGATGTCTGCTCAGCCACGTGGCTACAGACTGACACCGAGAGGTAAAGTCTCTCTTTACGACGCCACCGGTATTCACAGTCGCTAAATAGCCACTGAACTCATAAAATGTTTGAGAACTTGTCGGAACTATTTTGTTCTTATTGTCTCTTTATCAGTACTGTAATATTTCTTTGCAGCTTATTAAACTGTTGGAAGTGAATCGTCGAGAACTTTTTGTATTTCCCTCATTGTATGTAGTCTTTCTTTTGATTAGCGTTCTCTTAGCGTAAGATGTTCTTTTTTATAAGGAATGTCTGATTAAACTTGAATGTTCTTTCCTCTCTTTTGTGGCTGTATCAGAAATAAAGTATCTTTATCTCGTATACATTTGTGGAAGAAGGATTAAGGAAACAGTTTAGTTTTACTCGGTCGTATGGTTCCTAACAAAGAATTTATCTCCGTACTCGAAGCAATCAAATAAATTAGATTACCTCACACGATCGCTAAGCTTAATTAAAATCCACAAAGGAGAGGTGCTTATTTAATTCCGCGTATAAAAGTCGGCGAACAAAAAGATTCCAAGTGCATAGCGCCATATTAACCCATTGTGTGGCACAACTCTTTTGATCTTTAACCCTCTGCAAGTGGGTTGAGCAGTGCCAAGGCCAGCTTAATTGAGCCCGCGTCACACATAAGGCATGGAGTACACAAATCGAAAGTGATAGAAAATACCTTTTTTACGCATTAGGTATAACAAGACAATACGGTTGCAGTTGAATCAGATTTTGTACAATTGTACATCCAATGAAAAAAATCAAAATAAATATTATAATCTACTTAAATTAACTGAATGAAATTAAGGTCTAAAAACGCGTAGCAAAATGCTACGTGCTACGGCGTAGCTTTGTTGTAGATAACGTAGCGGAGCGTCAACTACAAAAATGTGTCAAAAACGTTTGGCGTAAAGAGGCGCCTGTCAAAAGAGATTAAATAAGCTAGATAAGTCAGTTTATCATGCCGCTGTCAAACAAAAAGTAACCTACTATGTTGACATTAAAATATATTTAATTTTACATGAAACACATAAGTTAGGTACTCAGAGGTAGGATTAGACCGAAAATCTTTTTCACATCGTAAAGAACAAAAGACAATAGAGATGTCAAAAAATATAATTCTTATTCGAGTGCCCGAAGCCCCTTGTGGCTGGATATCAGCCAAGCTATAAGTCTGGTTCCAATACCGAGCTAGTTTTAAAATTGAACGGAGTTAGATGTACTCCCTCAAATACATATACATGAAACATGTTAACCCTAAAGTCTCTGGTCTTTAATAATAACATTAAAATAATACAAATGGCTTATATATGGGCCGTAATATCCGGACCGTACCTACATACATTTTAATATGATTTTATTGCTCAAGCTTCCTGTAGCAAACATTAAAGGGATATACTGATCGCAAGAATCACAAAGAGTCGGTTATTTTAGTTAGGTTATTTTTAAAGTAAACGTAAAAACATAAGTCAGTAAATATATAATGTGCACGCACCAAATAATATATACATATATATATTTTTTAATCGCATGCTGTCTAAGAAACAATTTTTAAGGTCAGAAATATTTTCACGGTGGGGGGGGGGTTCCCATCGGCGTCGAGAGGGCGATGAAATTCCTGGGACTCGTCCTCGACAGCCGGTGGAACTTCGTCGAGCATTTCCGACGTTTGGGCCCCAAACTGGAGAAGGCAGGCGTTGCATTCAGGCGGCTCCTGCCCAACCTGGGAGGCCCAAACGCCCCCTGCCGTAAACTCTACGCGGGAGTCTTGCGGTCCATGGCCCTTTACGGGGCCCCGGTATGGGCACGTTCGGTACGGAAGCGGGCCGTACACTACCTGAACGTGCCCCAAAGGGTGATAGCCATCACCATCGCCAGCGGTGAGGACACGGTGGACCACACAGTCCAGGTGTGCTCCGCATGGGAAGGGCACCGCCGGGTCCTCGTCGAGGCTTTGGGCGGCGGCGACCTCTCGCGTCCGGCCCTGGTTCAGGTCATGGTCCGGGGCGAGAGGGAATGGGATGCCGTCGCCTCCTTCTGCGAAGCGGTCATGCTCGAGAAGGAGGAGGCGGAACGCCAGAGAGTACGCACCTCTCATCCCGGCCGCCGAGAGGGGTCATTTGATGATTTTTGACGTCATTATAAAAAAAAGGTAAGAAATATTTTCTTGAAGCTATATAAAATTCATAAAACAAAACATCATACCGAAGTGAAGGACTGAGAATCCGTTAAACCCAATATAATAATACATTTCAATTCAAATTCAACGCAAGAAAAATCCCAAGTGATGCACGTTATGTTATATTGCTTTTTATTATAAAACAATTTTCAATTTTAAAGCTCCGTATAGATATTTTAAAATTCTCGTCTGAAATCCAGTCTGCTTTAGGTCCATATGTCTCATGAATAATTCAGTCTGAGTCGTGGCTTGTCCCACCCGGTGACACATATATGTGTTATATATATAACTGCACACCTACGTATTAACTACCACTAAAACATATATACTGCAAGAGTGCAACTTTTTCTTTATTTATCTATTTGCAGACCTCTCACGGCTAAATGGATGTCTTCCGATTGCCCTGGGGAAAAAACTGGGGATCTAACTTGGATTCCGTTATTCAACAATTGTATTCTAAAGGTAAAGCTATTTACTTCGATCTTAGATAGGTAAACATTGCAAGGAATTTGCTGCGTTTGTGCTAACATTGTAAAAAGGTATTCTATATCAGGAACTAGCTGTTGTCTGCGGTTTCACCCACGTTTTGGGTGAATGACTTAATACTTGTGTCCATATAAAAAGTATGATGATGATGATGATAAAAAGTAGAATGTTCTTACTCAGGCTCTTTGATACCATCGGGTACTTAAAAAAAAAATGCTTTAGCGTGAAAGCGCGGCAGTCATCTACTTTCGCGTCAGAGGCCGTCAGGCGGATTTGAGAAAACTCTGACACTAGGGCTTGTTAGGTGATTATAGCTGCAGCTCACACGATAAGAAGAAGAAGATCTACTTTCGCACTTATAATAATAGGACTTACCATGGATCGGTTGTGCATTAAGAAATATGAATCTCGCATGCCCAAATAAACATTTAGATCCGATTGGCAAACTATTTGTAAGCAGAGGAATTCTTTGTTTAAAATATAAACTGTAGCTTGGATGAAACTTCCCCATGACATGCCACAAAAGTAATAATAATTATTTTTCGAATTCCGAGTAATATTAACAAGTTTCGTTGTGCTTTTTCCTATTCAGTCAGTTTTATTAAAAGTAAAATAAAAAGACAATATTATCATTTCATAAATATTCTGTTCATCATGAATTGATCAATTAAATACCTGCATATGTATTAAATAATAATAATAATAACCCCATTCCTTGTCCATTAGCATCTCATCACAATAGTCGAAGTAGTTTTCATCCATAGTTAGCAATAGTTTAGCACAGAACCGGGGATTGTCCTTGGGTACATTTCTATAGTGTATACAGGGATAATCGTCGGTTTTGTGTCACCATTTCATTAAAGTTGTCTCAAAAGGGCTTCAGCGTGTTGGCTTCGGCCCCACGTTCGCCTCCCAAAAATCCGGGACTCTATAGTCCCGAGGTCTGGTAGAGACATACAAAATAATAATAATAAAGCTTTATTTATTCCATGCATAGTAAATAAGAAAATAAAAACGATAATACACGATAACAATTAGATTACAATTAATGCTCTAAATAAATTTCCTTACTAATTATAAATGATTTTTCCTATTGTATATGTTACCGGCCGAACCCGATTTTAGGACAAACCAGTTTTGCCTAGGCTCAACTAGTTCTTCCTATAGGCGTTAGGATTAACTAGTAGAGCCTAGTCCAAACTAATTTGTCCTAAGCCCGATAGGACGGACCAGTTTAGGCTAGGCAAAACTAGTTGATCCTGATATAAGTACGCACACTCTAGGATAAACTGGTATAGCCTAGTCAAAACATATACATATCTAAAAGTGTAAATAAATAGATGAACTAAATAAACTACTCCGTGTTTAGAAAAATAATCATCTTTATTAAACTATAATGATTCGTCGTTATGGATAAATTGATAATACGAACAATCATACTACATATATGTAGCAAAGTAACAAATAATAGGTAAGTATTTTTTTAAATTAACTAAATACGTTATTAGGCGCGAGGCGCTCGGGGCGTGTACGTTATGCACGGCTAGCAACTAGACGCTAAATGCGTTTAAAACCACGCGACAAATGACGAACGGGGAGCGAGCGGCGTGGGACGTTCGGAGCATTCCCGCATGAACATGTTGTTTAGACTAGGCCATACCAGTTTATCCTAGAGTGTGCGTATTGATATCAGGATCAACTAGTTTTGCCTAGCCTAAACTGGTCCGTCCTATCGGGCTTAGGACAAATTAGTTTGGACTAGGCTATACTAGTTAATCCTAACGCCTATAGGAAGAACTAGTTGAGCCTAGGCAAAACTGGTTTGTCCTAAAATCGGGTTCGGCCGGTAACATATACATTAAATTTATATTTATCATAGTTTGTCGGCTACCTATATGATTAATGCATGGACCCCGTTCGGGTAAAAGCCTCCCCCAAGGAATGCCATCCTTCTCTGTCTTTAGCTCTTTCAAGCCACCTTGCGCCTGCACACTCTGCAATTTCGTCTGCCCACCTGGCCCTTGGACGACCTCTTGTTCTGTTACCTTTTGGCCCAGGCCACTTTACTGTCCGTAACGTCCACCTGTCATCCTTGTTACGGGCGACGTGACCTGCCCACTTCCATTTAGCCTTCATTGCAAAAGTTAAGGCATCGTGTACTTTAGTTTTCTTTCTAATGTCAACGTTCTTTACCTTATCCTTCCGTTTTATACCTAGGCAACTTCTCTCCATTCAACTTCACTTCTCTGAGTAGTCAGAATTTTGTTCTTGGTTTTGAGATCAAAGGTCCAAGTTTGGCATCCATATGTCAGGCACGGTAGCAGCCCTGAATCCATGACAATTTTTTTGATCGATAGCGAAAGTTGCGATTTTAGTATTTCCTTATATGTATTAATATTATATTATTCTAATATTTCAATAGTGAAGGTAAACGTTTGAAAGGCAGTTGTCATGAAACCTTGGGGCGGTATCAGACCGATGCACGATGGGATTCAAACGTATGTCATGTTGATTGACACTCGATTATTACACCTGCCTTATAAGGAACTTGGGTACATATCTGCATGATGGAATTGAGTTTTGGTTCAATAATGTACATAAATAATATAACTAATGGAAATATCTAAAATCTTGTCCAAAGGTAAAACTTAAAAAAATACTGTGAAACTGCACTGGATCTTCAGAGTGATATATTTGTGTTATTTAAGTACCTAATACAACACGTTCTCATACATTTGTATATACGCATTTAGTTGTAAATTTGTTGGGAGAAATGTTAGTAAATATATAAAACACAGCTTCAGCGCTCAATAGTCTCCCATATTTTAAGTTCATTTCGACGCAGTGGACTTTCACGGGATCAGATTTTAGCTTTTTATGCTTTATACGTCTAGCGGTCTGTGAGATAACGAATAGCGCAACGAGTAAAATAACTCCAGCTTCTGAAAACCATTTTCCAATATCTCTATAGCTGGCTGAGTGAGTTATATTTCGGCCTTTTGAAAAAATAAATTGTGGTTCTTTCTTCGCGTAAAAAGATGATGAAATGTGTAAAATACATAATGAAACATGTAAAATATTTTTAGTCACTATATACGCTTACAAAACATTACTCGTTCCAAGAATCAAACGCTGAACCGAGATTGATACAACGATTCAGCTTTGCAGTGGTGTTTGTGTCGTATATCTAGACGTGGTTGGATGATTCTCTAGATACACGACAGCTAACCTAACCCAACCCATCGATAACAACTATTACTTACTTACATTGAATATAATTCTCCTATTTGAATATAATTCTTCGTTATGATCATGCACGTTTATCCTTACTGCCAGATAGCATAGAGTATTAATATAGCACCATTCGTTTATAGAAAGCAGACAGTGTGGGGTCAACTTTACTAATAAAATAAACATGAAAGTGAATTTGTTTGTTGGTCCTACTTTTACGCTTCAGCGCTTCAATTGATAGCACATACTTTAAGGACTAAAATATTAGGAATCTTAAAAAAAATACATAATTTAGTTTATGTGTTAATACACGCTGTTGATTTGCATCCGTGCCATATTCAAGGACGTAATTATGCTAATGATTCTCGACCCAAATCAACAAAAAAATAGGTACGTTTTTTTTTAATTTTTTTTTTTTTTCGGAATTCCGTCAATGTCATCTAGCCGTATTTAAACTTGGCGCGTGTGTTACTGGCCTTAAAACCGTGCTCCGCCCTCACACAAACGCAAACACAAAGCATACGCAACGATTTTTCATAAAATTCATTCATAAAATTGGATTACTTCTGAAATACTACGACATTACAATGACAAAAAAAGCAGTGCATATTAGCTATTTTCCGTCTACTGTAATTCCTATCGATTAATTACGTATTTTATGTCCTCCTCCTGAAGTATGGCACAAATGCAAATCAACAGCTTGTATGTGTATTTCATTTTTAACTAACTGTGCTACCGTTGAATACAAGCAGTGCATAAAAGAAAATTCATACTTTTTTGTTTCATAAAATTACCACTGCGAAAAATTTTCAGCCATTTTCAAAGTTTAAAATACGAATAAAGGAGAAACATCGCATTCGAAGCATTTTCCCATCAACTGCTTCATTGTAGGGATGCGATCGACAGAATAATATCCGCTCAGGAAGCATCTGTGTTTTATGGGCTAGCATACGTCTATTTTAGTAGATAAACTCAATCGTAAGTCAACCGTATCGTTAGTATCGAGTTTTGTTTAGCATTTATTGAGGGGAATTTATATACCGTGTAGATAACTTGTTTGCTCAGGTAATGTTAAAAAAAGATAGGTTTTTTTAAAGAAGCGTCCTTGCTGAAGTGACAATAGCTAGTGCAATCTGCAGAGTAATTGCATATACATTCACTGTCGTCAAGATTGAATAGATCGACAGTTTTCTTGAGCAAAATAATTACGTAAAGCACCAGAGTGGTACGAGTCGGTAATCATCAAACACGAGGATTCTCTTTAACAACTTCTCATGAAAGTTGTTAGGTCGAAGATGGAACAAAAGAAAATCACTCGCTCAGGCGAATTTGGAGTAGTAACTCAGTAAGTCAGTAGAACATTTTCTGATGACAAGCTCGGAGCAAGAAAGTAAGCCATATAGTCTTGGCGGAAGGCAAGCACAGAACTAGAAAATTACCTCGCTGGTATATTTTCACTTAACGAACCTGGCTAAAGAGTGATAAAGATAGCAAAACTATAGGTAAGCTAAGCTTTTTCCAATAGCAACCTATCCTTAGCACACATGGGTAACATATTTCAGATACTATCAAACAATAGACCTGAACCTAAATAATGATAAATTGCCTATCTCGAACAAATACCGTACCGTTGTAGCCTGTAACCCTAAACCGACAACCGCAATTTTCCGATATAAATTATTAACGTACGTACTTTTTAGTGGTGTTAAATTATTCTCCGACATGAATATTGATCGCCAATAGGAACGATTTATTCAATTCCAAATTCAATTCAAAAGCCGAACGTGTGTAACAAATCGAATGTTAAAGTTCGAAAGTCATTCTTTTAAAGTCAACATTAACTGTGGTCCTGTGTATTTTTCTCTGAGTACTTTCATAGTGTATGTATGTACACATGTTACTTGTAAAATATGTATTAACAAGACCGCAACGATGCATAAAGTCGACATTTTACAGCTTTTTTACTATGCGTCGGCTTTGGACGGTTATTTTTGGAGAAAACTCGCTTATTATGTAGCTTTTTTGGTAGTAGTAAATTCCAAACGGTTTATAAAAAAGTTGGTGTAGGCGTACGGATGGACAGTAAAATTTAACAATGTAGGTACAGTCAGCACCAAAAGTCGATGAACAGAATCAACATGACAAAACACCTGTTCACAATAAAATGCCATAAGTTACAGTCGCAACTAGGAAACAAAATAGACTGTACACCAGAAACTTACAAAAGTCGTTAAACACGAGTATTTCAAAAGTATCTGTGCACTAGTATTCCTAAAGTCGCTGTACACCATCAATCCAAATATCGCTGAACATCATTGTATCAAAAGTCACTAAACAGCAGTAAATACAAAATTAGGTTAACAAAGTATATTTTTAATGTTGCCCTGTGTTAATGTACTTTTGACGCTTATGTTGTTCAGCTACTTTTGGGACAGAACTTGCTTGACCTTAATAATGTATGTTAACACGTTAGTATCTATTTCAATAATTTTAATAATTATTTTGGAAATACACTCTTTTGCAAAAAAAGCGGGCACCTATGCGAAATCTTAGTTTTAAGGACTTTACGTGTATTTCAAAGGGTTTTAATGATTGTAGTATGTTTCTAGCATCAAAAGGGTTAGCCAAGCATGCGTGAGAGTGTATTCTAAATTTGAATTTTGTACAATTGCTAAGAAATTGGTTAAACCTTGTTTCGGACTAATTGCTGGCAGAAAGTTCGTCGGTGTTTTGAAAAGTTTTTGAAGTGATTTTCAGAAAACTGATAATGCAGTCTTTATTAATGTACCTTTTTGTTAGATCAAAACATTTTTGAAAAACTATGCGTATTTGATAAAATTTTCACCTGCTCTAAATGGGCTATTCTGATGATTGATGGCAATGTTAAGAGTTTCGGTATTTTAGTGTAAAGCGTTCTTCTGTTTAGATATTATACCCACGTGTTTTAAAATATCGCTTTTTCATAATTAAACACTATTTAGAGGAGTATCAGTACATTGGGCTGCGACAAAACCAATTTAAAGTAAGCAGTGCCGATCACAACTCGTCTCCTTTCGGACTTTAACATTTTTAAAAATCTTGAAATTCTACAAAATACAGAAAATAGCGCATAGACTGTGAGCACGAGGTCTTAAGGTCTCGTAATCACTGATTTTCAAACAACCTCGTCTCTTGGGAAACTCCGTAGACCTCCGAAGATCTATGATTCTGAGCGTTCAAATAGCGTGTTTTCATCCCACTGATATTTTATTGAATAAACTCGGTGCAGGCAGCACCGAGATTTCCTAGCATCTACAGCACTTTCCTGCTTAAATCATACCAATAATTGGCTATCTGCTCATTTCTTAAGAAACATACGTTTGGTCAATACCTTTGAATTCTTGACTCCCTTTCAGCGAAATCATCGTTTAGTAACCCGATACCTATGGAGTTATAGAGAGCTTCAACGTGGCAATAATTAGACTTTTTAGATAGCTTAAACCCTCCTCATCATTTTTCATGTGGTTAATTTTAACATTTATCACAAAATTTGGTATTTTTTAATGTCAAAGTACGATAGGAGACGAGTTGCGATCGGCACTGCTTACTTTAAATTGGTTTTATCGCAGCCCAATGTACTGATACTCCTCTAAATAGTGTTTAATTATGAAAAAGCGATATTTTAAAACATGTGGGTATAATATCTAAACAGAAGAACGCTTTACACTAAAATACCGAAACTCTTAACATTGCCATCAATCATCAGTATAGCCCATTTAGAGCAGGTGAAAATTTTATCAAATACGCATAGTTTTTCAAAAATGTTTTGATCTAACAAAAAGGTACATTAATTAAGACTGCATTATCAGTTTTCTGAAAATCACTTCAAAAACTTTTCAAAACACCGACGAACTTTCTGCCAGCAATTAGTCCAAAACAAGGTTTAACCAATTTCTTAGCAATTGTACAAAATTCAAATTTAGAATACACTCTCACGCATGCTTGGCTAACCCTTTTGATGCTAGAAACATACTACAATCATTAAAACCCTTTGAAATACACGTCCATCCATCACAGCCCCTAGGTTGTCCGTCTTCGGACGTAGGCCTCCTCCAAATCTTTCCATTTCTACCTACTTCTTGCCACTTTCATCCAATTTGGTCCGGCTATTTTGGATATGTCATCGACCCATCTCATAGGGGGACGTCCTCTGCCGCGACGATTCTCCCACGGTCGCCATTCCATTAGCCTCCTGGTCCACTTGAACTGCTCCATTCTGGCAATGTGTCCTGCCCATCTCCACTTCTGTTGCTCTATTGCCACAACAACGTCTCTAACACGGGTCTTTTCTCGGATCCATTCGTTCCTCTTCAGATCCCTCAACGATATGCCGAGCATTGCACGCTCCATCGCTCTTTGGGCTACACGCAGCTTTTCGGCCGATTTCTGTGTTAAAGTCGCTGTCTCCATCCCGTAGGTAAATACTGGCAGGACACATTGATCAAAGACTCTAGTCTTAAGGTGTTGCGGAATTTTCTTTGAGCGGAGTATTGCTTTGTTCGCACCGAAGGCAGACCATGCTTGTGCAATTCTTCTGTCGATCTCTGCTGTTTGGTTCTTATAGCCAAGAGATATTTTATGGCCCAAGTACACATAATCATCAACAACCTCCACAGGCATGTCACATCTACGAGAGTCAGGTATGTTCGTCATGATCTTCGTCTTTCCGACATTCATTTTCAATCCTATGCGTGATGATTCTTTACGCAGATCTTCCAACATTTTAAGCATATCATCAACGCTGTCGGATATCAGGACTATGTCATCAGATGAAATACACGTAAAGTCCTGAAAACTAAGATTTCGCATAGGTGCCCGCTTTTTTTGCAAAAGAGTGTATTTCCAAAATAATTATTAAAATTATTGAAATAGATACTAACGTGTTAACATACATTATTAAGGTCAAGCAAGTTCTGTCCCAAAAGTAGCTGAACAACATAAGCGTCAAAAGTACATTAACACACGGCAACATTAAAAATATACTTTGTTAACCTAATTTTGTATTTACTGCTGTTTAGTGACTTTTGATACAATTATGTTCAGCGACATTTGGATTGATGGTGTACAGCGACTTTAGGAATACTAGTGCACAGATACTTTTGAAATACTCGTGTTTAACGACTTTTGTAAGTTTCTGGTGTACAGTCTATTTTGTTTCCTAGTTGCGACTATAACTTATGGCATTTTATTGTGAACAGGTGTTTTGTCATGTTGATTCTGTTCATCGACTTTTGGTGCTGACTGTACAAGTATATACTACTAAGTTATTAATACTGTCTCTTCATATATCCAGTGAAGAAAGTGCGCATATTTTACTTTAGTATTCGTGAAGACTTTTGAACTATTATCATCATCATCAGCCTATCGCAGTCCACTGCTGGACATAGGCCTCTCCAAGTGCACGCCACTGAGATCTATTTTCGGCTTCTCGCATCCAGCTCCTGCCAGCCGTCTTGCGCAAGTCATCACTCTTGAACTATTATACTAGGACCAAATTATTTTTTATGAATTTTAAATACTTATATTTTCTTAAATTAGGTACAAAAATAAAATTTCAAGATGTGAGAAATTATTTGTGCTCATAAATAAGGATAACAAATAAGTATAGATAAGATGCTACAACATAAAAGTATATCTTTAAATTAAATCATTTTCATAATATTAAAGAAAAACAATAAATAAATCATAGTGTTATCTCACAATGCACACAAATAAGTTACGAAACTGACAATTCTAGCAAACAATAAGAAAACTTTATATTATTAGTCTACAAACAACGAAAACATTGGCGTAAAGGACTTCATTACATTTAGCAAATGTTTATTCTTCAATATTGTTCTTAGAACAAGCTAACGTATTATGTACCGTCTACTGGCAAATTATACCTACACCTAAGCATTCCTTTCTTGTAAGTTAATGTTAAGTATAAAAAAAAATAAAAAACATCGTCACAAAGGCAGCCGTCTTTTGTCTTAAGGTTAGGTAGACAGTCACTTGTTTTATCCACGTTATCTATTGCCATTACATTAAAGAGACGTTTCAGTAAGGAAACCATCATCGTTTACCTGATCCTGGATTCTATCCTAGTTATGGTCAGTAGTAATGCTTGTGATCACTTTATCAACAAAACCAAGAACAATATCACGAATTAATCGAAACAATACATTTGTGCCACTACACTAATCTGAGTGGATCGGATTGCCTTACCCGTAGCCCTGAAATCCTTGCACTTTGTGGTTCGAGTTGAAATGTTTGTCTGAGCTAACTCGTCTGGTATACGCTTTATATGCACTCAAGTAAAACCATGTACATTTATATATAGCTACTTAAAGATGGCGTAGTCGTAGACAATCCTAAACGTGAACCACAAAGTGCGTGGCGTACACTACGCTACACAGAGGAAACGGTTCGTAGCGTTGGCTACGAATCTCGTAGCCACTCTCGTAGCCAACACTCAAAGGCTAGATGTTAGGTCAGTTTCATCTTTTGAGTTTATTATTTTTCAAATGTACGTATAATTCGTATAATTTTTTTTGAGAGTCATCCCTTAGCAGTCTCCAGATTGATAGACCAGTTAACTAGGCTCTCAATAACCTCTGAAGGGGTCTGGAATTTTTCGCTTTTACAGGAGCAATACACTATACTTAATAACTCTTATAACTGCCATTACGCATGATTAACTGCAGTAAGCCATTTATTATGGTCAAAGAATAGTACTTTATGTTGACAGTCCTCAATACTCGAAATGCAATAAAAATGACTCATGTTTGTAATGAAAATAACGGATCGGGCAATAACATTATGAATTCTCAATAATATTTAAAGAAATAACGTGACAACACTGGCCAATGTACACAATGAATTTTATTGCACCCTTTCATTGAAATTGTTGACAAGTACAGACTGTTTATCGACGTTGTTCATCGTAATTGACCAGAGTATATTAAATGTGCCCGTTTCACTGAAAAGGCATATGACCAGACATCATTTTTTGTGTAAGAAAGCTTAGTAAACGTATGAATAATGATATCATCGATTTGCAAAGAAACCCAATCTGAAGATATGAAGTAGGTATGAGTCTTTGTCTAATGTAAGACTTAAGTCATAGGTTTTAGGTCATATAGGGCCGTAACAAAAGGCTTTGTTACCTTGTTACGTCAATGAACAGGACACCTCATTGACAATGGACTCCTTTACAGAGTTTCTTTGTTCAAAAGCTTTAGAATGAAATATGAAGATGAAAATAAATGAGATATTTATGTAAATTGCGCATCAGATTCGACAATGATTGCTCTATATTTTCAATACATAATAATTATTGACTACTTTAATAAATGTTTTGATAAATGATGCCCTCATTTTTTTAATATCTACTGTAGGCGTGGCGAACAATTGATGGCGTAAGATAATTGAGACCTAAAAAGAAAACACCTTATGATATACAATACGTCATCATGTGAACATTATTATGAAAATTGTATTGCTTAACAAGTTTCGGCAGTTATTGATTAATGGTATATGGGCACGCAACAATTTAGGCAGGTGCTGTGTTGTCGGTAAATTGATAATTTAGTATGGCAGCTTGCCTTGGAGCGTATGAGTTTGAACCGCGGCGCAGCCCGAGATATATGGGGGGATAAACCGTTGCTCCATGCTAGGAGATTGCTGACTGGACATATGGGGACGTTTCAAATGCTCAATACGGACTCCGATTGAAAATGATGGACTTACCCGCCGACGGATAAAGTAGGGAATTCACTCCATTTGGAGCTGATTTCATTCTATTAAGGTAATGGATTAGATTCATTTTGTAGCATATTGCTTTACGAATGTCCCTTAATAATACACCTTTTTATTTTTTGGTACTCTTTTGAAGTTGTAAATAAAAAACAAAATTGAAGAAGAGATTCTTTATAGTAAAATACATTTTGACAAAAAATTGTAAGAAACGTTTTAAATATCTAGGTGTAGTATCTACCATTTGTGTATCGATTTTGAGTAAGAACAAATACCTACATCAATCGCCAGAACATTTTTTATGGCAGTATCAAACAGAAAACCTTTCTGATTTTATACACGTTTGGAATATCTAACTTGAATACTGAACAATGGTTTAATAAAACTTGTATGAAGCCCTCAGGGGTTCTCTTCGTGTATAGAGAAGACGCAAAAACTCACACCTACACTGTTAAATCTATGCATAAAATATTAAAAGAATTTTCACAAAAGTTGAAGAAAATTTGAAATAAAAAGAAAAATTCATTTTGAAAGTAGCCCAGGTCCAGCCCCGGGCTACGAATCTGGCCCCGAACCGGGTCGTTACTCTTTGCCTCAAAGAGGTCGATACAAAAAGCCTCTCAGGAACCTATTCATTTTGTTTCTCTATTATTAAGTTTTGGGAAATTCAAAAGTAGCAAGAAACTTTTTAATGACATACCTACAATACTTCGGCCCTTTTTGTAACAGCTTTAATTTAAAGTCATACAAATAGCGAAGCGGAACGGTTAACATAAATCCATTTATCAAGCACAATAACCACAATTCAATTTAAATTAGAATGGTATAGAACTATTGAATTATTAATGGATAATAACAAAACTGCACTGAGCTGCCGTGTCATAACGAGCAAAATTAATACAATATAATTATTCTATATCATGCCTATAAATGCGCATTATATTTGTTATTGTTATAAACTGTTTAAAACTAGTGGAAATCTGCAGATACTGCGTAATACTTGTGTATTACACGCAAGCAAGTTGACAATGGCACAAGCCCTTTAGTCGCGCCGAGGTTGCCACGGAGATGAGACACGGGAACTTTGAGAGTAATTCATGGTCTGCGGTTTCAATGAATAGCTGCAACTCCAGAGTGGTTTCCCTAATACATTGCGCCGCGATCTGTAGGCCCTGAGATGTTCCACAGTGAAAAATGTGGTGCGAACGTCGTGTTTATTTAACAAGGTTGCGCGTAGGCCTACGTAATTTATTAGCAAAGATAAATTTAAGCTCTAAACGCCGGCGAGTGGGAACAAAACATATTGCGTCTATTGACGATAACGAAGTGTAAGCTCTTATGTATTGAATGGGTTTTATCAAATCTGTGTAACTTTGTTGTTAAACTCTGAAACAAGTTTAGTGCAGTGTTGCAAACT
Source organism: Helicoverpa zea (assembly GCF_022581195.2). Classification (NCBI taxonomy): domain Eukaryota; kingdom Metazoa; phylum Arthropoda; class Insecta; order Lepidoptera; family Noctuidae; genus Helicoverpa; species Helicoverpa zea. The sequence continues at coordinate 5,970,848 of NC_061458.1, read as the reverse complement.
ATTCCGGTTGACTTGAGAATTGTTAAATATAATCTGCTTTTAAAGTTCACAGAAATGTAGTGTCTATGAAAAATCCAATTATAGAAGTTTCGCTAATGTAGTAACTAGTCTAAGTAAAATGTAAGCCGCGATTAAGAAAACTTTTCACGAATCTAACAAATTCACACGTGTTACAATGTAGGACGTCAACTTTCCGTGTACAAGCGGCACTCAGTGTCGTACGAGGGAAATTACTTGAACGCTCCAACATTTTAAGGTATTTTAAAGCTCCCCTGAAACGTGTTATGTAGCCGTTTGGAATGACAGCATTACTTTTACTTTATAATTTTCTCGTGTCGTACATATGCGTAGTACTTAAGTAATTTCGTGTTGCTTTTATTTAGCCCCGACTTTGTGTTAAACTTTAGATGTTATTGTTTCGTTAAAGAGGTGCGCTGACGTATTTCAAACGGTTATTGTGAGATCAGCCAACTTTATTACGGCTGAAGCCCAACAGACTGATTCTAATCTGCGGTTATACAACCCATGGAATGTTTCCCACAGTAAACGTTGCGATTAACTTAACAATTAACGATAATGTATGCGAATTTGCGTTTAATATTTATTCCACTGGATTTGTATTAGTGGGAATATATTAAGCGGCCGCATGTTTGCGATATTATGATTGCATTCAATTAAATCATGTTTATGTAGTATACTTAACTGCATAACAGAAGAGCGAAAGCAAAACATTGTAAAGAATTTCATCTTCGGTAGAATTGTAATGGCTGGCTATGTCTTTTAGAGGGGTTCCTTCTATCTGGCAGAATTTTATTTGGCCGAATTTTATTTGGCATAACACACTTGGCATAATTTTTTTTCAACGAATGTTTTTAAGGCATAAAAAATATTTAGCATAATTATTGTTTCACCGAATATTTATATGCCCGAATTTACAGTTGCATACTTTTAAGATGGCAGAATTTTATTTCGCATAATTGCTTTTGGCATAGTTAGAGTTTCGCATTATTTCGTTTCGCATAATGTATATTTTGAGAAACTATTATTTGGTATAATCTCATTTGGCGTACTATGAAGATGGAAGAATTTAATTTAGATTCAATTTATTTAGCAAATTGCCATTTATAACCTTCAATTAAAAAACATTGTATTAAAAATTGAAGCTAGTAACGAAAACGAATCGCTGCAAAACCGACTCCACGTAGTCTTGTCTGCCCTACCCCTAGAGTGCAATTCAAAACCGCGTAGGCGCGGAGGGGCGAGGCGGCCTGCGAGCTGAGGCGCAGGTAGTTTTAACGCTTGCCGACGCGGCTGAGGCTGGCCGGCGGAGCCGGCCAGTAAGCCGAAGCTGCGGTGGTGAGCGTGAAAACCATCTGCGACGATAAGCTCGCATGGTACCGCCGGAGCCCCGCAGCGCCGGAGCCGTGACAGAAGCCATGCTTGCTCCATGTTGCATGCTTACTTCCATACTGCATGCCTGCTTGCATTCTGCATGCTTGCTTGCATGCTTCCATGCTACAGGCTTGTTTGCAGGCTTCTCACAGGAAAATAAAAATCACATAATACTTGACAACCAACTGTTTTATTGAATGATATAAATTAATTAGAATAAAATAACAAAAAAGAAACAAAACATGCTTGAATCATATAAATCAATTAGAATAAAATAACAAAAAAAGAAACAAAACATGCTTGAAATATAAATTAATTAGAATAAAATAACAAAAAAGAAACAAAACATGCTTGTAACATATGCATTAATTAGAATAAAATAACAAAAAAAAACAAAACATGCTTGTAACATATGCATTAATTAAAATAAAATAACAAAAAAAAAAACAAACAATCAATTTACGTTAAGAGGCTGAATGCACCCAAAATACTATCTTACTTACGAGAGAGAAGGACAGGGTTCTCAAAAATATGTTCAAGATTAATATATGTACATATATTTTTTTCGAGGTCAAAAAATGTTTGAGAAAGCCAATTTAGGCATTCAGCCCCTTAAATTAATTTCAAATTAGCTCCAATAGCCATTAATAGTCCAATTTCAGTATAATCTGATTGATTCTTTAATAAAAGTTCTATGCGATATTTTTTATCCAACACTTTTTTTCTTTTTGCTGGTAATGGAGTCCCTGCTCCTAATTTTTCAATTTCTATAATTGAATATTTCATTTCTTGGATAATGTGATTTGATATAGCATAGAATCCCACATGATTTGCGCTCACTATGCTATTTATCCTCCGATGCCACGATTCAGCATAATTCTGTGTTCTAGGAATATCGTGTTGCATTAAATCCTTTGTACTCCAGTGGCTAGGCTGATATTTTGGTGGCGAAGAGTTGGTTCCCCAGATGTAATTATCGCTAAACCACTGTGCAATTGATTCTGCTTCAGGGGATATATTTTTGCGCCAAGCATCAAAATAAATTGGTATTTCATTAGGTGATAAGTACGACAGAGCAAACAAACATTTCATTTCCATGGCAAATTTAGCATCATTTCCGTATAGTTTTTGGAACCCACTTTTTTGAATTTTTCGATATATGATTTGCCCTAAATGGAAATTGCACCCTTTGATTAAAACATTGTTGAAATAAGTTTTAAAAGTAATTTGGGGCGCTTGTTCAAAGTCCATTATTACATAGCGGGGTGATAAGACTATGTCAGCTGATGCACAACATTCCAATAACATTGCAATAAATGTATCATAGCTAGTTTTATCCTTATTAGTCATTAGTGCAAGAACCATTGGGAAAGTTACATTATGATATACTGATCCATGTATCACATACAGTTGATGGAATATTTTAGGAACTATTCTGAATGTGCCGTCTGCAAGCCAATATTTAGATCGACTTAAATGTTGTAATAGCGTTTTTGTTGTGAACATAATTATACGACGTCCGTTAGTTATTTGATCCTTTATAATCAAATTATTCTCCAAATATTCACAATGTAACTTATTCAAATCGATTTCAAAATCTACTGTTTCTGGTTCTGTAATTGGCTGTTTTCCTTTTTTCTTATTTCTATATATGATTTGCTTCAAATTTTTTACTGACGGTAAATGTGCAGAAATTTCTTCTGATGTTGTTGATAAGCAATCGTTTAATATCTGACTTGGTTTTTTTCCAATATTATGAATCGATTCTTCTTTAATCATGTTTATAGTGTTGGCAACCCTTGACTTTATAACATCAGAGTCATGATTATGGTTAAGTATTTTTTTGCTTATTAATGTATGCACATTACTTTCTGTATTATATGTGGTTATTATTCTTACGTTACAATTATATTTTTTGTTCCGTCTCATTTCACACAACCAATAGTATTTGTCACATACCACTTTATTTTTTTCATAAATATATCCATCAATTTCTAGCTTTATTCCACCCTTGCTTGATTTAAGCACTTTTAAACTAATTGCTTCTGAATTTTCCATATTAAATGTACTTGTAACTTTTTTTGCTCAACATAATAAAACGATATTTCAACTAATTATAGAACGCACGTCGCCATGATGACCCCTATGACAGTTCGTTAGCGCTTAACATTGTACTGACGTCCTGTGACAACCATGTGACAACAAATCCTTTACTTTCTTTATTCCATTTTCTTCAGGAAGGTTGCATACCAAAAGTTGTATTCCATGTCACTACAGGTCCATTAAAAAATCGAAAAAATCATAATCGTGTACATTTGTAAATTATATAAATAAAATGTATGCCAAAAGATGATTCTGACTATAAACTTTCTGAAATATGATAGTTCTGCCTTTTGATGACTATACGAGATGTATGCCAAAAGGAAATTCTGACTGACAACTTTCTGCTAAATGATGTTTCTACTATTTAAGTATTATGAATATGAAATTTATGCCTAAAGATGATTCTGCTTGCCAAAATTATGCGTTTTTAAATTATGCGAAATGAGTGTATGCCACACGATTTTCTGCGAAATGAAGGTTATGCCAACTGTTGGTATGCAAAATAAGATTATGCCATAAAAAGTTCTGCCATAAAGGGGGGACCCCTTTTAGAGACAGTTAGCTCCTGTCCAGCTATAGAATACTATCGCTGAAAACGATATTTGTTGTTTGTTATTAGGCGGTATAAACTTGGCTGTCTGCCAGTCTGACAGGCAGTGTACCTGAGCACTGTGCAGTCGGCGCTCGCTTTGTTCTAACTACATTTCTCACTGATTGACATCTAATTAAGCATCGCGTTTACATTCCTTGGGGTAGTGCGTCGTTATGTTCGAGACAATTCTCAATTACATTACAAACATGTATCTACTTTAACATCAATATTAGAGGCAATCGGTTGAATTCCATGTATAGTTACGTGTTAGTAAGTTACCGTTTTGTCATGTAGCAGATTTTGTCGCGTGCATACATTTTGCTACTACTGTTCTACTTCTCTTATTTGCAAAATGTACATTCATTAACCAACCCACTCTTTACTTACATCACGTTGGGTAAGGTTTCCTAAAACCACATACTTCATTAAAATAACTAAGGTATTATAAAATTCAGCAAAAACTCAGATGAAAGCTCAGCTGTGAATGTAATAGGATGGGCACACTGTGTACAAAGGGACCCTTTTAAACGAAAGTGAGGCATGCGAAAACGTAATTAAGAACAGTGGGTTAATTCCCCTTTCACGTGCCTATATGAATTAGGGGAGTTACAGAGCTGTATTGGATACACGGATACATGTTTCCCGGACAATCTCAAAACTATGTAATAATGAAGGATACAAGCCAATTATAACGGGACAATGAGAAGTTCTTAAAATTTTACGCGCCATTGATTATGCCGGTTAGACTGGAAGCCGACCCCAACATGATTGGGAAAAAGGCTCGGAGGATGATGATGATTATGCTGAGAAAAGTAGTTGGACAAGATGTTCCCTCGTGCATTGTTCGGACCGTTTCTCGTATATCGAGAAAGTTTGGCCGTCCTGATTACTAGCGTGTTCAATTTATTATCGGCTCCAAAAGATAAATAAAAAGGTTATTAGGATCTGAACATGTTTATTAGAAAGTTGTGAGTTATGACGGTGTGTGAAGTTAAAGTGAATTGTTTATAATACTTGAACCGTAGCTTTTGGTGCTTCATTTTTATGTTCACCCTATTTTAAAGGTATCGTTATAACAGATTTATAAAGGTTATGGCACATTATAGCGGCACCGCAACAGCACGGCTCCACACCAGCATTTAAGTTGTCATTCAATTTAGAGCATTCAATCGTGTATATTATAATATATTTCGTAATGTCAATATGAAAAAGCCAACGGCGAGCAGTCAGCGTGCTTGCCGCTTCCACACAACTCGACTCGCCGCCCGCGTGCTGCAAGCGAGCGGTCAACATGCGTACAGCGCGCCGACGGCGTGCTAATTGCGCGCCGACTCCGAGCCGGCAGCGAAACAACGTCATTACGTCGTGTTCGATCATAACATCAATCATAATCGTCTTAAAATAATATTGAGTTTGCGGTGACAGCAAGCTTACACCTCGCGGCCGGCGCGCCGACGGCGAGCGGACAGCGCGTGGTTGGCGCGCTGGCAGCTAGCCGTAGTCTTAATTCGAGGCGACGCCGTGCTGCAGCCGTGCTGTTGCGGTGCTGCTATAATGTGCCACAAGCTTAAGAATATACAATAATTAATGTGAATTTATTGAAACATTTAAAATAATTAAAGAACATCTTCAACCCTTGGTGATATGTACTCATTATTATGTACTCATAGATTAGATAATTAATGAATAAAAAGCCTGAAATTGGTGTTCGGAGATTGTTATATAATTAGTAATTTTAGTCAATCAATTTCAGCTTTAGTTGTCAAAGTCACGTCGATGTAGAGATTATAGAAAGCAATGGTGAATTGATAAGAACCAAATATTCAAGTAACCGAATTTAAAAGGATTTTATATGTAAGCAACTTCTAATATGTATTCTAGTAATACTAAAGTAAAGTAGCTACGTTGGTACGTAAGAACGGGCTAAGTCTTTCTCATTTGTGCCGGCAACTGATGTATGGGGGGAATGCATAGCGCGAGCACAAGTATCGGGGAACTAGAATAAGCCAGAAGTGGCTTTAGTAATTACTTGCTAGTACCCACAGACTACGTTCTGAACAAGAGAGAAACAGGCATTTTTATATGTACCTATAGAGAAATGTATCATGTAAGTTTTGCTTAAGTAAAAAGCTTAAGTTATTTAAAATTATATAATTTAATAGTGCTACATCGAAACAAATAGAAATATGAAGCAGTTTTGTTTTGCGATACAAATATATTTTATCGATATGGTTATAGGCGTGGTCGCCTAAGTTCGTGCAATGTCTTTCCTTTGTTAAATTAATCATCCAATTATTACATTATATTCGGGCCAAACATTCGCCTTCTGTTTCCAAGGCTGCGTGCTCCGTTCCACATCGCAGCAAATATTTGTATGCCCTACATTATTTGTTCCCAACCTATAATGTTTGATTAGGTGATTTGTGTGTTATACCAGTGCGTAGTTAAATGAGGTCGTCAAACTTTTCCTATGTTAACATATTTATATTACACAAAAAAATAATGGAAATCAAACACATCGGAAACAAAGTGAAGTTAGGTACTATGTAAGGAAAAAACGATATGAAATACAGAATACAATAAAACCTATAAATTACACGAATAAAAAAAGTGTCAAATAAAACCCTCCTCTGTGAAATTCCCTCGAAAATCCCGCCATAAACCTATCATTAGCTATAAACGAGGAGCAGTTAAAATAAAAACGTTAACGACGTTATTAAAAAGAATAACAGTGAAATCTGTTGCTCAGAATTCTCGACTCCTTTGTACTGTGGAACATTGGTGTCGGTGAGCATTTGGCTTTAATTGTTCGTAGCTGGAACGACCCACAATCTGGCAGGGTGTTCCGATTCGCATAGCAGGACAAACTTTCCTTGTCCACGAAATATCGCCTGTTTACTGCTGCTTTCGCGACTACGTGACACGATTGGAAATCGGACAATTAGCTATACGTGACTACCAATGTTTACGAATATTTCGTGTTTCGACACTGTTACTTCAATGTCAAAGTCACATTTGGGGTTTGAACCGTGACAGTGTCGGGGTAACCCAAAATTAAGATATTTATTGATTCGTGTAATTACAAATAAGCGATTGAATTTGGAACATTAAGAACCTGTTAGGCTCGTGAGAGCATCAGATGTGGTTTTAAGTTTCATTACCAGGTAATTTTGATCTGAAAGATTATAACTATATTTTAAAGTTTAAAAATAATTACGTATAGTTTTGTCATCTAATAAAAATCAACAATTAATTCTGTTCCTACTTTACCAAATCTTTAAAAGTTTCAACAAAACGTCTGTAAACAAGGGATTGTTTGAAAAAGCTGACACTACGATCAAATCTACTTCATTTAAAGAACGTGATACACGAGTACAATAACAAGATCTCAATTCTTTCAATTCCCTCTTCTCTTGAGGAAAATTGCGCATTTCACTTGCAAACAGAAACTCTTCAAGTATGAAACTGTCTCGTGATTCAAATACAAATGCTGTTTTGCAATTAGACAAGCAACTTTTTCTTTACTTTATGTGTATATTGAAAGAAAAGCAGGTGATGTGAAATTAATATTTGATTCTGTTTCGTATGCATATATAACCACATAAGTATATTAAAAAAAGTGATACAAATTACTTTCAAAGCGAACACTCTAAGCAGCGATTCTCCGGCAAACGGTAGTGTGCGATACATTTTCCTTATAAAAATATTCCCAGCAAAGCGAGGAGTTTTTCTTTATTCACGGTCCGCGCACCTGCCGTCTAGAGATGCAATGAAAATTTGTCGTCTTCTTGCCAAATTTGAACTTATTCTTTGCAAAAGCAACGATGTTTTAGCTCCTTTCCTCATATTTTGATGATGAATACTTGAGAAGTGCTGTTTCATAAAGTTTCTTGTGACCGAAATGAAACTGTACAAGCAACGTTGAATGACAAAGCAGCTTATAAGGATGCGCTCTGTCTTCACTAAATATATCTGCATAATCTTAAAATTAAAGTTTGTGCCCAACTTCTGATGGCATACATCCAGTTTTGAATCTGCAATTTTTCAGTTTGTTTAAGTGTACTGGTGTTTACTGCAAAGTGCTATTTGTTAGGTAGATTAATGCTTTTTATATTCCCCTTGGCGCGTAACATTGTTGATTGATTGAGCTTGTGTGATGATGCATGTTTCGATATTAAGAAGATTAATCAAACAAGACGCATTTTTATTGGTTCACTGTGTTCATAACGGCTACGCACGATTATAATCAAAGGAAAATCAAGAAATATCCCCAACAAAATATGAAATGCCATGCTGATATTATTTTTACATAAACCGGACTACGAACAGATAAACATATTATTCACGTACGACGCTAAAACAGTCCACAAATCAGGAAACATGTAAAAAAGAATTCACCGTTATTGAGATGGAAACACGGCAAAGGCGGCGACGTCCTGCCTTATTCATGAGCGAGGGGCTCCACACCTTGGCTCCTATGCGGAACTAACGCTGGCCATTTCCACCACAAATTTTTCGAACACTTACAAACTCTTACAAAACTTTAATAGAATCGCGGTCTCTTTAAGGTAACCTTCTTTTTATCTTCAGCGGCGCTGACGTTTGCAAATTTTGGAATTTTGATTGCGTCGGCGAACTGGAACGATGATTTATTTGTTGAATAAATTGTTACTTTCTTTGACTTTAGAATTGGATCGGGTTGATTTTTTAAAAGATTTGTTGGAGTTTTCGATATGTTTTGGTTTCTGCAATCGAATTACTTAGATACCCGTATAAGTATAAGGTTATTTTGCATAATCTTTGAACGAAGCAATAACTTTTGTCTGAGGATGTAAAATGGAGATGTATCTGGTACTTGAATTTAACCGTCCATAAATATTTTGTGACCGTGACATGAAACGTAGGTAGTTTTCGTAAACACATGGAACAATCGAATTTCAAATAAAATGAACTGAATCTTGATCACGTAGCTCCGATATCAAAGTGTACGCCAAGAATCTGAAACTTAATGAGAATCCAGCACTAATTGGAATGCTCGTTTCGTCCCGCCTTGTGATAGGGGATTAAAACTTTATTATTTACTGAACGATCTTTACGTGACATAGACTACTTTATTAAATGCGTTACTTACTTAACAAGCGCATACAAATAGGTAAAATTAATAAACTCCATGCTAGATTGTTTCAATCTGGGCCGCAGTAGATTCCGCTTCATAACAAGGTAAGTTTTCTTGCTTTCATCTACTGTAAATAGACTGCTTTAAACTGTTGATTCCGTTAATTATCCCAAATAAGTCCCCTAATATTTATAGGCAATAGCGAGCTCTCGAAACACATTCGCAAACCATTGAATTGTACCCAACCATAATGTGCAAATCTCTATAATATTTCAGCTTCAGCACTCAAGATTAATAGCAGGATATTGCACCAAGATTTACAATACCGCCCGGCGCCAACGCAGTTCCTGCAGTCGCCTCATGATAAATATCATTTTTTAAAGTGTTTATTTTTATTTAGAAAAAAATATACCTGATGAGTCCTACAAGATGTAATTAACGTAGGTTGAAACAATGGCATAATGTTTATATTAATTTATATGGTACCCACTGCAAAGCAAAAGCCTTCACATCTAATAATACGTCTTAATTTTGGCTTTCAGCTTTTCTGTCTTGAGCCCTAATAATGTCTATCATATGGACAAGATTGGGACTTTGACTAATCAAACAATGTCCATATTACCTACACCTATCGACTCTCTACTGGGCTCTATCTTCAATTGTTTTCTTCCTTTTACTCTTGAATGTTATCTGTGTCCATTACTATGCATAAAGTAGTGACTAGTTGATGTACTGAAATATAGTCTCGTGATCTGCCCTTATTTAACTTATTCGCTGCACAAAGAAACTAAATTGTATTTTTCTAGAGAAAATATCCAGTGCGCTCATTGTGTCCGCCGCCCGAGCGTTAACGAAAAGCTTTCGTTTTAAACTGAACAAGGGGCTTAATAAATTGTTTGCACCCGCTTTCTTTGCAACAGAGAACGTAGTTTATCAAATACAAATCAATGGCTCGTTTGTGAGGAGAAAGGGATAAACCAATTGACTTAAATAGTTTACTTAAAAGTGAAATTAAATACTACATTGAAATAAATTTAAACTGCTACTAAAATAGTGATACAAACAGTGATTAATGATATTGGGCTTCTCAACAGATTTTTAATACTATCTTTATGTAGACCCCGTGTCTAAACTTATCTCTTCTTAACTGTGGATAACTAGTAACTAGAGGAAGAAATAATATCTCCATTTATGTACCTAATGGTTATTTTGTTTATGTTAAATTATCTTTATCTTCTTATCCAGTAGGTAAGCTGCCGGTTTAATCAAAATCGCTTGACCGGCCTCTGATATGGAATTGTAATAACGACTTAATTTCCAGACTACAGGCTACTTTGTGAACCCACAAAGCGATTTCAGCTCGACCCGGGAATCGAACCCTAGACCTCGTGCACAGCAGTCGCGCCATGCGACGACTAGACCAACGAGGCAGTCATGTTAAATATATAATGTCTTTTCTCAAAACATCATCAACACCTGACTCGTGTCAAAATAAAACCTCATCTGCATTTCAAAATACAATTTATTTCACCGAACCTCTCCTTTGACTTGAAAAAATATGATTCTATGACCTCTTTTTCGTATTTTGCTTTGAACTTCTCCATATTTTCTGAAGGGTCCATGGGCGTAGCCACACTGGGGCAAGCTGGGGCAATTGCCCCACCCTGGGCCCTGGCTCTGACCAGGTGTCTGATTAAACAATGTTTTTTTTTACTAACTCTAACTTACAACATCAACAATCATAATGTTCTATCCGTAAGTTATTGCACAAAAAAAATTGTCGACTTTGAAAAGAGCGCGATCAAAACAAAATGCACGCTCGAGTTCCCGAACGTGCGCAGTGCGCGCGTCATTTGAAAGCGAGCGGTATCCGCGGACCACTGGTGGTCCCTGTAGGCATTCCAAGTGGTCCGCGAAGCTTAGCTGCGCGACGTTGCTATACGTTATCTAACTTTATTTTTATCGACTTATCTATGCGAGCGAGGGGGTTTTCGTATGGACCTAAATCGGGTGTGTCGTACCTAGTCCCCCCATTTTACTTTATGTAGTTTTTGGTTTTGAGTCTTAAAAAATAATTAAAATTTCGCGCTCGCTTCGCTCGCGTATCATCATCAGCCTATCGCAGTCCACTGCCGGACATAGGCCTCTCCAAGTGCACGCCACTGAGATCGATTTTCGGCTGCTCGCATCCAGCTCTTGCCAGCCGTCTTGCGCAAGTCATCACTCCACCGTGCCTGAGGACGCTCGCGTATTCAGAAACTATATTATTTTTGTATTTGTCAAGAAACAAAAAGTTAAGTACGTTTGGGCTAAATTTTACGTAATATTTGGTTTAAGTCCGATAAAAATTTCACGCTCGCTTCGCTCGCGTATTCAGAAACTATATGCCCTAATTTTTGCGTTTGTCAACAAACAAAAAGTTAAGTACGTTTGGGCTAAATTTTACGTAATATTTGGTTTAAGTCCGATAAAAATTTCGCGCTCGCTTCGCTCGCGTATTCAGAAACTGTATACCCTTGCTTTTGGCTTTTGTCTTGTGTGTGATTGTTTATTTTCTGTACCCGAAAATATAAACCTCTCAAATTAAGAGATTAACAGCTCAAGATACAAAAATCAGAGGGCCCCCGCCCTTCCCCGGGGGATAGGTTGACTGCTGCCCCACCCTGAGCCCAAAGCTGGCTACGCCCATGGAAGGGTCTCAAAAATTAAACATGGGTTGTGCAAAGAGACCTGTTAAATATGCATTCATAGAAAAGGGATCATTTATGATAGTTCATTAACATAATTTCTATATAGTATTAGGCACCTAAAATAATAAAGTAGGACTTTTATGGTGTTATCCTAAGCTCGTGTTGCAGATATAAGAACATTAATCGAAAGTCATTCATTTCATGTTATATTTTTTTACATCTTGTGAATTAAAAATTAAATATAAATATTATTTACAAAAGTGGGCATGAAAGAGCAATGTACAAGACCAGCTTCTTACTCGGTAGATACTTCACAATATCTGGCTTAGGTACTCCTCATGTTCTAAGTAGTCGTACGTTACAAAGACTCGTTTTAAGTAGGCTTGATAGGTTCCATTATTCATTCCACATGATATTGTACAAGAGCATCAAACTGGCACGTCTCAAGTGCTTAAAATATTTTCTGACATGAAGGCATAATAAAAAATAGCTTGCATAAGCCACCCGTGATCGCCAGCAAAGCGGAATGTCAACGGCTTCGGCATCAATCACTTGCGATGCCGGGGATTACTCAAAATGGAGCGTCATCCTCTAGCGTGGAGGCGACGCAAATTTACATAAATAAGCTCATCTGTATTCAACATGCAAGCCGAGAGGAGCCCATGCAACAACATGTGGCATTCAACTTGCAGACCTCTATTATTAATTGTGGACAACTGACGCGAGGGAGCACTTCCACAGACTCGTCTCAACCGACCACCACCCCGTTGTTTCTAGTTTAATGAAAGTGTCAGAACGCTTAAACTTCCACATTGTTTATTGATTCATATTTGCACAAGCAAAGCTTACCCACAATTATTTACCTATGTTTATATTATAAGGGTTATTTAATGTTGGTTGTATTTAAAACAACGCCACAAAAGTGTAAGCTTTTAAATCGTACGCAAACGCCGGAAAAGTTTTCTTGTACGGGCAATTAATAACTTGGAACGATCCACAGTAATACTGGCCCAAGTAAACGTGTAAGAGCGCTTCATAATAATACAGTTTAACAACAGAATTAACCCCGAAGGTTGCTATTAAACAAGTTGGTCGTAGATTTAAATTTTGAGCTCGTAAATTAACCCTTCATCCTTTTGAAATAGCAAAGGGATTGGGACCTAATGGTCTATTTGTGAAACGTAATGGGCCGGCCTGGCCGAGCGTATTAGAGAATTTGGACATATTCTGACTTCACTCTATTCACGTAGAGGCTTTATACTGGATCTTTATATAAAGGTCGCGGGGTACAAAGGATTAAAATAACTATCGCAATAAAGTTTATTATGTTTTAGCTTTGTATTTTAACTAAAATGTAAGCTGGAATTTTACTATTTAAAACCTACTTACATTAATGTTTTAGGTTTGTTAAATTGTTAAAACTAAAACGCTTTTAATTTAATACGTTTTAAGCAGGATTTTCATTTCCCAGAGTATAAGTAAGAATAAAATACGACAGAATTATTCACTATTCATCATATAATTCTTAGGGAAAATACAGTTGGTCAGGTACATATTACATGTTTGCAAACTGCAAACTTTGGTTAGCAAACTTACCTCTGTAATTATTTTCTGTGGCAGTCCTCTTCAAGTATTTTCTGTTCAAATTTAGCCAATGAGATATTTCCTTCGTAAAGAAATATGCCCTATATTTTAAACTGGATATATTTCATAGTCGTAGTAACAATAATAACATAGACCAAAGTTGATATGGCTGATCCGTTAGTCCATTCTAGTAATAGCAAGTGCGATTGCCAAGATAGTGTGGTTTCAGAAACTTTGAAAAAATTGCTCGAAGTCGGAATGTTGCTCTTGACCGTAAAGCAGGCCAAGACTACTACCCAGCAGCAGTCATTGTTACAATTTGACTTCACAGCCTTCACACTTTCTTTCAAAATAAGCGTCTAAACTTTGCTGGCCAATCAATACGACTGTAATTTTCATTGATAAATTCAAATTCGTTTCACCTCGTTTCTCACGACTCTTTGCAAAAGTTTTAATCCCACCAAAAACATTAAATGTAAAAAAAGCCAATCCTCTACGCAATTCCTCCACCGTAAAAAGTTTTGAGATCGCATAGAAGCCAAGTCCTGTTCTACTTTATTTGTAATAATAAATCAATATTTTGTGACTATATCAATAGTTTCGTTCACTTTACAATAATATTGACTTGGCCATGAGCACAATAAACTACAAATATAATACAGCATATCTTGGAGAGGTGAAAGTCAAACATGAAGTTTAATATCCCAGAATTAAATACTTTTAGTTTATTCAATTGTTACTAAATTACCGACAGTCAGTATCATCCAACATCAATGAACTGCACATGTACTATGGCGCATGTTTAGTGCATGGTGATCTCAAATTCCAACAAGTCCATAATCAGTCCAATCGTAAAATCATGTCCATATAGAATTTATAAATTCAATGGTATTTACACATTCTTACAAGGAGCGACTTTTAACTTGTGCTCATGGCCAAGACAGTATTATTGTAATGTGAACAAAACTATTGATATAGTCACAAAATATTGATTTATTATTACAAATAAAGTAGAACAGGACTTGGCTTCTATGCGATCTCAAAACTTTTTACGGTGGAGGAATTGCGTAGAGGATTGGCTTTTTTTACATTTAATGTTTTTGGTGGGATCTAATTTATTTTTTGTAGGTCTCTTTCTTCTCTAAGTATAGGTATAACAAATTAAATTAACTGACATGCAACTAACTCAATATATAACAAACTAAATATGTACACCTAAAGTAGCACGTAAACAATTTTTTTTTTACCTAAAAAAAATCGAAATTGTCGAATTTTTTAATCGAATATCTTTTAGAATAAAAGAGATTTATTTCAGAGGTAGATGACGCTATCACATGAAATTATTTGATTTTTTTAAGTACTACTTATACTAAGCTATGTAACGAAACCATAGCGCGATTTAGACCAGGACAACGCCATCTATCGAGCGAGCATGCAGTGTTAATCGCACTGCATTAATATGAAAGATTTTATCATTATTCATTTCATTTAAACCTAGCTTTTTTATTCATATGTTGTATATTTAATACATAATAACAATATACCACTACGTAACAATAAAACAAATAGTAACATTTTGTACATAAATAAATAACAAAGTTATCAATGCAGTCAAAATTCATACACAATGTTCTTGAAAAACCGCAAATATAAATTTGTTTCCTATTTTTTTATTAAGTTTTAAGGTTTTTATAATTTTCCCTTTATATGTAGCTAATAACCTATCTTGGTGCCAAATTTGAAGGTTCTAAGTTTGCTAGAAGTACCTTAGACTTTTGATGATCGGTCAGTGAGTCAGTGACAAAATGGTGTAACTTTGATCGCTCATAACTCGTAAACTATTTATTCAAATGTCTTGTAATCTTGAGACTGAGCTTGTTCTAATACTTACTCTTGGTCATCGAAAACCTAAACTCCTAGCTTTGTTCACATGGAAGATACAGGGGGCTGAAATAGCCGCGAAACGCTTCGAGAAAAGATGGTACGGCCGTGCCCGCTTTGCTCGAGTCTTGGCTGGGGCACTGCCGTGCCCTCAGATTTTAGTTAGCTTACAAATAAAATAATTTAATAAAAACTTTGATCACAGATACCTTTCAAAATAATACCTACGAAACTTTTACAAGGATTAATTATATCGTTAGGTTTAAGAAATCTAATAAGTTTTCAAAACTGTGCCGTCTATAAAGCCAGTCTACTAAGGCCGGTATTACGTACAACGATTCCTAAAGTATTATAGCATTAAGTCCAACTTTTAGTCAAAGGCCTCACACTCGTACTGAACATACTTATTCAGCTGGCGAAGTTTTTCTTTTTCATAGTGGCGTAGTTTCGTACAAAGGGGTAATTATGGACCCTCTAGTTTAGTGTATATGCCTACTGTTATATCTACTGTAAAACTTTTACATGTAGGTATGTATATCAAAGAGGAGGTCATAATAAACATTTTTAATCGATTGCATTCTTATTCATGCATAATAAATACCCTATAGCAGATAAATCTGTTGATTGCCATTCTAATAGCATCGCAAACAACAAAATAAATCATATGACCCTTTAAAAATAAATGTACAATATATCATGGCATAAAAGGTACACCCAAGCTCACCCAGGTGCGTTTCATTAAATTTGTGTAAAAATAATTTATTTTGTAAACCGAACGGTGTTCTGCGGCCTCTTCCAAACACATTTTGTAACCTGATCTAAATACGGTAAATTAGGAATGACAAACGCGATTAAGAGGACCGCCAGGTTTGGTAAAGCTTAATTAAGGATTATGTTACCAAAAAAGACACAAATTACATCCACGACGTATTCAGAGGTCAAAGGTTTGTAGTCTGCACAAAAAACAAAACATTACATAGATAACAAAGAGGTAAATATTTGAAAATATCTACCAAAATCCAACCTTTATTGCAACGATTTCATCTGGCCTTTGCCTTAATTCGTAGGAGTACTGTTAATTAATTTTACACTCGCGGGCTGAAGCGGCATACAGAATGCGAATATTTTTGTGAATGTTTATTTCAACTTGAAAAAAGTGCCGTAATTTACGAGCTATAAGAATTTACGTGTATTTAATGTGTTTTTTTTTTAATACAATTTCTTTGTCCAGTGTTAAATGGATAGGTATTTATGTAACTGCTAGAGGGCTAACGATGCTACATTATAGTCTGTTCGCAGCAATAAATCAAGACACTCAAACGAAGCAACAATTCTACAAAAGTAGCAACAAATCATTACGAGTTCCGTACATCCACTTCCCTAAATAATAATCCGTTGAAGCGTACGTTGGCAACATTCGACTCGTTTATGTAAATCTTGTTGGTGCGTGCTGATGTATTCACGCCTTCTGATTTTTATCGCTGAGTATCTGATTCACTGAGGTGTATGATATATTTACATTTTATCCTCTCATATGATATTATTTGAACGAAAGGAACCGGAATAGCGGAACAATTTGCCTATGGAAATGTTTTGTTAAAGTGGTACGTGTGGAGTGTGTAATTATGAACTATTTGTTCGATGTTTATTTAGTTTTTGGTACTGATTGCTTTGGGTTGATTGGTAATTTCATGTTTGGTTGTTTTTACTCCACAAACAGCGTTATATGGTATTTTGTAAATGTAGGCACAACTTTATAAATGGACTTGAAAGGTTTTTTTAAAGTATTGTATTTATGTTGTATTTTAAATATTATGTAGCAAATAAACGTGAATTTTATGGTCGTTACTAGTACAATGAAAATAAATAAAGTGCTTCCCGCCTCAATATTAATTATTTACCAACAATGGCTACATCTTTTAAAATTATATTTTAAATTAAATTATTCTTAATTACACTTTAGTATTGTTATTATATTGCTACCAAATGTACTATAATATATTTTATTTCCAGTTATTGTTATTTAAATGGTTTGAGTTTAATTTGGAAATTAAAACTGACACCAATTTTAACGCTTTTTAAAATTATTAATGACCAAAATGCTGATGCCACAAAAGGATAAGAAGAGACTCTATGAGTATAATATGACTGTATTATACTCATAGAGTCTCTTCTTATCCTTTTGTGGCATCAGCACTTATAGTGATAGGATAGATAGCAGGTTGGCTAATAGGCTTAATCTTCTACCAAGACCAAGTGCGAGTCGGACTCGCGTACGAAGGATTCCGTACATCAAAAATCTATGAAACGGCAAGGAAATCATGTCTGTTGTAAGATGTGGTGTTGAAAGTACAGCGTCACGTATTATTTATTACTTTTTAAATACTGTTTTTTTTGTGATTAGTTCTCTGTCTCTCTTTTTATACCGACATGCGAAATGCATGAAATACAGCCTGGTGCTAGTCGGGTAAAAGGGTTGCGAAGTCTTAGTAACAGGGTCCAAATCATCCTCTGCGAACGGAACCCTAAAACGAAACCACCAGTAAATCTTTCAGATTAACTCGATACAAAACGTATGCAGTGGAGTTAAAAATAAATAAACAATCAGCTAGCAACCTGCCTGAGCAAAAATGCAGATTAATCTACCTTTAACTAACCGCGGCGCGTAACAAACGAGATTTTAAATTAAGTTCGGCTTTCGTCACTAATTGTGACTCGGTTTACCGGGCTACGTATTACGGGTATGTGCTCATTACTATATTATTAACCCCTCTGCTCGACAAGGTTTTGACATATGACTTTACCGTTGATTCGGCGGGATATTTTGAATCGCGACATGGAACTCAAAAATTTGTACTAACTTTCAACACATAAATTCTAAGTCCGTAATGCCTGATCAGAAGTATTTTAACTATAACTTTAGAGCTCACTTATTTGACAACAACGTGCGAAGGTCAAATGGGGTCAGTTAATTCAGAAATAGATAATAATTACGGTGTTTCTAAGTCTATCGAAAAGTTAGGCATTTCAAATTTGGTGAAAACTTACCAATAAATAATCGCATCACTTTCTCAAACACAACACAAACGTCATATTTATAACATTTTCAATCCGTTGCAATACATTTCGTGCACTTATTTATGATTCATAACTAAAAAATCAGCACATAAAATACACAATAAAAATGAACAATTTACAAGATCAAAGTCAAGTAGAGTTTGGAACAGAGTACATTTTTTTTTTTCAATCAGCGGTGTGCATTCGATACCTAAATCGGATGTTTATTATAAATAATCGAATACCAATTTTATATATATTTTTTAATAGAAACTTATTTCAATTTTATTTCTTAATTTTAAATTATAGGTTCAATTTCTTTTTGTTGTGAAGAAAAAATATTAAAGTTTTATGAAAGTTTTTAGCATAGGTAAAATTTTTATACTGGGTGTCCCATAAGTCCTTTGAATTTTAAATTTCGAATAAAATTCAGATGGCGCGCCGGAATGGCGCGCGGGGTGCGGGGATAGCATCAACGGTCTTTCAGGAAAGTTTTATCGGAGCAGACCGTGGTTTTTGTGTGCGTGAGTCACAACAATGATTCGGCCACCATTGCGCGGCGTAAAGGACATTGGGCGAGATGTTTGAATGTTGGTCTACTCCCCCTCTAGTAATGAGTCATACATCATTTGAAAGGTCTTTTTAAGCGTTACATTTTGTACTTACATACTACTTACCAATTCTTAGTACTTTAGATGTTAGAACATGTTTAAGGTTTTTTATCGATAGTTAGTTTCAAGTCCTTAGATTCCTTCTCTAGTAATTAATTATATATCACTGGAAATGCCTTTTTAAATCGAACATTTCGTACTTAAATACCTCTAACAAATTGTCAGTACCTAAGAAGCTACAGTAGATTTTAGACATAGTTATTATTTCACTAAACATGGTCCAACTCCCTAAATACTAACAAATGACAATCGCCGCCGTACAAGAAAATACTTTATATAACATAAGCTTTCTATTGATGTATTACTTAATGCTAGAGGCAGGCCCGCCGCTAGCTGTTTGTTCGCCCGCGTGCAAAACTGATTATGCCGCCCTACGACTACATACGTTTTGACAAAAAATATATAAGAGGGGGGGGGATCCAGGGGGTCCGGACCCCCCCGCCCATTCATATCCATTTTACTTGTCCAACAGAAAAAAATATGTACATGCACCGCTCTGGTTGCAGAAAACCCACCTACTTTTGGATAAATAACTATTGCAATACATAACATACATTACACATAACTTTTTATTTACTTGAAATGTTCAGAGTAACCTAAGCAGTCCTGGGTTAGCCCATAAGCAAACTAAGCAATTGCTTAGGGCATCAATGCAGTGCAATCATTACCCAAGTGGCCCCTATGTATTGAAGGATTGTGATTAACTTAAACTAACGCACTTAAATATCTATAACAATGTTTAAAGTCAGTAAAATATGTTATTTGGTGGGTTTCCCGTTGAAAACTTATAAGGCACATGTCATATGTAAGGAAGCGCGAGCGGAGCGAGCGCGAAAATTTTTTAGTCTAAGGACACAAAACAAATAAAAACCACTTTAAATTAACAAAGCAAAGTCAAAAAGTAAGATATGCACGGAAGTGAAGTGCAAAAGCCGCGAGCGACGCGAGCGCGATTTTTTTTCCTTAGAGTTTTCATGAAGTAAACATATTATCATAAAAAGCCATAACGGACGTGCGCGAAAAATGTTTTTTCCGGAATTGAATGCCTCAACAATTAAACAAAGATAAAATGCGACATCTGACATGGAGCCGCGAGCGCAGCGAGCGCGAATTTTTTTGGGGATGCAAAGGGTGAAACAGTCAAAATTAATAGGAGACGACCAAAGCTAGGGCGGCTTTTTCTGAAATTTTATTGGTTTAATTTTGCCGCCCCCTAAATAGCATTTGCTCCACGCTACGCCACTGGTTGATCTTAAATCGTTTTTAAGAACCTTTAATTTTGAAAATGTCCTTTCAACAGATGTACCTAACTGAAACCGGCAGTGTAAGTAATATTCTTAGCGCTATTGCTGTGTTCGGAAATATTGAAATCAAATCATTAGTAAAAAGATATTGTATTTTTTAAATATTACGTGATAACTCGCTAGATTTGCCGCCCCCTAGGACGTGCCGCCCGCGTGCTGTGCACGCGCTGCACGCCCGCTTACGGCGGGCCTGGCTAGAGGAGAGGTAGATCAAAACGCTCATTGTCCTTTGGTGGCGAAAAAAAATTGCTTCATTCCTCTAGGCATCGACTTAATATTTTTGATCCTAATGATCCCGCAGGACTTCTGAGGATCTGAGGCGGATGACGGGGAGTAGCGACCCCGCGCTTCTTTATAGCTTGTCGGTCAAAAATAATCTTTCTTGTTCTACTAGTCAATGCAATTTATTTGATACCCGTATTGACAGATTTGTGAAAAGAAAAATAAGTCAGCGGCGGCCATCTTTCTTCCATCTTGGACCAGCTTTCGATGAACAGCGAGTAGCAGTTCCGACTACCTATTTGCCCTTTCAAACAATAAAATCGTCATAAAATTTTGCGATAACTACACCTAACTACAGCTCTCGTCAAATAGCTTTGCCGCTCAGTTAAAAAGTCGGAAGTAACGAACCGCCATTAAGTTTGGCAGGACTACAGGAATTCTGTACATAAAACACCCAAAAAAATAAATAAGTCTTCAAAATTTGCGGTCTTCAGAAATCCTAAAAACCGAAAAAAAAAATATTCCGGCTACAACGTATTTTCTACCACTGATTTTCTAGCATTTTTTCAAAATAAATTAAGTCATTTTACTTTTCCTAATTTATTTTCAGATTATAGTATACAAAAGTGCAATTTAGTAATATTATAATATCAAATAATATAAAATTATTAAATCGATTCTTTATTTTAACGAATCGGATCATTCGATGCAAAACTTCTATCACCGTCGCCATCTTGTCTATGCGTCTTCAAATTTAAAAAAACAACAAATGTAAACAAACATGGCGAGTTCGATCAGAATTCCCGGTAATTACGATTGGATTTTCAAAAGGTATATTACTAAAGGGATGCTAAATATGAAAGGTTTGAATGCGTCAAAATAGTTTAAATTTATTTAGTTATTTTATTTAGTACTCACAAATATGTTTTGATTGGAAAGAAAATGAATATGAGCGTAAATAATTAGGAAAGTGTATGACTCATTCGCAGACCCCGATTGGGGTCTAAACCGAGCTTACGGTGACATTGATGTTCAGACCCCAATCGGGGTCCGCTACGGATTTGACGGTTAACATACTGTTTATGTTCCACCGAATAATAGAGGTGATATTTATATAAACAGGACTGTAACAGTAGTATAGTAAGGAGGTAAGGTATCTTAAGGGATCTACACACCAAAGCCGCTGACCCGGCGGCACAGCCCGGCGGCACGACTGCCGCGGCATGTGGTGTTCTAGTAATTGTCAAATACTCTATGAAAGCCGGCGGCATAATTGTACAAAATACGGCCGGCGGGTTGGGCCGCCGGGCTGTGCCGCCGGCATCAGCGGCTTTGGTGTGTAGACACCTTTAGGATAAAAGTATTATTCTGTAACTTGTCTTATTTTCCATGTACTTATTACCTACTCAACAATGAATACTACCTACTATGAATAGTCATAACGTAAAGCTTTAGGTACTTTGCTAATCAAGCAATTTGGTTATTTTAGAATTTCGGTAAAATATTTAACGAAATTAGGAACTATTAACAGTTGTTGTATCAGCTTACTTCGTTTACTTTATTGCCCAGGTTACTTATTTTTGTAATTGGAGCAAATCTTTTACTCAAATTTATTGACAAGCGGAAGAAAATTATATTTTAATAAGTTGCTATTTAACGCGCGGTAAAATTGTTTCACGACGGATTTTCTACTTTACAAAGATTAAAGTTACAAGGGTCTTTCATTAGCAAACTTGAATTGCGTAGGAGAAGAAATATGAGCCAACTTCGATCATTGAATCGAAGAAGCCCGAACGCCTTTGAATAGAATTTATACAGAAAAACCTGTCAAATACGAAAAGCGAACTGAGGATAATTGTTCCGTAACTAATTTTATTTCTTCAGTTTTTGTGGAGTTACAAAAATAAATTCGAGAAAAGAGGCTTAAAACTTAAATGGAATACAATCAACAGTTTCATAAAAGGGTACTTTTATAATAATATTTTATTGCCTACAATATTTTTTCTCTGAGGAAACTAAATGCCTTTTCCTGTGAAGGCACAAGAAATTGGTCGTTAGTCACTATTTTGAAACACACACTAACTTGTCGTTTGGTGTGGTTAGTAACGTCCAAATGACTACATAAAAACTCTTATATAAACTCCTCGTTTGCACATGCACTTTTCTCTTTCTAGCAGTGAGCACAAAAGTACACAGAATATACAAATAATTAATACCAATGCAGATCAGCAACTGTATCACAGTTTGCTTTGTTTTGTTATTTAATTACCTGTATTTATTTAAAAATACCCCGTAAGCGAATGAAAGCTCAGGCGAAGAGAATCCTTTATTTTGTATTATTGGCTTTGCACTGGATCATGCTATTGTTAGCAAGTTTTTTTCTTGTCTGCTTCATCAGAAAACACCGTAACTGATCTTTTTCTTGTCATGGCCTGTTTTTCTATTCTTATATCTCGGTCATATTTTCCTTAAGACACATTTTTCCTTGTTAGGTCCTTTGAATAAATAGTTGCTGTTCATAATAGTATGTTGAATGGAATATGAAAATAGAATTAACTACTAATTGTTCAAATAACTGTTAGTGATATATTTATGTATAGCAGGGTGGATTTTTCATACCTTTCCAACGTCATAAAAATAAAGATACTCGAAAAGATACCTGTTTTACTACTTTAATTGGTACCTTTACAAACATATTTTTTTATTTTATCTTAAACCTTAAAAGGATTGAAACTTTTTGAAAGTGACTTTTTTATGTAAGCATTACGTAACCCTAAAAATAAATGTAATTGCGCTCGATGACTCAGGCACTTTGCTATATTGGGATAATAATTTTATTTCACGGCATTAGTTCCACGTGATTAATTTTAAATGGGATATTATAAATTGCATATCAAATAAATAATCGCCTATCAATTAATACTCATCATTTATATTCTTTTTTACATCAAATAACTTAGTTCACTACAAATAAACTAAATGTTTAACAACACTCAAACTGCAGATAATTCGAAATTATACATCAATATGACATTGCTTTTTTTATTATAATGCAATACACTTAAATTTATTCTTGTACAAAAATACTACATACATAGCATTAATACTGACTGCACAGCAAATTTTCCATATTTCATAGCAAAATAACTATCCCAGTCGCATATTAACCAGTAAGTACAACAAAACCTGTTCATCATATTTGTCTTAATTTTCAAGAAGCCATGCTCGACAAATTAAATGATTATTATAACAAAAAAATCCTGTCACATTGCATTATTTCTAAAAACAGAACAAATTAACTGAAAAAGGTTCGCGGCTTCGCGCGCTTTTTCGTCACTGGAGTGCAGAGTGGCGCGAGTGAGTAAGATAGAGTTCAATTAAAAAATATTGTATTAAAAATTGAAGCTAGTAACGAAAACAAATCGCTGCAAAACCGACTCCACGTAGTCTTGTCTGCCCTACCCCTAGAGTGCAATTCAAAACCGCGTAGGCGCGGAGGGGCGAGGCGGCCTGCGAGCTGAGGAGCAGGTAATTTTAACGCTCGCCAACGCGGTTGAGGCTGGCCGGCTCGGCCGGCCAGTAAGCCGAAGCTGCGGTGGTGAGCGTGAAAATCATCTGCGACGATAAGCTCGCATTTGACCGCCGGAGCCACGAAGCGCCGGAGCCGTGACAGAAGTGATGCTTGCTGCATGTTGCATGCTTACTTCCATGTTGCATGCCTGGTTACATGCTGCATGCCTGCTTTCATGCTTCAGGCTTGTTTGCATGCTTCTTACAGGAAAATAAAAATTCCAAAACTATGCCAAAAGATGATTCTGACTATAAACATTCTGAAATATGATATTATAGTAGTAGCCTTTTAATGACTACTTATATGAAATGTATGCCAAAAGGAAATACTGACAATGACTGACAATGCACCAGCCCTATTTTTTTAAAGAACTATAGTATGTATATGCAAGCATATCATCGGACTTGCGATCCGACTCAAGTACGTGGCGCCAGCTGCAGAAGCTAAAAATGTTGCCTATTATTATTAGGGCAAAAAAGGAAACGTGTACGCCCCGCGAAAGCAAGACGCGCTTTAATAATTCAATAAATTACAATTTTGTATTTAATTTTATATTTTTTTGCTGGTCTCATTATGCCGTAATTAATAAATAATAAGATGACTGAGACAAATAAAATGCTGTTTCATTCTGAAAAACTGCTGTAAATAATATAAAAATAGAAGCTATATTTAAAAGAAAAAGAGTTAACATGTATAATGTGCATTAAGATTATTAGCTGTGCATTGATGAAAAAGCTTTTGCTTTAGGAAAAATCGCTGTACGCTGCGAAAATAAATTGTAGTGTGTTTAGTGATATTTTGAGTTGAATATTTTGCTGTGCAATCAGTAATTTTGATGGGAATTCGGAATCTTATTGCATAGAAAAAGGATATTTTTTGATTTGCGTTTAAATACTACCCATTTTAAATGTGCTTTTACGAATATTGACTAGATATGGATAAAATATAAAGTTAAGTCTTTCCAAAATTTTGCAGTCATCATAATAAAAAAAAAAACACTAAAGTCACTTGATAACCAATTTTCCTTAGCTCCTGGTATTTAAATGACATCTAATTCTTGCACAGTTAAACACGATATAAAACCTCTCAGCCCTTTCAAATTAATGATTACCATATCGTTGAGTGAAGTTGATATTTTTTCTATTTAAAAGTTTATAAAGCAGTCCAACTCCGCCCTTTGTTTACAGCTACAAATAACAGGTCTCATGCGCTCCTGACAAGTTTAAGAGCAAAACGTACAAAAACCGGAACACAGTTAGTGGCTTAACGATAGCTGTTAACGTCAATCGACCATGACGGCACACATTCGGTGCGTGCCGTTAAAAGTAAATCGTAAATTGTAGTAAAGGTAAACACACATGTGTGCAGTTTTGGCACCGACCACAGACGATAAATCTCGGGAACATTGACAAACACGACTGCGCTGCAATCGCGGATGTCCCTGTCTACACTTCCGCGTTGCGATGAGTAATATCCCAGACCGCGGTAGGAAACATCTACACTCGGTCGCTCCGGGATCTATAAACACTGGAAAAACTATTATGACAACAAAATTATAAACTGTAATGATAGATGATATTTTCGACGACCGCTCAAGAGAATTATTATTGATTTTATGTCAACTTCGGGCCAAAAATAGGCCAGTATTCAAGCGAGGATTACTTAGATAGTGAACTGAAAACACGTACATATTTTTGTCTTTGAACTTGAAATATGGAGGTATAAAATTAATGTTGTTTTATCCTATAAAAATAACTTATTGGCATAATAATTTTAGTATTGCTACATTTTATATAGGAGTAAAAGGGTAGCTTTTTACATAAGTTATCTACTTCATTCCCCACGGCTGAAAAGGGGTGGTCATATTAAAAGCAACAGGAAGCAACACGGGAATACTGAGTGAATGCTTAGCGAAATATTGGCAGAGCAGTTCCACAAATCCGTGCAATCTACTTGCTATTTACCGTTCTAACCTCCCAATGCACTGCACGTCTAATCCGGTTCGTAATGTTCTAACCACACGGACTAATTTTGTTAATATTTGTATTAGGGACACAGCAAAAGCGTCAGGGTGCGGGTGAACGGGTTGTCCAGCCAATTAATACCCAGTCGCCGCCCAACGAACCGCTCGCCTTCCTCAACGGTTAATTAAAGGCTCACATGATACCGTTTAAAGGTATGAAGCTGTTATAACTTTACATAGATTCTAAATTAACTATCTAGAGGGATCAATAACTATCTAGGAAGGCATGTTAAATAATGCAGAGCTTCGGTCTGAAATTACGTTTTCTCATCAAAGTATCAAAGTAAATGTTTGCGTCGTGTAAATCTAGCGTAGTGCTCATTTTATAATTAAGCATGCTGGATTTTGAAATAAATTATAAAAGATTTTTCAAGCTTCGGAAAAATAATGATTAAGTTTTTTTCCTATGTGTGCTTGTAAATAGTCTTAAAATGACGGTCGTAAATAAATCCTGGTATACCTTTTTACTTACGGGCTTAAATGAACAGTAAAGGTATTTCCGTCAAATATTTAAATTAAACCTAAATAAACGTTGTCATGGTTACAGTTTCGGGAAATATTCGAAATCCACTTAACTCCTCCGGTAAGTTGACCTCAATTTTTCAAACAACCTGCCAAGAGCTTGAAAGTTTAATAAATAATAAACACTATTCCTTTATGTGCCGACACTGTAGTACACTAAAGTTATTTAGTCCGGCGCCTATTCTTCTGATTTTTATTTAGCACAAAAGATTTCTAAGCCGCCATTTTGGTTGGGTATCCCATTACGCATGCCAGGAAGTATGAGAGCACAAAGGGAATGAAGGAACGGTGTGGGATGGTCCTCCTTTATTTATTCAGGACCTCGCGGAGGAAAGTAATTCATGCGTGTTTATTAAAAAGCTGAGTGGTTTTATCGACCGAATAAATTAAAACACAACGTTACGTATCGTTCGGTATATTAAAATTCATTTCGTTTCCGCTTATAACGCGTCGTTTATGATGGTGTAAATTGCTGTAATACCTATGAAGACATAATTTGAATTCGTAAAGAGTAGGTAGGTGTATTGAAAGGACATTGTTCCGGCTCCATACATGTTCTGCCTAAGAACCGTTCGAATGGAAAGTGACTTCTATAAACTCTTAAAATTATATGGAATCCTATGAAATAAGTTTTCACGAACGGACACTTCAGGAAACTAAAATAATTACGAAAAAAGTTAATATTTTGAGGTTATAAATAAAAAATAACCAAGCTTGCGTGAAATATCAGAGTAGTATTATCAAACTACACTATACAAAAAATCAACAATACTATGTACAGCTCTATATGTTCTCTTCTAGATCTAGGAAAAGACTACTCTACTAGATACTAGGAAAAGAGATAGTAAATAGTCAAGTTTAAGATAATTCTTTGACAATGATCATTTTATAAAGTTGCATTTTCTGTCTGTCCCTTTGAATGCTTTAGATCTTTAAAACTACGCAATGGATTTGGGTGCGATTTTTTTTAATAGATAGAGTAGGTCAAGAGGAAGGTTTACACCAAGGTTTTACATTGCCACCGTGCGAAGACGGGGCGTGTGACTAGTTTTCATAAATGCTTAGAATTTTTATGAAAAACAACTATACCTAAACGCTTTTGCTTTCAACGTTACGTTTCTTAATATATAGTGAATCCACTTTGGATTTGTGATAAAACGCATAAGTTTCCAAAATGGAAGAGTTCCATTCACCACAATTCATAAAATATCGATATTATTACGATGGAGAATTATTTATTTAAATGATTGTTACTACTTTTATATTAGACAGTTACCTAGCTATCTACATGCCATAAGGCGGGAATCGAACCCGCGGTCTATTACCAAGAAGGCACAGACCATACTAAAAATGTCATTACCACACAAAATAATTTAACAGTTAAAGTAAGGTTTACCAATAACAATGAAAGAGGTTTTCGAGGATGTGCAATAAAAACAATATTTATATTCAATTAAAGGTTTTTAATCATCAATATTTCTCAATAATATATCTAAGAACTGAGCTTTGGTATCTCGCCCAGCTTAAATACCAGATAATAGTCATTATGTGGGCACAACAGCCCACTGTTCTACGCCCAACGATACAATTGCAACAGTATGCCTGATGGTAGAAGCTTCTTACAAAGTACACAATTGCGTCCAACAGTGCATTGCATCTTATTATGCTCGACTGCTTCAGACCAACACGTCGTACATATAAGGTCATGAGCTTCAACCTGTAATAATAAATACAAAAAATCATTAGTAAATATCAAGTAACTTGCAATTGTGGCAATTGATTTGAAAACCGAGAAATTGTGTGCTTATGAAAACATAAGTAGGTAGTAACATTCTTATCAAAATTAGAAAAACACTTTCGTAGACCACTTACCATACGGGGAACAGTCCATTGTTGTATGCAACGAAGTATATCTTCGTTTTCTAATACCAAAGAACCTCCAGCAGATCCACAATTTATACAATATACTATATTCTGCATCCATTGTTGTAATTATAATATAACTATATAAATTCGATCACAGACAGAGCAATATCCGAAAATGCTAGTAAAATCCAGTTCTTTACACAAAGCCGAGTCTACCAAGTACGCAATCTAATCGGAGTCCGTAATCAAGCCAAAGTTGTTAGAATAAAACCATGAAACGCATAGAAAATCACAAAAGAAACGATAGTCGCAAAGCAATCAAACCAATCAAACTGACTTCTAGCAAACTGACTGAAGTACACCAGTGTTGCCAATTACGAAAACTATAATCCTACTCGAATGCCAAGCTAGAAATTCGCGATTCGCTCAAAACCATCTTAAAACATTATACAGAATACTAGCTTTTTTCTAGCTAGTCAGTTTAGGTATTTAAATGAATAAAGTGTTACCAACTAATTTTAATAACCGACTTCGGAAAGTAGGTTCTCAATTCGATCCGTATTTACCGAAATCCCGAAAACTTCCGAAACTGGCAGCACTGGCTGACGGAAACATTTTATAAGGCATCAATAATTGTGACCCTACTTTTTATTTGGAATTTATTTATTTGAAGTGTCCGTGGAATACTAAAATATGTTTCAAACAATATAAAAATAAATAAAAATTATAGTATAATTTATATTCACATCGGTTCTTAGGCCAAAATTGAACAATGTCCTTTTTCAAGCCCGCTGTTAAGCGGTTACCAGGAGTGTATTACTGTGGGCCTCGTTGGTCTAGTTGTCGCAAGTGTGGCTGCTGAGCACGAGGTCTCGGGTTCGAATCCCGAGTCGGGCTGAAATCGCTTTGTGGGTTTTAGAAGACTTTCACAAAGCAGCCCGAAGCCTGGAAGTTGGTGATTGATTCACCCGTGCATCGGAGAGCACGTAAATGTCGGTCCTGCGCCTGATCTCTTTCCGGTCGTGTCGGATTCCCGTCCCATCGGGCTATGAGAGTGAAGGAATAGGGAGTGCACCTGTGTCTGCGCAAATGCTTGTGCACTATAATATGTCCTGCGCAGTTGGCTAATCTCCTTACATGAGAACAGCCGCCGTAGCCGATAATCGGCTAGGAGGACATCATCATCATCATCATTACTGTGGGACGGTGTGGTTATTAATAAAACGGGGCACGTGGTACACGGATAATAATGTGGATTTACGAATGTGTGAATTTTAAACTGTTATATTGTAGGGTATTGGATTCAAGCAATCTGGTAAATGTCGTTCGATGGCTTGTCTGATAACTTGATACTATTATTTATGGCACATTGGTTAGTCTATATAGCCTTGCCACATATACCTTAGAGCCTTGTCTGTTTGTATTGCTGGTATTTGTAAATGACCAGATTGAATGGCTAACAGGATTATCCGTCATGTGAGATCGCTCTTCGATACCAGACCCATTCTGTGTTTCACCAATGACTACACGGCCCTTAACTCAATTTCGAGAACCTATATGGTGTCACCTCACTCACTCTTCCGCTTGTAGTTTATAGGTAGATATCTCATAGAAAGGATAGCATAAAAAGTAGATTTACGGATATACGGTTTTCCGATATTGCGACATAAGTACGACGTCGTTATACGGATATGGATAGCCATTTGTCATGATTTGCCATAACACCGATTCGCTGGAAAAATATAATGGTTTCTAATCTACGGGAATAATTGATGGCGGGTTTGAAGTGTCAATGCAATTTTACGGTCGAACAGAATTTTGTTGCATAGGTAGGCGGATATCTAAATATGGCTTTTTCGATTAAAATCCTTTTATTTATGTCCGGGCGTTCCGGTGAAGTGACCCGATACGATAGGTTATACATTCCTAACAAATGTTGGTATAATGTGGACACTTCGTAAAGAAGAACACTCATGAACTATTCAGAAATATTCCTATGTATTTACCCTGCGCGTTTGAATTTGAAAGGAAGGGAAATTGTTTTCAAATAATATAGCCGTCATGATTGATTGATTTGTTAAGCTGAGCGAAAATTTGATTTTTAAAAGAGGACAACTTTTTTAACTTCTGAAGTCGAGACGTTATTTTACAATTGATATTAAGTATTTTCAATTCATAAGACGAAAGATGGGAACAACGTGTTAAATCTAAATGTTCGTTGTTCAGCAATGTATTTAAATTAACCGGCAGCCCTCCAACATTGTGTCGTGGTTAGTTTACATTCGTGCCGTTAGATCGATGACAAAACTACTCAATCGAGATACTTAGCTACCAACAACCCGCATAATCAAGAACTCCTTCAACAAAAATAAACAAAAGAAACTTACCATGCGTATCCGTAACAGAAACCAACAGTTTTCCTTAGAACCAAAAAGGAATTTTTAATTAGTGGAAGGAAATAAAATTAATTAGTAGGTATTTATCGATGAGCCTTTGATTAAAACTTCGTCCGACATCCGCAGCGCTTCTTTAATTAATAGTAAAAATGTTTTTTCAGTGAAGTATTAGCGCCTTAAAAAAACCTTTCTACAAATAAATTAAAGGGTAGAGTAATATTCGCCTTTGATAAATTAAAAATGTTTTGATACAAAGATAGAAATGTGAGCTAACAAGACGTTTATTATCTAGAACAAAGTTTTGAAGACATTTCGGGGTGAATTTTGTTTTATAGTTTAAGCTGTTTAATCTAAGCAATTTGAACTGACAGACAGCTGAGTTAGTTAAAAAATAATTTCTTGAGCGTATGTAGGTGAGATGAGAACTCAAGAGCGTGACAGTTGCATGTGTATAAAGATGAGTGCAGCTTTTGTTTTCTCAGACTAAAACAACGCATGTTTCTTTTGTTATAGAGGTACATGTGTCAAATAAAGATGACAATGGCCGAATATTTTTTTCGTTTCTTGTTCTAAAACTGAAAGCTACGTAAAGATTATTCTATCGCGTTGAGGCAAAGGCTTTGTAGTTAATAAGGCTACAGTCTTCACCTGTCGACCTGTCACCGCGCATTACCTCAATAAAACTCAGGCTAAAAATGTGTGCCTACAGTAATACCTCTTTCATCTGCAGTGTATTCTTTGAAGAAAAAATGAATGGAACTTGTCTATTTCTCCTTACGCTTTTATAGGCCTATTGATAGTTCTAAGGACAGTCTTTTCATTTATTTTATTAGT
The DNA here is from genome assembly GCF_022581195.2 of Helicoverpa zea. NCBI lineage: Eukaryota > Metazoa > Arthropoda > Insecta > Lepidoptera > Noctuidae > Helicoverpa > Helicoverpa zea. The sequence goes on along the minus strand of NC_061458.1, from coordinate 5,939,024 downwards.
ATAAGGAAAATCGATCAACTATGATAATGGAATATACAATAAATAGTTACAGGTAAAAACAAATGTTTTATTTCTACTATATTTCTTTTCAAAATATGCATTAAAAATAAATTCTCTTTTAGTTTTACAGGGCTTGCGATATTTTACGTTGTCTTTTCCGTTTTCGCAATAGGACCGGTTTCGCCTCGTGGTGTTTTAACAGTCGGAATCAAGAGCATGAGGCTGTATGCGTTGCAGTAATGAGGTTTTTGTTCCAATCAAAAATACTTTACACAGTAATAATGTTACGTATAAAAAAATAAAATTAAAAAAGTAATCGTGGCGAACGTAATACCGACACAAAGCTTAATAACGTAAATAGGTTAGAAACTAAATTTTAATCTACCCACTTACGTGAAGTTCATTATGTAAATCCCACAAAAGCAATCTCTAACCGAGTATAATAAGTTTTATTATTGCTAGCCTCCATTAGGCTGGCTTAGATCTTTTTTTATTGAAACTTAGTTACTTATTAAGAGTTTTAATTAAAAACGAAAAAATAAAGATTTAAGATATTAAAAAATATATGTAGGTATTTATTTACAAGCTATATGTTACAAGTAGATAAACATAAATACATATCTAGGCCCACCTGGCTAATTCCAATATTATTATCGTTTTAGATTACTTACCTTTTTCACAACCCTCGTCGTGTGAAAGTGACATTTGATTTAAGGATATTCCAAATAAAAACGTAAACGGGGAATCCTCAACGAAAACGTGTTCTACGTCAAAATTAAGGTAAATTTTGACATGTTTGGACACGTTTACACAATATTTCAGTAAAAGATGAACAATGTTTTATGCCTATGAGGAAAATATCTGAAAACTATTACTTCAGGGAATTGGTCTCATCCACTTAAGTTTTTCTGATGCTACTTAAGTATTACTTACAGCAGTATATTTTTGAAATATTATAGTCTTGAGCATTTAAAATAGCTCGTATATCAGTAAATGCTTAATAGAACAAACTACAGTCAGGTAGCTGTGGCAGCTTCGTTAGCTTATTTTTTCATAAAATCGTGCATCGGCCAACCAAGCTTTCATGAAAAGGATCCATCAACAAAATTATTCATTCAGTAAAGCGTCGATGTTGATGAAACGTATTTTATTCAATCGTATTGTGAAGTAATGTATTCCTCCAATTTATCTTTTATTATATTATCATATCTACGTACACTGACCAATCAGGCTGGTTCGTGATGAGTCGAGCAATATCCCTCTCGAATTGTTCACTAAAAACTTTATAAAAGAGGGCCACGTTCTGTAGTGGACATTTATGAACTCAAGCTACTGAAAAATGGCGTGTTCACTATAACTATTGGACAAACGTGCCTATAGGTTCCTATAATGTATTGACTTTAGTGGCACAGATAACTTCTGCGCTTTAAAATATACGTCCCAGACTGCCGCATGTTAGATGAGCACTGACCTCGATAAAATAGACTTTCGCTAGAATGTCAAACGGAGTAGCGGTAAAATAGGTTGAGTGGTCTGATTTTAAAATCAACAGATAATAATAATTGCGTACATAATCGTATGAGATGGTTCACGTTATGCAAATGGTTTGAATGAACTTATCACCTACAGCAACTGAGCGTTACTTAAAGTTCTTTGAACTATTATCCCAACGCACCAGCAAATTGAAGCTCCGGAATTCATCAACAATGATAACATTGATTTATGCGAGTATGGATGTGGCAGCGCTCACTCGTAACATTTCAGCTCCATAACAGAGACCTAGATATAGTTCGCGTTTTCCGATTTCTCTTTGGCTCTGCAAACCGAACTGTTACAGACGAAATATTGATTGCAAAGGTCAGACAGTTCATTTGTTATTCAAGTGGATTCTACTCCAATGTAAACGATCTACCGAAGGGCAAATCGAATTGCAAGTTTGTTATAAAAATATTCGTAGTGTGCAAGCTGTACCTACTTGCAGAAAATGGTACCAAGGTTTGGAATAGGTTTTACAGGGTATAATTTAGAATTAGCACATAAATAAATTCGTGGATTATTCTATAAGCTACTGAATATAAAATGAATGAGAAGGATATTTCAATATTGTGACCATGGTTTAAACATTCTACAAGCCCCGTTAGCAAATTCTTGCATACTGATATTTAGGATTCCATAATAAGTACAATTTTATGAGTACCACCAAATGACATGCGGGACATAAACTGCTGGCAACGTGGAAGCAACCCGTGCCAAGCAATTACTGCTTTGCTTATCTTGCACGTCATTATTATATTCTAAACGTAAACATTGTTAAAAATGTTGTTCTTTAGAAATATAATTTATCTACGCTTATCCATACTAACTAACTTTTACCATTTGACTACAAAAAATCCTCAGATTGTATCTCCATTTTGATTGCTCAGTGGAAACATTTTTCTTTTTTAAATATTCTGTTTATGTTCCACGGAGCTCTCGTTTTGTTTTTTTCGCGTTGAATATTTCTGCGTCATCTGCCGATACAGAAAATCGATCGGATATTCGATCGGCAGGCGGATATACTCGCTTGTCGGCAATACAAAATATGAACAAAGTTGGCCTTTGTCAGCTGTTTTAAATGAACCAAAGTTGACGAATGTATAGAGAGGAAGACAAAAAAATATGTATTCATCAAAAAAAATCGAGAAGCCCTTCAAAGAAAATTTAAAACTGCTACAAAACTAATTGAACAGCGAAACTTCAACGACTGCAATAGCCGTGAATGCACAATTTAAATTTAATTGCTACAAGTTGTACATAAACAGTTCTCCTTCAATAATACGACCTAGATAAGCCGGTTCAGTGTTGCTTCCTAATGGAATCGTGTCGTCGAGCGCAACACCATTCGAGATTAACTTTAATTAAGTGGATGTTATTTGAAACTTCAGCTGGGAGGAAATTTATCCTTCTACATAAACCTATGTACGGGGTAGATACATCTGGATCAGTGTGTATTCTCAGATTCAATTCGGACACTTGACTTAATTTACTCCATTGGATGGATATAATTGAAATGTGTAATTGCTATAAAAGCTGTAGGTCCCAGCTATCATTGAAGATCCTTGGCAGTCGTTACAGGTAGTCAGAAGCCAGTAGGTCTGTCACCAGTCTAACCAAGGGGTATTGGGTAGGGCAGTCGCTCCTTGTAAAGCACTGGTACTCAGCTACATCCGGTTAGACTGGAAGCCGACACCAACATAGTTGGGAAAAAGGCTCGGAGGATGATGTGTAATTACTACTTATCATGACAAACGAACTACTCGACACAGTGAACTCCATTGTAATTCTATCTATACGTACCATTAGATGGTCGCCTGCTCTACACCGGTCATGTCAAGACCTTTGTCATGGGGTGAGACGCCATTAGACCCCTTTCTATACCATGGAGACACGCGACTGAATTAATGGTATTCCTTTAAAAATTGACACAGTGAATGTACTTTCTTAACGTACAGGAAGTAAGTTATTCATGCAGTGATTTTTAATTGTTGGATGTTAAGTATCAAAAACATTGTGTATTATTAATTTAATTAAAAACGTACCTAATGTCCAAAGTAGACATAATTGATATAACCAATTAACCACGAATACCAATTATGACACCAATTTTCCAATAATAAAAGGAAATAAATTTGCAAAGGAAAATGTGATTAAATAGGTATTAACAAAATTATGCCTGTGGGGCAGTTTATTAATTTCCGAACCATTTTCAGGGTAATATCAAAATTGAAAATGTATGCATGCACGGGCTTGAATCTAAGTGAACATTTACAAGCAAATTCATGCACGTATTCAAATTTTGCAATTCCAATAGATACAAGCTGAGTAATTTGAAATGAAAATCCACCCGATACGGAACTAAATAGCTGAATGGTTTACCGTATAGATAATTAATAACTCCTTTAGAATTTGTTCTCAACTAATATTGTTTTCCTTAAGTGGCGTTTGCTTTGTTCCGATCGAGAACTTTTTACTTTTAATTTGTATGTTCTCTTTAATTGCTTTTCATGTTACTACACTTTGATGTTATTAAAATATTTACAAGTTAATGTTAGTGCAGTATTTAGCACCAATAAGTATAAATAAAAAGGAAAATGGTTTCTGCTTACAAATACCAGTAATTTCCCGAAGGCCGCTTCGTTTAGATCTAGACCTTTATTATTTTCCTTAGTCACTATTGACAGACGTGGGAATTACATGTGTATTTGTACGAAATTAGTTTAACATTTTCTTTCGCCTTTGTTTACACATCCTCAGATGAAATAAAGAACAAGATCATTTTCACGCCATTTTTTTCGAAGTTTAAACAGATATCTGGAACAGCAACAGCACCATTAAAGGCTTATCTAAACCAATTATCAAAGGCCGATAAGGGATGAAATTAATTGCACAGCCGAAGCGAAATTTTTGGGAAAGTTGTTACTCCTAAATTACGGTTGGCCACATTAGATGTAAATGACTAACACGTTCCAGTTATCTCGCCCTGCAAATTCACTTTGGCCAGGCTCATAAAAATGATACATCGCCGTACTTCGGTGGGGCTTTGGAGATTTAGACACTCAGGGCGACGTCCTAAGGGACGAGTATACCATAAATATAATCGGTCTCATCAGCTGCTGCCTCTATCGATGGGAGATCGCGCGTACATTTTTATGATGTCCCGTTTACGAGCCGCCAAAGAATTTGTTTTCATATAAACTTTTATGAGCAGATCATCGCGCTCACTGAAGAATGTTGTGCCGGAATGTGTAAAGTAAAATAAATCGTGTCATTTGTGACACAATATTACATGTTGTGAATGTAAACAAAATTATTTAACCTTTTGCTTTGACGCTAAGTATAAATAATTTGGTGTTATGTGTCAGAATATCGTATTGTAAGATATTTGTTTACTTTTATTCTCTCTTTATCTACGTAATTTTTGGTAAACTGTCGATAAGAATAAAGTACGCTCGTGTATAAGAAGCACAAACTATATGAGGACGTACCGAAACGTGCAAAATAGCTGAGGTAGGCTACAGGAGGCGGCGCGCGCCATATTGCAGAAACTTTTTTGACGTTCTAACAATCTTTGCTATCTATTTTTCTTAGACAGAAAAAATCACAGTAAACTCTCTCGGAAATTGAGCTTCTCTGCCTTCAACATATTATCCCTATAAATTTACCTGACATCCTCAATATTTCAGGCGTTTTCACCGACCTGACCTCTTTTAATAAATCCCTATGTATATACGTGAATGGAATGTCTGTAGGCTCCCCGTTTTGTATTGTATGAACGATACATTTGGTATTATTATAGATCAGCCCTTTGAATCCCCTCTTGCCTACATTAGGTATGCGGTTTTACGCAGATTTATTTATTTACATATTCAAGCGTTGAGTATTCCAGGTAGGAAATAAAACCCGTAACATCTGTTTCCCTACAAAATAAAACAATGTCGAAGGTTAAAACCTGTGTTACCCAAAACCTGAAAGTTTATAAGCCAGAACTAAATTGTTTCACTGTAACAGGTTTGGGTTTCACTAACTAATTTCGATAATATATTATTGTACCAAACCAAGGGCTTGATATAGAATGAGTAACGGAAATTTCCTCTTAATTCACCTGTATCTTTTCAAGGGTGTGTTAAGTAATACATATGAAATAATGATAAATATATGGGTTGATTTCTTTATTAAGTTACATAGTCTTGCATGTCATTTTGTTTGCCAATATCAAAAATACAGACAGTCAATGAGAAATTTTATACCCATTTCCAAAACTATAAACTAAATGTCAGAACAATTTATGGTTAACGTCACCATCATAAAAGCACAGAGGCCATTTTGAAAATTGTTCATTTAAAACAAAAATTACGTATTGTGCGCAGTTTTTAATTAACGCCATGCATCATAAATGCGAGTATGCAAAGTTTAGTGACGGCCGCGCCTATCGTGAATGACGGACGTCCACTGGAATTAAATCAGCTTGTTTGCACACAGCTAAATAAATGACTAGTAATTATTGGACTGTGGTTAGTTAATCACTCGGGAAATTACAGCCGGCATTAACACTTTCATTCAAGCCCTTTTTAGGGTTCTGTACCTCGAAAGGAAAAAACGGAACCCTTATAGGATCACTTTGTTGTCCGTCTGTCTGTCTGTCTGTCTGTCTGTCTGTCAAAACCCTTTATCTTAAGAACGCGTGGACGTATCAAGCTGAAATTCACATGAAATACTCGGGTCTATTGTCCCTTTAGTCTGTGAAAATATCAAGCTTCTAAGCCAAGCCAATCAAAAGATACAACCGATTATGTCGATATTTTCAACAAATTCTCGACACTCGCAAAGGAATCAAAACCTACAGGGTACTTCCCGTAAACTCAGAATCTTGAAATTTGGCATGAAGCATTGTTATATAATGCAAATATAGGAAAAATTGCGAAAATCTCATTTTTTTTGTTATATAATATAATAAAAATATTTTAATAAAATGAAACTTACTACCTTATTTCTCACGAACGAATAAAGGTACCAAATTGAAATTTATACCAAATACCTAAGTCTATTGTCCCTTTAAGCAATGAAAAAATCAAACTTCTAAGTTAACGCGATCAAAAGATACAGCAGTTTTACCGACACCTTAGACGAATTTCCGTCACACGCTAGGGAATCAAAACCTACAAGGTACTTCCCGTGAACTCAGAATCTTAAAATTCGGCACGAAGCAACGTTATATAGTACAGATAAAGGAAAAATTGCGAAAATGATAAATTTTAAGTTACATAAAATATTAAAATATTATTTTTGCTTACATGACATAAAATATTTTTTTAATAATTATAAACTTACTACCTACCCTTTTTCACATGAACGCGTAGAGATATTAAAGTTTTGAATAACAAGTGAAATTCATATCAAACACTTCTTAAATATAATGGCCTCTAAACTGTGAAAAATTTTAAATCATTCAAAGGTCATTGGGCACCTTAGTATGAAAACCATACCCACGGCGGATACGAACGAAATATAGCACAGTATAATGATAAAGGCTCTGATTTACTATGCAATAGTCGCATCAATGTGAACCATGGGAATCTAGAGAAAATCAGGTGTAAACATCAAATATTTTCCTCATTTCAATGGGGAATTTAAACGACCAAGTTTGACGGATTTGAGAAATCATTTCTTTGTAGTGAAAGAGTATACTCGCCGTTTATTTCCATTGTCATCAGGTCAGGATCTGATGATGGAAATCCTGAGAAATCGAGGGCAACTATCAGAAATTGTAGGCATGCATAGGATTAAAACTTGATTCTCAGATGTATGTCTGGTGATACTATCAAACAGTGAAGGTTTAGAGCTTATCTGATGATGGAGACGTGAGAAAGTCGAGAGAACTCGGTATGTTTTAGTTACGTCGTGTTTGGGCTTATATTATTCGTATTGACGAGAACTTTTCACAAAAGTTAAAAATAAAAACTTTTTACAAAAAAAAAACAACTTCTAAAACAACAAGAAAACTGTTTATATGCATCGGTCTAGATCTCGGTGGTTAAATAAATATAGATGCATCCTCTAGACACCGACTTCTAGACCGATGCACCTAACATCTTTTTAATTTCTTTCTTGCTTTTGTTTTCTTGTTGCTTTTTTATATGTTTGAAGTTGGATTTGTTTGTAAAATGCTACAAAATAAAATAATGCCGACTTTATAAAACAAAGAAAGAGACAGAATTACACTTTTGTCAAGGCTCTAGAAACGTAAAGCCAGCAGCCCCGAATCCTACTCTCTAGAAGTCGTTGTTACAATTCGACAGCTACAAGTCGTCAGGCGGTCTGCTTTAACCCAAGTTAGTAGTGAATTCTCATCACCTAAAATAAAATAAGCTCCAACACAAGGTTACGTTATAAATTGTAAAGGAGTTCCCATAACTATATCTGATCTTAGCTGTCGATCCCACAATGGCAGTTAAACCTATCTTTGTGGAAAGTCTTCGCCAATACGAATAAAATAAGCCCAAACACGTGGAAGTTGCAACATACCATTCGGGAGTTCCCTTGACTCTCTGTAGTCTCCATAATCAAATCAGCTCCAAACCTTCACTGTTTACCAGTACCCTCAAAAATACACTCACATGTCTGGTTATGACTCGATGCGTGCCTACAATATTCAAGAGTTGCCCTCGATTTCTCAGGGTTTCCAGATCCTCATCAGATCCTGGTCATCCGGATTGGCACCTTCCTTCTTTATGAAATGTCTTTAACAATAAAAACTAGCATTGCAACCTGTACAATCCTCTGAAACTGCTTGTCTTTTATATTTTTCAAACGATCCTGGATATTCGTCTCCATGGAATTTTAATAAAATATTTATATTCAAAGAAACGTCATACCATTCTCCACGATTTAAAACTACTTTGATTCATGTCCGCCACTTTTTACAAAGCGGGTCAGATATGCCCCATGACCTTTAACGGCCAGTTTCTTCATCAAAAGTTAAAGTTAAAGTAATGTCTATAGTAAAAGTAACGGTCAAATTCGTTTTTTCAAGGCTAAAGTGACAGCAAAACTAATAGAAAAATTGAATTTAACCGTTACTTTTACTTTAGACATTACTTTAGCCATAACTTTAACTTTAACTTTTGATGAAGAAACTGGCCGTAAGACATAATTAGTTATTTTCAATCAGATTTCTGAATGATGACTATAAAATGTTGTATATAAATAACTTCAATAAAATAACTTTTACAAGGTACTGGCCTACTATTTTAGTTATATTATAAAATAAAAAATATTAACTATTTTGACTCTCACGAAATTACCATAACTATGATTGTTCTAAACTGAACGGTTGGCGCGAAACTCACTTTTTATCTATACAGCATTTGTACGGAACCCTCGGTGCGCGAGTCCGACTCGCACTTGGCCGGTTTATTTAGAGTAGGTAAATATTTGTTGGACTTCATGGAATACCATCTCCCTTAAATATTTCATGATTAATTAACTCACGACATCGGTTTAACCAGCGTCCCATGGGAACTACTTCACCAAACAGGTTTCTCGATGGTAAGGTATCTGACACGGAAATATTTTTTCAAGTCAGACTAGTCGTTTCTGAGATAAGAGCGTTTGAACCGAGTTTGTCGGTTCTTTATATCAGTATAAATATTATTTTATCGTGATGTTTTATATGAGTAATCTCATTTAATACTCGGGAAAAGAAACTACTAGTGATATTTCATCCCTTCTGAAATAAAAATGGTGTCTAGTACGGTAGACTGCACATCAGTGGTAACTGTCATGCACCTTAATTCAGTAGTGATAAGTACGATTTTCCTATAAAACTGTTACCACTGTACATAGGTTACATGCAACCATTTGAATGTTTACTTAACAACCTACATTTCTTGACGAAAGTACTAAAGTATTAAACTAGAACGAAATCTTACCTCAAGAGGTTTGATATTCAAATAAATATGATTCCACAAACAAATACAAACATAGTAGGTATTCTCTCGTATTACAATACAGCAAAATAAACGTCGCTAGTAACGTTTAATAAGTCCATATTACAAACTCGAGCAAAGTAACATAATGTATGTATGGAATAAATACGATATTACTGGTTTCTTTGTTTTAATAACAATACTTATGAAACAATACGATAGAAGCGAAATAGTCGTACATTTTGATACAAAGAAATATGTGGATAACTAAGGAGCCATACTAAGTTATAATATTCATTGATAAGAAAGTTGGCTATACAAATGCTATTTTTTTAACATGGAACCATACAGAATTATGTTTTATGGGGATCTTATTTAGGTGCGTAAAATGTGATCTACGCAACCTTTTGCGGATTGTTGTAGCATTTTTTTTTCTGTCACCATATTGACAAATAAATACCAGATATTTAAACTAGACTGTCACAAGTTTTCTCCTAGGTTTATATTCCTTCAGATTACGATGACAAAAACAAAACATATCGGCAAGGAATCTCTGGTATTGATAAGTATTGATACCAATAAAGAAAGTGTATTACAAGTGGCCCCACAAGTAAATATCAATGGATACAAAACAAACGCTGAGGAATCGTTGCCGAAGCCCCAAGTCTCGGGATCGGTCGTGTGATGGATGGCGTCCCAAGAGCATCGGTACGTCACTCAGTGTCATCGAACTATGGCTGCCGATTTATTCCTATCACCCACTAACAACATTATTGAATTGAGTGACAAAAGAAATAACGATCTATCGGTTAAAAGTAGAGGGGACAGGGGTATGTTAGTGGTAGTGCGATAATGATGTACTTATTCAAACTGCCTGTTAATTCAATAAGTGAGTTAGCTAGCTTTAAGGTAAAAAACAATTTAATGAATCGAATTATTTAACATAATTATTTATATGAGAATATTTTGGAATTAATTATTTTTTCCAATAAATCATGTGCACACAAAAGGTTATTCAGTAAACGGTACAGGATGTTTTTTTATTTAGCGCTGTGTATAACATAAAACTCAAATGAACTTCAGCAAAATAACGCTATCGCAAAACATATTTCAGGTACCTACAAAGAAAAGATCTCAAAACAAGAACAACCAGTAAGTCCTTCGTAGTTTACTTGATAAAACTACATTGTAGCTATCACCTATGCTTACGATAATGTGTATAGTAAATTCAGCAGCATATGATCTAAAACATACTTTTGCATGATCAGATCTGAGTGAAGTGAACCGTTTCGTGCTAGCATAGTGCAGCAAAGGAGCAATTTCACGGGGAACCGCGTCACAGTCACTGTACTTTGTCATATGGATACAAAATTACATCGTGTTTGAAGGAGCGTGCCTCTGCGTAAGCTATTAGGTAATATTTGGGACATTATATAGATTTAGAATTTTATTAATGGCAGCAAGCCTAATTTTAAAATCATTCGACTTAGTTGCAGGCATCTTAGCATGTCTTGACAGAATTATTATTTGACAGACTCTTAAGGCGAGACTATCAGAACTAGAATAATATCAAAGTATTCACATAGTTGTTACGGTTAAACCCCAAAGTGCAGCTACACCTAGGTCGAACCGGCCATATACAATTTGACTTAGTTGTATCCTCTTATCTTCGGTCAGAACTAGCCTTAGCTACACCTAGCCGTACTTCGGGCTTTAGCCGTAACATAGCTAAATATCATATCAAATTATAGCATCACATCATTGGCGGGCCAATCTATACCTAAGTGCAGGTTACCTACAATCAATTATAACCCATTCTATGAAGCTATCATATTTTCTTGCTGTATCACGGTGAGATATACAAAAATATAAGCTTTATTTATCGAGAATCCTGCATGAATGGTGAAGACATACATTTCTAAGAAATGACGTACTTACCTACTTGAAAACAAATTGCTGAATATGTTTTCCAGATAAAATTATTCTTGTAAGTCTTTCGTTGGAATGTTATCATTTGATGTTATAGTCGCATTTTTTTCCTAAAATGAGACATCATGTAACAGGACTTGTTAAAGAATAGGTACTAAAATCGTCGTATCACATTTTCTTGTAGATTTTTTATGTCACGAAAGCGAGTAAGTAGGTAGTTAGCGTCTGTAAACGACTCGACCCATACAGAGCAATCCCGAGTTTATGCATACCTACTGAACTTTTAGACAAATAAGTACATATAGTGTAAACCGCTTTTAAATACATCTACATTCTACTTCTTCATTCATTCTCTTTTTAAGGAGACTTCAATAAAGGTTAATGGATCAGTTTATTCCCTTTAGTACTTAGAATAACTCGAAACGTGCTATTTTTTTTTGCTTCTCTATGTTCTTTCCCAAAGAAAAAATATGTAATTTTTACATAAGCAAATGTTCATCCATTCTAACCTATTTCCAGGGTAGTTCCCGAGTCTACCGTTGTAGTAATGCGCCTCAGGGATTCGTTACATTACTGGCAACCTCTGGATTATAACTCGTGTAGAACATTAAATAGATGAAGAGGCTGATCTAAGAAAGTATCTGGGGTCTGTAAATAAAAACCAGAAATACAAGATACATTTCTTAAACAAATATGCAAAGAAGTTAAAGATAACGCATTTTTCAGTTTCAATAAGAAAGATCAAAGGTTTTAAAGGATTTCATAGAAGATAGAACTACAAGAATTCGCTTCACCAAGCGGCGGAGAGCGTCACCGTGTGTGCATCACCTTACAAGTTATTCGAGTGTAAAACAACCAAATAAAACAAAGAATTTTTCCAGATTAATGCGTTCATAAAGCTCATAATTCAAAATTCTCATACTAAAAGTCTAGACTCAGATTTTTAACTGAACAACTATTTCAGAAATGGAATGCTTCACTGGAGTCCATAAAAAAGACATACGCAGACGTATTTGATCTTGTAATTACAAAATGTTTTTTCAGCCAGAAAATAACACAGTCCAGTGAAAGTTAGGTAGAAGATGAAGCTGCGTAATATCAATCTTGATCTAAGTAATAGGTAACATAAATATTGGGTTTTTAAATTATTTCATTGGCTTTGAGAAACTGCCTTTATTTATTTAGTTTTCATGACAGTAATGTTTATTTTCAATGTAACTTCGTTACGTCTAATGAAAATAAATAAATTAAACAATGTTGATTTTATTTGTATAGGTAAATAAGGGACAAAAAAACATTGTGGGTTGTTTGAAATTGTCAGGATTCGTAAGCCAGTACGGTACCTACATATTTGGCACTCAGCTTGCCATTTTTGACCGGTAAGCGCTTTACACACCAAACCCGATGTGTAAAGGATTTCGAGTTCAGCACATAAAGCGCTTAACAAACACGCAACAGTAAAAGGCTGGCAGAATTAGGGGGAAGGTCATGTTTTATTACCATGGTTAAAAAACCTACGAATTGAGAACCTCCTCCTTTTTAGGAAGTCGATAAAAATTACACTTTCGTATGAAAAACCTCAGGCTAGCAATTAACATACAAAAAATTGATTAGTGTAGTGTTTTAGACAGGAAAAAAATACCAAAAGAGAATCATTTTACGTATAAACTGTATTTATTTTTTGACTTATCTCTACAGTTTTCAAAGGTTTCATTGTTCGTGTGCCAATACCTTTACATCCCACACAACTTATCAGCTTTGCTAAAGCTATGTTAACTGGCTATTATATTTTCTTTCATGATTTATTTTCTCAGTATGAAAATATACGATTGCGTAGAAATATTCATGTAAATAGCTATTCTTTTTCATCAGGTCTTTGTTTTTGTAGGTTTGATAGAGATTTCTTGTTGTTATAAGATTAATTCAAGTAACGTTCAACAATTCAATTTAATCCATCTATTGGTAATAGAATCAGTAATGACGGCAGCTTGCATTCTGAATATGCTACTCTGGAACGTTGTAATACGATCAACTGGCAGGTGTTACATAATCCTGAGAGCTGTTTGAGCAGCACTAAGCTATTAAAGATAATAGCGCTATGTACAGTTGACATAATCATCACGCATTCGGTTCATTTCGTGGCTACATAGGTTCTGAACACTTGATGCATGTTTAGCATTTTGTTCCAGCCGTGTTAAAAGTCTTTGATACTCATTGCATGAAGCCTAAGAAAGATGCTATAAGTCTCGCAACCTGTGTCATTAAATAGTACTGTAATTAAATAAAGGCCTACAACGGAACACGACGGTTTTTAGTCATAAGAGTCTGACACTCCCTCACCGCTGCTAACCCACAGCGGGAGGGGTCATTTGATGATTTTTGAAGTTGTTAAAAAAAAGGTCGATCCTATTCATCTTGTAGGGAAAATAGTTAAGGAACATTTCTGAAAATTGCACCTGAATAATCAAACATAATTACCGATAATATTCATACATGCACGATAGTTCGGAGATGTGATAATCACTGCCAGAGTTCACATCAATGGATCCTAAATCAACAAGTCCAAATGCAAATTTCGTTCAAAGTGCTTGCAATTCAGTTACTCTCCAAGTTGAACTTGATGTTCTGGTGTGACCCAGTAACCGTCCCCACATGTTGGCGCTTTACGTAGTAAAAGCGTTGTAGCATTTTTCAAACTATTTGCACCCAGTTATGACGTAAACATTGCCACATTTTCTTGAAAGACTATGCTGTGTCTTCAGATTTTATATTTTATGTTGTCTAATACTTTTTCAAGGAGTCTTGACGGCATTGAAAGTAGTATTCTTAGCACATTCGGAATTATGGCGTTAAAGTACTTAGTAGATCACTCGTATGATATTCGACGTTGTAAAAACCGCCTTGGAAATGAAAAAAAATAAATAATACAGAATAAATTTCCAATTTAATCTGTACATTAACGTTTTTCGGTAAATAAACTTTTTTATAACATTATTTATACATGAAAAACTATGAAATAGGCAATTATCGAGAAACAAAATCAATTTTCATATTTTTCGTTAAATAAAATAAGCTTAGAGCAAATTAATTTGGCTCTGTCAAATTGGTTATCAACAAGCGATGCAATTTAATATGTTCTAAGCTCCACAACCCAATTTGCTGGCATAGGAATATTCATAAAGCAGACTATTACCTATCCTAGATATTCTCGACATTGTTACTGCTGGTCTGAGTTCAGACAATATTTGACACAAATAATGTAGTTGGGCTAACTTGCTTTGCCCAAAACTCAACCAAATAACGCAATAGATCTCGAAGATGCTAGCAACACTTGCAAATACGACGATTTTAACAAAGAACAATATAGGTAACACTGGCTATAAAATATACCGGTCGAAGTGTGTTATCTACGATATTTAATAGAAATGTACGGTCACCCGATGCATCCACGTTGCAGTAGTAAAGCGTGCGCAGAATAGCAAATGTGCAGACCTTGTTATCGTTTTAAGGATTTAACAGGACTGATTCAGCACTAGCCGAATTAGATGAAAGCAGATTTATTTAAAAGCAACAAGAAGTGGTTACCTATATATTTTTATACACAGACCATTTTAATAAGATTAACAAAATTCAACTGTGAGAAAGAAAAAGGAAAATAGGAGCTCAGATTTATTTACCAATAATACCACCAGTCTTGATTTCCAAAATCAATTAACACTCCTGTATAGTGAAAACGATAACAATAGGGATTAACTTTGTCACAAAGCGGCTTCAGTCTTTGTTCTACCAATAATATTTCCGGAAAGCAAAAAGATTAACGTTTCAAAAAGGAAACTCCATTCGACAATTCCTGTGAAGGATTTAACGATCGTTTTAAAGAATGCTGTGGCTTTATTTAGACTGAAATAATGAAGAATAAATATTAAAGTAATTTTATATTGTTTCATCACTGGCGCCGCCGATCAATCTTGGAGGCGGACACCAGTCAGCAACGCAGAAGATAATTACTTTAGTACACAACAGTTTGCGCAGACAACTGAGCACTGTTGTCTGATGCCTCATCACATAATCCTAGAAAATTCTAGGTGGTAAATTAATTTTCAATATTTTAAGACAATTTATTGTCAGGCATAGGACTAACAATGAAATGTCTGCCTAATGCATGACGATACACGTGAACCACGAGGACTGCGAGTTTGTCAAAAAGATTAGGTATGTAACAGAACCTTTTTCAAATATTTAAAGTACATCTTTAAATATTCTTCGCCTTTGCCCCAAGTTCGTTGACGAGGCCTTCGGGATCCTGATTTTTTCTCCACTATTGTGTACGGATATTATACATTCTGTTAGGCTGTAAGGGCTTTGAGGTTTAAATATTCTAGTAGAAAGAATAAATTATAACAACCTTTCACAATAATCTAGCAGGGATTTTAATAATGTGAGATATAGTTGCCAACATTTAGCTAACTTTAGGACCAAATGGCAACACTACTGTCTATACTAATATTATAAAGAGGAAAACTTTGTTTGTGTGTTTGGTTGTAATGAATAGGCTCAAAAACTACTGGACCGTTTTTTAAAATTCTTTCACCATTCGAAAGCTACATTATCCACGAGTAACATAGGCTATATTTTATCCCGGTACGGGCAGTAGTCACCACGGGACGCGGGTGAAACCGTGGGAAAACGTCTAGTATAGGATATAGAAGGATAGATTTATAATGCAACATTTAGTGTGTGCAAGTGTTTCAACGCTTGATATTTTAATGTATAAAAACAGAACCTGCTAACAACAAACATTGCTTCCACTAAGTAATTGAATTTTATTTACTCTTATAAAGTTGAGAACAATTTAAATCCGCTTCCCAAAATTGAAAGCCATCCTGGCAAAGTCACACTCAAAAGCAAACATCAATATAATTTTAAACATGTGCTAGAGGAAAGTTTTAGCAAACAGAGAATGCGGTGTCCCTGTTTGTTTTTACGAGGAAATAGTTTTCTGTGTAGATTTTAGTTTATACGTTTTGCGCAGTTCTTTGAATTCAGGTCTAAAGAGAAACGTGCCAGCTTTCATAAAGTCTCCACTTATTTTTCACAAACTTGGAAAATAAAAAATATATCTACGTGAAAAAAACGCTTGTCGACACTTCAGATGTAAAAATGTTTTTAAAACTGTAAAAACATGTCTATTAACGCAGCAAAATAGACCGTAAAAATCGCATTTATCACCAACGTTTATGATATTGAATAACCAAATATAATCTCTTTCTTGTATTAGGAAACTTTTGTTTTTATTTCACGCAGTAAAGTTTCAAAGCGTTTCGAAGTTTTTATTAGGAGGGTGTTAATATAACGCTCTTAGATAATAATGCAGTAAAGGAACAAAGGCAAAAGTTTTGAAGTGGCGTAAGTGTACATAGGTCAATCCGTGCCTCCCGCTGAGTAAGGATGATTAATCGTCGTGGGGAGTCCACAACGAGAAAATAACTATTTCTCATCTTTTCAAAAGGCTGTCCGAGCAAAACTGCCACAGGCAGCAGCCGTGTAACGCTAAGTGCTTACACATCGATCCTTGAATGCTGATTTTATTAGGTATATTGCGTTTTGACATGCACCCATCGCGGTCTACGCGTATGTAAAAATGCTTCGCCTTTTTGTGCTTAAGGAAACGCTGACGGAGATTAATTTGACATGCTAAAGGTTTTCTGAATAATGTGCCCATTTTTTCTTGTTTTATCCACCACGCGCTGTTTATCACGGCATTTTATTTGAATGCATGATTTGAATTCTATAAATCGGTCAAATGTATTGTTATTCTTTTACCCGCGATACAAAATGATACAAATACATTTTTGATGTCAGATCATCCTTGAATATCAAGGAAAAATGCTACAAAAGTCGTAAATTTTTATCTCAAAGCTATAAAACCGGGCAAGATTGCAGTAAATTGACATCGTTTAATCGCATCTTCTATCGTAAAAAAACGATCAATTGCTAAAATATGCATTTAAGATGACAATATTTTATACTAAAGCGTATTGATTTGTGATAAATGTTTTTGTATAGTTTTTTTTGTATAAACAGAATTATCTATCTTGTACACTGTATACTCGTAGATAATACATGATATTTATGAACAAATTGTCTTACCATCCTTGCATCCACTATTCACAATAAGTAAACATGAACAAACCTAATATAACGCAATGCACTTAAATATGCCTCCAATCAAATGGCTCACCTAAATATTCACCGTCAATATTCAAAATAGCTGAAAACGATTCTGCTTAAATATCGATTCAACGATTCGCTTCTATTCGTTAACTAAAGGTATCGCATTATTGATGCGAAATGTTTTAATGCAATCGTCGGGGCCAAAGCGGCTTATTTCGAAAAAGCCAGGCAACATGCGCTCAGTTGGCTACAAGCAAATAGTATGCAAGCGGGCGCAGCTGTGCGACTAATTCTGCATAGACAAGCTTCATAAGATACGACAGATGTGATATTAATATTGGCAATACACAATTGTTTGACTAATCAATTTCTCCGATTTAATTGAACAGTAATGACTTGAGTTATATTGGGACAATACAACAATTTAGGAGAGAATGGTCTTTCGATTAAATAAATGTCTATTTATACATCTAAGATTGTAGATAAACATATAAAGGTATATAAACAGATTCTGGTGATATATTTTAGAATTACTTGTTATCCCAAGACCTATGTGTGTATAGAATGTCACTATTTTATTTACGACGAACGGAATCTCTAGTGAACCCGACACGGAGTGAATTGGCACCGTATGAAGCGACATGCAATCGTAACGTATTGGATTTAGTGCAAACGTAACATGTAGCCGACCTGCAGCTTGCGAGCAATAAAAGGCATAATTTATCGATATGCTAAAACATTGCCTTGCATAAGTTATTATGCGTTATTATTCAAAGGGTTATGCAGAAGTCTGTAATGGCCATTAGCGTTCCGAGGCAGTAAGAAGCTTTCAGCACGTTACCAATTACGTATTTCTTTGAAAGTACACTCAGTAGTATTAAGTACTAGCTTCCGCCAGCGGCTTCGCCCGCGTGGTGTGTTGATAAAAAGTAGCCTATGTGTTAATACAGGGTATCACCTATCTACATAGCAAATTGCAATCAATTCGTTCCAGCCTTTTTTGCGTGATTGAATAACAAACATACATCCATACATTCTCACAAACTAAGAATATAATTAAGATCTATTTTCGTATTTAAAATTTTGACTTAGTTTTTCAAGTCCAAGGTAAAATCATTGTTCATTAATAAACATACAATTTGTAAATATAACATAATTTAAAAAAAAAGCCTTAAAAATCGCATAAGGTTATTACTTGTCTTTCTATTAAAAAAACAATCGAATTAATACTACTAATACTCTTTTCAAACATCCACTGTCTTCCCGACCTGAGATCGAAAAAACCCTTCACTACGAAACTATATAGCAAGGAGCCACTATTCTTCTACATCCATTACGTAAAATAACCCGATGGTATATCGTTACAACTTAAGCTTATTAGCTCAGTTGATTTCATGTTTATTTAGTCTGACCTCCATATACTCGTCCGCTACAGTCTAGCCGTGTAAATTACCAGATTATACCGACTACCACTGTCTAGGGTAAAGGCGGGATAGATGCCGCAGTGGGATAGATGCCCCATTTTTAAAAAACCTAACTTCCCATGCTCACGATTAAGAAACAACCGTTTAACTAGAAGCCACAAGCACCCCGCACCTAAATTAGCCACGCGCCATCGAGGGGTGAGGTCGCGTTTCGCTCGTGTGTGAATTCATCTCCGCGGCGAACTTACAGCGAGCGTAAAATTTTTAAAGGTGAGTATTTGCTGTTGTATAACTTTATAAGTAGATATTAATTCCATCAATTTTTTTATTACGTATGTATATTGTTTCATGAAGTATACATTTTGATGTAAATAGTTGCTCTATTGTATTTATTTATTTAAAAAACTACTAGGGCATCTAACCCTGTCAAAAAGGATAGTTGCCCTGATTTTTTACGGTATAGGTGCCCCTAGGGGCATCTATCCCTCCCTACACCACGTGTATCCTGAATGTATTATAAGTGCTTTGAATATATATTTTTTATATTTTTCATGTGTTTATGTATAGGTATTTACACTTTTTATTGATTACGAATGATTTACAGTTCAAACAGTGAAGATGAAGACAATTCACTTAAGAACAAAGTTAAGGAATTGAAAACTAAAGGTTTGCCGGTGAAGAAGACTAAAAGAGATGGGCAGGATGAGCCTAAAGATACAAATAAAAATAACTGCATATAATGCTTTGAAAACTATGAATAAACAAAATCTAAATCCGACTGGATTCAATGTGTAATGTGTCAGTGCTCGTTACATGAAACCTGTATACTTTTCAGAAATTTTTGCTCGAGATGTAGAAAACTTAAAGCACTGTCCGGTTAAATATTATGATGCTAAGTATATTGTTTTATTTTAGTTTTTAAGAAAGAATGATTTTTATGATTTTGCATGTTGAAACTAAATAATTAATATTTTATAATAAGGGTTTAAAATATAAAATACATTATTTTTGTTGAACAAATACTTTTAGAATTTTATTGTGTTAATTTTAATTAATCTGATAATGAATATAAAAAGATTTTAAAAACTGCAAAATACTTTATATTTCAAATAAATTAAAGTAAAAAAATTTATAAATATTATTAATATAATATACTTAAACAATATGAAGGGCATCTATCCCGCACCGTAGGCATCTATCCTCGCTAGTATTTTCAAGGTGGGGCAACTATCCATAGGGGTAGGCATCTATCCCCAAAAATTGAGGTCTACAAAAAGCTAAAATCTGCAAAACGTGTAGTATATAGGTCCAAAAAGACAAATCACAAATAAACATAAAGGATTAAACTAGTTACATTCATAGGTGTTATTAATGTAGAACTAATATTTATTAAATTATAAGCATATTTCAAAAAGTGGGGCATCTATCCCGCCTAGTGAGTAAGTATACTATGGTTTGATGTACCACCTATAATGGTATTTGTTTGATATGGAAGGTAAATATGCAATATATTTTGGGGTTGTTATACATAGGTAAGTGTGTAATTGTACTTGCTCTAGCTCTATTTTTGTTAGTAGTTGGATATCTACGTCGCTGAATAAATAAATACTTACTTTAAAATCCTTGTCACCTACTGTTCTAAAATGGGCTTTGTGAGGAAAATTTAACTTGTATTAAGGTTGAAAATCCGTCAGCTCTTTTACGGAGCCGTGTCACATGCACTGTATTATCGTTAATATACAAAATGAGCAATCAATTTCAGCGTTAGCGCTAACATTAAAGCTCGTGTGAAAAGCCGAGCCATCATAAAGGCTATTCTCCAAAGCTAAATAAATACCTACATTAAAGTATTTTTTTACAAATTCGTAGCCACTTTTATTCTTAACGTTTGCAATTCTCTTTGAGCTTATTATATAAAAAAAATATATTGGATGACTTCCAAGTCGACCCATGAAAAGAAGTTAGCCGAAATAAATTTAACAATCAGAGTCATTTGCCGGTTCTTTGTAGATAAACCATCGCAATAAGTAGAAAAATAAAGCTTTTTTTATGAATTTTCGCAAGAGAAACTACCTATACATTATGTAAAAATATAGATTGAACACAGACGGTCGTGAAAGCTAGTGATATCCAATCATAGCAGATATTAAGTTTCCTGAGATAGGTACCTATGTGTCTATCGTTACAGCATCCCTGATATGGTACAAAAATTGAGATAATACAATACTGTAAATGACTTAAGTTTTACGTAATGCTGGATATGTTTCTCAAACATACTTTCAATATTACCTTATTTTGTTAATATTGTTTAAATGCGAATTAATCTTGTTTAAAGTTTGTTTCGTGGTTTGTAAATGTTTTTGAAAAACAGCACAGTTACTCAACATTATTTTCATCAACTGTCTGAAGTTTACACATCTTTCTTCACAGTAAAAAAAACTATCTAAATAAATACAAAGAAAACATTGAAAAAAAAAAACAAGTTCAATTGAGAGATGGCACCAAAGAAAATACAAAGACTTTCCAAGTACTCCGATAGCGTTGCATGAAAATGAGTTGCGAGAGCAAGCATAAAGCTGAACATATTGATAAGATACTTTGTCTAACTAAGGCTTAAGTCTGCGCACACAACATAAACTAGCATATTGAAGTTCCACAGTTTGTGTACATAACACCACTGGTTTATAACAAAGCGTTGCGTGTATTAACATCGAAAGTCACGTCAACTCGTTAAACTTGTTAGTGCGAACAACAAATCCCTCAGTTTGACGAATTCGATGTGTATCCGTTCATTGTTTGTGACAATACCACGTCATCAGAAAGTTAAAGCTAGGCGTATTTTCATTCATATATTATGTACATTATTAGGTATTTGCACCTGGCTGACATTGAAGAATACTTTAGAAGGCACATCGATTGCCTTACAAAACGCTTTTATTTACCTTTAAATAGACAGACCGATTTGTGCCTGCTACAGTCTTTCCTATATTTAGAAAGCTCTTTTACACCTATTTTAGGATTTTCCAATATGTTAGAATTGTGGGATAATTCACGTTTATTGGGAAGCCGCTTTCAGACCTAGTGTTAGTGGCTTGGTATTATTATAACTGTAAATGATAGAAGTTACTTGCGCAAATATATAGTTACAATGAAGTATAAGTAAGTAATATTAAATTCTAACTTTAGCTTTCCAAAAATATTTCAGACATACCCATCAAACAAAATTAATTTAAGTTAAAATAATTAAATACCTGCTTAAAATGTATACAATGTTCACATTTGCTAAGGTTAATGGCTTTGTAGAAACAAACAAACATCGTAGAACAATAATAGAACAAAATATAATAGAAAAGTTTTTACTATGAACATTAACAAAGTACTTAAAATGTTCTCAGTGTAGATTTGAAATTTGAAAAGCGAGATCATTGTACCTTTGGTTGTGAAAGTTTTGAAATGTGCTGAAAGTTTATGATAATGATTAATAATAAAATAATTTGTAACTTTGTATAAAGGTGGAGATGCACTTACCTGTAGCTACTTAAGTAATATACTATAGAAAATCGAATGTACACTAATATTTAAAAAAGTTTTTCTAATGTAAATTCTCCTTTTTAGATGTTTTATTCTACAATCCTATAATTATTGTATTTATTTTATAATAGCATTATCGTAAGTTGCACCAGCCCTTCGTGCATTCTAGGATAGTCAGCAATTCCTGTCTTCTTATTTTTTTTTCTTAGAAATTTCTAGTCGGCCCGTTGGTAGGGAAAAATATATATCTGGAAAATCATGACTTCAATCAATGTTTTTAGTTGTTGGTCTGATACCGAACAAATTCCTGATTGTTGTTAGGTATGTACTTTCATTCATCTTCATAATTATTTATGAGCCCAAATCAACTATCGGTCGACTAAAAGTTTGTAAAGTGCGAGTGCTCTAAAGACGTCGATAAACCCAAATAAAACAATAAAACATCCAACGTCGCATCTATCAATTCCATCAGCATTACTTACATCACTCAGTTAAAATTAATTTGTGTGTAAACGTTAGTAATCGGCCATTAGCACGTAGGACTCCTCAAAGCATACCACAGGTAATACATAATGCAGCCGGTCATTATTCATCGAACGTTGTTTTATTCATCGCCCCGTACCTACTAACAGTTATCCGAGTTTATTTGAACGCTTTGATTTTTAAATGGATAAGTTTGAAGGTTTATATTGGTGGCAGAAGCTGATGGATCCCGAAATTAATGGTTCTTTTTGTCAAGTTTTGAATGAAATTAAGTGTAATCTGGTACTGAAGCTCCAATTAATATTTAGGAGCCTTTTTGATTTTAGACAGTGGGCAAATGAATTTTTCTTTGTTTTTCACAAAAAAAAAATAACATATCTATATATAAAAAATAAACTAGTTACTTTTTCACTTAAAATACGAAATGCACGCAGCTTTCTAAAAGATATATCACCCTACTAAATAGTGATCAAAACTGAATATCTGTCAGTCAGTCACCAGGGAGAACCGAATAAAAGAAAAAGCATACAAGTACCAAATTGTTTTTTTTCTAACCAAGATTCATGTCAATTTTCATCTCTTCACTCTTCATCTTATGTTAAAAACGTAGCCTTATTTATAAGAATTATTAACATAATATGCAGACATTATCATTCTTCTTCCGAATATGTAATGCGAGCGCGATAAATTTGAATTTTGTCATAACGTTCACACATTTTATCGTTTTTATGTATTTGCGAGGACTCAGATTAGATGTGGGACATTTTTATGCCTTATTTACTTACATATTTCTGCTGAGTTCTACAGTTGCTAGCACTCAATCACCTCTTTTGGTTACAAGCCATTTCAGTGAAGATGATAGTAAAACATGAGCATTAGAATAAAATAAACGAAGCCCGAAAAAAAAAGAAAGATCTCGGTCACATGAGATTTCGTCAGTATTTTGAATACGAATGCATTTTTTACTCCGAAGAGCATTAAAGAGAAATAAAGTGCACAAGCTACGAAGTCAGGTAAAGCAGTAGGTGAAGTATGAATAAATATATTTACAACATAGTTTATGAAAAACATGACAATTCAGAATTTGACAAAAATAACCTAAGTTCATTGTAAAGAGCATAATAAATTAATAAACATGGGTGAATATAACATTCATACTAGTATATCATTGGCCAGCTGTCTATAAGATGTATATATAAGCACATAATGTAATTAAGTGATTAGGTATAGTATGAATTTGCGAATGCGTTTTAAAACTTTCCTAGCCTTGGTATTTCTGCAAGCTCCCTCGTTCTCGATATGCGATATGGTTGATTTGAGATCTACCATCTCTCTTATATGAAATTTCTGTGGATGGATTTCTTGGTTACCTACAAAATGACTAAGAGAAAACGTTTTTCAATGAAGACCATCATAACTATTGTTTTTTGTTAATTTTTATAACTTAAAAAAGCTTTTCTATTCACTTAAAATCGGATAAATAAGTTCAGCTACTGGTAGAAGAGACTGTATAAAATTCACTATCTCAAAGGATTAATTTCTAAACAAAAAGCTATTAGGTAAACCTTTGAAACCACTAAAATGGAAATACAAACTTCATATCAGAATATGTACTAATCAAACATTGAAATCTGTGCGAGCTATCCGTAAACTGCTCGGTTCTAAAATAACAAATATCCAAATATAAACAGTCATTAAAGGTATAGGTACGTTTTATCGTTTACACATCGCGTACACTCATAAATGTTTTCCTGTATTGAGGCGAACATCTCGTGTGTCTAATTATTTTTGGAACCGGGTGCCCTACTATTGGTACCGACCGTTATCATAAACACGACTCAAGGAACGGAAGCGAAGCAACACTCCCTTTAAATACACAACACGGGAGCGCAAACTTTTGTACTTTCCTTTTATGTGGTTGAGTTACAGTTTTTACCTTCCGAGTGAGATTTATACCATCGAGAACATAACGTAAACAAACAGTAGCGCGAGTTCACTAACCCTAACATGTGGTAGATACTCAAACGTTCATTCTGCAAAGCAAAACCAATGGAAGTGAAGGCGGAAGATACTAATTGAAACAACAGTAGATATGCGGTTTTAACTTCAAGCATATCCCTAGCGAGTGTTTTGCTAGTTTTACGTAGATATCTGCGCTCTGTTGATAATAGTCGGGCTTAGTCGGCCTTGTAAGTTAAAGTCATGTTCCGACTTTGAACACGTTTAATTATGAACTGTAATCTCATACTCATTTCATGCTATGAACTTTTCCACGAATGACCAAGCGGAGCTCACGTCTGTTAAAAATAACAATGAAGAAAGTACTGATTACTGCAGCCATTTTTTTAAGTTTACCTATTTGATTTGTAGCGAGTACTTGAATATGCCAAAACACATTAATTTGCCATTTCATGTGGTCCGGCTTAAATAATTTCTGCTTTCAACCAGCCCGACATCGTCACTGTTTCTGACATTTCCTCGAATAGGGGTTATCGGAGTTAACATGTTCGTTTCTGCTTGTGTGATCAATTATGTATCAGTTCTAAAAAACAACAAATATAACCATTATCCTATTTTAATAGTTTTATTTGTAGAAGTAAGCTACTTTATATTTATTTTCTTTCATTCCCTCGCAGGTGAATTCATTGCTACTAACTACTTAAGGTTCACTACAACTCTTTACTTCGAAAGAATTTTAAAGCAAGACCTTTTAAGAGAGGTTTTACATTTTCTGATTTATTATATCACGTCAACGCCGCTTATAAATGTCAAAAAGTTTTGCATTTACCAGATATCACCGACCCTTTCCTTTCACTCTAAAGGAGATTATAACCACAAAAGGAAACGCTAAGGAAGGAACGCGGTTTCCCGCTTGATTCGAATTCGCTTATTAAATACAAAGCCAGGAAATAAAGTAGACTAAATGTTTTCAGCATTTATGAAACGTCTTCTAAGGATCTCAAATCGTCTTAAATGTTAACAATAAACATACAATAATTCAGAAAGTGAAATATTATTTCAGGGTAGCATCTTCACAACTTTTAGCGTACTTTGAAGCGCGACATTTTAATCCGAATGGTGTATTCGAAGAAGCCGTACAACAAACTTATACACTTTAACATAATAACGAATGCTGTTCATACTCGTATTATAAACAAGGAAATCCTGTTTCTGCGGAGCGTGAAGTATATTTGTCTAGGTAAGATTTCAAGACACTAAATGGGAGAACGTCACGTCGCCAGCACTTGTCCTCAAGTTTGCAAGGCACTAGAGTTCCACATCGTGTCTACAACTTTTCACATAAACTGCACAACTTTACACGGCGCCACTTATAACAAATTGCCGTTTTCTATTCAACATATTGAAATTTTTGTAAAGTTCGCGTGTATTCGACGAATCCTCTTATTACTTCCAGTTGGTGTCCGAAATGTGCAATTCTCCATTTTTGTTTGCTGTGGAACTTGTGCCTAGCCCGGTGATAGTTCGTGCTCGCGTGCCAGGAGTTCATTTTGTAACAAAACGTCACAGTTTGGCTGAATCCTAGTACTCTAGTTCCATCAACGTAAAGCTCGCGCGCAAACAATGCAGACTTTGACTAACCAAATGTATTTTCACAGTGACTAATTCGCATGTAGAACAACATGTTCGTCATTAGCAGTGTGTTGTGTAACTCCGTGCATTTAAGATATGCTAATTTAAAACCTCAAATTGGGTACAAGCCCCGTACAGTGGAGTGTTGTGGCTTTGGTGTCTAGCGGTGCGTTTGTAGTTGTGGGTTGCTCGAGAGCTGATCCGATGCGTAACAAAGCAGTCTGTTCGCTTCGTCTGAGTTCGAATAGTATAAACTATTGTGCTATTCGTTAGTAGGTAAACCTACGTGTAAGTATTTAACACAAAGCTGGAAACATTCCTGTTTTTGGGTAAAACAGTGTTAGTTAAGCACAAGATAAAAGCAACTACTTTTAAAGGCTTCAAACATTTACATTCAAAGGTATCTAACCTTTGAATGTAAATGTTTTAAACATTATTACAATATTATTCATAAAATAATGTGAAATACTTATATTTCGACCTGTTGTTGTTAATTAAAGTGTACTATCAGAATTTAATTATTATTTCAACAGTAACAGAGCCTGTCGAAATAGTTAGGTATAGGTACTACCTATTTTATAGATTCATTTTAATTAAATTATACTGACATTACATTTTCAATACATCTTTAATATACTCAACTATTCTGTGAATCCGAACAAAGCCTTTTTATCGTCTTCTATCGTAAATCCAATCTAAACAGTAGACTTTAGAAGGATGCAATTTCTAAAGGCAAACCAAACCAAACCGAAAACCTATTACAATTATTTATTCGTAAGACAATACTTATTATCCTATTACAAAAGTAAATGAAGAAATTTGAACACTGTCTCCCAATAATTTGTTCCTTCTCTTCCAATTACGCGAAGAGAATGAAAATAGGTATCAAAGTACAAAATGTCTTACGAATAAACTTGGATTATTTTTTCAACTTTATTATTCCCTTGTTAAAATTAAGAGGGCGAGTAAAACTTATGCTGAAGTCGTTGTAGTTATTATATTATAATTGAAAATGTCTCAGTTGAAAAAGCGAGTGTAAACTTTTTATTTAGTAACAACAGTGGGTACTAACCCACATAGATGTTCAGAATACCAATATGTATGTATGTATATAAAATAGAAAGCTGTCAGCTGAAGTACCTCCAAACAATAGTAGGAACACGGTACATAATGGTATATCCATCCACACGTAGTTACCTCTAACAGAAGATTACAAGAACCCTCATAGCTATTGACGACTAAGAAATCAGAATAATCCAATTAGGGTTTGATTCGTATCTAGCGTGTTCCATAGCCGTAGGTCCGCTCCAAACACTACTCGTACTAACTACAACCCTTGGCATGTTACGTGAACGTATGTCATGTTTCTGACCAGATTATATTGTAATCCATTATCTAATAGTACATTAGTTTCCTATTGTTTAGTGTTTGCATCGATTCTATTTCTTAATTACATGAAGTACGTACAAAATGTTTTTTTTCGTGGGTGCACACTGATCTGCTGAAAAATGCTTATATCATATCACCAGTAATTAGTAAATAAAACTTTTTTATTTTAAACAAACCACGTTCGTGTTTTGTAACATTTAGAATGAATCGAATGTGTTATACATTCATTGATTATTGATATAATAATGTTGTTTTAATGCTCCTCAATTGTTAAAACGGTAAACAACCAGCAAAAATATTTTTATCGTAACTGCAACGCCATTGCAAAGTTACGTCGTCAGTTCAATCGCGACGTGTCAGGAACGCATTCTCTGAATGGCCGAACTATAATGAATAAAACAAAGTGAACAGGCACGGTGTACCATTAGTGTTATTAATGTTTAGTAAAACGCTAGGATTTAGCAGCTTAAACAAATAACAGGCTTAATTTGATATCCAAAACTAAGTGCACTTTAATAATGCTTGTTTGTAACGTGTCCAAAGTTTGGCCAGTTGAAATGCACTTAGCTTTTCTCGTGAGTATAATAATTGTGTTGTTGTAATTGCTATGAAGTTCCACGGATTATATTTTTAAAATGATATGACAGCATTTTATTTTAAATGTGCGCAGATAAAGCATTTTGTGTATTTATTTTAAACTCCAAAACACATGCACTTCCCTTTTGTTTTGAACGAAGAACTTTGACCACGTAGGTGCAGCGCTCGCCATGTCATCGTCATGTTCAAGAACTCGCCCGTTGGACTCTAACAGTTCCTTCTATCCTCAACTTAGAAATTACAGTAACAGGTTGCAAGGACCATCACATATGTACCTACGGCAAGGCGGCTGCGGTGTAACAAAGTTACGCAATTACTGGTGCCAACAGATTTGGGACCGCTCCCAAAGCCGCAGGTACCGTGTCGACGACGGCCGTTCTCACCTTCGCGCCAGCACCAACATTTACTCACATCATTAGTAGCTACATTACCAACATGTTGGTTATCCAGAACTTTCTGTTTAAATTCGCTGCTGGAACATCTGTTTAAAGAACCTCAGATTTAAAACCAATGGGATGATATTGGATGTCAATTTTGGTTCTTCTTTGTATTAATTGTTTGCCAAAAATCGTACGCGAACTATTTTGGTGGCCGCGCAATACCGCTTACCGGAGGAATTTCAGCTTTAAAATAATAATAGAAGATTTTCATTTTAATCTCGTGTCGAATTGAGAACCACCTGCTGTGCATGATACTATCAATTCATTTTTAACATTGGCTATATATTTTGTACGTCGAAAGAAGCAAAATGAATATTTTTCTATTATAACATTCACCACTGATATGATAACAAATATAGCCTTTGCAGTAGTATCAAAAAGCAAGTTGGCCTAAATAGATTTGGCGTCACTTTAGGGAAATCCGTATATCTGAGGACGGGGAGAGGATGAGTTGATTGATTGAATCGACATTACGAATTCCGATCTATCGCCTATCAATCGCTCCGTGCTACATGAATAGAGGATTTCATCATTACGTAAACTGAACTAGTATTGTTTATAATTATACCAGCTTAATAATGTTGTAAAGTAGCATTATTGTATCAGAATGATTAGCGTATTAACACTAAAATAGCATCCTCGTTATTTAATAATGTATTCGATAATGTTATCGTTAATTATTAATTTTATGACCGATTTAGGGGATTCAAATAAATTTGTTTTGTACTGAATTCGATATTTGCATTGTGTGATAGCTTTAAAAATAAAACATAGCATTTACTACCTGTTTGCTCAAATAATCACCTGAAGTACTTCGCCTTAAGTTAACACTTAAGATTATGTGGTAAACTTTACTCAATTAAAGAATTAGTCCTGTACTGTAATCAAGAGCTAATGGTCGCCCATTTGAACCTTTTAATTCATATTTATGTAGCTATTACCGGCCACACAAAATAATTACATATCCAAAATTAAAAAAAAAAAACATCAAATGTCACAGTTTGCAGAGACGATTCTATATTTATAGGCAGTAAACCAACTAAATTGAAGTTAGTGCGTTGCTCTGCAATAATAAATTTACAGTCTGTGGACACCCAGCCAGTTCTCGAACATGTAAATAATGTCATTAAAGTCCCGATACCCGGCGGCATCGGTTGTCTTATGTTTCTTTTCTGAGCGCTCACACAATTAGCAATGTTCGCTTTTACTAGGTTTGCTTAACTTGAGAGAGTAATATCCTGTTACTTAATGTAGGACCTAGTGCGGATAAGTAAGTAACGATTAAGTGCTTATGTATTTGTAGGTATTTTGTTACTGAAATGGATACGTAGGCTGTTGATGTGGTGGAAGATTTTCGCGTTAATTCGATTGAGTAATATCAGATTTATTTGGTTACCATAATCCAAGAGTACGTTGTTAGTTGATTTGAATTTTGTTGTTATTTTGTTTGGGTGGATGAGATTTTTATTCAAACTCTAGCATATCTACCTCTTTTTATGTAATATTTTGATTGAATACTTTATATCCCAGTTGACTTTACACTTCTATCTAAACATGTTCCACTGTAGACATAAGTATTTTTTTATTAAAGTTATTTCTTCTATTTTTTTTGGACGAATTTGTTTCTGTTTATTACCTACTCATACAAGAAAACGACATCAGATATTAGTGGGGGCAAAAAATAGCTGGTTCCGTATCCCGGTTACAGTTAGCTTCCAATTTTCCGACGATATCCTAGTCCCTCGGCTTGATTGGACCGTGAATGCTAACAGTATCGAGCTAGTCATTTGGTTATGGATTCATAAAGTTCTCATTCAATCGTTGCCGAGTCCTTATACGTAGAAAGATATACTTAGGATAACAAGCCAAACAAAATACTGTATTAACTTTTGGTTGTGTTTAAGATTATTTTATTTACAACACATTTCTTTAACATCTATAACTGTCTTGTGCTCAAAATTGTTTATTTGATATCCAGACTCCGTTTAGAATTCATGCTTGTGCTTATGTTAATTTTACCTCCTCAATGACTATTTTTTGACTTAGAATTGCAAAACTGCAGTTCATCCTATTTAATATTTCCCATTCAAATAATAGAATTTCCAAACCCAACGTGTTTGTTTTCATGGATTTAAAACAATTATGCTACCAAAATCTGGAACAAAAATAAAACTAAATATCAAAATATTCAACAACACTCACGTATTCACGTGTGAATAGGACGATTTATTTTAGAATATTTTATTGTAATATGTTTTACTGCGTTTTCACTCCAGGGGTTTTTATCGCGATAGCAAACAACGCTATATATGAATGACGTTCAAAACTACGCGGCAAATTTTTCGCGCGTTTAAGCTTGCTTTTGCTGTGGAAAAATTGAGCGTGAAATCCACTAGTATGAAAGCCCTGTGATTAATGTTGACCTTGATTCATGTATGAAGAAATATGAGACGTTTATTTTTACTACACACAATTATATTAAACTTTGATGTCTTTTTCTCCAGAGCTAAAAAAATATCTGAATAACACATTTTACTGTACATGAACAGTACTTAAAACATGCATGATAAAAGTGTTTTGTCATTATTATGTATGCATATTTTTCCAAGTCGAGCTGAAAATCGGCCCAGGTAATATCGGGGCCGGCTA
Organism: Helicoverpa zea; assembly: GCF_022581195.2. Lineage (NCBI taxonomy): Eukaryota > Metazoa > Arthropoda > Insecta > Lepidoptera > Noctuidae > Helicoverpa > Helicoverpa zea. The sequence goes on along the minus strand of NC_061458.1, from coordinate 5,907,353 downwards.
GTGAATTCCGAAAAACTTTCTTTGACACAGATTGATAAATTACCTACCATTAGGGTTCCTATTTTCATTAAAATACAGGCTGTTTGCTGCGGTCTGGCTAATATCCGAAAAATGGAAAAATTGAACAGAAAAAGGTATTAAAAAGTAACACAAGTAATCAAAAAATCACGAAGACGTGGTTCCAGCATTACGTACGCATGAATAATAACTTGAGTACCTACTTAAATCCAATCTTCGTGTATTGGAAAATTTCCATCCATAATGGCTAATTACCTGCCTATAAAAACCAGTGGGCTACGAAAAAAAACTTTCCGACCATTTATTTCACGAAAACAGTCTAAATTCGATTAAACCCGATTAAGGGATAGCTGAAAACTTCAATTCTGCTGAAAAAAATCCTTTTTATCGAGGCAGCATTATGAAGACGGTAGGTGAAAAGAGTAAATGGTGCGAAATAATCCGAACTCTTAGTTCTCCCTTGGTGAAAACGAATTTATTGCCCCTCGATACTCATACAGGCGGGCTTTATTGACACCTTTAATAACAAACCGACGGGCACATGTATACGGCAGATGCCAATACTGCATTAAATGGCTTCTATTATACGGTGTCGGTATTTTGTATGTATACTGCGTCGTATTTTGTGTGTTCAATTTTGTTTTTTTACTTGTGTCATTTGCATATCATATTCAAAATCGACGTTTCGGTGCCTGACAAAAATTTCGTGTAACAGCTGCTTTTTATTATTGTGGCCGATAGGGGACGCTCGTAAGCGCTATTTGCGTCTTCGTGTGGGAGGACTTCGAGCCAATAACCAATCGAGTAACAATACCCATCATTAGAAACCACAGCTGATTGGTGACCACGTGAAAGTTGTACAGTATATACATACATACTTACATAATATGAAATGGTAATTGTATGTACCCATACTTCGTATTGTTATTGCAATGATGTCAATTTGTTTATAGTGTTTAGCCGCAATAATTAGTGCATAATGGACATTTCTTCACAATTGCTTACGATGAATGTTAATTTATACTTGGTGTTTTACTCGTAGAAGCAATTGTGTTTTACTTTTATTTATTTAATAGCTATTTATATATTTTATTAAATAGGCATTTTAGTTTACCTACAAGGATATAACAAACCAATTTGGTGATATCATGCGTAGCTACTACTGGTAACTATAGTGTATTTTCTATTAGGTATTACATATATTGAAACGTGTTGAGTTGTATATTTTCAATTGTTATCCTACTAATGGCGGCCATTCTGAAAGCTAATTAGTCCATATTTTTCAGCTCAAAAAATAAAATAAAACGCCAAACCTAAATACCTATCGAAATAAAATTGTTAAATCCACGAATACGCATGCTTTCGACACGAAGAAAATTCAATGAAATAAAAAAACGAGATTCGAAACTAGGTTTCCGTCCTGACAGAAATTCGAAAAAGGACTATGAAAAATCACAGTGTTGTTAAAACTTGCACGTAAAACTGAACGGACTTTTGGTGTATTCGTTAGTCGGTTACCATGCATAACGTAAGCTTTGCAAAACACATCTGACGAAAGTTGTGTATTTTGCGTATTTTCAAACAGGTAGATGTGTTCGTTTATTTTACCAATGAGTCATACAGTTTCGCATGAATTTTACTTTTTTACGTTCTGTTTTATTTGCTTGGATTGTTTTTTAAAAATCACTACTTTTGTTCTGTTTTTGCTCCCAGTTTTAATGATATTCAGTTTGTAAAGTATAAAATTCAGTTTTATGGTTTTATAAAAGCGGCTCTATAATAAAGATTAAAACTTTCCATTGAAACCTACTGCAAAACAAAGGAAAATGTTTTTTTTTTTTGTTTGTAATCTTTAAAAATATTTTTGCCGATTTTATTGCGGTTCCATAGGCAGATCAGTATTTATTGTTTCATATTTTTAATCTCTTTTTATGTTCATAATTTATGTACCTTAAAACTATCATTTTACTAGTTATGTATAATATTTTATTTTATATTTAAAAAAATAATTATATGTAAGTTTTGAAGCAGTTAGACTTGCGTCAGTGATTAATGTTTTTAATTAAATGAGTAGGTACCTACTAGTAAAATAAATAAAATTATACAAGGTGTTGATTTGCATTTGTGCCATACGTCAGGAGGAGGACATAAAATACGTAAATAATCGATTGGAATTACAGTGGACGGGAAATAGCTAATATGCACTGCTTTTTTTGTCATTGTAATTTCGTAGTATTTCAGAAGTAATCCAATTTTATGAATGAAAATTATGAATGATCGTTGCATATGCTTTGTGTTTGCGTTTGTGTGAAGGCGCAGCACGGTTTCAAGGCCAGTAACACACGCGCCAAGTTCAAATACGACTAGATGACAGTGACGGAATTCCGAAAAAAAAAAAAAATACGTACTAATTTTTTTGTTGATTTGGGTCGAGAATCATTAGCATAATTACGTCCTTAACTATGGCACGGATGTAAATCAACAGCTTGTATCCGTCATTCTTAATGGTGACAGGAAATAAAACGAATAGTTTTCAGCGCTCTTGTAAACGTCGTGGATAAATTGAAACCATTTTGAAATAACAAATGGGCGATCGAGTATTTTTCTTTTTTTTTCCTCATGTTCGAGGTAAAAAACAGGAAAATACAAAATGCGATCAAACTCGTTTCAGTTAGGTAAAGGTAATGAGCCCTCCCAAGGGCCTATGCTTTTTTTGTTAAATTGTCAACGCATTCCAATTTTAGTTACCAAAAAATTATGACTTATTTGTTAAATACATAACATTCGGTTCAAGACAGTGACGCAAGACCAAAGACCTCCTAAAGCCTGCCTAATACTTGACTAATAATTAACTTTTGTTATCATGTTTAGTGTAAAACTATTTGCCTAGGTAAGTACCTACTACTCTTCTACGGGAAACTTCATACCCTTTCATTCTATTCTGCAAGCATATTTCTAGAGCCACCCGTTTTTCAAAAAACATAAGGAAGCAAGTACAGGTACAAGTAACGCTATTTAAATGAAATTGGGTCAGAGCCCCACTTTTGTCCAAACCGCGTAAAATAAATGCAACTAGAGGAAGTTGACTTAAACCGCTTGAGGCAACGAATAAATTTGCTTCAAAATCATTTCAGAACACGTTTATTTTTCAAAAAGGAAATGTAAACAAAGCCGAACTATGTACCTACCACTTTAAAAATGTTTTATTCAATAGAAGAGAGTTAGGTGGTGGCAAACGTTTCATTATTCTAATGCCTGCGGTGGGCGGTGCCTAGATAGCCCAGGTGTTGCGAAGTAAATGTAAATATTTTATTGTGGAGGCACAAACAGCGCCTGAGAGATCAATAAAATTTGTTTGTTTTGTAAAATGCTCTCTGTTGTCTGCTTTATAGATTGTGAACATGAATTATTCAAACATACGAATGGAAGAGTACCAACCAGTCCATTTGTTTTAATGTTGCGCCTGATGAAACGTATAACTTTCCGACTTTTTTCCAATACGCTGTAATGTTTATTATGATATGATTACTTTCGGACTTCGGTAATGTTGAACCGTTCCAGTCCCTTTTTGTACGATCCATTATGATCAGTCATTATTGGGATACCCAGGGTTTGTAATTATTATTTTAACACACGAATATTAATGTGGCTAATCCGTTATGCTAATAGGCCTCATGATTATACGAAACCAAACAGTGTGGACATTTTAATTAAATTATAACTTTATGATATTTTATTTTTGTTGGATGTGTTCAAAAAATGTTAATAAAGAACGAAGTACTGCTCTTATCTTAGGTCCTATATAAAACCAATGTCTTCACGAAAATAAACATCATTCCCCTTCTCATCAAACACAAATAAAGCCAATCTGAATCAAATGGATCCACACTGATATAACTTAATCAAATCCAGGCAGGTAATAAAAAACCAGCTGAGAATCATTCGTCGAGATTCTTGATAGGCCCTTAACCATGCTGTTATGGTTAATCGGGATACGTAGAACGGATTACAGGCAAGTTACAGGCATGCTTAGGTACGTCGGGCAAACATTACGGGCGTGAGCTCGAAAACTCAATTACTGACGCCGTTTCAAACATTACCAACCTCCGTAACCGTAGGGTTGCCATCAATATGTTAAGGGGATTTGCTATTAAGATGTTCTTATGCGTATGTTTTGAACTTTCTTTAAAGGTTCTTTCGTTCTTTTTTCTTTGTTTTGAGATTTCCTACCTTATTTACATAAAAACGTAAAGTTTCAAGTAATTTTTGATTGTTTAACCATTTGGAATTTAATTCACATTATATATTGTTTAACCATTTTGAATTTAATATTAGCTCTTTTGCACTAAATCACTTATCATCACTTTAAAATTTCAAGATATGTTTCAAACAACCCTATCAGGATGTTCCTTGTTTTAGATCATTTCTGCTTCGCCCATTATATCCAACGGTATTGTGTGTGAGAGGTAAGCAAACTGCTATAATGTAAATATGTTTACATGAAGACCTTTAGGGCGTTCCTCCTTCAAACCTTTACAAACTATGCCATGCATTTGACTCTGTAATCTGTTATTGTAACTTTATTTGTCAGCAATAATTGTATTTGAGTAATTTTCTTATCCCTTCAATACTTATATGATCTGAGTACCTATTATAAAATTTTCCAAACGAACTCAATCTATATAAAAAAATAATGTTAAAATATTTTCCATCCACGATTTCCTAAATCATTCATCGAATAGTGATCAAACTTTTATGTGTTCTTTTGCAGACTCTCAAAAAGTTCCTGGCCCAAACAAATATTTAGCTAGTTCAAATTAAAAGCAATAGCTAGTACAAAAATCTGGATTATTTGAAATGATTCGTTTATAAGCGTATCCGTTGGGTATAAACCTGTGATCAATTTTCACATCGAGCAAAGCGTTAATGAATTTTTCCATCAGTTATTTTCTGTAGCAGCTCGGAATTCGTATATTTGTCTGGCAATAAGCTCATAATCTGCTACATGGGAATTAAAACAACCGATGAAAAGTCATTTTGCACTGCATTTATTAAGTATATTATATCCATATTTGTTAACTTTACAAAGATGACACTCAGCCTTTGATTCGACGTTGGGAGTCCCATGAACTTGAACCTGATATACTGCTAGCCGAAGTTGAACATGCAATTTCAAAGCTCAAGAATAACGCGGTGGGCACTGATCAGATTCCGGCCAACCTCCTGAAGTCTTTAGGCAGCGTAGGTACAAAACAACTCCATAACATATGCCTTAAAGTTTGGAGAACGGGACAATGGCCCAAGGACTGGGTCGAATCCATAGTCATACCACTGCACAAGAAGGGCTCTACGCGTCAATGTAACAACTATCGCACACTTTCGATTATCTCGCACGCAAGTAAAATTATGCTTCGTATAATCAACAACCGCCTTTCATCTTACCTGGATAGGCAGATCCCAGCGGAGCAAGCCGGTTTTGTGGCTGGTCGAGGCACACGCGAACAAATTCTAAACATTCGCCAAATCATAGAAAAGTGCTACGAATTCAACAAGCCGGTCGTGCTGTGCTTCATTGACTACTCTAAGGCGTTTGATTGTGTGAACTGGCAGTCGTTGTTAAACTTTTTGCTGGAGATGGGCGTGCCGAAGCATCTTGCATTCCTCGTCCAAAATCTGTACGCGGATAGTGTAGCCAGGATTCGTCTAGAAGACTCTTATTCAAAACCTCTACGACCGGCGCGAGGCGTCCGACAGGGCTGTATTCTCTCGCCCAAACTGTTTAACATCTACGGCGAACACATAGTCCGGGCGGCTCTGGAAGGTTGGGAGGGAGGTCTGTCTGTTGGCGGAAGAAAGATTAATAATCTTCGATACGCGGATGACACGACACTTGTAGCTTCTAGCGAGGAAGAAATGACCGTCTTGTTTGACCGGATTGAGAGCGAAAGTGCCAAACTTGGCTTGCGAATCAACAAATCTAAGACCAAATTACTAACCGTGGACCGCGAACAAGTTTTGACCAACTGCAACCGCCTCAACTCGTTAGACCGCGTCAGGGACTTCAATTATCTCGGATCTGTCATCACTAGCGATGGCAACTGCGACAGAGAAATCGTAAGACGAATCCAGATTGCAAAAGGTGCCATGACCAAACTGGAGAAAATTTGGAAAAACAAAAATATTACCAAGCGTACTAAAGTGAGACTTGTCCACGCACTTGTGTTTCCTATTTTCATATACGGCTCCGAAACATGGACAATTAAAGCCAACTTAAGATCACGAATTGATGCGTTTGAGATGTGGATCTAGCGTAGGATGCTGCGCATATCATGGACAGCCTTCAGACGGAACGAATCAATCCTGAATGAGCTTAAAATCACTGTGCGCCTGTATGATATCTGCCGATCCCGCATGCTAAAATTCCTTGGGCATATAGCACGTAGTGGTCCAGAGTCCCTGGAAAAACACATTCTAATGGGTAAAGTGGAGGAGAAAAGACGAAGGGGTCGTGTTCCTGCAAGATGGTGTGACCAAACCCAATCTCATCTGCAACTCCGTCTGCACGAAACTATACACACTGCTGCTGATAGGAGCACGTGGAGAAAATAATCCCGGCCCAACCTCATTGCTGACAGAAACCAATGATGGTCACGATCCCCAATCTATGGGGGAACGACTTTGAAGAAGAAGAATGTGGTCAGTAGCGAAAATATGAATCTGTATCTATAAAGTACTAAGCCCAAGCTCTTCTCAATTTCACTCCGTACGGTGAACACTTCTGTAAACATTTACTGGCAAATTCATGATATAAACATGAAATTAATTTTGCTTTTAGATTTCAATGTTACCTACATTAGCAGAAATTAAAACCACAAAGTTAACCACGGCCGCCAGTTACAGTAAATGAGCTAGTTACTTTTATCTAGTCAGTGTTATCTATGAGCCACTTCACTTTATATCTGTAGTTACTAGCTGAGAATAAGCCGTCGTACTCCTGTCCGTTACTTTACGTAATACCTATAAGGTAAATACTTAGTACCAAAAACCATGCGTTCTCAAAGATGCAATTATTACTTAACACATTTTGTTATTTTTCTTACCTGGTAAATAAAACTGTATGCTATTAAAAGTTTAAAGTGGGAGTAAAATCTGGGGCCAGTTCGAACAAAAGCAATCACTATTTCAGTCCGTTTTTATAAACTTCTAAACATACTTCGCTCATTACACTACCAACTATTGTGAACAGAGTTCTCATTTAGCGCGATACGGAATATTTCTGCCGAGGCTAGACGATTTCAGCAGAAATTCTAGCTTCCTTCTTTAGCTTAGATTACATTACTAAAAGGCAACTGGTCGTCATAAAAATATAACCGTTTTATTCGCAGTCGTGTGAAAATAAACGCGTTGGATTTTCTTAAAATTTCACTTTTGGCTCGTTGGACGGGCCGAGTCTGCGAGGATGATGTTGCATTATGCATTTTGCTAACGAACGCGTGCTGTGAGAGCCGCGTACGGAAAATTTGAATAGAAAATGTTAAACTGAGCAAAAGTTTTCATGCTTTTACTTAGAGAGCTTCTAAGAGAAACAAGAGTTAAGTTAGAGAACGACCGTTCAACGCAGATTTTTTAACTCATATTCTTTTAAAGCTTCGCAAAATAAGTGAAATTTAAATCAGCCCCAAAAATACTTAAATGCGAATTTCAGTTGAAAACAATGATGAATTTAAAAAGTATCAGGGGACTCATGAAAAGCAATAAATTGCACCACCTATCACGCTAGGCAAGTACTGCGGTCTCCATATAACAATGATATGTAGTAATGCGGGGATGAAATATTATTATGCGTTGCACTCCACACATTCACTGATCTATGCATTTTCATCTCGTGCAATCATTTGAGTAAGGAGTGCTTTATTGGCCTGTCATAAGCGTATAAGAACCACAAAGCGGCCATTGCATTGACGTTTGGACGTCTGTAATTAGCCAGTGATTTGCGGATTGGCATATAACTACCGCTGAACTGTGTCATTCCGTCACTATTGCACAACGCATACTGAACACACAAAATTGGGCCTTTATCGGGCTGTTAAGTGTATTAACTCATTAAGATAAGTAACTGAAAATAGAAAATCTCGCACACCACTGTACATGAAAAAAAGGTTCACGGTTGAATAACTTGCCTTGGATCTAAAGTTATTATAATAATGGAGTACAAAAAAGTCTAGATAAATCTAATCTCTCTCGGTAATTGTGTCGGTCATCGAGATGGGCTAGGATCTAAGTGAAAGTGATGTATTGAGCACTCAATTGTGATGGGCACTTTGATTCAACGGATAACCTACTGGGACTTCAGATCGATGTCGAGGACAACTATATTGAAAAGCATTTTTTTTTCTTGCATTAATGCTTAATTCCTTAAAGCCTTGTTTACTGTTAAGTCACTACGAAGGTAGTTTATTCATATACATGTTGAGGAGCTATTTGAATACTTGACTTATTTCCCGGGAGACTGTGTCTTTTATTTGTGTTATCTCTTTGTTACATTTAAATGAGTTCTAACCATAAAACTGAAATCTGACATCATTTTGTTTCTCCAAAAATTTTATATATAACCAAATAATCACGTAGAGTCGTCACACAACGTAGTGTAATTCTATCGAGGTCGAGCTTTCTAAGACAGTTTACCTGTTCCAAGGACACTCCAAATACGTTCCAATATTTTCCTGCAAGCATCGGAATATTCGTCCATTTCTGCGGTATGTCCTGCGACTTACGTGACCACAGCCACTTCACTTTACCGAATCTTCGAGTTATATTAGAGACCTCAATTCTCCGTTGGATCTCATTGTCTCGGCTCGTATACGTTAGAATAATAGAGATTTACGAGTGTAATGGTTTCTGATATTTGCGCAAACCTACCTCATGTTATAAATGGGGGATTGAGTTTTTTTCTACGTACCACCTACTATCATTCACGTGACATTTTTGGCAAAGAGAAAATCCAGGTAAAAAGTAGTCTAAGGTTATATAACATTAATCTAAGGTTTTGTGGCTTTCTATTTTTAGCAACGAAGTGAGAGTAGCAATTTAACAAAAACATTTTTGTTAAGACAGCGAAAAGAAGAAACAAGAACCTGGTTCAAGGCTACTAATATTTAATGTTCAAGGTTAATAGAAGCCCTACCATTTAATACCTATACCGCCTACAACATCGTCTTACATAAGTAGGTATTACAGGTCTCTATTGCTCTGATTACAAACACGACGTGGAAAATATAACTTGAATTTGAGGAAACTCGAAATTCTAATCGTCAATGAGAATCGAGCGTCCTCGTTGTCATTGCAGTAATTGGATTTTGTTTCGTATCGCGTTGGGTAACCAATCAGCGTGACGGTGGGACTATAAATGTAGATAGGTATCTTCCTTTTCCAATAGGTATCTAATATGTATAAATCAAATAATATAAAAATGAAAGAACGAACAAAATTTGTTTTAGACATCTCTAAAAAAGAAAATGGTTTTCCGTATTTTCTGCATGCGTTTGGTATTGTCGATCGTAAACTTTGGAAGTAGTTAATAGGTAAAACTAAAAGGTTATATCGAATGAGTTTAGTACGCGAATAGTTTGCACATGTTTCTCCGAAACCCTTCGTTTGGAAAACAAAACTCCAGTACAATCCGCGGGACTCCCTAAAATTATTTACCTTTCATTCCGTTCTCTAAATGAGTAGGTTTATTGGATTAAGTCCAGAAAGCTTTGCCCTTAATTGGGGCTTTCCGACAAATAACTTTTCTGTTTTCTCAAACTCGGACAGCTCTTAAATAATGTTCTTTATTAAATTTGTGCACAGAATGAAAATAGTTTATGATAATTACTTATACGTTGTGATGCTGTAATGGGATGACATGTTTAATTGTTTTCATTATACTAATGTACATTCGTCAAAATATTTACACGATTAGTTTTTGTATTGTATTTTTAATATTTTCAATTAATGGGGACTATGTGTTCAGTTCAATGTTCAGCACTTGAAAGAAGAATTCATATGCCTAATAAATATTTTTTTTTTACATTTTAGTCTTCAATTATTTTTTTCTTCTTTATCTGCACTCCTAACCTGCCTTAACCATTTACTCACTCAAATTAGATAAATGAAGAATGATTCAATTGTCCGCAGAATTGCTTACATCCTTCTTAGTAATAAAGACTGACACACGTGAACTGCTTCCAATAGAATAATTATTGAATGCCTATACTAACTGCCTACCTAGCTATTCTCAGATACGCCGAGATGTTCACCACTTTGAAGTGGTGTATGTTAACAATATCATCATTGTATTGGTTTAGTATTAATAGCGTCACAAGTACACGACAAAGGTTGTTCGTACATAATTACTGTATACGATAACCGTGTAATCTAATTACGCGCGTAATTGAATAGTACAAGTGTGCCGGCCATTCGGGACTTACATGTGAAAAGCTTTTAGTGAGTACAAAACTACTTATACTCACCTTCCACTTGGTTCACAAAATGAATTTTATCGAGTTAGCCCACTAAGAGCTTTAGGGCCAATTTGATCATTCCGTCCAAATACGATTTGTTATTGGTAAATAAGAAATCGTTGCGGGATCGTGGCATTGGATTACTCTTGCACGGATCTATATTTCCTACTAGATAAGAACAGTATGAAAAGTATTGGTGTGTGTACTAAAAACCGTTTATTTCTTCTTATAATTTAACGTGATAGGCAATCCATCTTAAAATATATTGTAATGGCATTTATTTTCTTGGTCTTTGTACTCGCGTCACAATTTATACTCAAATATTTATGTCGAAGGCTACGGCAATTTGGCTGTCAACGACTGAGTAGAGAACACAAAGACGTAATAATGGAATTACGATTATCTCGGACGCCATTTTATGCTTGAAACATCAGAAGGAAATATAATTTGGTTGGCAATCATGTATTTCCATCAAGGAAGCGGGGTTTATGACGACTGGGTAGATCAATCGCTTCATTCCACGACTCATACGATAGTTGAATGACGGTTCATTGAGCTTCAACATCCACATACAGACCTTTTCGTATACTGGAAAGCAAGTTATTTCTTCGAACTACAACTATTACTCGGGGTAGTCACATGCCCTTTTCCAGAAATCTTCCGTTGTTTTGTAGACGATTTTCCGGCTATAAAACTACTTCTAAAATACTCGAATGGAAACCGCATCCAACAAGGTTATCAGCGCAAAAACGAAGGTGATAAAACCCAAAAAATATAGAGTGAAACGAAATTAATTTAAAAGTCAAAGTTAATACAAATTATGAATCTATTAGCTCTCGGAGTGATCAAAGAAAAAGACCTGGCACTAAGCCAGGGAAGAAAAAGGTTCCCTAAGTTGTGAATGTTATTTGAAGAATAATATATACGATGAGTTTGCGACTTGTCTTTTCTGGACAAGCTGGTTTGGTGCATTTTTATAGATTCGATAGTATCAGACACCGATGCTGCCTACCAAAAGTAGGTCACCGGCAGAATCTCGTTTAGAATTGTTCCGTTTGACGTTTCCTGTCTCCACCGATCGGTCAGCATGCGCCGGAATGTTGCCATTTTTTGTACGTCCTTCTATTTGTGTGCACTCTGGTGCGCTTTCGTCAACAAAAATATTTGGCTGCGGGAATTCGAAATTTTCCAAGTAATGTAGCTGGACAGTGTTGCCCGTTATTAGCATCGAGTTCCGTTTCGAAACTTTGGAAGACCAGCTTCGAATTGGTATGAAGATTGAAATGATGATGAATGATTGCACACTCCTAATCCTCCTCCAAACTTTACTGCCACGATGCAGAGTAACAGGAAAATACAGGTGTACCTCAGGCGGCGTTGTGGAATCTTATTAAACTTATTCAATGAAGCGAAGCAGTATTACCCTATTGTATGCGGTAAAGACCATTCACGGGAACATTCTCAGTGGTTCTTATATAAGTTTTTGTAAAGTTGCACGTAGCTGTAGAGGTACACAGTGCAGTTATACGACACTGGTGCGCCAATCGCCGCTGATAAAAAGTTCTTGCTAGCTACACAAACATCCGGGCACGGCGCACTCAATTACTAGAGTTTGTAGCACAAGGACTTTCCCACATTCACGTGCTTTCTCGTTTCATTTCCCCCGTAACAGCTTATTAACCTCTTTTCGAGATTGAAACTAATATTTACGCCGAGTAAACGACGTCAAACACTTTAAAATGAACACCGTCTACAGGCAACTTGTCTTTGTTGGAGACTGAACTGTTTTCTGTAGCAACTAAACGAAACTATTTCACAGTTTTTGCGCTGGCGACGAGTTTCTCAATGTACCTCTAATTATTATAATTGAGTGACTTGTAAATAAAGTTTTTTGCGATGTAAAAAATATTAATTAACCTTTCGAGTTGATGGGTAGAGGGTATCTCCGAGCCGGGTATGAAAAAGGTGACGAAATGACCTGAATGCGTATTGTAAGGGCAAGTTGGCGCAAAGAAACAGTACATGAAAGAGATTGGGTGGCCCTTTGTCAGCACAGAGACAAGAGACATCATCCTTGCATGTAGCAGACGCAATCAAATAACTGTGAAACTAATAGATAAGGTCTTCTCTATTATAGATGTGAAAGTAATTCTGACCGTCTGTGTATTTCTGTTGAATTGTTTCGATTTAACTATGTTTGACTATATGTCAGAAAGGTCTTTTATCCAGGTGCTTAAAGCAGGTGGAAATGTGGGTAATAGCTAGTATATAAAACAAATGTAAATAAAATAACAACTGCATTGCAAATAGAACTTGTATTAAATTAATTTTATTTGTAACGAAAATGAAATTCAAAACCCATTCTTGTAATTAAAACATCAAAATGCTAAAACTGACTTAGAAATAAGCTGGACATGCAATTACGAAAATATCTAGAAGATGTTTTATTACTTCAATTTAAATTAAAATGACACTCAATAAATATTTATCGCATTAAATTTGTATTAGCAGTGGGATTAATCTTGATCCCAAACTCGCTTTCATTATAATTACATTTAGCAGCAATACCGTAGGACGAAGGATAATGGCGCTCAAATTAATAGGTCGCGTGGAAACTGTTCACCTACCATTATTATAATAAGCAATTTCAGTTAACAATCAGCAGATAAACGTATCAGAATTAAAGTTTCATGAATAACGTAAATAATAAAAGATGGGGACATATTTTGTACGAGTTCTCAGGCGTATTTCCTGCCTTCCTTATTTCCCTCGAGATGAGTCAAGTTATAGGAGGACATAAGTTTGTACCGATATTGCCGAAGGTACGTAGCCCTGAAACAGTACAAAATGTATTCGTTCAAATAAAATGTTGTACAACAAAATGGGGATATAAAATGATTATAGATTTTATGTAGCTCTTTATTTTGATGTGCTTGTAAAGCTAAGGTAAATAAAGTGGCCGTATAGGTAATTTTACTGGTAACGATTCGATTTGAATAAGACGACACGATTATTTATTATTCATATAGCGGTCACAAGCTTTTACAAGATTTTGAGTAGCTAGAAATTTAGTGTACCTCTACAGATAAATCAAATACACTGTCAAAAAAAAAACATTTAAGTAGCAATTCGACACCATCTCTGCCTTTCCCTTTAGAATAAAAAGCCGTGAAGCAACGTGATGGCAAGTGTGTTTACAAATAAGGTATATTTACAGCGACTTACGTACGTAAGTGCTATTCCACAATGGAGCATAAGAGTGCAGTTATCCTTTATTTGCTTCTTGCATCACCCACAACTTCCCGTCAAGAAATAAGGTCATGTATTTTTAGGCGAGAATGGCATTACGTAAGCCTTAGTTTTAATATGTGTTGGACTTTTAATATACTTTTTTCTGCTATGGTGTTTTATTGTTTATGTTCATACATTTTGTATTCCCACGTTGAATAAAATGTATTGTTGAAGATGTCGATGACTTTAAAAATATTTAGGTAATATAATTCAAAGCAACGGTTATATACTAACTAACCTATAAGAGTAACTATAGATATTTATATCTTCTTGATTATTATGCTACTACAAAACTTTCCCTAATAGCAAAGTTGCAAGAACAAATTCCTCTGAAAATTATTACTAACAAACTCACGCTCGTCTTATTCTGCTAAGCAGTTTCATTAATACGAAATTATCAAAGTTTCGCTTTACTCTGCATTCTTGTTCTATTGTGGTTGGCGAGTGCACAGTTTTAATTGTCCTCAACCCCACCTGTGACTGGTTCGTTTGCATATTATTAATAATTAACGCTGATTGTTCTTGTAAAACAACAAATAATATATTCAGTGGAACATTTCAATGCAGCTAATTAATAAATTGCAGTTATTTATGAAGTGTCGACTCTTCAGCTGGCTTCCGTAATTTTCAGCAATTATGCCTACGTACCCACTAAATATTTTAATCATACTGTAATAAATACGCATAAAATAGCCACCACTTTTTGATATGCTTTTTTATTCCGATGCCCCATTAAATGCCCCATTAATTAAGAATATATTATCATGATATTTTCCACTACTTTTCTCTCCAATGTTACACCTATCCGCCTATCCAAGTGGATTAATAACATTAACCTTAAATCTATTAACCTAATCAAAAATACTCGTTCGTCTAAGCGTTCAGATGAATAAGGATCTACGCACGTAAATCGCGCACTATGAATAAAACAACGCGTTCAACCGATGCCGCGATGGTCGGGTAACGAAGCTAATGTTGGAGTGAAAGGGTTCATTCATATTCTTAGTTATAGGTATATCTACCCGTGTGTACCGTGCGAACAAATGCTCTGTACATTTAGCCGATGTAGGTATGTTGCTTGATAGTGAACGGTACTTAATTTGGTAATTTGTCGAATGAGTTCCTAATTTGTGTGCTTATTTTTTATGATGAGAAATATGGTTGGGAAAAGATATAATCGTAGTTAATTTAATTTAAGCTGTAATTCAGCGAGCGGTGTGTAGGCAGGTTTTAAATAAGTAAGGTTTCAAAAAATGAGCATCTTTATTCTGACCTAAATACGAATTAAATACGATAAAATTATTTTAAAAAGCTTCATATTTTAACTCGAGGTAAAAGCGTAATTTTAGTGGTTATCATTATGCAGCTAAAACTTAGCATATTCTCATCTGAATTCGTTTTCGATTAACTAAATCGAATACTACTAGACTCGCTGAAAGAAAGTTCTTGTTTGCTCCCGCGTAAAGCTCGCGGCGTCGGCAGCCGCTGCCCGGAAGAGCAACGCAAATAACCCGTTTTGCATTATGAAAATAGAATAGATGAAACAAAAACATGAACCCAAATGTTTGTTCAAAACGCCATCTCATTCATAAGAACAGTTATCCCGGATTTTAATTAACATTATGGGAATAATATGAACAGGCCCGCGTAGGCTTTGCGTGCTCGAAATTTGATGCTTGTTAGCATGTAGTTCGGTCAACGTAGTGTGATTTGCATTAAATTGTGGAGATTTGTAAATATTATGAGGGCCTGACATTGGTTGCCCAGATTTATTCGTAGATAGGTAAACGTGCACTAGTGTAATTTATGAAAATTTACAAGTACAATATTTAGGTGGGTGTAGTGTTTGTTAATAGTACAAAGTAAATTAATATCCGGCAATTTTTCTGCTTTACAATCACAATCGTACAAAAAGCACAATAAAATAAGCACGTGTTTTTTCCCGCATAAAAGCAATCTTTTTCGGAGAGTTATGTATTTCGGCACCCCTTGACCCTTCAGACGAAGAAGGAATATCAATCGAGTGTGAAACTTGCTAACAATGTACACAAACTGAACATTTTATTTAAGTACATAAACGCTTTATAAATACAATGAAAAGCTCGGCCCATTTACGTGCATAAAACCATTAGCAGTAGTTAGTTGTAAAAAGCTAAATTTACTTTTAAAAATTTGCATCAGAACGTTATATCAAACCATCCATTATTCTGTTTTAACGCTAACTTGAGTTAGTAAATAACCTAGTAAAGAAGCTTTTTATTTTAAAGTGCAGCAACAACTTTAAAATGCAGCTACTGAGCATCATAAGATATCAGCTTCACGGCTCTGAGAAGCACTCAATGGTGATGCCAAGAGAGCCATTTACAGCAGAACACCGTAAAAAAATAAAAGCGAACGTAAATGTATCAAGTTATCGGCTGAAGTAAATAGTAGCGATGTTCAAAAGCCGCTGTGGTGCATGTCTAACACATTAGCGGCTGACTTCAAACTAATCAAGAGCACAGTGCCGTTCGCGTTACGCGTATACGATGTTCGTAATTTATTAGCGTTTATTCCCATATAGCAATCTGTAGGGATGCCGTTCTATTACGCAGACTCCGTCGAGATCCCTGCTCCAGTCGGCGGCGAGAGTGGGGACGCACTGGTCGCTCCCGACACCGAGGCGAGCGCGCTGTGGCCTGTGCCGAACTCGGCTCGCGGATCGCCCTCACATTCGATCTACAGTGTGTTTACTCGCAGACTTGCTGATTTGTTTGCGAGACGATTGCATAACGAACCACGGATTTGATGTGTATTTGAACAATTTTTGTGTGAACCGAACTATGGATATTGAAATAACCTGAAAGTTTCTAACTTTCTAGAGGTGAGTATCATCGAATTTCGTTAAGTGCTACTTAGTCGCGTTATGTTCAAGAATTCAAACTTTCTTTTTAACGAATTAAATTTTAATTTAGTTCATCAAAGTTAGTTGTTCGTTACCTGTTCGTGAGCGGTAATGAATCCTCGGTTCGTCGTCGTCCATTCAGTTTAGGTCGGCGGAGGCAAACTTTTCATCCGCTATTTAACTAAAGTTTCAAGCAATCGATATTAGTTAGACGTTTACTTTCCAGACTGATTGAAGTCAATTAAAAATGTTTAATTGTAATATTGAGTTGACTTTACAAAATTTTATTTAATCTGACTAGCAGTATTTCGTATCAGCATAAAACGTTGATTCAAATAGGTCACATACAAAACAAACATTGCTTGTATGCATAATACGTAAATTTTAATTGACATTTCAAGATAAATATCGCACATTTTCTGTCCACGGTTCCAAAACCAAGAAATACACTTAAAGCAAATTCTATTTTCAATATAGCATAATGAACCGGTTTGTGTCGTAACAGACAGTACAACACCGCAATAAGTCTAAAATAAAACCTCGTAAAGTTCAAAACTGTAAAGAGCAGATGGCGATGAACGAGCGATAGGTGTAACGTAAGCACGAGTGTAGTTGGGATGACAAGCTTTGACACCCGACACTCGTCAGCGCCCCCTATCTCGAGAGTGACAGATAAGTACCATTTGTTAGCCCGAAAGCGGAGTGCTCTGCACTGAAACCGGTGAAAAATCTCGCTCAAGCGTGCTCTTATTGAGGAAATTAATTTCTATTATTATACAAGCTCTGACCGCGCTCGTTCTATTTAATTGATTTAAGCTCCATTTTTTGCTGCTTTGATCTGTTTTATGTTTTAATAACTACTTCAATTAGTTGCGTCGCTCAAAGCTTGAACGGAAATTCATTTTAAATGTAGGTCGGGCTGTCATGCGTTTTAGTTAATTTGTTTTTGATAAAAAACCGATAGTCGTCCATTTAGGCGTGTTTGCGATGCAATAACATTCCATTGTTAGGTTCTAGTACTAAAACAATGGTTGTGACATGTTATTATCGCTTGGATTCACTTACATGTATTTACGAGCACTATTTTACATCCAGGCCTGACAGTGGGACGGGTTGTGATTGCCACGAATGTCATCCGCGAATTTCCTCTTCGCGGCGTCAAAATTATCCAGCTTTATTGGCATTTGGGCCTCATGCGGCTTCTATGTCATGCCAATTCATTTAACTTACGGTTATGTTTACTCGACGCTTGCCCAGTTTTGATGTCATGTTCTGTATGTAGAGATTAAAAAATGATTTATACGTTATTTGCTAATAACGGGTGACTTATGAATAATGTAATACGTGACTATGAGAGCTATTCAGGTTCGTCTGCCATTTACACATTTTTCATAATGGGCTATAATTTACGTAAAAGACTGTACGTTCTGAAATTACGTAGTTTTTAAAACAGAGCAGTTTTCTCACAGAAAACCCAGCTCATATTTATCAGCATTGGCCATAACACGAGGACTGGTTAGTTAACGAATGTAAATATTGTTGTCAATAAGCCAGTTTGGCACGTGTCAATGCACAGGTCACTGATCTTCACGTCACTATATTATGGAGAAATATTCCTATAATATGCTGAAAATACGTAGAAACAAGATTAAGGGCAAATAAAATTCTACGCGAAAACGAGACATGTACATTGAACCATTCAAGTTTTCCCAGAAACTCATCTTAATCTCATTATTTATGCAAGCCCCTAGAAAATATTCCATTGTTAGTAAGCGTTCATAACTGTTAGCTATTTTCAGACTCCACGAATATAACGAAATGTAGATACATTTTAACACTGAATAAACACGAAATGGGATACTTACGAATATTATCATAGTTACCTATAAAAATGACGTCTCATTATAAACTCTCTGACGGTATTAATTAAGTTCCAATTTAAATGCTATAAATTTATAACACATCTACTTCGTGACGCCGACGTGCGTAAAATTAATACTCATATTTCAATAAATTAATTTATAAAAATTAAGTTATATTCAAGTGCTTTACGTTATATGGGAGTGGAATATATGACGGTCTATTATAATTCATAATTATATTAGCTATCTTTAGTATTTGTAAACTTCTTTGATACTGAATTCTTACAGTTTTAGTCTGTGATCAAAATAGCGTTGATATTTTATAGATCTTCCACTTGTTTCTAATGCCAAATGGTCTGAAACATTGTTCCTGGAAAAATCGCTTTCTGTTCTTCAAATCGCAAAAGAATACACAAAGCTCGATGTTTCGTTTATTTTTGGAACTAAAGCGAACAGTTGAATATCTGTTATGATCAAAACAGCTTGATTTTTACACTAGTACATGTAAAAACTATGATAAACCACTGTCTCCCGTGAATCCCATATACTGAGTTTTTTTTTACGAACGGGCACAAAAATACCACAGTGAAATCTTCCTCCGACTTTAACTCAATTGATCGTATTTAAATTCAAGTAAGATCTTAAAAACTCTGGCATAATAAAATTACCGGTAGAGTTATTACTTATCACATTTTTAATACCTATGAGAGAGGATTAAACATAGTAGTAAACAACATAGAGATAAAAATAATACAAGTACAATTAATTAGCTAAAACATTAGCATTCATCCTAACAATACCGCAAAGCTTTCAAAGCTAGCATATTTATAAAGTTACAAGACGTGACATGAAACAAACAGATTCGAATCAGAAAATATGACGCGCTGAAAAATAAAACTTATGAAACTCGATGACATGTTTGTACATACTGTAGTAAACAAGAGCATTCACTTTTATTACAAGGAAGTTCCAACTGTACCCACTAACGCTTATTCGTTATTAATTAGTAAATACTTGCAATTAGTCTTCTACTTGATGTTAGTTGGCCCAACTTGGTTTGTTGTTCGCCAAAAGTCACGAACTTGTGCTGAGAACATAGCTATACTTACCAGCTATATGTTTCTAGGGCCTTAATGATCAGGCGTCGGCGGCCGGCGAAGGTTAACCGCCCTTAAATCATAAAAACTCTGTAAAACTCAAATAAAAAATTATCTACTTAGCAATGTCTTTTATCTGCTTCGGTTTTTTGTCTTTACGTCAGCTGTTGAACCCTTCCAAGTTCTTCATAATGGTTTTGGGGTTTTAACCAGGGGCGAGTAATATGTTTCAAAAGTTGAAAAGGTTTCCCACAAAAAGGAGACTTGATTACTTTTTTCAAAGAAAAATGTGTGTGTAGTTTATTTTGCAATTTTAGTGTCTCTCAGAATGTAATTTAAGTGGCTTTTTGTAGCTTATTTAATGTTTTATTCAACGTTGAATAAAGGCTTAAATTCTTACCAAAACTGTGAAACATTAATCCAGTGTTTTAACCACGTTTTAGCTGACTGCCTACCTCACAGTTTTTTTGCAAACAATTGATGGAGTATTTGATACAGTCCGCCGCTGACACGCAACGTTTAGAATATGACAAAAACAACTTCACAATTTCACGAACAAAATGGTTTCCCGTTTATATTTCGGGAAAGCTTTATAGCCTGATACAATGCAAATGCCTAGGTATGCTAAAAATTACGCCCACAAAAATCTACCTGTATTAAAATGCGGCTGAATTTTCGGTTTGCGGGCAAACTGAATAAATTATAGAAAGATCGGAAATGTAAACCAAAAGTTACTGTATTTTATACGTATATGCCTAAAAAATACAATTGGGAATTGGTTGGCTTATCAACTTTATAAAAAGTACCTGAATGTGGACTAGCGAACGTGTATGTGAAAAACTATGTAGTCAATTGTTTTGTAAAGACAATCAAATGAATTCTGTAACACTTTATGTAGGTACTTGAGATAATGATATGAATGAATACTAATCGATATGATTGAAATTCCTTTAATACACAATCACTTTTTAATCCTGAGTATTTGACAATCAGATGGATGAATTAATCTAATTAATCTTTATTAATGTCAGGATTTACTAGTCATGTTTTATAAATTCAGATTGGAAAATAAAATAATCCATCCATCCATGAATAATACATCGACAAAAGTAGTGTTCATAAAAGATCATACACGTAAAGGCAGCAATTAAAATAACAGAACTATAGCGACAAGCCGGAAATAAATGGGACCGCAATACTTATGAGGTTGCCTCGCAGAGAAGAACAAAAGAAGGCGGAATAACACACGGTTACGTCAGCCTCCAGGGAAACAGCAGAAATGATTTCAGCATTAATATTAGGGACAATTAATTGGACTACATTCGCCAGTAGATAAGTGACCTCTGTCCTCGAGGGACGAACCATTTGTCAACGTAATCATCTTTTCATGGGGACTAGTGAGGTTCTATCGCAAACGCACATTCTGTAATCGCACTATTAACCAAAATTACGGGAACCTATCTCAGGGTTCGACAAAATTGAGCTGATTCATTTATTTTGCCTCCTTGTGGAAGCGCCAACGAGTCTGTTTTGGTTACAAAGGAATAAATTAACCGATTATTTTTGCTGTGAATGAACGGGTATGGTTATAAAGCGACTTTAGTATATATTTATGAAATCGAAGCAAGTAAATATCGAATAAAATTATGCTTTTAAATTCATTTTAAACTTTCGGGAATAGCTGTGTTACTTCTTTCAACCAAATCAAGTTTCCCAAATAATAAAAGACCATTCATTACACAATGTGAATTTGTGTAAACCTCATTCACTAACATAATCGAAGCTTCCTACAATAGTCAAAGCGAGCATAACTCTAGCATTTACAGAACAAAACATATTCATAAACAACGTATTGAAAATCAGGTAAGTATCATAACATAACTAATGCTACGTTGTCAATGTTCACAACTTGTGTCTGCGTACTTGGTTAAATAATGGAGTGCCAGTTGCATGGGCTCACTAGTCAAAGTTGCCGGCTGTAGCAGAATTCCCGACATGACAGGTAGCTCAATCTGTTGCTATTCTCAGACGTGTAATGCCTTTCGATTTATTGAGAGTATGAATGGAATGCTGTGTTGAAGAAAGAGTTATTGTTGTTGTGCTAAGTAAGAGTTACACGCATTGAATGTTGCAATTTGTATGATGTTTGGGCAGAGAGTTGATTGAAGTTTATATTTACTGACAGAGAACAATCTTATGAGAAAGAAAAAATGTATATAATATATGAATTAAATGCCGTTCGCACATTCCGAAAGTAGGTACTTGTAGCTCCGGAACATTTTCAAGAAGTTCTCTATACTTACTCGAGTTTTATTTCCTGCTAAACGGAAGCTACAAAATATTGATACGTATTTGAACCTCATGTTAGCTCAGTATGAATAAAAGTGTAAATCTATATAAATTGTTTTATCCAATAATCACGGTTGAGATTACATACAATATCGAATAAAATAAATACAACAACCTCGTTCACAAAATCGTTTTTATAAAATGATGTTAACAGTATCAAATTTCATACCAAACAAATAAGTGCAAATATTATACGTATGTTACATTTTTTGTAAATACGAGTACCTACCGCAAGCACTACACAGAACACAATACAGAAAATATATTTTTATTCTATTCACGAAATAGGAGGCGGAGTAATCAAATCGTTTATGAATTCAAGCAAACCTTAGCGGAAAACTGAAAATAGCCTAAAATATCAAATGAGGAAAAGTTTGTAAAAGTAAATTAAGCTTTTTGACATTTCCAGGTAAAATTAAGAGCTTTGTTATAACTTTTCTATACGTACGTACCTTAATTGAATGAATAGTAAATCAACGAAAAAAGACCTGAAAATAAAATAAACATGTAGAACATAGTTGTTTCCTTAATACAAACTTGAGAAGATCATTAAAATATTTGTACAAGCTTCAGCGTTGTGTCCTGTGTTAATTTACCCGTGGAAAGTCTCTCTGCATATTATAATTGCTCCGCATATTTGATTAGCTAACGGAATATATTCATCACGTGAGGGTAGCTGCTCGACGGGTTTATATTGTGCTGTTTTCTTCTACCTAGCTTTATTAAGCCCGGCTTTTGCCTGCGTCCAACAATTTTGTGCACCTAAATGCAACTTGCTCTGTATACTGTTCCGTATATCTAGTCTGAAATAAGTGACATCTCATAAATCAAAATTATGATTTGAGAGTTGGAATGAGAGCTATAATTAAACTGTCTTCTAATTAGTGTTCTAGTTTCCTAATTATAGTTCTAACAACACTGTAATTAGCAAGAACGTCTTATGTCAAATCATCTCTTTAATTAAATTCCAAAAGGATATTACAAAAAAGATAAACTAACAAAATCGAAAACTTATTTAATTTTCGAACTCCAGACAAAATTTTATTACTCCAACCATATTTCAAAGCCAAAGCGAACCCGCGAGAAATATCCAGTTAATAATAAGCTCTTATCTGAATAATCTTAGCCAAGAATAGAGTACCCCATCACTTCCCCTAGGTGTTGTAAGAAGCAATTAAGTATTTTTATGAGGTGAACGTGTGGCAGGATCTTTAACCCAGCTGCCAAGTCTCGGCGTGTTTACGACTAGATATTATATGATAAACTTGCTGGGTTAGTTATTTATGTCCATCGCACTTAACGTGAGACGAAGCTTAGGTTAGCGAAGACGATAGAAACGGAGGAGTTCCGAAGTAAATATAACTCGATTAGATTACAATTTATATCTGTATTCGTAGTTGGTATTTTGGACTTGCTATGTTAGTTTGGTACTTCGCCTACAATCTATAAAATATAAACAATATAATTCTTCAATATTCTTAAACGAATAAAAACTTTAGGAGAATAAAAAAACTGCTCGTTTTAAAGTTAAAGGATCTCGGAAAAAGTGTTATTAGCACGTAATTCTGCTTTTAATCCCTTTACGTAAGAAACAACATTGACCCATTTCTGGTCGAATGCAATGCATATTTAAAACAAAGAGTAAGAAACTTACAAAATAAATTAACAGATTACTGACCACGGCCTTTCTTTTCCTGAAAAAGTAGATACTGCTCAATTATTAAGAGAATGACCACAGCATCCGTAGGTTTTTCCTCTCTTTTTACTACCAGACTTTCATCTAGCTTCATCTCTGTCGCTTACGTGAGAGTACTTCTACTAAATACATAATTAACCTATACGTAGTAAGTTGATCTCTTTTCTTAATGAACGTGAACTAAGTGGTTGCAAGGTAAACAGCGTTGGTATCACTTATGCAGTAAATGCACTCGGCAGATAGGATCCATATCTGGAGATTTATCTATACTTAACCTAGGAGTTTATACAATAAATAGAAGTTTTTGCTTTTGTATTTATCTATGTAAACACCTTCACTATGTCCGGTACTAATTCATAATATTAATTATTCAGTTATTTTCGCAACACGATGCGCAAGTAATATTTTCATGCTTAATATCTCAACAATTTATATCAAATTGTTGCCAAAATGAGTGATGAAAATCATTAATATCTTGAGAGTTTGGGAAGTTGACCCCTGAGAAAATCCTTAATTCTTTGATTTCTTACCTGTCGCCGTCAATTTTGACTGAACTGTTGGGATTTCAAGGGCAAAAAATATCGCAATAACACAAGAACAAGGGCAATATGTACTTAGGCCTTCAGCAACTTACGATCCGTTATAGTTTCCTTAATAATATGAACGCCCATAAATGCAACCAATCATTATAATGATGGCTAATTAACATGATGTTACGGTTAACGGTTAGTCTCTAATTATGAGAAGCTACTTATTAATCGTAACATAAACGGAGAGGTTGTTAACATTCCAAGCAGACGCTTGTAAGAAAAAGTTACAGATGTTAACATTCTAAATACATTTAAAATGTTTACAAAAACGGTATATTTACCGCTTAAGCTTTTTCAAACCTTCACGAAATACAGTGAAATACAGAAACAGCTACAAACCCTTGTGAAATGCCATCGCGACCATAGGCTAATTTAGTCTAGTTTTGGCCGTCGCAGTACGAAAGCGTTGCCCAATACGTTATCTCGCAAGCGCAGTTACTAAACGCCAGTTAGACGGCATAATAGTCGAGTAAACAAACTGCCAGCCCATTGCCCGCGAGTGCAATAATAATACGTCTCCCGCAATTAAGTCGGCAACTTGTTCGAAATGAGAAACGTGTACATTTCTTTTATTATTTAAATGCTTCACTTCGTTACTGTTTCATTATTGAAGAATATGCAACATTGTTTTATTAATTGCTTTTAAATATACCTGCGTCACACAATATTTCGCTTTTATTATTTTTACAGCTTAATATTAAAATGAGCATGACCTCAAAATAATTGAAAGCAAATCATTTTATGTTATTCATGGCGTAATACATAATCAAAGCCTGAATAATGTTATTTATTCATAAGATACCGTTTCGGCCTAATCACCTTGATCCATGGCTTTTCTTGTTACACTTAACTGTAACAAGGTATCGTTGTTTATGTTTTTCGTGTTTAACTTAACTAAACTGTTTTTTGAACTGAATGAGTTTGTATTTCGTGACATATTTTAAATATAGGTACTTTTTATTTGAAGTCGAAATAAAAGTAGATACGTGAATTTTAGAAAAGGGCCAAAACTTTTTTCTAGGTAATCCTCAACCATATTACGTATATAAAATCTTAATAACCTTCTAGTGTAGGTATTCGTATAAACTCAATCAATCTGAAAGCTTTATTTATCCCATTCTTGATACATACCCTTTACCAACCCAAATACCAAACAATGTTTTAAATATATTCATTAAAATTCGAGGTTTCATCAACAAACCAATCTGTCCGTAAAAGTTGTATGCGGCTGCACCCGTCAAATGTCTCGTGCAGCCTGGGCTCGTTCACAGAGGCGGCGCTGGCAATCTGTCACCGCTTAAGCGCTGAAACACCAAGAAATAAATACACAGCAGTTTCCTATAAGTGGGCAACAATTCCTCGTGTTAAACGTTTCTTTGTTGCGTCGCCAAAACGAAGCCAAAACTATTTGGCGCCGTTAATTTGCTGACAGAGCTGAAGCATCAAAAAATAAATGGGTCACTCGAATCGACGGAAAAAGTTTACTACTATGGCACTACCATACACTGCTAAAACTAATATCATCCGGGAAATATGGCCAATAAAATTTAATTATGGAACATTAGCAATGATGAATCGCTAACTACGCGGGGCATTTAGCGTAATTATATTGTGATTTCAGAATAATCGCATGATGAATAGGCGCATACCAACTTCTACTTCTATCAGATTGCTGTTTCATTAATTCAAGTCGTGAGTAATAGCTTTGTAGCGTCACAGAAATGGCTTAATCCAGTTTTATCTTTTAATTAACAGCAACGATGTTGAATTTTGTTCTGTAACGGAAACATAATATAAATAAATACTGGAAAGTTGTAAGCAAATGGTTAGAAACTGCAGAAATATGTTATAATTGGTGTCATTGACCCGCCGCAACTCCAGTGCACGTTTATCTTCAATGCTCGACTACTTAAAGCCACACAGTGATAATTTATACGCTCGGAACTTTCGTAATGGTGAAAACCACACTTTGTTTAGGTTGCTTACAAAGTTGTTATTTTATAAAAACCAGCTAACTGGAACAAAATTCTTTATACATAAGAAGTGAAAATATAAAAGCGTATCCATGAGATATTTTCTTTTGGCAAAGTTGTTAGCGTAGGATTGGCTTTGAGAAAAGTTAAGCTGGCAACGTAATTTGGGTCTTTATTATTTTTCGCATTAGGTGCTGGGACGCTTTGTCTTATAAAACGTAACAGGAACTAATCAATACGGAATAAACTCAATCTTTTTTTAAATAATATGTATATTTTCTTGGTTTTATAAATAGATAGGGACCTACTTAGAAATTATAGAATCGTTAAAGAAATAAATAATTTTAAATTTTAAAACTCGCAAACTATTAGGACTGAATACTGACATTCACGCTACACTCGCCACAAAACGTCCTCCTACGTATATTAAATATTCGAAATACCTTATATAAAAAAAAAAACTTGCTCGAAACAGTTAAATGCATACATAGTGTAGAGTCAAAATTGTAAACAAACGCATCTTTATACTTAGATCAAGCTACACGTAAAATCTCGTCTAGCTCACCACAACGTACGGTCGCAAGGATAGACTTTCACAAATGATAGCGTGTATAAGAAGAAGGATTGCACAAAAGACTGAGCGTGTCATGTTACGCTTAACATTTAGAAACCCAGTCCGACACTCGGCGATCCGATGTAAGTCCTAGTAAGAAACTTAAGAAATGTACTGCGCTTTCAAGCTCTGAAATAAAAGTCAGAATTTACGTAAAATAAATCGCATGTTATCGTGTTCAAAGTGCGAAAAATTTACTTTATTTAAAAGCCCAAATAGAAGTACATATAAAAAAAAAACTCTAACTGAAAAAAAATCTCTACATCATTTATCTCTTCGCCATTTTATTCTACTAATAGACTTAACACATTTTTAGACTACATTTTACTTTATAGTAACGTTTATGTTTAATCTTAATAACACAGAATAATATTCACTTTGAATTGTACGTCATATAAGATAATTAAAATTTAGGAAAGATGTTACTTATTGTTAGTCACCTGTTGTATTCGCTATAGCGCTGCTAATGACAACAAAAACCTAGTCTTAATTAACGATATACTGTTATTTCATTCTAGAACGATATCCTCTCATTTGGATTCCGGATGCACGATGCTATTGAAATGACGTCACAACACCATGGGCGTTATCACTCTTCTGTCTCGCCTGAAATGCGGCGTATTTGCATTTCTAATCATTATCCATATACCCATTCTACAAGGAGAAGAACAATCTCAATGTCCAAGCTTAGCAGAAAACCCAATTTGTCCCTGTTATAATTTTAAAGAAGGTAAGTCTTGCCGCCTCGAAGAAAAAAATATGACGGGATAAATGTACATTATTAATGGCTATATTTATTTCAGGATTATTTTTGGAGTGCCCCAGCGCCACCCCAGGGGTCGTAAAAAATGTTTTGTCGAAGATAAGAGGAACCATCCAGTCGTTATCAATATATGATTTAGAAATCTCAACGACAGAATTAAATGCAGATATATTTCCACCAAAGATAAAAATCACCAATCTACAGATTTCGCAGTCGGGGATAAACAAAATAAGTTCTAACGCTTTTACATCGCTACGTGACTCGTTAGGATCTTTGAGCATAATTTCCAGTAAATTAAACAAAATTCCGCATGAATCATTCTTGGAACTTTACAATATTGAGGCACTTGATTTACAGCTCAACGACATCAAGGATATTCAAGCAAACACTTTCAGAAATGTTAAGTTGAAGAAAATCAATTTGAAGGGAAACAAAATAGCCAATATTTCAGAAAATGCATTTTATAACTTAGAAGAATCTCTTACAGAACTGGATATCAGTGAAAATTTTCTAACTATATTTCCTTTAAAACCTTTGGGAAAACTTAATAAACTTACTAATTTAAGACTTGCGTGGAATAAAATTAACTCTATACCAGATGATATAAATGTAACAATACCAAATTTGCTAACTTTGGATCTTAACTCAAACTATTTTACAAGAATTGATAGGTACTGGTTTAGATGTATGCCTAAAATAAAAACATTAACATTTTTTAGTAACCATATTCAACAAATAGACGAAGAAGCATTTTATTCATTAGATAAACTAGAGACAGTGGATTTGAGTCGGAATAAAATAACATCGCTGGCGAAGAATATATTTCAGAAGAATCCAAACATTCGCACAATAGATTTGAGTCACAACCATCTGCACCATATAAATGGAGTCTTTTCAAACCTTCATGAACTCTCTGAAATATTTCTTTCAGAAAACAATATTTTGGAGATATCTGATGATGCATTCGACAACGCTTTTGGCGTAACAGTTCTCAACTTAGAACACAATGCCATACAAAAATTACATCCAAATTGTTTTTCATCTCTACAAAATTTAACACAACTACATATGGGAACAAACTTTTTAAATAAACTTCCTCGTAGTGTATTTCAAACGAATCGTAAACTCGTAACTTTAAGTCTAGATAATAATGAAATTAATGAATTAGACGAATTAATATTTGAAAAACTTGATGAATTAAAAGAAATACGTTTGCAAAATAATAAGTTAAGTCAAATCAAAAGAAACGTATTTAGTCCTCTGCCGGGACTTTTAGAGCTACATTTGCAAAATAATGTTGTACAAACTATAGACTCACATGCATTTATTACCTTAAAAAGTCTTCAACACATCAACCTACAAGGTAATCGCTTAACCACCATAGGCGATGTATTTCCCAACAGGAATTCATCCTTGGTTTCTATACAACTCGGTGCAAATTATTTATCTTTGTTAAAAAATAGCTCTCTTAGAGGGCAGATGAACGTGCAAATAATGTGGCTAAGCCAAAATAACATAAAAATGTTAACATCTAATCTTTTCAATGATTTGTTAAATATTCAAAGGCTGTATCTAAAAAATAATAGTATTGTACATATAGAAAATAGAACATTTATGCACTTGAGAAGAATTAAGTTTCTAGAATTAAGTAATAATAAGCTTATTAAGTTAAGTAATGAGACCTTTTATAAACTTGTAACGTTGGAAGAACTGTACCTACAAAATAATCATATAAATCAAGTCACCAAAGATACGTTTCAGTTTTTAACCAAATTAAAATTTCTAGACTTATCACATAATGACATTGTCATATTTAATTTTGATATTTCTTCATTACCTATTAAACAGCTTCGACTAAGTAGGAACTCGATAGCAATAATAGAAGTAGACTCACTGAAAAGCCTACCAAACTTAAGTGATCTAGAAATGAATAACAATGACTTGACTTGGGAAGATATTATTCAAATACAGATACCCGGACTAAAATCCTTGATAATATCAGAAAATAACTTTACGCTGTTGGAAAATAAAACCTTTGCGCATCTGCCTTCATTACAGACGCTCTCGCTGGAACTATCAAATATATCACAACTGCCGCCGACGACATTCATAAAAAATCAGAATCTACTGAGAATAAATTTAGCTTATAATAATCTGCGAGACTTACATAAAGATGTATTCGCGTACACAACTATATTACAGGAGCTCAATCTAAAAGGAAACAATTTCACAGACTTCCCTCACCACGCGCTCTTTAATGTAACGTCGCTTGAAATATTAGACTTGTGTAGCAATCAATTACACAGCGTAGATTTTTTCAAATTCATCGGCTTACAGAATTTGAGGTCTCTTAATTTGTGCAATAATCGTATTTCTATGTTAAATGGCTTTAATTCTCCTTCTCTTAAGAATTTAGTTACATTGAATTTGAGCAATAATATGTTAACAGTTCTTCCACCGAACTTTTTTCAT
Organism: Helicoverpa zea; assembly: GCF_022581195.2. NCBI lineage: Eukaryota > Metazoa > Arthropoda > Insecta > Lepidoptera > Noctuidae > Helicoverpa > Helicoverpa zea. The sequence continues at coordinate 5,877,240 of NC_061458.1, read as the reverse complement.
CATTCCGTAGGCCTGAAAGAGATTGATCTATCACAAAATCTTTTCAAAAACATACCCAGTAATGGCTTATCTGAAGCAGTTCTCCCAGCACTTACCACATTAAACATGTCTTCTAATTCTTTAGTGCAATTATTGCAAACATATCCTTCAAAACTGTTCCCTCTACTAGAGGAGCTAGTAGTCACAAATACAAACTTAACGATTATCACGAGCAAAGACTTTGAAAATTTCCCATCACTCAAGAGGCTGATGCTTTCTCAGAACTCTATAATTCGTTTATCTCCCGGCGCGTTCTCTAAGCTACATAACTTAGAAATGCTTGATTTAAGTCAAAATAAATTAGAAAACATTCCAAGGGAAAGGCTTCAAGGATTGTATTCAACACGCGTCCTGAATATATCTCAGAACGTCATCAGGGAACTGGAAGATTTTACATCAGACTTACAAAGTCTACAAAAGTTAGACATTTCATTTAATCATATTACAAGAATAAATAGAGACGTGTTCCGAGGACTCCAAAGCCTGACAGAATTGTATTTAAGTGGCAACTGGCTATCAGCGATATCTGCAGACGCGTTTCGAAACCTGAATAAGATAACCTTTATTGACTTGAGTCGAAACTACTTCGAAGTAATACAGATGAAAATGCTCACAGTACTTGAAACACAAATCAAAACTATATCTTTTAATGGTAAGACATTAAAACATTCCTCTTAGTTGAAAAACTTTATTTTATAACCACTAATCTTACAAATTGTTACTTTCAGAGAATCCACTAACTTGCAACTGTGAAACACAAGAGGTTTGGCGATGGATGAAAGAACACTATAAAATTGTCATTAAAGGCAGTCGTAACTTGCGTTGTGAACACCCGGAAGATCTTCACGGTTATAGCTTCATCGAATTACCATCTCAGAAACTTTGCGATATACCTATCGTCATCCGCATTGCTATACAGGATATCCAAACATATTCGATCATAGTGTCTTGGCAGAGTCGCAACCAAACTGGTTTGAGTGCATATCAAGTAGCTTATTTTAGCGAGGATCATCCGACTATGGTAAGTAGTACTGTGAAAATACAAATATATTTTTCTTAAAAATAGTTTTATATTAAATATTTTCACCTGTCTAACTAAAAGCTTATAATTTTGAGTAAAATGTTGAATAAAGCGTGCACAGCAACCGCTACAACAAACATTTGAATACAAAGGCTGTGTATCACCTCAATGGACCATAAAAAAATATTTATGTTTCTCGCCTGTGGATGTTCGACTGTGCTGTGAATCCATTTAAATCTTTCTTTTTATAATGACTCATAGGTGGTCAAAACTTTTTAGTACTGAATGCTAGATTCGATTTTCGATGTTTTGGTTAATTTAGTTCCTTTTTTACAGATACGAGGAAAAACGCTGAACGCTACAGCAAGGTCCACGAGACTCAATAACTTGACACCAGGATCCCGTTACACTGTTTGCGTGATAGCAGTTGGCAACTTCGGCACATCAAGTTCTACAGGATTTTCCGTACCAGACGCTCGGATAGCCCTCTCTCCAGAAACTGCAAGTATAAACCATTTATACGGGGACGAACAAATTTTTAACCATCTCCGTCCTTATATGAACGATTCTTTGAGCAGTAAATGCACCAGTGTAAGCACTATAGAAATCTTCGGAGCGGCAATAGACAGTCCATTCTCCAATACATACATGGACATCGCAGATATATTAACGAGGAGGCTAAGCTTGGTTGTTGGCTGTTGTATTGGATTTATAGTGTTCGTTGTGTTAGTTTCCGCACTGGGGTACATCAAAACAAAGAAGCGCCAGGTTATTGTGAAGGCTGAAGTTCAGCAAGCTCCTCAATATATTTCGTACGACAATTTCAATACTCCTGGCGTAGAGGTTCAGACTACTGACATGGATATAAACACAATCACGGACAAGACAAAAGTACCATGCAAACATGACTGAAAACCGATGTAAATACTGATCATGAATAATATTGTGTTCAAGAAATTAAACGGAAGGTATTGGATGTTTTCCAATTTGATTCCTCAGTGAGTAAGATGCCACTCATCTTGGAATAGAACCATTCATACCTTCATCGCTTTTGAGGTCTCTTCAGGAAGTTTGGCAGACAGGAATGAATTATTACATCTACGAGCTATCAATAACGAAATGTGTGATAATCGAAAAAGTTTTACGTCATCAGGGTACTTTTTTTTGCTATATAGTTTATATCTTATGTCGCGTTAGAACAAGTTGTAACATAATTATTTCTATTAATTATTTACTAATATTAACTTTTATATTTATTACGTGACTGTTTTTGGTTATCAAAGTATGTAATAACAACTATGTAATCTAGTCTAGACCATCTTTATAAGCGTAGTCTACGCTATTGTTTTACCAAAATCTTAGGTACTAAAGAGAACAGTGGAGTTTATCTATGTTTTAACTATGTGTGGCTTGAGAGTCATACTTGCAATATGAATAGTAAGACGGTAATGTAAACATCTTGATAGTTATGCAAAATATTATGTTAACGAATGAACTGATGTGAAATGTGTATGTAAACATGTATAATAATGATCAAAGAACGTGTAAATTTTCAAGAAAATCTTACATCTAATATATTTAAGTTTAAGTTTTAATTAACGTTTAACGTTATCTTCGGTTGGAAATATAATAATTTCTATTGTGATTATTATCATAGATGTAAGTATTAAATATTAAGTATTAGAATAAATTTTAAAATATGTTGTGTATAATAAAGTCAAATGAGTTACTACTCTGATAGTTGTAATGACAATGTTATAGAAAAACGGTCTCATAATTGTGTAATAAGTAAAAACGAATATTTATACTCACACATTTCTAAGTATCCATAGTTATAATTAATAGATAATGTACCGATAGATTTAAATAACGATATTGTACTAAATAAACGAAGATATCAGACTCGGACTAGTGTTATGGAAATAACTGTACCAAACTCTGTTGATCCGTTTTGAATTCATCACAATCCATTTGAAACTAGTGTAAAGACTGTAGAATTGGTAATAAAACTTTGAAAACATTATTATAAATCTCGTTTTCTATTTTAATAAATCCCACTGCTAATCTTTACAATTTATCTTTATTCATAAAACTTTTGTTATTATCCGCAGAAGTAATATCCGAAGTAGATTGATTGAGGGCTAGTAAATTAAACATTTTAGTATCAAAACATTGAACGTAGCATACATATTTTGATTACGAAAAGAGGCATCGTAAAAATGCAAGAAATATAGGCGAGGCCCTCATATAAATTTAAAACGAGATATCTACAGAAAAAAGTAACGTTCGTACACGACAGAGCTCTCTCAAATATTGTTTCATCTCTTAAAATATACAAGCACATACATGAGACGCCAATCTAATCTTGAGATAGCATTTCAAGGGTAAATAACCCCGTTATTGACAGCTATTGGGACGCAATCGAATCTTTTTTTATTGTACGAAGAGTACAATATAAATCTCATCGAAGGAGTTAACTGTCTGTGAGTCCACCTCGAATGTTCTGTCCCTATTAAATGGATTACATGAATAATTCAGCGGCAAAAGTCGTGAACAAGAGATTCTTTGTGGGACTTTTGTTACCCCTGCTTTCCGACGTTTAAATGATACAAAATACTTTGGCTATAAAGAGATTTTCAACTGAATACCTACTTAGTTAAAAATTTTCGTTCATCTAATTTGTAAAGTTGAAGGATTGTTAAGTGATATTACCCTCTTTCACTCTATTTTTAGATGTACGACAAGTGTCATACTTATAATTGCTATAAAGTTATATTTGAGTCTTACACGAAAGTTGACTGTTTTTTACGGATTAGATCACGAAATAAATAAAAAAAGCTGATTTTCATAGGAAAATCAAATTCTTTGGTATATGTAGGTGTATCTGTAAGTTTAGTGGTAGGTAGGCGTTTATTCACAATCAATGACAATTATTTTGTGCCGACGCCAAAAATAACGAACAAGATAAATTACATTACATTCCAAGTCCCTAAAATTCAAGAAAAGTATAAAGACATTCAAGATGTGGGCGTCTAATGTTTTTATAATGGGTAAGTACATCTGTAAAGTTGCCTTGGTACTCCGACGCTTACATCCGATATCCATTAGCTTACTAACAGGGCTCGCGGTATGTACCCGTTCAGCCATGAAAAGCGAAACAGTGCGTCCAAAATAAATGACTTGGAACATGGAATCGAAGAGATTTTAAACAAAACCTGGAACTATTGTGAACACGGATGACCGAGCGTAAGTATATTTAGTAAGATGCTAGCTTTATTTTGGGTATATGCTGAAATAGAAGATTCAATTTAGGTCAATCAAGTCTCAAACCAGTGGATTATACACACTACTTAAATATGGCGTAATTTCAGCTATGCAATCTTTTTGTCATTAGTAAATTTTTACCTTCCAAATGCATTAGGCAAACGATTGTTCCTTTCAATTAGTCGTCTTTAGTTGCAAATAATGCCCATGAAAAGCATGAAAATGACATTGTGATGACAATGATTAAAACGCCTCACACGATAAATCATGACCTATCGGCTTAACCATATTAAAGTTCAATCGATTTCGTCGGATCCTCTCGACGTTTAGATCGAATTGGCAAAATCCTTTTCACGATTCGATTGGCTGAATCTATGATCACTATACGAGTGCATTTAATCAACATAACTTGCAACTGTCGAATTCAGAAACGTTTTATTTTGGAATATTTTTTGTGGGCTCTAGCTGGATGAATCGGTGTTTGCAAGCACATTCAAATGGTGGGTATGCGGCTCTCGCTTTGAACTTTATCAATATCCCGTTATTTTATCCAACACGTTTTTTTTAATAAATGGCAGTGAAATCTGATATCGAGGCATAGATTTTTTTTTAGAAAGCATTTTATTAAAAGTTAGTTTCCATGTAATTTGAAGGCCACTAAAATAAAAACATATTTTTTTTTTCAATTTCACCATATGAAAATTTTCTGTGAATATTATGAATGTTGCATATTTTTCACACTGCTATAAAATGATATTATGTTTGCCAATAAAAATATAATCGTGATCTGGTCGTATCACATAAAACTTTCTTTTGCGTAAAACGTAGCAATCACTTAAGTATATATCAGGTCGTTAGGTAAGTAACAAAACAAACATAACACTTCTTAAAAAATAACTGTCCCAGTTTTATTGCTCCCTACTGTACGAACACTACCTACACGTAAATTAGAGTACATGTGTAACACATTTACATCACTTACGTTCCCCGGAACAATGATACGCATTCTTGAAACAAAGACGCATTCTGCCTCAGACCCAAATCTCGGTCAGGATGACCCCAGCAATCGGTTCGTCTGAGATACGCCCTGTACATTATACCTACCTACAGTGATTTGCAACTATATTATATGTATTTAGTTTACCACTGAAGGAATGAGCAGTTCGTTGATCTTTTTACTACTCATAATAGTATGATGTTTTTTTTTTGTTGTTCAAACGGTATTAATAGTCATATTTGATGAAATCAATGGCTGATTGCAAGCAAACGTGGATTAACGATCAATCCTTTTCTGTATGAGAAGAGGCCTGTGCCCAGCAGTGAGACGATAATAAGGCTGAGGATGATCTTGATAATAACAATTAAACTACTGCTCAAATATGCTTGCGCCAGTGGATGAACAGTGAGTACCAGCTAAGACAATCGATGGAGAAGAACATAAAAGGATACCTTATTTTCATATTAAGAAAATCAGTCCTTATGTTAATTAAGTTACATATATAAGAAGAACAGTAATGTTGTAAATACATTCTGAAGCAAGATATAAACAACAGCCCTAACGAGTGTTGTTACTTCTCTCGCTGCAGCTACGCTAAGCTTTAACAGTAACCTCAAATCACAGACCCATCTTCTCATCCTTAGGGACGTCATATGCTTACTGTGTATAGAAGGGAAGTACTTAACTGAACGTAATTACTTCAGGAATAAACAACAATGAATAAATTACTAAAAAATGAAAATATAACTGAACCCATACCTACATATTGATTTTCTACATGGTATTAGGTACATTTAAAAAACGAATGGTCGCAGTAACACTTTTCTATCGTAGTAATCATTCCCGCAAAACTTTTTCCTACGCATATCTAACTAATAAAAATACGTACAGATTACGTTACATGATTCAAAATCTTCAGTTTCAAAGATTAAGATATCCCACTGCAGTACGTTCCTATACACGTATATAATACAGTACTACCACCATGGTATTCGTAGAGAAGTATTATTGGTCGTCTCGTACCGACATTTGATTACCGACTCTGATTGAAACTTCTTCATTCTTATAAGTCAAACGACCACGACCGACGTCTGGTTTAAAAAGCGAATTGGATTGATGATGAAAATCGAAGGAGGACTGGAGTAAAAAGTTAAAGCTGCCTGTATTAAATTCTGGCGTAATGGTAACGTAGTCGTTTTAATACACTCTTTTGCAAAAAAAACGGGCACCTATGCGAAATCTTAGTTTTAAGGACTTTACGTGTATTTCAAAGAGTTTTAATGATTGTAGTATGTTTCTAGCATCAAAAGAGTTAGCCAAGCATGTGTGAGAGTGTATTCTAAATTTGAATTTTGTACAATTGCTAAGAAATTGGTTAAACCTTGTTTTGGACTAATTGCTGGCAGAAAGTTCGTCGGTGTTTTGAAAAGTTTTTGAAGTGATTTTCAGGAAAATGATAATGCAGTTTTAATTAATGATTAATGTCCTTTTTTGTTAGATCAGAACATTTTTGAAAAACTATGCGTATTTGATATAATTTTCACCTGCTCTAAATGGGCTACACTGATGATTGATGGCAATGTTAAGAGTATCGGTATTTTAGTGTAAAGCGTTCTATTGTTTAGATATTGTACCCACGTGTTTTAAAATATCGCTTTTTCATAATTAAACACTATTTAGAAGAGTATCAGTACCTTTGGCTACGACAAAACCAATTTAAAGTAAGCAGTGCCGATCACAACTCGTCTTCTATCGTTTAAATACACGTAAAGTCCTTAAAACTAAGATTTCGCATAGGTGCCCGTTTTTTTTGCAAAAGAGTTTATTATAACTGGCATGAGTGTAGGAGCAAGAAGTGTCGACATAATATAGAATACTTATATAGGATAACAGCTTGGCATTAAGCATAGATGCAACCAATGTTATATACACTCGCTATATCCACGTAAAATAGGCTCTGTTATATAGATGTACATTTTCGAAAAACACTGAAATACTAAACAAGCAATTTTTTTTTAAGTGACTAAGCAAACGAATTCATTGTAAGGAAAAATGAACCAAACACTTTTACCTTCTACCATAAATAAATAAAAAAGGCATATAATGAGCCTTTCATTGTTCGTTTAACCTTGGCCTCATTATCCTTTATTCTCGAGAGGCCAATTAAAAAACTCAAACAACTCGTAATTCAGGCAGTTACAAACTGGAATACGAGAATTAGAACAACTTTAATTCGTACCAGGCTTACAACAGGTAGGTACATTATCTAACACTAAGTTATCAGACTATTGAAAAGGAGTACTTTATATTACTTGTTCGTAAGTATTAATTCACGCCTATTTTGGATACGATTGACACGAAATCTTACGAAAGTCGTTTATATCTCGCTGTCTAAATATAGACTTATTCTATAATCAATAATTTAACTAAGTATGTACCTAAACACCAGAAGCTGTAAAACGCTATAGCTATGTATAATAAAATAGGATATATGGAACACTTACTGTGCGAATCCGAGTTACAGTTGACGGGTTCTCAAATCAATTATATTGCCAAACAAGCTGCGACTAGTTAATCTTTAACGACATAATTGGATGCGTAATTTATTGCTCACAGATAGTAACATTAAGCCTACCAGCACACTACAGACTAAACATTCGGCACACAGTCGGACCCGATGCTTGGCAAAAAACATTTTTTTAAGAAAACCTTGACTCTAATCAAAGCTTACAGTCGATCTGATATAGCTAAATACCCGATCTTTGTAATGGCTGTGCTAACGTTCATCATCATACTGATTTTTGAGCCCAAACAAATTATCGGACGACTAAAAGTTTGCAGTGTGTGGATGCTCTAAATGAAACAAACAGTATTAGCATGCCAGCCAATGAGCTGAGTGAGCTAATGGTACACATCTCAGCTTACTGTACCACTTGGGACACAATATGGACCCTCATCGGATGTAGGTCAAGTGGCCCCTGATGATGTCAGGATATGGCTATTAATCCACAGCGACTGCACTGTGTAAGTACATATGTATATTTTATTTAAATACCGTGTATTTAATTAATTTCTTTGTTTCATTTAATGAGGTACGCCAGTGAATTCTGTAGCTGTTTAAATCTCTTCCGAGCTTTCATGGAACATTGTTAAGCCCATGTGAATTGTGTTAAGGCTACATTCACTTTAGAGCAAAGCGGAGTGTCTTGACATATGTTTACAATGTGTACTGATCTTTACCTCGATTTAGTACATTGCTTAATAGTTACTTTTGGTGATCCTCTGAAAGCTATATTACTATGTACCGAAATATGATGCTATAATAAGGTTGAATTATAAAAAAAATCATGCAAAGACTCACTTAAACGCTAAGTCGATCTCAATGGAAGCCCTGAAACAAAACATTATTCAATCATGTAAATTCTATTGATAAAACGATAATAATTATTTATTTAGTTCATTCACTTCTCCAGAAAACCGATCTAACAAGAGGTTATCGTTTAACTATCAAAACACAAATATAGCGTTAGTAACTAAGTTCGCTTTAAATATGAAACTTAATCAGGTTTCGGAGAAAACAGTTACACAAATAGAGTTCATACCTTACAGAAACGAAAATTCCAAAGATTATTTCAAGAATACTACAGAATACTTAGCTTCTGTACTTCAGATCAAACCCGAGGCTGGTTTCCAGGAATCCTTTAACGATGTATTACCCAATGTACCCACAAAGTTGGACAGAATCAAAAGAAATAATAATTTTTACTGCAATTCAATATTTACAATTGAAATTAATGTTTATTTTTAAAGAAATAAACAGTAATTACGGTAGTTGTTAATGATGCCGCGGTAAAGTTATTGAAAACAAAATATTGCCAGCAAGAGGCCATGTTTTATTATTCCAATATCCTCATTACCTGATTTACAGAATTCTCGAAAGGAAGATATTAAAATTGTAATAGCTTTCCCCAACTTTTGAATTAAATACTTTTATGATTTACATTTTGGAGTTAATTATATCGGGTGTAATTAGAAATATACCATAATTTCGGATAAGAGCAACCTATGTACCTAAACGATTTTCAGTGGAAAATAACAGGCTATGTCACATTACATAAGAAAGTAATTAAACACTTTATGGCTTAATGATTTGTCATATTCATGGTCTGTGAAGTGTTTTGAAATCATTACAATCATAGTTACAATACACTGTTATATTACTGTTCTACTTCTTTATCACTATTTTCTACCAGTGAAAGTAATCAAGGGAACACAGTAATAAAAAAAGTCCTGCAGTGGCGTCACACATTTCAGACGATAGCTACTTTGGTATAATAAAGATATGAGCCAGTCAGAAAGGCGATAGCGGGACTGACTGCTACCCCTACTAAATTACTGGCAAAGCGAAAACTATGAGTGCCCCTGCAAAAGTGCCTCAGATATGAACTATAATATAATTTTTAATATTACTTTTCGGTACGAGCACTGCATTTTTCAATGCTTACCTTTACAAAAAAATCCTGATGAAAATTTAATTTCGCTGCAATCAAGATCTTCACAAAGGAAACACTTTTCAAGGCGCTCAGGCCAGCATTTCTCAATAGTTTTAAGTTTAATTTGTCGTCGGAATGTGCAATAAAACGGGTGCCTTTAATGATGTCAGGTAATTTCTGATCACGTCATCTGTACTGTGAAGGTATATACACATATGCGATAAATTGATATAATGTCTGTCGGCAAAATATTGTAGTAAGGTACTAGCAAATATACCTATTATCCACTTAAAATCTGCTGGTTATTACCAGAATATAATAAAAGATAACGATATACTACGAGAATAAAAGTGAAGTTAATCGACCTGAACTTTTTACCTATTATCTATTCTGTTTTGTATGTACCCAGTAAGCATGTTAAGAGCAGCCTAACCGATTCATTGACACGCAGTTGTTATTTAGGGAGGAGCTCTTCGAGTCACGTTCATTAATCACTAACCGAGTCAATAGTGGTGTTCCACCCACGCAGAAGAATTCTCAACGTCTTGAGGTCTAGAACTGTTGTTCGTGATGTTTGGCCTCATTTACTACATTACCAATACAATCTCGAAGGTAAATGTTAAGGTGCTGTGTGCACGGTTTGATTACTTATTAGGTACCTTGGTACAATGACAAAAGAATAATAGGTTGCAAGTTACTTTACTCATAATAAAGTAACTACTAAATAATTCATGATAAAAATCGCGAAACTTTTGTGGTGTGGTTTAAGTCTTTAAAAACTTTCATAACATGTTTATATACTTGGCATGACATTCATTGTACCGCGAGGTTCCAAAAATATGACAAACTATAAAATGCCAATAGATTTACAAGACTTTTTTAAAAAAAGAAACGCTTTCGTACTACTAGTCTATTCCGTAAGCCAAATCCGCACTAGAGCCGTTATACGCTCAGTCCGCTTAGAATTTTATACACAGAGGTTAGAATGAAAACTGGAATGATAAACAAAACGTACATACAGATTTTGGTAGGAATTTCAAATGAGTAAAAGGTTTAGGTCATCCATCATAATATTTTAAGCCACTTACAATATTAAACGTAATATTATAATGATTAAGTACCTTTCTAATTCCAAATACATGAAAAAAAAAGAAAAAAAGGTTGTATCTTAATCTAAAATTATGTCACGTCATATCGTACCCTCGTCGTGCAGTATACAGAACAACATGACGCTATCTAAAAATACGTTACGGAATCACATTTACATACATATCGTACATTTTAATTTCTATTCTCAAAGCCATTTATCTTGACACATTTATAAACCAGACTAAGCTACATTCCAGAAAATAAATTATTCATGTTGTTTTTTGCAATATTTTGCAAGATTACAAGAACACTTTATTAATTTAAATACTTTTCAAAATTTAATCCACGAGCCATCAACTATGTTAACTAAGTTCTTTTTCTCAGAACGTAAAAATTGTTGGTTGAATTATTTTTTTTAAATATTTCTTAAATTCGATCAAAATTAAATACTTCGCGGCTAGACTTTGAAGAGTGAATACCTGAGGGCTTATGAACTTATAATGTTATTGGGTAATGACCTCCGCCCGACGACTAAACAGCTTTACCAATCATCAGAAAGTGCTACCAGAGTGTCGCTTTATCTACGAAGCTTGCAATGGAGGGGACTCTGAGGAGGTGTCATCAGAATCGTATTTAGTTGCATACGGGAGCGGCAAATTCTCTTTGCTAATATCCCCGTCGTTTGGCCGATTTCGATGTAATGTGCGGATCTTATTGCCTCAGCATCTGTGCTTTCCTCATTTATACTATAATTTGCGTCGAGTTGGGAAACACATCACACTAATAGCCCATATTTTATTAAGGCTATTACATAAATTTTATTTAGGTTTGCGTCAAATTAATTTATAGGTCGTTATTTTAACGCTGTGTAGGCAACGTTAAAATTCTTTATCTAACTATGTTGTACTCAAGTAAACGTTTATGTAGTCAACACATTGTACGACACAAAATTTGTATAAACGTATTTTCCTAAACGAACACACGTCAGTTTCGTACAGTTTATAAGTATAGTAGCTTCGTTAGGCCTAGGCCTGGATAAAATAAAACAACACAAAGAACTTGTCTACATAGTGCCTACATGTCTTTTGATGTAGGTACGGCTGGAAACATCGTTACTATAAAATTCTGAGAGCAAACATCACCAAGGCTGGATAAAATATTTTCTTTGTTGCTTTACTCTATAGTAAAAATAACAATTGAAGGCAAAAACAAAAGTAGCTCGTTCACAAAACAAAGAATAGACGGTTAAAAGCGCCGCGCGAGTGTACACACCTCTCAGGTACTTCCTCATCTAAATAAAAGGTGGTGTGGAAACGGTTATCCTGAATACGAAGCTCTTTTTGACCGCGACCGAAAACAAATAAATCAGCGTGGTTTATTTCGCTCGCCGCGAGTCCAATTTGTTTTTCGTGAACTAATTCGATAACATTTATGCGGAAAGAGAAGCTTACCAATACAAAACACGGCAATACGTCTGAAACCGCAAAATTTATTCAAAAAATTAATTCTCTTCATTCAAAATTAAATCAAAACAAATGGGTTACATAAAATTTGTAGAACCTCGATTACGTTACCTATATAATTTTAGGTGACCGCAATTTAAAGTTTTAATGAGTTAGTTACCCCTAACGCGAAGATGGGCTACTGTCGGCATATTAATCATATTTATTTAGAAACATGTTACACAATGTAATGTCCCATCGGGGTTGTATAATAAACAGGTCATCAAAAAACCTTTTGTACTGTAAAACCCTTTTCGTTACTTTATATTTAGGAAATAAGTAAGATAAGTTTTAAATTAAGTATGTTTCAAAGTATGAAATCTATGAGTAGGTAACTCAGGAGGTACATATTTCAAATGACGCACATAAATTAGTATGTTCCCTAAAATGTTACCTATCTTACTCAGTAAGTTTATTTCTGAAGTGGTGTAGATAACAGACCCACATTTATAGCTTCTGTACCACACGAGGATAGTATATCCTTCAATGTTCATCCAACGTGACGTTCGATGCCCGGCCCCTCGTATTTTAACTATCCCCAAGGACAAGAACATCAAAGTTCAAACTAACGGCAAAAATTTGTTACGGAAACTTTGGAAAAACTAAAAGCGCCAGGAATGGGATCAGTCAAATTGTATCCCCTCGGAAATGAATGGAAAATACTAACACGCTCGGAGCATTTCATATGATCTTTTAAACAGTGCCACGAAGTATAAATATTTAAGTGGCAACACACGGGAATTGCGGTATAAAATCAGGTATGAGATCAAAACCAGCGACGTCAAATGTTTGCCATGAAACGGCATTATATATGCCATTGCTTCTAAGGAAAGTTACTTTTATTCCCTTTGAAGATTTTTTATTTTTAAGGTTATTTGAAGTACTTGAAATGGACCCCCTTCTCATAATACAGATTATTATATTGACCGCCTCCCTGGTCGCATGGTCGCAAGCGTACTGTTTTATATGAAATTAAAAATAAAACGAACTTGCTGAAGAACCTTCTAACGTGAGAATGTACTCAACCATTAGCATGTGGGTTATTTTTGCCAACCGAAGAAAATAAATTTATTCCATAACCTAGACACATAATTTCATCACGTCTCTCAAAAACATTATAAGGATTTACATTTTGAGCAAATATTATAAGCATTTACTGCTTTATATTACTCACTAGATATGATGAATTCGCAGCATAAAGTCACGTGTTAGGCATATTTAAGCTTTTTCCCAACTTTCAATTTCATTAAACACGTTTACACGATCTTTACTTATATACAATTTGGCTCAGAAAAAAAGTTAATTTGCTATTTTGCGTGAGTGATGACGTCATTAGAGTAAACAATAAATTATTAAAGCCATTACACGAGTTGGGGGCTGTGCCTATGTTGAGTTAATACAATAACAAGCTTGGACGGCGTAACTAGTGAAGTTTTCGCCAAATTAATAACAGCAATAAGAGAGCGTCGCTTCTCCGGTGAAAGAGGAACTAACTACGCAACAATCTAATAAGAAATCGGCCGATAAGGAAAACGTTTCATTGACAAAGAATAAATACGTACATTGCTCAGGTTTTTGTCGCAGTAAATATATTAATATGAACGTTAGATCTAACGTAAGAACATAACCTAAATGTGACATTCATTTTGTTTTGCTACGCCTGGCTGTCAAAACAATATTATTGCGTTAAGTTTATTTGGGTTTATCTAAATCATTTTATTATCTAGTTATTTATATAGTTGCTAATCTTAACACCTTATTGTAACATTAAAGGATCCATAAAGTTATTGGGACTAAACAAAATAATAGATAACAATTTCTCACATAAGTATTCTTGTTCACTTAGTGCGAGCTTTCGATGTCATCTTTCATGATCTGTTAGTAAAGTTCTAATATAACCAAAGAAACCAGTAAAAATACTTCAATTATTATTATTTACCTACTGCTCTCACTTAGCACGTTGTTATGTAAACGAAGTAGGTAATACTGATGCACATTAAAAAAATATTAAAATAAAAACACGAACGTTCCCGGTAAACATTTTCTTAAGTTAACTGCTGCTAATTTACAAGGAAAATTGACCATTACTTTTAAGAACAAAATATTTTCCTGCACTCCTGGAATAAATTGAAATTTATAAAATTTTGAGAGACTCGTACTTGCGGCTCGATTTAATAAGAAAGGGACTGAATGAGTATTTTGAACCTTTAATGCCTGAGGTTAGCCACACAGGACCCTCAAGGTACGCCCAATCGGACACGCCAATAAAATCTGCCCATTACATCACACTTTCCGTCCACCATTGACTGGTTAATCGTGCATGGAAGCATTAACGAAATTGATTTTTGAAATTTAGTACCTACATAGATCATTTTAAGAATCCTAAATTACGACTTCGGTACATTCAGTCTATTTGCGGCAAACTCAAAAACTTATAAAAAATAGAGATGAAAAGTGTTTAGTTATATTCGAATGTACATATATATTTTCAGCTTCTATAGACAGCATTTGACAGCTACGCTGTACTCTCCTACCTAATGAAACTTTTAGTCCATCTATGTAGATACCTATATGGTACTATCACCAACAAAACAAACCGCTCATGTCAAAAGAAAACAATTTCGACGAACGTCTTAATCGAATCTATACTGAATCTCGTTTACGATGTACAAAATCGACTTTTTCCGTTCTTTATAGCAAAGCAGTTTAGTGATTTAATAGAATTAAAGGCGTACTGTTCTCGTAAGTACGTCAGTACAAAACCCAATCAGGCCGGGCTGTTTCTGAGCGCGCTTGATTTGGTTATTGTCGACAATGGGTTTACAGCCAACGAACGACTGCAGTAACATCGTTAGCGATAAAAGTCGTTTGTCAAATAAAACTGTATCGCTTTTAATTTTGTTCGTGATAGTATTATTTTCGTTCAATGGTGGTTGTGTATGGAAACTATTTCGTGAATGCGTTCATATACAGCTACGTAATAAAAAAATGAAATATTTTTGTTTACTATTCCGACTCAAAAAGGACATTGTTCCGGCTCCATACATGTTCTGCCTAAGAACCGTTTGAATGGAAAGTGACTTCTATAAACTCTTAAAATTATATGGAATCCTATGAAATAAGTTTTCACGAACGGACACTTCAGGAAACTAAAATAATTACGAAAAAAGTTAATATTTTGAGGTTATAAATAAAAAATAACCAAGCTTGCGTGAAATATCAGAGTAGTGTTATCAAACTACACTATACAAAATATCAACAATACTATGTACAGCTCTATATGTTCTCTTCTAGATCTAGGAAAAGACTACTCTACTAGATACTAGGAAAAGAGATAGTAAATAGTCAAGTTTAAGATAATTCTTTGACAATGATCATTTTATAAAGTTGCATTTTCTGTCTGTCCCTATGAATGCTTTAGATCTTTAAAACTACGCGATTGATTTGGGTGCGATTTTTTTTTATTTTTTTTTAATAGATAGAGTAGGTCAAGAGGAAGGTTAACACCAAGGTTTTATATTGCCACCGTGCGAAGACGGGGCGTGTGACTAGTTTTCATAAATGCTTAGAATTTTTATGAAAAACAACTACCTAAACGCTTTTGCTTTCAACGTTACGTTTCTTAATATATAGTGAATCCACTTTGGATTTGTGATAAAACGTATCCAAAATGGAAGAGTTCCATTCACCACAATTCATAAAATATCGATATTATTACGATAGAGAATTATTTATTTAAATGATTGATACTACTTTTATATTAGACAGTTACCTAGCTATCTACATGCCATAAGGCGGGAATCGAACCCGCGGTCTATTACCAAGAAGGTACAGACCATACTAAAAATGTCATTACCACACAAAATAATTTAACAGTTAAAGTAAGGTTTACCAATAACAGTGAAAGAGGTTTTCGAGGATGTGCAATAAAAACAATATTTATATTCAATTAAAGGTTTTTAATCATCAATATTTCTCAATAATATATTATCTAAGAACTGAGCAGGGGGTTCAATTGAGTTTTGGTATCTCGCCCAGCTTAAATACCAGATAATAGTCATTATGTGGGCACAACAGCCTACTGTTCTACGCCCAAAGATACAATTGCAACAGTATGCCTGATGGTAGGAGCTTCTTACAAAGTACACAATTGCGTCCAACAGTGCATTGCATCTTATTATGCTCGACTGCTTGAGACCAACACGTCGTACATATAAGGTCATGAGCTTCAACCTGTAATAATAAATACAAAAAACATTAGTAAATATCAAGTAACTTGCAATTGTGGCAATTGATTTGAAAACCGAGAAATTGTGTGCTTATGAAAACATAAGTAGGTAGTAACATTCTTATCAAAATTAGAAAAACACTTTCGTAGACCACTTACCATACGGGGAACGGTCCATTGTTGTATGCAACGAAGTATATCTTCGTTTTCTAATACCAAAGAACCTCCAGCAGATCCACAATTTATACAATATACTATATTCTGCATCCATTGTTGTAATTATAATATAACTAAATTCGATCACAGACAGAGCAATATCCGAAAATGCTAGTAAAATCCAGTTCTTCACACAAAGCCGAGTCTACCAAGTACGCAATCTAATCGGAGTCCGTAATCAAGCCAAAGTTGTTAGAATAAAACCATGAAACGCATAGAAAATCACAAAAGAAACGATAGTCGCAAAGCTATCAAACTGACTTCTAGCAAACTGACTGAAGTACACCAGTGTTGCCAATTACGAAAACTATAATCCTACTCGAGTGCCAAGCTAGAAATTCGCGATTTCGCTCAAAACCATCTTAAAACATTATACAAATACTAGTTTTTTTCTAGCTAGTCAGTTTAGGTATTTAAATGAATAAAGTGTTAGCAACTAATTTTAATAACCGACTTCGGAAAGGAGGTTCTCAATTCGATCCGTATTTACCGAAATCCCGAAAACTTCCGAAACTGGCAGCACTGGCCGACGGAAACATTTTATAAGGCATCAATAATTGTGACCCTACTTTTTATTTGGAATTTTTTTATTTGAAGTGTCCGTGGAATACTAAAATATGTTTCAAACAATATAAAAATAAATAAAAATTATAGTATAATTTATATTCACATCGGTTCTTAGGCCAAAATTGAACAATGTCCTTTAGGTTTTTCATACTTACACATGTAATCCTCAAAGTCCTTAAGCACATGTATGGTGCAACACTACATCGCCAAACTTTAAGATATTGTAAGCTCAGTTTGCATGGTTTAGAACAATATGGTCAAAGTTTGGTCGTTTATTATGGCAGCCCGTGGAAACTATCCCAGAAAATATTTTGGATTTAAATAATATCCGTACAGATTATGCAGCCATTTTCGACAGTCGCCAGCCATACATGGTCTTTTCAAAAGGTAATACGGACACGTGCTTTATATTCAACAAATATGATTTTACAGCCTCACAAATATTCAGTGCCCAGTGCCTAATTGTGCCATTCATGCAAACTGCACGCTGAATTCTATAAATTACTTTATTTTGTAAAAATAGTTTTAGGAAAATGGTTTATGCCTAAAATTTATTTATGCTTGGTTTTAGCATTTCCCGATATAAATACAGCCATTAAATGGATTAGCAATATTCGATTCTACTAATATAAAAATGCGGAAGTTTGTATGTAATGTGCGTATGTGTGTCTGTTAGTCTTTCACGAAAAACTACTGAAGGGATTTTAATGAAACTTGGCGTTACACGTACATGGAACACACGGAATGCCATCGGTTAAGGCTAGGTACTTTTATGCGACTTCTTGAAATGAGGAGATAAGGTACCTATGTAAAAAAATTATCGAATTTATTTCACAAGCGCTGTGATAATTTCGTAACCTTGAAGAATATTTTTCTTTCAAACAAAAGCCTTTCAGGTACCTACCTCACTTATTAAAAGTTGAATTTTAATAACCCACACCAGGAAATTGCTTTTGATAACCCTTTTGAAGTATAAAATTCAAGTTCAAACGATTACTTTAACAAAAAATCTTATTTCTATTTAATTAGGAATGTATTTTATTGAGAATTTTTGATATTATGATAGCTGTATCGTATGATAAAAGGAACGTTTATTGTTGAGCGACCCGACAATGCCAATTACGCTATCTGTTACCGACACGCGAATTTGAATGCAAATTAGAAAGGTTTGGTATGTAACTATGTATATCCATCAGTAAAATGTTCACTCCATTTTTCATAAGAACGGCTCTAGCCAGCCGTATAGAAATAAAACCTTTACTGAAATTATCAATACTTTATTTACCACTTAAAACTTTTGCACTCAACAGTGCATTCAATTTAAAGCACTTTTGAAAGTCTCGCAATTAGCTAAATGGTTCATTTTACATAAACATTATGAAAAAGGCGACGTTTTAGAAATAAAATCATTCGTTTTGCATTTTATTTTAACTAACATTTTCCTTTCCTTTTTTAACATTACGTTTCGTGACTTAATTAAGTACCTTTTAAGGCTTTATTTACGTCAATCAGTTTGTCATTTTTCTTTTTGTTCATAAAATTAAAAGAACATCTTGCTTATTAAAATGTATTTTGAATCCGTCCGGGCGGTGCCAATTAGAGAGTTTGTTGATGCAGTAGTCATGCTTAGTTTTAGTCGAAATAAAGTTTTCCACTACATATTTTTAATTCAATCAGAAAAAATAAGACTTCAGCTCTGAAAATAGAAAACAGCACAAGTCACTTAAAGTAAATGGTGCATCTCTACTTTGTCATTAAGCACAAACCACTTCCAAGCACTACTTAATTAAATACATCTCGTTACTTTGCATCCTTTGTGCGATCAGACAAACAAAAAGATGTTAGTACATTCCCACGATAACAAAGTTTATTCGTATCAATTCCTATGTGGGCGGTGTTTGATCTCATAGCGTGTAAATTCACAACGGTTGCAAAGTGTGCGGGACCGACACAGAAGCGCAGTAATCCATTGTTGCCTACCGGCCCACAATGGATTCAAGTTTAGTCGATTAAACCCGGCACCAAACACTCGCCACCTACGGAAAAATGTGCCCGCGCACAATAGGAATGCTATGCGAGGATTTGTGAAAGCGAAGAATTGTTGCTAGCACTTTGAGGCGCTGCCATTGTAATGTATTTATTTATTACGCATTCACTATTCGAGGAAATAAAGTAATACTGAAACCTAAAGAAGTTTTATGCTGGGAAATAAATTCCAATTTTGCTGAGACAAACAAGCGATATCTTAACATTAGATTATTAGGACATGATGAATGACTAAAAAAATGCCCTGTCGTAATTAAGATATTTATTTGATGCTTCTAAAAGTATTTTTTCAGTGCACAAACTGTACAATCTATACTAATATTTTAAAACTGAAGAGTTTGTTTGTTTGTTTGAACGCGCTAATCTCAGGAACTACTAGTCCGATTTGAAAATTTCTTTCAGTATTAGATAGCCCATTTATCGAGGAAGGCTATAGGCTACTTTTTGTCCCGGTACGGAAAGTAGTTCCCACGGGATGCGGGTGAAACCGCTGGCAGAAGCTAGTATTCTAATAAATTTCCCCACAATGTCATGTCATAAATACCGTCATCATGTCATTGAAGGCTATTATAAAATTAACTTCGTTTCAAATAAAATAATAACATACGCAAAGTAATAATGTTTTTGAAATTCGACACATGTTATATACTTATAGCCTGTCAATAATAGATGTCTGTTTGCATAAACATTTTCAAATTGTATCTCTTTTACAATGCAGATAAAAGAATTGAAGATACCAAGCATAAAAATATCTAAGCATTGTTACCTACTACATTCAGTCATGAAAAAAAAAACAAATACCCTAGTGCGGCACTGTTCTATACGTACTATTTTTTATTAGTCAGCAATAGTCAGTGCAATGGCTATTCACAACGTTTCGATTTACAGGAAACACAAATTCTTTTCAGCGATTGCATTGTTTGTACCATGCCTTTTTGTTCCAGAATTTGATTTATATTTCGCGTTTTGAATGGGCATCCAATTAAACTAGTTTCTTTACAAACGCTAGGTATCATAACACGTAGAAATTAAAGCGGAAAGCCGCCTTACATTCGTTGGATGGGAAACGTTTTTCTCCAAAAAAGTATATTCGTTTTCCTTTCAGAAGTGTTGTTTTGTATGGAGTTAATTTATAAAGCGGTACAGCCGGGGAGGTTTGTTCATAATTAAAGACTTGCCTCTTATTCATTCTCTTAAAAAAGGCCATAAAATTAAACCTGCATATTCGTATACGTCCCCTATTTTTACACGCTACGTGCCCGACGTCATAAATTAGATCCACAAAAAGGGAACATTATGAGCCGCGACGCCAGAGGCTCACCTTTTCTCATTATTCTACATTTTCAGGCCCAAACACGAATAGAAAATGGAACTTGTTAAACACAACTTATTAGTATGCATTCAATAATAACAATGATATAATAACGTATACCAAACAGGGATAAAATACTCTTCATATAGTATGAGACTATTTTTAAACAAAAAGCTGGAATAATTATGCAAACTAATGATGGCAATAAGCTTAACGTCAAAATATGTATGCAAAATTAATGTAATAGGTATTATCTGCTGGAAAAATAATTGCGTTTATTTCATTATAACTGGATATCAAAACTTAATAAAGTCCTTCAATTATTATGGCATTATAAAGAATTCGCCTTTAGCATTTTGCTAAACAAGAATGTCTCATTAAATTTTTTATCAGAAAATATCTGGTGGTCTTCAATAAAAATACTCGTGTAGATTTTATTGGTCGGCATCCCACCGGGAATAACTACGAAGCCATTTGGACGTCAATTAAGATTTTGAATATTTCAATGAATTTTTTAAGAAGCTTCTCTAAATATTTGTGACATGAAAAGTTTTGTACTTTCATCAAGATTCAGAGATGAACTGCTATTGTTACTCTTTGTATGTAAATACTAAAGTTGAGATTGTGATTGCCAACAAACAGCCTCATAGTCTTTTATAAACTTTTGATGCTAGATCTTCACATTCCATTTATTCACTTAACAACTTAAATAAGGTTAGCTTACAAGGGTGTTGAGATAAACTTGAATTGCTTACCTAAAGCGTTATTTAAAAGTTATTTTTCAATCTTAAACGACCGACGATTGCTTAAAAACCCTATAAAAGATAAAAAAGGCCAGTAACATAAAACTAATTGCTGATACCGAACCGAGTAACGGTTACCTGTTAAAATCGTTATGAAATAACAAAGATTTAACCTTATCTTAAAATGGGGTCTGGATTAAAAAGCTCACGAGATAAAAAAGCAACGTTTTAATAAGCTGAAAACAAAGTTTTGGTATTAAAATTTCTTCGCTTAAGCAACGCCAGTTAATTCCTAAGATTATTCCTCGGTAAGAAAAAGTTTGCGGGCGCCCGGTATCTCTACCGGCCGTTGCATCTGCTTACCTAACGTAACATACTATTATGACTTTGGAACTAGTTAGTCATTTTATTAGTTCTTTCTGGTTTGTAAGTATTATGGTTATAGCTTTGAAAAATATTGCAGCTAACGAGTCTTTTAATAACATAACGTTAACGTGTGAGTAGTCATTGGAGTCTAATAGAAGTAGATAGAAGTGTGGATATAAGAACCATTTAGGGTCATGCCATGACGAAAAAAAATACACTTACAAGAAACTTTTTTCAGTGTCTTTATCTTGTACATTATTTGTTGGATATTTTAAATTTAAATTGTCACTATTAAAAATCATACAGTTAAATATCTTCACAATTAACATCACCAATTGAACAAAGAGCAACATAATTCCAATTTCAAATACGCTCATCAGTCTTAAAATAAATTAATCACTTAAAAAGCAACTGATTATTCAGTACAATAAGAGTAAAAAATACTCGTAGTATTTTTTACTCTTATTGTACTGAATAATATATATTTTCGCAGTATACGTTGAAATCAAAATGCATTCAATGAACAAGCTGCCCAAGAAGGCGAGCCAGCAGTCTTGGGAGCTTTTAGAATTTAGCGTTCAGGATAGCTATCTCTTCCTTGAATTTGAGACTTCAATAATTACGCGCGCTTTATCAAAGAACATCTTCTTTTGCTTTTATATACCTATACTTATTTTGAGAATGCTTTCATTATCTTTCTTAACGTTATAATACTCTGTTACCCGGGAGTTGACTACCGCATGCATGCTATTATTAGCGCCAATTAAAATGAGGTGCAGATCTGTTCAGGAACTCACAGCTGTCTAGACGCACGTATATAAATTACATTGAGAATTTATAGGGTACAATGTTGCGAGACGGCACAATAAAACCTCTTCAAAACCGGTCAGATTGAGCTACTTTCGTTTATTGTTATCGTTGCTTTGAAACCTAAGACGCGATATTTTTCCGATAAGCTCCACGGGTTTCCATACAAGTGCTCATACTCTTTTTCCCGAAGCTTACCTATATCCTTAGGGCGTTTGCTCTGCCTTTTAAGATTGTGTTTTTATACCGTCCTCCACATAAATACGACCCCTGACAATCTAGTTTATTTTATACTGAATTCAGTGAAATTGAATTCTACTCTATACCGATAAAGCCAATGCATAAAGTCTACTTGGAAATGCTAATAAAAATGTTTACGAAAACGGATTAAAGCCACTTGCTATTCCATTCCTAAATACTTAAAATGAGAAACGCAGTGAAATTTATTCGTATTAACGCATGAAAATAAAATCGTTAGTCAAAAATATTTGTCCACATTCAAATTTATCTTTGTAAAAGCTGTATTAAAAGTGTTATATTGTACAATGATCTTAATCCGTTGATTAATATTTTATGAAGCATAAAATCTGATAAACATATCGGTAAGCAGTCTTTATTTACGTTTATTTCATAAACGTATTTTTTTTATATAAACGCATTGTCCTTTATTCCAATTCGCAATTCAACTCCCTAAAATCATTCAAGACAGAGATTAAAGAGTGATGGTATTGTGTCCCTGCACAAATATAGCAACGTAGCGATCATTACAAATGAAAGGACTCATTATTCTTTGAGAATCGATTATACCATTCAAAGGGATTGGCCGATTTACGCAGACAATGGCAATCGCAGCCAGAACCTCGTAATAAACCCTGACGGCACCCGATAGGGAACTAGGAATGGGCTTACCGACGACATGATAGTTATATCTACGTTTTAAGTTACACGATATATGTTGTTACTGCACGCAACAGGTTTGTAACGTGATACTCAAAGCTTCCAGGAATCCTACACAGAATTTGCCAATTTCGCTCTAAGGTCACTAACCTGACATTCGAAATTGATTTGACTGGCTGTCAGGACAGTTCTAGATTAGAGGATTAGTTCCCAGTACCGTGACTCTTGACATTTCAGAGCAACAGAATAACATTGGGTGCAACGTATGTGACTCAAGTAGCTTTGCTCATAACAGCTGGAGAAACCGATCATACCTACATATTTAGAACTTTGTGTAAAGTTTAAGATTTTTCGAAAGCTTCTGATTTTTTATAATTTCTATCAAAATCACTTTTCGTCAAAATAATTTGATACTTATTTCTACATGGTCATTTTACCGTTATGAATTCTAATTCTGATCTGTTGCCCTACTTTTTTCTGAGTTAATAGTTATAGAGGTTATTCTTCAATATTAAACTTTTGCTTTCATATTCTGGCACGGCAGAACATTAAAGAAAATTGCTTTAGGTTTCTTTGAACTATTTTTCTGATCATAAACTTAGGTTAAACGACTTCAAAATTACGATAAGAAATAAATTGCGTGCTGAAGCTTCTCTTTCGTTCTTATTTATGAAGTTCCTATGTTTTCGTTACCCACACATCTGGATATCCAAAGCCGCTTAAGAGAACAGTCCACGCTGACGAATTGAAACAGTCATTTAACACATATTTTGTATACATTAAATACTTCGTTGATGTAATAGAGTCGTTAAATCGGTTGAGCACAACAAACAATCAGAGGAACGGTAGTCGCTTCATCGTCCTGCCAGTACCCTCATCTTAGCGTCGCGACGACAGATCGCCCGAATCAATTTGCACTTCGCTTTTCACATCCATTTCAATATTGCTTTAAACTTTGTTTGATTCATTTCTGTAAGAAAGCTTCGCAATTTATTTTTGTATGTAGTTTTCTGATTTGAATTTAATTTAAATTTTAAAGTAGGAAAATGACTGGAAATTTTTATTATATTCGAAAGTCATTCATTACATTGTGTTCTTGGTTTGAATAAACAAATTCACAAAACCGTTTAGTGTTTTTAGTTCATATTTTGCATGTGTAATTACTCTTATTTTATAATTACGTGCATGCTTGAAAGATTGCGTTTTAAAATAACTCCTGTCCCTTTGTTGTTCTGTCCTGCTGCGAAAAGTGAGTTGCCAAAGCAAAATATTTTACTTGAAAAATCTGAGTGCTAATCCCAAACCCCACATGAAATACGTTGCTTTTATTCCGACGTTACGTTAGATTGTATTATAACTTTGTTTGGCTCTGGCTGTTGAGTTTGGAATTGAAAATTCCTGACCGCTCGAAAGTCTTACAAAACTTGGAATGGACATAAAATGTTTTGCGATATCGTTGGGTGTCACAAAAGAGAGATGCCGACATTGAACATTGTATTTTGTAAACATAATTTCGTTAACTATGATTGGTATATACTATGAATTATTGAACATTAATTGACTATCAAAATTAAGCTTACTGTCTCAAAA
Organism: Helicoverpa zea; assembly: GCF_022581195.2. Taxonomy (NCBI): domain Eukaryota; kingdom Metazoa; phylum Arthropoda; class Insecta; order Lepidoptera; family Noctuidae; genus Helicoverpa; species Helicoverpa zea. Next base: position 5,852,063 of record NC_061458.1, on the reverse strand, counting down.
AGCCGTTTCCAATAATTTCGATGGCAAAAACATTTTTTAGCAACTCAAATTAAATTACAGGATTAAATGTGAAAAAGACAAGACTGTTCCTAAAAAATATAACCTTTTGAGTTACCGAAAAAATAACGTTTGTACAACAAAACCACGATGGCAATCTTTAATTGGGTTAGATCTGGGAACAAAGAACGACGTAATTACATTCGCCAGAAATATAGCGAAACAAATAACTACTTCAACGTCAAATTTAGATTGAACCTTTCGGTCCCGAGCGACACAAAAGCCTTCGACTTTATTCTTTATCAAATTCAGAATAAAATTCCCGTTAAAAAAATAAACTGCGGCTGTTATTAAACTAAAAAGATATTGGAGTGTCCACCGAAGACACGGGACAGGTTGGTGTTTCGGAAGCAATTAATTTGCATGGACAATTTAAAAAAACATTTGTCCGCCGGTTTCGAGGAAATTGGGATTTCCTTTGTCTGATTTAATTAGTTTAATTTCGGTTTTGTGAGTATAATTAATTCTTGTAACATTATCGTGTCGAGCCCGAAACTTATACGATATTTGTTTAACATTAAAATCAATGTTTGATCGAGATATTATCTATTTGGGAGAAAAACCAACAAAGAACCCAAGGTTGCTGGAAAACTAATTATAAAATGAATTTCTCGTAAATCAATCAAGCTAAGCTAGGCAATGTGATGTATTTCATCAGGATTTCATTACAAGGAAAATTATCGAGAAACGGAAGACTGTTTAATCTTCAAGTAATTCGTCAAGAGAAAATAAGAAGTAGAAAGGTTTTATAAAAACTACAAAATATTAACGATATTTTTATTCCATTCATAACCTATTTTTTCGTTTCGATGGCAAACTGAAATAATTAAAAATATATATTTTCAAAATGTCATGTGGGTAGACTGACATACACATGTGAAATTATTAGATCTGTATATTTAAATTATATAAAATAGTAATCTTGTATTTTTTAATACATTTATGTGTTAGTCATCTAGTAGACCTACCGTTGCATTGAATTTTCCTATAAATTCTATCACAATCCAACAAGTACACTGAATCAACACAACCAAGATGGACAACAAACTGATTAAAAGTCTTGAAGAGCTGGAGAGATTTTTTAGTTCCCGGATGAGTGAGTATGAGGATAAGCTGCTCCAAGCCTCATCAGTACCAGATCTTGCTCATTCCGACATCAGTGCACTTTCCCGGGACTTCTCAGATTTTAAAGTCTTTGTCTGCAAAACACTGTGTCACTTAAAAACACAGATAGAGCTGCTATCCTTGGGACTTGATAGTCATGAAACAGTAATGAGAAGGAAGATTTTGCTGTTTCATGGTATTGCTGAGACACCGCACGAGAAATTGAATGGCACCATACTGAACATTTTCTCCAAGCATCTCAAGTTAGATGATATTCATGCCGATCACCTGGATGTGTGCCATAGGCTTGGATCATCTCAAGGCAAATCAAGACCTGTGCTGGTGCGGTTCAGCAATATGGAGCAGCGTCGTTTAGCTTGGGATAGTAAAACCGCACTTAAAGGGACTGGTATAACTATTTCCGAGTTCTTAACGAAGACGCGGCATCAAGTCTTTATGGCCGGCCGCAAGCACTTCGGCGTCAACAACTGCTGGTCTGCTGAGGGAAAGATTGTGGTATTGACGCCTGATAAGTCGCGCCGTAAGATTTCGACCTTGGGTGAGCTTGAAAATCTAATATCATTATATCCTGCGTGCTCATCGATGCCCGAGAATTCTGCTGCTACTGCCAGTACATCCACCGCTAAAGCTACTGGTCCTTCTCCGAAAGCAGCGCCCCAGAAAGCTAAAGTTTCCAGGAGGGGTCGTCGTTGATTCGCGCTACTCGACTTTAGCTAGTTTTTACTTTTCTTTTGCGCCTACCTCCTATGATTTGTAGAACTATTAATATTCTCTTAAAACTGTCATTATTTTCTATAAAATTATGGGCCGGTAGATGTTTATTATTATTGTGCATTTTTCACTTCACTGACTTCACTTTGTCAGCTGTCATATAGATAACGCAAATAAGCAACTGTCATCTTTTTTTTTTTTTTTTTGGCACCTGGCATTTTAATCTTATTTTATTTGGTGTTGTAGTGACTGGATGTTCTTATTAATTTTACTTTATTTTTATTTTGTATTATTGTTTCACTTTTATTTTCCACTTCTTTATAATAGATTGTTATAAATCTCTACCAGCTGCAGCGTAAGGTCTATTGGGTAACGTTGCGTAAGTTTTAAATCGTACTCTTTTTTTTTATCTTCTCTTTTTGTGTTATTATTACATTTTAAATACTTTTACATTTAATATTTTATAATATATATATTTATTTAGAACTATGAATGATGTTATTCCTGACGATGAATATTTCTCTTGTTCTTCTTCATCCAGCAGTTTTCACAGTGTGGAGAGTGATTCTTCACCTCCATTGACACTTGGCGATCAAATCTCCTCCCTTCTTGAACATTTTCCTAAAAACCTTAATATAGCACACATTAATGCTCAAAGTGTTCCTGCTCATTATTCTGATCTTCTGGCTTCCATCAACAGTGCCCATCTGGATGCTTTGCTGATCTCGGAGACTTTTCTAAAACCGTCGTTGTTATCGGTTCACTACGCCCTTCCAGGATTTGTTTTGATCCGTAACGACCGAACGGGAAAGGGAGGTGGCGGTGTTGCAATTTATCTACGTGCTGATATTTCCTTTAGGGTAATTAGTGCATCACCATCCTCTTATTCGGGTTCAGCTGAGCATCTTTTTATTGAAATCTCCCTGTGTCACACAAAAATGCTCCTGGGTGTGATGTATAGCCCGAACCTTGGTGTGGACTATTTTGACGGACTTGATTCGCTTTTATGTGCCTTTCGCCCTGTCTATGATCGCGTAGTCTTGATGGGCGATTTTAATACTTGTATACTCAAGGATGACTGCCGTAGTCGCAAACTTCTTTCCCTCTTAACTTCTTATGATCTTAGTATCCTCCCGCTATCTGCTACACACCATTTCCCTAATTGCACCCCTTCTCTTCTGGACCTTATTATTGTTTCTAAGACTAATCATGTTTCTCTTCACGGTCAACTAACTGCTCCTTTTTCCTATCATGACTTAATTTTCATTTCCAATAAGGTCCGTCCGCCAAAACGAAGGCCGAAATATATTCCCCTTCGGAACTTTAAGGGTATGGATCTGGAGGCATTGGGGCGTGATGCTGATTGTATCGACTGGAATCCTGTCTTCGAGTGCACACATATCAACGACAAAGTCGATGTTTTCAATAGGGAATTAATCAGTCTCTACGATCGTCATGCTCCTATTCGTCAGGTTAAAATCAGACATATTCCCGCTCCTTGGCTCACGCCTGCTATTAAGGATTTGATGGCCACCAGGGATAGAGCCAAACGGAGGCTAAAGCGCTGTCCTTCAGACCGCAACCTCTCTGCGTATAAAGAGCTCCGTAATCGCTGCAGTCGTATGTGTAGAGATGCAAAGAGACGCTACTTTCATAATTCTCTTGACAACCGTAACCCGTCTGAAGTCTGGAAATTCCTCAAATCTGTCGGCATTGGCAAGTCTCATGCTGTTTCTAGTGGTGTTTTTGACGTGTGTGCCCTAAACACTTATTTCTCACAACCCCCTATTATTTTGGATCCGCACGTCAAATCCTCTACTTTGAATAGGCTTGACTGCTTGCCGAAGCCGCTGTGCTCACCTTTTGAGTTTGATGCAGTAAATGAGGAGGGTGTTAAGAAAGCTATTCTTGCTATCTCCTCCACTGCTGCAGGTAATGATAATTTATGCTCAAGAATGATTCATCCAATTCTATCTTCTGTCCTTCCAGTCTTGACTCACATTTTTAACTTTTCATTATTTTCTTGTACTTTCCCTGATGCCTGGAAATCAGCTAACATTATCCCCCTACCTAAAATACAGAATCCTGAATCATTGACCGATTTCAGACCCATTTCTATCCTTCCGTATCTTTCCAAGGTTCTTGAGCATATTGTTCATTGCCAACTTTCTAGCTTTCTTTGTAAAATTGATCTTCTTAGCCCTTTTCAGTCCGGTTTCCGACCTGGTCATAGCACTTCTACAGCACTGTTGAAAGTAACTGACGATATTCGCCAGGCTATGGACCATAAATCCCTTACCATACTTGTCCTACTAGACTTCAGCAGCGCCTTTAATTCTGTTGACTTCGATATTCTGCTTGGAATCCTCAGATCTTCAAATTTATCCTCTGCTTCTTTAGACTGGTTCGAGTCTTATCTCAAGGGGCGCTCGCAGCGGGTTCGTCTTGATGATTCTTTCTCTAATTGGTGCTCACTTGTCACGGGTGTGCCTCAGGGTGGCGTTCTCTCTCCTCTTCTCTTTTCTATTTTTATTAATACAGTCACCACTGTCATCTCCTGTAACTTCCATCTCTATGCCGACGACTTACAGCTTTATCGTCACTTTGTGCCGCTTGACGCGGAAGTTGCCTTGTCGGCCATGAATCATGACTTGGAATTAGTTGATCAGTGGGCGCGTTCGTTTGGACTACTGATCAACCCTAGAAAATCCAAGGCCTTGATCATCGGTGGCAGAAATATGCGGAGTAGGCTAGATTTTAATGTTTTAACCCCGCTCTGCCTTAATGGAGTTAAAATTGATTTTAGTGCTACGGCTAAAGACCTTGGTGTGATCATCGACTCCAACTTATCCTGGACAGCTCAAGTCGCTGAAGTCAGTCGGAAGGTATATTATACATTCCACTCGCTCAGGTGCCTCCAGAACTTCTTACCCTTGGAGACCAAAATCTCTTTAGCCCAAACCTTAATCCAGCCCATTATTGACTACGCTGATGCCTGTTATTTGGATGCCACCGAGGAGCTCTTAAACAAGCTTGAGCGTCTGCAAAATATCTGTATACGTTTTATCTTTAATCTTAAAAAATATGATCACGTCTCTAGCTTTCGCAGCACTCTCAAGTGGCTCCCAATTCGACTTCGCCGGAACACTCGCATTTTGTGTTTATTATTCAACATCCTCTATAACCCTAAATTTCCTTCGTACCTTCGAGAGCGGTTTTCCTTCATCCGTCCTAATGATGCGCCTTGCAGGTCACATCTTAGAACAATTCTAAAATTTCCTTCCCATTCCACCGACTTCTATTCCTATTCCTTTACCGTTCACGCTGTTCGGTTATGGAATTCCCTTCCCCATGAGATTAGAGATTGCCAAACTGTTGGACTTTTTAAGAGAAAAGTTAAAGAACATTACCTGTCCATTGCATCATAGTTATTTTATTTATTTATATATATATCTAGGTATATATTATTTTATTTTTGGGTATATATTATTTAGTAGGTATATATTCATTATTTACGTATTGTTTATGTAGGTATTATACAATATACAGCTGTTTTCTTCCATTTTAATTTCTGTTTCCTTTGCTTTTTATACACACTGTCTACATCTCTTTTATTCTCTTTTTCCTTTCGCAGGTATGCTGGAAGAGATTTCTTAAGAAATAAGCATTACCTTTGTAAATTCTTTCTTTCCTGTCATCTTTCTCTATTATGTGTGTGTACAAAAATTTGTAAATAAAAATAAATTATTATTCAATACAAAAAAGTTTAACTGTAATATAAAATCGACATGAATGCCGAATGCCGAAACAGCAAATTTTTCGTTGCAAAAATAACGGTCAGGTTGGAAAACCCGAAACAAAACAAATTCGTAACGTAACCAGTGGCTATAGCCAGTACTTAATATATTTTTATTGGTTTGGTTTCGGGCCTTGACAGTTTAAGTTGTGACAAGTTTTTTTAACAGTTACGAACACGTTTACTGTTTAAACGGCGAAAATAATATAGGTATTGCATTGTGAGCAGTATCTTTATAATTTTAAATCAATCATCAGGAACTAACACACAGCCTAGTGCAGTTCAGTTACAGTACATTGCGTTAGATGACATACAACTTTAAACGCAACCATATCCAAAAGACCCAATAAAATATATTTTATTTACATCTTATTTTTATTGGGCTACCAGGGGAATACAAACAAAATGTTCAATCTCCTTTACCCTTATAAATCAAAGTAAACGGGAAACGCTAAACGCAAATTGACAACTCAACTGTCGCCTGCGATGAGGGTCACGGCCGCACTTATGAGAGAATCCTTTGGACTTAGTTACTTATCACACAAGATTATCCTTTTAACATTACGCGGCTAATAATCTCGCTGATATTGCGGTTGGTGTTAAAATTTAATTAAGCACAACATTATGATCATTTTAATATTTTTCACCATCTTATATCAAGATAAAAAGTGATCGGTACGAATGTGTAAATCTTTTAACAGAAGCATAAAGTGTTTTGTGAAATTCCAGCACCGTTTTCTTTTCGAACATTGATAGATTTATGGGATTGTATAATAGCAAACAAAAACGTAGGTATTTCTTTTCAGTTTTGTTGTGAAACAGAAATCGTATCTCAGGTACATACTAAGAATTTAAATTGTGTTTAGAACAACACTTACCTAGACCTACATAAGAATAGATATATTTTTTCTTTGAAATCTCTTTCTCAGCCTAAGCTGTAGATACGTTTGTCTAAACATCTTAATGCGTATACAAAAACATTGTTCATTTTCCTGGAATGCAACAATATTTAAGCGAACTAACAAGATGTCACAGAGAGTATTGACCTATTTGCCTCACGAAAATACCCGATACGCTAATATTGCGTCTCTTCCCAAAGTATCGGATTATGAAATCTGTGCCAAATGTACGTAGATACATATAGTTATGTTTAAACGCTGGGGACAGTCTTGTATTGGTTAATTTATAAGATATTCTCAACTGTGTAGATAAGATAACTAATGGCAGGCTTAAAATATTTCATTAAGTTAAAATTTTATAGTAAAAAAGGGAATATTTTAGGCTATTTATTAGCTGAGACTATGACTAAATATTTTAATGGCCAGGTGCTCATTAAATTGCCGCAACATTAAATACTGACAGGTTGCTAAGTCATCGCTTAAAATATTATGCTAGAAATAATTGTGATCCCTGAGTTTTAATATTTATTTTTGCCTAAAACAGGTGAGCTCTCATCATTAACTAAAAACCTTTCATGTTTTTTTTTTCGTCCATTTAAGATGAAAGCAAATATTGTGTTTCAGTGATAAAGTATACATTATAATTTATCTTGCTCTTATAGCAAAAAATAAATAATCATTATAATTAGGTAATTATTATAATGGCCAGTCTGCCAGTTTACAGCGACGTCGAGAAGCATCGTACTGCTGGGTAAAATAGTAGTATGATTTCAATTCTGTCCATAGTTAACAATACATTTGAAGTTCTAGTGCTACTAATAACGAAACCGTGTACTTACCATTTTCGCATACAGTATTCATAACTTCTGTGGAAAATGATGAAACTATACGCTCACTAAAACAGACGTATTCGTATATTCAAATAATAATTTATTCCGATCTTCCTGTAGGTTATGATTCAGCATTATTTTTTGCCGAATCGCCCTACTAGTTAATGATGTATCTATCTTCCATTACCTTGAACTTTCTACGAGATGTTATTTCTTTCTTAACATTATTCTCATCGAGAAAACCCTAAGGCTTGGCTGGCAAAATGAACATTATCTAGACAGGCTTTATGTTATCAGGAATAGGATACCTTTCACGCAGAACCATTTGCTACATTTAATCCTCTCATCGTTCAAAGCCGTCTTTAAAAGAGGTGTCACAATTGTTGATATATCAGCAATCGTTAGCTCTATTATTGTAACTGCTTGGTTACGTGAGAATGTATGGCGGGGTGACAGACACAGTTCGTTTGCAACGAATCATTAGCTTCGGCGATAGCTTATCGCAGCTCACACGCGCACCGTCTACTCTTAATATATCATCTTTGATAACAATGACGTCACGTCGCCTAACAGTCTCTCGGATGCCTCGCCATCGCGTCTAGTCGTTAAAACAATCGTAATTAAGTCTGTAATTTACGACTCGTTACGATTTGACGTTAATTTTATCTCATACAATGACAAGTGATTCGGAGTGTAATTATGCGTTCTGTTTGTATTTTATTTATATGTTTCGTAGTAAACCTCTGCATGGGGCAATAATGCTATAAAAGCGATGAGTTTCAATGAAAGTGAAAAGTACTCTTCTCTTATCTCATAAATTCGCCTAAGACAATCTCACGAATCCGCGTTTTTCATGCCAGTAAAAACGTTTACTGAGAAAGAAAACAGTTATTCTATAATAAAATAAAACATAAGCATTTTAGGCAAATACGTTCTTATTTCTGTATAAAGATTGTGGCAGTTTTGAAATAATGACGTCGTCAGCATCGCGATAACTGGATGACACCATAAGAATCGTGTAGTCACGTTCTTAGCCGGGAATGTTGCGACACGTGATGACGTCACCACAGTTGCTACGTCATCGTGCTGTGTGTCACGCCCGTGACGACGCATGTTCTGCAACGACAGCTGCAATCATGTACGCAGGTTTGGATTTCAGGATTGATATGAGTAGAGCCATTTGTTTATTGGCATGCTTTTAAATCTCAAACTACGTCTTGGATTAAATTGGATCAATTCTGATAAGATTCAATAAATCTGAGGGCATGGCAGTGCCCCAGCCAATTATATTTTCTTGGAGTATTTCATACGTACATGAAAATGTTACGATATTTATAACTATAAAATTTAGACATAGAACAAGCCTAAAATTCATTAGAGATATTATCTATTCCAACACAATTATTCGATGTAGTAGTCTATAGGGAACAGTGGAAAACTCATTAAAACGGAATCGAACTATTTAGTTTTGGTTATTTAAACAATATTACATATCGCAGGGAATACCACCGAAATAAAGATAAATAAAGACAATTATTGGATCAAGTTTATGTTAATCCCGTAAAGGGTCGAGTTAGATAAAGTTCTCGGGTATCATAGTGTTGTAACTCGGCTTACGCCGGACAGTCTTGACACTATCGGCCGAATAATTCCGCGGATTACTACGGGATTAATACCAACCACTGCATATGAGAAGCACTAATTAATACTCTACCGCGGAAAGTTTCGCTAAATTGAACTGCGCTCTTAGAGGTTGAGTAATGCGAGCGGATTGTGAGATTAGATCGATTGAACTCGATTAATTTACCAAATTGTACCTAATGTTGGTTAGTCTGAGTTATTGCTGAACCTGCAACGAAGGCGTTTGAATGTATTTGACGATTTTATTAAATTAGACGGAAAGAATTTACCTAAGAGTTTTTCGCGTTCAGTCAACTGCAAAATAGTTCATAATCTACAAGAATGTTAGATATGTTAATGTTCTTGTCGTCTTTTCTAAGACCAAGGAACAGCCTTTTAAATGAAATGAAGGGGAAAAATAGTAAAGAAGCAATTAGTAATTCCACTGACGTTAGATAGTCTGCACTTTTTTCACCGTATTAACTACACTTCAGACAAAAAGTGTTATCAGATATGTATTGCCAAAAAGCTACTTAATTACATGTTGAAATCCCCGAACGTGTATCTCTTAAACCGTACTTATTTATTTTTATGAAAGAAAAAAATAAAATATGTGCATTTTAACGATACTTTGACAGAAAGCTGAGCGTGGCGAGCCAGAGACGCGCTCGCGACTTTTGTCGCTGAATAATTCATTTAATCCTTTCAATATCGCAGTCTCAACGTATCTGAGTATGAACAAGTTTTAGCTGTTTTTTGTCATTCGTGTCTTATTGGTTGGCGAACCACTTTAACGGGATCAAGCCACCGAGTTCTTTTAACTTTCTCCTTCTATACACAGGGGTTTATTGAAGAGATAAAACTTGAAGCGATATGAAATTTAACAGCAGCGAAATGGCATTCTGTTTTTGTTCGATAGATAAAAGCTCTCATATAAAGCTTTTTATTTAATGCGTAATAGTATAATACGCTTTACAAAAATACTAGCGTAAACCTACAATTCACACATAGAACCTCCAAAATGAGGACAAATCCAAAACAAAACAATTTATATTTCAACGAATAAAATGCCTATGAGCAAATAGAGCAAATATAATAAAACAGTTATGTGTCAGTTTTTCACTTATTTCCAAAACACATCTCGCAAAGCGTCCCTATTTACGATTCAAAGCACATATATTTTATTAGGTGTGTAAACTTTTGTCTGGCCGTTGTCTTTTGGCCTTTATTTATAGCATTTTGTACACATAACCGAATGTATGTTAACTGTAATGGAAAATTGGCGTCAATATGTACAATTTTGTTACGTTATGTTTGTTAGAAAGTTAAGATGCTTAGATTTTCAAGCCCGAACTTCCTTGTCGTAATATAACTTCTTCAAATAATATTCTACGAACATTATTTGTGAGATAACAGTAGGCAGATGAATAGAATTTTTTTTTTTCTAGTTTGAACATAAACTACTGTATACTTCTACTCATAGTAATATTAACTACGGTTGCTAACTGACGTAAAACTGCAGCCTTCGAGGAAATGCGCTACGGTAATGAAACTACTACGCCTTAGTTACGCTACGCGGATTGTTCGCTACGGCGTAGCACACGAACAGATTATTGAGACATCAGCCTCTTGTAGCCAATGCATGGAGAAGTGAAACCTTGCTCTGGTTAATAAAATTACGAACTAGACATAACAAACTTAATATTTTCTAACTTATTTAAAATACATTTTTTATTTTATTTAAGTTTATTCGAGTTGTTTTTGCATAAAAATATTCTAGGGCTAATTTAAGTTCGTGTATGGAAACGCTGTAATACATTCTATAATGTCACGTTGAAAAGACGAATTTACTTAACTAATGCTATTTAAACATTAACGTGACACGGGGTTTACGTTTAAGGCTTACAAAACATTGAACAAACAGGAAAAGAGTCGTCTAAAACCAGACTCAGCCACGCTGACTTGGCACTAAGCAAAAATAAAAATATAAGAGTGTCTTAAGGCCTTATCGTATTATTATGATAACGAGAAACCTTTTGCCAAGGAAGTATGTGCTGCCCATAAAAAGTTTGCCAACGACATCTACTTTGGAACATTACAATTATCATACTTTTTTTTCACAGAAATAAATGACGATAATTTCTCAAAAACTCTTAACCTACCCGTTCCACTGGCCTTGACCTTGAGAATTCTTGAAACTTTTTCTCAGTAAATGTGGAGCAGTTTGGAAGCATGCTATTTCGAACATATAAAAATAAATAAAGATTGAAATATCTTGTATGTTTCTACAGTTGCCGCCACCGAAAAATTAAAAGGCACCAATGAGTATCTGCCGTGGATTTCTTTATCAAAGATTTTTATTTCGTATCTGATATCTAACTTATATTCTTTGATCACTTTATTGAAAAATAGAACGAAAACTTCAAACGAAGGGCTGTGAAACAATATAATTCGAGTTCATCAAACTTCATTGTTGTTAATTATACGACAGTTGTTGACATAATTGTATTTATTAATTTAGATTTATTTGATCAACATTCCGTCCACAAACATTGATTAACTTTTCATTCACAAATAAACAGAATTGTGATTTATCTGCTATTATTAATTATCCTGTATGATTTTGTCATCAGATGAAAAGTTGGGGCCATCATCATTAAGCTTCCGATGTAATTTATCATTATTGTTCTCGTTGACACACAGAATCAAAAACGACTTTCCTTAAGAAAAAAAAACACGTGACTATAAATACACCTAATTCTGTCATTCAGGCTCCGAATCCATGGGAGACCTTTAACCCTTATCGGCAAACTGCGGGTGTACTATACACCTTTTGTAACCCTCGGAGAATTCAGGGATTTCTATACCCTTTATCGGAAGATACAATAAACCGAAAATAAATAAATAAGCAATACAGTAATGGTTGTGTATCTGTGTATGTTAATCAAATACGTGGATCTGTAAACAGGATAGGTCCTTGCACGTTTTGCTTTGTGTCCATTATAAAAGAAAATGTACTTAGCCGTTTTTTCTTTATTACACAAAAAACACAGTGAACCAATTATAAAATCGTCAGCATTCAATTATCTGTATTTCAGCAGGAAATAACACAGTTTCAAAACAATTTCTGCCTCACGAACTAATCCCCGATGTCCTCATTACAATAGGAATGTTAGGGTCTACTTTTGCAAACTTTTGATTTGATACCATTTGCCTAAATACCCTTGATAGGTAACATGAACATTAACGCCTACGCGTATTTTCTGTTTAACCTACGTCAGGGATGGCGAACCAATGGCGCGCGTGCCAATAATTCAGGTACGCCGTTATTTTCATCTAAATTTGAAATTGAAACTATGTACAACTAGTTGTTTTGCGCAGTTTTAACCGCGACACGAGCAAGCTACTTCCCATATCTGATGAAAAAGAGTTTATAAGGACACGAATAGAATAGAATAGAATAGGTATTTATTTGCTTAGAATGCAGCACACGAGCATTCTAATGGTGAAGTATTTTGTTTTCTAATCATGCCATTATTTGCTTGAAAGCACGCCACTAAAACATAAAAAGTTATTTATTCAAAGTAGGCTGCTGGTAAAAATCAGCACTTTTTGACAGTCAACTTTACAAAAGACAGCCCCCAAAATACCCGGCCTTCACCACGTCCTATGTGTCCTTCCCACTACTAGTACTGATGTATTCATTGCATGTTTTTAGCAATTCGGCACGTAAGTCAATAAAGATTTGCCATCCCTGACCTGTGTAATGTAGGCTTTAATATATGGAGTGGGCGTAAAACCAGCTTCGGGTTTGTTTGTAAGTTCAGGGCTTGTAATGCGGTACCGTTATGCAGTGGCACTCGTTACCTCGTAATGATGTCAACAAAAACAAACGTAAATTGTACAGTTTTCTTTTTTTATTTATTTTTTTATTCGCTTATAAAGCGTTTGTTTATTTCAAATGAGGGTTTGGTAAAGGTTTTTGTAACGTTAAATGATTATGTTGCGAGTTGTTAAGGTTGTTTGAATTTGGTTTGAAATTATGTACGCTTATTGTTAAATGTGGTACAATTCAAATCTTAGTTGTTGCTACTATATTTACTTACTTCTATATTTCTAAACTAAAATCATATCTTTTTCATCATAAGTTCACAAAAACAAGTAACTGAATGAAATGCCACAAATACTCTAACAAAAACTTGCTTATTGTATTTAAAGTAGTCCTAAACATCTCCCATTTCCCTGAGCAATGAAAACTTGTGGATGAAACAATAAATCATGTGGCCTCACAAGCACAACTTGTATTATCTTTGATATTTTTGTGGACCAAATTATATAGAACTTTTCAGTCCCCTATAACAAGTTCCTTCGTCCAGACTAAATACTCGGGAGACATTTAAATCTAAGTCAAGTTTTTCTCTGACTGCGAACAATTTAATGTTCGGACTGTCCCGGAACGAAAAACTTTACGTAATTGATGTTATTAATGTTATTTACTAAGTTTGCACTTATTTACTGAGCTTTTGTTTGCATCTGTCTCAGTTTGGTTACAAGGAATAATTCATTTTTGTGAAAAATAACTTGAAGCTAAGTTTTATTTAATTTACTTCAAAACTTATAATAAGCCTGGAACTATTTAGTATTGATTTTTTTTTTAAACGTTTTAAATAAAGCTATAAAATAAAGCCTCGGGAGAGCTGGAAAATCTTTTAAAACCGACTGCATAATACTGTGCTCAACCCTAATGTACATAGTATGTGGATTCGGTTCTCATTTCTGAAAAAGGTCGGTTTTAAATTAAACCAGTTCCACCATGTTAACATATTATAGTTCGGCCATTCAGAGAATGCGTTCCTGACACGTCGCGATTGAACTGACGACGTAACTTTGCAATGGCGTTGCAGTTACGATAAAAATATTTTTGCTGGTTGTTTACCGTTTTAACAATTGAGGAGCATTAAAACAACATTATTATATCAATAATCAATGAATGTAGTTACGTCGTCAGTTCAATCGCGACGTGTCAGGAACGCATTCTCTGAATGGCCGAACTATAATTACACCGACAAAGTGGTCATAAATATGTATTAACTTATTTAGGTATTCCCAGCCACATTAATATTTCGGTATGGTAAAAGAAACATAATATCGTGCTATAATATTTCCACACAAAACTCCAAGCAAAACTGTTGTGTAAGAGGAAGAAGCGATAACAATATAAAATACTGAATTTTTGAGTGAAACCCATTTGAGTAGCTGCACGATACCGTTCTCGGCTCAGCCCCTAAGGGATAGCATTAAATGTTATAGCTCTAAAGCTTCCTTAAAGAATAAGCTTTCGAACTGGGGAAACTCCATCAAAGTCAGTTTACTGGATTAGTTTACACAAGCACACGTAGCAAGCACACTGTATTGTATTATACGGCGAAGAAAACAGAGATGAATGATTTTATTCGCGTGTTAACGATCCCTTCCACACGTCATCATAATATATTAATATGTATTGGAAGTGTCGGAGCCGAACGGGAATTTCCGATCACGCACCTTGTAAACGTACGTAATACACCTCACGATTGGACCAGGAGTTATATATGAAATTGATGCTCCAACACAAAAAGGAACCGTTGGCACACGTGCGTCATATGTTCAGTAAAGTTAGACTAGAACGAAGTTTTGAGGAAATGCAAAGTTGAGAAGTCCACACAATAAAAAAGCGCACCCCGTCAGAGCTTGCCAAACAACAGCTCGAAGTACAAAATCCGATACAAAACAACAAGTCCAAGTTACGTGGCGTAAAGTATGTCCCTCAGGACATATCCGCGAACAAAACTCTAAAATCGCGTCGATATCTTTGAGCAAAAACAAACCCGGCGGCCAGGGGCGGGAGTTGTCATGGAGCCGCGTAGTCAGCGAGAAATGGAGTAACCCATTTTAAACTAGAATGAATTGCACGTCGTGGACTGCAGGTTCGCTGGAATGCTGCCCACTGAC
Source organism: Helicoverpa zea (assembly GCF_022581195.2). Lineage (NCBI taxonomy): Eukaryota > Metazoa > Arthropoda > Insecta > Lepidoptera > Noctuidae > Helicoverpa > Helicoverpa zea. The sequence continues at coordinate 5,837,034 of NC_061458.1, read as the reverse complement.
AGTACTTTACGTACCGCCCGACGGATTAGCCAACATGCAGACACTGCTGAATGAAACAGAACAAATGTACACGTACAACTTGTCTTGTTACTTATCGCTTTTTCTTAACTTTCAGGCGGTTTAACGTACTTATAAGTTACAACAACACAACATTGCACGTGATCACAATGTATGTAAACTAATCAATAAGCCGTTGAAACGTATTTACATTTATTTCCATTGACCTTAATTTTATTATGTTGACATTTGTTGACTGATGAAATTGACTATTAACTTAATTTAGTGCTGCATCAAACAGCGGCATAATTATTTCCTAGTGAAACATTAGCAATTTGTTTCATGAACGTTAAGGCCGTGTGTAGATCGTAGAGACGGCAGACACGCCCCGGTAACTGGGCACAAACTACCGCACCAATATTGACTTTTGCTCCTTAAAACTTCCTCATTGTGTCCCTAATTACAATTTTTATTCAAACTTTTCTCTATCCGATAATCCCGGAATTCTCCACTAAAATATAGCTCGAAATTGTTTGCTACTAAAACAGTTGAAGGAGGAAGGTTGAAGGTATTTGCGTACAATTATAGAACTTAATTCCTTATAAGGTTTGTTTGGCATTCGATGCAAATAGTGGTAATACAATTTGAATCCAATGGAAACTTACTCTACTTCCGACTAATAGTCGCTTCCAAAGCAATTAGAATATTATTACGCTAAACTATAAAGCTAAACCTTTGTTCAATCAAATTGTAGTATTTGTTTAGGAGAATTTAGAATGCGTTTGAATCATTTTGCTAATCCAGTTAAATTGAAAAATGTGCCTTATCTTTGACAAAAAACATTACAGATTCACATAGAGTTCATCTTTGATCAAAATAAATTGCAAAAATGACAATTATGCATTGTCTATATGTAATTACAAAACTCTTTGGTACAATTAACAATATCAAGCGCTCAAGCAACATTGCGTCGTAAAAGACCCTAAAAAGCCGTTCTATAACCATGAATCTGGACTTCATAATTCCCACTTTTGAATTATTTTATACTTTCCATACATTATTTTATTTTACATTTCAATACTTTTGTTAATGCATTACAATACTACACATTTTTCCATAATAGTGCCAGTTCATAATCTGCATATCGATATCATGCATTAATTAAATAAACTGTTATTTTTCAATAAAACTAAAAGCGTAACCTTCTTAATTAAACTGTTATTCTGCATGCAAAATATTAAAATTTATCAAAAAGTGGATAGACACAAAAATCACACGCAAACGGCTGAACGGATTATGAAGAAACTCGGTAATGACATTGCTCACAGTTTTTTTCCGGATGCGGAAACCACTGGCGGAAGCTAATAATACAAATACCAAGTAGCGTTCTGCGTAGCCAGTCTTAACGAAATCTTGTTGTGTCGCTTGTTTCCAAGTAAAAGCGGCTAAATAAATAAGTAAATTACGAACAGGGAAAAATACTTGCTCCATCTTAAGATCGATAACCAGTTCGTGCGTTAACTACTTAACCAACATCAAATAAACTGAATATTAGATATATTCCCCAATAATAATTATGCCCGCCTCGTCAACGCGCTAATCACTTAATATTAAGTTGGGTGAACATAATATCCAAGTATAGCAATGTATCAAATCATGTAATCGCATCTATCTTCAATAGTAAGTAACAATCACTCCAGTAGTCCATTTGATTGATCCTCGCCGAATTGGTATCCGGCTTGAGCCAATAAAGATCTTTTTGCCAATTGGGTGGGATCAAGGAGCGATCGTGATGTCGGCGACCGGGGCAACACTCAACGCCGCAACTGGATTCTGATTATTAGCTTTACATTTGTTCTCCTAACCAGTCTGCCCTATCACATTTAACGATGTTTAGGTAATCATCTTATAAAATTGACAAAGTTTTATTCAACCACAAAACCAAAATATGCAGTGTATTTACGATAAAACACGAACACTTCTAAATGGAAATTCCGGAGTAGGTTCGTTAACAATCCAACTTTATTCATTAGCGTGTATTGTCTACCGAATTTATTCGTCAGGTCGAACACGGCCTAACTCTGACAACATTTTCTGCTTCTTGAGACTTCACTAAATATTTTCACCGTATTTTGTTTATCTTGGCAACACAGAATGGTAACTTTACTGGTACTTTAACATGAGTTAAATAACAGTTGCACGAATTTTATTTATCGATGTAACAATCACAACAGTATTTAATTGACTTTAAATGGTTGGCGTCATTCGGACTTTAGATTAATGGACGGAAACATAGTATTCATAATAATAAGTATCATAAAGCTCTTTGTGGAAGTCCAGGCGTTCGTATTTAATGCCAGCTTAATAAAACGCCGGCTTTTTGCGGGGACGAAATTTGACAACCCTTTTGGGTTTTTTCAGATCACAAAGCCCGATTTTACAACATCGTTTTTTAATGTTTTAAATTTATTTTGCATTTCAAAGTTATTGTTGTAATCGAAAGATGTAATAAAAAGTCTGACATCCAAAAAAGTGTGAGTCTTACACAAGACTCTTTTTTAGAAAAATCTTATTTTACTCGTAAAACCGTCTACCCGCACCTGCTTTAAAAAATCGGACAAAAGCAAGATCGGAATCTTACTATCTCAGCATTCGCACTGAACTGTTCTTTAGGATCATTTCTTCAGTTCTTTAGCTTTAGTACCACTTCTGCAGGTTTATAATCGTTTTATGAAGATACTCAGGACTTTATACTGATGGATGGCACTGTAGCGGCCCATTCTAATACTTCCTACCTCGTTTGTTTGAAAGGGGTGTGGCTGACAAATTAAACCATTGTGTAACCACAAATGCTCGAAATGAAAATTTATATGTTCGAAAGGTTCCTAAGATACTAAAGGCTTTGCTGGGTAAACAAAGGTTTTTGATGTAATAAATTGATGTTTTTTAACGAGTATATGTTTTAATGATAAAATCTGATATTATTTCCCACACATAATACCTAATACACCATCATTTGGTTGTTTATGACAAAAATATGGCAGTATATGTCCAAAGTAGCTATAAGTTGTGATATTAATCAACAAGAGTGATATACAGCAACATTTTATGATTTAAATAAATAAATGTAATTATTGCCAATTTATGACATTTTTGGTAATTTTAAACGGGGCCATTTGATGTACTGAATTAAATAGCACATAATTTTATTTTAATGATAATGAGGACACGATTAATTAACTTTTAATAATTCAACTGAACGCAGTCGATTACATTTCTGATATTGGATGTTGCCAACCAAGTTAATAGTATAAAGTGGAGTAAAAATGTGGGTATAAAGTTGAGTATTGATTATATATCAATAAATGTTAAAACCTCAAGTGTCGGCAAAAACGACATGAACGATTTAACACGTCATGTCGTATCCGATAACATATCGAAAAAGTTCTACAGACTCTGGTAAGTTCAATTTACACCGATGTTCGCGTGAATTTCGTCAATGCGTCTCTAAACTTAAAGAATGACACCTCGCAAAACTTTTGGACGATATGAATTATTTATTGTCTTTGAAAGACATTAATGTTAAAAAGGTTGTTATATTATTATTTTGTCTCTGGCTTACGTTTATGGATCAAAAGTCAGTAACTCAACTCGTAAGACACAACTTGAATTTTAAAAGAGGAGATTAAATTATTTTGTCTGGCCAAACTCCATCAGTATTATTTTCATTATGGATTATTCGGATACAAAGAAAATGTTCGAACTTTATAATATTAATATAAAAATCAACTGCCAGTAAGGTACTTGCCTACAACGAATAGGAATTGGTAATAGCCGTCTGTACAAATTTTCAATTCTACAGCGAATTCTTGAAGACAGAGCTGAATACGACATGTGGCTGTACCTAATTACTTCGCCACTTTCCACGTACCCTTGAAACTGTAACCCAGACAAATAACTTTTAACCTAAGTAACTACATTTCATTAATAATATATTTACTTCGCGTTCATTAATTCTTATCAAGTCTAAGACCTCTTACAATCTTATCCAAAAAAGGTAACACAATGCTGAAATATAAGACTTTTGTCAACTCGTTTCTGCCATTATACCTACTTCACAGACTAATATTGGCACTGTCAAGAACCTTTGCTATAAAATTCTTATTTTTCAGTACAAAATGTCTTCAAGATAACCCACAAGAAGCCTAATAATAACTTTTCGTAATAAAACTGAATGGAAAGACGTTCGAAATTGAAGCAAGTTCCTTTGATGCGCGCCGGATCCGTCGCGCTTCATTGCGCAATATTCCAACAATTGAACCGTGAAAAGCATCGAAGATTTTAAAATTTCACTATGCGCTTTTACTTAAGACTCGCCTGCTAATTACTTGATTAATTACTGCAGATTTTATTAAATGCAGGCAAAGTTAAATTAACGGGTAATATTCTTCGGACAGTTTCCGCTGAAGGTATTGTTTGCCTCGAGGCTTTTGTACATAAAATGTTTATGTAACCTAAAACAATATTATTTTGCTTTCAAATTGTATGTACTTAGTACGTAGTTTTATTTATAAGTTAGTGGCATTTTTTATTATTTGTACTGACCAATATTCAACTGTGTTTAGAATACATATATTTAACTTTATAAATATAAATAATATTCTCTGTGTATTTATACGCTTCAAAAAATCATATAATTCCTTTTTTACTGACCCTATAGCTAATTACCTTTTACAGCTGGAATTGGTCGTAAGTACTTCTAACAAAAACAGCGTACAACTTGACCTTACGTTGGAAAAGTTAAAGTGAAGAGTCAGCTCTTGGTACTAATGACTGCTGGGCCAGACTCGAATATTTTACAGATCAGTGAGGTCTATTGGCGCATACTAAATAGTGACTGTTTCATATTTTTTTCATAATTACGTAGGTAGTTATATGAGCCTACATTAATTTAAAAACTCGATTACTGAAGTATTTTAGTATAGTACAGTTTAGTATGGCCAAAGTTATGCTTTATTTTTACCAGAAAGTGGATGCATGCTAACTGAACACGGAAAACAGTCGAGTACATCCAAGTTGAGAAGTGACTTCTGCAAACGGATGACTTTACTTTGATCCACCCAAGAGTCGAGTCACCAAGAACCTCACACAGTTGCTTACGGTGACAAGATCATAGAACACTCACATAATGTTTATATGACATTTTTAATGAGCTGAACGCCAGTTCAGTATATTAATTACGCCTAAACCTCACGTAATTGAAATTCGTTGGACTTTGAACATAATACCCTAGCCCAAGCATGCTTTTATTTGGAACGTGGAGAGTGTAAATCCAAACTATGCAAACACGTGACGGTGTCGCCGGCGGCTATATAAAGCGATAACGTTCTCGGATTTAACGTCATAACAATGCATAGGAAAATTACTCACATAACGTTGCTAAATTAGGTTTCTGGATAACCTCCTCCTTTTTGTATCATAAGCAGTGTGTTGTATCAATGTTATGTACGATGCTAGTACTCAAAGTATTGTATACATATACCTACGTAAGGTTTCTTGAGAACTTAACTTTGATTTACAGGACAAACAAGCGGAAATCTATACATATGTATATTATTAATTTCATATGATATATAATTTCATATAATATGAGACATTGGATATTTCGGGATCCTCGGCCCATTTTTTTGGACATTAATTCTGAGTTAATTATTTCTAATATCTATATGTACAAGTTGTAATTACGATTATTTAGTAACAAATAGAGGTCCAAAACAGCCACAAAAATAAATTTAAGGGCGATTGATTCATACTGGCGGTTTTACCCGCTTCCCGGGGAAACTTTACGCATCCGGCTTAAACCTTCTCTGGGGTGCCATCGATCTTCGAGCGAAACATTCAATTGGTTTAGCCGTTTTATCTTAAATGCTTAACAAACAAACTTACATTCGTGTTATTGTTAGAAACAAAGAATTATGAGGGTCTAAAACAACGGACCGGGTATTGAGAGATCGTGAGTTTGATCCCAACCACCACTATTGACCTGAACTTACTGCTGATATAAGCATATTTAGCTTAATTAACAAGAAGATCTCTATATGTAAAAATGTATCCCTATATCCTTCCCTTTGTCATGCCATCACGCGGGAACGGCTGGACCGATTAAGCTGAAAATTAGAGTGGAGGTAGCCTTAACCAAAGAATATAGGATAGTTTTTGTCACCATGCTGATACGAGAAGCAGTTATCTCGGGATATTTATCAAACAACTGTACTACTACTATTTCCAAAAAACTGACTAATTAGTAAAGGATACCAAGTACGTTATACCACATTTTACACATAACCAGTAGCGTTTGACCTTTTCAACTGTCAGACCTCTTGTTATATCACGATATTTACATAAAGGGTTAGATTAGGGTCGAGGCAACGCCTTAATATATGTGTTCTCTTAATAATGGAGGTTGTTGATTGGCAAACAGGGGTCAGTTACCCAAGACTGGACACTGCCCAACCATTTCAACCTCATAATCAATCTGTGCAGTAACCAGACTGCGTAATTATGAAATAGTGATTCACTTTTTGATGAAATTTTGCTTGTCGGTCGGTACCTAAATATTTTTACGATGTAGCTAACGTTCTAGTTAATTTACACGTCATAAACTTCTTGAAGCTAAAACAGTTTTATAGTTGACTTACATGCACAGACCTAAATAAAAATGCAAATATTTACTTATATTTAAAAATACGTAATTTTACAAAAACATATTTGCATTTATGTCTGTATTGAATGAATTGGTGTGATCCAATCCAACTTTGTGTCACTGAATGTAGCTTAATAACACATAATTCCTTGGGAATATTGTTTAGTAAAAAATAGATAAAAAGATTTTTGACTGCTAACTACCTTAACGAAAGTTGACGGCGCTGACAAAAAGACTGTGTGACACATATGTTCATCCTTCAAGGACCAAACAAGTCAAGCGCAACTTACTACTTCAGTCTACACGTGCCTTGTCAGTGAACCCGAGAAGCTAAAATTGATATAGGCTAATTAAATTTATATTCAGAACGGTATAATATTCTCATCATCATCATCATCATCATCATCTCAGCCATAGGACGTCCACTGCTGAACATAGGCCTCCCCCTTAGATCTCCACAGATACCTGTTGGAGGCAACCTGCATCCAGCATCTTCCGGCGACCTTTATAAGGTCGTCTATCCACCTTGTTGGTGGACGTCCTACGCTGCGCTTGCTAGTCCGTGGTCTCCACTCCAGCACTTTTCGGCCCCATCGGCCATCTGCTCTGCGAGCAATATGGCCTGCCACTTCAACTTGCTAATCCTGTGGGCTATATCGGTGACTTTGGTTCGTCTACGGATCTCCTCGTTTCGGATTCGATCACGTAGAGAAACACCGAGCATAGCCCTCTCCATAGCTCGTTGAGCGACTTTGAGCTTTGAGATGAGGCCGATAGTGAGAGACCACGTTTCGGTGCCGTAAGTCATCACTGATAACACACATTGGTTGTAGACTTTCGTCTTGAGGCACTGAGGTATGTCGGACGAAAAGATATTGCGTAGTTTCCCGAACGCTGCCCAGCCGAGTTGGATTCGGCGGTTGACCTCTTTCTCGAAGTTGGACCTGCCTAATTGGACTACTTGTCCTAGGTAGATATATGAGTCAACAACTTCGAGTACCGAGCTTCCAACAGAGACTGGGGTGGGCTCAACATGGACATTTGACATAATTTTCGTCTTGTCCATGTTCATTTTCAGGCCCACCCGTTGTGAAACTCGGTCGAGGCCATCGAGCATTATACTGAGTTCCTCCATCGACTTTGCCATGACTACGATGTCATCGGCAAACCGAAGGTGAGTGATGTATTCGCCGTTGATGTTGATGCCAAGTCCTTGCCATTCCAGGAGCTTGAAGGCGTCTTCCATTGCGGCGGTAAACAGTTTCGGGGAGATAACGTCCCCCTGTCTTACGCCTCTTCTCAATGGAATCGGCTTCGTGCTATGCTCCTGTACTCGAACCGACATGGTGGCGTTTTTATACAAACACTTCAACACCTCGATGTACCGATAGTCAATATGGCATCGTTGGAGTGACTCAAGTACCGCCCATGTTTCCACCGAATCGAAGGCTTTCTCATAGTCCACAAACGCTAAGCATAATGGCAAGTTATACTCCTCGGTCTTCTGTATAACTTGCCGCAGCGTATGGATGTGGTCTATGGTACTATAGCCTCTTCGGAAACCGGCTTGTTCGGGAGGCTGGAAGTCATCAAGTCTGTGTTCGAGACCGTTCGTGATAACCCTTGAAAACAGCTTATAAATTTGGCTTAGAAGTGTGATGGGTCTGTAGTTCTTCAATAGATTGTTGTCACCTTTTTTGAAGAACAACACCACCCCACCCCTGCTCCATGCTTCAGGCGTTTTGCCCTCGGACAGGACGGAATTAAAGAGCTTCTGGAGGACTTTAAGTACCGGTGTTCCACCCGCTCTCAGAAGCTCCGAAGTGATTCCGTCCTCACCCGGCGCCTTGTTGTTCTTAAACTGCTTCAGGGCCATCCTAATCTCGTACAGACTGATGTCCGGGATATCTTCGGTATAATGTCGGGACAGCTTGGCTCTTGGATCTTCTGCCAAGCTGTCAACGGGCTTTGCAACCGAAGTGTATAACTGTCCATAGAACCTCTCGATCTCGCCTAAAACCTCTGCCTTGGTCGACGCTATACTGCCATCCTCCCGTCTCAGCTTAGTCATCTGGCTTTGCCCAATAGACTTGTCCTTTGCAAACACTTTGGAGCCTTGGTTTCGCTGTATGGTCTCTTTAACACGATTCGTATTAAAGAGACGCAGATCGTGTCGCAAGGACTTGGATATTCGTCTATTGAGCTGCCTGTATGACTTCGCGTCGTGGGAAGACTGCAACTGTAGCAAGCGTCATTCAGCCATGAGGTTTAAGGTTTGCTCGGACAGTTTTTGAGGTCTATCTTTACGGCAGGGTCTAAAAAACTTAGACCCTACCGTGTGGACAGTTTCCACTAGCCCGTCGTTGATAATATTCTACTCTAAATAAATTATTTACCGACACATACTTGAAAACGTGTGACAAATATTCATCTAATTAAGCTTGTTGAACGTAAACAGCGTAACACATTTATTTACACAAAAACACACATCTCGTGTAGTTATTCGAGCCACAAGAAAGATCGTATCATTAATATGAAGACGTAAAACTGTCAACAGCAAAGATGACAAACAAACAACGCGGAATAAAATCTGGCAAAGTATGTACTAACAAAGTAAAGGGTAAGAAGTATGCAATGTTTCAAGCGAGGCTACGTGATGCGCTTTGCATTGTTTGAGTACACAATGAATAGACGAATAAAGTATGCAAGCCAAGAATCTGTAGCTCGTTTACATTAAACGTGGTCGCCTGAATTGATACTTTGAAACTAAGTCATTCTCTACAAATGTTCCATGTTGATACTGATCTGTAAACTTTGTGTTATATCAAAATACATTGTTCAAAATTTAATTTAATTTAGTGCAGCGAACCCAAACATTATGTCGTTAACAGAACTCCACCTCGATAACCTTTACAATTTCAGAAACAAACCTATCTTAGTTCCCGTGTGACGTAAATAACGTGTTTATATCGGTAGTGCGATGGTGTCATGGGTTTATGACGTCATAAACCCTGTGCCACGGAAGTTCACCTGTCTTCGCTTATCTTTAAATATAACATTGTTTCGAAACTGTTTGTTTTTTGGTAAATTATTAAGGACTTATTTATTTCAGTAACTTCTACTCGTCGTTAAAGCAACTCCCTTGTTCAAACGCCTTTGTATTCATGTAAATTCATATATTGAATATAAAAACTATTAAGTAGTAACGTGAAATGAAATAAAACTATTCGATTATATGATTATGCAGCCACACGAGAATATCGACAAGTGCTGTCATCCACAATTAAAATCGCCACCATACCCGCAAACGGGAAAATCCCGATCGGCCATGCGGCCTATCTGAGGGGATTGGTAAATGAATTAATTCAGGCAATAATGCAGAAACTTGTGGCTATAAGCTTAGGACGGCTATAAGCTGGTTCCCGGAAAAACATTATATACTTGGGTAAGTACAGTAGTGAAATTTTGCCTTGTAACTTCCGAGGTTAACCCGAAAACAGACGGGAGCGGGAACTTTGTTTTATAATATGTAGTGGTAAGCAGCTGGTGTATTCAGGGTGGGTATATTTTCCTTTTGAGTTCCCCATTCCCCACTGTAATAAAAATCGCACTGTTCAACAGTATAAAGGGTGTGTTGTCTTGACTACCAGACAACAAATCCCGTACGATGTTGTTTTGTTTCTGTTAATTAATTTGAAACAATTCATGTATTCATTCAGTTTTCTCATCACTTCCTCAGCCAACAAAGAAACAATCTTTCAGTCCGAGCGATTGCTCCCAAATCTAGCAGATGGAACGAATTTTTCTTTGTTTATACGTCGAGCGCCGTGTTGTTTGTCGTGAAAATATAGTTACAATCTACTTTTATAAGAAAACTTCTGCGACTGTCCTAATTGAACGATGAACTTAGGTACAAATACCTACTTCATAAGCACTTGTATTCGTTCTCGTTTGCTTCCACTTTCTTTAATTGGTGTTGCAAATCAAGATTTATTGGAAAAGCCCTGGTTTTTACAACCTTTTGAGTGATGTGGTAGTCGTTTATTGATTTTATTGTCATTATCACCTATTACTCAACTGTCATTACCAAGATTGCCAAATCAAATAAAGAATATAGTGAACTAAATGCTTATATTAGCCTTCAATAATATTTATTAAGTAAATCGAATATATATAGAATGAGTAAATGAAGGTAACTAGACAATATACCTAAAGTAGTAAATTAAGTATCTCAAGATCCCATGTAATGATAAAATTGCCTAAAATATTTTTATAAAATGCCAAGTAACCAACAATTTATTTGGAATATTACCACAGTCAATCAAGTTTATTTAATAGGTACAATCTGATCCAGACATAATAATATTTACATAATATTGATTTATTATTATAATTCGAACGATTTGTTGATGTTATTGAAAATTCGATTTAGAGACGTAAAACTATTTCTTTGAAATTGGAAAAACCATATATCACCCTATAACGATTTGAAGACCAAAACTGTAAGTATAGCGATATCTTCAGACAATTACTTTTTCCTCTCTGTTTTCCACTATCCCTGCAGATTCATGATTTTGTGACAAAGTCCATAGGGTATTGTATTATAGGTTAAGCATCTAGTAAAAAGACTACGAAAATGTTCATCAGAAAAAGATGACCGTACCAGGAATCGAACCTAGGACCCACTGTTCGGCAGGCCTGCATGTGCTAAATAGGTCATCTTACAGTGACATAGTGCTCCCCTAGTTTACCTACGCTAAGCTGAACCTCAAAATATATCAACAGCAGCAAACACAGGCACAAATCGATTGACCACGCGCCGCTATTTGTCTGCATAAGCTTTCACAAACACTATGAATGACGTTGAGAAACGTACCGTCAATTTGCACCCCAAGTCGTCCCCTGACAACTAGTTAAGCACTTAACTTGAGCTATGGATTAACTAGCAATACAACACGTGTAAGCTTTTGCAAACAAAACCTTGTAGTGTGACAAACAAACGAAACCCCCAGTTTAATAATAACTACATGTTCTGTTGGGATCACCCACCCACGAAAGTTCTCTTTCGACCCTTTGCTCTGTCGACAATAGGTACCTACTTAATCGATTAAGGTCATTGTACAACCACAGATAAATTAGGACCCCTTCTAGGAAAAATACTGAGCATTTCCTATTTCTGGAGTAATCTTCCATATACACGAGTGTCTATTTTATTAGTCTGGTTTAACACATTAGATATGTATTGTTGAGAGGGATAACCAAAAATAGTAAATAACCCGCTTCCTTGTTTAGTTCCAAGAAATGAAAAGGTGTCTTCTATGAACTACGAAAGGGTTCCATTATCAGTATAAACCAGCTCTTAGGACGTTCTTAGAAAGAGGGATAGGCTGGCCATAATAATATAACTAATATGAATGTAGAGAGGTCATACAAAGTTTTGTTTAATTTAAGATATTTTACGGGCAGGGCAGGCCAACAAAATACGCAGTACTCTAACAGAGGCTGAAGGCCAATTACAAATTTAAGGTGAAATATTGTACAGAGCTATAAGCGTGATTTATATCCCTAGCTTTTGCAAAATTACAATAATGAATCAAAAATATCTAGGAATAAAAAAAATGATTTAAATGTAACCTAAGATTTTATGCTGAACACAATAAACAAATTGATCCATATGGAGAGATATTAGATATTATCCATCGTCATGACCTTATGGAAATATATTTGCGTATTTCTACAATAAAATTAAATATACAACATGGGTAACTAAGTTACGGTGTGCTTTTTATTGCCATACATAAATTCATGTGTATTTGCCATACATAAATTTCAACGAATTCATTTGTACCGATGACTGCGTTCAACGCTCAAACTGTGACAAAAAAATACATCGTTTGCATTTTTTTCAGTGTTTACTGATAAAGGCTCTAATACACGACCCCACGAATCAATGAAACTTGAATTTTGAAGTTCCCTTATTTTCAGCGCAGTTTCGTCAACCAGACAATATATTATCAGCAATCGTACCTATCACGAATTTAAAAAATGTGTTACCAAGCAATAGTGTTTAGTTTTCCCGTGTAAGACGAGCTTTATCCATATTTTGTTTGTAAATTCGAAATAATGAAATATTCATGTCACATTTGCACGCAGATCTGGGCGATCAGTCAACCGTGAAATAATGCAAACACGATAAAGTTATGGTTGCTTCAGGGTCGGCGATGTGGTCTACGTTATCACTTATTTAGTTCGCCCAATTCGTCTCACGGCTCGATTCACTTCAGTTGTAAAACTGTCACCCCCTAACGTATGGCATGAACATTGTAGGCCATTATTTTCTTTGCTGAAAAAGTCCAACAAACTCTGGTAATGGTCGTTAACAAAACATGGAGATAAAAAGAAACCTACTGTACCTACTAAAAGGTAAAATGACTGAATAAGTGAGATGGGAGGTAAAATATGGTTTTATCTATAAGTATAAAAAGAACGTTGCCAGCCAGTAGTCATCCTAAAAGTTGACGATTTTTTATACATATTTTGCTGCACTTATATTTTGGTAGAAGTATTGCCGGATAGTTGCAAAAATAGGGTCCTGCACAACACCTAATAGAAATACTGATTACATTTCGGCCTAAATGGCTATTCCTTATAAAGTAACAAGTCACAGTTTTGTCTCATGTCTCTAATGTATGTCCTGCACATATATTTTCTTCCAGTAGCCATACGATACTTACATAATTTTTATACCCATTCTTTCAGAAATTCGACAGGTCAACTCTTCTTATATAATAGAAGTAAAAGACTTAAGACAACCTTTGTTTACTAACAACACTACCATTAATAAAATATCGACAATAGGTAAACAGAACTTGATCCTACCGGAAAAACATTGTACCTACCTGCGCTGATGAATTCAGAGATATAAAAGGGCATTGATCTCCTTGTGGTCTAGTATTGGTTGTGGCAGTGTTGGGTTGAATTTCAGTAGGTCAGATTGTATTTTTTTATAATTCTAGGTATTTCAGTGGTTTCCTGTTGTCTGAATGAAGACAATTTCATTCTAGCTAGAATTGACATGAAAAACCACATATCAAGCGACACATTTAGCAGGCCAGAAAATAAAAATGCTTTATAATATAAAATCCAATGACTAAGTGCACGATATTCATCATCGAAATTCAATACCCTGACTGCCACAATCTTGTAACACAATCTACCTACGTCGAAGTTCGCATAATGACTGGATCTCGTTTGTGCACTACCAATAACCCCAATATGTAGAGGGAGCCGATATGAACACTGTAGGTATACGTAGATTGGAACGTATATCAACATGGCACAATGCATTCTCAAGACCACTAAGGCCAAACATTTCCAGCTCTACACACAATAACCCAAACTAAACGTAAAGACAAGTGCATTGGCCTATTTTGATTCGGAATCTTTTAAATCGTCGTTCCATTTTTTTCAGTTTCAGTTTATCACAACAATATTATTTTATTATCCTACTAGCTTCCGCCAGCGGCTTCGCCCGCGTGGTGTGTTGATAAAAAGTAGCCTATGTGTTAATCCAGGGTATCACCTATCTACATACAAAATTTCAATCAAATCGGTCCAGCCGTTTTTGCGTGATTGAATAACAAACATACATCCATACATTCTCAAAAACTTTCACATCTATACATATAATAAATCTGTAGAAAAGTAATTTTTGTACATTGAAGAAATTGACAAAAAAAATAGCCAGCATGTTAAAGGATAACTAACAGAACCCATTTCCATCATTTTTGTTATTTTTGTCTGTTTGTCTGTTTATCTGTTTGTTTGTTCGGGATTCACGTAAAATCTACGAATTAAATGCAGACAATGCTTATATACAAAAATTCTACGTAACTTGGGGTATTACTTAGTTTTTGTTTCATCGAAATCGATTCACTCTATCGAAAGATATGATTAATTTTGTGAATTCAAGATGTAAAATATTACGACACGCAATCTATTTGTCAAAACTGTACATTTGAATGTTGTACTTATATTAGTTGATCGGCCTATTATTATCAATCTTTACACAGAAAATCACACCTTTATAAGTAACTTCGGAAGAAAAAAAAAAATGAAAATTTTGTTTAGCCAAGGTTAAAGTAGCTTCATCTGTGGTAAATAAAATACATCCAATTTGTCAAAGGAGCGAGGTGGTAAATGACAATATTACCATACATTCTTTATAGAGGATTATTATTTCAACAGATGGAGTTGTGTATTTTCCGTAATTCACCATATTTTAACACGTAGTGTAATTTTTCGATAGACATTTCAATAGTGTTTGTCAGTTTGCCGTGCCACATCAAAATCCAACTAATAATTATTACCTTGATGAAAAGAAAATTAATAGTTCTCAGCCAAATTTAAAACGGTGCCATCTAAATTATTTTTTGAACATTATGTCAAAAATGATTACTTTAGTGGAACAATTAATTATCATTTAAAGTTACAGATGGAGTTCATATCAGGATTTTTTCATAAACATAGTTTAGCTTATCTTCCACTAATGTGGTGGCCTTAAAACAAATTACTTTGAGTGAGTAGTATTAAGTAGACCTTAATTATTTTTTCTGATGCAAAATATGTAAACTTAATCCTAGAAGAAATGAGGATCTATCTCTCGCAAGCGCTGCTAAGCGTGAGGTAGGTAATGTAGGATTCTGTAGCTTTAAAAACAAGCCCAGATACAAAGTGCAGATAAGAAATGGGAGCTCTCTCTATTTAATACCATACACACGTAAAATGCTTTATGCGTCTGAAAACGTACAAATTACGCGCCGCATACCAGAGACATGCTTACTTTCAACTTCTGATCGCAAATACACTGTTCACGATTACGAACAGTCTCAGTAAGACCCGAGCCAAGTCTAAAAACCCTAAAAAACACCTTTTATCTAAAACTACGTTTGATGTCATTTAATCACAAAGACAGAATTGTTCTCTGTTGCAAATCCTATCCACCTATATCCTATCCTAATCCAGAATGCATTGCAGGTGTGCATTGCACAAAAACCAATGGTATCCTATTCGAGAAATCAAAAGAGTTGGCCTGCCAACGTCAGCTTCTGCGCTAAGCAAGTGTTCTTAATAGTACCATCAGAATTACATTCATCGTTGAATGAGGTGAATAAATTTTCAGAAACCACAATAACAGTAGGAGCCAAATCGTATTATCGCTTCATAGAGTTCTGATTGGTCCCAGGTGACCAAGTCAGGTCTGATTTGTTCGTTC
The DNA here is from genome assembly GCF_022581195.2 of Helicoverpa zea. NCBI lineage: Eukaryota > Metazoa > Arthropoda > Insecta > Lepidoptera > Noctuidae > Helicoverpa > Helicoverpa zea. Next base: position 5,821,060 of record NC_061458.1, on the reverse strand, counting down.
ATCAGATCTTTGAAAGTGTTTCGGTGGATACTTACTGTCGTCCTGTTTACGTGTGACACAAAATATGGTATATAAACGTCCTCCGCAAGAGCGAAATTTTCCCGGTGTGCGGTAGTGACGCACAGTATACAACACTTATGTTTCTTTTGATTTGCTGGCTCCACCAAGAAATGACAAATTGCGAGCGTACATTCTGAAAATCTTGGCAAAACTGCAGGTTTCAAGTACGAACACATGAAGTGGACTCTCACAGATACGTACATTTTGCCTATTCGTGAACTAATGCAAACATTTCGGTTTAGTCCCGGCTTAGGCCTCCCCCACATTAGGCGTGCGCGATCCTCGGGCGTGTGAGTAGCGCGGGCGCCGCGCGTGCGTCGCAAGCGCGTTGCGTGAGCGTCGCGTTTTGCTGCCCTGCGGCATTTGCAGCGCGCTCGCGGCGCGCACGCGCCGCTCTCCTTGACGTTTAACTGCTAAGGCGTTTAGCGGGCGGCGGGGATAGCGGGCGAAGGGTTAAGAACGCAACTCGAGCGCCGCGTGCTCGCCGCGAGCGCGTCGCTTGCACTCTTCATACATGCCGCAGGGCAGCAAAACGCGACGTTCACGCAGCGCGCTCGCGACGCCCGCGCTACTCACACGCCCGAGGATCGCGCACGCATAATGTGGGGTCAGCCTTACCATGAGTAAGTGAAACTATCCTACCCTATGCGCCTGCTGATGATGATGACTCATTTTATCATCCATCCAGCTATTCCCCAACTATGTTGGTGTTGGCTTCCAGTCACTGAATCTGTTTGAGTACCAATATTTTGCTTGGAGCGACTACCTATCTACAATCCAGTCAACTACACAAGACGATATCCATATTATGGTAAGACTGACAGACTTTCTGGCTTCTGATTAGTCGCAGCAGCTGCAGAAAATGTACAAATGACAGCTTTGTCAGACTCAAAGCATGTAGACATAGATTATAGCTGTTTCCTGTGAAAATTACTTACGCACCATACGTAATAATTTTCCAAATTGGCTGAACAACGACACAAACTTTACTTCTTTTGTTTAGATAAATGGTCACATCCACAACACAACCTTGATCAATGAATCTATGCGACTGCTAAGTGCTAATCCTAATTATACTGTCACGTGAAAGAATGCAGCTACGGGATAAGTAGTATTTTGACGATTCTAAATTGCCCACGCAGACAAAGTTGCGGGCAACAGCTAGTTTATAATATAAGTAGGATTGTTAGATATGAAAATTTTATAAGCGTTACCGAATCACGTGTGTGAAACAAATACGAGATATTAAAATAAATAGAACAATGCAACAATGCATATTTTTATTTGGGGTTGACGATAATTTCGAACCGAAAAAATACCGATAAATAAATCAATCAAAATGCCGCAATGCGTGAACATTTGTTACCTAGTTACTTAGTAGGTAACTGTATTATGTACTCGTGTGTATATATACAAAAATACATGTTTTTTTTTTAAACAAACTGTTGGCACTTTTGACAATTTCGTCACAATGACGAGTCATGAACATTTCAATTTAAAACTGTTGTCTTTATGTTAGGCTAACTCGAGTCACATGCAAATGCAGTCATTTCTTTCGTCAGATATAAATATTTTACTGAAAACAAATATAATCTGTAAATATTCAAAGGATTGCATAGCATAATGCTCAAGTCTGTAAAGTGTCAACCATTTTTCCGTTTAGATTCATCATACTGTTTACATCAGGTAGCTATGGAGAAAACGCGGCGTCGTAAAGAAATGTCTTCCCATTTCTGAAGTTAGTTTCCTTTTTACGGAAATACAAGACGTGATCTGTTTGGCCTTAATCCAGTTCTTGCCTTTGGGTAAAACAGTTGTTTTTCCTTATACAATTATAGCCATAGAGGATATAGGAGCTCCAGTAACTTATTATGTTCTTATCGAACTATTTCGTTGTAACTTTTGTAATGTATTGACGTTTTAATTGAAATCTTTAGCGCAGTAAATAAAAATTATTTGTAATTTATTGTGCAATAATTTATTTAAAAGCAAACGCTTAGCAGAAACACAGCTTTATCCATCAAATCGATATTATAACATTGATTGTTCAAATGAATATTCCGGGCACTCTTAATCGAGTCTAAGATTCACCGCTACTTATGACAATGATTTCCGCGTTCGTTATCAAACGCAACATCGAGTTACGTACCAATCTAAATTAACGCTTAGTTTCGGAGCTAACTAATCAGTTTTACTGCCAGTAACTTGGTCCCTTCGTCGGTCGGTAACGGCTGTTGTAATTTAATTTTTGCCATGATAGCTTTAACGTAAATCGTCTGTCTCTTGTTGCCGATAAAAAAGTTTCGACTCTCATTCGGGGTGAGGCCATACTTGTTCGGAAAGTTATTGAAATGTTCACCGTATTGTATTTTTTGTTGTGGGAATTTGAGAGCGTTGTTATTTCATTTTTTTTTTTCACTTTTAGATATATTTTTGTGTTAAATATAAGTTTCTTATTGTAGTCTTATGTTATTGGTAAGAGTGTATTCATTATTTATTCCAGACAGAACGTTCTTCGGTACTATTTAATTTCTGCTGAATAGATATCCGTTTTAACTGCTGGTAATACTGTCTATAACTGAAGCCCTTGTAATACTATTCTTGTCACTAATCAATACATTTGCTGTTGAATCTAATTTTAGCTGATGTGATTAGTCCAAAATGTCCAATACCAATTACATAATTGGACGTTAAATCGTCATATAAAAGGGCTTTCAATAGCTAGGGTCAACCGAGAAACCGATAATAATCCACTAGAATAGCAACAAAGGCGATTTGAGGGATTAACTAGAGAAATATAAATAGATTATTGCTAGCGTAAGTCGTAGACGATCTCAGCTGATTGCTAAACATGTATGAATACACGGTCCCTTCTCCCTGACAAGAAAAATCTCTTAAGGTTGGGTATGAATAAAAGGTATTTACTCAGAGGGATAGTAGTGGCGCTCATTCATTGACATGCGTGACAATAAGGGATAAGACAAATTAGTGTTGGGAAGGGAGAGGACCGTAATGGATGGTAAAGGCGCCATTCTCATGCAGGTTGCGATGCCAAAGCTCCTTGTTAATTTTCCACGTTCCCCTTAATGGTAAAGTAACACACAAAGTTTCCCGCTTGAATCAAAGACGGCAACACTGATTGGGGCGAGGCAGCCGAGCGCATTACATTCTAAACATTGGTATGTCTTTGTCTTGCTGATTAAATGAAAATAATTAAAGGCGTTCTTTGCCTTTATTTAGTCCCGTTCGGTTGAAATAACCCTAAATCAATATGTTATTATTGTTTCCACGAAGACACAATGTTGTTTTCAAGATGTGATGAGAATCATGCAATACATCACTCACTAAGTGCGCTTTCACATTAGCGGATTTTGCCGAGCATCATTACACTTACGTTTGCTTTGTCTCAAGTATACGAAACTGAGCGGATATTTACCTTAAACATAGAAGTTATATTTAAAGGTCAAAATTATTTAAAGACTCCTTATACCATCAAAGGATGTTCTAAGCTATGAATACTTGAAAGTAAATAAGTATTTGCCTCATTATTTTTCTCCTTATTTCTATTCCCTATACTATTTTTTGACCTTAGAGTGTAGTTCAATTTCCAGTAACAAATATAAAGTCAGTCTTACAGGGAACGTTTACTAGCATCTGTGCTCACGTTTCAAATCAGCTGAAGGTAGCTGAAGCTGTAATTAGCTATTCAGCCAGACTGGTAACCGTTAGCCGCTGGCCACGGCAATGCTTTCAATCTACTTCTTAGGTACATAAACTAGATATATGTATGGTGAGATATATATACGTGTGGTATATAAATGTAAGACAGTAGGTATACTAGAAAACAGAATTTTTTATATATGTATTTTTATAAATAGAAATATAACTTTAACATTGAGAGGTTAATTTCGAGAGAAATCTGTTTCCTGAATTCATGAAACCCAAGGATATTTGATTTGTAATGCCCCGTTATCCGCCAACACAGCGTTAAGATTTATGAATAATAAACTAGACTGCAGCCCTTCGTTGCTACTTGTACAATTTATTTCATTGCTAAGGCCGGTCGTAGCGCTCTCAAACAAAACGACTGTCAGATTGCCTTTATAAACAAATTCACTGGCTTGTATTAATTTGGAAAGAGTCGCGAACTGTCCCAGTGACTCGCAGTTAGGTAACAATATCCGGAAACTGTCTTTGTTAAACATGCCCAATCTGCCATATTTACATTGAAAGTTTCCATATTAGAATATTCGGGACTCAACTTTGTTTAAAATATAAGCCGGAATACGAATAATGCAAAACTAATCGTGATAAAACAAAACTTTGTTACGATACGCGTACGACTCACGAGGCTAATTATAATACGTATTTACAAACAATTTTGGATTGTTCGAATCGTTTGTTGAATAATAATTCTGTTGTTATTTGAGTTAACTGATTTGAAAAGTAGGTTTTTCTGTTCGCTTTCGTGAATACGTAAATACGCAACTCGTTGAATGATATAAAACTACAAATGTGCCGAGCATATTTTCAGAATAAATTAATGGAAGGGAATTTGAGCATTTATTGCTTAAAAAAAATATTACCAAAATAAATTGCTTTCTGTTTGACGAAAATTACCTACTGTAGACTTTATAGCCAATGTATGTTAATTGGGTTCATTTCATTTTACATTAAACTTGCTGAAAGGTCCCTAGCAACCGTTATAACACTGTTTCTTATAGAAAACGAAGTATTTGGCAATAATACGGATTTCAATTTCAGATAACGCTAGGAAATACTTGTAATTGTGAATTCAATGTATGGTTGGGGCCATGTTTGGCACAGGCTCTGTGGGGCTGTAAAATTTCAATTCTGGTAACTATTTTTTTCTTTATCTAAAAAGTTTCTCCATAATCTCACTCTTGGCTACGAGTTTAGCCAAAATAACTTTTTGAATTATTCTAAGAATTCTTAGGAACCTAATAAGTGGCCATAAATCAAATAAGCTAGCCGAAATTATGTTAACATACAGAAAAGTTGATAGAAATTCGATATTAAGTGTTAGTCGAATAGGCACATCTTGGCTTAGTTTCGGCGCGCCTAATAACTCTTTGTAATAAAGCCTGCATAATTTTAACGACTTTATAACCACGACATAAAGCGACTCAAATGCTTCTGGTGAAAACCCCGGCCATGTCCTGATAATACTTTAAATAAATTGAGCAATTTAAAACTTTACTCGGTAATTTAATTTATGTGCTGCCCTTAATTTAAATAACGATCCATCTACGGGTTATGTACTTGACATTGAAGTTATATTAGGGACGTATTTTCAGTTTATTATTAGAAGTTCGAAGTTATTTTTGGTTCATCTTGAAGGGTTCCATATTAAAGCCATTGTAGAGAGTAATAATAGCACCACGTGCATGCAATCCCAAAGCACGTCCCATGGGAGCTGACACCACGAGGCGAAACCTCATAACTTATGAAATTCTGGGACAACACAAAATGTACCTCCAACTCGATCGTGGCCTTGTCGCTTAAAAGAAACAAGTCACAGTGACAAGTCAACCGTGACAATCTTAAAAAATAATAATTAGAAACCCATTAAAAGGAGGCAGAGTAATGGTGTTTATGAAAATACCTTCAGAAAATGCTGCGAAATTTCTCTTGAGCAAAATTCTTGACGGTATCAGTTACAATGTCGTGTCTCTCATAAAGACGGCACATTGTCATTATAGGGTTGTAATGAGTCGTATTTAAATATTTACTGTGGAAACTTTCATTCCGGGGTTCAGGTTACTTTAAATATTAAACCGAAAAAGAGAAAGCAAAATAAAGGAGTCCAACGTAAATTGCAGAATCTCATGCAAGTTAATTAGAACCTGTTGTTTTCAACGTACAATCACCCCTTATGTGAGTTTCAAACAATTTAAATGTAGCTAGGCGCTTCTATGTCCAGCAGTGGACTGCGATAGGCTGATGATGATGATTATGATGATGATGAGGCGCTTCTCTCTAAGTAAGACTAATTATTTTGTATGTGTTAGAAATGGCCATACCCGTAAAATCAATGTTGGAAATAGAATTTCGTATCTATAACGTTCCCCACTCATTGTTTGTGAGAAATCATACATATCTACGTAGATATGTAAGTCTTTTCTCATGATAAGATGGTCACCATCCACGGGCCGACCATGTTAATCGTTGCTTAACTTTATAATCGATCGACTCTTGCGGGTGCAGTTTAGACTCGAGTATTACGATTACTAGTGAAAATTACAAAAACTTGTTAAAAATACGCTGTACAATTTTGTGTAAGAATATCGAGGCGTAACAAAAATCACCTCTTGAATGTTACGTTTAAGTTTTCAAGAACTATGTTTGAAATGGAAACACTTAAAACTATTTCTCGGAATATCTATATACTCGATACCAGTAGACTGCGTAAGACAATGTTATTGAACAGTATTCCAATACATTTCTAAGCGTAACGGTAAAATAAAACGTAGCTTCGGGAATGTTGAAGCGTTTTATGGATTTTAAAACGATGGAGGTTCTATGATGTTTCTGTTGTTATAGTAATAGAGTATTCGTGAATGAGGCGTGTAGTGATTTTATTAAACTATGACTATTGAACGTAATGAAGAATTTTAATCCAAATATTTTAGTTAAAGCGCACACAAAAATTTTCACTTCTTTAAAACTATAATTATTCTTGACAGATATGTTTAGCGTGCTTTTTTTATAATTCAATTAAACCTGCGTAAGTATAATATGTGGGGCAGTCATAATAGCAAAATTTGAACTCCTAAACCTCGCCTTTAAAAAATAGTTGTAGTAATAAAAAAACGCTGTAGTTGCATATTTTGCATTCTCAAACATAGTTGTTTATGTAAGTAATGATGTAAACACTGTCCAGACAGGTCATTTACCTGCAGACAATGTTCTCTCATAGTTCGTTAATTATACTTTGCAACTCAGTTTCAAAAGCTATTATTTCTACGTCATAACTAATAATTTCAGTATTATATTACCGACTGCACTGTTGTACTCTGAGTAGACTTGTTTTACTTATATTAAAATTAATAATAAAAAATAAGAAATTAATTTTATCTTAAATCATCTCCCGCCATCATAGTATTAAATTGAATTCTTCGTGATATTTACTTTCCTTTACATCTATTGTAAATACGTACCTTTTCCTGACGCAGTTTCGAAACATCTGCAACTACAGATAACGCAACTGACGAAATCCTTCACGGAGAATGGGAGCATCTCCCAAAACAAAGTAAGGTATCTCCCCAAGTTGGAGATTCCCTCAATCCGAAATGAACGATAAAGCTCTCCAGGTAGATCGGTGATTAGATTAGGTGTGGAGCGAACGAACACATAAGAAGTAATGACATCAGCATCCGGGCTACACCCCACTTAGCACTTATCCGGTTTCGATTCTTGAATGAGTTTCATCTAGCTACATTTTCTCGCTTCCTCGTTGCACATTCCTGATGCTGAATTTCCTTGGACGGTGTATACGTAAAGTTTATGTCTTTCATACAACGGAACCTATATATCAGCTCATTGGTTAATGGGTAGTCATGTTGCCAATAGTACTTATTCAGTTCGAGTTCCAGGTAGCGTAGTGAAAGATGAGTGACGATTCGTAAGAAGATTAAACTTTAATACTAATGCTTCAAATAATAAAATACAAAAAAAATGAATGATCAATCAATATTTTTTAAATTCTCCTTTTTCTCATTTCGATGACATTCCAGTACCTTTAGATATCATCTAGAAATCGAGCAGCTGCTACTAGAGATACCTATACCAGATACTAGAGACATACCAACGTGGTAAGGGAATGACTGCCACATTTCAGTAGATTGAATGGACACTGTGTTCAAAATAGTATATAAACAAATAAGTACGTTTCCTTCAATTGTGTTCTAGTCATATAAGACAAGTGCCTATACAAGTGAGAGCTGCTGTTAGTCATTCGGAGCGAGTCGTAAAAGTCGACTTAAGGAAAGGGTTACGGCTGTAATAATAATAACAGTTCTCCTAGTCTTATTCCGACGAAGCGTCGCGGCGTCGACGGCGTCACCTATAGTCATTCGCCTTGATGACTTGACTCGCGGAACCAAACCTTTATTTGGTCACTGTTTTTAATGAAACACCCTATCGGCTGTTTGGGGCACTAGGCCCCGAAATAGTCGTTGTCTTAATGAACACTGAAGTTTTCTGTAAATTCTTCATGCACTCTAGAGAGAGTTTTAGTTACTAATTCTGGTTGGCTCGAAGAAAGTTTGTTCTAAACTAGATACTTTTCATACTCCCATTATAAGTTTACTGTACTCGTTGTTGTGTTACGTATCTCGAACCAATATGTAAATATATATATTTTTTTTTTACTGCCTCGTTGGTCTAGTGGTCGTAAGCACGGCTGCTGAGCAGGAGGTCTCGAGGGTTCGATTCCCGGGTCGGGCCGAAATCGCATTGTGGGTTTTCTTAAGCTTTCACAAAGCAGCCCGTAGTCTGGAAGTTGGTGATTGATTCACCCGTGCATCGGAGAGCACGTAAATGTCGGTCCTGCGCCTAATCTCTTTCCGGTCGTGTCGGATTGCCGTCCCATCGGGTTATGAGAGTGAAGGAATACTGAGTGCACCTGTGTCTGCGCAAATGCTCGTGCACTATAATATGTCCTGCGCAGCTGGCTGATCTCCTTAAATGAGAACAGCCGCCGTGGCCGAAATCTACCGTGGACGCCATTATTGTATATATATTTATAATAAAAAAACATGGTGAAAATATGGCAGCAAAAGATGAAAAAAACTATCTACTAAGTCATATTTATAAAGTACCTAAACTTAATAAAAAAAAACGCAATCATTTCAGTGCAATTTTGAGAAAATATGATATGTGATCGTTCAACTAAGTGCTACCACTTAACACTCTTTCAAGCACTAAATTATATTGCACTTGAGAATATTTTCAAGCACACACTCTCTCAATATCATCATATTGGCATATCACTTAATGTCACGCAAAAATCTGGACCAATATTTTATGTAAATTCTTTACATACAATTTTCAAAATATAATTTATATCTTCACAACTATGTTCGTACAGTGCGTGTGTCTGTTATTGACATATCGATTATTTTCGATTGAAATCGTTGGAGTTTAATTGATATTTTTATAAAACAATTTCGCAAACCGGCTTGGTGGTATGGGTAAATTGTTTTATTTTTCGTAAACGGATTAATTGGCCAGATTGGGCAAGCACTACCTATTACATATTTATCGTCCCATGCTGTTGTTTCAGGGTACCGTAACTGAATAAATAAATGGAAACTTTTATGCGTGGGCACAGTTTGCAACAATAAGGTAGATGAATAATGACGTTCCACAGAGAAAGGTCGTATAAAAACAAAATCTTAACTTAGCGATTCTATGAGGATATTTGCGCAATTGAAGAAATATTTTTCTTTTGTAAACTTGTAAATTCTGACACATCGTTTAAAACCACAGAAACACTGAAGCTTGATCGAGCGCCCCTTGAATACATGTAACATTACCATATCTCAAAGCTGTTTACACGTCATTAGTAAGTGCAGTGCATTAGTTGGTATAAAATAACGCTGGTTGCATAAACCTGAATATTATTAATGCGCATAATATCGCGAGGCACACTCAGCTTTGTCTCTTATTACGGCCGGATATTGTTGCCAAAATTTTGCATTTTATTCATCATATACAGTAATGTATTAGTGCATTACTGTGAAGTGAATGTCGTGCCTGGCGGTTTTATTGTCTCAGTCTCATGTTATTGTTTTGGAGATTGAATTTTTGAATACAGGCATTTTAGAAATTTTGGTTTTGATAATTTTATAGAATGAGCATGAAATATCAACATCGTGGAATTGAACGGATTCATTCATTTATAACGGTAAATAAAAACTTTGCCATAGGTACAATCCTTAACAAAGCTAAAAACAAGACTTTGACCATCCAAGAACGGAGTTCAGAAAATTTTGAAAGCAGTCTCTAACTCGGTCTTAAAAAAATAAAACGAAAACATAGCAACAGCTAATTAGCAGAAAACTTTAGCTAACAAAGTTCCCGTTGAACCTGGTGGTGCATATGCTCAAAGTTATTGCACAGTATCGGAACAAACTATGTGCAGAATTTTGTTCATGCGGAACCACTGGACGTACAATGGACGCGATACGGCGCCGGTTTTGCAGGAAACGTAGCACTTCAGCGTAAACTGCAAACGCGACGTGAGCATTGATAACGACCACTCCTGCGCTCACTGTATTAACAACTCCTTTAACAATGCTTTAAGTATCTTTAGCTCAGTTTACTCTGGACTTTATGCTTTTGAACACCTTTGGTTTATCAAATTTTTAACCACATTTTTCATCAATGAGTCTTAAAAATCCATCAATGAGCATGACCTAGTCGTCAGATATTTTCGAAAGAGCAGGGTTTTTTTTGCGAAGATACGAAGACCTCTTCCCTTTAACCAATACGTTGTGCCGTTGTCCTCGGTAATGGTGAAACCTTCACACGTCTAAAAACACGTCTCATTTTATTGAAACGCATGCAGTCACGTATTTCTTTAAAGGTATTGAATAGACTGTGCGTCTGAAAACTGCTTGAAGGTACAAAGGTAACCTTTCTCGTTGCTTTTCTATCACATACTGAATCATTGTTCTCTATTTTTAACACCATTTTTTACATTAGGCTAGAAAACCATACTAGGAAAAATAACAATACTAAGTTTTTATAAAAAAGTAAAAAAAACGAAAGTGAATAAAATTTTAAGTAGTAGTTTTACTGAAAACTGGAAAACGAATTTATCAGTTTTCTGATACTTAAAATTGTAATGAAATGAAATACCAAATCAAACTAACATTTTCCAAACGAAAAAAAAAATGAAAAATAAAAATTCTGGGACTGTATCGCTACACGGAACGAGAAACAATAGCTGGGTAGCTAGCTCAGTCAGCTGAAACTAAATACTAGAACATATCAGACGGTAAGACGGAATCCTATGATGTACGTGATGTATTTGTCACAAGAAAATCCATTAACGTTGCCGACTCGTGTGCAGCTCGACTGAGGTGATTCTTATCGATACCGAGTGCTACAAAGAACAAATAAATGTTATTCAATTCTTATTAATTTCTTCTTTTGATGTCATGATTTATTTTCTTATAATGCGACATTAAGGTAACACATCGATTTATTCCACCCCATCATACTCATAAAAGTAAAAAAACCTACTTATAAATTAAAAAGCTTTTTACATCAAACGTTTTGACAGCGGATGTGTGAGAGATCTTATAAGATTTCCTTTCCTTTTGTAGGAGGCGCTATAAAAATGTTTACATTTCAATCTATTCACGTTTTTGCAAAAGAATTTCTACAGTTGAATAGGTGGAGCAATTTTAAGCACGCTACACAATAAGCTACAAAGGCAAATGATCGAATATTGATCTTTATTCAGTGAACAAAATCCGTAATTCATGTTACAAAAACTAAGAGCATATTGTGATATAAGTCCTTATCTGTGATCTAGTTGTGTGTTATTCAAGGCCGTTTTTGGGGCAAAAGGATTTTACGATCGTACGGCCTACGTGGGGCGCCTACTAAAGAATAAAGACGTACAGGATTTTGTACTATCCACATTACGCTAAATGAGAAGGGATGATACGACTACTTTCTGTAACTGACAAGATGAGGATCATCACATGATTTATTACTGCAAATGCTACATTATGTTGTGGGACGGTTTGGTTTTTCCTCAATTTGGTTTACCGGATGCTTCACAAGAGATTGAAGAGTTCGGATCCCATTCCATTTGTAAAGGCAATAGACAACGGATCAAAAATGTATATTAAGGTTCATTCAGATGTGACAAACAAACGTTTGTTTAATGTATCATAGACCAGTACATTCCTGTTGTTTACTTTTTGCCAAAATACGTAGCTGGCATTAACTTCAACATTAAACAAAAATAAGGTAGACTTTTCACCAGACAACGATGTAAATTAAGTGTAACTATTAATTGTAAGTGTTAAGGTAAGTACCCAGATCTAGAAACCAAAGTAGTAATGAAGCGGGCCAGAAATAGACTATCGTAAACAAAAACAAGTTACATAAATAAATTAGCTTTTCCTCCCACGTTATAACGTAATAAACCACCCTTAGCCTGAGGTAGTGGATAACGGACTCTTCAAAGCTCAAATAATGATGATAATCTGATACTATATTTTCAACAGGTTTACATCTTGAATCATCTTTGTTGAAGAGTTATTTCTAACCATACTTAATAGAGAGGTCTTTACGCGTATCACTGAAGCTTTGGAGCAGCGACTCCATTCGTATATCAATTTCACAGAAGTCCTCAAAATGTATCCTCATGTACGTAAACTTATAATTATTAATTAAATTTTACCATATTTTTTTTGGGCTAGCCCTTAATTTATATTTCGGTAGCGATCGGTGTTACCTCAGTTACCTACCTACCACTCTACTGCTACGTAACAAAGTTTATTTCCAAAAACAAACCAAGCCGCTATAACGTGTTTTTCTTCAATTTGGAAAATAAGGTCCAGGTTTTGAACCTTGGACTTTGCCGATTGGATAAGTGAAATTGAATTTATTTTTGAGTGACTCAATTTTCCTGGAAAAACATCTGAAAGCTAAGCCGTATTACCAGAAATGGCAATTACTTTCGAAAGATCGCTTTTTCCCTAAACTTGCCAAAGGTATTAAACTCCGAAGCATTTATTAATTTAGCATAAATGTGTCTAGTCAAAGTGTACCTATCTTGAATTATGGTAAGAAATATGAAGTTTCGAAGGAAGTGAACCGTTGAGTAAATGTTTGTATGATATATCATGCTATTTGGTTCATAATTAATTCGAACTGAGTATTCATCTTGTTATGAAATCGGATAATTCAAAATGAGTTATGTTCAATTTCCTACCGCTCGAGTTAACTGAGCCTCGTATCGCATGCGAGTAGATGTACTCGTGAAATTTATCTTCTAATTAAGAGTGTTTGCTCATATTTTCATAATTACAGAGAATATTGCTATACGATGTGATTTATCACACAACGCAAACGCATTAATTAGTCTAATCTATTGTTCCTTCATTACCTAGATAATATACAATTTTATTAATAAAATTCATAACAACGTTAGTGAAAGCTCATCTTACAATATCGGTATGAAGCTAAAACTACAAACTAGCAACTCGGAAGTTTTGAAAATGAAAGGATTCCGCAAAGATTTTTGGATTAAAGTAAGGGTTAATTTCAGCAGGAAAAGTTTCACATCCCGAAACAGGGTGAAGTTTCTGACTCGGAGGAGTATACAGATAATAGTTGAGTAGCAAGTTTAATTACTTGTAGTTTTCAAGAGCGACCGCTGACGTGGTGCAGCCGTGTCGACGCCCGGCGGCGTGGACACCGAACATCGGCTTTGTGCAGAACAACTTCCGAACATCCACGAGCCGTGTCCGATGGATAATGGACCCTGTTTAGATACATGGAATACTTGTCATTATTAACACAACAGCTTCATTAGCACACAATAATTCTATGAACGTTGGCATATTCAACAATTTAAATTACATTTTTCATATTCATTTTGTGTTTAGCTATAACAGAAAATTGGGTTTATATTATAAATTATTTGATTCGTATAACTTTTTTGGGATTATATTATACTGTTCCATTTTCCACTAATTCAAATAATCACTAATATAAACTGTGTTCAAAATCGGCGCATATTGTTACTGTGGAATTTATAAATGTTAAATAAAACTTTCTCTCTTTATTTAAATACATAATTCATTTTGAAAGTAGGAAAGTATTTCGTTTTCCTATTGTTATAAGTACAAACAGAAACACGAACTAGCGTCACCAGTTATTATATTGCTGGAGTACGAGCGCGATACTTAACGTGCAATGAATGGAACAATTAATGCGCACTAACTGCAACGTAAAGTGCCTCTATCATTTGACGTCTAATATTTAATGCTGTTTTGTACGCTCATTTGCACAAAATACGACAAAGTTTCTACTAGATGATAGACAAAAGATAATGAACGTAGTTCTACGTTCGAAGCTTCATAAAACTTGATGATAAATGACACGTTTTTGTAGCCCCCTGGTACTTATCCGTAGCCCCTGCATCTGATGGGGGTTGAGAGTCAAGTCTAGTACTCGTCCTTCTTACTTATTGTGAATATTAAAAAGGCTGGAACTTAATTTTCAATGTCAAGAGCGATATCGTAACCCAACCCGACGCCGTCCTTTTTCAATGGCTTAACTTTATTAATTTCGTAATAAAGCCTTTATTCATTTATTTAGTGAAAATCTCTGGTCAAGCAAAATGCCAGGAGATTTTTCGATACTCCTTTTTCGGAAAAGGCTAGTTAAAAGTGTTCTGATTTTTTTTAATTGTCTCGTTTCGTTTATTGTAGGTTCCTTTCTTTACTTATTCAGTCTAATACGTGCCGTGACATAAATAAAACGCATATTATTTTCAAGTACGCTGTGCAATTGCAAAGCGTTAATTAATAAATACTTGTAAGTATCATTAGGTAGAAATGTGAAATTTCTCAGTTAAAGCTGAATTTCCCCACATGTATTTAACGAAGCATGGAAGACTTCTAGGTATACCGCCGTACAAATCTGAGAAGCAGCTTTGTACATCCTTATTTACAAAACAGTCTTGAAATTCACACGACACACGAGTTTCAAATGAATTACTTTTATATAAATTCACACATTTACCAATCAATATGCGAGTATGAGTACAGTATCAATATGTAAAAAAATATGTTGAGCTACTACAGAATTTTAAAAGTACGCCTATAAATATTCCCGTGAGCAGATTATAGTGTGAAAATGAAGCTTATCCTTCATCAGAATAGAACACCAAACTTCCCATTCAGCAGTCAGTAACATGAAGAGGTAGTTACAGCCTTTGAAATAGGGTAATCGGAATTACATGTAGTAGCCTACGTACCGGCCAATCGGAATATGATACGTCATGCTCATGGCTCGATAGGCCTCTACATCAAAGCACCTACTTCACTATCGATTACTGGTACTTCATAATTCTCAGTACAGCTATATTCCTGTGTTGTAATGTACCGGAGTAATAATTACGTGGACTCCTTTATTGGAATTTTGTATTTTTATTTCAGAAAGTGCAGTTTTAGCTTTGATCAGTGCCCTCTTTAACAACACTCCTAGAATTACCGGTACACACCCAAAATCAATTATTTTCTGCTTTAGATACAATAAAAACACAAAAAATCGTCTGAAAGAACTATTATGGACAAACTGGAATTTCAAGCAATAAAAACTCATATTGTTTCACTCTAATTCAGGTTTCGTTAAATAGGCGATTTCTATTCAGATGTTGTTGTAGGTCGCGGTCAATTTACGTAACGAATTCACTAGTTAGGCGGAAACCGTAGTTAATTCAATACAAATAGCGAGGATAAATTGCTTGGGCTTTTCAGCGGACAAAATGCAAAATATGGAAAACGGTGAGGAAAACAACGACTTGTAATTTACCAATATGTGGGTACGAGAAAATGTCCCTTAAAATAATAAGGCCAAAGAACCTATTTCAGTACTTCTTGCTTTATTATCTCTCACACATTCATAATCAATCATATTCGAAATTTTCACGCAATAGATAAATATCCTATATTTTCTTATGTTTTCCCCCAATATGTTCAATGAACTGAATTTTACTGGTCATAGAAAATGTTTTTATAACGTAACTTTGAATGACTACCATAAAATTATACGCCGATGACAGACCATCATCTCGTCGTTTAAAAAAATGTTCTACGAAAATGTAAAAGACTTTCGCCTTTCTTGTTTATCAATAAATGTAATTAACGAAGCTAAATAAACTAAATAAACTGTAAAAAGTTAGATAATTGTTTACTAAGTTTTAATGTTTTTCTTTATTCTTTTTTCGTGTTAGCCTATTTGATTAGGCTTTTTTCTGAACTTTATTTAGCGTCTTTCGGAACGTCCGGTTAAAAACAAAAATAGGACAGAGAATGATTTTCATTCTAAACAATACAGTTTCAACGAAATGTAGACTAGACCATCTGAAATTGATCATTCCATTCATCGCAGTTATATTCATGCTAACGATTTTACCTGCCATGTCGTGCGACAATCCGCCATCGAATTTCTGAACAATGTGAGATACAAATATGAAACTGAGAAGTGTTTGAATTGTCCAGATGGCATTTGCTCGGGCATACATCGTCACTCCTCATACTCACATACCCAAAATGCCGAATGTATGTAGAGTACACAAACTCAGGAAATATTAAACCATCAATGATTTGTTCCGTTTCTCCTTTATTGTTTCTTGATCATTTGTTTGGAAGAGCTGCCAGCTTCAGCAGCTAATAATCACACAGTTCAGTTCAAACGCTTAGGTCGCGAACAATGGTTTCTGAATTTCAGTTATTCGAGCCCAGTACCCGTTCCGTACTACAGCCACATCGAAAATTGTGATACAAGAGTGGTTTTTATATCTGTGGTTTCACTTGCTTCTATATGGTCCTAATTGATAAATTTTGCTTATTTCATTGTTACATCAAAATTCAGGCTAATGATAACAATAAGCGTTAGAGGGCAGAACACTTCTAAATGCATTAGATAAAGTGCAAATTGATACTAAAGATTCAATATTATTCCGTGCAAATTACACCATTAAGTTTAGGGGTGCTGACAGAAAGAGTACAAGTCGAAATGAAGTCAGTGCGTCCAATTGGTTAGCATATTTTAATAGCGTCTGGCGTCGAGCCACTGTCGACGACACGCCTTAATGTTTTCCTGTTTCCCCCTAATGTGCCTACTTAACGAACTAAACTTTCTTATCGAACAAACCGACAACTCTCTGCCGAGTTTCAAACTTTATTTAATATCTATGACCTTTTGTTACAACGCCATAGCTCACTAGAAAATGCAACGAAAGAACTCATTAAATAAACCTTTACTGACATCGTAAGATTAACTCTGTCAGACTTGCTACAACCTTTTTCTATTATGAAATATAAAAACAGGTCTGGCCGAGTTTGAAAGTCACACTCTAAAATAGATACAGATCGCCTTTAATCGCGTTTGCCTGTCGGGCAAAAAACTAGATCGGTTTAAGGACAACTAACTTTTTGGTCACATCATCCACAGCGATTAACGAAATATATTTGAATAGTTTTTATTCTCGTTCTTCTGTAATCGCTGAAAGTTTCCTTCGACATTTTTTTCACGGTGTACATAAAGCTGAAAGTTCGTTGATTCATTACGGGCATGGAGATTTAAAGGCATTTCGCATAATAAAAAGCCATCTCTACTTATACCATCGACCGGCCGTCTATATTGTAAGACAGCTTGATGGATGTGATCACGATGTTTTGTTGAATTCCGACGAACCTAACGACCAAGGACGCAATTTTATTTATTAAAATACCGATCGAATGAAAAACTTGGTCACAGAATGTGCTTGAGACTATGCATTGTACTATTTTTGATTGCTTTTTGAATTTATTCATACATATCATCATTTTATGATGGAACATACAGTAACCACACTAACATTTCTCTAAAAATATAATATAAATAGTAGGCTTTTATACAGTAAGACTACATTATATTCTCATCTAATATTAGCATATTAATGGGATGTATTATGAACACGCAACGCCGTTAATACTTAGATTGATTAGGCAAATTAAACTAATTAACTAAATCCTCCGACAGATATATTACAGCCTTTCGATGCACGATCACGTGATCAAGGTTGCTTTAACTATGTACCTAAGGAGTAAATTGAAAACATGTTGAGTTTTTTATGCATGAAATTTATGTATAGGCTACCCATGCGCCACACGAAAGAAAAAGAAGTCCTTAACCTACTGAATTTTAAATAAAAAGGCCGTATCAGCCTGTAGCATCACATTTATATTTTTGTTACTGCTAAGTAAAAATGCAGTAATCTTAAATCGTTCGTGAGAAAATCGTTTGTGAGAAAATCGTTTGTTAGCCTGAGTGTAGCATTTCGTTTTAAAGTAATTGAGCGCAAACGGCAACGTTTACGCAAAATGAATTAGCAAAAGTTACACTAAAGTGCATAAAACAAACAAATTACGAGTGTGTGCGATGCTTATCACGGCTACATTGTGCCAGGCAATTTTCTGAGCGACTTATATCACCGAGTTACGAGTGTGTTATTCAGTAATATATGGATTTCATTTGGTTAAAAGCTTTATACATTTGCCGTTCCCAACGCATTTTCAGTGGTGATGGCGCCATCATTAAAATTATTCTGTCACAACCAATAAAATTATCAATAAAATTCAGTTTCAATAAATGCGATTAAGCGACGAACGCTTTTAAAATATTAAAGTGAAATTAAATTTGTCTCTCTCATATCGTCACTCCGGAGTATTAGGTATTGATGTATCTTGGTATTACGATTTCGACTCTTCATTCATATTACTTTTTGGAAACTTATCACTTTATAATTCTTTTTATATATTATCACGATTCCAGCTGATACTGCAACACATTGAATACCTCTACGATCTCGCAAAATTGAGGCTTTATTAATTGCCTACTTTTATTACACATAGTAATTATTTATTTTATACGCCGGCTTGACTAGTTTGATTATGATTTATTACTTCCTCGTATTCTCCTATTATTTTACCCTACATATTACAAATATCAGCAATCATGTAACAATATTAGATCATTAGTAATTATTGGAAGAACTAATCAAATTAGAGTGGGTCCGATCATTAATCGACAATAATTTACGGTATCGTGTTTCGTAGTGTGGTTTAGTTACTGAACCTGTCTAATTTGATAGTTCATAGAACCTCGGTAGCCAAGCCAACACTCCGAGTAACCAATACAAGCAGCAATTTATCCGCTGCATTGACGCGGAAACCAATCGGAGAGGAATGCGTTTCTGTTCTGCCAAAATGAAAATGATTAGTACCTAACAAAGATTATAATGTTGAACATTCAAACAACTGTGTCGCAAAAAATACCAAAGGAAATTTTCTGAAAGGTTTTGCTGTTTGCAAATGTACAAAATATTCGGCCCATATCGCAGCCTAATGTCGTTTTTGGTGAACTATGACTGTACGTGGCACGAATGAACATCGCGCTTCTACGAACGATTTGGGGACTTAATGGAAGCTATAGTGCTTTTAAGCCATGACAGTGTTTTGTGTTCAATTTATTAACACAGATCTAGACTATTAATGTGTGTGCTGCGGAGTAAAGTTATGCCACTTGTGCATTGCGATTTAACGCTGTACGTATGTTATTCTTGTCTGTAAACAAACTACATGAATTTCAGCTTTGATAATACAACTTTTAGTGTGTACTTGACAAGTTAACAAACTAATTTTCATTAATTAATTACTTTTGAGAATATCGCACTTATGTTTTAGCTCATAAAATTCTCAGAAAAAAATCACCTAAGTAACTATTTATGGTTGTCAGTAAGAAATAGCTTTGATGGTATAGCAAATATAAACTGTAGCTGTTTTGATGCAAAGTACTGTTGACGTAGACCGTTGTTAGACCATTTTGTAGAGTGCAAGGATTGTGATCCATTTCTAAAATTGAGAAACAAAGAACTCACTGGGTACAAATCATCATGCTGTCGGAATGCAAACTGTACCCAAAACGAGTTTCAATATCAATTTTACTGCAGCTTGTCATTGAAGTTTCACTATAAAACATTAAATATTTAACAACTCATTGCCTTTTATTATTATGTCATAATTATGTTGTTCTAGTACAAAGTCTTTCAGAGTGTATCTGCATTATTAACTATATCATAAATATTCAATAGGCGATCCTGAACTTCATACAATATTCATGCACTTTTTGGTCACAGGGGATTGAAAGGCGAAAATAAATGTTATCGCCTTCTCTGACAAAAAACTTATATGACATATATTTTGAGAGACAAGTATAACGAACTGTTAATTATTCATAGGTAATTAGATCGTGATTATTAGATGATAAATATTGTAAGAGTCGATAAATACATTACCTAGTAAGTTTCTGGAATACTGGTAGTATGTCACCCTAGTGTTCCGTCAGTAGAAGATGTTCTCTTGTCTAATGATTGTCTAGAATCGCTCAAATTGCTAGAACATTGTTTTTTTTTTTGTTTGAAAAAAGATTTGCTACTCAATGAGAGTAGCAAATCTTTTTTAAAATAGAAACAAAAATTAATTAAACAAAAATTGAATTTGAATTGAGACTTGTCTACTTCATAGATACACCTTATCAGATTTTTTTCAACGAAATTAAATGAAATGAAATCTTTTATTTTGCAAGTTGGACATTACATCACTTTTACACGTCATTTTAAGAACGCTGGGGTCGGCATTTCCTAACTGACTGATCCCTGAGAAGAAACGCCGAAACAAACTCAAGCATGTAGTGCCTCATAAATTAAGTTATTTAATAACTTACTCACCCAATTTTCCATTAGTTGGTACAATAATACCGGCTCTTTGATAAACAACATCCGATTGCCAATTTAGTGGAATGCCACAAAATTTCCGATTCCCACGTATTCATACATTATTAACATTCGTGATAGCACAGAATAAGGAAAAAATAGGCCAGATATTAAATATGCCATTTAATATTTCTCTCTGATCTCTGAGCAACAATTTTGAGTGTGTCGCCCGCATGTGTTGCGTGATTGACGCGTGCTGCGAACATAAAAATATCGAATATCGATGATAATTTTTGACACAATATACGATTGAATATGGAAAAACGCTTATAAAGTAAATACGCAAAACATATTCGGAGGTATCTGATTTTATACAACACGCTTTGTATTGGCTGAAAAAACTTTTTATGTGAAAGTCACGATTATATTACACAAACGTTTCGATAAATAACTTTATTGCTTTGGCTTTTGGAAATAAGAATTTATAAACATATTGTATGTTTTCTTACACACATAATTGTGTAGTAACTTATATTTGACTAGGTAATTGGTGGAAACGGAAAATCAAATTACTTTTTCTCAGAACCTCCTTTTTATAACTTTTTATTTCGTTCATTTGCCCTCTTAATGTTTTACATACATTTATGCTGTAGACTCTAGACTAAACAACTTCCTTTTATAATTGTTTCAAAACTGAGGCGTATTTGTGTCCGCTATGTTTAATGCTACAAAGAGATTTTTTTAATTAATCACGCACAAGCGCCAACTAAATCCAGTCTCGCAATTCAGAAAAGTGGACAGTCACGTGTTTGTCAAAGCGATGAATAAAATCTAGGAAAACAGACTCAAATATCTCACGACTTACTACCCTCCTTCATGGGATCAAAAGAAAAAAATGATAAAAGAAAAGTAAAAAGTATGAAAATAAACAACACTTAAGAAAAGTACAGCTTTTAACCATTAAAGAATTAATTAAACTTATATTTTTATAGTTACCTTTTACAAACAAACTAACATTATCTTACCTCTTTCTAATAGAACAGATAGGCAGTATAGAAGCAATCGAAAAACTTTCTCAAAACAAATAAGTTCGGTATTTCGGTATCCTTTGGGTAAATACCTGAACACTTGCTTATGTATTTTAGGCCCGTGTAGGTATAGGAATATGAACTTTCTCACTCAAGCATGCGCAAGTCCCAGGTGATTTACATTGTTTATTTGGGTAACCCTTGTATTTTGTACTACATATTTTGTCAAGGCGTAATACATACGTAAGCAAGAATAACGTCGGGTGTCTCAGTTGCTCGATTCCCACCAAGTGTATGTCGCTAAATTGAAAAGTACCTAACCTTTAAATATTACCTTGCCTTTTTGAAAGTTAATAGAGCTTTCACACTAGCGGATTATTCGGATCATAAGGGTAACAATTGACAACAACCGATGACTCTTGAAATCACGTGACATGTTTTTATCGCTTAGGTGACCCACGAAAAAAACCAAGCAGTAAATAAGGTGCTGCCAATGCAATGTAAAATGGTTTTTATGTTCAGACTTAGAATCATTAACATTCCAGTCCATGCCACGTCGAGTTCTGCGTTAGACAAATAAATTAGTTCAGAAACGCTCGAAATTACTCTAGCTAGATCAATACCTTTCAAACTACTCACTAATAATTTCTGTGAAAGTAATATGAATGAATAAATAAGTTCCTTTGATGCAAACTCGGCCAATACTCGTTAAAAATAAACGTCGATTACCAAACAAGCCAATAAAACATTTTATGAACGATCGCGAACGATCTAAGGAATAAAAAAACATATATTTCTGCAAAATCTCTTTCAGGTTAGCTCAGATAATTTGAAAAGTATCTACAGGAAGTACATAATGCATAGCTCTGCAGAACTGCAAATCCAATTTCCATTCAGGGTGCCGGGGAATCGAATCTAGACGCCGATTGCGGCCAGGTAAAAGCGAGTTAAATCGGATTTTCACTTTGCCTACATTCTTCCTTGCTGGATAAACTTATAAATCCGACCAATTTAGACTTGACCTAATAACGACACCCACAACACAGCTCTATTTTTATTTTAAATCACAACAATTCTATAAAATTTCTTTATTATTCTTTCAAGTGAATAAAAATGGTGTCCTATTCGTAGTCCGTTTTAGTGCGTCTGTATAAATATTCATACATCATGCAACCCTAGGTACGCCTCAAGGGTTCTAATCCTCCGAAACGATTCTTTAATAAGCTTCAAAGAAGTTTCTCTCTTAAAAGGCCGTTCGTTAAATGAATCTGACTTTCTTTGTGGCAAGAAAAGGGAATCCCAAAAAAAGTCTCGGCCATTCAGAACGGTTGGTTTACTCTTGGGAGCCAAAAAGTTACCCACGCACCAAAATCTTGGGTACTCATGAAAAAAGCAGCTAAATTCGATTTATATCTTCATGATAACAGCTTATTGAATTTCAGTGCAGGAGAAATCTTTTTACCGTGAAATTGTTCATCGGCATAGTGTGAGCTTAGACAACGTGCATAGTGAGGGTCGCGTGAAGTTAGTTTTGTGTTATACTTAATTAATGGCGACAACTTTATACAGGGATGATACCAAAATTGACTTTAGTGTACATACTTAGTTTGTGCAGAATAAACATGTGCACTGCATTTTATAAATTTGAACTACAACAAAGTTTCGCTGTGTTCTACGTGCTACAGAATTTATGCATGTATGTACATAGGGTAGATACTCAAATAATGATGCAAAAAATCATTATTAAAGGTCTTTACAAAATATGCCGCACAGAATAACTGTAGATAAAAAGGAATGAAGCAGACTCTTACGAAAAGTATGTCATAAATAAACATTGATATTTGTTTTTATCAGCAGCACTGCCCCCCTTCATAACTCAATAGTTCCGCCGATGAATAAAAAAAAAATGGTATATTTTCTATCGTGGTCCGCCAGTAATAAGAGAGAAATGTCATTTCAAAAGCCACTTCACAATATTGTTACGACAATAGGAAACTACCGGACATGTTTAAAAACAAACCGATTACTCTGCCAAGCATCTAACGGCCCAATAATGTGTTCATTACAGTTCATTCCCTATTTTAATCACACAATTATGCGTACAAATAGCTCATTCAACCAACACAGAGTCTAGTTTGATACAGCCGCTGAGAATCAATAAGCCATGAAACAAATGTGTGTGCATCAAGTGAACAATTTGAAAAGTCCCTAATGGAAACCGTTTGCAAATAGAAGCTTTATTAGTAGA
The DNA here is from genome assembly GCF_022581195.2 of Helicoverpa zea. Classification (NCBI taxonomy): domain Eukaryota; kingdom Metazoa; phylum Arthropoda; class Insecta; order Lepidoptera; family Noctuidae; genus Helicoverpa; species Helicoverpa zea. The sequence goes on along the minus strand of NC_061458.1, from coordinate 5,797,188 downwards.
AAATTTGAATTGACAACGTTATGTTCGTACAGAGGAAATGTTAACATAGCAAATCAATCATTCCTTTTGCTAAAAAATTTGCAACTGTATAGAAGTATAATTGCAGTTAACCAATAGTAGGCAATGCGCCTGCGCTTATAACGAAATGTTATCACTGTAGGTTACTGTGTTTCTCAGAACAGCACACTTTTTTCATATCAAGGCGTGCTTAGTAGACGAGGAGTACATTCAAACCATATGAAAATATCTGGTGGAAACAGAATCTTGATATCAATATTCATGGAATAAAACATTCCAAAGAAAAACACAAACAATTCTAAAGTTATAGTTCTATAGAAACAATCTAAAATTACTTGCCATTGTTCACTATTCTATCAAATTCAGTCTATACAATAAAATCGTGTCAAGACAGACACGTGCCGACTTTATGTCAAAACAAGTATTTGACTTCTGCAGTGGGTAATTTATTTTATAGCGATTTGGAAAAAAGGAAAGCTGTAATCTAATAATAGGAAAGAAAGTCTTCAGAAAAATGGGCCGCGAGGTGTTTGAGGGACCGAAGGAAATCAAGTGACTGTCATAAATAAAGGGAAAGGCGATTTTATCGATGTATCCAATAAATATTGAGTTAACTTGTATTTCTTGTAAATATATTATTTGCGAGTGTTTTATGTACAAGCTTTATATATTTTATCTCGTGAAATGGGACTGTAATCTATCGGAAACCTACTACTTACCAGCCGTACCTTTTAGGTTAGGTTTATTTTATCGTTTGTTAAATTTGTATTTACGTTTAGTTCCATAAATAATGTTAAGTCGAAATTATATTATCTTAATTACACACTGAAACACACCTTTGAAAAAATCTATTAAATATACAGGATCCAGCTGCATAATAAATAATAATCTGTATTACTTTACCGGTGAGTTAGAACTTACAAGCTTTACCCTTACAACGTCTACAGGCTATGGTCGTGCAACGTGTCATTAGTTAAGCTCGATATTGATCTTTTAATCTAGCTCGTTACTAAAGCAAGCAGGTTCAGCTGTTAACTCGCTTAGAACCATTACTGATGTTAGCTTTAAGGACATTCTCATTCAGAGGGTAGTGGGGCAGACATGTAATAGGGTGCCCGTTAAATAGTTAGGTATAAACTTGAAATTATTTATCACTAGCCGTTTTCCCGCGGTTTCACCCGCGTCCCGTGGGAGCTATTGCACGCAGCGGGATAAAATATAGCCTATGTTACTCGCAGATAATATAGCTTTCTAATGGTGAAAGAATATTTAAAATCGGTCCAGTAGTTTTTGAGTTTATCCATTACAACCAAACAAACAAACAAACAAAGTTTTCCTCTTTATAATATTAGTATAGATGAATTTGTAGTAACCAATATGTCTGGTATAAAACATAGAAATATATGTATTTTCTGTGTTATTTATATTTTCTATCTTTTTCACATTCCAAAATAATTGCTCATGTATTCCAACTTATTTACTTAATTAATCAACATCAAAGAGTATTTCACTAAAACCTATTTTTAAATTATGTTCTTGATAGTCTTCAATTAAAGTTAAAAATGTAAAAGCATGATGACTGTAAACATACCTACAAAGTGAAGTCGTTTTGTCAACCGAGAAAATATTTTGTAAGGTCCTTTTATGAGTGGGAGAGTAAAGTAGATAAAAGTGGAATGGGCAAGTTATGCGGAGGCGTCGAAAGGGTTTAATCAAAGCGAGACTGCCCCTACGACCGGGGATATAGGAAATAGTCCATTCTGAAATCCACACCCCGAACAAATACCTATAGCGTATATTGGCTTGGCATTTTTTTTTGTTTTTCATTTCAAGAAAGTGAAGTTTGGAAGTTTCTGGAAGATTTAAAAATTATTTGGGTTGAATATTTTGAAGAATTCTGTAAATTATCTTTGTTATTGTTATAGTGGAACAACTGCTAACAAAAGGTCAGTCATATATGGATAAGGATATTCTCAAGACATGCATTTTAAGTTTTTTTAATAATGTCCATAAAATAAATTCTTATGTAATAAAGCAAGCGTTAAAGATCAACTGAACTCGACGATCGAATCCGTTTGAGCGTTATAGAATACACCTTCATACAGCGTTATCAATACAAAACGACTTAAAAACCCGACATAATACCCGTCTGTTACAATAACAAAAATTTCATTTTATTTCGAGAATCGAATATGAATTTTTGTTATTTACAGAGGAAAACATTGTAAAGCTTATAAATATTTACGAGAGTTGGTGAGTGATCCGCTAATCCTTCGAGTAGGTAGTATTAATCCCTTATCAATATATTCTCCATGCAACATTTCATTTGTATCCGATAAGTGGCTTACCATCATCGGATATCAGTCGGATATGACATCACGCGAACGTGAGCTAATGAGTTTCGCTACATTTCGGTAGATTTTGACGTCTTTGCGTCGTGTTCCACGTTTTTCCTCTTTCAATACGCACATATTGTTGAGCACATATTGTTCTCACTGTCGATTTAAAGATTATAAATCAAGTCGCAGTATTGCACGACTATGCGCGTGATACTGGTATGAGTCCAAACACAGTTAACATGCGCAATGACTCCAGCCGCTTTGTTAGTATCATAAGCAGTTTTACCATGCCCATCTTACATCAGCTATTTAGAAGCGTACTGGAAAAATAACCAAGATAAAAGTAACCAGACCACCCATTCTTTCGTGCCGAAACGTATTACTCCGACGGCCACATTTATATGATATTCTACCATCAACCGACTGACGGCACTCACGCAGCTGTCAGCCCACTGCACGTTTGCAAACTGCAACACGTTTGCTGTGAATCAAAACGGAGTCTATTGATATCAGCCTCAATTAGACTTCATAATATCAAATGCCAATAACTGGTATAGTCCCAATTATAATAATAGTCATCATATTTGATTATTTTGCCGTACAATGGCACACCAAAAACATTAATATTCTGAAAACACATTTCAATAACCATTCAATTAATAGCAGAACCCTTTAGGATGTATAATGAAAACCTCATTAACTACCGCGTAATATTGGTAGTCTTTGAACGACGCGCGTACAAATAAACCAAAATAATTGCTTCGGCTTCGACTCATTGCTCTCTTTTTGTAGTATTTTATCGAAACTCACTTAAACTGTGAATACTATATACACGATACCATAATTACTAGTGATTAATAGGCATGATACTAATTATCTTTTAATAACACTTTCTTATGCCCTACCAACATTTTTAAATCAAAGAATATAACTATATCATTTTTTTTCCTATATCATTAGTTATACATACCCTGCAAAATCTCAAGTTTAAGTTTCCACAAGATATTTAGTACATACCCCGTACAGTATATATTTTATAACTTTGGTACATAAACTGGAAGCTAATAATGATGGATCTGTACCACAAAGTTTTTGATAAAGACGTTGAAGCATCTATTTTAACATATACGTAGGATGGTCTCAAAAACCTTTATGTTTTCATTAGCTAAATGTTTATTTATATAACTAAAATATAAACCAGACGAATGTCTGTAATTTGTGAGGAATTTATTTAAAAAATAAAGTCTGCGTTGCTAAATTAGACAAAAGGAATTTCGATACAAATGCAATTAAACAAAAATTTCAATTTGGAAAGATTTATCTGCGTTTGTTTTATACACATATCACTAATTAACAGATGTAAATGCCTTTCAGAATACTATTAGGTAACTCTCAATGCCTTTTACAGTCAAACAGCGTACGCTGGTGAAAATGTGACTAATGTTCTACCGGTAGCTGAATAAATAAAACGAAAATATTTTCGTTCAAAATCAAAACATCTTTCATCTCCGAAAACGGAACTCTGAATGACGTCATTAAGGATTCCAGACAGCTGAAGCTCACGAACAAAATGTAATCCTGTTACAAACATCCCTTGCCTGTGTCCATGTTGTGTACGTAAACACTGGTGTCACTACACTTAGTAAGTGTCACTCCGATCGTAAGCCACACCGGCGGTGCAGTGTACCATATAATGCAATATCAGATAAGTGCAAACTCGCAAGCTTTAATACCCCGTGAGTAGTTACCGAGATATACCTTCAGCAGCGGCTAAGTACCTATGTATAGAACGAAAGCACATCTAATGTAGAAACTATAAGGTTATGTGCTTTTTAGCAATGACAACTTATAAGTCTTAAAGACTACTTCTGTAGAATAGCAAATTTATTACTTTACTTGTGAAGAGATAGAATTCAACGATATCTTTCACAACGTTCTCAAAAGACCAACAAGAGGCAGGATATTGCTGCTGCTATTGCTATACAAACCAAATCTAAGAATTGCACAGAGTCCCAAACATTTACCTACCTAGTTCATATTTTCATACCTCATGTGCGTTGCATTGCGTTATTGCTGTCCTTCCCAGAATTCGTTAGACATCCCCCAAAGGACCCCCACTTGTACAAATCTTGCCACATTACGACGACGCCGCCGTGTGAATTCCTTTACCGAGTTGAATCTTTTTGGTAGAAAGACGTTTTTATGTTCAATCGGTGAGAACGTATTCGATGGGAAGCGTAAAGATGTTGTATAAACAGCTGTAAAACTGTGTACCTCCGTACGATCGCGCACTCAACAGTAATCTGCATTATAATAATATGTGTTTTCACATTTCTACAAACATTGAGCTTTTATGGTAACTGTTCATTTATGTGAACACATAAAAATATTGGTTTGGGAACACAAAATCAGCGAAGTAGTAAAATACAAGTCATAACAAATCGTCAAAATTACTTTTTTTTTCAGATCTGAAACCTTTTAAGATCTCTAATGTTTTGTATAGCTCCCACAAATCTTAATGCTTTCTAAAAATATCCGAACAATAAAAGAACAGAATATTTCAAAATACACTTTATATAATCCTATGCCACTTATCGTCTGTTTGTGGCAATAAATCATCAGCCGAAAATAATTCGGACTCGATCTGATGGAAGTGGCTGGCGTTTTGTTTACACATGAAATTGAGTTTTTCGCTAAATAAAATTTGCTCGTGTATTAATTAACTTAGGTACTTGAAAAAACATCGAGCTCGTCAACTACTGGGACGGGTTGTATTGGTTTTTATGAATGACTCCAATTCTGAAAGGGGATCGGTAAAAAGTTCCGTGAAAAATCCCAAATAATTGCGGTGCGAAAATTTAAGTACAGTATTATTTCTGGATCGTAGGTTTTATATTATCGATCGTAGTTTATATGGCCAAAATACGATAAGCTTATTATGTCAACATTTTACTTGGAAGCCTTCATGTAATTTCTTCTAACTTATATTTAAAAAACCTTAGTTACCTCGACAAAATAACAATATAAAATGGTCTATAAATGGCAGTGCTGATAACCTCAACTGGAACAATATTGGCCACAATGTGACGTAACTCGCCCTCAATTGAACTCCAAACAAGTGAATCGCAGGATGTAGGTACCTAAGCCACCGCGACGCGCCCTCGTACAAAAGTGATATTTTGTAAGAGGGCAATCATTCAAGCGTTTTATTCTCAGTTTGACTGTCTCTTTTACGATTTCTCTTCCACCTTTCCGTAAATAATGAATCTTTTTGGAATCACATACATATTTTTATTGAATCATAACAAAGATGAAATCAACATTGATGTCATACAAGATGCAATAAATGCAGGCATATTTTATTCTTATATATTGTAAATATTTTTGATTAATCCGTAACTTATTAAAATGAGGATGATTAATCTTTAAAGGTACATATATTTTATTTTAATATATCCTATGATATATTATTAAAACGAGGGCAAACTATAAGCTAGGTGCGCGGTTTGCAATCAAAAACAACTTAAGAGCGGTACTGTTTAGTCAAGGACGACGACAAGATCTCAATTAGGGCCGGCCGTACTAAAACTAGAGTGAGTTGACTTCAAAAATAATAGTGGTACGAAATAATACAGCATTTTCAACTGCTAAAATATTTGAGAACATAATGTTCCTCAGCAAGAGATACCTAGTAACAATTACTGGGAATATGCCTAGTCCTGATTATGGCTTTATCTTTATACTTCAAAAACATTCGCATCTACCCTTTATTAAACCCACTCAAGTATAAGGATTGTTAATTACATTGTTTCCGTCAAAGTAAACACGCGTGTAATATAAGAGGAAATATTTCCGATAATATATTTCCTATGAATGTGTCAAATCATTGCAGATAAATGTTTCTGCACGCAGGAATGATATCGATGATGTGAAAGGAAAAAGAGAAAGAAGAAAAATATTAACAACTGTATTTATACTATGCATCTATTAGGTACACATCCTCCGAGCCTTTTCCCAACTATGTTGGGGTCGGCTTCCAGTCCAACCGGATTCAGCTGAGTACCAGTGCTTTACAAGAAGCGACATGCTATCTGACCTCCTCAACCCAGTTACCCGGGCAACCCAATACCTGGTTAAGGTACCTGGTTAAGATGGTTGGTTAGACTGGTGTCAGACTTACTGGCTTCTGACTACCCGTAACAACTGCCAAGGATGTTCAATGACAGCCGGGATCTACAGTTTAACGTGCCATCCGAAACACAGTCATTGGTGTCTAAGATATGCTTAGAAAGTACATACAACCTTAGAAAAGTTGCATTGGTACTTGCCTGACCTGGAATCGAACCCGCGCCCTCATACTCGAGAGGTTGGTTCTTTGCCCACTAGGCCACCACGACTTTTTCATATGCATCTATTAGGTACACTATGTAAAATTCCAAAAGGTAGAGTGCAGCACCAAAACGATTAAATCAATCAAAACAGATTTATTTTCCCAGAATTTTAGTACCTACAAAGAATTTCCATAACATTGTTTAGTTTTTGTTTCAGGGACGAATTACCTTCTCGTTTTTAGGCAACACAGTTCCTGTTAAACTAAAAATAGAACATGATTTTCTGAAAACAACAACGAAACAAAAGTGAAAAAAAATCCATGTTGGGAAAGTGCCGGAGGGCAAAACAAAACACGGCTGGCCTATCAAACTGATTCCCTCAAACTTTGACCGTAAGTACGCACTTACTTAATTTAGTTATTTTTGATTAAGAAAGTGGGCATTCATGAATCTCTTAGTTTGTTATGTTAAGTTATCTTTGAGATTCGCTGTTCTTGGAAAACACCTCGGGTCCGCTTTATAAAATTGTTTTTGTTTCAGAAGCAGGCTATGCTTTTAATCTGTTCTTCACATTAACGTCGGAAGCAGAGTACTTAATTACTTAAATATGTGAAAATAGAATTCCAGTGAACGATTGCTTCGAAAAGCCTACGCAATAGCATTAATTTCTTGTTACTACGCATAGACAAGTTGTCCTTAAAACCTGTAGGAGTGTCATAGTAAAGCATAAATACGAACTTTTTAGATATTGGCCTGCACTCAAACATGCTTCTTTAAACTTAAGAATGCTTTAAGTACATTCAATGAACTCTAATGGATATTCAAATATTCGGAATGAAATATCAAATGAAACGGAACGTTCTTAAAAACGATAGCAAAAGCAATATCTAAGTTCAATTTTCTGTTAGCGTACATTAGACTTACATAAGATTTTACGGCATTCTACTAAAAACTGTCATAAAAACTTCTACTGTCAATGTGCTATAAAATAACAGTAAAGTTCGACTACTTTCTTTTACCCTTAATAGTCTTTGACAACAATGAAAACATGAAGATGCCGCGGCCGGACATTATGTTTGTACCTATAGAATCTTGAATGGCATGGTTTTTCATAGTGTTTATAGTATAAAGCCCTCGCGAATGACGTTATCCATTCTCAGCTTACCACTTTTTCTTTTTCATTCACTTTTTCTGGTGGGAAATCATCAACACTATATCCCGCTGTGGGTACAATGCAAGTGAGACTCTTACTGACTAAAACCCATCATGTTCCTTCTGTGACTCATTGTGTAGCAAGGCCCCGACACTTTTTCCAACAATCCTGTTTAGGCCCTAAGGTTGAATCTTGCTGCCTTTCTTTGAAGAGCGCTAAAGAAAAGAAAGATAAATTATTTCATTTTCTAATCATAGTGTAAAATTCTATAAGGTAACATAATACAAAGCACTTACCAATTTTTAGAGGGCCTTAAAATCTCCATTATCCATAAAGAATCTGATGAAGTCATAACTCATAGGTAACGGCTGACGATGACAAAATGGTTTCTAGCTTGTAACCAAATTTTATTAAAATTCCGTAAGTAATCATAGTAGCAGAATGAATTGGGATGTGGGAGAAAAGAACGCACGTGGATAATTGATCACGTCTTAATGGCAGCCCCGGCGTACACGCTCGCTTCCCGCGCCGCAGCCGCCTCGCACGCGCCACGCAACTGCCACGCAGCTGCCCCGCTACTCATTCCACACAGCTTACCAGATTAAACAGATCCGTTATTATTTTGCAGACAGATTCCGATTAATCCGACATAATAAACCAGAACCCTTTACATGGTTAAATACGCCACTTAAATGATTGTTTGCATTTACTGTAGTAATAAATTGCCGTTATATACCTACCAACATTTAATTTTTTAATCCTGATATCGAATAGCCCATTTTCGAACATTGTTTTGGTTCACAATGCATTTCGCACAATTAAATCCTTATAGGATTCGGACGAAATTAATCTGTTAATAGTCAATAATAGGGGTAGGTAAAGGTTCGGACAGTTGGCCTATTGCACGTGATTCGGCGGAAACCGTTGGTAATTAATTACTGGGACGACCACTAAGGGGTCGAACACACCTCCTAAGCTACTGAACACGAAAACTAAACTGGGCTGAACAAACCTAAATTTCCTTTGACATGGCAACGCACATTACGTAAGCCCAATTTGCTAAACATTAGTCATTTATCAGAACTGTCAAGTCAGAGTATATTTTAGGCGAATATAGAATTCGCGTTTAATCAGAAAAACAAAATGTAGACTAGTTAGGTATAGTGATTTGATCTTTATTTTTTATTAGAAATTAATTTTGATTCAAACTTTTTTAGCTATTTGTTAATACTGTACTACTGTTTATTTGTGCAGTTTATACGCACAAACCCGTAATCGTTGCTAATAGTCAATTTAACAGCTTTTTGGAACATAATCTTATACTTATTTCTTGGACATTATAAGTGCTACTACAGTGTGAAGCCAGTCTTACATTCCGTTGACCACCGCTCGACAGCCCACGATAATGCTTCGACAAACTTACTGATTAAATTTCCGCACTAATCTATTTTAAGTTATATAAACACATACCTATAACTAAAAATGCCATTCACTGAAGAAGTATTTTCTACATTCATACATAGAAATAATGTTACAAATGTATGTTCGTAGGTATGCGTGCATCTGTATAAATTGGGTCTGAAGCCATTTCTATCTGTCAGAAACACTATCATGTGTATGTATATCTTTGATCAAACCTGCTAATGGCGTACTAAGCAATTTCAGGAACTTAGCAAAGTAAATACATATTTATTTTCGAACAAATATTAAAACAGAACTATCTAACTAGAATTTTATTAAGAGACAACTACAACAAGTTTTATGGTTGAGATTTGTAATGCAAATAATTTGATAATATTGTGATGTAAGTCCCTAATTAAAAATGTAGGTACATATGTAATAGTCCTTAAGAATTATATCTAACATTTTATCTTACAAAAAAATATATTACAGAACAATGGTATTCATTGCAAATTGCACAAGCTACAGGATATAGAATTCAGTTTCAGCACAGAGCCCAGGAGACGGCACAAACGAATCAAGATTCATTTCGCGTTGCGCAGCCATTGAAGTTCGCTTTCAACAACCGTTCGCAAACGTTGACAAATATTGTACATCTGTCAAACGACAAAAATATACGGCCAACAATGCAGCCTCGCTCGAGACAGAAACCCTAACCTCAAATTGAATCGCAGATTTCAATAAATATAAGGTTGAAACTCAAACCATTTATTTAGCTCTATACAAATTTCAAGTTTGTTTGTGAAAATAAGACAGGCCAGGAAGTGAATTGCTTATAAACACCAACAGAGCATTTGCACCTGTTTGCTTGATATTTCCCTTTGTTTGTTTTTGCTGAATACTAATCACATTGGAGGAAATCGAATGATAATAGAGTACCTTATTTCATTTGTGAGTAACAATGTAGGTAAAAGTTGTTTTATCCTTGAATTGCCATTTGCGTTTCCTTCTTTGTTTATTTTAGGTACAAATGTATGTATTGCTTACATTTAGATTCGATTCTGCAATGTAGCTACCGTAAATAGCAATACTTGGAATACACATTAACTCATGCGGTTTTCTGCAGAAATTATTCGGTATACCTAGTTTTCTATGTAAATAACATATCATTGGGGATCGGATTAAAATAGATGCGGTAATTTCTATGAAGGAAAACTGGACGAGTTCATCAACGAAGAGAGTCATTTCAGTTCTGAAACATATGGGACACTGGAAAAAATACGTAATTAAATTTTAAAATGTGTTACATTTAACGGAATACTTAATTTATTCTTTAGTTGCTGCATCTCATAATCTGATGTTTGACTGTTCTGTTTGTATCACAGATGCGTACATACATAGAATAACTAGGTATGTAATCAGGATCATTTGTCTCCTTTCTGACTGACGGAATGGCGAGATTCCATCAGAATAGAGATTGATTAGAAGTAAACCATGCCAGTCAGTCAATCTGCACCAAATCCTCTAGTGCATTCTAATTCAAGCAGAATGGATTAAAATATATACCAGCATATTGCGGTTACCCGTAATCCTAGGATTACTAGGCACTAGGTACATGTGATGTCTAGATAATCTTCCACCAAGCTCCTTTGCTCTTCCTCTACTAATTTGATTATTCCACAGAAGCGGATAATATTAAATATAATATATTAGAAATAAGCTTTTGCGGTGCGATCTTACAAAGCGAAATAGAAAATGGAAGATTTAGTTTTATGGTGTCACGGTATGTCTCGGTAAGAAGCGCGCAAGCGTGCCAACTAAGTTAAGTGCTTACCGCAGTTCGTTACTGCATTTCCTTGTGACACGTCAATCAAAACGTGAATGTAGTAGAGAGCAGATACCGGAAGCATCAGACAGAACTTCAAATAAGTTCTACGTTGAACTATACTTGACAGTAGAACAAGAGACTTAGGTAATAAACAAATGCCGGTAAGTTCAATTGGTTGTTGTAGAAGGATGGCTCGCTGATCTTATTTATTTCATAGCTGATTATAATAATAAAATTACGGCCCCCACAATTATCAGTTTTAATAAAAGACATTTTTATATTGTCGTACATTCACATTTTCTCGAAATACATTGATAATTTAACTAGCTTCAAAGTTCGCCAGTAGCATAAAGGATCATGGTCCGAAGTGCATGTCTCCTACATCTAGCCTTTCCTAACTACGTACGGGGTCAACTTTCACTTCTCGTTCTGACTAGATGCTGCATATTTTACGAAGATTGCAACTTTAGGTGGACTTGGTTCCTGGGATGTAGTCGCTAACCTGAATAAGGATCAAATCCTACTGCCGGTATATATCGGTCGGTACTTGGTCGTTACCGATATTTTAAACACAGTGCAGAGTTTGTGTTATGAAGGAATTTCAATGAGTCCTGGAGCGAGATAAAAACGCAGCTACCTAAGACGAATAAGGTCGTTTATTAATATAGAGGTAATTGCAATACATAGGTATACCTAGAACTTTTTGGACTACCTTTTCAAGTTTACTGCCATTCCATCTGTTATAGGGCATGCAATACCTTTTTCGTTTTTACCGGTAAATCGCCCATTTTTGCGAGTTTTAAATTACCGGTAAAAATAATATGAAACCGGTAATTTACCGGTTTTAACGTTTTTCTGATAAAATATAGCAATTGTTCATTTAACGTCAAATCTTTGTTATGTAGCCTGAATATAATGTAATGTTGCATACATTACGTATTGTAAGAGTGTTAAAGTTGCTGTTTTTTAGAAAAGTAAACTTGTGTGTCCTTAACTATCTATAAGTTAGATACAAATCTTCTTTCTCATCTTAATTTATAAAATCTAAACAAATTGTATTCATTCGGTTATTCTGTTTTTCCTCATAGCTGTCAGCTCATACTAGGTACAAATGTAGCTAATGCTTATTTTACCTACTCTATGACCTTACTGAGCAAGGGCTTTTACTTCACCACCATGCGGACAGCTCTGAGGACACGGTGGAGCACACAGTCCAGGTGTGCACTGCCTGGGAAATGTACCGCCGTGTTGTCGTCGAGGCTATAGGCAGCGGCGACCTTTCGCGTCCTTCCCTGGTTCAAGCCATGGTCCGGAGCTAGAGGGAATGGGAAGCCGTCGCCCCTTCTGCGAAGCAGTCATGCTCGAGAAGGAGACGGCAGAGCGACTGCGAGTAGCACCTCTCATCCCAGCCGCTGTAGTGGACCAGGAAGACACCACGGGCGCCAAGGGTCGAGAGACGACTCCCGGCCACCGTAGGCGTCGGTCTGTGGGCGGTGAGTTCGGTTGGCTCATCGTTCCACCGTCTGCATAGACAACAGACCCGTGTTAGCAGTGCGCGTTGTTCCACGGGTTCCTCAGGGAGATGTCACCAAACCCAGTGGGGCCCAGCAGGGCCAAGGCCTGCCGGGGCCGCGGGATTGTTCGAAAGAGTTACCGCTACCCTGGTCCATAAAACGCCTACTAAAAAACATGGGTTTTAGACAGAAAGAGTCTGTCATTTGATGATTTACCATAAAAAAGGGCTTTCCCTTCAATGAAAAATATATTTTTTACGGTAATTCTTAGCGTTCATCCCGTCTTGTGATGGGGTCGGCTTTCCGTATCTTCCTTCTTCCACTTGGCTCTATCCTCCTGAATAGACATCTTCCTCTTCGAGTTCGCAGATTTTCATGTCATTCATTACGACACTCAACCACCACGGTTTCGGCCTGCCTTTGCGCCTTTGACCGGGTATATTGAGATTGAGTATCACATTCACACTGCCGATGTCCTCAGGTGTCACTCCTTTTTACATGTCCGTACCATCGCAGCCGTTTCTCTTGCATTTTGTCGGCGACATCGCGTACGGATGGTACTGACATGTTTTTTGTTACGGCCCACGACACAAAAAACGTTTACCACCTTATACTTTTTTTGACGACCTCGATGGCGCAATGGTCACCATGCCGGACTGCCGAACCTGAGGTCCCGGGTTCGATTCTCGGTTCGGTCGACATTTGTGTGATGAGCATGCTTGTTGGCCGTGGTCTGGGTGTTATAATGTGTATTTATAAATATGTATATATGTAGCTATATGTAGTTTATCAGTTGTGTTAGCACCCATAACACAAGTTAATTAATAACTTACCGTGGGGCTAACCGACCGTGTGTGAAAAATGTCCCGGCATTATTTATTTATATACTTTGCATATTTATTTAGTTTTTGCTTTAAGACTACCCAATCTTATTGTTACAATATCACATTTTAAAAAAATTACCGTTTTACCGGTTTACCGGTAAAAATATTTTTATTACCGAATTTTTACCGGTAATTTTTGTTTTACCGAAATTGCATGCCCTAATCTGTTATAATAAAAGCTTTACCTATTTAACGTATAATAAGGTATAAAATATAGGTATATCTGCGTCACAAGGAGTTTCTTGTGTTGCTGAGTGCATCGATTTCTCACAACTCTTACTAAGTCGCGAGCTTCAGCTCTAGGGTAAAGGCGGGATAGATGCCCCACTTTTTGAAATATGCTTATAATTTAATAAATATTGGTTCTACATTAATAACACCTATGAATGTAACTAGTTTAATCCTTTATGTTTATTTGTGATTTGTCTTTTTGGACCTATATACTACACGTTTTGCAGATTTTAGCTTTTTGTAGACCTCAATTTTTGGGGATAGATGCCTACCCCTATGGATAGTTGCCCCACCTTGAAAATACTAGCGAGGATAGATGCCTACGGTGCGGGATAGATGCCCTTCATACTGTTTAAGTATATTATATTAATAATATTTATATATTTTTTGACTTTAATTTATTTGAAATGAAAAGTATTTTGCAGTTTTTAAAATCTTTTTATATTCATTATCAGATTCATTAAAATTAACACAATAATATTCTAAAAGTATTTGTTCAACAAAAATAATGTATTTTATATTTGAAACACTTATTATAAAATATTAATTATTTAGTTTCAACATGCAAAATCATAAAAATCATTCTTTCTTAAAAACTAAAATAACACAATATACTTAGCATCATAATATTTAACCGGACAGTGCTTTAAGTTTTCTACATCTCGAGCAAAAATTTCTGAAAAGTATAGAGGTTTCATGTAACGAGCACTGACACATTACACATTGAATCCAGTCGGATTTAGACTTTGTTTATTCATAGTTTTCAAAGCATTATATGCAGTTATTTTTATTTGTATCTTTAGGCTCATCCTGCCCATCTCTTTTAGTCTTCTTCACCGGCAAACCTTTAGTTTTCTATTCCTTAACTTTGTTCTTAAGTGAATTGTCTTCATCTTCACTGTTTGAACTGTAAATCATTCGTAATCAATAAAAAGTGTAAATACCTATACATAAACACATGAAAAATATATATTCAAAGCACTTATAATACATTCAGGGTACACGTGGTGTATGGAGGGATAGATGCCCCTAGGGGCACCTATACCGTAAAAAATCAGGGCAACTATCCTTTTTGACAGGGTTAGATGCCCTAGTATTTTTTTAAATAAATAAATACAATAGAGCAACTATTTACATCAAAATGTATACTTCATGAAACAATATACATACGTAATAAAAAAATTGATGGAATTAATATCTACTTATAAAGTGATACAACAGCAAATACTCACCTTTAAAAATTTTACGCTCGCTGTAAGTTCGCCGCGGAGATGAATTCATACACGAGCGAAACGCGACCTCATCCCTCGATGGCGCGTGGCTAATTTAGGTGCGGGGTGCTTGTGGCTTCTAGTTAAACGGTTGTTTCTTAATCGCGAACATGGGAAGTTAGGTTTTTTAAAAATGGGGCATCTATCCCACTGCGGCATCTATCCCGCCTTTACCCTAACGTAATTTCCACTGTAAGGTTAAATACCGCTTTATGTTACCAATTGATTGAAATTCACGTTTGAATTGTTGTCGAGCAGCTATTCAAGATATGGAATTATATAACTGGATATAACAATTTTCAATGGCAATTGGCTTCGAATTGTTCCAAAAATATTTTGAATTGTGAACATTTATGATAAATAATTTATACACAAATGATACCATACTATAATACAGTTTTGGATAATAATGTTTTGCATCATATTATGATATTAATGATCGGCTTAATTCCAAATCCTGCTTTGAGCAATAAAGTTTTGAACAAACATAACACTAAATGCAGATTTATTGCATGTTAAAATAGCCTGGATTATAGCAATGAGAGTGGCAATTGTTTAGATAGCAAAGGTAACTATTTGCAGCATTTAACTGTCAGGGAAACTTGACTAATGAAAAAGTACCTGAAGTAGTGCTCACACCGAGCAATTTATTGCGAGCACTTAGCAACCCTCCGCGAACACGCGTTAAGTCAGATAGTAAAGTGCCCTCTTGCTTGAACCAACACTTAAAATATTTCTTCTTTATGTCCACGCCGAGAGCTAAACGGTTAAGCGCAATAAAATTTGGTTCACTGTTTTCTAGTGAGCTGCATATCAAGTACATTGTACACGTGTTTTCACTGAATTGCAGATTTAAGGGTGTTGTAATTTACACCCAAAGTGCATTATAGTGCCGTCAGGACCGAAAACGACGCGCCTTGGGAAATCAGCTCAGCAACCGCCTTGCTGACTTGTATTACTTGCTGGGCCTATAAAAGTTTTTACTGCGGTATGAGCTATTTAAAATACATATCACACTGTCTGGTACAAAGGTAAGGGATTGGTACATTTATCAACGTCCATATTTATATCACAATTTGATCGCCTGGTGCCATTTTAGTTCTAATAGATATAAGATTCTAAGGCATTCCATTTTGCTAACACGAAATATAAATCACGAATACTTTCAGACATATTAAATTGAATAAATTACGTTTAATATTAATATTACGTACGCCGAAATCCGTTGGGTGGTAAGTCAAAATACAATGAACATTCTCGAATCAATTTACATAATACACGTAGCGTGTACTTGAATTTAAAAATCAGCGACGCAAGAAGAGATTGTGAGATAAAGTTATCCCGGGTTTCATCCCGGTTTTATCCCGTATTCGCCGCTCATATGCAAAGTGACGGCCAAGCAGAGCCTGAATCTGACATAAAATGCACGCTAAAGGGCGCACACTAGCAAATATTGTACTTACCTATTCGCAAAGACAACGTAAAATGTTTGCATTTCAAACGTTTCCCGTCTTAAATATTCTTTTTACGTATTTTTATCATGTTTTAGAGCGAAACGTTTTGATGGAAGATTTAATATCATATATAATTGCTTAGTACGTACGTTCTGAAGATGTGCCGTATGTCTGCTGATGTTTCTCAAATTTCATTTATGCTGAGAAAACAGAAAGATTTTGTGAAACATACATTACACCTGTAGGTCTAAGCAAAGTTATTCGGAGATCTAATGTTGTGAGAAAAGGCCACCCATAGTTTGTTAGGGTCGGGTTTCTATCTTGTCAACAGCACCTATTTATACTCAGTCCTGTTTAAATTATGTACAATAACACAAGTTCTCATAAATATAAAAAAAAGTTTAGTAATAACATGTTACCACTACGATGAGAAGCAAAAACATTTGAAAACTGTTCATCAAACAAGATATACGCGACTATGTAGATACTTGGTTCAGGTATGAAATATTTATTTTGCTCTCCAAAATGTAGTTAGATTTTAGTATTACAGCTTGATTGCTCTCGGGAAGCTCTTACGGAAAATATAAAGTTGTTAACTGGATGCCGTGCACAGTATGCAAGCACCCTAATGTTTTTTTTTGCAATACTGTGATTCATGTGTGCAGTATTGAAAGTTGGCAGGTCGTTAAAATTTTGTTAGGTGTTTTAACGCTATGAATTTTACATAGTTTGTGTTTTAACTGTATAAATTCTATAATATTCAAAATCTCTCTGAATTTTTCCGAAAGTGAAATACCGAAACTATATTCATTCAATACAGTAGTTACCAGAAAAAAAATAGAATGGACTTCTGACGATCAATGGACGATTTAATCGGTTCCCAAAACCCATGCCAATTTATATCTATGGACAAGTTAGATTGGCTACAATAATTTGGGTCAAGCAATCACCACGGCCAACATGAGATTTGCCATTTGGGATTTCGTGAGGGTTGCCACACTTTGTATTCATGTCAGTATAAAATGTCAATCAAGCTGTTATCTTTATCAATTACTTTCATAATAAATGTAGAACATTGGGGTACCTACTTAACACATATTGTTATGGTAAGTTTCTCCATGACTAAGTTTATAGACATGCACCTTTGCGCATACATAGATTTAGTGACATACCTACATTTATGCAGTGAAACTAAGTTAAATATATTTATTTGTTTGCAAACATACGTTCTACGCATTTAGAATTCAATACTATTCAAGCAACAGGTAAGCCAGTAATATTGATATATCGGTCACCATTGAATACGACAATATTCAATTACAATAGCAATTAATTATGGTACAAATGTTAGCACTATCTAATGTACGTACAATTATAGCTCATAAATAAGGTACCTACAATTGCTTGTTTCTGAATAAACATAGGACTTGTATTCCTACAGTAGTGGAGTTCGTTTTCCACATTTCCTTCTGCTCTGCAATAGCGGAAAACGAAAAGCATTCCAGACGTCCACCAGACAGAAAAATAAAATTTAACCAAAAGTAAATCTCTTAGTAAGTTCAATTTCGCTCTCAAAGTTGCGTGAGAACGAAAATTGCACTAGAATTTACCGAAGAATACATTCATGCCTTTTAGCGATTCCACATTGCTCGCATATTTTTTACCAGGCTATCAGAACTCGCAAGTGATGTTTCAGGCGTTCATTCTCGCGTAGTGTGCAAGTGTTCAGTTTAATTAAATATTGCAATCGGACACAACTGTGTTGTTTGCTGCGATAGAGTACGTTATAGTCTCCGTGGAGCTAAGTCGTAAACACGAGCGCGGGTGAGCTAACATATTCTGTTTTCTTTCGCTCGCAGATCAGCGGAGAAGCAATATGTGTATCTGTAATTACAGTTGCAAAGTAACGTCTCTACGTAGTGAGTTGTGCTTTCCGCCGACGAATGCGGTTAAGCGAAATTATGTGTTGTACGTGTCCCGCTCCGTGTCGCTTAGACAGAACTAATTCTAGATATCCGTTTTTGCAGCTTTGTGTAAACAATTCTCGTTTAAGCTCGACCATCGTTTTGTGCGACTGAACTTGATGCAATTATTTTGTTGTAAATTGTATTAAGTTGCTGTGCTTAATTAAGAAATTTATTTTAGCAGAATAATCTCTATACGATATTTTATGTAGAGGTTTATATTGCATTAAAATTTAAGTATTTTACAGCTTTTCGTAACATATTTTCAGAAAAGATATTTCAGATTTTTTCTGCATCTATGTTACCTACTAACACATGAAATAAAATATGAAACAAACAATATTTTGACAATATGTTTTTGTTTAAATATATATTTTCTTACCTATAAATCTTACCTACCTCTCAAAAGAACATTGTCTCAAAAATTAATATCTGCGTGAAGGATATGTAACATTGATCATGACATAAGTCTCTGTTTCAGATGCTGCACTTGTTTTATTGCAATCTATCGGTGCGGGCGGCAGCTGCTCGGTAACACTCCGTAAGGCACGTTATCCACCTTCGCGGTGCAAGAACATTTCTCTCAAACGTTTTATTTCCCAGCTTCGCTGCAATATCGGGGATAATCCCCGTTTCTGCAACTTGTGTCGGCATTTTCCTTTTTTCCGGGAACACCGCACGCTACTACATATCGATTACACGTGAAACAAACACAGAATTAGCTAACTAAACACTGAACTTTGACCGAAGTTTTCCTATCTTACATCTGTATATATTACGAAAGGACAACAACAGCCATATTTTGAAAAGAATGTTGTGTCCCCTAATAAAAATTCCCTTTATGTTCCATAAAACCCCCAAACCCTTTAAGGCAAAAATGGAAGTAAAACACGTAGACTCATAAATATGTGACCGCAGTGTCCAAGTGTAGTTGTTTAAACTTACAACCCGGCCAGAAACATAATTATTAAGTTGAAACTACACTTCTTTAGCAGGGGACGCGACGGGACCGGACAAAATCTTCAAAGCAATAAAGATATCTTGGCGTGAGATAACATCGTAACGACTTAAAAACTATGTACAGTAAATACTTAATCTTAATTTAAATACATAGTCCGAAGAGTTGGAGGAAAATTATCCTGATTAAATACTACTAGTTTTCAGTTTAAGAAAATCTACCGTCTTCTTAAGGTCGACGTGATAAATCCCAGCTTTGATTCGAGTTTGGGACTAGCTGAAGAAATTATTTCCTTGAATTATGATACACAGAATACATAGGTACGTACTTTTTTCTGCTTATTCGATAACGATCATAATATAAAATTACCTACAATACACTAACTCTGTGTTCCATTAGGTAACAATAAAGTCTGTTAATCATAACTATTGGATTTTCAAATGACTCATTATTACTGGAAATTGTTAATTACAGAAATATTTATCATTGTAACTGTTGCACATAATTCTATTACGCTTATTCTGTCAGGTCTTGTGCCAAAATGAAAAAGGTGCACGCAATCACGTACCATAGTGAATGCTGCATCATAAAAATATTCACCGACAAAAATATGCGAAAGAAAAATATAATTTCCTTTGCACTGTCACATGTCTTCGTCACAGAAAGTTGTCTGTTTATGATACACTGAATAAGGATATAAAAAAATGGTACGTCTGCGTATGACGTTAGAATTGCAACTGCAGTAAAAATGTGTATTCGTCTTGTGAGCCGCGGAGCATTGCATAAGAAAGGATGCTTTTATATTTTCAGTGGGGTGGCGTGGCCGGAACATCGCCTCACTCTGCCTAGAATTTTAAGGCTAGTTGTTACATTCGCTTTATGCATTCACTTTTATACAAGACGTGAATTTGAACCACAGTTAGACTGAGATGAATGTGATTGGAATTTTAACAAGAAACAAGTCAAATCGAGCCGTATTTTCTTTAGTACTTTTTGTGTTACGATTGTGACATTATTATTTACTCACGAGCTGAAAAGAGACATTTTATTAAAGAAGAACCTCTGAATTGATTTCAATTAGATTCTAAAATATGATTTTTGTGAGCGTTGGAAGCTTTGTAGTTATGTACACCTTTTTAGTCATCCCAGTACCTCTAAATATTATTTAGGATAGGATGTTAGTTCGGGAAGATGTTAGATAGACTCATTTGTCAGCTAGGGCGATGCAGGCGCTCTGCCATGTAGGAATTCTAATTAAACTTACACAACATTTAGACGAACTTACATAGTGTGGAACGATGAGCTCGCTGAACTTTGACCGGGTTACTACATGTAGATATACACGCCAATACGGGATCGTGTCAACACATTGAATATTTGACGACTTCCGAACCTAAGCCAAATTACGGGCACATTACCCTGACTGTTTAATGTTTTACAGTCACGTCGCAACGAAAAAACACTGAAAGTATAAACTTTTTTTAATTTTTTATTAGTTCTCTAATGGTTGCCATTTGCAGGTTTTGAGCATAAACGTGTAAAAAAGGGGAAGAGAGACTAGAATAACGATGGATGGATTGTGCGTTACTTGTGAGATGGCACCAAATAGAAGAGTATGGAAGAACCAAACAATTCGCACCGACTATTACTAAGATTGGAGTAGGTAGGGGCATGAGGTAATGATTGATTCAGTATTTCTCTCCATTAAAAGGTAGAACTTTTTCAGAAAATCTCATACCTATAAAAGGGTTGTGTCAGTTATTTTTTACCACAGACGAAATGCAACCGTAATTGAGGAGTACTTTAGGACCGTAAACTTTGACTGAGAGTCGGCAAATGAACGAGGACAATAAGAAAATTCACGCTTTAAATTAGAAGAAAAATGCAGTCAGAACCACTTCCAAAGCTTTTTATAAGTACCTGCTATTACTCGGACGCCATCAAGTTTCACCCTTTAGATTTGTATGTGGGATTTTTATTAAGACTGTTTATAAATAAGCTAAATTGAACTGTTTGTTTGGATAGCAACAAAAATAGCAACTACACGATTTTTAATTCCCCATTTTTATAAAAGGCAACTAAGCTATGCCAAAATTTTCACTTTCCATTGTTCCGCATCACAGTCGGTTGGAAATCTGTAAAGAATGCAAAAGCTTGGAAGACAAATTCCCTTGGAGAAATTCGCGACTTATCTGTCACTTTCACATCATTGCACCGAATAGCCCTAGCTTTGCAATTGATTTTCCGCTTGGCTAGAGCAGAAACTGCAAAAAAAAGTAAAATACTATCATATTTATGAGACCGTAGCCCATAAATTGTATCTAAAATGACGATTTTTGTATATAAGTTTCGGAAATATAGATAAACGTTGTAACGTTTGCTTTTATAAAAAAAGCTCTGTCGTATTAGCGGTAGTAATACCACCATCTGAAGACAACAAGCGGTCAAACTTGTCGACGTCATACTCATAAATGTTGTTTCTTGACTACCTATACCTAGCATATAGCTATGCATATAAATGTCTGCGTGGTATACGCCAAATCCAAAGAGCGAAATAATGCCTTTGTTTTATATGTTCCTATATTATTTAAGTCAGTCGGTACATCAGTAAGTGCGAATCGTGAAATAGGCTTTCAGACAAAAGTTTCAAAGTTAATTTCATGAAGACAACCAGTTTGAAAGATGTGCTTTAATTTAATAAGCTCAAGTTGTTGATGAAGATTTTGTTTCTTTGAGATTGCATAATAACTGTTTTCCGGAATGGTCATTTTATGTTAATCTGTAGATACACGAGCATATTGTATATGGTAATGTTAATATGTTCGCAACAGAATCGAATTTTCCCTTTTCCCCGTTAAAATTCGTTTCATGAATAAAGCTGCGTGTCCCGCGGGACAGTCATCGGATTCGACTTCTAAATTGGATCGGAGTTTTCTTAGTCGATACTTCACCGTCCGCTCGGATAGGATGTGAGTGGCGTGACACGCATCGCTTGCCGCGTCTCTACTCATATCACTCGAATAAAAGTGAATAGCTACAAACACTGCGTACGGCTGAGTCGTCAGCGCGACAACCGTGAATTTCCTCTGATTGCCATATACGACTATATCCAATATTTTGAGGACAACTGGATATGTTCATTAAAAGTGACATGTTTTTAGGCTATTGTTTTCCTTTGTAGTCAACAGTCCCAGCATGGTGCTTTAAATTTTCTATGCCGTAAGTGGCCTTTATAATAGTCATGTGGAGCGTATATCCGTAAATTCCGACTGTTCCAGATATCTCGCAGTGCGACATGCAGTTCCCGTCATTATCAAAGCCGTTGTTGCAATTTAATAATTGCGCCATTTTGAAGCCTCCAACTGTGAACTATCGCATAGTTATCAACTATTTTGGAAGTGTGTGAAGTGACATTGCTATGTGCGCTTATATACTCGCAACACGTAAAGTAGGTCGCTACTCAAGTTTTAATTAAACTAAACACTTGATGTAAAAGGTCTGCAGGTATTATCGCAAGCCAAAAAGTTATACGTCTTCTTACGAAGTAAATCTAATAGGGAGGGAAGATTTCTTTCTTTTGTTTACTTTACTCTCCTGTTATCAAGCTTTTGTTATTTTTCTATAAAGGTCCTGCCTTTATACGTAACTTGAAGATTTTGGTTAAAGGAATAGAATCTATGGAGTCTTTTGTACGTAAAAGTTAGTTAAGTAATTAAATTGGGAAGTATTTTCTTCTACTTAGTTCCTTATATTGTGTTGAAATTGTTTCCAGGAAGAAACGTTTTTACCTTTGTCGACGTCATGTTTGGCAGCATTTTGGTGACGCTAATAGAACAATCCTGCCGGGTAATTGCGAACACAATTGTATTCACAATGCACGCTGTGTTTTGCCATTTTCAGAGTCGTAAGTACTCTGTTAATCTAGTTGTCTTTTAAATAATACCTATGGCTTGTCATCATCATCATCATCAGCCTATCGCAGTCCACTGCTGGACATAGGCCTCTCCAAGTGCACGCCACTGAGATCTATTTTCGGCTTCTCGCATCCAGCTCCTGCCAGCCGTCTTGCGCAAGTCATCACTCCACCGTGCCTGAGGACGTCCTACACTACGTTTGCCGAGGCGTGGTCTCCACTCTAGAACTCGTTTACCCCAACGGTTATCGGTTCTTCGGCTAATATGGCCAGCCCACTGCCACTTCAGCTTGCTGATTCGGTAGGCTATGTCGATGACCTTGGTTCTCTGACGGATTACCTCATTTCTGATGCGATCCCTCAGAGAAACGCCGAGCATAGCTCTTTCCATAGCCCGCTGAGCGACTTTGAACTTGTGGACCAGCCGTACCGTCAGTGTCCACGTTTCGGCTCCGTAAGTCATGACAGGTAGGACGCACTGATTGAAGACTTTTGTCTTTAGGCACTGTGGGATCGACGATGTTAGGACTCGACGTAGCTTCCCAAATGCAGCCCAACCCAACTGAATTCTCCTATTCACCTCGTCCTCAAAGTTGTTTCTACCTAACTGCAATGTCTGCCCGAGGTATACATATTTCCGAACAACTTCGAGAACGGCGCCGTGTATCGCAATCGGTTCCGGTAGAACATGTTCATTGAACATGACCTTGGTTTTGTCCAAGTTCATCCGTAGGCCGATGCGTAGAGAAGATTCAGCCAGGTCGTTCAGCATCTGTTGTAGGTCCTGCAGCGTTTCCGCCATGATGACGATATCGTCAGCAAATCTCAAGTGAGAGATGTGTTCTCCATTGATGTTGATGCCGCGTCCTTTCCAGTTCAGCGTCTTGAACATATCCTCCATTGCATTAGTGAACAGTTTCGGGGAAATAACATCCCCTTGTCTCACTCCTCGATGCAACGGTATGGGCCTTGTTTGCTGATTCTGTACTTGGACGGACATTGTAGCGGCTTCGTAAAGACATCTCATCACTTGGATGTATCGCCAATCTACTTGACAACGCTGCAGGGACTCCAGAACAGACCAGATTTCAACCGAGTCAAAGGCCTTCTCATAGTCCACAAATGCTAGACACAGGGGCTGATTATACTCTTCGGTCTTCTGTATAATCTGCCGCACTGTGTGGATGTGGTCTATGGTGCCATATCCGCTCCGAAACCCAGCCTGCTCCGGTGGTTGGAATTCGTCGAGTCTTCGCGCAAGTCGGTTCGTGATCACTCTTGAGAACAGCTTATATACGTGGCTTAGGAGGGAAATGGGTCGATAGTTCTTCAGCTGGGTTTTGTCTCCCTTTTTGAAGAACAGGACGACAACACTCCTACTCCACGCCTCTGGAGTTCTCCCTTCAAACAGGACGGCATTAAAAAGCTTCTGGAGCTCCCCCAGTACGGGCTTACCTCCTGCTTTTAAAAGCTCTGTTGTAATGCCATCCTCGCCAGGGGCTTTTCCATTTTTGAGCTGTCTCAGAGCGATCTCGATTTCGCCACTGCTGACTTCTGGCAGGTCTTCGGTGAAATGGCGTGTTAATGTGGCTCTAGAATCCTCATTTCCGGGATCAGGTCGAGATGCATGCGATGCGTATAACCGGCCATAGAAATTTTCCACTTCCGAAAGGACTGCCGGCACCGAAGAAACGACTTCTCCACTTGTTGTGGTCAGCTTCGTCAAGTGGCTTCTTCCAAGAGATTGTACGAACACCTTTGACCCCCGATTCAGCTCAATTGCTCTTTCAATGGCAAGAGTATTGGAGCACCGGAGGTCGCGTCGTACGTGCTTGTTGATCTCTTGGTTTAGAGCCCGCTTAGCTGACGAAGTGACAGGCGGGTTTTCACGTCGTTTCTTCATAAGCCCTAATGTCTCTTCCGAAAGCTTTGATTTCTTGCCCTTACGCTGCATGTTACAGAATCGCGAACCTTCCTCCCTGAGGATCCGAACCACATATTCATGGTTCTGGTTAACGTCTGTTGTGGTTTCCACGGCGGCAAATCGGTTCTCCAGATTTGACTGGAACGTTTCAGATCCTGTCATGGTTTGGAGCAGTGTTGGTCGGAGCCTGGCCTTCACCAGACGGAAACGTTCGGCCTTGAAGTTGATATTCAGAGAGCCTCGGACAAGTCGGTGATCGCTCCCGGTATTAAACCTATTGATCACGGAGACGTCTCTGAATATGTGCTTCTTGTTCGTCATGATGAAGTCAATCTCATTTTTAGTCATAGTGTCGGGGCTTTGCCACGTCCACTTCCTTTGGGGCTGCTTTTTGAAAAAGGAGTTCATCAAAAAGAGCCCCTCGCGTTCGAGGAAGTTGACGAGCATTTGCCCCCTATGATTCCTGCTTCCAAATCCATGGGATCCTACTGCCGATTCGCCGCAAATCTGTACTCCCACTTTAGCGTTAAAGTCCCCCATGACAACGGTGTAATGGGTCTTTGTAGTGAAGTGGAGGGCCCTTGATATATCATCAAACATATCCTCCACTTCATCGTCTGAATGTGTCGAGGTCGGTGCGTACACTTGCACTACCTTGAGGCTATACCTGTCGGTGAGCTTTATGATAAGGTACGCTACCCTGTTCGACACACTAGACACCTCCACAACGTTATCAGCTAGGGACTTATTTACCAGAAACCCAACGCCACCTTGGGATTGTTGGTCTCCCTCTCGGAAGTACATTAGGTGACCTGATTCGAGGGTTATGGTGTCCTCCCCCTCTCTTCGAACTTCACATAACCCTAATATATGCCACCTAATCTTCCCAAGTTCCACCTCGAGTTGCGCCAGATGCGAGTCAAGCCGCAGCGTGCGGCCGTTGTACGTCGCAAGAGTAAGTTGTGTTTGGTGGCCTCCCGTAACCCGGAGATTCTTCGCACCCCCTGTCCCGCCGTAACCACGGTCGCCACCGTGACCGGGAATAGCGGGACTGCCGGGAACTAGGGGCCGTGGCTTTTTCGTTCTGCACATTGAGGAATTTAGCCTACTGCTATCACGCTGGCCAGACGGGTTGATAGAGGGTTTTTTTCGAGTTTTCCTTCTCTCGCACGGTGTTCGGTGCATTTTTGACTCCATTAGTCGACTTCTACGACACCCACTGGAAGAAGGGGGTAGCGACACATGTATTCTTAAGCCGTCGCTACACGGCAGTTTTTGTATAAAACGTTAGAATAAACCTTACTGGATAAGTTCTCAAAAATATTCTAAAGTAAACAAAAAAATATTGTTGTATATAAACGCTACATTTCACTCCAATATGTAAAAAAAACTTTCAGTTGTTCTGCCAGTTTATTAAATGGGATACAAACATTGAGAGGGAAACAATAATCCTACTAAATTCCGCTATATACGACCAATATTTGTTCAGTCGTTCGTTCCACGATATTACAGGCCCATAAGTAAGTTCAACTTAAACAATATACAAAACTTTTGCTAATAGGGAGCCCCAATAATAACAGTAAAAGGTCTCGTAGCTTATCTAGATGGCATATTTGGAGGATATCCAAGCCATTTAGCACGACGCGACAGAAATACCACTTTAGACCCAAAAGCAAATGACGTGAAAACATAGATATTTATGTCCGTCCGTCCGTAGATTACTCTGAACCCACTGGACTGGTTAGCGCTGCGTTTTAAAGGGTACCTTTAAACTTTGAAGTGCTTTTTTCTCATTGCAATTAGACATAGAAACAATCCATTATAGCTCGATACCAAATGTGTAAGCCCCAGAGGAGTATCCGCCAGTCATTCTTTTGACCGTAATCTTTATAATAAGGATAGTTCAATAGCTTCGCTAAAAGTCTCGAGCTAATATTCCAATTCAAAAAGTTACTACAGTTCTAAATCTAATTAATATTCAAACACCAATTTAGACCACAAACTTATTTATCTTACAAAACTTCCTAAGATTAAGTTTTTCTTCCTCAGATTTTTTCGTTACTGATCTAGATTCATCGTCCTCGAGTGTAATCTCCACTTTTTTATTGGCTTACGAACTAAATTACTTGAAACTGCAAGCACTTCTCGAAGTTCTATTCTCTATTCTCTTACAGCTGGGGATTTGCAGCGTGCCCGACGGATGGCGATTGGCTTAAGGCGACGAATTGGTCAACAATAATTCCATAACCTGCACGCGCATCTAAGGCGCCAAAAGGGGTCGGAGCGTCTGAGCGGGGCGAGGATAACAATACGCGCGCTAGCTTATAACTAAAAGTCGTAAGCGACAAAATGGTTTTGTAATTTTATTATTTAGAAATGATAATTTGATAAAAATTCCTTCTACAATTTTAAAGAGTATGTATATACTCAACTACTAAAAAACTTAAGAGGCTTAAATCGGTCCCGTTTGCCCATAATATGTGAATCTCTTTTTAAAAAGAGGTATGTTTGATATATTTTTCTCTGTTACAAAAGTTACCTAATCATGTTTCTACGTCTAACAAAATAAGGTTTATATCATGAACTTTCAGGTAACCAAGTTGTATTTTGATCCGTTTTGTATTTACTGAGAAAAATTGAGATCCTTGGCGCCAAAAATTCCAATTCGTCCTCTTAATAGTATTACTGGGTGTAGTAACATAATTATGTCAAAGGCGAAAACTATTTCGGTTTCACCAAAAGGTTGATGAAAACTTTGTTTGTGTTTTCTTTTTGTGTGTTTCCCTTTTTCAGTTGTTATTTTTTTATTGTAAATATTAATTTGTTTTGAATAACACTGATCACCCTATCTGTTAAACTGAAGCATTATTTGTCAGCATATTGTCAATATTAAGCAGTTTGTAGAGGTTTGGCTAGAGAAAATAAATGGATGTATTAAAATAAAAACTAATTTACTAAATTAAATACCTGAATACTTGCCCAACACTTACAAAAAGAAGCATTAGCCACTAATGCTTCTTTTTGTAAGCTATTTTAAAAACCAAAAACTTGGTATTTGGTACAGCCGACTAAATATGGTCTCACGTTTCTATAAAACACTAGGTAATTATGATAATGTTTATTATTATAAACTATTTAATAATAAGACGCCAACAAATTATCCTGCGATACACAACAGTAAATAAGTGGTACGCAATAAAATGGCTGATAACGTTCCTAATAACGAAATCTTTTTGTACATAAAATATATAAATAAAAGTGAAACCGTCAGATGTTTATACCGTATGACAAGAGCGACGCAGCCTCCCTAGGGGTTGATTAGTTGTCGGGGGTTCCACCTGACGAGATTAGCATACTGAAATTATACGAAAAAGCCTATTGCTTTAACATGAAATTTTCGTAATAAAGTTAAGAGTATATTGCATATTATAATGCTACACGCTGTATATGAAAAAGCAATTTATATGGCGGCTGGAGACTGAGGCTTATTTTTTATTTTAAAGCTGATGAAAATACGAGTACTTAGATGTAGTAAGAAATAATGCTGATTCAGAAATTCAATTTGTGATTTACCAAATATTTTAGCATTACGAACGAGATTCTAAATATATTATTAAATGCCAATATATTAGTATTTATTGACCCCTTAAAAAACTCCACTATTTTTCTATTATAACACTTAAATAGACTGGATTTTAGCTATCACTTACGGGAGCAACAATGGACAATTAGGCGCCGTGTATACAAGTCACTTATTAACGTAAGCTTGTAATTAATACAATTTTACTGGAGTTACAAATTAAAGCAGCGTTTTCTTTTAAATAACCTCTAAAAGGCAGAGTCTGCTATTTTTTAGCGTCTAAATTAATTTCATTTAGTGCCTACTTCAAGGTAACGCTTGTAACTGTTAGGAATTTATAGTCTATGACATTTAAAAAATGTAGGGTTGTTAGTCTATGAAAAAGAATGACTGTGGTGTGAATTGTCATGATGTAAAAACTAGTGAGAACAATGTTATAATTCCTAACAAAATGTGATTGTATTTCTTTAACTATTAATAAAGGCTTTCAAGAATACCAGAAGTTTGAATATCTACAATAGGTTATGGGCCCAGAACGCCCGAGAAGAAAAAATTAAAAACCGGGATTGGGTAATGAAAAACCCAACATAAAAAACAAGTGAAAAAAAAAAAACTAAAAAAAAGTAATAACAAGGAAGAAAATAAAAAACGGTGAAAAACTAAAAAATGGAAAAACCTGAGATAATACAGATAGAAAAATTAAAAGATGCGGAAACATTTTTATTGTGGAAATTTGAATTCAATATACACTTAAAAGCGGCAAATCTTGCAAAAACAATTGCACAAACAAAAGAAGATGACAAGAAAAGTGACTTCAGTATCAAAGATGCTCAGGTGCAAAGAATTATCATAAGCAGTATTGATAAGAAACTAAAAGGTCACATAATTAATTGTAACAGTGCACGTGAAATGTACGTAAAATTATGTGAAATATTCGAAGGTTCTGAGCAAAGAAACAAAGATGCATTATTACAAGAGTTTTTCACATATAAGAAACAAGAGAGTCAATCGCTTTCCCAATTAATAAGTGAAATAGAAAATTTACAATTTCGTATAAGTCAGCTAGGAACAAAAATAGATGATGAAATGGTCATATCCAAAATACTAAGCTGTTTACCAAATAATTTAAACTATTTTATAACTTCTTGGGAATGCATGGCAGACGATAAGAAAACCCTTCAAAATTTAACAAACAGACTTCTGGCTGAAGAAAATCGAATGTTGAAAGCAAAAGAAAGTGACAAGCAGCTAGCATTTCAAGCTACATCTTCATCTACATCAAAGAAAAAGTTTAATGCAATAAAATGTTTCAAATGTAACAAAACAGGGCACATGAAGAAAGACTGTAGAGCCTGTAGTATCTGCAAAAGGGACAACCATGAAGATAAAGACTGTAAGTTTAAAAATAAACAGTGCTCAATCTGTAAAAAAATTAATCACAGAGAAGAAAATTGTTTTTTCAAAAATAAGAATAAGAATGAGAATGAAGAAAAAAGTAACAAAAGAATAGAAAAGGCATTTTTTACAAACGGTGAAATTCAAGAACCAAAACTGAAAGAATTTGTTGTAGACTCTGGGTGTACTGCACACATGACCAAAAATGTAGACATACTAAAATTTTTTGAATGCAAACCATCATCTGTTTTGACTGCAAATGAAGAAACAATAGAGGTGAAAGGGACTGGTAAAGTCATTGGAAAAAAATGTACTCTTAATAATACCCTGCTTGTTCCTGACTTATCACAAAATTTATTATCGGTTAATGCAGTTACAAACAATCAAGGAGTGGTTATATTTACCAAAGATAATGTAAAAATATATAAGGAGTCAGAATTAATATTAACAGGAAAAAAAGAAAACGGTTTATATAAAATTAATTTGGATGATAATAATATGCAAGAAAAAACACTGTTAATGAAAGAAAATGGCACTGCCTTAGAATGGCATCAAAGACTTGGACATCCAGGAAAGAAAATACTAGATATATTACCAGATGTGGCAGATGGAATAAAAATAAATGGATTAAGGCAAATAGACGAATGTGAAATCTGTACACAAGCTAAACAAACAAGACTTCCATTTAACACAGTAAGAAACAGAGCCAGTAGACCACTTCAATTATTACATACTGATGTATGTGGACCGTTCGAAAACAAAACGTATGATGGCTATAGTTATGTTTTAACCGTCATGGATGATTATACTCATTTTACAAAAATATACTTGCTTAAATATAAAAATGAAGTTAAAGAAAATTTAAAACATTATATAGAAGAAACAGAAAGAGAGAGAACAGAAAAGGTATCTACCATAAGATGCGATAATGGAGGTGAATACACAAGCAATGATTTTAAAAAATGGTGTACTGAAAAGGGAATAAAATTAGATTATACAGTACCATACTCACCACAACTAAATGGTAAAGCAGAAAGACTAAATCGAACATTATTAGATAAAACCAGAGCATTACTATTTGATTCAGGGTTAGATAAAGAAATGTGGGGTGAAGCTGTATACTGTTCTACTTATATTATAAATAGATTACCAAGTGAATCTTTGAAGAATAAGACACCTTATGAGATGTGGCATGGTAAAAGGCCTAATATATCTAATATATGCAAGTTTGGTTCAATAGTATATGCTAAACAATTACATTCAAATATTAAGAAACTAGATCCAAGAAGCAAAAAGTTAATCATGATTGGATATACTAATAATGGATATAGATTGTGGAATAAAGAAGAAAGAAGAATTGAAATAGCAAGGGATATTGTTATAATTAATAATAATAAGAAAATTGGAGAAAAATATGAAGAAACAGGAAGTTCGGTGATAACAGAAATAATACCAGGTAATAATGAAGAAGAAATAAATCAAGAAGAAGAAAGTGATGACAGTTATTATGAAATAGAAGAGTTAGAACAACAAAGTAATGTAATAGAAGATAACATCCCAGATATTATTGATGAAGTAGAAAATGATGAAAATAAAGAAAGTAATACTGCAGAGATAGAAACTATAGAAACTATAAATACAAAACGACAACGGAAAAAACCAGATTACCTGCAAGATTATGTATTACTTACGTATGATGAAGTCATGAAGTCTGCTGAAAAGAATAATTGGGAGAAGGCCATCAATTCGGAGAAGGAATCATTGGAAAGTAACAATACATGGGAAATAGTTGATGTAGGAAGAGCAAAAGGACACAAGATATTGTCAAGTAAATGGGTATTTTGTATAAAAGAAAATGGTACTTACAAAGCAAGACTTGTAGCAAGAGGCTTCGAACAGCAAAGCATTGACTATCAAGAAATATATAGTCCAGTAGTAAGTCAATCAGCAATAAAATCATTAATAGCAATTGCTGCTTCAAAGGAATATGAAATGATAACTTTTGATGTGAAAACAGCATTTTTGTATGGCGAGTTAAAGGAAGACATATTTATGTATATTCCTGAAGGATATGAAAGACAGCCTAATAAAATTTGTCATTTAAAGAAAGGACTATATGGGCTAAAACAGGCACCAATGACATGGAATAAAAGATTTACAGAAACTTTAAGGAAACTTGGACTGAGAGCTTCAAAGTCGGATCAGTGTGTGTTTTTTAATGAAGACAAAACTATAATATTGGCTATATATGTTGATGACGGTTTGGCCATATCAAAAGACAAGGAAAAGTTATTACAGATCTTGCATCAATTGGAAAAAGAATTTATCTTAAAAACATATGAACAACCTCAAAACTATATAGGTTTTGAAATAAAAAGATCAGAACAAGGCATTTTGTTGCATCAGCAGAATTATACAGAAAAATTACTTAGAAAATATAATATGTATGATTCCAAAGCTGCAGATACTCCATGCATTGTGGGAAAGGAAAATGAATCTAAGATGGCTACGTCAAATTTCCCATACAGAGAACTAGTTGGTGGATTATTGTATTTGTCAACCAGGTCAAGACCAGATATCAGTCAAGCTGTGAATGAAGCAAGTAAAAAGGTAGAAAATCCATCAAGGCAAGACATATTAGCAGTAAAGAAGGTGTTGAAGTACTTGAATGGAACGAGAGATAAAGGGATTTTGTATAATGCTGGGAAAGATATTACAAGATTGCATGCATATTGTGACTCAGATTATGCAGGTTGTACAGAGACCAGACGAAGTACAACAGGGTTCATAATAATGTTGGCAGGTGGACCTATAGCTTGGTGCTCCAAAAGACAGCCGATAGTAAGTCTATCGTCAACTGAAGCGGAATATATAGCAGCAGCAGATTGCGTTAAAGAGTGTTTATACTTAAAGACTTTTATAAGTGAATTAATTGGTAGCAGTATTAAGATTAGTTTGAATATTGATAACCAGAGTGCTATCCAATTGATTAAAACAGGTTCATTCAGCAAGAGATCTAAACATATAGATGTGAGATTTTATTTTATACACGAAAATTATAAGAAAGGATATTTAGATGTTATATATTGTCCTACAAATTATCAGATAGCGGATATGTTGACGAAACCACTATATAAAGAAAAATTTAAATTTCATTGCGATAAAGTTGTTGTGTAAATTGAGAGTTATAATTAGAAGTGTTTAAGTTAATGTTTTGAAAACTTGTTTAAGTTAATGTTTTGAAAACTGATGTGTTTCTGAAGTAATTATAAGGTATTTTTAATTTATGTTCATATATTAAAAATAGGAGAAGGTGTTAGGAATTTATAGTCTATGACATTTAAAAAATGTAGGGTTGTTAGTCTATGAAAAAGAATGACTGTGGTGTGAATTGTCATGATGTAAAAACTAGTGAGAACAATGTTATAATTCCTAACAAAATGTGATTGTATTTCTTTAACTATTAATAAAGGCTTTCAAGAATACCAGAAGTTTGAATATCTACAATAGTAACAAGTAATGGGGATAAGAGCTTTCATAATACAGAATTTTTAATTAAATAATATTATTATAAAAATATGTGCCTGGAATTCTTAACTAGCTACCCATTCCGATTCTTAATTTTAAAGCAGGTGACAGTGTTCAAGACAGCCCGAGAACCAAGTTCTCAGTGCAAGCGTTCTAATGTATTCCCAAGGTCACTTTTGTCCTTGTACTTAGGTACTAATAGAGCCCGGGCACAACTTCCTAAACGGCGTCTTGATATCATGATTGGTATAAGTTATCGGAATCTCCAATCCCCGTAGGCTGCAAACTCGGGGTCCCGGGGACGACCAACTTGGCTATATGATCCGCCATACTTCAGATATAGCGAATACTTGTTAAGTATTCAGGAGGTAATCCCTCTAAACTCATTTTGTGAACGGTGTTCTATGTGCGTAATTGTCTAATAGCGGAGAATACCTTGTTAGTTGACTTAATTATTGGAAGTTTGCTTTACGTGCCAGATGTTGATTGCTATTAAAGACTTAATGCATGGTTCTTATCATACCTATACTTTATTTCTATTTTCGAATTTTAATCCCTTACCTTTATTAATCCTTTATTTTATGTGAATCATCGTACTCTTAAGCTGTGAGTGCAGCGTGAGGAAACAATGAACAGAAATGTCAGACTCTTAGTGACTAAAACCCAACATGTTCCTTCATAACCAGGGCCGCGGTAACTCTTTCGAACAATTCCACAGCCCACCTTTAACCTAAATATAATAGTATAGGTGTATACGTCTCAGCCTATCAATCTCAAAATGTTTGCTCGCAACACATGTTTTAAAGTCTTTTATTTTGTCGTACAGCAAGAACAGCTAAACAGATTTTGATAAATGAGCTGTCATTGAATTCGTATCAGCGTCGCAAGTATCATTGCATTTGTATCAATGTCGGAATGTCGCTAGGGAAAATGGGAGAGGAGCACATCTTATAAATATATGCATGAGAAAACGCTTTTGAAAATGCCCGAATGACTTTAAAATGCAAAAGATTTTGTTTCCGGTTTCAATAATAACTACCATGTACATAATATGTTTGATGTACTTTTATGAGTATTTTCCTCTGAGCTATTACGACAATTGCATCTCGTTAAGCTTTTATAAATAAGATATTAGGCGATTATCACACTGCCCCGCATGATGCAGCGTAGTGCGTGGATGCGTTTTTTTTCGTTGTATGGAAATATCTCCGTTTGTATGGAAAACACGCATAGTCCAACACACTGAAAATGCATCCACGCGCGTTCATGCGGATCACGCACATACATGCGGAGAAACACGCACCCCCGCGCGTAGGTGCGGGGCGAGACGCAAGGTATGACACACTGAATCCCGCAATGCCGCGCGTGATTTTGAATGGGCGTGACGTGTATATTTGAAAATGGAACTCGCTGTGCGTGAATTTACAAAACGCACCTACGCGCGTGAGTGCGTGAAAAACCCGCACGATGATGCAGATCTGCACTCCCGCAGGACCGCGCGTAGGTGCGTCGACACGCAAGATGCAGCGTGATGCGGGGCAGTGTGAAGAGCACCTTAGTCACTACAGCTTTTCTGACTCTAGACTTCTGGCTATAGTAGGAGTCTAAACTTTTATTTTTAAGACACAATTAACGCTAATTGTTCCAAAAACGGAAACAAACAAAAACAAATTCGTCACAAATATTAAAAATAGAACGAAAACACGTTACCAAGTGTCTAATCTCGACTTAAGTGGATGCCACCCCGATACCTAATTAAAAAGATTTTCAGAACACCAATCAAAGAAGGAACAATTAATGAGAGATATCCACACGAATGAATTTACCAACTAATTAAGTGGTACTCAAATTGAAGTGTGCCTATTTTTGAACGAGCATGAATTAGAAGAATTTGTAATAAGAACGCCAAACAGCTTTTTAAAACCAGCAGAATAATAATGATCAGTCTTTGATATGGATTAAGAACGTACTACAATAACGGATTGTTGCTCCACATACATATCATATTCCGTTATCTTCTCTAAACACTGAAAGCTCAGCATTTAGCTTGTTAACTGGCCAACAGATCTTAAACTATATCGATCAAAAGCTTCTTAATATGTGCTCAAGACTCAACATAACCAATCTAGAGAACTGCCACGGAACCTGAGCGCCGCTTACAACTATGGAAAGCAATTACAACTTACTGTATGATGCAGAAGCACATAGTCGCCTGATATAACTCTAAAACGTACTAACAATATATACCCATTGACGTCATTTTCTTCTCTAATTAAAAAACTACTTAAAGTAAAGTAATCAACTTTTCCTTAAATGTTTGTAGAGTGCTCTTACTTTCACACAAATTACTGTTCGCTAAATTTAAATAATTACAGAGTTCCAAAAGATAATTCAATTAGCGAACAAATAATTACTAAACATTAACTTATGTACATGACGATAACTGGAAATTTTTCCTTGTTCAAAGATACGAGTATCATTATGTATAATTAGTTAAAAGCCCGTCGCTTCTGAATTTTAATAAGAAACTTTCGAACTGTCGTAGTTGTTATAACTTCAGCGTATGCCGTTAAATAGTTCTTTCTCATTTTTCAAAGGAAGTTATTAAACAAGTTCAGATAGCGAACTTAATCTTAAGTATTCTCATTGGTTATGAAACTTGGGACCTACTTAAAGTTAACTTTAAAGTCTAAAAGTACTTTTGTAAGTACTTGGCCCTTGAGACCCAGAAAGTTATATTCTCCTGTTTGACATTTCCCATAAGCGTTAAAGGTGAGGTGGTGGAAACAAATTGTTCGTATTGAGTAGATGCCACTTACTTAAATTGTGAAGACACGACTCTTTGCTCTTTCGAGTTCTTTTGACCTTTGGATTCCCATTTTCTTTTTATTTCTGGAAATTATATTAGATACACGCCTGTTATTTTCTGCCAAGAAAAGCTATTTCTGTTTAAATTCTATCCGAGGAACATTAAAATCTACAACTTATTTTGACGTGTCGTTAACAGATTCCGGGAAGTTATGGTCATTATGGAATAAATGAAAGTCCTTTGAATATAATTCAAAGGAAATTTTATTTACTCGACGTTTTACATTGTGATCATAATGAACTAAAAATTACTGCTCTGCTAGAACGACAACACAATTTATATGAGGCATGAATAATATAAATTGAATTACTATGGCGCTTATAAATGATGGATAAGCAATATCCAGCGCCGGGAGTTTATTTTATGATGTTCCTAGAGATAACAAAAAATGCGCTTCGCTAACTTAATAAAAAAATACGGCGATACATTAATACTTAAGTACTTTGGAGTACTACTTTCTGAATAAGGAAATATGACTCCATATTAAAAGATGCATGTTTTATGCCGCCATATTTCTTTAAAATTTGCTTTCACTGTCATTAATATCGCGTTTCTGGGAACGAGTAATAAACCAAAAAAGACAAACATGTTCGTTTTAATCAGCTCGCGGTGGGAGTCACAGAAAGCTGCCTTAATTTGTTTAATAAGGCATTAAAATAGCACGTAGTTGCACTCATGGCGGCTTTGGCTGGCGTATTGGGCCTTCATGTTTGCTCGTTAACATCGCATTACGTGGGAAAGCCTTCATTACGATGAAAGCAACCAATCTTTGAATCCTGGCTTTCACTGCCCACCGTTGTCTAAAACTGCTCACTTTTATACACCATTACCAGCAACCCGATACACCCTTTTATGAAAACCCTTTGGCTAATTCAGAACGCATTCATGGGCGTAATTTACAGTGAAATGCTTTTCATTCCATCTGAGTAATTAAAAATGTATGTTTACCTCTCAGATTATTTTATTTATGGCTATCGTTAATTACGGATGGTAACTTTTACGTACTTTGATGCCAGTGTAGCTCTGTAGGAGAATATTGAGTGTTCGAATCACATTTACTGCGATGGAAATATAGGAATTAAAATACATATGTAGTAGTCATTTAAATCGATTTAATAAAATATTGCGATTACATAACATACATTCTTATTATTATTTACAACAGTTTTTTTTATTAATAAATACATTACTCTAAATATAAAAATCTTTGAAAATATTATTAAAAAAATAGAAATATAAATGCGACAAATTCTGCTTATTGCATTCTTGACCCTGAAGCAAAAAAAAAGATTTAACAAATTATTTAATTTGTGTTTACAGTAGAAGTCCTAACCATAAAAAGGTGAATTGTAATCAGGCCAAATAATTATTTTTATTAATTACAACTAAAAAGATATTCCAATCTGGTCAAAAGCCTGCGTCTTAGTATATTTCAATAGATTCCTATATAGGTACCTGCAATTCCTCCAAAGCCAGCACAAAGTGTGAGATTACAATCCAAGTGATCTGGATTTGCTCAAGTTTCAGTTCCCGTTTTCACTAGTTTTCTCTGAAAAGTAAAATTATCCGCATTTCAGACATCAGCCGACAAACTTATACCATTATTTATAAACGCAAAAGTATTTGGAGTTATAGGTCTTTTATAGGTATCATTTGCAGAGTATCGAGAAATTGCTTCAATCATTTCATTTCGTCAAATGATACTCGTACTTTGGTTCTGGTCATTCCATTTACCTTTAGTTAAAACTTTACGATCTGTCAATTTAGATTAGTTCCTGCGAAGATTATAAAATGGAACCCGTTTTAACTTTTAAGTATTTGAATCTTTATGGATATAAAGATACTATTAAACCATAGATACTGTAGAATCTATAAGCAACAATCACCTGATTTATCCTTTGTGATTTGACGCACGTTGGACATAACCAGTCCCCTTCCGGCGGCGATGTGATACCTACACAGGAGAAGTGGTACCACTGCAGTTGACAGCTGGGTCCGTCGCACCCTATCATCGGAGCATCAGCGATATACTTCCCGCAAGAACAGAAGTCGGTCTCTCGCTCTGAATAATAGGGAGGGTCCTCCGAATTCAAATCGCTGTCTTCGAGGATTTCGTAATTTATCGGCAGAACATGGCACACGTGAACGGCGTATCGCCACCGCTTCAGCTCACACTGTTTACACCAAAAACTTTCGGTTCCATGGCGCCAATATAGATGCTCCAACAAACGTTTGTAGTCAAAATACAACATGGAACACCGGCCGCACGTGAACGTAGATTTTACAAGGGAACTTTTGGAAGTTTTCATTTTGTAACTTCAAGTTTATAGCGAAAGTTTGATAATCCTAAACCTGGAGCAGACTGGAGCTGCCTGGACAAAGTAACGAGAGTTGTACTAGAAACAAGACATGCCTAAGGGTAGTTACACCGACAACACTTTAGGTTTAATCATTCAGTTATTTTTAAATCTTACATTTTATACGTGTCAAAGAAGTATAAATCTTATGAGAGGGGGTGCAATTAATGCACCCTCATTATCTGTAAAGTCTCTAAATGACCGACATTATCGACAAAGTATAATAGGAGCTAATTAGTTAAAGTTTAATTAGTTTCAGTTAAATAGGAGCGTCAAGATAATTACTAATAAGTGCTTGCTAATTACTAGCTTTGTTTTCTGAGAAAAAAAAAACGAAAATACCCTTATCAGATAACTAAAAAAAAACACAAGTTACTGTATGTCGTTCCGAGTAAAGTAAATATAATAAGTTTCGTCAATTAATGCAATTTACAAGTTGAATTATAATCATTAATGTTATATTGTTGTTGAGCACGCACTAAAAGGCTCTGAATCTCTGGACTCTGACTTTGGCGAGTAGTTAACTATGACAGTTTTTTTTTAACTCCTTTATTTAGGATATTTTAAACAAAATAGGCCCGGAA
Source organism: Helicoverpa zea (assembly GCF_022581195.2). Lineage (NCBI taxonomy): Eukaryota > Metazoa > Arthropoda > Insecta > Lepidoptera > Noctuidae > Helicoverpa > Helicoverpa zea. Next base: position 5,757,692 of record NC_061458.1, on the reverse strand, counting down.
TATACATACAAGACAAAACATTCACGATGAAAATATACAAGCAAAGCTGGTACCCGACTTCAAAAGTCTTCGTGGTATTTACGAAACGAGACTGAGTAAATAATTTATTTGCGTGGGCTATGTAGAACATCGTCTAGGTTCTCTCTTCACTAGCAAAGGCTTCCTAATCGAAAGTAGCTCTTCTCAATAGAATCGCTCTGGTTATCATTTTAAATAGAAAGGACAGAAAGAATCGATTTTAAAGGTTACTAGTCACCAACAGCAGTAATCGAAAACACGCAAGAGTTCAAGAAATTATTTTTGTAGATGACTATTTCGTTTTAAGTTTATCAATTAATGAACTAATTTTAATTCCAATACATCAAATAATAAATACAAATGCACAAAACGATTCTGGCTTGAGATGCAACTGCACACTCTTCAAAGCAATCTCGGTTCCAAGCACTTGAGCTGCAAGGACAAAATTACCCGTTTAGCAAAATGTTACCATCGAAGTCTTTCAAATTCTATCTCAGATATCGGTGAAGGAAAATTTTGAAATTCATCCCAAATCCTCCGCTGCGCTGGTGGACCCTAACCTTAAGGCGGCACTTAGATAACAGACGGTCTTTTCAATCGAGGCGGGAGCTTCCTTGTATGTATAGCGTTCATCCCGGCTTTGTCAAAGATATGAATAAGAATAATCTATAACACTTGAATAGCTTTTCAGGTTTCAGGAAAGTACTGTTATGTAGGTTCGTCGAATTTTAACGATTCTGTGTAAAGAGAAAATTGACTTTTCGACTTAATATGGGGTTTTTCATCACCCACGCTTTGTTCGCTTGAAAGTAAATTATGTAGACTAGTAGGTATATGATTTTTTTATAACATTTTTATGGTTTCGAAATAGTCGTATTTTTATCCTTAATCCAATGCTGGCAAAAGTATATAGCGTCCGGCTTCTGACACAAAATGTCGGGTTTAATTAACTGGCGCTATCTTATTTTAGATCTGACAACCCTACGCGGGTCCATCAGCTGCATTTAATGGTATCTGTTCACAATGGTCAGTGTTAGCCACACCTCCACTACGGCCGATGGAACTACTTTCATAGACTTACTTTGATCGAATGAAGCAAAGAAATGAATACAGACTTGAGACCTTTATCTACTTTTTTTTACTGCACTAAAATCTTGCGTATATTTTCCTTTTTAGGGTTCCGTACCCAAAGGGTAAAACGAGACCCTATTGTTTTCGCTCCTCTGTCCGTCCGTCCATCCGTCCGTCCGTCCGTCCGTCTGTCACTAGGCTGTATCTTATGAACCGTGATAGTTAGAGAGCTGAAATTTTCAGATCATGCATTTTTGTTGCCGCTATATCAAAAAATACTGAAAACTATAATTAAATAATTATTTTGGGGGGCTCCCATATAACAAACGTGATCTTTTTGTCCGTTTTATAAATAATGGTATGGAACCCTTCGTGCGCGACTCGCACTTGGCCGGTTTTTTTTATGTAGACAAAACCCAAGCTACTATCATGAGCTGTTATATTTAAAATGGAATTGTTATGATTTGTAGAAAGTAGAAAATGGATGCGTCAAGCTCAAAACCGCATGTACTATACAAGTTTAACTACCCATGTCCAGGGTTGAGGGTTCTTATACATATTATACAACGGTGTCAATCGAAAATTCCTGCATGACCAGGGACTCAAACGCGCTCCTTTTGCTTCAATAACTTTTGACATAAATACGCAGGTCTGTCTGATATGAAACCGTGTACTAAGTAAACAGATCTGCAAGCCGTACAAATAAACGGAATAGGACTTTAATTTTCAAATATTATTAACTTCGTATATACAATATATATACATAGTATCACATACCGAGTGGTTGGTTGGCTACCATCAACCTGTTGAAACTTTAATTGAAATGTAGCAAACTAGTTAACCTTTACTGTACTAATACAAACGTTGGCTTAAAAAAGAACTACGTAAAAGGAAAAGCAAGTTACCATGGGACATAGACTGACCAACGAGTCGTAGATACAATGAACCTATTCTTACAAGATTGTTTCAAAGAAACTAGTATGTTTTGATCAATCAACCGCCTTTCTCAGTCATACTAATTGGGTCATTGGTCGCTTTTCCAGGAACAGATAATTCTATGAATCCATTTTACTTCAAGAGAAGATTATATCCAAAGACAAAACATAAAAAACAAAGACCAATATTTTTGACACTCTTTTAGCTAATTTTGGACGTGTTATTTTGTGAAATTACTGGCTGTCAGAGAGTAAATAGCCACGCTCACCTACAAACGCTGGGCATAAGAAATGGTTAAAATATAGTGAAACTTGTGCAGGTCATAGCCGTCGGCTGCCGGCTCTCCCACTGCCAACGTATATGTATGTAAATTCGCTTGCAAATTTTTAACGTTACAAGCTTTGTTCTACCTGCCTTCAGTTTTCTTTAGTTACCCCATTGCTACTTTACCGAGCTGCAGAAAATCCTAGACCGTCATAGAACTAAGTGCATGTTTACTGTAATTTCAGTTAATGAAAATACAAAATTATGATTTTTTTCATCGTTTATCTGCAAGTGATTGCGTTGATGAACATGATAAGACTTAAGCTTAGAAGTGCCCAATTTTAGCGACCCTTTCAAGTTAGACCACTACATAGAGTTGTCAAGAAAACTGCCCAAAAGTTTTCTATAATAATAATAAATAAACCAATTCTTATATGAACAAAAGACAAAAGAAAAAACACGAAAATCACCAAAGAGATTTCAAAGCAATATCAGTTTAGTAACGATAGGACATATCGTCGCGACTGTAAAAACAGTGCGCAAACGGCTGTCCCCTACACGCCTCGACATTTGCCTTGAATACGAATATATCTGCGTCTGACCTCATTCAATATCCTTTTTCCAAGCGAACAATTTTATCGTCTTTGTTATTTCCACCCAATGAACACTAACCCCTCGAAGGGAATGATTCTGACGTGCACACAAAATCTTTTACTTCTTAAACCTTAAACTCGTATATCCTTTGAGATTTCTTTGTACTTTATTACCTTTCCATTAAATTGTTAGCTACTTCACAGAAGTTATTATTTTATTTAAAACAAATTAATTATATCTTTTGACGCTTTTGAAAGAAAGTTATAAGTTTTATTTTGCGTGAAAACAATATATTATATCGGATAAAAAACTACAAACCTTTATAATATAATAAATGGGAATCGAATGAACCTCAATGGCAGTAACGTGATCAGATTCACAATATGAAAACTATGAGCAACGAATTTCTTCACAGTGAAATGCAGCCATTCAGGAACGTGACTCAATATTATCCTCTTAAGATGGATAAATGATTTTCCCATATTTTACCAATTCTACTCGTAGCTGTTCGTAGTCATATTTAGTCATAATTTATTATAGAGCTGCGCATTGAATTGTATGGTATATTGGAACACTAATGAACAGTCGCTCCGTTACGTGGAAAAGCATTAATTCCGTTTTCGGCTAAAAGGACATCCGAGAAATCATATCAGCATGACAGCTCAATTACGTACTTGTGGTTGGTACAGGCGAATTGAAAATTCATCGCAGTATAGGCAAATTGAATATCGAGAAACGTGCTAAAGGAGTTTACAAGTTTATTGTTTTTCGGTTTTAGCTTTCTGTCCACAGAATTTCAAATTTATCCTAACAGTGTACCTAGATACATAAACCATAGTTCACAATAAGAAAACGTCGTCTGGAAAATACAGTTCTTGAAAGTTCCCACTGAAAGTATAGTTTACAGAGCTATTCGCGTCGAACAGCTAGTTAGGCAAAGTTAACAACAGTTCATGTCGACTGAATAAGAAAAAGCTGTCGCAACGTCTCTGATGCATTCACTGAAGAAAAAAACCTGTTATGTTAAGTTATTTTACAGTCGACTGCTCCCTTTAGCATTGGATGCGGCGCGGGCATTCTTTGCAGAGTTGTCAAGAACTTGTGGAGTTCTACACAATTCATCGACATCACTTCGCCTTACTTTGGATTAAGTTTACAAAATTTTGTGTTCGCTCAGTCGATCGTGATTTATTGTCGGGTCTGCTCGCTGGACTGGCACGTCCGCGTTCATAAACATGATGCTGGTTTGACTTTGCTATTTTTAAAACTCAGCAATTTTTCAAGTATGCCTTACATAAGCATGAATCGACATCATGTAGACGTAGTCATTTACAGATTATAACAATTTAATGACAAAAAATATGTTCAATTGTCAACTGAGAGCACAAAAATAATTGATATTCGATCAAATATTGGACGATAGATAGATTAACAAAGAAAACAACAACACTAATGGTGGATTACACTAATATTTAATGGAAGCCATTAGCTAAATATAAACTACAATCCAACCATAATCCCTTAAATAGATTCATAGTATAATCTATTATCACAGCGAAGTTGATTATTGCCGTATCCATTTATATAAGCTTGCCAGTGACACTCGTAATGCTGGGCTACTTAATTAATTTGAAGTAATATGTAAGTAATTTATGGGGAAATAAAGAATTTGTTATGATATACAGAGAGTGGATTAACAAAGGTTTATTTTTTTATAGAAATTTGTCAATTGGGTTTAGAATTAAGATACTCACTTTTTTATCAACTAATCTAATAGATATGTATGATTTAAATAAAATAAATGAATCAATAAAGACTTAATAACGTAACAGGAATGCTTCAATTTGCAATAGTGACAGACTAACATTTTCTCATGGCATGCATGGTCAGTCGGTCAAGTTCGGTGACCCGAAACCGCCCCTGTGCTTAGGGCGTTCCATTGTAACCTCCTCTCTACAGGAAAATTATGGGCTAGCTGTAGTTTTCCCTTACTCCTTTATATCATAACCAGAATTTTTATTTAATAAATACCTAAAAATATTATATGTATAGAGAAAAATTATAAAATAAAGTCTCAGATGAACACAAAACCGCCAAAAACTCAATAAAAATTTATATCGACTCCTGAGTATAACGATACGATTTTTCAATACAATTCTGATTTTCCTTTCAATAAGTTTTATAACTAGAGCTTTCCAAGAGAAATTGCATTAAAAATAAATTGCTATTTGTATTTACGTTGAGAAAAAAACAGGTTTATTTTTTATTTGACTGCGTTAGCTGCAATTTTATCGCAGAAGTGAGTGCGTACTTGACATTTAAAATACTCTTGAGACTAAATCTGTGTACACATTAAATTCATATTTAACTAGAGTGTTGCCAAGCGGCGGCTTCAAAATTGTTTAACACATAAATCATTATTAATTACATAAAACACACAACTTGTTGGTATGATTATATAATTATTCAGCTTTGAATTTAATTTATCCCACGATTAATTCTTATAATGATCACTAAACACTTCGCAACAGTGTTCATATTTCAGATTTATGTCTAGAATCTAGATATACCAACATATTTTACGTTCTTATCCCGCAGCCGATATTCCACTTTCATCAAAGTGCTACATAAGAAAGCTTCTTACTTCTTTATCCGAAAATATAATATAAATGAGATTAACCCGTTAGTGCTGAGGTACCGAGGCAGAGCCCGAGCCGATGAAATCTCCGCCGCCGCCGGCGCGTAAACGGCATATAAATAACGTTTTATGACATATTAAATTCCGCTAAACGTTAAATATGCCATTCTCATGTTTGAAGTGTTCTCGACGAGAAAAATATTAATTTTCAAAGTACTGAAAATACGTTTAAAACACAATTGCATGCCCTCGCATGTGAAAATTCTGAAAACGGTCCAATCTTCATAAAAACGTTATGTTAGAACGGCTGTTTAAATTATTAATAACCATAACCGTAACTCCGAAAAATTAAGCAGATACGTGTACTTTCTTACATTTAGAGGCAGCTGATGGTGTTGCTAGATCTAAAGTGAAAGAGGCAGGAAAAGGTATCAAGAATTTTCTGGCTGAAGAAAGATCACGAACTAATAGAGGAGCGTTCTAAAGTTGAAAAGGACACCAGACATGCAAACTAGAGTTTGCACTATTTGATAGTTGTTACAAATATGTTTAAAACCGGTTTGACATTTACTTTTAGTAATCCCGATAAAAAACTGCTCGTTCAATTCAAAGCCATGTTCCAAACTAACACCTTTCTTTTTCACATTTATTTTAATATAGGGATTACGGTGTAACAGCACGATAAAACACGTGTGAGTCTTCGTAACGACGAATCCATTACTTTTGCTGACTGCGCCCTAAAAATCTCATTAAATTGCGATTACAGTAACACTCGTCTCATCTAGCATATGCAGACTGTATAATCTAATAGGTACTTCTCTCACACGAGGGCTCCAGAACACCTTTTTTTCGTACATCGTAAAGGAAAATTCCGATATTGAATATTTTAAGCAAAGCTCTCTAGGTAAGGCAAATCAAAAATCCTTTAAAAGCTAGCGCCATAACAATTTTATGATGCTGCACTTTTATTGTTATTACAGCCTTTGCGACAAATTGGGTTTGTATGAGAAATATTTATCTCCACGTTTGCAGCACTGAACGGAGATATGAGAATAATTTAACGAAGTCACTTAGTTGACATGCTTATCTGGCGAAAAGAGGCGGAACGGCGACAGAGTAAATGGTTTTTATCAGCCCAATATTGTTTCAATCCAAGCCAGTTAGTCTTATTATAGGTTATTCTACCTAATTATAGGTACTTAGTAGTATAGCGTACGAGCAACATACCTGGAAAAGTAAAACGATATGCTTTGAGCATATCGATTTTCTTTTCAATAGTTTCCTTCGTGTTAATATATAGAGATGAAGCCGTTCTGGTTCTGTTTTTTTTCCATATTATACAAACAGATGTAATAGAATTTAGTACCTACCTACATATGAACAAAGTAAAACGTCGGAATATTTTTTCAGAGTACAGCAACTTTCACAGGGCGCGGCCACAAGGTTCAGAAGTGTTTGAGATAATGCCTCCGTCTTGTGCGAAACATTTACAGGTAAAGTTATATTTCAAGATACACGTACCTACCAATTTTATTTTCGTCTGCGTCATCGGTATGGGGGAGATGAAAATCCGAGAAAATCCTTCAGGGACGCCAACATTAGCATATTTATTAGTATCATCCGAGCCGCGTCCGCGCCACGCTACGGATCTGTTATCAATAATGACTTACGCGGAATTACAATAAAATTTATATTGACTTGTGACCGTTATTAGAAGCGTCTTCTATCGACCCGAATGGAAATTACTGCGAACACTGCAGTTACCTAGAAAATGCTTACAATCTAAGTACTTACCTAGTTTCCTACCAAGATATGGTAGGTACATGATTTATAAACATGACTTTTAGAGCCATAACTCCTTAGAAAGGGAGTGCGGGAGTAAAATAAACACGGATTTATATGAAACGTCGTTAAATTGTTCTATTATAGTATTACAAAATAATTTGCATGTACTAATGGCTCAAGTAGTGACGTGGTGGCGGCTTTATTAAAGTCATATTATTATATGAGTACATAGGGACCGAGTCGTCTGGTCTCAGCGTTCTGAAGTCAAGGCACGTCTTGCTTGTAGCAGCTGTATCTATTATTTTACATAGGTCTTAGTGGCATGGTTGTGTTCCTTCTGACGTGTGTCTACGTACTTACAAATGTCACTGTTGCCCTAGTGCGAGACTGAATATATTGTTGTTTATGTTACATCACAACTTATACATCAAGGCATATATCTACTTTTAAATATGGGTAGGTAATGTATAAAGTCAATAAACTTGTTACCCTTCTAACGATTGTTTTTTCTGTAGTCGTTACAGACCTACGTAAAACCACTAGCAAAACCACATCAAATCAAAATGCAAAATGTTTAATTCATTGGTGATAATATACAAAGTATGTCATACTCAATCACATTAAATTAAATACATTAATATACTGGTAAATATATGTCGATTAACACAAAAAAAAATACGCAAAAATTAAAAAAAAAGAATTATTCACTGATTTGTGTTGTAGGGGCGGCAACGTCGCATCGCAACAAATGTCGGCGAACCAAACGCGGCAGACTTAAACAATCACTTTCATTTTGAATATTCATTATGAACCACTAGATCAATATTCACTTTGATTGCATTGCTCTTACAAAGATTCGGGAATCTATTAGGACAAACGCGACTGTTTCCATATCACTCACGATATGTCCGCAAAGCTAGAGCATTTCACGAATACAGGCTTCATTTACTAACACTAGCAATAAATTCACTACATCATCTGTCTGTAGGTTGTACATAATCTTCTCAGCAGAGGTATTGAAGTCATTATGCAAATATCATGAGCCGGTGCAGCGGATGTTCACTTACCCCCGCTTTACTTTAAATTCTCTTCCCGCCCACGGTACATACGCACCCTTTTAACTGTAACTACTACAGTTCATCAAGAATTTAAAATTCCAAAGTGGTCTTTTTTAACGAGCGAGTTATAAAGAAAAGATGACGAAATGTGCACATATCGATCAAATTACCACAACATAAGAAATAAAGTTATTGTATGTTCTAACATGATTGTACGTAACTACAATATATAATGCAGATCTATGTACTTAAATATCACATTTTAGCTTACACAAAAACAAATTTAGTAAGTTTTTCTACTTAAGACTGAATTTTGTGGATAGGGTCAATTTTAATCGGTTTTTCACGACTACGATGTATTGTTATCAAGAATACAGTTTCTAATTAAATAGCTAACTGTAATAAGTACAGCGCCGAGCGGAGCACAGCAAACAGCGATGAATTCATCGGGGAAACAAATCAAGCGAAGCTACAAACATATCCAAGTGATTGTCGAGCGCAGTTTTGATTGTCTAGCTCGCTCATTCGATTTGGAGCTTTACAGTAAACTCCGTTGACTTTACCTTTTGTCCAGTAGCCGGTGTCATTGTGTGAGCAAGAGGTGGCCGTATGCAAATATAATTGCGGCCCGATGCAACGGACGGGCGCGCATTAGTAGCGCTTTGTGCGGGAATGACTCGGTCCATTTCACACCGCTCTCTGCAAATTAGCCGCTTTCGAGTCTACAGTTAGATACGCCTAGCCATATTTCCCTATGTTCCTCTCAAAGCGCTGAAGGGATCACAGTAAAAACATTTACGTCTGCAAAATCATCATCCTCCGAGCCTTTTCCCAATCATGTTGGTCACATTTACGTCTGCAAAAGCGAATACTAATTTGATTCCACGCATACTGTTGACGCGGTACTCGACGGAACTAGGCAGATGTTAAAATTGTTTTCGCTCAATCAGAATGAGTCAAGAAAATTGCTTGTTATGGAACATAAAGAATTACAGCCAGTATTCATCCTCATATAAAGATTCAATTTATTTTACTTGCCTTAAAAAATATAGTACCTAATCGTAGGTTTATGTTCATCGTGTCGTTTATGTGAATAACTTTACTATGTAGGTATTGTGCATATGACGGCAACAGCAATGTAATCTATTGAAATGTTGAGAATGAGAACTAATTTAGCCCCGTTAAACAATATCCTTCCAAATAAAAAGACAAGTTGAAAGGAAAAGAGTTTGATGGGACACAGAAATTATGTGAAAGCCAATCAAAGGAAAGGGAGTTTGTCAGTTTTTAGCTCTGATCCACTGGAAAATAAACCTCAGAGGATTTATTCATGCAGAAATATCATTAACGCTTATGCGAGTCAAACGCGGATCATTTTCCGCGCGAGTGCCGGCCGCTGCATACAAACAGAATCACAGAGTGCGCGCTAAATACGACCGTGTTCCAATTAACTTTGTCGTAGAAAAAATGCGGAATTAGGAGCGCAACTCACTCTTTGCATTCACCAGAATGTGAACGCGACCATACGAGTACCGCCGCGCGATTTCCGAACCAACTTAGTTTAAAATTTGTTCTAAATTCAAACGAAGTCGCTCTTTGTAGTTCCCTGTGGACGCGCGATAAGGCTATTTCGAAGGTAAATTCTGTACTCGTATAAGTATCGCTTCATTGGTTTTGAATTAAAGATACTTTGTTTTCGGAAAATCTGTTATTATTGGAATCACGTACAGCTGCTGAACATGCTTTGGTAATAGCAAAGTTTATTAAACGTAAAATAAAATTGAAAACTCACGCTAATCCTAAAAGCATCCATATTACTTACGCCTCATGGGTTACAAAGATACTTTGATTAATTTCGTTTTAATACTTTGGAATTAAATGCGCAGGTACCTAGTTTAAGCTTTAAGTATTACTTTTAGGTGTTTAAAGCTCTCTCTTATCTGGGTACAGCATTCTGGGCAGCAAGTGTTAGGTAAATATTTAGCAAAACCTTGTAATCCTGAGGGTTTTTGCTCGTCCGTACGGCGGCGGTGGGCGGCGTGTCGCCGTCGGCGCGACCGGTATTCCTTTGTCCTACGCTTAGTGAGAACAAGCCCTCTTATCATCACGCTTTGTGTGCAATGATAAATTGTTACCGCAACTTCGCTATTTTACCTTTCTTTCCTCAAACTGTATTTTTTTACGTAAATATTCAGAAGCGATTGTCATTACTGCGGAAAAGCGACGTAATTAATTTATTCTTTCCTACAACTTTTAGCAAGTTCCTACCTACCTACATATATACCAGTGCCATCACAATGTATTCCACGAAGCACACAATACATAGCAGGTAGGTATACCGTTCACGTCGATTGGATTTACAGGCAGCGGGACAGATTGGATGCAAAAATTACAAGCGGCCTCCATGATGAATAGCTCGACGTTATTAAACTCATTCTGCTATAGAGCTCGTAAAAGTTACTATTAAAGAGCACAAAGATTTTGGTCCTTTTAAGTTTTCATCCCAAAGGCTAGCAGATGATTACGCGGACGAAATTCTTTTATAAAACCTTATAGACTGCGGGAAAAGAACAGTGTGCGGTAGTAGCCAAACTCAAAAGTATGAGTTGCATATTTCTGACTAAACCAACGAGTTATATCAACTTCAGCGAAATTAAGCGATGACTTATTAAAGCAACACGAATTCCCAACACAATTTGGGCAATATAAAATATGTGTAATGCTAGTCATAAAATATAATAACCTAACCGCGCCAATCTAACGGAGTTTGGAAGTTTCGTCAATTAGCTGGAGCCAACTAGGTCAATCGATCTATCAGGAATTGATCTGAGCCTTATAGGCTCATCTGGAACAGAAGTGACTAATAAATCAGATGTCCCGATTTACAATTAAGCAGTATTGCGTAACCATTGTAAGTATTTTCAACATAATTTTGTAAAAAATTTGACACTCAGGCCAGAATAGGAAATGCATCTCTCATTAAGTATCTGTGTACTCATACCTATTGATGCATATATGTATATCATACCGTATGAAAACATGACAAGAGATTCGCAGTATTCTAACAGCACAGACCTGTTAATTCGATAAACATGGCAAATGTAGGTACTGCTGTTGATTTATAGACTGGCATTATGCGACTCATCCATAACAGCCCGGTTTTAGCGCAACTCCTTATTTGCGAAACGAGCACCATGGCAAGTATCTGAGCGGATATAAACAAATAAACATCTGAATTAGTTGTTTGACAGGATAAACAATTTTATGAGCGGAAAATCTGTAGTAGCAAATCTCAGGGAGCTGTGGGGACGTTGTTGTGTGAAAGTGAAAATTTATCCGTCGGGATATCAAAAGCGCTTTTATCTCGCGAGATGACGTAACATTATCGCAATATCCGTGCGTCGACGCTGTCCCGCGCCCTGAGAATATCAAGAAGATATATTTTCACGGAACAATGCCTCTCCGGTATCTCAATTTTCATTTCCCCTCGGCGGGACATCCGGTGTGATTTGTAGCACGAGATAATATACAAAACGGTGGCTTCGCGGGACGTTCCGAACTCCCGACACTGCGTCAGCGGAAAATCTAGGCCCTATCTTTATCTCTAATACTTTAACCGGCTTTCTCTATAGAAATATCAAGCGGATCTTTCATGGCGACTACTATCTGATCCTCTCACATAGTTGACTATGTTCTGTACATATTCACCTATGTATTTACAATTGTTAGTGTATCTATGGATTTCTCTTGAATTTTAGAAGATAAATTTTAAGATGATTCAACTCATTTCTACCTAACCTTCCATAAATTAATACAAAAAATTACTTAATTAAAAATCAAACACAGTCTTAATTGAAATAAACAGTCAATTGAACCCTTATACCCTAAAGCCAAAAATGCACTTATACTTATTTCTATTAACATTCAGCTATAGGAAATCCATAAATACTTAATGAAGTCAAGTACTTGCCAATAAGCAATTTTGGAGAAAATTATTTTGGAGGTAATTATGTAAATTAAGCTTTTAATCCGATTACAAAGGCAATGTTTCCAAGTTTTTTTTGATTTTCAAATAAAGCTAGTAGTTAATTCACAGCGAAAATTGACAAACAAAATGACGGTTTTGTTTTAATTATTAATTAAGTTAATTTTGAACAAAACGCCAATATTAACTTTCTTCTGGCGATAATAATAATTTATCCAGCCTCATGTCAGTACAATAATTCTAGATAGGTCATAGGTCTTTGCGCCTCTTTGGATAAAATAACTGCCGTACGTATTTCTACATGAACATCTGTTGCTACATCTGCGACAAGTTTTGCTAAAAGGTACGTCTGTAGAAGTGGGTAGACGTTTTGTTGTGGTTTCAGTCTAAATATTCATGTTTCACCAACACATACACATTTACCAAAGTTGCGAGGACTGTTGCAGCATAGATGTAAGTAAACTTTATCTAAGCTCAGAGACGGCTAGGCTCAGACAACCACACCTGGGCTCTCACAGAAATCTGTATTTTACTCTGCAACAGAAACAAATCTCCTTTACCGCAGTCTAAAATACGTTTATTATTTACAGCGGCAAGGAAACCGCACATCTCCTATCTGTGACGAAAAATGTCTATAAAAGTATTTTCGTTGCTCGTAAACACTACAATAAAGTTTAGTGGCCACTTACGAGTATGAACGTTTGCAACGTTCCCTCCGTTGTGTCTTCCTCCTAACGCCACTGTCCACTTTTAATTTATCTAATGTTTCCCCTCACATAACACTGTCAGGCTTTCTGAAGAATTTATATACAATGTGACTTTCGATATATTGAGGTCTTCATAATGTGGAATTACTCTTGATATGGAATAGAGAATGATTAGGCATACCTTAGTATATTTTATAATGCCAGACAAAATTGCTATTTCTAAGGCACACAAATAGTTTATTTTATCTAAGGCTGTCTCGTCAATTCTTCTGCCCGACAATCTATGTGTAATTGGACGTCTGCGAACATATTATCTCACGGTCTACTATCATAATTCATCTCTAATATACATAAATGTACATAAAACGTACATTACGATCGTCCTCCATGTCCCCAACGTGGAGTTATCTCGAATAAATCTTAGTATTAATGATAAGCGTTATCATTTATCTCATAATTTATAGCTACCTAATAGGGAACGTACGCCCAAAATTCGACATAGATAAGTGGTTATGTAAGCAAATAAATATGAAGGACCCTATCCCAGAAATAAGATAAATAAAATTGACGGTCTTCCCTCATTTGACAATATTACTGGAGTCCGCGGTTCGCCCATACATATACCTACCTTTATAATATAGTGTTCCTATCCGCCGGATCACTTATAGTTCACGCAGTTCAGAGGTTCCATTTTATTATGAATTTTAATGGCAATGCTCGGACTGAGGTATTCGCGCAACTCAGATAATCTCCTTCTGTTAATGCCTGTTTAAGCTAAATCAGATAAAGTTAGTATTTAATAAAACATTCATCCGGTTTACATCTTATTACTTAATTTCGGGGTAACGAAGTTTGTTAGAGGTGAGTGGCGAGGCTCTAAAGTTAAAAGTTTCATCTATGATATTAAGTTAGTAGTATCCAGTAGCAGCGGCTCGCTATTATAAACCTGCCAGTATCTAGCCGCAATCTAAGTTTCAATTCTATTTCTGTACAGATCTGAATATAAATTGAATTTGCAGCCACAATGGAGCGAGCATATTGTCCTCCGCAGGACTTTGCTCGCAGAGAACATTTGTGCTCGACAAATTGATTTATTAACCTGAACCGAAATTGCAGACGAAAAATCTATTCGTTTAACAATAACGAGGTAATAAACCCGTTTGTATATAAATTATGAACTGCACGGCTTTAAATGGGGTTCTCATTATTTTGAGCTGAATTATGGATTGTATGGACCTACTTAAAAGACCGCGTATTTATAGGATTGAGTTTTATGTAAATAGATTTCTTTCGGGATCCAAGTACAAAGATGTCAAAAGCTTTATCGTGGTTGTGCGTCTTATCCACGCAAAAAATTGCCGTATACTGTTGTAATTGAAGCTTTTTAGCATTCGTTGCAGCACGAGTTGTGCTAAAACCATATTTCACTACAGAGAAGATTTTCTTGTCAATCAATTAGTAACTAGAAAGGTTTATACGCAGACATTTATTACTCAGGTATGAATACAGAATATCGAAAATGAGACCGAACAAGTTAATAAAACAAAAGAGGAATACGCAATTTCAATACAGAAAGAATTCAAGTCGGTCTTATGAGTTGCGCAGAAATCATTCATGGGCAATAACACCCATTTCTGCTGGGCGCCACCTCAGTTATTGCCCCGGGATAGGATTATTGGCAAATTGTTCCGTTCGCATTCCGGCCTGACTCGCACATGAAATATTAAGCACCTATGTACCGATATCGAAGGCCTACGTGGGTACCTACTAACACACGTCTTGTACACGTAGGTATATAAATATGTGCCGAATGATGTTTGGCCTTGTATGACACGTTACTGAAACCTCTCATTTCTTTGAATATTTTATCATAATGTTGTAGCGACAAGTCTTGTTTTGTATTCCAATATAGGTGTTAAGTTACTTTATTTAAAAATATACTGAGGCAGGTAGGGTGCTGATTTGAACAGCAAGGTAGGTAACGACCTTGAAAACAATTTACGTGATCAAGAGAAATAATATTGTTCGATAAAACCTAATCGACAATCATTATGAAGCAGCGAACAATAACAATAGCACTGGTACTAAAGATAAAGCACAGGTAGCTCCGTACCTTCTGTTGTACGTACTATGTAGTCCCCAGTAGGTAGTATGAGATAAAGCCGAGATTATACTGGCGAATATTTAAATACGAGCTGAATATTTGCTCTAACTAGGTTGTAACGGTCGATTCCTGCCTCGCGAACGGATGTTAGCGCCCATAAACTGAGAGATAAGGCTCTCAGCGCGGATGCTGCTCCGTGCCTATACTCCAACTGACACATTAATGCGTGAAAATCAATTTTCATATGATTTTATACGTTATAGTACAGTCGCAGGTATTGTACTACTGACCGTTATTACGTAATGTGGCACATAATAGTTCCTTCCAACAAAATTGTTTAACGTTCAACGCATTTATGAGGGTTTCTACCTACACAGAGCTATAGTGTCTCACAAAATAAAAAGTCATAGGTATAGGTACATAAACATATTACATTTCAGAAATATCTACGTATAAACACAAACAAGTTTTCTCTTTTTTTTTCTTAACAACGTAAGTATATGCCTACTTTTGGAATGTTGAGATGGAAAATAAAACTTTCAATATTCATATTTTTATGGTTTCATAACAAAAGGAGCTTTGAATGTGAGATTTTAGGTATGTAAAAATGTATACATAAGACAAATTGTTGAATATGAATGTTTTATTTTTTTATGTGACATGACATTAGAGATAATCGAAAATTATACAATTCTTAACATACGAGTACCTAGTACCTATGACACACATTGTTTAATCCATAGGTACATGAATTGACGACCTAAGTATAGTTATCGGCACGAATCTTGAGCTCTGACCTTCACCTGCGCAGAAGTAATTTATTGGGTCCCTTTTGTGGTATGAAGTGAGGCGCGGGGGCGGGCTAAAGCGGTGATTGGCCCGCAGTGCATCGCGTCATAGCCGTCACTCGGGATTGGTTCTTTGCTAATAAATCACTTCTGCGCAAATGCAGGTCAGAGCTCAAGATTCCTGCCGATAACTATAGGTCAGTTTGAATGTTATTTACCTTTGTTGAGCAGACGTTTCATACTGTACAAGTTTTTGGACATCCACAATTTGATCCATATAAGTAAAACAAATAAAATGAATGTTGAAAATTCGAAACTCCCAACTATATTCTACCAGCTAAACAATGCTACATTACGTTTGAAAGTTACATGAAACATACTAAAACGAAATTAGGTAACCGAGCACATAATTTTCTAAACAGAAATTGTATATCAGGCACACAAAGCTTGTATGCTTTAAACCAAAAATATAGACAATACGGAGAGAGCAACTCCTATTGTGGTCTCACGTCTTTGTTCACCTATCTATGAATCCTATCGCCTCTCCTTATTACATTTGGGCGTACATTCTGTGGATTCAATGGCCACGGTATGCCGGGGATGGTACTCAATACAAAATATGCCTTTACCCTTACGATGACACTGTTTTTATGATTTCAGGAACATATTCGAAGGGACTGAAATTTGCTTTTGGAATAAGATGGTTTTCTATCTTTGATACGCGATCTATCTATATTGTAATCAGCCAGTGTTTGTCTAAAACTGATAGGAAAGCAAATCTATTAAACCGTCCCTTCTGTGATACCTAAACATAAACAGAAAAAAAAAATAATTAGATAAACAGTAACAGAAATCGAAATAGGTAAGTAAAATTAAAAAGTATTTCTTTTCCAAGTCAAGTACAAGTCGTGTCTAAAGAAATAGCTAACGGTTACAACGAAACAGAAGGAAATGAAAGTCATAAGTCGGACCATACGAGCGAAGAGTTTGTTACTGGGGCCCATCAGTTCCGGCCATGTTACGAGCCTGCGAATTTGCGTGCAAATAAAATTGCCAGCCACATTGGTATCGAACGAAACTGGACTACCCTAGAGACGAACGTAAAGCGGGTGGGATATAAAATGTGGACTCGCCCAAGTCATCTCCTACGGATGTTTGCAAGTAGGGACTTGGACGTATAAACAACCTTCAGTGCCGTTACGATGGAGATTTTTGTAAATAATTTTGTGTGCGAAAAATGTTCGGTCTATATATAACCTTGGAGAACCTCCACATTCAAACTGACAAACTTGTCTAGTATTAGTAAAATAAATACTTTTTCCCATAAATAATGCTACAGTTTTTGGATTACCTAGAATTGTACATAACTAATGCCACAATTCCAATTGTTATAATATTGAGCAGCATAATGCTACTGACAGTAGATACTAACAATATTGCGAAATCCGAATTTGAAATGCAATCTAATTGAGTTTAATATTCATCTAAATTATTAATTATTTGACTAAAACACACATGTTGAAACTGCGTTGTCAATTAACTAATTAACGTAGCTACATACATACCTATTGCAATAAACTGACCTACGTGACACTGATACGATCTACTTTATGCGGGTATAAAATAAAAGTATGCAAAATTTAGTTTAGAAACTTTAACGGTTCCAAGTTTTCATGTAACTCGATAAACTCAATCATAAACTCTCCAACGGCTTGAAGAGTGGCAAACAAAGTAGTCCTAAAACAGAAGCAGTTCTCCATTGAACAATACTACCCACCAATTGCGATAATATCTCTTCGCCAGTCATACTTTTAGCTTGCGGCGATTCTGCGTGGTCGCGCCACCAGATTTTATAAGGCATAAACCCTGAGATAGCGGCAGTAAAACTTGGAACTGAGGCAATATGCCAGCTCCCTATTGCCAGTTCCATTGCTTTGTTTTAAACTGACTAGGAGGGCGATACCTATACCACAGTACGAACACTTCACAGTAAACTCAGTTAGATCAAACATGCTTGATTGCATTCCTATACCTACTGATAAATAAACGTTCTACAAAATTATCAACTACATAGATGTCCAGTCACGCCTTCGTAGAAATAAATTGCTGACGTTAGAAAAACCTAAGTAAACAACACATATCGAACATTTTGTGCCGCTTGCTTATATATTTAGGTATTACATAAGCACGAAGCGTATTAATAAAACTAAGTTATAAATGTGTCAGCTAAATTATTTATTTCCAAGAAACTATAAAAGAAACAAATTATTATCAAAGGCGAGAGGCTAGCAGTGAAAGCATTATTTGTTCGTAATATTTTGATACCGCAAATATGATATCATAACTTTTTATGGCTAAACCAAATAGTGTCATCAGTTTCCTGAATGGTCCTAAAGAAGTATCACTCTATTACGTCGGAATAATGCCAACCCTCCCAAATCCGTTTATCGCTACAGTGGTAAGACTCTCTGGGAGGCGTTTCAGCCTGTTTAGATACACTGCACTCGATATACTTCGTTCAAATTGCGAATTTCGCTGTTCTCCCTGCAACATCATACCGAAATAGCCGAGAAAAAAGAATACTGTGATAATGTTTAACATGAACCAAGCTCTGAGGAAATTGTTTTATACTTACGAGAAACGAATTTTGAGCTCTTAGACATTTAACTAAAGTGTTTTCCCTGTTTATATGTCTGATATATTTTTGAGATGTCTTCTTCAAACTAAATATTTTTATTAGGTTTGTGTGTAAACGGATCGGAGCAAAAGTGACAATCCTGAATATTAAGGAGACGTATAAAAAGTAGGTAGAGTATCGGGGAGTATTCTAACAAACAGTAAGTAATGTTTATTGGCTGAAATATAAATGCACAATATACGAAGCGTGACGGCAACGATACTAACTCCGGGCTATGTACGCTCGTAAATTGAGGAAGTAACCGACCACTAGCGTTCGAGCCGCGACCGGCCTTCGGATTTGGGTACAAATAAAACGAACGTTTTATCAACCGCAGGGTAAAATGTCTACTGCAATAAAAACGTGAAAAGCATCGATGATACAGTTTAAAATATGATTTTTAAAACTCATAATTATGGAACCAGTATGAAGTTAACTTAAATATCTAGTTTAGTATTTTGCATAGGTTTTTAGTTTCTCAAAATAGTGGCTATCACACTTCTGATTTGTATAGGTAATGAAGCTTAATATAAAACTAGTTTTACATAAAAGTGTTTTTGAAATTAAGTAGGTAACCTAGTCTGAAAACTTTCGTATAACAACAAAATGTAACAAGCAAAACGCCAACAACTTACTCTTTAATAAGAATATCTACTTATATTCTCCACATCCTTCACAAAAACTCTGTCTATCATTTATAGACAGACGTGACCGTCTTTGAAAACTGAATCCTCATGTGTTGATATCTATAGACAACTTCACCACATGCTTGCATGCAAACTTAGTATAGCTATAGCTATACCACCTAATAAATATTCTCTTATCTGACACTCACGTTACAGAATCACTTTAAAATAACTGACATCACTCATCTTGAGAGAATACATCCTTTTTCAACCGCATTTTTTATATAAATTCATATCATAAACCCCATTTATATTATAAATTGGGTTAAAGGGAGTCGTACGTTCTTCGCCTCACAAACTCAAATAAAGAAATTTGTGATGGAAAGCTATAGATCCTACTGAGTAAAGCCTCCTTTAAGATAGCTCTACTTAGGCCTGAGAAATAAGGATGTTTAAAATTCAATATTTAATCAAATGCTCTTATTCACAAATAATTTATTTAACATGCGAGAAATTCCTCCATCACCTTCGTATTTAATTACGTAGTATCTTATGAGTTGCGCAGAAATCATTCATGGGCAATAACACCCATTTCTGCTGGGCGCCACCTCAGTTATTGCCCCGGGATAGGATTATTGGCAAATTGTTCCGTTCGCATTCCGGCCTGACTCGCACATGAAATATTAAGCACCTATGTACCGATATCGAAGGCCTACGTGGGTACCTACTAACACACGTCTTGTACACGTAGGTATATAAATATGTGCCGAATGATGTTTGGCCTTGTATGACACGTTACTGAAACCTCTCATTTCTTTGAATATTTTATCATAATGTTGTAGCGACAAGTCTTGTTTTGTATTCCAATATAGGTGTTAAGTTACTTTATTTAAAAATATACTGAGGCAGGTAGGGTGCTGATTTGAACAGCAAGGTAGGTAACGACCTTGAAAACAATTTACGTGATCAAGAGAAATAATATTGTTCGATAAAACCTAATCGACAATCATTATGAAGCAGCGAACAATAACAATAGCACTGGTACTAAAGATAAAGCACAGGTAGCTCCGTACCTTCTGTTGTACGTACTATGTAGTCCCCAGTAGGTAGTATGAGATAAAGCCGAGATTATACTGGCGAATATTTAAATACGAGCTGAATATTTGCTCTAACTAGGTTGTAACGGTCGATTCCTGCCTCGCGAACGGATGTTAGCGCCCATAAACTGAGAGATAAGGCTCTCAGCGCGGATGCTGCTCCGTGCCTATACTCCAACTGACACATTAATGCGTGAAAATCAATTTTCATATGATTTTATACGTTATAGTACAGTCGCAGGTATTGTACTACTGACCGTTATTACGTAATGTGGCACATAATAGTTCCTTCCAACAAAATTGTTTAACGTTCAACGCATTTATGAGGGTTTCTACCTACACAGAGCTATAGTGTCTCACAAAATAAAAAGTCATAGGTATAGGTACATAAACATATTACATTTCAGAAATATCTACGTATAAACACAAACAAGTTTTCTCTTTTTTTTTCTTAACAACGTAAGTATATGCCTACTTTTGGAATGTTGAGATGGAAAATAAAACTTTCAATATTCATATTTTTATGGTTTCATAACAAAAGGAGCTTTGAATGTGAGATTTTAGGTATGTAAAAATGTATACATAAGACAAATTGTTGAATATGAATGTTTTATTTTTTTATGTGACATGACATTAGAGATAATCGAAAATTATACAATTCTTAACATACGAGTACCTAGTACCTATGACACACATTGTTTAATCCATAGGTACATGAATTGACGACCTAAGTATAGTTATCGGCACGAATCTTGAGCTCTGACCTTCACCTGCGCAGAAGTAATTTATTGGGTCCCTTTTGTGGTATGAAGTGAGGCGCGGGGGCGGGCTAAAGCGGTGATTGGCCCGCAGTGCATCGCGTCATAGCCGTCACTCGGGATTGGTTCTTTGCTAATAAATCACTTCTGCGCAAATGCAGGTCAGAGCTCAAGATTCCTGCCGATAACTATAGGTCAGTTTGAATGTTATTTACCTTTGTTGAGCAGACGTTTCATACTGTACAAGTTTTTGGACATCCACAATTTGATCCATATAAGTAAAACAAATAAAATGAATGTTGAAAATTCGAAACTCCCAACTATATTCTACCAGCTAAACAATGCTACATTACGTTTGAAAGTTACATGAAACATACTAAAACGAAATTAGGTAACCGAGCACATAATTTTCTAAACAGAAATTGTATATCAGGCACACAAAGCTTGTATGCTTTAAACCAAAAATATAGACAATACGGAGAGAGCAACTCCTATTGTGGTCTCACGTCTTTGTTCACCTATCTATGAATCCTATCGCCTCTCCTTATTACATTTGGGCGTACATTCTGTGGATTCAATGGCCACGGTATGCCGGGGATGGTACTCAATACAAAATATGCCTTTACCCTTACGATGACACTGTTTTTATGATTTCAGGAACATATTCGAAGGGACTGAAATTTGCTTTTGGAATAAGATGGTTTTCTATCTTTGATACGCGATCTATCTATATTGTAATCAGCCAGTGTTTGTCTAAAACTGATAGGAAAGCAAATCTATTAAACCGTCCCTTCTGTGATACCTAAACATAAACAGAAAAAAAAAATAATTAGATAAACAGTAACAGAAATCGAAATAGGTAAGTAAAATTAAAAAGTATTTCTTTTCCAAGTCAAGTACAAGTCGTGTCTAAAGAAATAGCTAACGGTTACAACGAAACAGAAGGAAATGAAAGTCATAAGTCGGACCATACGAGCGAAGAGTTTGTTACTGGGGCCCATCAGTTCCGGCCATGTTACGAGCCTGCGAATTTGCGTGCAAATAAAATTGCCAGCCACATTGGTATCGAACGAAACTGGACTACCCTAGAGACGAACGTAAAGCGGGTGGGATATAAAATGTGGACTCGCCCAAGTCATCTCCTACGGATGTTTGCAAGTAGGGACTTGGACGTATAAACAACCTTCAGTGCCGTTACGATGGAGATTTTTGTAAATAATTTTGTGTGCGAAAAATGTTCGGTCTATATATAACCTTGGAGAACCTCCACATTCAAACTGACAAACTTGTCTAGTATTAGTAAAATAAATACTTTTTCCCATAAATAATGCTACAGTTTTTGGATTACCTAGAATTGTACATAACTAATGCCACAATTCCAATTGTTATAATATTGAGCAGCATAATGCTACTGACAGTAGATACTAACAATATTGCGAAATCCGAATTTGAAATGCAATCTAATTGAGTTTAATATTCATCTAAATTATTAATTATTTGACTAAAACACACATGTTGAAACTGCGTTGTCAATTAACTAATTAACGTAGCTACATACATACCTATTGCAATAAACTGACCTACGTGACACTGATACGATCTACTTTATGCGGGTATAAAATAAAAGTATGCAAAATTTAGTTTAGAAACTTTAACGGTTCCAAGTTTTCATGTAACTCGATAAACTCAATCATAAACTCTCCAACGGCTTGAAGAGTGGCAAACAAAGTAGTCCTAAAACAGAAGCAGTTCTCCATTGAACAATACTACCCACCAATTGCGATAATATCTCTTCGCCAGTCATACTTTTAGCTTGCGGCGATTCTGCGTGGTCGCGCCACCAGATTTTATAAGGCATAAACCCTGAGATAGCGGCAGTAAAACTTGGAACTGAGGCAATATGCCAGCTCCCTATTGCCAGTTCCATTGCTTTGTTTTAAACTGACTAGGAGGGCGATACCTATACCACAGTACGAACACTTCACAGTAAACTCAGTTAGATCAAACATGCTTGATTGCATTCCTATACCTACTGATAAATAAACGTTCTACAAAATTATCAACTACATAGATGTCCAGTCACGCCTTCGTAGAAATAAATTGCTGACGTTAGAAAAACCTAAGTAAACAACACATATCGAACATTTTGTGCCGCTTGCTTATATATTTAGGTATTACATAAGCACGAAGCGTATTAATAAAACTAAGTTATAAATGTGTCAGCTAAATTATTTATTTCCAAGAAACTATAAAAGAAACAAATTATTATCAAAGGCGAGAGGCTAGCAGTGAAAGCATTATTTGTTCGTAATATTTTGATACCGCAAATATGATATCATAACTTTTTATGGCTAAACCAAATAGTGTCATCAGTTTCCTGAATGGTCCTAAAGAAGTATCACTCTATTACGTCGGAATAATGCCAACCCTCCCAAATCCGTTTATCGCTACAGTGGTAAGACTCTCTGGGAGGCGTTTCAGCCTGTTTAGATACACTGCACTCGATATACTTCGTTCAAATTGCGAATTTCGCTGTTCTCCCTGCAACATCATACCGAAATAGCCGAGAAAAAAGAATACTGTGATAATGTTTAACATGAACCAAGCTCTGAGGAAATTGTTTTATACTTACGAGAAACGAATTTTGAGCTCTTAGACATTTAACTAAAGTGTTTTCCCTGTTTATATGTCTGATATATTTTTGAGATGTCTTCTTCAAACTAAATATTTTTATTAGGTTTGTGTGTAAACGGATCGGAGCAAAAGTGACAATCCTGAATATTAAGGAGACGTATAAAAAGTAGGTAGAGTATCGGGGAGTATTCTAACAAACAGTAAGTAATGTTTATTGGCTGAAATATAAATGCACAATATACGAAGCGTGACGGCAACGATACTAACTCCGGGCTATGTACGCTCGTAAATTGAGGAAGTAACCGACCACTAGCGTTCGAGCCGCGACCGGCCTTCGGATTTGGGTACAAATAAAACGAACGTTTTATCAACCGCAGGGTAAAATGTCTACTGCAATAAAAACGTGAAAAGCATCGATGATACAGTTTAAAATATGATTTTTAAAACTCATAATTATGGAACCAGTATGAAGTTAACTTAAATATCTAGTTTAGTATTTTGCATAGGTTTTTAGTTTCTCAAAATAGTGGCTATCACACTTCTGATTTGTATAGGTAATGAAGCTTAATATAAAACTAGTTTTACATAAAAGTGTTTTTGAAATTAAGTAGGTAACCTAGTCTGAAAACTTTCGTATAACAACAAAATGTAACAAGCAAAACGCCAACAACTTACTCTTTAATAAGAATATCTACTTATATTCTCCACATCCTTCACAAAAACTCTGTCTATCATTTATAAACAGACGTGACCGTCTTTGAAAACTGAATCCTCATGTGTTGATATCTATAGACAACTTCACCACATGCTTGCATGCAAACTTAGTATAGCTATAGCTACACCACCTAATAAATATTCTCTTATCTGACACTCACGTTACAGAATCACTTTAAAATAACTGACATCACTCATCTTGAGAGAATACATCCTTTTTCAACCCCATTTTTTATATAAATTCATATCATAAACCCCATTTATATTATAAATTGGGTTGAAGGGAGTCGTACGTTCTTCGCCTCACAAACTCAAATAAAGAAATTTGTGATGGAAAGCTATAGATCCTACTGAGTAAAGCCTCCTTTAAGATAGCTCTACTTAGGCCTGAGAAATAAGGATGTTTAAAATTCAATATTTAATCAAATGCTCTTATTCACAAATAATTTATTTAACATGCGAGAAATTCCTCCATCACCTTTGTATTTAATTACGTAGTAATTACTAACTTCTGCTCACGTTTATAATAAAATACTTTAGTATGAAAACAATTTGTATTTATCTTATACTAGCTTCTATCATACTCTATCTACATATTCTATCAATTTATATTTTTCGTCCCAATATCAGAATTTCGCACCACATTTTTTTCTATTAATGTCTCCATTGGGCAAAATAAAAGTAATGTGAAGTGCCGAATTATAGGGTCGTTGAAAAATTATAAGCTCGATTAGTTTTATGGCGTTAGGGAATATGATTTACTCGGCTATAAGTTGTTGGACTTATCTAACTATTTTGTTCCGGCCGCTAGAGCCCACTTTACTTCCACGTAAAACTTGGATCTATACGATTAAAGATTTCATCCGGCGATATTGGACGATCGTAATATTTTAACGATGGCCCAACCCTGCAGCTACTCCTTTGTTTTACTGCCCTTATTTTATTATTTATCGAAACATTTGATATAAAAGAGCCATTATCTACAATTTTATGTGATAATTTATCACCCAACCTGCAAATAACAGTAGTATCGCTTTTTAAAAAAGATCAGACACTTACATGTGTGGGAAGAAGATGGATGTTGCTATTTAGGCGGCTTTGAAAAGAATTATTACTAAAATTCCACGTGCCTAATACCATTTTCTTTGGCAGCTCAGGCATGATAAATTAATCAATTAATATTACTATGAATTGCATCCAAGGCAATCCAAGGCTATTCTTTCCTAAAATACAATAGACTTTGGAATTAGTACAATTTTCATATTTTTAGCTACGATATCACGAAGGGATATTATGTTATTACGGATAGTGTTGTTTAGGGAGGTTTTGTAACCAATCCTGGTTTTCTTTTATAAAAAATAATGGAGCTCAAATATCTACACACCAGAGATACGTTACAACATAGTTTACCCTTATATATACCGTTACACATTCTTTCTTATATCACAATGATATTAATACAACGAATAAATACTGCGGTAACATAAATAGCAATACAAGAATAACAATGTCGTTTAGATACCTAACATTTTGTTACAGTAGTTATAATATTACATACAATGTATATGTACGTGATCCAAGAAAGAAATTCTGTATGAAAGCGGAAGACACGTCTTAGTACATTCATAATGACTCAGGGTATTCACTATTCCCTTTATACTCCGATAATATCGGAATATGTAGCGAAGATTTCTTTCGTTCCTTTTATTTTCTTACAGGTTACTTGTAAAACAGGTGGAAATTGAGTTATCTTTTCAAGACAAAGAACGTTAAATACTTATGTACCTAGATACTCTTATACTATTTGCATATATTACCTACGTATTATTAAATAAGTGTAGGTACATAATTAATCCTCTATTTTTTTAATGATTACAATTTTTAATTAATAGGTAGGTATAGTTGGTAATCTGAGTAGGCGCCTATTTTTTGGGCTCATCACAACTTTGGCAGTAAAAATAATTACGATTAAATCACGTAAATTATTCATACCTTAACCTGACGGCAGAGTTAACAATGGAAACGTGCTCATAACATAAACCTCGTTGCTGCTTCAGCATTTATTAGAGAAGTTTATAAATATGAGTGCATCGTAAAAATGTACGTAATCAACGAAGTCGTTTGATCAAACGAGATAAAAATGACAGAAAATGGAAATCCGAAGATGGCTTTACTATGTTCTCTTTAACTGTGTGTTAATTAAATGTACGTGTGACGTTTTTCTGAAAACCGTTGGCACCATTAATTAAGAAGAGTTGTATTTTTAATATAAAAATCTTATTTTCTTCAGATCTGGAAGCAAAAACGATTTCGTTGAATGAAGTGATCACCGCAGAATCAAATCAAAAGGAAGCCTTCGAGACAACACTTCCGCCTAAAACAGGTTGGTGAAAATTGTATTGGTTACTTATATTAAAAAATGCCTTTGACAGCAAAATAAAATATCATAGCGAATTGGGTCCCTCGAAGATTTTACTAGGTATAATGATGATTGGGCGACAGTCGTTTGTCCTAGGTCTGAAACTTCTGATTGTAGGTACCTACTTAAATATAAATATATTTAAATATATTTATAGTACCTATAAATTGAGCTTGCTTTGAACAAACCTAACTCTTGAGTCTCATTTTGCAACTGTTTGCATTCTGTGGAATGTTTAACTGCATCGTTGTCAGAGGTTCTAATTCCGATCTTTAACATGTACCTACCTAGGTGCACATTGTATTTTAAGTATGTATACCTATCCAAGAAGTATTCGTCACTATATAGGTAGTATATACTTAGTTTCTAAGTGGTTTTAGCGCCTAGTCTTTTCCTAGCGCCGGTCGACATCAATCATTCTTCTTTTGTGCTCATTCATCAAGCCTAATATTTAATATGTATTGTTAATTAAACTAACACTCTTGTGTTCTACAACATACCTACACTGTTAGAGTCTTCTCTTTGAGTCACTGGTTCGATTCTATAATGGAATAATATGAATTAGATTTTACGCCTTTTAAGATTAACGAAAAATACTCAATACGTATCTACTTATGCCTGCCTAACTTTAACTTTTTCTTTTATATATTTTTCAGAAGGCATTGGAAAACGTCTGCCGCTTATAAAACGCCTGAAGTCTACCTCGAGGATTAAAGATTTCCTTAAAACAGGTCTATCACTAGGTACGTACCTACTTGATCGAATTGTTTTTTATTTTATATCTAACAGTTAGTAAAGGTGTTTTTTTTTTATCATTCTCCAGATCATTCAGCCATAAGAGGACATACACTATCGCCACTAAAATACAGGAAGACATTTCTGATCAAAAGTCCATTAAGACCTAGAAAGTTAAATCTTTTACAAAAATCAAGATATAAACGTAAAAACCAATCGGCAAAACGCGAAATTAGTGGAAATGAGAGTCTCAAACAAAAATATATTCCACTTCTCAAAAGTCTTAGCATGTTGTTTGATAATCTTCTTAATTCAGACGAGAGCGAGTCCTACGAACGCAAAACAAAGAAATTTAAGCGAAATCGATTTTATTCAGAGGAGACTTTCAACGTCCCCATCAAACTTACAAGTGAATCCGATTATGGAAGTCTTGAACCCAAGTCGCAAGAAAAGACAATTACTGTTTCCACGCCTTTCGCCACTGAGACCTCGCCTTCTCCCAAGATTGCCACCACTGCCGAGGCTGCCTCCAAGACAGCCAATTTTACTGCCACTCGTAACTTCGGTTCTTTCAGACAGCATAAGAACATACCCTTATTACTTACAAGAAATACCTTTAGCAATCGGAGAGTCGATAATGGAGTCAGTAAGAGAAGCGGCACCTCACTTCACGGGGACATTGAAAGAAATATCACCGGGCATTATGGAGATTATGAACATGCTGCCGGAGTCAGAGAAAATGTATCCAGCACAGAAAATGATGAAAAAAATACCTACAGTGATACACGAAGCAGTACAGGAAGCTTTCGACACCCAAGACCCTCGGGACATGGAAATAATACCGGATTATTTCAGAGAGGAATCAGAACTGTTTCCGAAGATAAAACAAAAAACGCAAGCGTCAATGACTCCCTTGGAGAAAATCAATTCAAAAATAGAAGAAACGAAACAAAGAGCCCAAGAATTTTACAAAAATCTGTTCGAAGACTACGAGGATTTGCATCCGAAGATAACGACCACATCACAGAGCATTTTAAGCCCAAAGAAATACGTGAAGAAGGCGACAGCGATGTCACATACATTGACACCGGTTATCAACGAATCACTGACGGAGGTAGCACAGTTACCAAAGAAGATCAAAAAGTTCGTCAAAGAGATGAAACAATGAAACAAGTAGACTCAGCAGGAATATTCAGAAAGCCTTCCTTTAAACGACTCAAAGACGCACACAGTAAAGTTGCCAAAAAAGATCAAAGGGATGATCACGAAAATGATGCAGCGACGCTAGTAAATAAGTCGGAAGACAACACTAAAATCATAACTCTTGACGCCGGTTTACAAAGTACCAATGATGAAAGTAGCACAGTTATCAATGGTAATCAAAAAGATCTTGAAAGCAATGAAACAATAACGACAGTAGATAATTCAGCAGGAATATTCAGAAAGCCTCACGCCTATTTTAAACAAGATGGCGATGCCACAGTTTCCAAAAACGATCATAATATCCATCAACGAAATGAAAATAATAAATTGGTAGATATCGTAGGTGACCCCAACGTCTTAAATGATAGAGCCAGTTATCAGTCAAACACAAACGGAAGTGGCTTAGCTCAAATGAGACACCAAAAAGTTCGACAAGGTAACGATGTGATTTCGTTAGAAAATAATATAGAAGACAATGGCGTAAATGTAAACCACGTTTATGAAGAAACCACTGACGAAGATAGCACGGTTAGCAAAGATCAAAAAGCTGGTCAAGAACAGGAAACAATAACTGTTGGATATAAATCCACAACGTTTGGTGATATCACGCCCACTGACACGAGTAATCAGCAAATTGTTGATGGCAGAGGCTTATTCGCCAATGATCAAAAAGCTGATGATAGTACTGAAATAATGACGTTAAAAGATAAATCAGAAAGCAACAAATGTGTCTTACTCATTGATCAACCAATCACTAAAAAAGGTAGCCTGGTTGCCAAAGAAAATCAGAAAGGTCTTGGTAATGAAATCAATAGGTTGGCAGCTAATGTAACAACAGTTCAGAAAAAAACCCCAGTTGTTATGATTTTTGATGGGTACAGTATAGCAAGACACAAAAATGGTGAAAACAAATTCTCAGAAAAGTCGATTCGTGTCCGTTCTTAGTGAAGGTTTTCAGTGTTAGTATTTTACTAAAACTCTGTATTTTGTGTTTTTGTGTAGTATATTAGAAATAGATAAGTATTTTGTACAAATAATTACTTTTGTAATAAACAAATAAAATTAACGGCGTCCTTTTTTCCCCTTGCTCTTGCTTGTTTGGGCTGCTTGTTGAGGTTGATCAGCAGGTCTGAAATTAAAGAATGGAAAATTAGGCAAATAGATATTCATTAACCAGTTGTATAAAACAATAGAAAATCAATTGTGTCTCATATCAATGTTATATTAATTAAAATTAGTAAGCTAAAAAAAGTTGTGGTGGCCTAGTGGGTAAAGGACCAACCTCTCGAGTAAGAGGGTGCGGGTTCAATCCCAGGTCAGGCAAGTACCAATGCAACTTTTCTAAGATTGTATGTACTTTCTAAGTATATCTTAGACACCATTGGCTGTGTTTCGGATGGCACGTTAAACTGTAGGTCCCGGCTGTCATTGAACATCCTTGGCAGTCGTTACGGGTAGTCAGAAGCCAGTAAGTCTGACACCAGTCTAACCAAGGGGTATCGGGTTGCCCGGATAACTGGGTTGAGGAGGTCAGATAGGCAGTCGCTTCTTGTAAAGCACTGGTACTCAGCTGAATCCGGTTAGACTGGAAGCCAACCCCAACATGATTGGGAAAAAGGCTCGGAGGATGATGAAATAAATAGATTACCTGTTTTGTCTTGTCTTCAGTTTAGGTATTGATTCACCGATATGCTTCATGACAGCCTCACGCGTTGGAAGGTCTGGTTTGACAGGAGTTCCATCATCATTTTTTAACTGTACTCTGATTCTACCTCTGTATAATATTTCCTGTGTGGTAAAAAATAAAAATATAATAATTTTTTTTAGAAGACTTATTTGTTTTATGTTCCAGATTCAGTCAAAACCATTGAATTTTTATATTTAATCGCAAGTGATGAGTCGTGGCATTCCAGCATCTATTTTTGTGTATTTTATTTAACAATAATATTCATATAATTGACCATAACTTAAATCATTATAAAAGTATGACAAAATCGCAATATTATAAAATGTGCCAATATTATCAATACAAAGCTTAGCACTTACCTTACTGGGTTCCCTAGGATACAGCTTGTTCTCAACCCCCACTCTCAAGCCAGCTGCTACCAAAACATCTCTGATCTCCTGATGAGTAGGATTCTCCACACAGTATGATTTGGATAGCTTACGGCCCTGAGCTAGCGTCTTCTTGCTATTCAAGTATGCAGGGTAAATACATATCCATCTGTAAATTGATAAACTTTTTTTAGCATAACGAATAATCCTGCGTTGCATTCAGACTGTTACTATAACAATGCAAATAATCACCATTGATTTACATGAAGTTTAAAAGAATTTTGCACTCAAAACCATGAATATTTAAGTTAACCAGGATAACTTACCTTTCCACGTCGCTGTGCTTCTTCTCTGGATTCCAAGAGCTTATCATAGCAGCCATGATCTACTCTTTATAAAATCTCTTAGAAACGATGTTTTAAGTTAACTCCAGAAAGTAATATTTTAATCAACAATCTGCAATTTTAACAAGAATACGTATTGGTTTTGGTTTTGATTTTCTATGACATTATCAACCTGACAGTGACATTATGTTCCACGTTTTAATGACATTGACTTCAAGTGCATCGTCTTAAAAAAATGCGAAGAAATACCGAGAGATACAGAAATTATTTGTTTCGGTATAACTTAACGAACAGCTGGACAACGGGCACGGCGGCCATTGAGTATGCATTAAATTAATCACTCCAGCTGGAGGCAGGGAGATCTACCCCCAGCTGGGGCGAATGCTGCGTAATGGAAAACGAAATAATGTGTGCAGAAATATGTCCATCATATATTTTATCAAAATTCAACAATCAATTGTAACAAATATTCTTTATCCATGGAAATAACAAATAAATAATATTCATTTTAATGGTTTACCTTTTACACCACAATCTTTTATTATGTCATGCTAGTCATACCAAACAAGCTCGATGTACCAAACCAATATGCCAAATTAAAAAAAATACTGACATTGACATAAATTGAGACTTCTAAAAAAATAACCTGCGAGTGCAAAGCAAAAAGCCTAGTTGTAAAGTTAAAACTTTAAATTTTATTAAAATCTGTGCCTTGTATTTAATTAAGTATAGTGTTAAATATTTAAATCATACATATAACGTGCAATAATATAAATAGAATACTTAGTGCAAAATGTCTCATTTAGTAGTAACGGATAAATACATTGCAGTAGCTAAAGAACTTCATGTGGATTTTTATGACTATTCAACCCATAAAACTATTGACATTCCACTGACGCCCAAGCAGTCCGAGAAGGATTATATATCCGATATTTCAATTTCTAGTGATTCCAGCCACTTAGCACTTGTAACAGCTACGTCAAAGCAACTAATTGTATATGATTTGCTTCAACTAGAACGTGAGCAAACGTTTATTGTACCCAGAAGTGCTAGCAGGATAAGGTTCACAGTAGATAATACGCACATATTATTGGCTGACAAAAGTGGTGATGTGCTGATTTACGACATAAAAAAGGAGAATTCTGGAACTAAACTTCTGGGCCACTTGAGTTTGTTATTGGATGTTATCCAATCAAATGATACTAAATCTATCATTTCATGTGATAGAGACGAAAAAATCAGAGTATCTTGCTACCCCAATACATATAACATCCAAACATATTGCTTAGGCCACAAAGAATTTGTGAATCACATAGAATTTCTGCCACACAATGACAAATTCTTGACAAGTTCCTCAGGAGATGGTACTATAAAAATCTGGGACTTCAATGAAGGCAGATTGATTCACACAATGGATACATCAAATGATGTAAATGATAATCAATTGAGGCAAAACTTTATTAATGTAATGGATGAAGGTGGTATTGAAGTAAATACCTTGCCAATCGTGCATTACACTGCGTCTAAGCTTAATGACAATATGAGTATACTGGCTGCAACCGTGCACACATATAATTCAGTTCTTATTTACTCGGTAAATATGATTGACAATCAATGTAGTCACAAGTTAGAAGAGAAATTAAAATTGCCACGGTTTCCAAGTGCAATGAAACTACACAATAACACACTTTTTGTTTATGATGACACAGAGAGCAGCATCATTGTATATGAATTAGAAGAGAGTGATGGAAAAGTTTCTATCAAAGAAAAAAACAGAATAAAAATGTTTGACAACAAAAATATTGACTCAGAAACTGAAGAAAGTCAATTAGAGTCCATCAAAGTATTGTACAAAAGAAAGTTTGACAATGTTCAAGAGTATCAAGAAAGAAAGAAACAAAGGCTAGAGAAAGCATCAAAATAATCTTTGTTGACAATTTGTTTTATAAGTATTACATTGTTAACACTCAATAAATACATGTTATTCAAATCTATATTTATTATTGATCCACCATAAGTGTTTTCTACCGTATTCAAGACTAGAGCGTATTTTGAATACATTTATTTTCTCGCACCCATAGAAACACAATAGCCTATGTTGGAAAGAAAGAAAAATGATTTAGACAAATATTTTGATTCTGTGGCACTTTTGGGGTGCCAAGTCTCAAGTGTGCATTTCCAACAAATACCTATTAATGAGATCCTAAAGCTGCCAGCCCATGTCTGATATTGGTGACCTATTTTTTTTATAGAAACAGTTATAGAACACGCTGGTAGCAATAGTGTAACAGACATCTTACAAGCAGGCAGCCTTAAGCTAACAGTGGTATCGCAACCCAGGTGACAAATCACTTTCATGACATTTCAACTTTTTAAGTTATACAGAAAAGACTAGGCAGAGGATGAGACAGCTAAACATTTTGGCTCCTGTTGGGTGCTACACGCCATACACACAAGTACACCCTTGCCTCCGCTGCGCCGCCATCCGTACTCAATCGGTTAATATTAGGCTGGAAACAGTGCTGACCGTACGACCGGACCGAATCACATATAAAATCACGCATATAAAATCGCGCGTACCGTCAGCATAGCTGTGAGCGCGTTCATAGACTTGCACAGATATATCTATGTCGACCGACTGTTTCCAGCCTTAGACTTCAAATAGTAACTCGGTAAATAGGGTAGGTAAACCTTTTGCTGACAATAAAATAAAACAAGAAATCAACCAGGTAATTATTTATTATCTTTGTTACAATTCA
The DNA here is from genome assembly GCF_022581195.2 of Helicoverpa zea. NCBI lineage: Eukaryota > Metazoa > Arthropoda > Insecta > Lepidoptera > Noctuidae > Helicoverpa > Helicoverpa zea. Next base: position 5,723,723 of record NC_061458.1, on the reverse strand, counting down.
AACAAGAAATGTGAAATGTGCAAGTCTTATGGGTTTTATAAAAATAAATGAAACCTAACATTAGTTAAGCTAAAAGTTAATCTAAGCCAATTTCGTTACAAAAACAAAAACCTAAAAATCACAATATCACATTTTAACTAAACACAACAAGGCATGTTATAACTAAGTTATAAGATTCTGGTATTTTTAATACTTATTGCTTTTTGAGAAGAGCAAAGTTCAACCTGGCAAAAGATTCAAAAAGTTCATCGAACTTTGATATATTTTGTATCACTATAATAATACATATTTAGGTATCTAGTTTTTACAATCGCCATATAACTAAATGCAATAAATACATACAATCTGGATTGTTTACGTAATTTACCTAGATTTAAGCACATTAGCAAAGTTGCGGAGCTGAGAGCCAAGATTGTCGATTTCATTCAAAACACTGTCAACTTCATTTTTCAGTTCCATTAAATCAGGCAAATTGTTACAATCCGGAACGTTTAGTAGTGTTGTAAATATCTTGTCCCATAAACCAACCTTCATGTACCTAAAAACAAATTTTAACATCAATTAATAAAATTACAAAAACGAAAACTTTCAATTATTTTAAAAGCCGTTTTCTCGCAGTTTCACCCGCATCCCGTGGGACTACTGCTCGTACAGGGATAAAATATAGCCTATGTGCCTTGGAAAGAGTGTAGCTTTTCAACAGTGAAAGAATTTTCGTAATCGGTCCAGTAGTTTTTGAGTTTATCCATTACAAACAAACAAAAAAAAACTCTTCATAATATTAGTATAGATTTAAAGTAATGTGTAAACTGAACGCGATATGGCAAAATTGAGTTAGTTTTATAACACAAGAAAACCAATTAACTCACCTTGGAAGTTTCTTGTCTATATTCCATTGTCCTAACCGATTAGCTACTTTCATATAACTGCCCATTAAAATGACGTGTATTGTACCCGCCAGGCAGTAAAGATCAGTTTGATAAGTCCAAGGTTTTCTTTCCCTCATCTCAGTACATGTGAAACCCTCTGTTGCAATCAACTAAAACAGAAAAAGATGTTTTAAAAATGCTCTGTAAAGATTTTTCTTTTAAATAAAATTATACATTTTATTCTTTTTTGTCCTGAATACTTACTTCTCTAAATGTAGTCCCTTCAGGAAACAGGGACATGTCTATTGCACAGCCAAGATCAATCAGTTGCAAAGATGGGGTTCTCCATTCCTGTGTAGGTCTGCAATAATATAGGGGTAAGATACAATTTCATAATGCAAGTAAATGTTTGGTACATATAGGGAATAGAGAAGGCCTGTTAGTATTTTCATACATTGGTATACTTACATCTTCATCAGCAAAAAGTTGTCAGGCTTAATGTCAGCATGTATGATCTGAGCTTTATGTAAGTAGTGAATTATCGACAACATCTCCGATGTTAGTAGGATGACGATAAATTCATTTATACATTTAGAAGTAGCAGCTCTGATTTTATTAGCGACATCTAACAGAGATCCATATTTCGAATATTCCGACACAAATAAGCTGGCATTATCTCCTAAGAAAGCAGTTGTTATGTCCATGTATCCTGGAAGCTGGAATGAAAAATGTTATTAGTAAAATTTTATTTCAATAATCTTTTGTGATTTTAAATAACAATAAAACATTACCATGAATGGGTCTTTTATTCTTGCTTTTATTTCTTGGCAAATGTAGAACTCCCAAGGTCGGCTCGGCTTTTGGTATTTCACTGCTACAGACTTATTAGAATGTAAATCGAGGCACAGAAAAACTGCGCCGTAATTTCCTTTACCGAGCTGCTTGTCAATGGATAATTTGCTGTGTCCGACACTAACAACAGTTGCCAATTGCACTTTGGGAATGGTTCTGACCTCGACATATCCATCAGCATGCGTCTTATTTGGAAATTTAACATATTCTAGCAGAGAATTCAGTAGTTTTTTACTGAATGGATCAATTAACGCAGGAAATTCAATATCAGCTGGCCTAGGTATGTCACTGGTCTCTACTAAGGATATAGAATGAGTAGATTTAAATGCAGCACACTCCATGGAATTTTCACTGTCCACATCCATTCCATATCCATCAGAATGTCTAGAGTAGACTCCTGAAATTCTACTGTCTTTGCTTACAGAGTCTCTGCTATCTTCAGATTGGAATTCAACTCTGTGCTCAAAGTCCAACTGCCTCTTGGAAATATCTTTTTGTTTGTCAACAGCTTGTGAAACCTTAGCAGATTGAATAGGTGTTCCTGTTTGTGCTGTCATGCCATCCTTACTGTCTGAGTCAGACATACCAGAGGAAGGAGGTATTTGTGCCTGCTCTGGACTGGACACATACAAGTTTTTATGCATTTTTTGAGAAATGCTTGGACTGTTTGAGAATTTAGGCGTATTAGCATTATCTTTTGGTTCATTTCTGTTAGAAATGAAATTGAGATACTGGTTTGAAAAACCAATATCTGGTGATTTCTGACCAATTTTTACTGGGTTTGGTTGGTCATGTCTCACATTTCTGAGTGCAGATGTAGGGCTTTTATGTGTTTGTGGATTTTTAGATCCAGTATTATTTTTGTTTGATACATTGTGATCTCCTCCTGCAGCATTGTCCGGCATCAAGTGCATCTCTGAAGACTGCTCGGTCACGTTAGTAGCGTGCGCCGCGGGACTGCGGTAGTTACTTTGAGCGGCTTGAGGACTCTGATATATTTGGAACGACTGGTTGTTAGTAGCCCCATACCCAGCAGGTGAATTTTCAACCATTTGCTTAGGATGCTGTCTGTATTGACTTTGCATAGTGTTATAACTTTGGTTACTTGAATGGTTGGGGTACATATTAGCGTTATTGTACTGATTATGCATATGGTAGCCCTGCTGGTTGTAACCTTGGTTGGCTGGTGCCGCTGCAGGGCTAGGTCGCTGATAGTACTGAGGATTTTGATACTGAGTCTGATGTGGAGGACTTTGAAAAACAGCTGCTTGTTGTTGCTGCTGTTGAAGCTGTTGTTGCTGCTGTTGGTGCTGTTGTTGCTGCTGCTGTTGGTGTTGTTGCTGCTGCTGCTGGTGTTGCTGATGCTGATGCTGTTGTTGGTGTTGCTGATGCTGCTGCTGTTGTTGATGCTGATTGACATAAATATGCTGCCTATCAGTTTGACTAGGATAATGATAATCCTGACGGCTTGCGAAATTTTGTTGAGGGCTCATCATTGCATGTCCTGGACTATGGTAACCAACTTGGTTGGAGTAAGTAGGACTTTGAAAGCCAGGAGCAACATTTGATCCCATGGCATGAGGACTTTGCATGCCTGTGTGCTGGGGACTGTGGTAAGCATTAGAACTAGGACTCACATAGCCCTGCTGTTGCTGTTGATTCATCATCTGGTTATTAGAATAGTTTTGTTGGTAACTATAATTTTGCTGCTGGTAGTGTGCATGCATCGACCTTTGCTGAGGAGAGTAGCCGTTGTAATTCGGCGGCATAGGCTTTTGGTATTGATGATCATGCGACGGGTAAGCTGAAGTTGACGGCGCAGCAACTTTATTTTCCGGCATTTCTCGCTTTTGAGGATGGATCCTGGCAAACTGTCCATTAAGCTGCCTAGGCTGAGAAGATATAGAACTCCTTTTTGATGTTGTGGGCTGTTGTGATGGATCATTATTGTTGTACATAGAGTCATAGTTAGTTGTGTAGGCAGTGAAGTTGGTTCTTGTTGATTGTCCAGAAGAACTAGAGCCCGATTTACTGAAATATTTAAAAGGATTATTCATTTTTTACTGACTGCATAAATCGTTTTAAATATCTTGATGAATGGCACATACCTATTATATTCCCTTGTAGCTTCCATGATTACTGAGAGTCCATCTCCTTGATTAGCTACTGTAGCATGTTGATCAGTTGCGTGTTGTCTAGAACTTTCGTCCCTCTTGGTAAGGCCAGCTTCCTGATGTTCTATGGCACTCTCATCCATACAAAATTTAGGCATAGATGGGAATTTACTCGACTGATCAATGCAGGAGGTTGGTTTCTTGAACTGAGACATGTTTGGTGTACTAGCATCCTTTATATTGAAATTAAAAACTTGTGTACAGGAGGGCTCTTCATAGTATGCAGTTTTATTAACCTGTAAACATCATTATGATAAATGATACAATATATTTTGTTACTTTCTTATAATATGTATTCCTAAAAACAAGTGAATCTTACAGTTTGCTGCACAGCAGGTGCAGGTGCTTGGAATTTAGAAGCATTTTCTTTATCTTGAGGCACCACGTTCATTTCAGTTAGTTCCTGCTTCTTCTTAGTATTGATAGCCATTGTAATTGACCTATCCTCGTGAATGTCAAAATTAGGAACTTCAAATTGTTGTACAACAGGCTGGACTATTGATGGTTCTGAAAAATATTAAAATGTAAGTAACATAATAATTTAAAGTAAATTGCAAAAAAATTCTGATGTAAATACTTATTACCATTGTCATTAAAGAGGTTTCTTAGTTCCCATCTGGCCTCTTTGGTGTTTACTGTTACAGAATCACCTAAAAGGTTACCCATCAAGCTTCTGTTGAATTCCTCCATCAAGTTGTTTTTTCCATAATTAGGTACAGCATTTTCATTCCCATAATTGTTACTTGAAGTAAGCATGTCATTTTCTTTGTCAGACATACTTGAACTTGGTTTGTAATTTTCATCAACTTTCTTAGCAGCAGTCAACTCACTGAATTCCTTAGAATCCAAGTTAACTAACACTTTAGGTTCACCAGGTGAATGCATGTTAGTTACTTTTGTGATGTTTTGTAATGTAGGCATAGTCAAAGGCATCAGTTGTCCTAAATGATCTTGTTCTGTGTCCAGGGCACAGTTAGCTAATGTTTCTAGAGCACTGCACTGGGCAAGTGTCTCATTAATATTTTCATATTTCTGTGGAACTTCAGTAACTTCAGTTTTTTCAGTCTTCACTTTTATCTCTAAATTATATTTTCTAGATCTTATTTCTTCTAAACTGTATTCTTGTTCATTCACATACACCTGGAAAGCACAATAATGTGTTACAATTAGCATATTCTGTAGAATTAGTTGATTTACACTGTGTATGTAAATCCTTACCTGTGACTTATTATAACAAGGAATTTTCGTTGAATCTGGGGGATCAGGTACACATAGAGGCACAGTAAATGATAAGTCATCCACACAATAAGGCATGTGATTTGCTGGAAGCCTTAAGACATCATCCTCGTCTTCATATGCTGTTGAATAACAAACAATCGAATTACATCTTTATTTACAAAGACCCCAATTAGTAATTCAATGATGTAAATTATACTTACGTGTAAATGGCAGAGGTTGATGTGGTACAACATTAGAATGTACCATTTTAGTTTTTGGATTAGTCCATATCCCAACTTCTTTCTGATTTTCAACATTACTGCATGCCTGAACTAAAGATGCTGGACCTGGGTCCTCAGCAATAGGAATAGTAGCTTGTGATGTTGATGGAGCATCCTACATAATGATACGAAAAATTAAACACATGTAATTTTCTTAATGTGGCTAGATTTTTTTCATATAGCATGTAAGAATACTGTTTTCAAGAGTATCAAACTAGCTTAGGTGTTCCAAGAACGCAGAGATGAACATACCTCATACACATTGACCATGACATTGGAGTTAGGCAGCCTGTTATCATAGTTGCCTGCCTGCTGCCTCACCACTCCAGGTACAGAACTCCTTACACTCTCCCCAACCCTCTGTATCGGCACATTGGCGATGTTACGACGTTTGAACGACTTCAAGGAAGTGAGAGCCATCCTAGTCTCAGCCAAAGCTGATGCTGCCTTCCTTTTAGTTGGAGAGTCATCGTGTAACATTCTTTGCGCAAAGAATAGTTGAAAGTTCCTGGAAGCAATGTTTTGAAGAGTGACTATTGTTGGGAACTGTTATTATTTACAGTTCTCCTAAATTCATTGTCTCAGTCCACTAAATTCTGAGCACAAGTACACACATGTACCCTCACCACTACTACTGTCACCCACTGATACCTAATACTGGGGTTGGTGCAGCAAATCTTCTTCCATACCTTCCTACCTGCCCTGTCTTCCTGTTACTTAACATAATACGGAAGTAAATTCATAATTATGCAAATTCAAGGCTCAGTTGCCACAAATTTTTGAAGCTAAGATGTTTGAAAGTAACATTGAATTCATTGTATAAATCTGGCTGATTGCCAAAATTATAAACTACTGTAAATTTCCAAAGCATACTGGCAAAATTGATTAGATATCTCTATATTTTATTTTTTCTTAAGACTTTTCTTGCTTAATTAAATCTCAAACAAAATCAATCAGCTAGTGATTTGAAATACATTAAAATTTTGAACATTGTTTCTATGATCTACTTCTGTCGATTTTTAAAATGCACACATACTGAAGACTAAGAAGTTAACATTATTTTAACAGAAAATGATACTTGAATTCAATAGTTCAACCTAAATCTATTCTTGATGATCCCCATACCTTATTTTGATTCTATATTAAAGACTTATTGTACATTGAAGCAAGTCAGATATACTATTGAGAAATTACATAACTTAGCCATAAGACTTACATATGCGCCTGTTCCAATTCATCCAACGGTTGAGCCTTAGCCTGCAGACCCAGCATGTACACCTGGTTAGCTTTCTTATAGTCTCCAGACTCCTCACAGTAGCATGCCCAAGCACGGTAGAACTCTGAGCATTCTACTCCAATACCAGTGTTATACAGCCTTTGGTATATCTCCAAAGGGTTAGAAAGACAATCAACCTACAAAAGTAACATGTGTAAAGCAACATAGAGTTTCCTATCAAAACAGTATGACATAAGAATCAGGAAACCGTATCAATCATAATTTCAGAAACAATAGTAAAGTTTAAAATAATATCAATGTTTATAAGAAGCAGTTGTGTTGACAATTATATTCAATTTAATTAATTGCTAATCAGATTAGTCTGCAATGGCAATTTTGTTCTTATAACCTGCCATTTTGATGACACAATGGTAGATTTCATCACTATCATTTTTAGCAGTTTTTTATTGGATTAGTACTTAATGTAATAATTTTTTTGCATAGTTATAATACGCTTGAGATTACCAAACTTAAGAGCAGATATACTTTAGGGAAGCAGTAAGATGGGGACATTTTACTCACATATTTTATCCACAACTTAACAAATCTTCTATCTTGATAATATTTCCTTTCATTTTCAAACAACTGTAGGCAGTCTTTTATTAACTTGTCAATATGCCCTTCATGTCCATGTTTAGGATAGCACTGTTCAACCCATTGGATGTAGTTGAACCATGGATCCAATGGATCAGTTCCTTGATAGAGTCTGATAGCTGCTTCATGTTCCCTGTCGATGTAATTGATGAAATATCGGTTACTGATGATAGAAACAATACAAATCCGCTAAGATGCTTGCAACATAACGAAATAACACCACAAAATACGTGTGGAACAACAAAATTATTGTGATTTCAAAATGAAGAAATTTTGGATAGAAAACATGTCAATTTATTTATCAATGCTTAAAATGTGAGAGCTAGGTGTAAGTTTAAAAATAAGTTCAGAAAAACTTTACTCTTTTTGCAATTGCAGCTGTCTCTGTGCTTCAACATCCGACTGAGCTTGCAACGCTGTACCCAACTGCACAAGGTTTCTACCACCTCTCAGTGGTTGAATGTTTTCTTTACTAACGTCGATGTCCATTGTAGAACTAAAATAACGCTGAAATATCACAGCATGAGGGATAAACACAGCACAGTGAACCACAAATAAGCGATCTTGAAAAATTAGGTTTTAAGCCTAGATATAAGTTAGTATTATTGTACCGCGTAGATGATAAAAGTAAACTTATTGTATTACTAGATTAACATTTTACTACAAGCAATAGTAAATTATTTAAAGTTTTAGCTTTGAAAATCCGAAAAAAATTGGCGACTACCAACTGAAGCACCAAAAACTAACTCGAAATTGACATAACTCTATAGAATTTCAATGTCTTTGACAAGATTTGAATTTTCACAAAATAAGTCCGTTACAGAGCGTGACTTGTCTTGAATACAAGCAAAATATTATAATGAATCAAGAAGGAAGTTTGTTTCTTCGTTTGATAATCAAGACTTTAGTTATTATTCTTAAATAGGTTGATCAGCTTCATCATAAGATATTTTTTCAAGTTCCTGTACATTAAAATTTTAAAAGAGATTTAATTCAGTAATTAAATATTACCTAACTGATTAGAGAATTTATCGTCCAAATAGCAAGTAGTGACGATGAGTGAACGAATGTTGCGAAGTCTGTTACTGATAAATATGAATGTATGAGACATTAAAGAATGTCTTTCACGCACTAACTGTTGCTAAAAAAGATTTTGCACGTCTCGCTCGATATTCATGTATCTGTTACAGCCTTTTTATCGTCCCACTGCTGGGCACAGGCCTCCTCTCACACGGAGAAGGATTGAGCATTAATCACCACGCTTGCTCAATGCGGGTTGGTGATTTCAGACTATATAGTCCAGGTTTCCTCAAGATGTTTTCCTTCACCTTTTTTATCAGCCATTGGTGTCTAAGATATACTTAGAAAGTACATACAAACTTAGAAAAGTTGCATTGGTACTTGCCTGACCTGGAATCGAACCCACACCCTCATACTCAAGAGGCTGGTTCTTTACCCACTAGGCCACCATGACTTATTCATGTATCTATTCTATACTATTATTTATTTGTTTGTTTGTTTGTTTGTACTCTAAAGGCTCACTTGCACTGTCGGCAAGCTACGCTGTAGCGGGTGACATTTATATTTTATGCGGGCACGGGAAGAAGTTTCCTTGAGAGTCCCGAGGTGGGACGCATTACGCTGAAAACGGGAGAAACAGCTCATATCCACTTCCTATCCCTTCGTATTTATTTGACCATATTTACCTAAGAAACCATACGTCGTCTTAGAATGAAAACCTCGGAAATGCATTTTTTCTCAATATTTTTTTATTGCATTTCTTGGAAGATAATCGTAAAAAATATGGAATACTAATCCTTATCATGAAAAATGCATTTTTTCTCAATATTTTTTTATTGCATTTCTTGGAAGATAATCGTAAAAAATATCGAATACCAATCCTTATCCTGAAAAGTTATCTCTTGCACTTACGAGGTTTTCACTCTAAGGCGTCGCATAGGTATTTGAAGTGGGGTGGTGGGATCTTACCGAGTCTCTCAATCATAATATGTCTCTTCTTTCAGCTGAAGTGAACATTTCAGTAGTAATTTGAAGGGTGTACTATAAAGGCCCCAGTACACGTTGGCCTGTGTTGGGCCAAGCTGTGCAATGCACAAATGTAGGCCACGATCAAATGGTGTTTACACATTGGCGCATGGCTCATTGCTGCCTGGCAAGCCACTTGCGATGGACGTCGAAGTAATTAAGGCTTCGGCTATTTATTTGTACACTACTATACATATTTTTATTATACTACACTACTATATATATTTATATTATACTACACTGCTATATTTACTACTATATTTATTTTTACACGCAACACAAAAGTGTACAATCCTCAGCGGTCGGTGACGAACTAAACATTGGCCGAATGTGTAAACACCGCACGCCAAGCTGGGCCAAGATTCCTTTGATGTGTGCCCAAAAAACCGACAACTCGCCAACCTTGACAAATGTCCGCCAACCTGCACCAATACCCCGTGTACACATTGGTGATGGCATGTATTGGCCGCACTTGGGCCAACGTGTACTGGGGCCTTAACCGTTGACATATATTCTATAACATATATTATAACATATATGACATATATATGACATATATTATAACGATAGACAAGAACATCCATACAAATAATGTACCCGCTTATGTCGCCTGTTGACATCTTGTTGACGTATTGTGACATGTAGTCATCCTCATTGATGTGAATTGCAGAAGTGACATAATATTTTCGCTCGTATTTTGCCTACACTGTTCATTACTCAAAAAGTTTATTTATATCTAAGTGAATTCAAAATCATGTTATATATTAAAACTAGGAACTTATTGTTAAGAATCTTTGAATATTAATTACGATGTTTTCTTTCTTAAAACTAATAAACCTTAGACATGAAATGCACTTCGAGTGTGATGCATGTTTGTTATTGGATGAAATGAATGGATATCGATGTTTATGAGAGGTATGGCTTATATGTCAGAACTACATATGTAGAGTTTTTAAGAATGTGGGGAAGCCCGCACCGGGATAAAATATAGCCTATGTTTTTACATTAGCGAAATACATACATTATTTTCTTGAAAGTAAGAACCATGACAAAGTAAAGCCAGTTTTCATTGATATTTTACCTACTACCAGTTTTATGACACATCTGTTTTTGCATGATTTGCATAATCTATTTTTAAGATGGCGGGAACAACAAATTAATGTATATTTGTAAAATTGAATTATAAATGAAAAGTGTGATGTACGATGGTTGTAATTGCATGAACAGCGTGTAATTTTACTAACTTGACTATCGAATAGTAAATATATGTAATTATTAATATATGTAAGTATTAATGTATTATGTTTTTTCTATTTTACAATTGTCGTTTCATAGACATCCATCTGACGCAAGTGTCAAAATCGAACTGATTTGCTATGCACAGTCTGCAGTGCATTTCAGTGTGGTAAGCTTTTTGTTCGGAACGTTCTATCTAGTACGTAGTACATATATATCGATGACTATAACAGCCTTTTTACAACGTCAGATCATCCGGGTGGAAAAATAGAGCAACATGGCCCGATTTCTATGTCTCGAGCTCGAGATAGTCGCAAAATATCACTATCTACAGAAATTAAAACTGGGATTTTCTAAATTTTCTAAAGGACTGGCACTGAAATTAAAACTATTTTCATGAAGTAATTTTCTACTGTCGACGACAAATAATGTCATAATCAAAAATTGCTGTCAATGTCAGTGTCAAGTTTTTGCCAAGCTAAAGGTTTCTGTTGTTATTAGTGAAAAGGTTATTTTTATATTGTACAAAATATTCCCTTACGTAAATTTAAAATTTGGTGATGCCTAATAAATATCTATGATGTTCAAGATCATTTGAATAAATTCGGACACCAACGACACCAACATCCCTAACTGCCATAAGTGTATCTGTTTAAAATTTTGAAACACCTTTTTATCCTTCAAATATTTGAAAATATCCAGAATGTCGCTTCGTTTACAAATAGAGAAGCAAAAGGCTCAAGAAGAGATGCGGCGGTTGATGGCTGAAAGGAAAAAAAAGAATATAATACCTACGAAGATAGATAATCCTCTTGCAAAATACAATAACACAGGACAACTTATGTGTATCCTTTGTAATTCGGTAGTTCGGTCTGAGCATGTTTGGCAAGTGCACTTAAATAGTAAACAGCACCGAGAGAATGTTGAGAAAGCGAAGAAGCTAAAAGAACTGACAAATAATTTCACAGTTGGAAAGATCAAACATAAAAGTGGAAGTCCTCCGAAGGATGCACCACCTGAAAAAAAATTGAAGGGAATTTTGAAAAATGTAGAAACCCCTCAACCTATTGTTCAACCACCTAAAAACAATGCTCCTCAAGTCATTTCATTTCATGATGAAGAAATCAAAAGAACACCGTTAAATGTTCCACCTGCTGCTAACAGTGGAGGTAAAGTTAAACTTGGTTCAAAATTAAGAATAGTACTACCTACCCACTATACCTTTAATACATAGTTAACGATCTGTATCTTAAGGCAGATTCTTGTTCAAGAATTTGACTTAGATTTTGATTTGACCTAAATTGCAGTCATTATTTCATAAGTTGAGTACTTTTACACAGTACTGGAAGCATGAGTTAGGTTTTGTATTATTGACTTAAGTATACACAAAACAAAAATACCTAAATAATAACAGCGTAGAAACTGACTATATTAACACGTTCGTTAGGGTGTCCCTTAAAATTCAACTTCAATATATTTTTACGCATACCTTCTAAAAAGTTTCGTATGGACTTAATAAAGTCTAGAAATAAATATAAGCCCGATTTATAAGCGATAACCGGTGCCGACTTGAGTTTTTAACTTGTCCATACAAGTTGCGCGGGAGCAGCGCGGCGACCTGTTATTGCGAGTTTCAATTGTCATTTCATAAGTGATTTCTAACATTTTTAGTGCCTTGTTGTTTATTTTGTGAAAATGTCTGTGAAATTACGAAGTAATAAACAAAATATTTTCCTTATCGGACTGCCAAGCCACCAGATAAATGGTGCAAAATTACCATCTAATCGACCAGTTCTCACCGTTTTATTTTACAATATTCGTGAAGTCAAGCTGACTGTTAGTGAAAGTGCGAATCTTGTTATAAGAGAGTGCATTATATTTTGGGAAAAAGCCAGAATTCCTACGAAGACAATCCCTAACTGCGTGAAGAAACTTGTTGATTTATATCATGTTTGGAGGGAGCTGCAAAAAAACTGTAAGAAAACTCAGTTGACTTTCAAGAATCGTGAAACTAACTTTGTAAAAGACCTTGATAACTTATTTGATATTGCACATGCAGATGCTTTTGACAGAATGAAGATAGAGGAAGACAAAGATTTCTTAAGGAAACAGAGAGAGCCAGGTCGACCGGGATGCTTAGGTGGAATCGACAAAAAATTGGCGGAGAAAGAAGAACGAGATAGGTAAAGACGATTGGAAGAACAGGAAAGAAAGGTAAAACAAAGAGAGTTATTGGCTGTTGCATCTACTTCTTCGATAGATAACTTGGAATGTCTTGAGAATTCGGATGAGGAACAGATTTCGAACTCTGAACTTAGTACTCAGATTCCTTGCCCTGAAAACAGTTTTAAAAGAGGCACGAAATTTCGTTAAAGCACATATTGCTAAGACAAACATTACATCTTTGTTAACTTTTTATAAGACTGAACTATTTGTTAGAGACGATTACCGCGAATTGGTTGAACTATGCGGTGTGTTCTTAGGAGGAGACACAGTGTATAAACTAAAACTCAGGCCCCCCGAGCTTTGCATCAAGCGCGATGGATGGCGAGAGCAATCTATTCTATAAAAATATGTTTGCTTCAATCGCAACTTAAAATTACTGCAAAGGACAAAAATGCTCTACAAGATGTTTGTTTATTTATCGTCACCTTGTATACCAAACCTTGGCTCGAATGTACAATGGCAGTTAAAGCACCTAACCAAGACTTGTCCTTTTTGAAAGCTCTAAAAGAATATGAAAAAGTAGACGCGACAATTTCCAAGGCATCCATAAGCAAGTTTATTCGTCATTTATGGTATTTGTGTGAAGAAACAGTCATATTATCACTCTTTGATGAAGAAGTTGATACCAAAACCAAGACAAAAATTATTAATAATTTAAACAGAGACGAAAGTTCAGATTCCTCTAAACGCTATGTCCCATCGAAGGAAGAAATTACGCAAAATTTGTTTGGTAAGTACTTAATATTTTCTTGTTTCTTTTTCAAAGTTTTGTGGTTTAGTTTTTGCTTATTTTAATGGTTTTTTCTTTATTTCAGATATGACGCTGGATGATTCTGTAACTCAAAGAAGCAAACGATTTCTATCTCGACTACAGATCGACGACAGTTTTCTTCGGGAAGACGTATCTTCGTGGGGTGACAATCCTGCTTTTTTGGAAGCTAGAAGACGATTAAGTCGTTTGAAGGTCGTAAATGACACTGCTGAAAGAGCTGTTAAATTAATGCAAGATTATAATGGTCTTATCACGGCTGAAGAAGAGCAAAATCAGTTTTTGTTGCGTTGTGTTCAGGAACATAGAAATCTGTATCCAGACTGTAAAAAAACTACACTAAAGAGAAGTTACCCTAATTCATTATTATTATAATTTGTATTTAAATAAAAGTTTGTATTGATATTTTTTTAGTATTACTCATATTTACTTTATTTGTTGCATTTTAATTAGTTTTGGATCAACCCAAAACGTCAGACCAAAACACCATTTTTTATTAAACTTTAGAGCCCGGTCGGCACAGGTTGCAAACATGCTACAGATATGAAATTTCATATTTAAGTACATTTTAGCATTTATAAAAAAATTGGAGGGTATGCGTTTCGAAATTCTAAAAAAAAATTTTTTTTTGCCATATAAGGGACACCCTAACGTTCGTGGACAGAACGAGATTAAACGTCATCGTTCGAAATTAACGTGCAACGTGTATACACGTCCCGCGCGCATATCGCGCTCGGTTGTGTCATGATGTCTTGGGACGATACGCTACGATGGGACGCAACGTACATACACGTCGTATTATTTGTATGGACATTTACTGTGTCATTTTGGTACACAATTTAAAGTTGTAGTGTCCGCGAACGTGTTAAAATGCTTAAAGCTTGCATGATATTCATGAAATTGGCACAATTGATAAGATGGTATTTCTAAATTGAGCACAGGATTTTAATATCTTTTCTAAAGGACTGGCACTACCTGTGTTATCATAATATTCGTAGCTCAAATTCTGTTCTCCCAGGACCTGTTTTAACAGAAACTTATTTTTGTATTATTTACAGTTTTTTAAAAATTTCTAATTGAAAACTACAATCATTTAAACGATATAGGTATGTTATAGCTAAATAACATTATTCCGACTTTTGTTTATGTATTCAGATGTTCCGGCAACAAGTTCAACAGAAGCAGAAAGCGTACCAGGATCAGAGCAACCTATCCCTGAAGGATTCTTTGATGATCCCATCCTAGATGCCAAGGTATGCACTGAGAGTAAAAAAAGTTTTATATTTTTTTTTCTATAATGGAAAAAATAAAACATAATTACAGTTGAATCCGTTTATAATGACATCGAAGGGACTTTACAAAAACGTCATAGTAAACGGACGTCATACAAAGCATTTCATAGAAAATAAAAAATATCTCCTCATTTTGTCAGTACCTATGTACAAATTTATTTAACTAGAAAAAAACAATAAGAAAGATAATAGAGAAATAATATGCAATAAGTACTCATGTGAAAACAAAAATTTAAAGGACCAAGTAACAAAATTAGAACTAAAAATCACCAGCATGGAAAAAGGAAAGCGGAAAAATAACCTGATTTTCTTTGGTGTAGAGGAAAATGGAAAAACAGAGGCAGAACTTGTGGATCATATAAAAGAAACCATTGAGAAAGCGGGTATATACTATGCTTAACATCAAGTTCCCCAACTACACGAAGACCTGGACTATTGTCCAAGCATATGCACCAACGGAGAAAGCTGCAGAATCAGAGACAGAGGCATTCTACGCCGAACTGGCAAAAGTTATTGGAGACTATGCAAATAATCATATTATATTGAAGGGTGATTTTAACGCCCAAGTTGGAAAGAAGCAAAGCACTGAATATATATTAGGAAGCTATGGGTATGGAAAAAGAAGCCCCAACGGCCAAAAACTAGTTGATTTTTTGCTAGAACACAATTTAACCCTTTTGAACAGTAAATTCAGAAAACCCCCAAAGAATAAATGGACCTGGATTTCTCCAGACGGTAATTACAAAAATGAAATAGATTATATAATAAGTAACTCTCCCAAGGCGTTTACAGATACAAGCGTAATCTCAAAACTTAATTTCAATACAGACCACCGCTTGGTCAGAAGTACCATTCTGCTGGCACCACCAAAAAAAGCAAGGAAGAACATCATAACTCCAGCCAAGACCGTCGCTGAGAGTTCGAAAGAAATTAGCCAGTCGTTAATACTAAAACTACAAGAAGCTCCATACGCTAAGGAAAGCGATATCAAAGATAACTATGCGAACCTGGAAAAACTACTTTCCTCCACTAATAATGTCAACAGAAGCAAAAACAAACTCCTATTCAGCGACGAGACTATCCGACTTATAGATCGTAGGAAATCCATATTGGCCCAGGGGAAAAACAGAGAAAACATGAAAATAGTTACAGAAATCAGCAAACAAATCAGAACACTTATGAGGAGAGATCGTAAAAACAAAAGAAAAGAAGTTCTAGAGAGACGAATATTGAGAACAGGGGCCCGATTCTCCTAATTTTACTTAAGCGACATACGATTCACGTTCGACTCGATTCGACTGAGATCCAATCCCGACTCGATTACGATTGAAGCGTATGTGGCATTCCGCTATTTTTTCTTTGAAATAAACGTTTTTATCCTTTTCTGTCATTCAATAATGAATCATTTTGTCTGCAAATGATTTACGATTGCAAAATGATTGTACAGCAAACTACCGTATAGACCAAAATCACCAAAATAGCAGACCAATCGCACACCAATCAAATGTCAATCGAATACGATTGGTCTTTTATTAGTAGCAGAATGCCCGATATGGTTAAAACTGCTATTGCTATCATATTGCGATTCGATTTCTATTCGATTTTGACATTATTAACTTAGGAGAATCGGGCCCCAGCTCTAAAAGATCTTAAAGAAACAGGAAAAGAGTGGATACCTAAGCGAAAGAAAAAAGGAAAGGAAGTTACGGTCACAAATAGAAAAAGAATACAAGAACTAGCCACAGACTTCTACAAAGACCTGTATTCGAACAGAGACACACAAATGCCTCCATCCACGCAACTGTTTAGGAATGAAACAACAGTAGATCAGCCCGAGTGGCAACCTCATATTTTACCGAGTGAAGTGGAGAAAGCTATCAAAAGCCAAAAAATGGAGAAGGCACCTGGAACGGATAAAATCGCAAACGAGATGCTGAGAGGGGCTATTGACGATTTAGTGCCAATACTTACTAAGATGTTCAACCAAATACTGAGAAGTGGCTATATACCAACACAATGGGAAACCTCATACATAACTCTACTACACAAAAAAGGCGCAAAGGATGACATCGGGTTCTATCGACCAATAAGCCTACTGTCGAATGTCTACAAAATATTTGCAAAGATCATCTTGGGCAGGATAACAGCAAAACTAGACGAAAGCCACCCAATGGAACAGGCCGGTTTCAGGCGGAACTTTCCAACGATAGACCATATCCACACAATCAAACAGATAATTGAGAAGTATAACGAGTATAATAAAAAACTTTATATAGCATTTATAGATTACGCAAAAGCATTTGATTGCATCAGTCACAAGGCAATTTGGGAAAGTTTTGAACGTCAAGGTATACCGGAACAATATATTAATATCATCAAAAGTATATATGCAAACAGTAAAGCTAATATATAACTGGAAACTTTGGGCAGAGAATTTCGAATCAAGCGAGGAGTTAGACAAGGAGACCCACTGTCCCCAAAGCTTTTTTCAGCAGTTTTAGAGAATGTCTTCCGCATGCAAAAATGAACATAACAAAGACAAAACTAATGACCAACTCGAAAATGGAACCCATAGAAATTGAAGAGCAACAACTAGAATACGTTGAAGAGTACTGCTATTTGGGTCAGATCATCTCCCCTAAAGACCAAACAAGTAAGGAAATTAACAAAAGAGTTGCCAATGGGTGGAAAAGATATTGGTCCTTAAAGGAAATCGTAAAATCTAAAGACCATAAAATGGCAAACCAAAAGAAAAGTCTTTGATCCTGCCATGCATCTCCTACGGCTGCGAAACATGGTCCCTTACAAAACACCATAGAAACAAATTAGAAAAATGTCAAAGAGCTATGGAACGAAGCATGCTAGGAGTAAGAAGGCAAGATAGAGTTAGCAATATCCAATTAAGAGCAAAAACCAAATTAACTGACATCCTGGAAAGAATAGACCTACAAAAATGGAGATGGACCGGACATCTGTTGAGATCCAGACAAGAAAAGTGGAGCCAAATTATAACGCAGTGGTATCCTAGAGATGGCAAAAGACATAGAGGATGACAACAGATGCGCTGGGAGGATGAGCTCAAACTCACTGCGGGTTCGAAATGGAGGAGAGTTGCTCAAGATCGGAACCAATGGAAGCTACTGGAGGAGGCCTTTGCCAACAGGCATACTGAGCTGAGAGACATTTTATAACTACAACATATTGTTGACACAATCTAAGGATCAGTTCTCTCACCCAGTCCAAAAGGCTAAATAAATAAATAAAAAGTACACATGTTTGTACATTTTTCTCTGAATTAGAACATGTCGTCGGACATCGCATTACTCCCCCGATTAATGTTTAAGGTAGGGTGCAGATCAGTCGGTTATTGTGACGCATTTTTAACAAATTTAGCAACATGTCACTGTAAGGCAACATGTCACTGTAAGCAAAGTCATTATATCTGAATTTTTTAGAGAATTTTATGTGAAAACCAAACTTCAAGTGCAGTTATGTCACAATAAGCGGTTGGTCAATATAAGCGAAGTCAAAATAAACGGATTCTACTGTATACCTTGAAGCCCCACATTAATGGTAAACTTTTACTTCATGGTAAGATAGAAACAAGTACTTTCCCTATTAACATTTACTTTGCAACATACAGAATTGTCAGCAACATATTGCCAACAAGTGAGCATCATGTTAATGCAACTTTGTTTATAAACAAAAGTTTACCATGGATATGGGGTTTTACCGTTGTCCCTAGTCAAGGTATCCACATGCATCCTTTTCATATGCAGTTGTGAGCTTACAGCAATTCATAATTTAAGAGGGTTCTATTTTGGGCACATAACCACCAAAAAGGTAAAGGAGGACCAAGCCATATGTTCCAATAAAATATATTTCTCACAAAAAGTGTATACAGTAAATAAATGCAGTATAAAACGGGAAACAAGTAATGATACAACATGAAATTTAAATTGGTGTAAATTAAATCTTCATTGTCATTAGTTTATCCCTCATAAAAGAGCAGTCCAATATTTTTGCTTATCTAAAAGTTGAACTTTGATTTCAACAATAATTATACTGGTTATTGACCAAACAATTCTTCAAAAGACTCATGGATGTGTTCAACCATATCGGAAGCTACCATACTTCTTCCTTTTTTTGCAAAAGCTTTCTCATTGCATAATCGTATCAGACGGCTTGCACCATAGCAAGACAGGGATGAAGCTAATAATACCTTATCACATGTCTCTATTTCTATTTTGTCTTTGTTGGCTAAAGTCCAGTTCATCATGGTAGCGATAGCACCAGAGAGCAAGTCTCCTTGCCCACCACAGCGTCTGCCAGATCCTCCAACATTCGATTTCCATTGGACTGCAGGATCTACACTATAAACTTCATCTTCAGCACCCTTTTTAAATACAGTCACATATTTGCCCAACTGGCTTAACCCTGAAGGCCCATTTGTTTTGGCACAAAGCCTTTCAAACTCTATTTTGTTTGGTGTCAATATAACTGGAGACATAAAATCTTTTAATAAATGTATCTTTTCATTTATCAAAAATAACCCATCAGCATCAATAAGCAGTGGAATCCTCTTCTCTCTTATGACCTCTATTAATTCAACAACTACATTAAATGTTTCTTTCAATCTACCCAGTCCTGGTCCAATAACTATAGCATGGAGTCGTTCAAACCATACTGAAATTTCTTGAACAGAATTTGGCCAATCTAATAAGGGATGCACTATTAGCTCTGGACTGTATGACTTTATAACAGCAGCTGAATCTTTTGTACAGAATATATGACTTAAGTCTGCTCCAACCTGCAATGATAAAGTGCTCTTTAGTTATTATGTTTGTCATAATCACTCTGACGTAGAAAAGATATCTCTGTAGTTACATAAACTGACCCTCAATGCACTTATCCCCGCAAAGTATGGTGCGCCTGTGTACTCTAGTGATCCTCCTATAACTCCTATCCTTCCTGCTTGGCCTTTGTGACTGCTTAAATCTAAAGGCGGAATACACGCCTTGATGTTTTTCATCAAAAACGAATCTTCCATTTTATGTAAACTACTCAAGGACCTAAAATGATTTCTAAATCTTGTCGCCAAACCTTGGGACAACACCATCGAACTTCAGTAACTACACGTTTGCTCTAATAAGCAGGAATTAAACAGAATATATCTTTTTTTCTCTAAAGGTCCAACAAATTGCAAAGGTCAACATGAAATTCAAAATCAAAACATCGAAAATGTTTTGTCATGCATGATTATGTCATTGTCAAATATTTGACATGTATGCTGTACATGTTTACTTCGTTTACTTTCTTTTTCACCGCTTTCGGTTTTTTTCATTCGCATCGCATTGGACAGCAGCATTTTTATACGGGTTTATTTTGTAGTGTACATTTTTTGACATAATATAATAGTTTCGCTAAACTCATTTATTGAAAGCAAAAGTTTTGATTTAATTTATTTCTTTACAGGTACGAAACATAGAATATAAAGACCCAATTGAAGAGGAATGGGATAAATTCCAAAAAGAAATAAAAGAAGAGGCAACTGCATCGGCAGAAATTATTGCGGGTGAGCAGGAAGAAGCAACTGCTGAGCGACAAATTGATGAGATCGACGAACAAATTCGGATTTGGTCTAAGTACGTATTGTATTGCCTTTGTGATTTAGATTTTCCTAACAAAAATTAGTAACTGATGTTATCGAATTTGCTACACAGGGTTCTTGACCTGGAGTTAAAAAAGGAAGAAACCAAAAAAACTATACAAGAAATGGAAAAGATGAGCGAAGACGATATTGGAGATTCAGAAAATGAAGATGATATCGATGAATTTTTAGATTGGCGAGCGAAGAAATCGTATACCTAATATTGTATATTATTATTTATAATAAGGAAATAAAACTACATTAACTAAATTTTTTGCTCTGATTTTATTACCATGACATTGCATTTACAGTCTTCGTCATTATCGTTTTGGCCGAGAGACTTCCAATGATTGTGTCAACTTGGCTTAGTTTTTTTATCAACACACACTCATTTTCGCGTATCCTGCAGAAGGATGAAATTGTCGTAAAAAGGCTGAGGTAACACCATCATTCTGGCCTCAGTTTAGTTTGCGACCTTGACTTTAGTTTCTAAAAAGCACCATCGACAATAGAGCTAACCCGAGACAAACATCTAGCTTCGGGAGCTTCGGTCACAAACTGCTAGAAAAAAAGTGTCAGAATGATCGTGTAACCTCCACCTAATAACAGAAGTGCGTACTAATTTCGATTAAAGAAGGACATCTCTAACAATGACTTGACAGATTTCTACAGAGGTTCAGAATGACAGTGCTGATTTATGACGTTTACTGTTTATTTATTTGACAGCACGTATTTGAATTTGTTTTGCATTCATATTTTTTTCAAGATTTACCAGTCTCGTTTTCGCAACCATTTAATATTTTTTATATTGAATACTGTGAAACAAATAAAATACTAAATAAGATGTCGACTGAGGATACAGAACAGTATCGCCAGTTCATAGAGAGATTGCAGAAAGAAGAACATAGACCGGCTGCACTGAATGATATCAAAAACTTGTTGGCATATAAGCCTGCAGGCGAGGCTATCACTACCATAAGAGATGTTGGGATATCTAAAATCGTTCAATGTCTAAATGTACCTAACACGTATGTTTGTGAACTTTCTTTCATATTATGCATTTTACTTTAGCACTCGAAAATAGAACATTGAGACGATTTCCTTTTCAGATCTCATGTAGATTTAACATGCGAAGTTCTAAGGGTATGCTTTGAGAAGTTTCAACCTGGAGATGTGGTGAAGAACTATACAAGTCATATCATGTACTTGCTTCGTCATGGAAATAGTTGTGTGAGGAGACTAGCTATTGATCAAGTTAGTATTATTTTTGACTGAGATCAACTGCTTTGATAACAATAGTTTCATAGTTGACATACCTATTTATTTTCAGGTACAGAAGGCAGTTACTACTAGTCCTACAACATTGCCGGTACCACAATACATTGATGTGTATGTAGCAGTGGCTCAATTAGTCAGCGATCCAGATATTAGTGTTGCCAATTCAGCTGTGTTGATAACATCTAACTTGCCACATGAGGCTTATAGTAAAGTTTTGGAAGAGATGCGGATTGCCCTTGAGTATAATAGCAGCAGCAAGTGTAATGTTTTTGAGGTAATTTATTATCTGTACACTAATTTTATAGGATATGTGATTTTAAAATTAAAGCACTAAAGGGATAAAAGTTACATCTAAAATAATAATTTTCTCACTCATTCAGGTTGTGGTCCATATCTCAACAAAATCCTATGAGCTGTTTAAACTGTGTGCTGACCTGAAATATGTGGATTTCATGATATCAGAACTACAAACTGATGATGTACTGTACCAAGTCAACATTCTAGAACTGCTATCAAGGTTGATTATCAAACCTCATGGCATCAATTATCTTGTAAAAAATGGAGCACTGCAGAGAATTTTGGGTCATGTTACAGAGTTGCAGAATAATCCTCTTCGTGGGTTGTTGATACCAGGTATCATAGAACACATTTACATTATACATATTTAAGTACTAACTGGATGTAGCTGAGTGCATACGTTAAATAAAGGAAAGCTTTAATCATAAATATACCTAACAACATTTTCTACTGATGGGATGGAATAGGGTTCTCGAATAATGTACCTCTTTTGTTTTAACCCCAGGATACATGAAGTTCTTCGGGTGCATTGCTCACAGTTACCCTAAAGAAATATTTGAGAAACACTCAGCAGTTTTTGATACACTATTTGAAGCCATTGAATCTGGTGACCAAACTGTTTTACCTGTTGCATTGGATACTTTGGGATTTATTGGTACAACTGTGGAAGGAAAGTTATGCTTGGCTGCACTAGGTATGTAATAATTTTATTGTGTACAAATTGAGATGAAATAGAACCAAAAACTAATCAACCATTTTTTCATTGGCAGGTATCAGATACACGCAGGCTGTGGATCACGTCAGTCAGCTCATCAGGAATAGTGACACTGAAACCAAGATTCGTGCTTTGCACTGCTTTGCTGGCCTTATGAGCATTGACAAAGATCCTAGTGTGTCCAAAAACACACCTGTTGACCACAGGGTGACCTTAATGACTAGAGAATGGTTTAGAACTTTGGATCCTAAGCCTATGGAAACCTTATTTGATATCTGCAAAAACCCATTTCCTGATATAAGACAAGCTGCATTTATATTGTTGGATGCAGTTTGTCAACATCAATGGGGTGAAGAAATGGTTGCTCGAGCTGCAGGTATTTTTACATTCAGCAATTCATATTTATGTGTAGGTTATCAAACAAAAAAAAAAAAACACATTTGGCCTTAATTAAAATCAATTTATTTTAATTATTTTGTATTTAACACTAAAAACCTTAAAGATCTATTTTATAAAATAAATAGTGGAGCATTATAAGATACATAGAACATATAAAAAAATAATGAATACTTTTATATCAATTTCAGGTTTCATTGAATTTCTTCTAGATCGTTCCATAGTTTATACAAAGGAGACCAATGAAGCTAAGTATGATATAATTAAAAGGCTGGCCAATTCACCAGCATTTGATTCTACTATTATTGGGCGACTTCATACTTATGTAGAGCAAGGTCCATTTTATTCTGAAAGTCAGTTGGAAGTTGCAATGGAAGAAGGAGACTGAATTATCTAATTAAGTCAATAAAACATGCATTGTGTCAATATCGTTTTAACATTACTTTCGGCTTTTGTACGCCAAACAATTTCAAAACATTTAACTCACAAAGTGTGGCAAGAACAACTTTATACATTAACAATATTAACTATAGTAATTGGATATCCATTTTGTTCATGTTATTTCTTACAGGAAATTGACAAATTGTGTTGTTTCATCCAAGTGTGATGAGATGGTTCAAAAAACAATTCATTCTAAATGAACTATAACTGTTGGCATATTTACTAAAAATACAAGATTTATTTTAGTTTCAAACAAGAAATGTAAAATTTAATTTTTTATTAAAATATTGTTGATCTATTTCCTTCTTTTATTTTTGGTTGTTGTTTCAGTCTTAGGAGTTCCTTTCCGTTTAGTTGCTGTTTTTTTGCTGCCGCCTCCATATTTTGCAGCTAAATTTTCAATAAAGGAATCAATCTGGTTAGCCCTTTCTTTTTGCTTCTGCTTTATTGTTAATTCCAAGCTGTTTGGCCCTGAAAATACAGAAACATGTTGAATGTATGTGTTGCTACCATGTCTAGTTCAGTTGTAATGGTATTGTTATACTGGTATCCAAAGGGCTCCAGAAGGACCAGAAGTGGGGATAGCTTTACAATAAATTTCTTATATTTCAGTACATACATCATGTTTAGCTCTTTTTTACTGTCAAGTCCTAAGGGAAGTTTTTCAATTTCTCCCCAGATTAGAAGTTTAGGGTTACTATCAATATCTGTGCCTCACATCATCCAAAATAGAATCTGTCTTTTGTATGTAAAAGTATTTGTATGAATGTACCTGAGCTCAGATTTAGTTCCTTCTGCATTTCTTCTGCCAGCTTTGCCTCTTTTTTCTCTTTTGCTATTCTTTTTTGACGGCGGCTGGCTGGTTCGTGAGTAAATATTTTATACTCTGGTACTTCACCAGTTTTTATCATTTCCTAAAAACAAAATTTGAATTGATTTCAAAAATTTTTTAAACATTATACCATAAAATATGTAATTGATATAGAAAATGCATATAATAATATGATCAAATGAAAGTTAATATAAAGCATTATCTGAACTTACATTGACAATCTCTCTTATTCTTGGTTCTTGGTCCGTCCTTGCAAATTGAACGTGGTCAACTATATAATTCATGTCACCTTTGGCTGTCAAATAGACTTGTTTGATATCTTGTCTTTCTACTTCCGAGCCTGAAATATAACATAGCGCATATAATTAACATAAAAATTCTATTAAATCAAACCCTTTGGTACATCATGTGGAATATGTTAATTTAGCTACAAATTTATTTGATTTATATCTAGAGTATAGTCTATAACTATTCACTTACCAACATATTCCTTCTCATAAGCTCTGATATCTTCATCAGTAATTTTTTTAAACAAACATCGCCAATATATACCCCAATCTCTGTCGACAATGACATTAAAGTCATCATCATCTACAGATTTAGTTTCATCATAAATGGATCTCTTGTCTTTGTCAGTAAGGATCTCATGAATACTTCCCAACACTTTAAATTTTTCAGTTGCTTCCAGCTTTTCATCTTCCTCAACTCTGTCGGGATGTACTTTTAGTGACAACTTGTGGTATGCTTTCTTCACTGTTAATCAACATGTAAATAAATTAGTACTGTGTCGATGAATCCACTATAGTATAAGAATATGAATCCACTATACGATTTAATTTTTTACCCTTAGAAACATTTACAGTAACAATATATACAACCTTAAATCAAACAAAACTAAAAAATATTTACAAATAATTAAATATTACATGAATTTATCTTATACCATATTGTCGTACCTTCTTTGTCTGAGGCAGTTTCAGGAATTTGTAAAACTTCGTATAAGTTAGTGGTTTGGAAGTACTTTTCACAAAGTTCGAGGAGACCCATATCTCCGTTTTTTAAATTATGTAAGTATCGTGAACTGTAGCTGAATCTATTCAATAAACTATTGACAAAAATCTATAAACGCGCCAAAATTACCGGTAAACTGCTGAAGTGAGTAAATGTCAAATGTGTCAAATGATGACGTTATTATAAGTGTTGCCAAAACATAGTTTGTTTATGGTGATATAATGGTGCCTTGAGTCGGTATCAGAGATATTAACTATGTATTTTGAGCAAACTGTATAGAACGTTGAGATAATAAATAAAAGTATAAATAATAATATATATAAATAAATAATATAAATATAAATGGTCGATCAATTGATATTCAATTATTTGTTATTCGATTTGGCATAGTACACCCGATGTACTCAGGTGGTCTCATATATACTTTTTTATCAATAAATTGGCTATTGGGTCCAATTAGCTGGTATTTAAACAGAAAAAGAATACCTATGGATATGGAGTACATTATTATGTACACTTAGACAACATTATGACATACATTTTCAGGACATTCATATTTCTGTAAAGAATCTTTACTAAAGATATATTGTTTTTGATGTTTGAGGGCATACTGGGGGTCATAATTTTCAAAAAATTCTTTTAAGGTTTTAGTTGAGTTTATCATAGGCTTACCTTTACCCCCAATAAATACCTTTTGGATTGTTATTGGTCTGTAGGGTCAGTTGTCGGCTGCTGTGCAAGAGGGCTCGAGTTCGATTTCCGGATCGCGACGAAATCGCTTTGTGGGTTTTAAATACCTAGTTGGTGATTGATGAACCTGTGCATCGTAGAGCATGCAAAAGTCGGTCCTGCGCCAGATCTATCTCCGGTCGTATCGGATTGCCGTCCCACCAGGCTATGAGAGTGAAGAAATAGTGAGTGCATCTGTGTTTTTGCAAATGCTTGTGCACTGCAATATGTCTTTTGTAATCTCTTTCCTTGTACGAGAACAGCCGCCGTGGCCGATGATCGGCTAGGAGCACATCACCATCAATAATATTAAAGCAAAAGGTAGGATATAGGTACAACCTCCATGTATCTCAATTTCGACGACTTCATTTGTTTAGAAATAAAACCTTTGGTATTTTGACGGATAATTAGCTTTTATCGGAATTTATTATTTACTGGATCTGATACACACTTATTTCAATATCCATATGTGTTTTTAATAGAAATGGATCCTATAAAACTAGCTTCTGGCGATAATAAAATTGCTATTACTTCAAGACAAGTCTACGACACGAAAGCATATGAAGCTGAAGATGATAAGCAATCACCTAACTGTGACGAGGTGCAGACAGAAAGTGATATTGAAAAAGTAGGACAAAGTGACGTCACACCACAAATGATTGATGATAATGAAGCCAAAATGAAGGAGAGAATAGCGCAATGTAAAAATATTATTGAGTCACTAAAGATTGAACTTAACGAAGAAAAGGCGAAATTGGAAAAACAAAGTCTCAAAAACTGTCAACGTGTATCGGAATCTCCGTCAAAATGCACAACTAGCTACCAGTGTGTATCATCCTCTAACGCATTTGCAGGTGATCTGACATACAATACCAACTTATACAGGGAATGCGTGGATAGCAAACTAACTTGTGATGAAAACTTAATAGAATATGAGAAACAATTACAGAAATATCAAAATACCCTCAATATGGCCCAAATTGAAAAGAAAAATGCTATAAGAAAACAAATGCTAGCTAAAGCTTATCGACTAAAGCTTTTAGAAGTCGAAAACCAATGCAATATAGAACTGTTAAGAGTTAAGCAAAGTTTACAATGCCTCGAACCTTTGCAAATGATCGCTAGCAAGTGGAAAACTAATACTGATGAAATGTATGATGTAAATAGCTTTGAGTTGATCCCGAGATATCCAGAACTTAACGCTAATTCTAGTAGTGACATCACCTCCTACGAACTGGAGATAAAAACAGCGACAGAAAGAATTGAAAATGTTGCTAAAGAAGATTCCGTCTTTTCAGACTGAAACATCTATCAAGCTAAACAATAAACTGACATAGCATAAAACCATAGTTGGTATTTTTAGACATTTTGTTTCAGGTCCTGAAAATTTTAAAACTGTTTTGTGAGCTTATATAACCCTGTTTTAAATTTTTCACTTGCATGGAATTTACAAAAATGTTATAAAATTTACTCAATAAATCTATTGGTACTTAGTACTTATCATATTATTTATTCTAATGTTTTTTGTTTCTGAACTCAAGTCTAACTTCATTGATTTTATCGTTATGTTATGAGGCTCAGACGTAGGAAGTGAGAGCATCGTTAATTTCGAAAAATCACATCAAGCATGTTGTCTCCGCCTAGCAGACCTTTGAACTTTCTATAGGAGTCACACAAGAAATTACAAGAAATGACAATGTAGCTAAAGCTGCAGGTTACTGGGTGTCATGACGTCATTAACCATCATCTGAAAATTGATTATTTATTTCTATTTATACGTAATTATTAATTTAAACTTACTTATTTACTTAACTATAAAAAATATCTACTCAAAAATAAACTAAAAATAAAAGCAAACATCACAACTTGAAAATTTGCACAACAGCAATCAAATCAATTACCGAAAACGGGTGTGAAACTCTGATTTCAATAAATCAAAAGCCGAGGAGGACCTCCGCAGTGGACCACACACATTGAGGCACGCGCTTTGAATGCTGCTGACTTTTTATTCTCGCCGCTTGAGACTCGATCGTGTTCACTCGGCGCTCGTCGGCACCCGGTCGGCAAGCTCCCGCACTGACATCACACACGTCTGCCTGCGCCCGCGCCCGTTCAGTTAGGAACTTGAACTTTATTTTAATAAGATTCCAATTTGTCAATTAGAGGGCATCGCATGAACGAAACAGGTTTGACTCCTTTACACCTTGTGTCTTTATGAGTTTCATTTAAAAAGTGCTTTTGAATACCTACATGTTGATGTGAACACATTGCTAAGATTAGCAGATTTAATATTTACTTTCCTTTTAAAAGTATGATTTATCTTCCTAAGTAATTTTTGATCTTTATTTTAATTTAAACTTAGATCCTTCTTTTTGTAATTAGATGTATTTAATCGTTTAATACCCGACCTAGACTGATGCTCCTTTTTTGTGAAAAAAAAAACAACCAGGAAAAAAAATATTTACATTCGACAAATTTTATTGCAAGCATGTTATTGTACACTTTTCGCAAAATAAGTGAATCTACCTAACTTAGCAATTGTGAAGTGAGCCATTTGACTCCTTGTGCATTTGTTCGTAGTTAGTTATTATTGATCGTAATTGAAAAATTATTGAATTTAACCAGTTTAAAACTACCTACAATTTTTTTCATATATATTAATACCAAACCGCGATTTCAGAAGAGGCCATTGCTGGTTGTTTACATTTTGCACTTGATTATTTAAAGGGCAAAGAAGGTAGACAAAGGAAATTAAATCAATGAAATGTGTTAAAAAAATTAAACAGTAATACGCTCCGGTAGCTACGCGCCGGCGATACGAAAGTATGCAAAGTATTTTGGCCAAGCAAGTTTTCGATTCTGCATCTCAGCAACCTTTAAACTTTGATGTTTTTTTATCTGAGTCTGGAATTTAAGCGAATTCCATGTCCCTGGAAAGATATGTTAAGTATTTTAATCCATCTCTGACTAATTGCATACAGAATTTAAATAAATAAGAAGGTTTGAAGTGGAAAAGAGGGTATTAGTCACTAGTTATCCTTTTTAACATGCAGTGGTGGCTGCGTTCGCAGGAAACTTTGTTTGTTGTTGGAGTAGGGAGATATCTCACTCCAGCCGCGCGTTGGACGACACGGCACCCGTCTTATGTGTACGAACTCGAGAGTTTTATGGAAGAGTAAACAATTTAAAACACTACACGCCGGGCGTATTGGTCCAGCACTCTCCTCCATTAGCCTTAGCCGACACCTCGAGTTGCCGGTCCTTTGACGAAAATGATGTTTGTTCACAAGCGCAGTGACGGAGGTGCGGGCGCGACACTCGCTCGCCACTTGGTACAGTTTGCTTTAGCTGCCTTACAGAGGATGGTAATCGGTTTGTCGATCTTGTTTAGTTATGTATGTGTGGGTGATCACCGACATGTTTTTAATAATAACCCCATCTTGCATGTTTGATTTGCTTCTTCTTAATGTAGAAATGAGGAAGAACGACAACAAGGTCGTATCATTCTTATATCACAATTTTTAAAAACTACAGGTACACCTACTTATTAGCCTATTAGTTACAACACCTAAAAACTATTTACAAGATTTCTATACAGCACGATAAATTAGTAGGTCCTACTATTTTTTTTAATTTAATTCACGAATCATTATGGTCCATTCAAATCCATAAATAGGCTACGTAACTTTATTAACAGTTTTTTTTTACCATCACCATAACACGCTGGAAAATACGCAATGTTACTCATCCGTATTGACTCTGAAACCCTGATTTTTTTCTAATAGAATCTAAATATTTCAAACTTGAATGCTTTTAAAACAGATATTTCGATAAAGGAGTGTGTATTTTAAAAATTCTGTAGAACGCAAATCCGTTTAGTTATGAATGAACGTTTAAAGTTGTGGCCGTTACAATAACATCCCTCAGTTATTGGTCTAGTTTATTGTATGCGAACGTTTTTATTGTGCCGGGAAGTCTCGGCTATCAGCGTTGGCGCCAGAATTAGTGTAGGTGTTAACACTGATTACGTAATACGTACCTTTTTGTGATTACTTCCTGCCCTTTCTTCTTGAATATTTTTTTTGGTGAAAATATACGTTGATCTGACCGCCATCGCCAGTACTGAAGATAAAACACGTGAAATTGCAACTCGCGTTAAATCCTCTACTGAAAATTCGTCTAACTGCTTAATACATTTCTCGCAATTTTATTTTTGGGGTAAATATATTTTCGATTGACGTGCACTTTCCCACGAACATGAATCTAGTAGTCACGTATGAACTTGCCGCACTATTACATTAATGAGTTATCAGAATTAGAACAAAAGTAAGATGCTTTTGTTGTAGCAAAGCCGCAAATATTTAGCACAAAGGGGTTGCACTAACGTAGGTAACGTTAGTGCAACTTAATTGTTTCAGACCGGGTAGAAGATGACGTCATCGGTTATATTCCAAGGTAGTTAAATAAGGAAGTTACTTATCGTCACCTATCTTATCAGTGGTCCGCAGCGCAAATCTTTGTGTGCGAGGTGCGAGCACGTTGCGTTCGCACCCCTTTTGTTAAAAGTTCTCATGGGTCTTTTCTGGGTAAGGCAGATAAGGATGTGTGAAAGTCTATCTAACTGAGTTTACTCTATTTGTAAACGATTCCAGTGTTGTTAAGCATTAGATACCTCATGGATACATTTATGTATCTCGGCCATCTCAAAGTTACTGGTAGAGAAAGAAAAGTAAAGGGATAAGGACACTTATCAAAGAATGTTTTAGTTATCAAGGATTAGTTATCAAGCTTGCTCCTCAGTAAAAATATTTTCCTTGTTGTGTAAGCGATAAAGCAAAACAAGCGGGGTGTCAAAGAAACAAATCTTGTCCTTACGTGAGACTTACGGGATCATTATGCAGATTATGCGTTTTATTGCGCAAATATGCGTAAGAACTGTCCTGAATAGATCCAGTGTTGTCAATTTACATACAAAACTTCCCTATCTGTCATTATATTTTGAGTTTATAGAGGAAAAATACGAGTTTATTTTGGGAAGCTGTTGTGGCCTCTGAAATATTAGTTTGAGCTTGATACCTACTTTCGTTTATGTAAGTAAAATTACGTGACAAATTATTTCCAGGTCATTTTTGTTGAAATAATTTTGTGTGATTAGATTGATTTTAGTGTGAAAGAGGATACTTTTAGAGGCCTATCTGCTTTAATTAGGTAATATTATAGACAGACTATTCAATTTATCACGTAGTTGACATTAGTAAGGCTTTATAGTGACTTAACTTGAGACGTATCAGTTCTATTAAGTACGCCTCTCAGATATGACTCAACGCTTAATTCGCAGACAGTTAATCTTTGATCAATGGGGTTGAGCTAATATGAGACTTACTGATATACCATTAAACTAATGATACAGCAATAAAGAGATGTACGTAATCCTTTGTTAGTGTCGTCTTGCCGATTATGTTACAGCTAAAATTAGAACTGAGTATAAGTTGGGATATTTGATACCCGTACCGAAGTCTTGTTTAGTATGTTTGTAAATATTTACTTGAACAGTCATTAACTGTTATTTTTGAATAATCTTTTTACCTCAGATTGTAAGAAGTCATATATTACTAGGTAAACGGTACGTACGGTGTGTAGACTCAGTCCCGGGTTTTTCACAATTATTTATGTAGGTATAGGTAAGCGTATTTCAATATTTGAACAGTTTTCAAGTATTACTTGCCTATAACTAAAAGCACGAATTATTCGTCACTCAAAACAAACTCCACGTTCGTTGGGGGTAAAACCCGAATACGCTAATGATACGGGATTTGCAAAATGTGTAAATTAAGGTCAACTATTATCTATTTATTGACGTTTTTCGTAAACCACAATACACCATACCTGTGCCATTCACAGCACGCGAAAAGATGAGTATTACTCATTTACAACTGAGTAATAGTTACGAAACGGAAAAGCCATATTTCCATAAACGCGTAAATGGATACTGGATACCCCAAAAGTAAGTTTAGTATATGTAACTGCAGAGATAAACCGCCCTTACAGATTCGAATCTACCATTATATATTTTTCAAGTCAATAACGTTAAGTATGTTTTATGATATTATAATGATCTATAAACCTATACTACCTAAGTAAATGCTTTTCTAAAATTGTAATTGACTCCAGGTAAATTAGAGAACATTTTTTTTGTAATTTTTTGTGAGGAACTGAAATAGTTTCGAAATAACGGTGATGACTGGACCTTTATAAGTATAGGTAACTCATTTGAGGACATCTTATTCATTAGTTACATAGGTATGAGGATAAAGTGAAAATTAAATACTTATTCACGTGATGCTCTACTGTGTTAGGTACCTACGTATGTACCTAATGAATACGAGATCTGCGAATTCTTCCATGTTTTTCTATATCTCCGTGTCATGGCTTTGGTTTAAATGCGGAGACAAAGGGTCATTAGCTCGCCAATAAGCGGTTTCTGAGAGACCGCGAAGGCAATCCAAATACAAATGCCACCATGCCCCTTCTAGATCATACTACGATTTCAATGTAAGTTTCTGAGCCATGTATGTTGTAGTTGATTAAACACGTGACAGGGTTTAGAATACCTACAAACTTCTAATACATGTTTCAGGTTCATATCCGCTGAAAAAGTGTCAGTTTTAGTTAGATTGTGATGTTGGAAAATTGTAGTACTTTGATGGTTGGCACTATGCATTCCTATCGTTGTTGCACGAAAAAAATAAGTATAAAAAAAAACTGAAAATAACATTTTCTGAAACTTTTCGTAGATTTATGAATTCGATCGCCATGTAGAACATTCTCTTTATTTTAACCTAACTTTTGGTCACGTTTTGGCAGTTTTGAATTTGTTTGGTCATTTCAAAATGTTATTAATAAAGCATCTCCAAGTAGTAAACTAAAAGTCTCGGAAATATAAGTTTGTTGGTTTTATTACGTCTTATTGAAGGATTGTGAAACTGGTAGGTAGTAACTATAATCTATGTATGAAGTAAGTATGGTATGGAAAAAGGCCAATGTTCCTGTTGCCTACTAAATTAAGTTACCAATTATTTACCTGTTGTTATTTTGGCTGCCTATGGTCATCTGAATTGCATATCCATAGTTCTCTGTATTTCAGTTGCAAAAATACATTCCCAATGCTTTCACAATAACACGAAATAAAACATTATTGAGATCATACATGATTTTGTCGCATTTCATTTTTGTACTGGTTTTTCTGCAAGCGGGTATTGAGAAAAAAAAAAATAGATTTATAATAGTAGGTAGGGTAGTTGCAAAACTTTGATGACATTAATAGTTATTACGCAAGAGGGGTACTGTTAATGAATAGACATGTGACAATCGGATTTCCCTCGGCGGCCGAGGCAAAGGCTCGCTGTGAATGCAGCGCGCTGCGGGTAGCGGCGCGGCGCGCTCGGTGGTGGTGGCGGCATGGGCGGCGAGCAAGGGATGCAGGCCGGGCTCGGTGGTGCACGCCGATCGGATCGGGCTGCGGCAGCCGGCTCTCAGTGTCGCTCAGATCGCGGCGCGCGTTGGTCGTGCGTCGAGCGCGTGTGGAGTGATGTCTGCGAGATGAGGCTGTCGCTGGTGCTACTGTGGCTGGGCGCGGCGGCGGCATGCGGCCCGAGCCGCGGCTATACCCGCCGTCAGGGCTCGCGCCGCATCACACCCCTGGTCTTCGGCCAGCACGACCCTAACATTAGTGAAAACAAGAATACCGCCAGTGGACCTCCTGAGGGTCGCATCACCAGAGACGACGATAGGTTCAAAGACTTAGTGCCGAATTATAATCCGGATATCGACTTCAGGGATGACGAGGGTACGGGTGCTGATCGCCTTATGACACAGGTGAGTTTTCTCATTTTCCATGAGTTTTCCTCTTAAACTGAATTAACTGACTTCAGCGTCGTCGACGCATGCAACGATTATGGAACTTCAGGAATGAAAGTTTAGTGGACAGTGCTATGGTATGCTGCCCCGTTATAGTCGTTGGAAGTTGTCTCGCTAAACAATGGATTTCATGAAGTGTCCACTGTTTTGAAAACAGCTCCTTAGTGCGCGGCCAGGGACAATCGCCGATGTAAACATTACGCGCGTGGAACAATGGGAACAAATTGCGGGCGTTACGGTAGCTTCGTAGCGAGTGTTTCGATTGTAGTACTGCAATTACGCAGGCTTTGTCAACAAATATTTTGACTCTGTGACTAATGGATGAATGATGAATTCTTTACAATTTTGATGCCAGTTTCGGTGAATATATGGCCGTCATAAAATTTGGTGTCGAAGGCATTCAGTATCGTGCGTTGTCATTCAAGATGCTTTGTATAAATATAAAGACAACTTACGGGAAACTTATTGTTGAGGGTTACTGTATTGTTCCCGATTTTAGTTCAACTTCAATATTACGCATCAGAACAATTGTGAATTATTTTTTATTTGACGAGCGTTGATAATTAATTAAACATGTCCTGAATAGGTCGGAGCTACCACCTACTTGCGTGGCGGATGATCTTGTTTTTAATATTTAAGATTACAGAACAGTTATGCGCATTTTTTTACTACATGTTTATTGTACGGATCTACTTTTATACCGCACAAAAATATTTATGTATCGAGGTATTTAGCTACGTTAAGAGTTAAATTGTTTACAATTGAATGTTTATAGAACGCGCACCGCCTTGCAATCGCGTCGATAGAATTATTTGATATTTTTTGTGACGCATTATATTTATCATGAATTGAATACTATTTACCTACCTATAACTTCGCACATGGCCCTGTGGGAAGATGACAAAATAAATAATTTAATTATTTAAACATAAAAATATTGCACGCAGGAAAATAAGTAATGGGGTTCTATCTTCTTTTTTTAAGAGAAAAACTTTTAAATGAAGAGCTATAAAAATAATTTCCCTATAAATCACTTAAAACATCATAAGTAATCTCTGAATCATAAGTAATATCTGAAGTGTAAGAAAGAACTTAAGAAGTTTAACACCCCAGATTTTCTTGTGGTGAATTTCAGAGATAATTTTGTGTAGTGTTTTTTTTAATTCGACATTATAGGCGTGCCTATTCCGATTGAGCCCACGTGTAGCTATAAAAATCAGCTTAAAAGATAGCCAGTGGAGTACAGCTAGGGCACAAGAGATTGAACGTTTGTCGCCTACGATCAACATAGTAACCCATTTCCTTCAGTTCACTAACACGGACGGATAAGCGATTGCAGTTTTCTTGAATTTTCTTCTGATGTTGAGTATCAACGTATTTTAACCGACTTCATAAAAGAAGGTTCTTAGTTTGACCCGTATGTTTGTACGTATGTATGTTTGTGCACGATTATCTCACGTTTGGATGAATCGATTTTGATGCGGTTTGCAGCTTAGGAGAAGGTTACATGTCATACTTAGGTGGTTTCACGGATAAATTGAATGTTGAAGTCATTTAGATTTTTTTGTAAATAAGTAGGTACCTATTTTGAATTAATGAGCAGTAGCCAAGTTAATATTTTGTTGTATGTCGTGTATATAGTTTCCCACCCTGAGTGTGATATGCATTATCGCATAAATGTAGAATACGTTGGTACTTAATCTTGTAACCGCGTTTGACATTGGTGGGTTAGTAGTTGACAAATTGCGCTGTGAAGTGGCAGGTTGCCAACGGCTTTTAGTCAACTTTACAATTTGCGTGGCATCATAACCAGATAATTAAATAGTTTTTCAATGTAACTTTATGACTGCTTTTAATGCAAAGGAAATATAAAATTTCATTAGTTCATTATCATCATTTATTGTTTACCATAGCAACAATATTTGCCAATTTCTTTATCAGAAAATAGTATCACGCTGTTTAGCAAAAAGCTATCAACTGAACAAAAACGTAAACGTCAAGCTATTAATTAAAAAAAATTACATTAAAAAACTTAATGTAAAATCTTAAATACTTTTAAGTAATTTTTTCTTCAACTTTGCTTCCTGTAGGCTTTTTGAAGGCTAATGGTTAATAATTTTGTAAATTGATACAAAAATAGTTCACCTATAGGAGTTACATAACTATAAATAGAGACCCACGTATATAAATGATATTTACGAACTCGTTATAATAGTTTACATGAGTAATTGACAATTGCGGTTAGCAAATAACTACATCGTGCGTATCGTCAAAGAAACCGCGCAGATTCCTTATAGCTGTTGCTGCTGTGTACCTACGTATATATATTATGTACATGTTTATGATTATAGGTAGGCCTTAATAACTACTATTTAATTACCGTAAATGATAATTATACAGGTAATAATTTATCTGAAAGAATAGATGCAATTTCTTGGAAACACTAAATCTCTGAAAGCCGTGAGTGACTCGCCGTTACTTCATAGTAAAGTACCTAAGTACCTACATCAAATCGTTTGTTACAAGTTTTGATTTTCCCACGCTAAGCACAGAATAAGTTTTACTCTAATATTTTTGTTGAAGATATTGAATGAACTGTGCATCGGTATCTACAATCTTAACGTTAGGAATCACATTAAGGCTGTGCTTAGTTGGAACAGGTTTAGTTTGAGCGAAGAGGCTATCTATGTTATGCAGCCAGGCTAGACTAAACTAGTGAACATCTTTTCATTCGGAACATGAGCATCCTTGTGAGCCCTGTTATAGATGATGCCATATTTAGCAAATTGCTTCTCAAACAAAAATGTAAAAATAGATCAGCGTGAGAATCCAAATAAAAATTACTCAAGCAATGATAAATATGTACGTGTGTATAATGTTAGTCTTTTGATTCATTCATGTTTAATGAACAGGAGTAGTTTTCTCAGTGAGATTAATACTGATAAAGCTTTGACTAATAAATGTCATAATTAACATGCAAAGTGTAAGTTTTTTTCTATATCAATATAATGCCAGCAATAATTGCAGTATATTATTATTTTAAACAACTATGCTTAGTGCCTGCTCATAATTTTTGTGATAATGAAAATTGAAAATTTACTAAACGTCATTGTTGAGGTAGTGTGGGAAGTGATGAGATTCCATGAATCGCATTGATGTCAACTCATTCTACATTGTTAGATGGTTATGTTTCAGTTATAAAATGACACAGTCACCACAGCATAACTTGTTATAAATCATATTTACATGTGTTGTTGGTCTACCCATAAAGTATGACAACAAGTTTGTTCTGTATTTAGTAGGAAAATCGGTCAGTGGCTGGAAACTAATATTTCAGCGTTCAGCTAAGCCGATGGACAAGTATGTGTTTGGCCTCGCTCTAATGGCTTGTCAAACATGTGCGCGTGTTGACAAACAAATTCACCATCGAAGCTATAATACAGTTACTTGTACGATGTGGGTCAGCGATGTGATATTCTATACCAAAAGGTCATCGCTTAATTGATGCTTTCATACTTCAAGTAAACATAGTTTTCCAGTAAGTACAAAGATGAGAGATAAGAAATAATAACGTAAGATCAGCCGCTTGCAGAAATGTTCTGCGTTGCGGGAAAATATTACATTTGCATTTTATATGTTATGTTCTTGCTGTCTAAGTTATTCCTTGTTGTGATCTCAGAAAGTAGAGTAGATGCTAAAAGAAAGAAGTATCTAATATAGTAATGCACATTTTAACAATTTCACAACATCAAAAGATAACATCTCAAGAATACGTTGCATATTTTCTCCAAAATACGGGTTAAGTAATAAAACTGATTCAATATCCAAAATTAGTTTACTACCACTATACCGATACCACTATTAGTAAACTAATTTTGGATATTGACGACGATCTCAAAAAATACAGTAGGTATGTGATTTCTAACGTTAAGGGCCTTACTACAAAAACTTTAAACCCTGTTTTACACTTGTCTAATAAAATTTTGGCTGCAAAATGAACCATATGTCAACGTCATAATTTGACATTTTTTTAGACAAGGCATAAACTGACGTTTAAAAGTTTTTGTGGTAAGACGGTATATGTTTAAGTAAGAGATTTACTTACAAGGATATGTAGAAATTTTTCATTACATATGATATCAATCAATAGATATTCATCATGGAATGCAGTTTGACTATAACTGCGATGATGTTTGCGATTACATATCCTGCGAAACTCTGTCAAAATCCATAATATCAACCGGGGGATGACGTGGGAAGGCTAAAATTCATTAATTCCGTTACAAAACTATGACATGTTTACCGGGTGAGCTATTTCTAAACTAAACGGTTTTGATGCAATGTCAATCGGATGTAATTAGGACGTAGTCGACTTGATTTAGCGATTTGGACAAGGTGTTTACAATCAAAGCCCAAACAAACTCAATACGGTTTAACGTCATCACACATAATTCAGGGTAAGTCAACCCAAATCCTGAAATAGTGTTGAGGTGTTCAAGGATACTATTGTTTGGCCGAGTATTAAGGATACTATTGTTTGGCCGAGTATTTGTAAATAATGACTCAAGACTGCGAGTTGATTGCACAGCAAATCTTTAATGGGCGTAGGTATCTTTAGGCGGAATCCAGTTATATGCAGATAATAATCGGTTGAAGGAATGTACGGACGATGAGACGCGAGTGTGTGCGTGGAAGAAAGGCCGGCGCGAATCCGGCGTCGGTCATGTTATGTGCTCGCCGCGGGCAGCACATAGTCGGAGCCGAGCTGAGCAGCCTTGCATTCGTAAAAATCTCCAAACCGGTTCGATGCGCCTCCATTACTTTCTTTCTGCCTCCACCGAGCCTCCCATTTAACTCGGGCCCACTTTTTATCAGGAATCGGTATCTCCGTCTAATAGTATTATTTATTTCTCATAAATAAGAGGGAATATAAGTAAAGTTAATGCGCACGGGAAGCGGTACATTACATGCCAGATGCTTCACAGATAAATGCGTTATGCTCTTTCCGTCGGTTGTTGTGTTGCGTAACGTGCTCGGTGACAGCTCGGGATTTATGCTACAGCTTCCACAAGCTTGTAATCTTTATTTACAAACAATTGCCCAGATTTACATCATCACTGCACTGAAATATTAAATGGTACACAAGTGCACTTTATGAACTTTGCACAAGTTAACCAGTACACATTGCATTGCCCAAGTTAATGCATTCTGAATTAGTGATGTTTTGCTTTACTGACTGACTGTACATATGTCAGGTAAATGCATACCAATGTACATGACCACGTGAAAACGAATTCGAGTCGGTATTTCAGAGTAAAAACGGTTTAGCAATTGGTTGGCTAGCCGGCAAACCGCAGAATAGGCGCTGAACCACACCGCTTGCACTCCTCCGATTCCAATCGGAATTACTTACCATTTTATGTAAGTTTTTATTTAATATTTTATATCCCTGGACGCGAATAACGCAAAGGAGTAAGAAGGGGTGCGGCGGAGGCGCGGGGGTTGAGGGACATAAATATCTCGGTGATTTATGGGCAAGGCGGTCGCGGGATAGGTCAGCATTATTCAATTTCGTATTTGAAGCTCGAGTTACAATGAGCTTTTACTGCGGTGCGCGCGCGCAGATAGCGTAGCAATCCCACCCGCCACACTCGCTTTTGTTATCTACTTTTTAAACCCTATTGTAATCCGAAGATTAGCCTCGTGTTTGACATCCTCTTAAATAACGAAAACATTAATTAACACGGAGTTTCTATATTTGTAGAAATGTTAGGAATTAACCTTAATTCTAAAAGCATGTTCTCAAGCCGAGCGGTAATTAAGTAGGTAGGTAAATAGTTGGGTAAATCAAATAAACGTTTTATATGATGGCACCGTTTTAAACTTACTTAATTATCGATTGTTAATATTGATTTAATTTCATTGCCTGATACGCTAAAGTGGTTTAATTTGTTAGCGGCAAAGACACCGCCGACCAAATTAGATACTTTTGGGCTTATTAGCGCAGGATAAAAAACGGAACGAGGCCCGATCGCTTTGTGAATAATTGACCATAATCAAATTAATCCTAAAATTCTACGGTGGGTTTACAACGTTGTAAAATGTTATAAAGACCTCCTAACAGCCGTATTATAATATCGCGTTTTTATCAACGGCACTCGTACTATCTACAACTCGAATGTATATGACTTTACAACTATTCAAAAGTTACAACTTTTCATACATGAAAAGGTATTTTACGATAGGATTATTCAGATGTTGTTAGTGATTCAAATAGTAAACAA
This sequence comes from Helicoverpa zea, assembly GCF_022581195.2. Taxonomy (NCBI): domain Eukaryota; kingdom Metazoa; phylum Arthropoda; class Insecta; order Lepidoptera; family Noctuidae; genus Helicoverpa; species Helicoverpa zea. The sequence continues at coordinate 5,683,340 of NC_061458.1, read as the reverse complement.
ATATGGGTTCTTGTTGGAATCACATCTGGCGGGTTATTAAAATTAATAAAATAAACATTTCTGATCTTCGACAAGATTTTCAGTCTCCATGTAACGTGCCGATGTAAAAATCGGATGTACGTTTACCGCGAAATTACATTTTTATGAGCCTTATTACATGTGTATGACCAAGAGTGCGTATATGTGGAATACTAATTATATTTCTTTAGCAACTTCTTTTTTCATCTCTAAATCAGCAGCTTAACCTTGAAAATAAACAAACATATAAACTGTTACTTTCGCGTTGGTAGTACTAATTACTTAAGTATGTTTTACGACTAGGAATGACTGATGAGTAAGTGTCAGTTTAACTTAGGCGAGTAATATGAATAGTCACTTCTGTACTCTAAAACAATGCTGTAATATTTTTTCTACAAAATACTGTAATTATATATCAAAATTACTATGGCACTATTGTTACATCGAATAATTAGGTAGGTCGAAGCTTCGTTTGTAGCAGTCACACCTAATGTTTCTTTCATACCGAACAATCGATTGTTGTTGATAACTAATTTCTTCAACGCTTGATTGTAATCGGATACATACAATTAATTGCGAACGCGGAATATCCCCCGACCTGTCCTTATTTACTAAGTATAATCTCTCTTGTATGTTATGTTGTAACAATCACGTGTAAGTATGAGTCGTTATTTTTAGCTTCTATTGTTTACGCCTCCGTGTTTGATTTAAAATGATCTTGAAAAGTGGCCAGTCTTTGTGAAACTGTCTTGTCTAAGTAAGTGCAATGTGCATTGTGCCATGGTAAAACATATAGTGAATTATAATTGTTCATATTATGGAAGCCCTTTATGTTCGCAAGTTGTCGGCGGACACTTGTTCAAACACACGCCAAACTGTTCAAGTGATAGGTCTTTGAACCTCGTCCGTGTTTGCGGTTTGTTTTATATAGTTGCTTCTTAAGGTGGCGATAAATTAACGATTTGAATTTCTCTCACAAACGTAAACAGTCGTGATGTATGTAAACACAAGTGTGCTAATACCTTAACATAAATCAGACATTTAGTGAGCACTGCACAATGTATGAGTAGTTGTAGCTTGTTCTGCTTGAGCACTTGCTAGATAAACAAACCTTGGTGAAATGTAGTCGTGTACTCGGAAAAACTTATTGTTGTATGACTTATTGTGGATTCAGTCATAATCTTATGGCAGAACGTACTTAACAGATTAACTTATAAGGAAAATGTACGGCTGACAATAATGCTCGGTCCTATCATTGATTCAATATCTCTTTATGTTATGAAACTGACGTGGTCCCTTCTAAAGAGTTGCATGGAGTAATAGAAACATTCAGTAGTTTATGCAGTAACACTTAATTTATTGCTTCGGAGATGGAGAATCTTGCCGAGTGTTAATATATTCCGGTAACTATGGCTGCAAGACTCGTTAGATAAACATAAACGCACAGGATAACTGTTGGAACAACTAATTACGTAATCTGTAAGCTCAATACAGAATGAAAACGAAAATCGCGCGGCCTTGGTTGAGAAGTTTTCATTTTATTTCAGAAAATATTTCTGAAAAGCACATGACATTGTCAATACACCTAAGCTTAAAAAAACTTAGAATACGTTAATATACCTAATAAAATAACATATTTAATTGATCATATAATGTCATAGCAACGATGCCTGGGCTGAATAAAAAATAAATCCTTTTAATACTGCGGGACTTGGATTTGTAGAATGCTTTGTTGACTATCCTTTTATGTTACTTTTTTCATATTATCTCAACTAAAAGAAAAGAAAAGCGAGTGGGTCGTCGCAAAAAGCGGTCCCCAGTGTTTGCGTGAGTGTCGTGTGTCTCCGACGTTGGTTTGTTTTAATTACTGCGGCAAATATTTGTCAGCTAGCTGTTTGTGGTTATCTTAGCGTTATCTGTCAAACCTCAGTCAATGCTAAGAGGCACGGGCTCAGCCACTACAAAAATGTATACGGCCTGTTTTATGATTGTTCCGCTTTCCAAGTTATGAAGCTTCTCATATCTGCTTACTTAATAATGAGAAAATCGTGATTTATGTTACCATACATAATTCTATTACAATATGTTGCGATATTGTATCAAACATATTTTATTTTGGAATTTGTGTCGATCACAGATTAGGGAAATATGAATAATGTTATTTCACGTTTGACCTCTTTTTCGGCTGATTTTATACTATGGTTTATTACCCATATTTATTTGTTAAAGAGTTAAATATATAAATTTGATTTATTCGATGTCCAATTATCTTGTAGGAAACAATTTTCTACAAGCTACACATAAACCTAACCCTGTGTTTATGATAGTTTTTTTTTTGCTGTCCATGGCATGCACTCAAGCGATATTACCTGAAAAATGAGAAAATTAACTACGATGCAAGTGTAATTTATCAAACTCAAACTCAATAGAGGTCGTGAAAACATTCTAGACTCATTCACCTCGATACTGCGTACCTATTAAAAGTGTTTCAGAAGCTTACCATACACTAAAAGAACATGTTTTCATAAGTTTATAACCAACCGGTTCCGTGTCCATAACTATTATGTATGATGAAACATTAGCCGCCACAATTTATCGATGATTACTTTGGCATCATCAGCAAAGAGTTTTGATGCATCTCGGCCGACCGTAAATCCAAGGGATTTTCTATAAGAAAATGTAGAGAAATGGGCCATTGTTTTAAATAGATTTGGTACTAAGGATAATGTTGGCGTAATTTCAATACATGTAGTAAGTACTTTTTGCTTCTGTACATTTTAAAATCAATTAACTTACATCGCATTTGATAGGTATTGCGTCAGGTATTTAATTTGATTAATCCATTCATACTTTGGTACCTACAAATTACAATTAGGTTGCTTTGTTATTTTCCGCATAGCGTAATGAAGTAGACACGTATTCCTTTTTCTGTAGGCACCGTATGACGTCACGCACAGGCGCCAACATCAATGAAAAGTCCAAAATTTATCGTTGGAGTTTGTTTATGTAAGATTGTTCGCATAATATTGCAATGTTTGAGCTTTAAAGTGCAATCCGTTTTGAGCTTATCGATGGATTTTGATGATTTATTGCGATCCCTTCCCTGGTTTTATATAAGACATTATGATATATTGGCTATGAAACGTTGGCATGGAGGTGATTCAACCAACCATTTCAAATATCGGTTATGAATTAACCATGAGAAGTTCCATATAGCAAAACTTTTACAACTTTTTCTCTTAGGTTCTTCACATCTTTCTTTCTCTGCAGTGTCAAGATACTATAGGCTTAAAGTAAGATTTTTCTTCTCAAAACCTGTCCTCTACTTTACAGCCAACAATTCATCATCATTTACTGAATCGAAAATGTAATTACTGATTTTTCAAGTCAATAATGATAGACAACGATTAATGTACTTAAATTTCGAGTAAAAGCTGTCCGTAAAGGCTTAAGTGGCCGTAAAAATCAGGCAGGGCCAGACCTCGGCGTGTCGATCGGCACTTAAATCTTACACCCAATAAAAGTGCACGTTGGCCTGGCACAAGCCCGTAATTGGTCCTGCTGTACGATTACACTCACAAGCGCAAGCGATCAGCTCCGACAATACATTTACGACTCTCATTGGTCTCATTTAATGACGTGTGACAAGTACATGTAAAGAACAATGAGCATGTAATTGAGATTTTTACAATGTACAACGTTTTTTTAGCAATGTATCGACGCTTGGTTTATTACACATACCTACTTGTAACACAATGTGCGCAACATCGAGATTTTTTAACCGACATCAAAAAAGAGAATGTTCTCTATTCGGAGGTGCCTATTTTCAATCAAGCTTTGACATGTGACATGTTTCAAAAATACATTTACTATTGCGGCAGATTTAAAGGCATCTATGCCTCTGTGAAAACACTTGAGAAGCGTAGCGTTTTACAAGCGATAATGGTCTTAAAACTTTGGAGATATTAGGTACGTCATTATTTCATTTTTCTTTCATGTTAACTAGCTAATAGGTTAAAAGGGTATAAACAGTTGATAGCGCCGAGCAAAAGGCCGGCTTGTTGAGAGCTAGATCGCGACGCGCGCGCATGCCTACGAGCCGAGGCCCGAGGCGCCGCGGGACGCCCGCCTCCCCCGAGCCCCAAGCCGCCATCACTTTTATTTATATTTATTTACCTTCCCTTCATTCAACGAGGGCCGCCCTTTCGGCCCTTTTTGTCGTACCGTAATACGCCCGATACAAATATTGTGAAAGAGCCTGCGGTTTGGGTAAATTTATTGTGCTACGATTTGATGTAGCACCGATGACGCCCGCATTCTGAAAGGACGGCTTTTAAATATACTTACATTGGTTTGGTTAATGATAAAAAGGATGACTTTTCATGTTCTTGGTGTGATAGAAGTTTGAGAATTATTAATCTTAAGCAGTGCTAGGAATCAATTATCAAATATATTATAAAATATATATTATAAAATAAGATTGAAAATCAAATGTTAATTTTAAACCAAATCTATTGAATATATTATTTAACTCAAAACTAAGCGTGGAATTTAATAGTTTTAGAAACTTAACATATAGTTAAGTGCTATGATCATAAACACTCAGAAAATTAAATCCGTAGCTTCGTAGCACTGCAAAACAATTCGTTTAATTTGCTCCACCAGTCATAAATTCTTATTTTCATATTACCACGGCTCCCACTAATAATTTATCGACTATTACTAGAAAACAATGCAAAGATAAATCACTACAAATTGTTCAAAGTAAAGATCAAATCTTCACTCCATCTGTGACGCGGCGGCGACGTTCACGTGCATCAGTTATCTATCATGATAAATGGCGTATTTATTTATCCGACGAGCCTAAATAGCTATGGTAATATTGGCCCTACAACAGCACAAAAGGTAACAAAACACAAAAGTTGAAAAAGGTAAACCGCACTATTTACAAAGTGGCTAGCGAGGACCACACAGCCACAATCGAGCCGCGCGTGCGACTCAGCCGCTTCACAATAAAAAAATCCTTCCCAGCATAGATCTTTTTCGGTTATACATCTCGCATTTTGGTGGTGTGATTTGTGACGTTCGGAAATGTTAATGGCACGTCCTGTTGATTTCCTTTTGCGGTCTTAGATATTATTTTTGGACTTTCTGTTGCAATTTCAAGTTCTGAAGTATTTCGTAATTTCGCAGAGTTAGCTAGATATATTTTTGTTTAAGTGTAATAGGAAGTCATGCCGGGTACGCGGAATCTCTTAGAAACGCAAATCGTTTGGCTGCGCGCGCGCCGGTCGTTGTTTACGCGATCGCGAGCGGCGCGGCGCATCGCTGATGGACGATGAACAGAAGTTGCCAGTCTTTGACACCGCAGCCGCACCCGGCCTCCAACTCAACATACTTTGAGAACAGACTATTTATAAATTGTATAATTTGGTTAATAGTAGACATCGTTTCATAAACGGCATTTTACTAAATATAACTTTATGTGGAATGAGATAGATCGGTCGTTTAGCTTTTAACTTTTTATTTACAAACAAAACCACATTCTCATATTAGCGGAAACTGTTGACAGTTTAACTCAATTCTTAAAACATAGGGAAACTGAAAGTAGGGTCCTTTGCTTAAGCCGTCAGAGGGATATTGTGATACATGTCGTGTTAATGTTCGCATCTAATAAATTATAATTCAGATAAATAGAAGTCATCATGTCTGAAGCATGGTAGAACAAGTTCAGCCGCACATTGAAAGGAGATGATCTGCTTTCTTCATTAAGCTTTCTCTGACATTGAGTGTGTGGAGCGTTCGCGCAAGAGCTCTTGCGCATCGCCTCACATAGCAAGTATTTTTATGCGGCTCATTACACACGTGTTTTCGGTAGGTACACGTTATTAGCTGTGTTTACACATGCACACATGCGCTACTTTAGGGTACATCTAATTGAACGTAGGCGCGGCGGCGGCCGGCCTAACCTAATTTACATTAATGCAAACGAGGAGCATTGTTCAGGTGTGAAACGCCAGTGTCAACACACGGCCTCTACTCAAATAGTTTATTAGCTCCACCCAGCGGTGTTCTGGCGGACAAACCTTTGTAATACTGACAGCCCCCTAAAGACACGCATACTTAACGCTTAAATATGACTATTCAAGACGTCGCAGCCATACCTAATATACATACTGACATATCTAAATAACAACCATACATAGACACAAAAATGTATAATATTTACGTGAGACTGAGAATGTATAAGATTCCGTACCCTGATATCGCACTTAAGGTATTAACTTTCAGTTCTGCTTAACATTTAATTCTAATTCAATTTAAGGCAAACACGCAGTTATCTAGATAGTGTAACAAATAATTAAGTTACATTTTTTAAAGAGGTGTAATGAGGCTCATGTACACTATTTAATTTTGTCCTATCTAACACCTATAGTTTAACAATTCCACAAAGTGCAGTAACGATTTTACGACCGCTTTACATCTGCTTTATAGGACCGTTTAAGAGACGATTTAACGCCTATAAATGTTTTTGATTGTATGCGACAAATTGTGATGGTCAGGGAGTGTCGAGGTCGTTGACTGAGGTGCGCTGCGGTCAGCTGAAATACAAGAAGATCGCAGCGGTCACCAGTTTGTGTGACAAGCAGCCGACGCGGCGACGCGCCCCGGTACCGCACGCGCGGCGCGCTCAACCGCGCTGTGGTCTGTGCCCGGCCGACTGTCGCCCTACGACTCTATGTGTTTACATTGTTTTTGGCACACATACCACTCAAATGTTATGTTAAACTACAAGCTTTCAAACTCACCAGTCGTTAGAATCGTTCACCTTCTACGCGCTCACTTTCTTAGCATTTAAACACCTTCATTCGTCCAATCAGCCCTAAATTGTATGCATTGAAAAAGTATTTTTAACAATGCAAGTATATTTAATCAGATGGCAATGCCTTGCATAAAATGACGTCACTTAAGAGACAATGGTCGATCATAAATTATAGTGACAATCTGCCACATCGGAAATTAATCTCGCCATGTCGAGTGTCATGTATATCGCAGTGGTCCGTCCGTAATAACATATAAAAAATTACCGATTGAGACCTCGTCGGAAGGTAAAGTGCATTCTTGTGTTGTTGCTTGAAGTCAATTCGCAGGAATGTGCGAATGTGAGTGAGCGTGCCGGTTGTTATTGTAACCATCCCGGCGCGGAGTAGTAACAAACCGCTTGTGAATCATGCTTGTCTCTCAGCGAGAAATTATCATAGTAAATTACGAGTTCGCCATTGTACATCATATCAAATGACTCGCAAAAAATAGATGACAACTTTCACTATCAATATTATTTGACGTAACAGTTTCAATGTTAAATAGACATGGAAATGAGCTTGTATTCTGTTGTCGGGTCGTGTTAGAGTTGTAATGCCGTTACATCGTAGGTGTGTGAAGCTTCTAAGGTAGAAAAGAAATAGAAATTTGCGTAAGTACGAGTAGTTGTTCAGACTTAAAATTAGAACCTGCATAAGCACTTCCCGTAATTGAAATGGATAAGGAAACTCCTTCGGTGAAAACCATCTGAGGATCGGCTTCGTTGGAATTCAATTGTTTACTGTATCGTACCGTAATTTATTTTAGCACATATGGTTAGTTTACACAAGCTTATCGCAGCTTTTATAAGGATCCTAAATAAGTTACAAGAATTATGAGTTATTTGTTTATTCTTCTTCTTTTGATCATACATAATACTACATAAACTTAAACCTCAAAGAATGATATGTTTATATTAACGCAATATTTTTTTATTCAAGATAAAGACACGAATGCTGAATAAAAATATCATGATATTATATTGATTAAGATGTAACCTTTTATCAAAATATTAAACTAGCGAGCATTATGAAACACAAACTACGGCAAGCGCAAGAGTACTAAGACAAGTACCAATATAACTTTAAAAGTAATGATGTATTTAATAGCCGATACAGAATTTACTGCTGCAGGTTTCGAGTGTCGATATAAATTGGAATCCAGCGTTAATTATTTGTTACCAGCCATTCAAAATATTACAAATGCGCGCTTCTACGACGACCGTGAACACTCGGCTGCGGTCGAGTTCAAGGGAAGTATGGCCGAGAGAACGTTTTATGGGCAATATTTGCCGAGAAATAACTATCTACACACCTACTATTACGTTTACTCACTTCTTCGTTTTACACACATTTAGTGCTACTTAAGAATGTTTGACCGTTTCACGATATGAATCACATGTTCCTAATTTCAGGAATGCTCCCTTTATGTATTCGTCCTATATCGCCTCACCCGCTTCTGTTTAACTGTTTACGTTTGCGCTCGGGAAATTTGTTTCCAACAGTTTTCATTTGAAATTTCAATTGGTGTGGCAAACGATCCGCCCCGAAGGTTTCGGCATTAAAAAGTTAATTTCAATTATCATAAAATCATGCAATTTCAATTTTTACATTTTCGTTGTTGTTAAAATGGCTTCACGAGCATGTAATTGGTTTTCTTTATGGGTCGGTTGTTTATATGGGAAGGCATTGATGCGAATGTTCGTATGCTGCATGCGTTTATGATCCGCTCCCGCCTTGGAAAAATCTGGAACGAGTACCTTCGCAATAAATTAATAATGCAGGAAGGCTCTTACTTAATGAAAGTGACTATAAACTTAAACTAGAAAAGTCTACGCGACATTTTACCTGAACAACGGTTAAAGCGATGTAACTTTAGTGGTGAAAACCATGGAGCTACAGGATTGTTCGTTTAAAGGTGAGATACGAGCTAGTCGGGTATACTTAAGGAAGGTTCACTACAATTGATTGCAAAGCCGAATGGTGGAGGAACTCGTTATTGTGATGAAATCAACTGATGGCACTGCCGGTCGTAGTTGTTGCAATCCATCTACGGTCTACGCCGAAGCACATCTGTTTATGTAGGCACGTATGTAAGCATACAGCTGCCTATAAAAACCTTAATTGTAAACCGATGTAGCTTTAAAGTATTGGCAAACGCTTCCAATGAGCATAGTGCCCCTTACTTAAGGTTTTATATACATTAACCTATGACATCCGTATAAATCGCCATAGTGGGTAGCTTAGCGTGAATGTATTGATATAAGAATGCACGTTTGACATAACGCTTATTTACGAACTACCGTGCAATAGAAAGGCATTCGTATTGTAACGTTGCCTATATTTATAGGTTCGTGGTTGGTGCGTATGAAGCCTCAACCGCATGCGATTTGTTCTCACGCAGTTTGTATTCCTATCCCACTCCCTCTCTTCAAAGTCCAACGCTTCTCTCACTCTTTTTGGGATTCAAGTTGCATTCTTTCTTTTTGATATTGCGCATTATTTACATCTTGCATTTCAAATAGTATTTTTCAATACTCGCCGCGTTTCTTTGGATTGTTTTCCACTGAAAACAATTAAATGCTATGAGTTTTACAGTTTTTAAGGTTTTAATCGGTTAGCTTCGATAAAGTAGTGATTATACGAACAAGTGTGTAATGCAATACTTTCAATGCTTTGGATTTTTTTGCTTTCCGTTGTTGTATTTAGGTAAGCTGAGCCGGCGTTATTTGGTCTAGCGACGATTGTCCCCGGCGGAACAATGGTCGGCGCGTTCGCGATTAATAAACTAATGGGTATAATTGTTACCCCGCGGCCGGTATGTTCACGTCATTATTTTGACTATGAACGATCGACTTCGTGCCTCCGATAAGGCACACTCGACTCTCAGTCGTGATTGTGTTTTATTGTTATTGAAACTGTCGCGGGAAAGTTGAACTTCCTCTTTGCCAAATGATAACATCAATTCATAAACCATGGGTGTAGCGTTTTGTTTTTTAATGGCCACTTTGCGAACCTGAGATAGTTTTCTTGGATTTTATTTAGCTCCCACAGTAGAAGATTATTTAGCGACGGAGATAGAGCGGCGCAGATGCAAGCTATTTGTAATACCCAATGAGACGTAAATACAAAGTTATTGGTCATTGTTTTAATACTAAAGCCAGTGCACTGGCCATAACTATTAAAATGTTCTATGCGTTGACCTGAAAAGTTCTCACAGATATCTGGAAATATACAAAATACTTTGAGCATCATGCCGATATAGTTTTAAACGCACCTTTAAATTAGTGTTCCCATTTACTGCATAATATGTATTCTTTATTACTTTCCGCATCAAATCGCAGATAGACTGAAATGTAGGTACGGTATCTCAACATTCTTTACCTGTGCTATCCAATGCAATTAGATGAGGCATTATTTAGGTAGGTATACCTATATGCAATTCTTAACCCCAATTAATGCAGGTATAATTAATAATCTAGACACACTAAATGTGTGCAGAGTTCATTGTGCATAGAAACGAAATTGCTTAATTAGCACAGTCATAAAAGCTTGCGTAACCGAAGATAATACCTAGGTTATACAAAGCATTGGTATTTTACATATGTTAGGCAATACAAAATATTTAGCGAGTAGAATTATTGCTTGAACTACAACCTCGCGACTAATTATGTAATGCTTAAGGACGTATTTATTGTTGACCAACGTAATGGCTTCGGCTAGAGTTGTCGAGGTTTAAGGAGACAAGGCGACTGCAAATATTACAATGGTTACAGCTATAATTATCACCTAGCGCGGTTCAGGAGTGGTCACTACATGATTTACAATAAACCTACAATCTTAACTCCGTGTAAAATAGTTTTGCGTGTTAGAATTGTTCGGGTACAAAAGTTACTTGAGCATACATAGGTTCTTTTATTTATGTTAAAAGTTTGTTTAACGACCAGTTTCTTCATCAAAAGTTAAAGTTAAAGTAATGTCTAAAGTAAAAGTAACGGTCAAATACGTTTTTTCAAGGCTAAAGTGACAGCAAAACGAATAGAAAAATTGAATTTGACCGTTACTTTTACTTTAGACATTACTTTGACTTTTACTTTGGCTTTAACTTTTGATGAAGAAACTGGCTGTGATTTATTATAAGTCAAGACGACCCTGTCAAAACAATATAATATCAGTCATACTTAATGACACGAAGGTGCGACGTAGGGTCTGAAATCCATATAGCGTGGTCGAATTAAATTTGAAATCGCAGAATTATCTCGGTCGGTTTGTAAGCGCAGGCGCAGTGTTTGGTGGCAATAAATTATCGCGTCGGAACACAAAAGATGGCATTGTGAAGTCGACACGGCGACGTTTGATAACGATCGCACGCGGGACCAGGCGCGCGCGCAACCACCGCTACGGCCTACAGACACTTAGCTGCTATGCGCAGGGACATGTTACTAATTCAGTTAAGTCTATACGGTTTTATATAAGTACTTAGATATATTTTTCAGTATGTTGCACTCTAAAATCGCAGTCTAAAATTACACGAACTGTAAGTGACAACAAAAGAAATTGTACAACTGCATCAGAAGACATTTTCTTATTAACTATTTCGCTTATGCATTCATAGAATCAGTGCTACAAAGGAATTTTCCCCTTATTTTTACGCTCTAAGGAACTCAAGTTAAAACGAAACGACGTAAGAAAATATCTCTCGGACTCCAAAACGCATACATATTCAACATTAATGTGATCATGAAAAAGTTAATGGTGAATGTTTGATTTATCACGAGACGGAGCGCAAGCGGTCCGCGACTCGACTGTTCAGGCGACACGCTTTTGTGTCGCCGTCGTCGTTTTATGTCCAATTAATTTAAATAATAGCTGCCTCCCGACCTACCTGCCTGCGACTACTGCGACCCGTCCGTCGCATGTCGTGAGTGTCGTGACGACAACCGACTACGACACGCTCTACTTTGTTTTCTACTCATTTGTTCTAAACATTTTGATGATATCTCGACAATTAGTAAATGACAATATATTTTATGAGAAAAGTTTTCATAAAATTGCACCTGGTTAAAATAAAACTCATATGTAAAGACAGTATAGATTTCTATGTCCAGCCAAACTTGTTTTGTCAAGGCTAAAATCTAAAATAGGCTGACCGTAACGTAGTAGGTAAGTTTTTCTATTAAGATCAAAAGAGGTTGTTCATATTCATATATGCAGTCCATTATGGCCCTAAATAGTTATAAAGCACTCTAGACTTTCAAATTAGCATGTCTTAAAAGCGGATTGATCGCTCAAAAGTTGTTCATTGTGTTCTCTAAGGGGGACATTTGTCTACCATTATTATTTCGGGCCGGTTTTTTCATGTACCTGCCTACATGGCGCCTAACTATTCATATTCAAATTAGTGTTTCTTGTTGGGTAATTTTTAACATTTATTTACAATTGTGTAATCCGATCACTTGGAAGATAAATTGAATGAGTCTGTGTAAGTGAGATAAATTGATGCTTTCCATGCCACAATCGGGCGTTAATAATGATATCGAGTTCCAATACAGCGCACTGGAGACCGGAGGAAACTGAGAATTTATACAAAGCTATTATATGTCTCATGGACACGTCATGATGCTTACTGATCTTTGAGGAATTTTATTAAGTGGAGGTATGATTATGACTATGACCAATAGGAGCGATGAGGCCGTGCGGGTTTCCCGATGGTGCTCCGGGCCGGCTGGCTGGCCGGGTCAGCTTATTCATTAACGCTCAGTTCCTCCCACCGGCGTCGGTCATTTTACTTTATTTATGGCCGCCGACTCGAGGTGAGACCCCAATTTCGCATGCGCCCGTGGCTTGATAATTATACCCTAGCTGCGGCTGAAAAAGGTCGCTGTTTTATATTGAATATGAATAACTCCCCATGATACCCTTGGATACTATATACCTAACCTTTGTTTTTAGTTTTGTAGGTTATGCTGCAACTATACAGGATGCACATAAAACTGTACGGAAGTTTTTTAGGTACGCTTGTCTTTGTATGAATTTTCCTATAAAACGAGAGAGGAATTGAAAAACTTAATAGGATTGATTTTAAAGACGCTTAGACGAATGTTCTTCTCAAGGATAAAATTTAGAATTTTCCTTTCATAAATCTAGATCTCTTTTTTGCATGTCTACTATGCTACACAACTTCCTACATACGCTTGAACAAAAAATAAGTGCTTAGGTATATGATTGGAATCAAAGTAAAATTTGAATCTCTTAAGATATAAGTATGATTTTAATAAGCTATATTTTTTATTAAATATCTGTAGGATCAGAAATCTTCATACGTGTAAAGTTTGAGCTTCGCAATAGTGTCGCAACTAAGTAGTTCTCGCTAGAATTAAACTTACATAAATATTCAATTTTTCAACACTTCGCACTCGATATATTATGGGCGTACATAATAACCGGTTAATGTATGTATGCAATTTTTTATCCCCATAATGCGTTTGCCTCACAGGTAATCGTTTATCGCAGAACATGAATACTAAACGTCCTATTTATTGCCACCAATAAAATAAGTCAAACTCAACGGAAACTTGTAATGGCTATGTGTATGTATATTTTATGGATAGTAATACATAGATAAGTGGGAGAATAAAATGATTCTTGTTGTTGATGACGCGTGTTGAGCTTTTACGTAGCACGCGTAGCAAAGCTTCTAGTATGTTGTACTTATAAATTAAATTTGATAATAGTTAGATAGATAGATAGATATATTCTTTATTATGTACACCAATTAACAATCAACAAGAACAAACAAAAATTTTGAAGTCGGTGACACAATGGGCGGTCTTATCGCTAAAAGCGATCTCTTACAGACAACCTTTACTGTAGTTATTGCTGAATGTATAAACTAGTATGCTTAACTCAATTTATTTGAATATCGGTGCAGTCCTTTCGTTTCCTGATGTATCTATATTCAATTCAGTCGCATAAAGTTAATAATTTATTACGTGCAAACTTTTTATTTATTCGTCTTCCATATAGAAACTAAAATAAATATGGAAACAGTGCAAACTTGCGATATTCACCTGCAATATAACTTAATACATGGAAAAATATGATGTGGAACCAATCCTAGTACCTAATTGTGAACAACTGATTAGTGAGTGGCGTGACAAATTGCTGCCAGTTCAAAACGTCTATGTAATCAGCATGTTTCTGTAGATTAACCTCTAACAGACCTATATAAGGCACATGCAAATGCTCTTGTAAGGAAACTGCAAAATAAGGATCCTACGAAGCACTAAAAACCGGTAAAGATAACGTTACAAACGAAACAAATATATTTCTTGGTACATAAGCATGAATTTATTAAAGATATCGAAGGTCCAAACACAAGAAGGTCGAAGGATGTGGTGGCAAAAAGCTCTCTCATGTCCGCGATGTCGAGATAACATTAAACTGAGCATTTGTTATCCTTATCTCATGTTGGAGCGTGGCTAATGTGGCTGGAGGCAGATACACCCGATCGATTTATGTCGTCCTGGCACCCACGACAAATTGATAATTAATTTTCCAACGATGCGTTTGATGGTGCCGAATTATTTTTGCGAGGTCGTTCATATCGCTTTATTTTAAATGGTGATCAACATTAAACGGGTTTAAGAAACGTAAATGTTTATATCTACTAAATTAATAAATCGTGCCGCCGCTTCTCGGCTGCTCACAATGACATTTGACTGATGTTCCACTGTACTATGCATTGTTCACAAGATAAGCCGCATTAATTCTCGGTCATGCCACCTGATTGGGTTCACGTTCATTCTTTATGGAATATTTTCTATTTACATTATGCAAACTGATTTGTTCGATTTTATATTACACACAGTTACCTACACACAGTTATTACACACTTAATTGAGAAACAACGAAATACACAGTTGTAAATTAATTGTATAAAGAATTGATATTTATTGTTAGTAAATTCTAGAATAAAACTAGCTGAAGAGAGTTATATGTCAAACATAAAACCTAATACAGCCCGAAGAAGTGACACATTAAAAAGGTTATATGCAATCAAAAAGTTATGTCCCGCTCAACTATTCTCACGCCCTCGCGCCAGCGCACACAAAAGCCTCATCTAATGGACGGCCATTGATAAAAACAGTTACTACCTCAAAATAAATAACAACACGCGACTGTCGGACGAATTATCTCGCGCTATTTATGATAACCATTTCGAGGTCCTGTGACAAGTCCTACAAAAACGAAATGAATCATGTTTCGATAATGCGTCATCACATTAGAATAATATTTCGATAATGTTCGTTAAGTTTGTACAAAGCTGTCTATTTAAAGTGTTTTACGATCTAGTCGCTGAATTCCACGCAACTAGTGATGCGGAAACGACCGCAACATCTTAGTCCCACGTCAAATTGTCTCTTCAATAAATCATCAATAGATTTGATGCGCGTTACTACATGTAAACCAATATTCCATGAAACTCTGCCAAGATATGTTTTACAGATTGAAAAAGCAGATTGGTATCCTTCTGTTTATATTTAAGGTTTATAATTGGTGTTGCACAGCAGATTAATGTTGCAAGGTTTAAGTTGAAAAAACGAAAACCTTCTGTCGTCGGGTAATTCTGTAAAATCGTCGGAGACATCGGTTTTTATTTCGACCCAAAACAATCTAAAAACGTTCGATCTTTTGTGTAATATGACACTAACCGCGGACGCCAGCCTGACACGACAGCGGTCAAAGCGCCCAGATTTAGAATATGCAATTTATATTGTTTAGACAACCTAAAGAGATCTGTGATTTGTGTATCCCAACAATTTGTTTTTTTCTACCCGAATACACCACATATGTGGGTTATCAACACCTCCGATACGGTAGCCATTTCACACTGATAATTTGAAATAAAAAGACATGTGTCATAAAAATATGCGTGTCGAGCGACACATCACCCGGAGTGAGCCTGGTAAGCGCCGCTCTAATCCTTTAAAACAATGCTAATGGATCTACGTGAAGTCCACCGCCTTAAGTCCTGTCAACGTATTTAAACATTCGACCGATCGCCTTAACGCTTCGCTCGCCACCAATAAAGTTGACACTAAATTAGAACTTTTATTCCTTTTCTACCCGAAAGCACAAAATTGTAAATAAATATTTTATTATACTTGTTCACTGGACGCATTTTAGTGTGAGCGATGAACACGGGTTCACGTCAAAACATCTTTATCGGGTTATTTGTCTTATAAAATATTATCAAGAGGCTCCTCGGGACCGTCAGCAAAAGAGGACGTATAGTGTGATACGTGTGCGGCTGTTTACTTTACACCCACGTGATGTGGTCACCTCGCTTTGGGGCGAGGGATAAACAATGAGAGAGGCGATTGCTCGTCAATGGTGTAACAAAGATGGTTTATTTTTCTTTGAAGTTGAGATCTCGATGAGAATAGGTTGTTAGGTGTGAATCATAGCGGCAGACCGTACCGCGGAGATTATGCGTGAGCCGCGCACCGGCGCGTACCAAATCCGACGCGACAAGCAGAATTATCAAGTTTTGATGTACTGATAAATCAATAACTCATTTCGATAACAGAGATGCGCCAGAATTCGCTTTTAATGTTTGACTTTCTGGTTTAGATCGAGCTTTAGATGTTGTTTTAGAGAGAGAGAACATTATGAGTAGATATTTGGGATGCTTGGATGTAAAGGGATGTGTTAAGATTAAAATGAAAAGTATGTAAATGTCGTGTGTTGTATATACTTAGCTACTTAGTTTTATCTATTAGACCTCTGACAGCGATCATATGATAGTGGAAGTAGCGGCGGCGCAGCACAAGTTAAAAGCTCGGAACCGGTCGCGTCGGAAGGGGCGGGCGTCGCCTCCCGCAATCACGTACTTGTCGCGTTTTCATCACCTGCTCGCTAAAAGTGACGTAATTACGGATGCAAATCGATCAACAGCAGTTATCGAGTCGACGAGGGTTGACGCTGGAAATTAGCGCGATACGCCACTTTATGTTTATAGCCTTCCGCGATTTAGCGAATATGGTATTTACGACGATGCAGCGGCAGCCAAGCTACGCAGTTATGAGCTACTTCTAACCCCCTTCCAGCTTTAAACTGATCATTTATATTTTCTCCTAATAATGTTGCTTTTGGAATTACCATAATTTATAGGTGTCGCAAAAGCTATTTCAAATTGGACGTAAATTCCTAAATACCGTTTCTAGAGTTGTAGTCATTACTAAAGCTGCCAATTACTTTCTCATATCAGGCTCACTATGCAAAGAGAACTGTGAGAAAACAAAGGATAAGTATACAAAGTTGATCGATGTCGGAAGCGTGGATTCCATCGCTCACTCGGATGACTTGCAACTAGTGAGCATGCTCTCATTGACTCCGCCATTGACCTCGCGTCAGCCAGACTTAGCGATCACAATAATATAAATTATGGTATTACATCCGTCTCGTGGGCATTACCAACTGTAAACACACAATAACGTGGAATAAAACATAACTTAACAGATCGGCCCCAGGGGTAAAAACGAGCACCCTGCCAGCACAACTGGAACCAATTATTTGTAGATAAGACGGTCCATTGTCATTCACACTTTGTACTCACTCAATAAATGAAGATTTTGAGATTTACAGAAACACGCATGAACTCAAAGGTACATTATGTTGAACACAACGAAGCCAATACACAATCCACGTGAGGGGAATGCGGCTAGTTACAACGTAACACGTATAACAACAGCTTGGAAGCAACTGGCGATGTAAATAATTGTTATTCAGCTTATTCTAACACAGGCACAAAGCAAACTTCATTATGTCTGGTAAGACACTTGCTCCAGTTGAGTGAATGAAGTGTAACGTTTCATTAACAGAGGTCTGTGGCCCAAGCAAACACCGCATATCGGTGTCTTGTTTCAAAAGTTTTTTTTCCAACATAGTGAAAGGCGCCCGCGTCTCCTTAAAAGCCTTGTGGACTGTATTCGTTAGCGCGCGCGCCTTTACATACGGAATATAGCCCTCAATGGGAAAAAAACCTCTCAGAAACGAGAAGAAGTGTCTATAAACCATGTTTGTTTGAATCTGTAATTGATTTTGGACTGTGATTACTCAGAAGATTAGATCTTATTGAAATAACATTAATTCTTACAAATTGCTTAATTCTCTATTATGTTTAAATGTAAATCGATATAATATAGTCAATTTGCAGTTTTCGCTTCAAGCAAAGTGTAAATGTTTAAGATTCTCTCAAGATGATTTCTTGCTCACAAATAGAATTTGCTAACGAGTTGAGGCGATTATGGCTGGCAACATTTCATAGTGTATTAGAGACGAGTGCCTGCGAGTGAATGTATGTGTTAGCGCTCCTTGGCCATGCGTTGCACTGACGACAGCCGCATTAAGACAACAAAGGGTGATATTTTTCGTGGACAAACATTAAAGGGCTTTGAACATGACAGACAGGTGATGCACACGATGCATATTTATGATGTGTTCGACAGCTAGTACACCACTAGGAATTATGGTCAGCCAATATTTGTAGTGTTTACATGCACACACCGCGACTTATAGCTGTGGAACAAGCAATATTGTACCATAAGTAGTTACTGCAAGTGCTGACTTACAGAGTAGTTATGTGAATAAGATGTAAAAGGGTGTCTTGTTATAAACTAAGAAGATCTCCTAACTTATTAGCTTAGTAATCAACACAATCCTTGTTTTGCAACACCGGGCCGTGTCTTAGCTATATAATTACGTAGTCAATCTAATACAGGTTATAAAAAAGTAAAAAAAAAAGAAACAAAATGGCCGCCTGGGCTAGTGATTCACACATTGCGGTTTCTCTGACTATTTGTGACTGAACAAAACGATTTGTGTGAAATCATTGATGGTCCCTCCCAGCATACCATCCACCAATCCGAAAAAAATATTCATTGCCATAAAGACAAGGTGTTAGTTTGATACAGGGGATATTATGCCGCCTAATTTGTACTTTGTAGCTCCGAAAATGTTGCTTTGAATCAACCATACGTTTTTGGAACGCGTCATTTTTGCAGGTACCTAAGTATGATGGGAACTAAGGCAGGCTATAAAAATCAAGCATTAAGTGGTCTTATTTTAGCTTAAATGATATTGTGTGCCGTTTAAGTCGTCGGGCGGACTAAACACATCTCCAACAATAATAAATGTACTTGGCCCGTCACTAAAATGTTAACATTGTTTATATTTTGGAAATCAATTTAGATAGGCAATTGTTTTTGCAAGTTTATTGAAGTATTTTAAACGATAGCTGTAACGGATAAGCTGACTTTGCGATACAGGTAAGTCGTCTATCGGGGTCTACGTGAACCTTTTACCCGACACCCTCGCGTAGAAATCTTGTGGGTTCGCGTGAACAAAATGAACGGTCGGCATAACAAAAAATGCCCTAAAACTATTTGTTGTGGTTTCCACAAAAAGACAAAAAACGGGACATCAAAAACCAGTCAGCATTGGTCGGCTTTTCGACTCCAGTGGCCTTGTAGAAAAAACCATGTGTTAAGGAATGTAAAGAGCCATTTAATTATCCTAATATATTGTTATGGTCGCGGAGGGAGGTGGTTATAAATTAGCGGCAAGTCCGAGCTTGAAGGAGGTGGCGAACGGTGCGCCATGTCGCCATGCTTCTATGGGAGAACAATTATACTATGAGAGATATGGGTTTATTGGGTATTTAGAGGAGTGCTAGTCTCTAATAATTCCCGTGCGTGCGCAGGCTGCGGACAGCACTCGCGTTCTCACGTTACTGCAGCCGCTGTTTCAGTGCGATGATCCTGAGAGTTTTTATTTCATTTTTACGTGAGTTCCATCGAGCGGCCTTCATTATGCGTCCGCAAGTGCTTCGGTCGCCACCGGTTCAGGTAGCTTGGAGTTTCGCTTCAAACTTGACCTTAGGTATTCGATACGCTTGTTATATTTTTTGTTAATCAATATAATTGAATATGAGCTTTTGATGTGGTGTAATTTGATAATTTGCGAAAATAAATTTACGTAAATTGACTCAGTCGTAAAAACTGGTTTAATATTCGAATCTTATTGGATGTATAAGTTGGTATGATTATATACATACATTATGTGGGTGCATACCGACTTGATGATAATCGTGATATTAGGGTATGTAGGTATCGAACGGGACAGGGCGAGGTGTCGGAGGCAGGGCTCCCCGCTGCGCGTGAGCATTGTGATCGACAGCTTGTTTACTAAAAATATGCATAATGAATTTATAATGGCCTATCGGGCCTGCCACGTCGCCTCGCCCCTTCATACCCGTACGAGGTCTGCTTCATCTACCTATTCAGATGTGAATGCACAAATCGATACCTGCTTACACTTTCGTACGAAGATAACTATTTATGAAAATACACACGTTATTGTATGAAAGAGTTCTTCTCTCGTAGTCACATTTATTACAAAGAAACAAATATTGTAAAGTTATTTTACTAATATTGTTTAAGGCCATCGAAGAAAGAATGTTGGTGTTACGATGGTGAGAGATGCTTAATTGCGCCACCGATGTGTTCCCACGTTTAAATGCAGCAAGTGTTTGTGTAAGCATTTAGCATTCGATTGTTTTAGTGCGGACCGAGACGTCTGCAGAGAAGCAAACATTGAGCTTCCTGAGCGTGCACCAGCGTCCCCCCCCTTCGCCGCACCTCATGCCGATGTCTTCGCTTTTCTGATTACATACATACCTCACTAAAGATAACCTCATTACCAGCACAATTACCTTATAAAATAATCGCTTACAGCAAGAACAGGGATCTTTTTTACATTAGGAATTTTGATGTCTTGAAATGTCAAAAAATAAAAGCTTCGCAGACGATGCTAAATATGTCGCAGTTCTCGCAACTCTTTATTAGGCGGTTGAAACGTTCGTAGAAGTAATTATATACGGTGCTTCAAACTATCTGTCGCATGAATGTGGCCGAATACACCGGCCAGGCGGGGCGCCCGGCCCGGTTCCTAGCCTCGATTCGTTACGTCAATCTCCAAATTCTGTTCACATTGAAATCTGCATAGAGTGAGTTGACATCGCGCAACAAAGCCGCCACGCGGAGCGCCCAGCTTTGTCCGCATTTCTTTATAAATATTTTGACATTTCCCTCATTCGTCCCGCGGACCTGGTGCACAAACAAATCCGTGTGGATCCTTTTGTGCAGCGTGTGTAATTTGATTTATTCTTTGACGACAAACGTCCGACATCCTGTGTTGTGAGGCGTTGGGGCGGCGCGTTTGTCCATTTGTTAGCACATCTATTGGTATTTTCTTTAGTAGGTGTAAACAAAAAGTTTCGCATGTCTTTAGAGCGTCGATATTGTTTCTTAAAGGTGCATCGAGTGCGCACTCCACTTACGTACCTTTTAGGTGGTCGACGCGAATTGCGATGTAAATATTAGAAATCATTATGTTTGCACAGGGCTGTTAACACTAGTAGGGCTTAAATTGTTACAATATGCACTAACAATCGCGCTCCAACATACTGAAACTGCAAGCTTGAGTGAACGCTTATGTGGTTGAATCATTGTTTATGTCTGCGCTCATCTACAATCTTGGCATGGAAGTGGATACAAACACATATACCTCACTCTATAGTCTAACGTAAACGTTACTCAATACAGTTCTATTCAGTAAAGGCACCGTATAGTTCCGCTGTCTGGTTAGGAAGATTTATGTAAAACTTGTATATGGAATGTGTCATAACAAAGAGTGAATGGGAAGGTGTAACGTTGCAGAGATGCAAGGAGAAGCTGAACACGCTGGCGATCAGCGTGATGAACCAGTGGCCGGGCGTGCGACTGCGCGTCATCGAGGGCTGGGACGAGGAGAACTCGCACCTGGAGCACTCGCTGCACTACGAGGGCCGCGCCGTCGACCTCACCACCAGCGACCGCGACCGCTCCAAGTACGGCATGCTGGCGCGCCTCGCCGTCGAGGCAGGCTTCGACTGGGTCTTCTACGAGAGCCGGTCTTACATACACTGCTCTGTCAAAACAGGTAATTCATCTTCCTGCAATCAAATAGTCACTGTACGTGTAAGGTTAATTTAGAAATGATAAACTGATAGGTAATGATAAAGTCTTATAATATTGTCTGTTCACTAACACTCCATTACACAAAATAATTATAATGTTAAATATAACACAATTTTAACTGTTTAAGCTATTAAACTGAATAATTTTAAAAACCTTTTATTAAATACACATAATAATTATTTAAATAGTTTAACCAAAGCAATTTCAAAAACTTCACAAAGTATGCAAAGCAAATAGTAAACTGCTGAATTTATTAATACAGATATAGATAATAGTTAAAGAACATAATCATAAATGTTTTTCATAGTATGAGCGCTGCCTATTTCGTAATGCACACAAATGCGTTTAAGTCTTTTGTATGACGGCGCGACGATAGTCGCACAAGTTCTGTGTCTTTGGAAAAAATACATGTGACCGGGAAACCGCTTTGTTTTGTACTAACTAGTTGAAATCAAATTAGGTTTGTAAAAACCCTGTCGTGAATTTCATGATCAATATCGAAAAAAATATGTTAAGATAAATAGATTTGTTTTCCAATTTGCAGTTCCCTTATAATCAATGAATGTATCGTCGTATAAGTTTAGTAACATTTCGCTAACTAAAAGTCATATATAACAGAAAAATGCGGTATTTCCTGACATACTATATTTTCTATGCAGTAAACAATAAGAATTATGTCATTGTACCATACGTAGGTGTCCAATCACATCTGGTTTTTCCGAAAAGAAAATCCGCTATTATGTAAATGTGTGAAATCATGACTGACAACTTACTGAAGCATAACAAGAGTGATAATTCACTAATGCAGAGTATACTAGTCGAGGGAAAACTGTGGTTTTCCTGAAAGCGTTCGTTTACACATCAATATTGACGCGGTGCTAATCATTGTAAAAATTGTCACGTGCTAATGGTAGTGTTTATCAATTACGGGTACATAACTGTATAATGCGGGCTACAGACTTCGAAACGGGCCAAATATATAGTTGAACTTTACAAGAAGAATGCATCTCAGACAGCTTCCCGCGCCCGCGCCCCGGCGGTGTCGATCAAACGGACGAACGAGCCTCTTGTTAGCATCCCTCTCGCTCACACTCGCGGACAGAAGTACAGCCGTCTCTTGCGCACGCAGCCGCATCGCAGCCAATCCCCCACTTCTATAATTACACCGGTGATTCAATGGCTACTTATATCTATATATATGTATACGGCATAACGATGAGAGAAGCGCGTATTTATATGTATGCTTGTGTTTTTAGATATTATGGAGGCATTCCGGCGCGTTCGCTAGTTCCCATTAATTTCGCAGATGGGTCTATAAGTGGTGCACTAGTCATGTTAACAGTACTAAGTGGCGGGTATGCGTGGTCTTGTTCTCAACACTTTGTAATGAACTGTCGGCAGTTTTTACTATAATACGAGCAGTTCAGAATTTCAAAGAATTTCCCACTATTTATTTGCGTCACTGAAATACTATTTGTATGTTCTATGACGTAAAACATTACGTTGTTTATTTTTCTGATACCCTTATTTGTGTGCAACGTAATTATTTACAACGTATTTACAACGTCATTGCTATACCACTACTTTTTCCTGGCTAACATCAAAATGATTTTTCAGTTGTTGTTTTTGAATTCTATATCTACAGCGATTAGTTTTCATAAAAATAGAAGCAGAAAACTATCCTTTTCCGTTCAAACTACTGTTCCGATAAGAGATTTAACTATTTCAGCTCTTCACAGTAAATTTCGAAATTAACACGGAAAATATCTTTGACTGTTTTTCCTCGGGTTAAAAGGCCATCGACCTCTGCATCCTGAATTGTAACTTTCTTAACCCAAACGCCCTTTGGCTTCTACCGTGGAATCATTCAAGCAGTAGGTGCCTACGGTCGATGACACATCACACTAAATTCCAACTTTCCAAAAACAGCGCTCAAATGTATCCTACTTTCGTAGCCTTTTCTCAAAATGTCATTCCACATTTTTTCGATAGTCGAGGATATTTCTTAAAACTAAAGGATAAATATTTTTTTTATTATAATTGGTTTTGGAAACCATTTTTGTGTAAAATAAATATTCCGGTCAAAAGTTATAGTTTATTGCATGAAACATCTTTAAAGTAACTTATCTTTAAACAACGATATAAAATCGATCATATACGTATACCGGCACAAAATAAAAGTCGTAAATTTATAAAAAAGATACCTAAAGTGATCCTAAAACGATAAAGAGCAGTCATTGTTTCAAAAGCTCGACCACTGATATCCGACGGAGTCTCCCGCGGTCGCAGGCAATTTGTTTCGATGTTTATTCATTTATTCTGGCGTTTTGTACGATCCGAGTCTTTTAGTATTAATTTGGATCTTATAAATAATTAATGTGCTTTGTGTAGGTATGTGTGTTGCGGTCGTGGCTCTTTGTTGGTCGCGGTCAAGGCCGGATCGCGCACGACCATCCGCAGCTCCTTATGCTATCCCCTTAAAAGTTACAAATCTTCCACTCCTGTATTACATTCAACACAATCTATCGTAAAGTCCTATGTGTCCAAATGTTTTCGTAGATTTCGACATCGTATTTTAGAACAGTATTAACATATTTTATTTATAAATTAACATTAAAGTCCTTTGTCAGTGTTATTAGCGTGTCATTTTATATTGAAGAAGCCAATTAGCAGAAACTCAATAAACTAAAATTCATCCAAAACACTATTGTAAACTATCTACTCGTATCTACAGATATAAAGTTTTTAATGATTAATCATGAATATTTTAAAGCAGGAACATTTTTCGCTCTAGCACATGGAATGAAAAAGAGACAGAGAAAAACTGGCCCATTATATGCTCGTATATTAAATTAAAGCATTCAGTGATTAACTCGGCGCCAATAAAACTATGCCGAGCGTTAATTTTTTGTGTTGGACTCGATTAATTGATTTTCATTGGTCGGCGATGATTGTTTTTTTATTCCGATCGTTGACTTATGGTATTTATCTATACCAACGTCATCAGTTTAGGCGGTGCATTTATACAAACTAGTTATTTAGTCATCCTTAACAGGATATCGCACTACATTTTTTGTTTATTTTACAATTCATGAAAACCGTAACATTTAGAACGCCAAGTAAGAAGCAATTGCATTTTTATCAATTATAGCATCAGTTGCGATAAATTAACCTGATGCCTGGCACAAGCTTGTTGTGCAACATAACATTCTTAAGTAAGACATTAATAGAGCAATGTTTTATGTATCAAACCAGATTCGTTCCTTCATATTTTCACTTTTTGCTACGATTAAGAATTCTTTGAAGCCGGCGGCAGATTAGAACAACATATACTTGAAATTATTACTATTGGAGTTGCTATTAAAGGGGCATAAAATCAATTTAGATTTTTATCGAGTCCTTTTGAATGTTTGTTTTCTAGGAATTTGGTCATTGATGGCATTAGTTTATGTAGTAACCGTTGTCGGACATAGAAGAGGCTCGTGGTAAATGGGGCGTGACCGACGACGGCCGAGACAGGTCACGACTCACTACATGTCACCACCCTAGCTCGCTCTGAAGGACGAATTTTAATGCGATATGGGCATGTAGTTTTATGGAGATGCTTCCTACCTTGCGTAGGAATGTTCTCAACCATGAATGTATTAGAATGCAGTTCAAATCCTTGTTAATTCTTAAACCTCGATCTCGTCGTGATAGTTACGGATACAGTTAAGTATCTGATGGGAATTTCATTACGGCTTTCACATGTTCATTACCCTGTTAAAGGTTTTGAATGAGTATTAAACTTGTAGGTAATGTAGTTCGAACTGCATTTCGAAGTGGCCGTTTAAATATAATAAAATGTTGCTGAAATATGTTGCAAAAAGCTTACAAAAAGTAACAAGAAGGCATAGGTGATTATGTAAATTGGATTTAGACAAATTGATTAAATAAGCAGCAAAAAAAAACTTTTTTTTGAATGTTCGGTTGATTAAAAACTAATATTTTTATTTATGATGAAATCAATGACTTCATCGTATAGTTTGGTGCGTATACTTGTCTTAGCCACAATATCGATGAAGACGAGTAATATTTTTTGTAAGAAGTAAGGCAGAGGATAGAAGCGTGAGTGAGCGATGTTGCGCGGTCGAGCGCGCGCGGGGCATGCGTGCGAAAGGGCGCGACACCCGAGCCGCCACATCCCGGAAGACTGCGGCCGAACCCCGCCAGGTTCCCACACCCGATCATATCGATCACAACGACAAATGTATCGATAAAAATCGCAAGTTTACTCAGCCCGCACTTCGCATAGGTGTGCTAATCGTCTGCCGTAAATCATCTGCATATTTGCATTTTAAATATGACAATAATCCTCATGTAGATTAGTTACAATAAATGCAGTTTCTAAATAGGTTAAAATGAATTCTCTATTTAGATAGTTCATAAGTGTAGACCAATCTTTAAACATCTTCAAAGTCATAAAGCCAGTTCTAATTAAAATAGCCTTAATAAAACATGTTTTATTTAATTTAAAAATCCGGATATTTTTGTCATGTCCAACATTAATGCGCGTGTAAATATTGAACATTTGCATAGTGTGCAGCTTACACGCAGTCATACTTTATCAGGCCGGACTATCAATTATGTATAAATCATATTTCAATTTTAACTTTCGCACTCAGTTTCGTTTTATATCTCAGGCATTAATGTCGGCAATTCAGTACTGGAGAGCAATAAATTCAAACGTTAAGATCTCAGTACCACATTACCATGTACGAAGCTACATATTGCATCACAGTCAGCGTCGCTTGCGTGGCGCTTAAATCATTTCGCTACTGAGCCGATACAAGATGTGAATTACGAATAGGCTAGATCAGTCTTTGGAGAGGCAGCTTTATAAATATTAATTTATTGAAAGACTAATACGTTTAATGTGTTTATCTATCTACAGTTTAAACATATAAATATGTAGATAAATCTTCATATTACGTACCCGTTTGAATCGTACAATAAGAGTGCTTATTTTAAATTTCAAATATTTGAATTATGCTTTAAAATAATTCAGCGTGGCGAGCGCAAACAGCCGAGATGCAATCACAAAAGATGTTTAAATTGTTGATATGTAGTTAGAAGATTTTGTGGCAATTTATAAATAAATAGTAAAATTAAAACTATTCCATGTTTACTTATTGGTGCAGATACAAGAATTAAACCGTCCATATTTATTTATTATTTTCTTTTACATTGTATGTAACATACGGTGCGTGTTCGGTCGGCGCATGAATCATAACCGGCGCGGTTTGGCATTTGCATGACCATGCGTCGGCTAATTGCTATTCTACGCGATATAAATCAGATATAGTTCTACTGATCCCATGCGAGCATCTTGATAGCCTTACATCGCCCTAACAATAAAAGGTTGCGGCGGCCGACCAAACCCTATCGATAACATTACTTTTTTATCACATTCGGCGAGCTTTTGAGGTGATGCGCTTCCGACAAATGTTTAAGTTGCTTTGAATCAGAAGAAATAAAAACTAAAAATGCTTTACATTTCGCTGGTGGCGTATGTCACCTATCGACGAGATAAATTATGAATAGTGTCACGTGCTCACATTTGTCGAGTTGGTAATGTATGGTGACGCGCGGCCGGCTCGGGCCGGACGGCGGGGCCCAGCGCGCGCCGCCTAGCTCTCCCGGTGGTCCCCGCGGGGCGGGGTCTGCGCGGCCACTCGGCTGCGCCGGCGCACAGGCCCCCGCGCCCCCCTCCCGAGCGCCCGCGCCGCTTATCGCCGCATCTTCAGCCTAATGTTACTTACGTCACTATGAAATCGCGGTGTGACTGGTTTAAGGCTTTGGATTCGTTAACTTTGAAGCTTAATAAGGCTGGGAATTAAAACTTAGATAAAATCTTCTGCACTGTATGTTTGGTCCTTTTATGTACGTAAGATAATGTAAATACATAAATATATTTCTATGTGGGTACTGCTTCATAATTACCGAAATGAAATATGTATTAAATAATACTTACAAATCAAACAACCCATACAAATGGCCACCCGGCGAATAAAACTGCACCCCACCGACAAAATTGTACAAAAACGCAAAGGTGTCCGACGCCTATTCAATAAGTCGTGTGATGTGTTCACCCAACAACAAACGCATGTTGACAATAAGCGCTTGACTTTGAGCAAAATCTAATTTGTGTAGTTATTGTGTAATGCGATCCGTTCCGAAAGCATCGTTTTGAGAATATTTTTGTGAACAAGGATCGACTGAATTTATCGGTCGGTTACACAACAAATCAAAATTTAATGAGTTCGCGCAAACCAGAGGCTTTGCACGGTATCTTTAGCCGTGTTCATTTGCTCGTGTAATTGCACCACCCACTGCAACTGTAACTTAAAATATAGACGGTTAATACGAGTACAATTGTTATAACTTGACTACCAAAATTGGCGGCTGTGCTCTGTGCATGCTAAACTTGGGTTTAAGTTAAGCCATTTTTATTTATCTTTTGGATTCCATTAACTTTCACGTAAATAGACACTTTTTTGCGAAAGCAACCGAGGATCCCAACGAATTAAAAGATTACGTACAGGTACAGTTTAAGCTCGACGAGGATTTAAATAAATACTATTAGATAATATACAAACAGAGTTCAGCAAATCAGAATTCTGTGCTATTTTTTGGAGGCAGTTTTTTCGTGCAAACAATGAGTGAAAAGAATTCGAAAAACGGATTGAATTAACTTATCTAACGCTTAAAAAGTTTGTTCAGGAGATTAGGCTGTTCGCATTTCGTGGAAAACCTTTCTTCTTTATTGAATTTGGAAGACGGATAATAATATAATCTGCGTTACATCGGAGCCGGTCCAAGCCAATTGTGGATGTAAAGACAACTCCTCGGTGGTTGGTACGAGTAGGTTACTTACCGATAACCTGCCGCAGTGGAAGCTGTCCGCGATCCTCTTTTGTTTCGTATCTTATCCGATTTTAATTACGGGCGTAGAGAAATCTCGTTATTCCTTAAAGGGATATGACTGCTCCAAGCTAATTTACTAGCGTCCTTTGCACGATTTTATGTTTTCAATTTTATTTTATTGCTTTTGGTTCACAAGGTATTGCAGACACTTGTTTAGTTTACGAATATAATTTCATTAAAAGCTAAATTAAATAAGCAGAATTCTATCATCTTCATTGTAATGTAAATTGAAAAAATAAAAATAAATTAATTAATCTGTTTGTGTATTACAGAGTCATCAGTCGGAACGGGCGCCGGTTGCTTCCCTGAGGGAGCCATGGTGTATACAGAGCAAGGTCCCCGCGATATCTCTACGTTACGCAGAGGAGACAAAGTGCTGGCAGCTTCTGACAACGGCAAAATGGTGTATTCCGAGGTATGTAATCAAAATAATCAACCAAATATGTTCTTGTTTGACCCTTACTTTGATCTTGATGTTTGAGTTTGATTGGATTTTATAAAAAAAATATGTTTATTTTTCAGGTGTTGACATTCATTGACCGCGATCCGAATGCAACACGACAATTCATCGAAGTGACAGCAGAGAATGGTGTGACGATAACCACGACACCGTCACATCTGCTGCTGCTCGCAGCCGCCGACGGGTGGCGGGAGTCCTTCGCCTCCAACGTCGAGGTTGGCGACGTGCTTCTCACGAGAGGACCGGCCGACGTGATGCGACCGTCCAGGGTCGTGAGCACCCGAATGCTGTCGAAGCGCGGCGTATACGCGCCTCTGACGAGAACGGGGACCATCATAGTGGACGATGTGCTAGCATCGTGCTACGCGCTGGTCCGGAGCCACTCGCTGGCGCACGCGGCGATGGCGCCGCTGCGGTGGATGGCGCGGTGGGGCGGCTCCAGCGAGCTGCCGCGCGGCGTGCACTGGTACGCCAACGTGCTGTACTCGGTCGGGGACTTCGTGCTGCCGTCCTCCTACCGGTACCGCTAGCGCCGCGAGTGACTGACTCTGAGTGGTCGTGTGAGTAGATACCGCGCGCGGGACGTGCACTAAGACACTGTTGTAAATATCCGTCGTGTAAATAGTAGAGTGAGTATGACAGACTATGTTATGTAAATACTTAGGTCGCGAACATTAAAATGTTTAATATTATATAATATGCTCGTCGTTAACGAGCTTTACTTACCCTCATTGGAATTTATTTATTAAGTAATTTTAGGAACTTATTGCAAATTTTGCATATTATTTAGTTAACTTACGAATATTTTTTGTAAATTGTATCGGTATTGTTATTCTGCACAATGCAGAAATACTTAAATGTATGCGCTTATGTTATTTTAAGTTACTGTATAAAGATTATGAATAAAATGAATTCACTTCTTTAGCAAATCCGAAGAATAATATTCTGTCTGTAAATCAAATGTTTTGATTGCAACAGTGCACAGTGTTCGTATATTCGGTACGAGTTCAGCTGTAACCAGACATTCCATAACTCTAATCCTGTCGACTTACACACGTTAAAATTATGAAATTGTGATCTTGGTACCTAAAAACGTGCCTTAAGATTTTTTATTTATTGTTATTTATAAGCTAGGTGTCTATTTATGAATTGACGAAAGTATTTAGGTCTAACTTATTCTATTATGTCCGATATCTTCTCTACTTCTAAGTGCTTTAACTATTTATTTAATACTCTCATTCTTCCTAGTTTGTTGTCAATGTTTCCTGAAACTCGTTTTTATCTTTCTAACAATGCATGAGTATTCTCAGTATTTGACTTGTTTGAAAATACTAATAATAGACGTGTATGAAGTACCTACTGTAGTATCGGTGGACACTAACCTTAGTTAGTCGATGTCTCGTCACCACTAACGGCGACTATTATAGATCATTTGTTAGATCTTGAACTGAAGTATGGGTTCCTATAGATTGAATTTAGTGGAATGTTGTAAGACTTGTGAGTGCAACGATAATTTTAGAAATAATTTCTAGGACAAAATTGTATGAAATATTTATTATACATTCACATGATAATTGCTAAATGGTTGATGTCAGCGACAAGCGTTAATTAAAACTCTATATAATAAAATAGTGATTAGTGCTTATGTAGACGATACTAACAAATTTGATAGGTACATACATAAATCGGAAAGCTTTAACTAATATTTGGACAATACATTTATGCCATATTAATATTACTTAGTTTAAAAAACTAAATGCTCTACAGTAGATGTTACAGTACAGCCCTTTCAGTGTACATCGATGAAGAGTTTTATTTATAATTTGATATCATAATATGTTGACAGTCACTGTGGCATATAGTAGGTTTGTAAACATTTTAGAACTTTAAATATGACTTGGCTTTTTTACATTATTTTCTCTTTACTCAAATACATTATGTGATCGTCATCGAGTTAGCACCCATTTCCGTCACATGAGTATTTGTTCATTTGATTTACTATGACACCCTCATGAAGTTTGTGTTTCGAGTTTAAAGCTTAGCAATATTTGCATAGTTCCAATAAATATAATTACAATGCAAAATGTAAAGTACAGTCACTGTTTAAGTTATTTTGACGTCAGATTTAAGTTTTCACATTTTTACCCAGTCATTGGAATCTTGTTTGTCAAACACGGTTACAACTAGTCATGGCTGGTGCGTCATTCAATCCAAACTAATATTATAAATGCGAAAGTAACTCTGTCTGTCTGTCTGTCTGTCTGTCTGTCTGTCTGTCTTTTCTTCACGCCTAAACTACTGAACCGATTTGTGTGAAATTTGGTACAGACATAGTTTGAAACTTGAGAAAGGACATAGGATAGTTTTTATTACAAAAAAAAATAAAAATAAAATTATTCCGGACATATAGCGCCATCTATTGGTCAAATCAAAAATCTGCTGGTAGTCACTATTCCACGCGAACGAAGTTGCGGGCAAAAGCTAGTTGTACATATTGCTAGAAACACAATTGTTTGTTTTGTTTTAAAATCCATGAGTTCTTTGTTAACCTATAAGCTGAGGGAATATTCTGGACTACCTTTTTAGTAAACTGTATACGTTTCAAAATTAGAATCATAACTAGCAGTAACAATCAAAATAGTAGCGAATGTGGTAAAGATTCTTACTTATCATGTTCCTAAATTCTTACATATACCAATTAGAGAACACTGGATCTGATGTTATTAAAATTGTGTACTTTTTAAAATGCCATTATTGTATTCTTACTAGAACTTTGTAAAAAGCTAAGTTAGTTACTTAAAATGTTTTTTTATTATTTCAGTTTAAACAATAACTTATGATGACGATCCATAGTGTAATCACTAAAAATCAAAATAAACACTGCTCTTACCTTTCTCAAAATATAATATACTATTTATACTTTCAGCCGAATCATTGTTTTCTTTCTATCTTGTTTCCATTTAGATTCTTCGAAAATAACAGTAAATATGATATACAAACACTGCTAAGTTCCACAATACTTACGAAAAATGCTTACAAAACTCAATAATTAACATGCAAATGATAATTGGTGATATCCATAATCGCTATGTAAATTACAATAATACGTAATTATGCTTTTACACTATTTATTTATTGACGTTATATTTGTATTAATATAAAAAGGCTTCGCCACGAGTTCTGTATAGTGGCAAACTGAATATTTTAGAGGTTCTTGTAAAGAAAGAAAATGTTGAGGATAATAAATAGATGTACCACTGTCGTATTATCGAAATGTATTATAATATCAAAGTAAATAAAATGTTGGCTTCGTGGACATAACTTTTGTTTTATTTTGTTTAAAAAGGTTAATTAGATTAGCAAAAGGAGCGGAGGAGGTTAGTAGAACTATAAAGTTTAATTAAGGATGGATGACGGTTTATCCTGATGTGTAGACCCAATCTTCAAGAACACATAATATGTTCTATGAAATCATAAGTTTTCGTTGTAAATGAAAAGGGGTGACAGTATTAAAAAAAGATAAAGATCCATCCTTTCCTGTAGTGTTGGTCACCCTACCAGTTATTTATTGAGGGATTATCGTAAAATATTGCGGCGGCAATTAACACATTTCCCCAGTTTCTCGCGTTTATCTAACCAGGTATTTAGTATCTACTAAACGTTCGATATTGCGTAATATTAGGTCGATCCTAATATTAGAGCAAGTCTGTTCAGATTGCGAATCTATTAACGATGGTGTGTTTGTGAACCGCTTTGAAGCTCCGCAGTAATACTTTTCCTGTGTCTGGCTCACTGTAGTAATTCATTTCATTGTTATTGTGTACGTATGTCTGCTCATAGTTTAGGAGTAAACACGTAAAGAGTTTAGTAGCTGGAGGCGCAGTCAGTAAATACATACATAAATACTTCTATCCGTAACTTATAATTTATGTAGGTAATTCTGCTCTTAGATGTATTCAATCATGTTTGTATATACTTTAGTTTCAGGGCTACAGTCGTTGTGTTTCAAGCTTGAGGATAGATGGAGTCTTTGAAACTTCCAGTCCGTTCAATAAGTAAGTACCTTGTTGATCTCTAGCGGAGGTGATGAAACGGCAAACCCCCTGTAGGTAATAAATTAGGCTTCCATTTACATTAGCAACAATATCCCATGTAAGAGTGTTTGTCAGTCTTGCTGATTTCAGGCCAGTAAAAACTACCGAAGATTTTCAATTGACAGCTGGGACCTACCAATTTTATGTGCCTCACGGAGGAACTCGACATGACAACATGGTCACACATTCAAGGACCGAAACGTGCCAAACTTTACCTTGCTTAACCTTATGAGAGGTCAACCCTTGTGTTCGTACTTAGCAACAAGGTAAGTGAAAATATTTGGGCCTGAGAAAGAGGAAAAACGACCAAGATACATAGCCCTAATATTAAGCGATGTACCAACAAATATTGTATAAAAATAATAATTATGCTCAGATATTCTGCTACCTAACTCACTGTCGGATCAGACCACGATTACGACTCCAGTTGGGTAAGAGCTATAATTAACAACAGTTTCTCATCAACCACAATGGCGTTATTATTTAAGTCAACTATTGGTGTTAATTGACGGGTTTCGTACTTCGCAGCACTAATAGGACGTGGGTCGATTGTCAAAGTCAGTTTATCTGTACTAAGTAGTACCTAAGTCTATAACTTCGAATGATGCTTTGGAATAAATTACGAAGTATGAAGAGAGAGGAAGGTTCAAAGAGAAAATCAAACTAGTGAAACTTGTTGTAGTCAAAATTTACCTACCCCATTGCTCTACTGATTGTGCGAAAGGACTTTTTTAGATTTTTCCTAACATTACATATCAATTGCCATTTTCTCCCTTTTAAAAACTACTGCCCATTTAATATACGAACGAGTAGGTAACCGTCTTCTTTGTATACCTATCTAAGCATTTACTAAACTCTCTAAGGAAAACAGACATGATGTATTATTAATGTTCTTCAGTATGAAATTATTATATCATTCACGAGGTACCAACCTGTTCTTGGGTTAAAGAGGCAATCTCTCTGCTACTAAAAAGGTGGCTAGAATATTCTTGAACTAGTTGTTTCCTGCGGTTCCATTAGTGTCGTGATTTTTCTACTTCGGCTAAAAAGCAGCCTTTGTCTTTTTTCTGGCTCTTGACTATCTGTACACCTAAAAATCAAAAAATCTAAATCAAAAATCATTTATTCAAACTTGCTGCAAGACAGCACTTTTTGAACGTCAGGAATTTACAATAGAGAGCCCCCAAAAAGCCCACCCTTCACCACTTCCTATGTGTTTTTGCTGGGAAGAAGTGACTTATTTACATTAGCGAAGTAGTTTTGCCGAGAAAGCTCGACAGACAGTCCAAATTAAATTTTAAAGCTCCATTTTAATCATAGAATTGTCGTATCGTTTATTCCAAAGATATCTTACAACAGCGCTTAAAACTTTTATAGACATTTTTTGTGGTCGCTAAGAATAGATCCAATTTTCTTTATCAAATTATACTCAAAAGTTATTTCCTAATTTTAAAATCTCATTATTCATGAAACGATATTAAGTCCCTGACGGCGTTAGAATCAAATTTAATAAGATTTTACCTGAATAATATCTAAAAGGCTCGATGACTGAAAACGGATTTTATTATGTCGTTAAGCCTAAGGGAAAAAACCCTTTGAAATATTAACATGGAAATTATTTCGAGACTTCTAATAAGTAAATTAGAGAATATATCTTATTGGGTTAGATGTTTTTGTCGGAAGTCGTGGTGGCCTAGTGGGCAAAGAACCAACCTCTCGAGTATGAGGGCGCGGGTTCGATTCCAGGTCAGGCAAGTACCAATGCAACTTTTCTAAGTTTGTATGTACTTTCTAAGTATATCTTGGATACCAATGACAGTGTTTCGGATGGCACGTTAAACTGTAGGTCCCGGCTGTCATAGAACATCCTTGGCAGTCGTTACGAGTAGTCAGAAGCCAGTAAGTCTGACACCAGTCTAACCAAGGGGTATTGGGTTGCCCGGGTAACTGGGTTGAGGAGGTCAGGCAGGGTAGTCGCTCCTTGTAAAGCACTAGTACTCAGCTACATCCGGTTAGACTGGAAGCCGACCCCAACATAGTTTGGGAAAAAGGCTCGGAGGATGAGGTTAGATGTTTTTGTTTTATTATTTGAAAAAGAGTGTTTCGCGTTTATTATGTCTTAATAATTTTTTGTTATTTCGTTGCAATTTTGTGTTATCATTTTAATCTTAAAAAACTTCCTATCAAAGGGGACTTTGAAAGTAATAGTAAAGCTATTAGAAAACTTTCGACTTTTTTGTTGCCGATTAGTTTTACAGCTAGACCACTAAATTTTCTAAGTGGGGAGTCATTTAATGTATTTTTCGGTACACTACACAAACAAAGAAACAAACTTTGTGACAACACTCAATTAAGTTACGTTATTAGTTTCTTACAATTCTAGCGCTTCCTATTCTAAATAAATGAAAGTCTTAAGCGGGTTTCACATAGGGCGTTTAAAAATAAGCAGTCAGGCTTTGAAAACTAGGGAGGGAGTGGTGAAAAGGCGTTTTTGGTTGAGATATCCGTTTGTAATTTTTGCCGTGAAAACTGCTAATTGAATTAGCCTAGTATCATACATGATTTTGACTTTGACTTCGAAATAAGTTAGTGCTTATTTGTAATACTCTAGCTACATATAATCATCGCGTGAATAATAACTACAAGTCTTCATCTTTATCCCGGCAACTC
This sequence comes from Helicoverpa zea, assembly GCF_022581195.2. Lineage (NCBI taxonomy): Eukaryota > Metazoa > Arthropoda > Insecta > Lepidoptera > Noctuidae > Helicoverpa > Helicoverpa zea. The sequence goes on along the minus strand of NC_061458.1, from coordinate 5,647,189 downwards.
TTCCAGCAGATCTCTTTACAGATGTCCTTCAATTTATTATGCATACTTACTGACTTTGAAACTGGCAATTTAAATACTTTAAAGATCTAAAACTATTAGACAACATATACATTTACGATTGTGAAAGCAGCCTATGAATGCTACTACAATTGAGAATTTAATTTGTTGATATAAAAATTTTCAGCCCACGAAAATTTACATAATGGTTATAAAATTGATATAGTAATAAAGTATTAGGCTGAAACATTTTATTTCTTCTTAACCTGCTTCCCGAAAACAAGGACCTTCTCAATTTTAATAGTTACTATAGGTTTATACAATGATGAATGTGATAATGCATCCAACGAATCAAATAAATAAAATAGATATTAAAAGAAACAAAAGGTGTTACCTATTTCAAGAATAACAAATCAACGCTGTATGACATCGTTATATCTCGCTAGCCAGTCTAGCATGAATCTCAACGAAAACAAGAGAGACACGTTCGTTAACAGTTTTGCAACTAGAACCTATTGTATTACATACAATGTACACTATCGATATTCGTATTTCAGTGTATCTGGACTATAAAATCTGAACTCACTAACCAGCATTCAAGTAGCGTAGTAGATAACGCTCAATTCTTCTTTCTGTAAGAGGAGGCCATGTGTCTAGCAGTGGAAGAAAAATAAGGGTGATAATAAATGTTAGAAAAATCTTGACAAACGTACGAAAAAATCTGTCTGTCCGCTAAAACTATGTACTATGGGGGGTTCTTATAAACTTGCCCATACATGTACGCATTTCCCTATGCTTCTCTTACTGGAAGTAATGTACAAATTAGTTTAGGATTCTATTGTCACTAAAGCCAGAGCCGAAACTACAAAAGTATACCGTATGCGGGACCCCTAACTACGTAAGAACTTGTACCTCAAACTGTTCCAATTTCCAAGCTGTTTGTTAATTATTTCGTAGTATCTTCTTCCTTTAATTTATGTGCACTCAATTTACTTCTCTTGTAAAGTTTGATCGCACTAAGATTTCGAATTTTCATTAACCTACTAATATTGGGAGTATCGCTTCTAAAATATTATTACTTACCTAAAGCTAGTAAGTACAACAGGTTGTTCATCATTTTTATTTTTATGGTTTTGGTCTCATGGGGCCATCACTTTGGAGATTAGAAGCAGCTTATGTCATTTTCCGCGCCATTATCCTCTGCACGTGGGAAACAGAAAAAGGCACATTTTCACTCACATAAAAAAGCAATATTAAAGATAAATTAAATTCTCTTTCCAAGATTTTACAACTAAAAACACGATACAAGAATCATATTAGTCTGAAAAGTTTTCTTAATAGAAACAGACTTTCTAAGTAAAGACAGAGATAACCTTCATGATAGACTAAAATGTTCAATAAAATATTTAAGTATATATTTGTGTATATTGGCGAAATATATTTGCTTGACAAAAATATTTTTTTCTAGTTAGCATTTAAGTTCCAAGTTGATAATTCTTACGCATCTGGAAGGTAGGTACAGTACAGTAAGTGTGGTTCTAAATAATAATAAGGAAAACAATAGCCTGGATAAGTTCACTATATACCCAGTTACGTATAAAATGTAATTAAGCTTTCAGCCCAACGTACGGATAGACATGTTTCCGATACGTAGATAAAATCCTTGGTTAGCTAAGAAATTCCCACTAAGAAATATATTAGACCCATTCTTTTTCTTAATAGAATTTATCGATTTGTACACCGTATTTCTGAAATTGCACTTTTATTATATTTTACATACATTTATTCTTTAATTAGACGCTTTTAATAAGCGCACATAAAAAAAAAAAAACAAAATCTAAAACATAGTCATCTCCTCGAAGTAATAATATGTACGTACGAAAAAAAATAAAGACTCATTTAAAAACAAAAAGAAACACTTAACAAAATCCTAACTAGATAGAACATCGTATGAACTGTTGTTAGCAACCTCTTCAAGAATTTATATTTAAGAAAGCATAAGGGAAAAATATTATTGAGAAGCCACACTTAAATCGTTTACTCGGAAGCTTTATTTGACGTTTTTACTCGATTGTTTCCTGTTACTCATTTAATTTGACTCTGATACACCCAGACCTGTGAGGACCATTACGGATTTCAAGTGGACTTAGAATATTCTTGAGCCCTCAAAAGCGGAGATGGATAGCATACATCTTGAAGTATTCGTTGCTTTCCTGTTCCCGAATGTAGCAATAGTAGTGTGGAGCGATAGGAACGTTCATCAGTATTATTTCAGGCTTGAGTGGGGACGCACGTTATTTCCCCGAATTTAATTTTGGAAATATAATTTTTCCTACTTCTAAACATCTGTTGAACCTGTAAATTAAAGCAGCAACAACTTTTTGAGAGGTCGTTACGTTTTGCCGCTACGTTTGTTGCCTAATTATAATTGCTAACAAGTTTTATTATAACTCTTTGACCGTAAAGTTTTTGTACAAAGTGAAATTTGAAGAAATGCTAATAATTTTGTAGACTGAATATAAAAATGGTGATGTTCACGTACTCAGTGTATGTAAGGTGAGTTTTACAATCAGTAATGATATATTGAGTATCGCCGGTGATTTTTCATAAAAGATTATTTTCTTTGAAAGCGAAAAAGCTTAAAGTTATTCTATGTTTATCAACGTGATGAATGTGTATCGAGATATATTTATTCAATATGTTTGCTCGGCTTATTATATTTTTGATGTCTTATTGAATTTTAATAGATTATTTGGAACTTGATTTAAATGATGGCTTAATTTAAACTTCATATTAATAGAAAATTGACTGTACTATATTTTACTGTTCTTAGATACTGTGATAATTTAATTTTAACTTTCTATTGAGTTGACGTCTACAGACTGTACCAATAATGAAATACCCTTTGAATAACTTTATCAGTGCGTTAATTAACTACAATTATATTTTGCGTCAACACCATTTCTTTGAACAATTTTTGTCTAATATCAATGTTTTTTTTTTGTATAAAGTAAGCAATCATAAAAAATCATTGGTTTTCACGTGTTCAAACGAGATTTCCTGAACGCAATACATTCAGGAAATCGTATGTTCGAACAAAAATAGCTAACAAAGTTGTAAGAAAATGTGTAGGAGTGAAATCGGTGATAGACGTAAACTGATTTCGGAATGTCTTAGTGATGAAAAAGTGAATCAACTTTTAATTGATCACATTCCTCGTTACTTTTACTCCAGTAGCGTTCTGCCTAATGTTAGAAAGCTCAATGACCTTTCGTGTACCACCATCAAATATGCGAGTTATTTAAAATATATCATAAAAGATCTTAAAAAAAAAACATTTACCACAAAAAAATTCAATCAGTGTCTCAAGAAATCGTACCCCCGACTTTGTGAAGTTATCGTTACCATCCGTAGACGAATAAAAATGCAAAGTCAAGTCACTTTAATGGACAAATGAAATACTCTTTCTGAGCAGTTTATTTCGAGAGCTTTACATTAAACTTAAGATTTTGTTATTGCGAATATTTTAAATGTTGTTCAAAGAGAACCTAATCTTGATTAGGTAGGAGGTAGGTACATCAGACCGGTAATTCAGAACCTATTCTTTGCCATATCGATCAAAAACAGTACACATAAGTGCCGTGCATCGGACGCAAAACAGGTCATGAGATTGACCCTGTTTTCCATACTTCGCCTCCTATCAATTAACATCCAAACTCCATCACTTACACGTCAAATTCAGCAATGAAGTTATTTTAAGTTCAGTTCTGAGTTAAGCTTCTTGTCTGCGCAGTGTGAGACAGCTCAAACTATTTAACAAGTTGCTACACAATAGATGTCAAAGCACCTGGTTTTGATACAAAGGGAATTTAATTGTAGCTCTTGTGTATGTAGGCACAATACCTATCCATATGTGGTTGTTATGTAAATTAAGATGTTTCGTCGCGTATTTCATCAATTTAGCCAATTAAATTATAGTTACTGAAATGAAATAAAAAGAAAATTATTTATCGCGTAGCAAAGATGATTGAATGTAAGTCAATTATCTATAAGTAAATGTTAACTATAGCTAAATCTCAGTGTGCATAGCCAGAGCGACCATTTGCGTCATAGAGGCGAGATATTATGTAAACTACGAAACATGGACGTTAGGATGTATAATAACAGTAATTGTCACCCCCATGACTGTAAATGGCGAGGGTTAAACAATGAGTTCAAATATGTAGGTTGTTCCACATTGTACTGAACTCGTAGGTATTTTTCATGTTCGTATATCTATATAATATTAATACGAGGAATTCGTTTCGTATTTATTATATATGAAAACCATTCAATTAATAACACTATCGAGTATTTCGTACCCTCGTCACCGTTCCGTTTATTCTTGGATAAATAAGTACAGTAAAACTGTACAGCAACTAATGCTAGGAGCGTTAGTAGTATTTATGATGAAGTTAACTTACCCATGTAACTTGTGAACTGATAGACTCAATAGCAAAGTTCGTTATTATGTATAAAGAGCTGTCAGTCTGTTGGAAACGTGTACTGCCTTTGGCCCAGACTTTGCTATCCCTATCCTTTGAGTTCTGTGGCCTCACTAATTGGGTCGGACTGACCACTGCGGGTAAAAGGAATACCTTCTGACTTTTGGCCACTTTGAGAGACAACATATTTTGATAGGAAGGAATAAAGTGATAAGATATTTAAGTTTTGACGGGATTTATACTTACTATTTCCAATAGTAGGTAAGTTTGTTCAAGAGCTATCTATCAAGAGTTTCACAACACAACAAACCCATATCATGTAACTTAACACCTTCGATCGATTGCGGATATATGGGTTAACTTTGAAAAAAGGTTAAAGCGAAACTCTTACAGCCTTTCCTACTTTACTTATGTATCTATGTACCTACATTATAGATTGTTCAGCATAACACTTTTCTAGCTTCCTTTAAGTATTAATTGCTGACGGATATACAATCGCAGAGAAGAAGCATGACATTCATTAGCTATCGGACGTTTGGCAATGTGTTTCTAACCATACGTGTCAGATTTACGACTAATTTATCACCGACAAATGCTGAACGAAAAACAGTGATGAAACCCGCGCTGTTCTTGATAAATACGAACGCGTGTACCGGCATCAGAACTGCCATAATGTGGAATGAGGCGAATGCGTCCGTAATTTGCAAACACGATTATCTACCTAAACGTTGTGATTCTATACTTCTTGCTATCTACCCATTTTCACGCTTTACAATAACGTAATCTATATAAACTCTAATTTTCAGCTTAAAAGTTTCAACCATAGCCATTCTTAAGTTATAGAAAGTGTAACTAACACGACTTTCTTTTTTATATATAGAAGACGAATCCCTATATCTCTTGGTCACTCCATCACGCGTTAACGGCTGGACCGATTAAGCCCGACCGACTTAGACCCGGGAGATGGACATTGGTTTTTTTGTCGTTTTTGTCACCGTCTAGCTAAGGGAAGCAGTTATCTCGGGACACGAGTGAAACCACGGGAAGAAGCTAGTTTCGCATAAAATTATGATACAAACAAAAGAACACGTGACGTAAAATCTTTTATTATGTCAAATAACTCAGTGTTAGTGATGATAAAGTGTATGTTGATAATGGGGAAATGTATTGGAAATCCTAAAGATGTGATGTAAACAGGACATAAAAATCGTTTTTTATTGTGGTAGTATTTCGTTGGGAAATGTGTAAGTGACTGCTCTGGAATTTATAATACATACTTAGTAATAGGCATGTATTTTATTTGCATGTTCTTCATAGATGTTATAAAGAAGTTTTTCCTGTATTTCAGTGTTAGACAGTCCGTATTTTGAGTTGCTTCACTGAGCACACGCCTCCTGTGATCTATCATTCGGTCAGCCGAAATAGGAACACCTAGTGCAGCTTTTAGCTAGAGAGCAAGGTGTCGAACGTATCGAACATAACAATCCATTTTCGCTGTTTGAATACTTGACATTTCATGGGCCGTTCCATTTCCAGTTGCTTTATCGAAAAAGGTCTACGAATTCAATATACATAAACAGGAACATTCGAAATACAAAGAATTTTATATAAGACATTTAGGGACAACTTTTCAATCATCAGGTACTTGCCTTGCCTTTTCTATGCAAACGCTGTCAAAACGTCAAACATATTTTTCAGATAAAAGTTATCTGCCGATTGAAAAAACCGCACTAAAGATACTAACTTGACATGTTTAAAAAGGATAATCAAAAATCCGAATTCATACTTTCCTACTTAACAAGCGTTAAAAACTTAAGCCCAGTCGCAATAAACAATTGACACGTACAATACACACATGAACTGACATGAACGGTTGGAGTGTACGTAACGGGACACTGAGGAAAAAAGACTTAGAAAATTTTTGCAAAAATTTATTTTTTTGTATTTTGTTTATTTTCTCGATTCTATCGTATAGAACACCAAAAAATAAGGCGAAAAGCATCTGGGTGATTTTTGTCTCCGACCAACCGTTTGTCGTAAAAACGATGTCGAAGGGATTCCATTATAAAGGCACCAGGGACTTAGAAAATAAAAAACATTTTTTTTTATTTCTCTCAAATCGTTGTTTTCTCGATTCTATCGTATACAACACCTAAAAATAAGGCGAAAAGCATCTGGGTGATTTTTGTCTCCGACCAACCGTTTGTCGTAAAAACGATGGCGAAAAGCATCTGGTCTGGAGTGTCATGCAATGGAATTCCAGAAACTCCCAATGTAGGCTTGACTATGACTTTCAAGGTCATTCGACCTTGACCTCCAGAATCACGACCGTCACCTCAAGGTCACTAACCATTAATATTGACCCTTTAGGATAAAAGAGCGAACGAAGCGAGCTCGGAGCATGGGGCACCCCGACTCGGATAGGTTAGGTTAGAAGGGATAAATAGAAACGAATCGCTGCAAATCCGACCCCACGTGGTCTAGTTTGTCCCAACCCTAGAGAGCAATTCAAAAGCGCGTAGGCGCGTAGGGGCGAGGCGGCCCGCGAGCTGAGGAGCAGGTGGTTATTACGCTTGTCGCCGCAGCTGAGGCTGAGCTGAGGCCAAAGCTGCGGCGGTAAGCGTAGTAACCATCTGCGACGACAAGCTCGCGTGGGACCGCCGGAGCACCGCAGCGCCGGAGCCGTCACAGAAAACCTTTGGATTGCATGTCCCTTTTTTGACATATACAATTTTTTTAACCCTCGACTACGCTTACGTATGTATGGCTTTCACAGGGGAAGACACATACACACACACACACACACGCTTCCTTGTCTATTCAAGGAAATCACGGATCTTGCTTTTCGGAATTTCAACCTTGTCTCAAGGTCAATGACTATGAGGACAAGGTCAGTGACATAATTAGAATCGCGGATGTTACTTAAAAATTTTTGACCTTGACTTCAAGGTCATTGATCTTGACCTCAAGATCAAGGATTATGAAGACAAGGTCAGTGACCTTAATAGAATCGCGGATTTTACTTAAAAATTTTGACCTTGACCTCAAGGTCAAGGACCACGAGGACAAGGTCAGTTACCTTACTAGAATCGCGGATTATACATAAAAAATGGGTATGATTTAAGCTGTCACCAATTTAATTCATTTTGTGTTTCTTAAATAATAGGGTTTGCCCTCAAAATAGTAGATTTGTCACCAAATGTAGTCACCAAACAATATAAAATCATTTCCACAATAAATTACCGAAAATCATGGAGATATGGGGTCAAGTACCAAATAAATGATTTTGTATGTATTATAATAGGTTTGTCCTAATAGTATTTAAGCAAACTAATTTAAAGAGATCACCAATAAATCATATATTATATCACTAGAAAATTTCATGAAGGTCTAAAAATGTAGGGTGGTCGTCATCATCATTTCAACCAAAAGAGTCTACTACTTAACTGGCCATGTGCCTCCCCCCAAGGGCTTTAGTTTCCACAGGTAGTATAAATATATTTAAATTAAATTTCTAGCTGAATAGTAAATAAAACAATTAATCAAAGTCAAAATAATCAATATTTATTGTTAAAAATCTCACTGCCCGCGCCCCGCATCGTATGATCGTACCTACAACCAACCTACAACCCATTCGTTGAGGCCCGAAAGCGCGCCAATTTGTCTCCCTTCCCTTCCTCTTCCCTTTGAACATATTTTTATTAAAATTATAAACTGATGTATTAAATTGGTAACGAATACATTATTTTAATAACTGAACGAAATAAAATGTAACTACTGTATTGGTGACAAAATAACAAATAAAAAGGAGTCGCAGTCAGGGATCGATTAATCGATTTATTTGGTGACAGATCTACCATTTTGAGCACCAAGCTATTATTTAAGTAATAAAACTATTATTATAAGAACGAAGTTTATATTCATGTAATGCACTACAATTTTATTGGTAATCCATCTCATATTTTACACATTATATTAACAATAATTTGCTAATTCATACCTGGGAACACTCTTTGTTTATCTGAGAACGAAAATATTTCGTGGCGATAGATCTATTTATTAGGTGATACAACTTGATGACAAATATAAATTTTGGTGACAAAAAATATAGTTCCCATAAAAAATGACCTTGACCTCAAGTCATTGACCTTGACCTCAAGGTCAAGGACCATAAGGACAAGGTCAGTGACCTAACTAGAATCGGAGATTTTACATAAAAAATTGACCTTGAGGTCAAGGTCACCGACCTTGAGGTCAAGGTCACTGACCTTGAATGACCTTGAGGTGCACCATGGTGTTTCCCCACCCTTCTACTCCCACATCCCACCGGGTCCCGAAGGCTTGATTAGGCGATAGATTTTGGTGAAATTTTTCTAAGTCTTTTTTTCATAGTGTCCCGTTTCGTATCCACTGACCCTCGTAGCTGGATTCCCAGGATTGGTGACTATTTTACAGAAATGCGGTGTTACAAAATTAAAAAAAAAACATGCTAGGTAATTTTCTATTTAAAATTGGTTGAAATATAGAATGTTACAGGAAATGTAACCTTTTCAAATGTATGAAATGGAAAAGATCATAAAAAAAATATGGGAACAAAAAGCTTATGCTCTCTGGAGCCAGAGATGCTACCGTTTAGCAACGGGACTTATATTGCTAATGATAATGAACAACTCATAAGTACAATAGGTTTACCATACATAAGAAGCTCAAATAAACTCAAGAAAGATTTCCTCATAATAATATATACTCTGTATTATGTTCCGCAACATATTGTGTACGAAATGAATACAATATATATCCTCGGGAGTAATCTTTTTGATTTATAGTATAGCTTTCAGAAATGTCCGGCCTATGACGAGGGAAAACTTCCTAATCTAAACATGAGATAATAATAATATACCTAATCCTAATCAGATTGGCCAACAGCGTACGGTTTTGATATAAATAAATCATAATTGCAATACTTATACGGTCAAGTACTTAAGTATCGTAGTGTAACAATTATGTATGTGAGGGTAGGTCTATGACGCTGTATAAACAACCTTTGTACTTTGCATTACTGAAAAGTTTAAACTATCCGTGTTATTAGTAATATAAACAACACTATCCTATCTACATAAATATGTATGTTATTATTATAACTAGTAAGTCTAGGCAGGACATGTCCTGCAAAGGTATTACACACCTTGATTTTATCATTTCTTCCAGTAAAGTAAACTAACAGGTACTATTTCTCGATCTTCAAAACATCTGTTAATGAATGATAGAAACTTCTGTAAATCTTGTGTGAAAGTAGTGTTTGAACTATAGATAGGTGCTTACATATAACTGATGTAAAAAGGGAATTTCTTTTCAGTGTCTCGAACAATTGCTCGCTAGGATAGGGGATAAAAGGGTCACTCACAGCACTCGAAATTCGAGCAATTCCGCGTCCCTTTTTATCCGAACACTCGACTTCATATTCTTCCTTTCATTAAACAAAACGATAGATTTTTAAGTAGTTCCTAGAAGGAAATTATTTTCTATACTTATTTAATATACTTACTTGAAAAAAAAGTAGTTTTGTTTGTTTGTATTGGATAAACTCAAAAACCGCTAAAAGTTGGAAAGCCATACTCCTCCCGAATAACATAGACTATATTTTATCCCAGTATGGGCAGTAGTTCCCACAGGACACGGGTGATACCGCGGGAAAACGTCTAGTCTGAAATATAAGAATATCGTTCCTATTCATCATCATCATCATCATCATCTCAGCCATAGGACGTCCACTGCTGAACATAGGCCTCCCCCTTTGATCTCCACAGATACCTGTTGGGTTTAATTAAAAGTTTTCGCCTTTCGCTGTTATTTCTTTGAGCAGTATTTCAGGAATACGAAACTATTACCTATTTCTATCACGCCACTCGTCTCTTTTGCACCCTTGATCTCACAAACGAGATAAAAGGCACATTTTCTTACAAATGATTTGTATTTCTTTGGATCTCTTTTGTAAATTGTTTGTTTTGTGTTCTTAGATAAACATTATTTCCCTTTGGGAAGGGAACATGTTTAAAAATGTTGTCGTCTGTTAATGACATTTGCTGTATGTGTGTACTAAGTTAAATATGTATGTCCAAATAGAGTATGATTATGTTTATATTATTAATGAACAATCTTTTGTGGGAAACAACATTTCAAAGACTAAGAAAATTATATATTTTTTCGTCTTTTTACTTCAAAGAAAGGGAAGATTTTTGCTCTTTTTACGCAAGGGTTCGTGATTTCTGCTAATAAACAACCCTAAGAAACAAGAATCTTGCGAAGATGAGTCAAATTTCCCTAATGTCCTTCAAAAGGGTCAGTGGTGTAGGGGCGTAGCAGCGTAGCGTCGTAGCCGCGTAGACGGATTCGCTACGAAAAAATCTAAAGGAAAAAACAACGCGTGATAGATCTTACTACTGTTTGTAAATTATCTATATAAGATCCCAGTATCCCTTTCCATTTACAAGCTGTTTTGGTATTAATGAAATCAATTAATAAATGACTGTGTTTAATTAATTTACCTCATTCTGCTTCAGATAAAACGACTGCCACGTTTGTAAATCCAGATATTAATTATGAGTATCCGGAAGCTACGGTTTAAGCTTCATTAGAATCCTTCGAGTTAAACATTTGCATAGTATGAATACAAAATCAATATCTTTAACTGAGAGGAGATCTGAGTCAAAGGCTTTCAATCAGACCCAATTTACTTCCGTGGATATTTTATTGTGGATCAAAGAATATGCAAGAACCGATAAAAGACCATATCAATTTGATTAAAGAGGTTTAGAATTTTACTATTGCGGATACCTACACTTTGGAGTATCTCAGTATTCAAACAATTTCAGGATCTTTATATGTGTATTTATATTTAGCATATTTTCAAATTTTGATAACATCTAGCCGCTTTTATACGTAGAGTACCATTTATCATTAATCAAAACCGAGCCCTGTCTATATGGCAATAAATTCCCGTTGAGTCTTACACTTTAATTAATTCTCGAATTACTTGTAATTTAAAATAAAGCATGTTCTATTCCAAACTAATTGCTTTACCGATCAATTTTATTAGGAATTTATACTTAAGCATTTAAATCGTCAACCACAATCTATGAGTATAATAGAGAAAATGAAGAAATATAACATGTCCCAGTACTGTACACATCATTATCACTGAGTCTGGTTACTGAAAGGATTTAGGCGGCGTAATTGTGAGCTGGAATTAAAAAGGCCTTACTTACGTGACTACTATAATCCCCTAATTGTTTACTAAAAAGCCTTCGTACCGGTATCGCAGTATTGAAGACAATATTTTACCGTACCGTACCGTAGATTTGGTAGAAATAGTTTTTGCTGTCAAATGTAGAATAAACCCTGATGCCCATTTTCACCAACAAATACCTAAATTAAGGGATCCCTTAAGAGCATTTACGGAACACTTAATAAGAATTTCGTTTTCACCAAAGTTTAGGTATCCCTTATCCATAGTCATTTATGTCAAAATTGGGAGAACCCTTATTCTAAGTGGCACTTAGATTAAGAGATTGTTGGTGAAAATGGGCATAAAGTTATGAGGGACTTAAAAAGGTGCACATAAATACATGACAGGTTTATTGACAACACTAGAACCATTTAATATGCCATAAAAAATATAGTCTATTGAAAACTTATTATTTTATAAGTCTAAAGTAAAAAAGTCTGCCTGCCTGTTATTTGGATGCCACAGAGGAGCTCTTAAATAAGCTTGAGCGGTTGCAAAATTTATGTATTCGTTTTGTTTTCAATCTAAAAAAATATGATCATGTTTCTCATTTTCGCAAAGAACTCAAGTGGCTTCCTATTCGTCTTCGCAGGAACACGCGCATTTTGTGTCTCCTTTTTAATCCCAAAACTCCTTCCTATCTGCGAGAACGCTTTTCATTTGTTCGCTCGCCTGATGCGCTCTGTAGAACGCATCTCAAATCTCTCCTTGAAATCCCCTCCCATTCCACTGACTTTTATTCCTTCTCCTACACAGTAAACGCAGTACGGTTGTGGAATTCGCTGCCACCTGAATTAAGGAACTGTCAAACTGTTGCTACTTTTAAACAGAAACTCAAAAGTTACTATTTGTCCTCCTCTTCTTCATAGAGTCATTTTATAAAATATGTATTTTTGTATGTATGTATTATCTTTTTCTTTATATATATATGTGTAATTTATATATCTTTACTATGTCCTTTTACACAGTCTATCTACCTACTTCTCTTCATTCTAACTCTCCTACTACGGGTCTGCTGGAAGAGATTTCGATTTAGAAATAAGCAGTACCTTTGTACTATTTCTATGCTATGTCTATTTCTTTTATATGTTCACTGTGTACATAAATTGTTAAATAAATAAATAAATAAAGTCTCTAATCTTGAAATTGTTGAACATGATTTTCAGTCGACTTCTATTATTAAATAAAATCTTTAGCCAAAAGAATTTCTTTCAAAATTAAATTCCTTTCAAGTCTAAAGGGTTATTCAACATTCAGAGCTAAGCTAGTGTCAGCTGAAGTTGAATAAACTTTGCGCGACTCAAAATTAATATGTTCACAAATGTTGGTGCGAATAAACTGTCCCTAGAGACAGATCATATTTATCACGTTGAAATCCCAACGTTACGAGCCACGTAATACATATGTTAAACAAACTTTTCATTCGATACGTGAATGTCACAATACGTAGATACGATATCTCTTGTCTGCTAAAATTAATTTGCTTATCAGGTGAAATTAAATATTTATGTGTACGTAAGTGCGTTATTAGATAGGTTTATCTACTATGTACACAGAGCATGCAATCATGCATATGTTTTGTTTAGTTTGCATCATCCATCATTGTTTTATTTATCAACCAAATTATAGTGTTGTTTTTTGCGCTGCTCACGATATGGTTTGATAGGCTTTGTCTGCAGGCGCCATTAATTGATCTTAATCTATTTTAGTGCGTGCTGGGTGCTCAATTAATATCGAATCTATCAATTTTCTCTAAATACGTCGCTAATCATAAGTTAAGATTGCGTCAACTTAGTAACATGTTCATCATGGCTTCACAATGTCAATTTTTATCTCGAAGATGAATTAAATATAAGCTAATCACTAACATTGGGGGAAAATTATATGTATGTAGACAGCTTATGATCAGGTCTAGTTATCTATTGATAGAAGAGAAAAACGTATGTAATAACAAAAATCGTACGACAAGCTCCATGGGGCCCGTCAGATAAGATAAGCATGAGCCTATAATATTTCATGTGAACACGTCAACTTTTATTTTGCCCTCCGATCTGTTTCAGATATCGTAAAATATGTTTCATGAATTATGTATTAACATAATTATCATCAACATTATGTCAGCAGTGTTGAATAATGCAGAACATTTTGGCAAGTTCTGTTTTACCTTTTGTATTTGACTAAAAGTCGTACGCCATATTTTATTTGTTCGTGGGGAGTACCTAGTGCTTCAAGCGATCTCGACGCATATTGCAAGCAATAAACGCTTCTTAAGAGCTATTTTTCAATACTCTCAACTGAATAAGTATTCAATGAGATAAAAGTTCTGAAATCTCATGAAAATTAGCCAAAATAACTTATATATTTCTAGGTATATTGCTGGTGTAAACTACCTCGTTTAGCATATGATAATATGCAATATTTATGATTGTTTACCAAACAGAGCGTATAAATTTTCTTTAATCATCTTTTTGATAGGACTTCAAATAAATGTTCAGCGGATTTCGTAGTATTCAATCTATTTTGATATTCCCTGTCGCATCAGTTTTCTAACTTTTTCATTCCAATAAATCTTTATTGGTCGCTTTGCTGGTCTCTATGATATTATTATGACGGGCATTCGACGTTCTTACGAGCCTTCAATGTCTGACGCTTCGAGGCTTTAATATTATTGACTTAGGAAAATAGAATGTACGTAAACCTATAGAACAGGTGAATAAACTGTTAAACCAAAATTTGATTTTGTTTACCGCTATAACTAACTCAATAATTAAATGTAAGTAGTTATACTATAGAAGATGGTAACTGAACTATTTCGGTTAGTTGCTTAAAAAATAACAGTATACCTATAGACAAATATTAGGTAAATTGAGCATATAATTTCAATGAATCAGTGGTAGTAGAAACATATATTTATACATAGTTAAAACGAAATCTTCACGTCAATCGAGGATACATACAGCTAACTGCTTACAATGAATCTCCTCTATATAAAACCCTACAACTCATCACGACCCTATTCCGCAACATATTCTCTGAAAGAGTCTGAATGTAGCAGTCCTTTCTGGGTCAACAGAATTTAATCTACGATTATTTAAGCTCCATTTGTCCTCTAACCCGATAAAAATAAATACAGATATTATACAACCAATAACTAGGGTTTTCTTAGAACTACGTTCCAAGTACAAATATATTTTAAAGGGTATGATTATTGAAGGGCTATTTTCGAGAAAATATTGTAATATTTAACCTTAAAATATTCAAATGTTTTCGTACCTAAGTATGAATATTACTCTTATTATTCTATCAATCTCGTCCGAATTTGTATTTCAATCAGAGGTATCTACTTTATATTATATGCCATGTACCAAAGGTGCATGAAGGTGCTACGAAATTAGCTTTCCATTTTTTTCGGGATAATCAGGAGGTAACCTTTAAATCCGTTAAATCATTTTTTTTTGTAAAAAGACTCAAATGTTCGTGGAGCGCCATATTACACATCTAATATTAACATTAGATTAACATGAAAATAGGATGCATCGACAAGTCACTCATCAAATGATTAACGATAGCCAGTCGACTATAAATACCTACATTCCCCTGAGCAGATACAATTTACTTACTACATGTCTATCTTTCGTTAACCTCTGAAGTAAGCAAACACAATATAAAAATAGAGAAATATCGCCTTCCATACAACCGTTGTATGCATAGTTAGTTTGAAGCAAATACTCGCTTTCAGAAGTGAATATGAATTCTTGTTTACTTGGTCAAAATACCTATTGCATAAGTCAACAAAGCAGGGTATAACACGAATTTATTCCATGCAAAATTTTTGACGTTTGGTGCGAGTATTTCATGCATAATTCACCCATTTTTGCTTTTCAACTACTTTATTCCCTTTGTTAAACAAGAATAACATTCTGTGCACAATTTTTTAGCTCGTCTGTCTCTCTTGGATTGTGCGGACATGTTTTTCTTTGCTTATATACCAACATGTCTGATTTCTAGCCCCGATCAATGTCTAAAAGCTTTCAGAATCATATTTCCATTATCAAATTCTTCTGGGATCAAAAAATTGAGATACAGGAATACAACCATATTTTCAAAGTAAACTAAACCCATAAATAAGGTATACCAATACTTCAAGATGTTTCCCATAGAGTACAATTTATAAATTTCTCACCCTATATCCGGCATTTGCCACATGTTCATAAATCAATAGTAGCTAAGCAGAGGCTCTAGCTGCAAGAAATTTAATTAGTTCGTTTAACCTAGTAGCACAGCTACTTAGTAGTGAGAACTAATTAGACGGACCTTTATTGATTTAAAAGGCGCGAAAATATGAGACGCAATGATAACTTCCAGATTTCTCATCCAGACCAAGGAGCCTGGATTGTTTGAAGGGCACTTAAGATTTAGACTTCTAAAATCTCCTACAATATTTTGCTATTGTAATTTTGAGTCAAAAATAGAATATTAAACCGTTTTCACTTTGTAATAGAAATTCACTTATATTTTTAAGTGGACACCTCCCGGGAATTGTTTCTGTCATTGACTTCATCCAGATGATCTACCTTCGTCACGAACTTGTCAAACTCGAAAACTCCATTAATTTTTTTACCTACGTACTTACTTTTTGATATCACAACTTGTAATTGAGTTATGGGGAGATGTGATTTATATATCATCGTTATACGCTTCATGGGGAAATTAGGTTGGAAGTACGTATTCGTCAATTCGTTGAAAGAAGCCTTTTAATTTTCTACGTCCCTAAAGGTTTATTGCGATGTGTTATTTCCTTGGAACATATTCCTGACATTGGCTTTATGAAAGTTTACCTTGAACCTCGATTCACAATAACGAAAAGGTGCTATATATTACACATATTTAGGTGGTATATACACGTGTGCCGATAGATGAACAAAGAACATAACGTCATTCAGAAAGTAACTTTGAGTAGGGTACTCATGAGTTTGTATTTTATCGACGTACCAGATGTTGCCCACTGTTCCAACCACAGACCAAGAGAACGCTTCTAGAACAAAAAGAAACCTATGTCCTTTCACAGGCTTTGGACTACTCACACGTAATATGGGCAGAATTGACGTGAAGGCGCTACAGACAGCCAGACAGAGTGTATAATTTAAATAATATCGTGATAAGAAATAAAATTACATAAATGCAAAAGTAATTTCTGTTTGTCTTACCGATAGGTATACTGGAGAGATCTCCCCTTTCGCCCAGAACCGTGCTTGAGAGCGGACGTGTGTCAATATTAACCTAAAATTATTTTTTAAGTAGCTATCTCCGTGCAAAGTAATATCGCACTTAGGCTATTGATGAAAGTGTTGAACATCGTAACTACGAAACGACGCTAATTGATCGTGCAGTGTGAGCATCCCGCGCTCCCCCCGTACCGCCTTCGCCCCCGCGAGAACAGTACGTACTTCATAATTGCCATCTCGCTTACTCGTGGAGTGTGCGTCTTTGTGCTGTTCATTCAATACTACATCGACATTTGTTACCTGCGCGTGCGGCGACCGCTTATTGGAATCAGCTGTTTACTACATTACGGGCAATACATCACACAAACCTTGCCATGTCTCTACAGCATACACCTCCCAATACGACTTCTAAGAAAGAAACTGTCGTAAGAAACGTCCTTTCTTCGGCGATAATCCAATCAGGGTCAACGCCAAACCTTAGTGCAATTGAGCATGAGAACGTTACCACTAGGTTCAAACGCAAATGGGAAGATGAGCCTACCTGTATGGAGGAGATCCGTCAATTGATTGCTAAGGCTACTGCACAGTCTGAGTCGAAGTATGCGGTGTTGCAGGCATCGTTATCCGCAATTAGTACCCAAAATGACGACATAAAAACCAGCATTGCCTTTATATCTAAGCAGTACGATGATTTGATCTTAAAAATAGGTCAATTAGAATCGGAACGTCGGTCTGACCGTTGCCTTATTCAACGTCTGGAAGAATCTGTAGAAAATCTAGAAAGACAGCTACACTCCACCAGAATTGAAATAAAAAATGTGCCCAAAAGATCTGGCGAAAGCAAAACCGATCTCTGTGAGCTTGTGAAGTCAACAGCTACTGCCATTAACACGCCGATCCAAACCCATGATATTAAAGATGTGTTCCGCATCTACAAAAAAGATGACCCGTCATCGTCACAAATAATCGTGGAGTTCTCAAGCGCTGTCACCAAGGAAACTATAATAAAAGGAGCACGGCAATTCAATAGCAGAAATAAAACGTGTAAACTGAACACAACTCATCTAAAGCTTGAAGGCCCTGTAAAACCTATCTATGTCTCTGAAAAGTTAACCCCAAAGGCTCAACGTTTATTTTATCTCGCACGTACATTTGCCAAAGACAATGCCTATAAGTACTGCTGGACGTCATACGGAAGGATTTTTCTCCGACAAGATGAGGGTAAGAAGCAAATTCTAATACGAAAAGATGAGGACATAGACATTCTCCGGCCAAATAAGTGACTAGGAATCAGTTATTGTACTTCTTTTGTTATTATTACTTTGTCATATAATTATTGTAATTTGTTGCTACCCCATGTTATACTTTTACACTATACACTAAATCTCAAACACTTCAATTACTCTCACACCCACAACAAACACAAAACTAATATGTTACATCTATATTCACATCGTAATGCACAGGGATGCTTGTTGTTATATACTGTTTATATAATTAGAAATATAACTATTTCACTATGTATTCACTCCATATTATTAACCTTTTACACAAATCACTATAACTCAGTTATTCATATCACTCGTGTAGTCACAACAAATACAAAGTTGATATTTTTACATCTATACAGCGTATATACAATGTTAAATAAAAGGGAGTTTAATATTCGTGGTTATCGCATAGCAGGTACCAACATATGGTTAGTTCACAATTTGATATTTAGAACTACGTTTTATTTCTTTCTACAATGACTCATTCGATCATAAACACGTCTACAGAAGTGGACAAAATAACTATTGCTTCGGCTTATAATTGCGATACTTTGACGTGTAATACTCTCATTGGTAATAACAACAAGTCATTAAATATTTTTTCCCTTAACATTCGTAGTATATACAAAAACTTAGACAATCTATTAGTTTTATTACACAGTCTAGCATTTGAAAATGACGTCATTATTTTAACGGAGTGTTGGCTTCACGCTAATAAAAATGTCCCATCTATTGATAACTATAACACATATATTTCTAAAAAATATTTGAATAAAAGCGATGGTATCGTTATATACGTTAGGAAATCGATTAAGTGTTCTGTGGTGGAGCCGGATTACTCTGGAGCCAATTTTTTATTGTTGCACATTGAACCCGATATACTTATATTGGCTGTATACAGGTCGCCGTCCATACAATGCCTGGATAGTTTTCTTGACTCGCTGGATAATATTCTACGCCCAATGAATTCTAATAAAAACGTATTTCTAATCGGAGATATTAATATTGATATTAAAATTAATAACACAGACAGATGCAGCTCGTCGTATTTGAACCTATTGGCAGAATTTGGGATATTACCTGCTCATACTTATCCCACCAGAATGCTTAACTGCCTCGACCACTGCATGATGAAAACTATGTATCCTGCAACTGTATGTGTTATTGACTCCTGCATAACAGACCATTTACCTGTTATTATCTCATTGGGCATGTCCCAGCGTAGAATTGTAAACAAGAACTGTAGTGTAATTAAATTAGACATAAAAGCGTGCGTTAGTCAAATAGAAGCACTTGATTTCTCCTTCATTAACACTATTTCTGATGCAAACAATGCCGCTACTGTTTTTGTTGATAAACTCTCTAACATTGTGAATATGAATACTAAAGTCTATCGAACAACTTGCAAAAAAAGAATCCTTAAACCATGGATTACTGGTGGCCTTCTGCGCTGTATTAGGCATAGGGACCGACTGCATAAACGACATAAGACGTGCCCTTCTAACCACATCTTAGAAATAACGTTTAAACGTTACCGGAATTATTGCAATTCTCTGTTGAGGAAATTAAAATCTAACTACGAAAAGTCTTTACTACAAAACGCCAAAACTCCTAAAGATTCGTGGAAAGCAATAAAGGCTATAATTAACTACACTGGTGATAAATCGACCTCGGATGGCTTATTAAATTCTAATTTAAACAATATTGACACCATTAATAAATATTTTTCGCAAATTGGCAAGCAACTTGCCGATGCCATTACTGTTACGCGTAAACCTAATTACAATTTTAAAGTCCCTCGCAACCATAATTCTATAGTTCTTTTACCGCCGGATGAATCTGAAATTGAAGCTTTAATATCAAACCTTAAAAACAATTGTGCTACTGGCTGGGACTCTATTCCAGTTCAGTTACTCAAACTGTGCAAAAATACTATAGTCCCTCCTCTGACTTGTCTGTTTGAACTGTGTTATGCTCAAGGTATCTTTCCAGATGTGTTTAAGAGGGCACTCATTACTCCTGTGCACAAGGGCGGGAATCGAGACGATGTGTCGAATTATAGGCCTATCTCTGTATTGTCCTCACTCTCAAAACTATTAGAAAAAACTCTTAACAGCAGACTCATTAATTTTCTTGAAAGTAAAAGTATTTTGGCAAACAATCAATTTGGTTTTAGGACATCAAAAAGCACCGATGATGCAGTTAGTCTACTTACCGATTTCGTAACTACTAAAGTTGACGAAAATCAAAAGTGTATAGGTATTTTCCTGGATTTAGCCAAAGCTTTCGACACTGTCTCGATTCCAGCACTTGTGAACAAGCTGGATGTCATTGGCGTGAGGGGAACGGCCCTAAAAATTTTTGGAGACTTTTTATATAACCGTAGACAACAGGTAAAGATTGGAAGTTATGTTAGCTCTGAAGAAAATGTTGTTTTTGGCGTTCCTCAGGGCAGTATTCTAGGACCGAGTCTCTTCCTGGTGTACATCAATGACTTATGTCTCCAACCACTCTGTAACGGGAAAATATTTACGTATGCTGATGATACTGCCATAGTATTCCATGGTGGGACTTGGGAAGAGGTAACTCGTATTGCCGAGAATGGCCTCCATCGTCTTGGCCAGTGGCTGGAAACCAATCTCCTTACCCTCAATGTATCTAAAACCTCATTCATTCAATTTTCATTTTCCAAAAACAACCTTAATAACATTACTATCAGAGCTCATTCCTGCAATTATCCTAATGGCACAGGCTGTTCTTGTCTTTCTATTAATAAAGTTACACATGTCAAATATTTAGGTGTTATATTAGATGAGAGGCTAAGTTGGGAACCTCATATAAATGTTGTGACGTGTCGTACTAGGAAGTTAATTTGGGTTTTCAAAAAACTCAGACACGCCGCGGACTTCTCGCTTCTCCGTAATATATATTATGCCTTAGCTCAATCCATTCTTGGATACTGCATAGGAGTTTGGGGTGGTGCCTGCAAAACCCGCATGATGCAATTAGAGAGGGCTCAAAGGTCATTACTAAAAGTGATGACCTTTAAGCCCTTCAGATATCCGTCTAAACAGTTGTACGAAAATTGCGAGCTGCTTACAATTAGACAATTATACATTTTCCAAATTATAACTAAAAAACACAAGCAAACTCCCTGTCCTGTAAATGAGTATAAGAGGAAACGAGTTATTAAAAACGTTTGCTTACCGGACAGATGTCGGACGGCTACGGCTAGACGACAACAATCTTATAGGTCATCCTACTTATACAATAAAATAAATAAATTAATAAACATTCATCCACTTACCGTTCGAGAAACAAAAATCAAAGTTAAAAACTGGCTACTTCAATTGAACTACGACCAAACTGAAAGGCTATTGCTCGCAAATTAACATTCCCTATTATCATATTCTGACATAACACACGCACTTACACACACACACACACACACGCACACACACACACACACACACACTCACTCACTCACTCACAAAGACTTCTATAAACACTCATAAGTAACCTTCCATTATTAGATTTATGTTAAGCTACTTTAATTTTCTAATTTCCTTTTTTATTCACAATTTGTATAACAGAAACTGGAAGAGGGCACTGACTTCTGTAACACAAGTTTTTACTTAGCTCAGAAGTCAGGGTTTTCAATAGGATTTTTGTAAAAGTTTGTGTGAATAAATTATTTATTATTTATTATTATTATTTTTGTTTATCTTGTTTTGTTTCCTTCCCTTTTGGGAGTATTAAAAATCCTTGCACACGGGCCGGAGCCAAGTGTGTAAGGGGGTAATAATTAAATAGAAAATGTGGATGTTAAAGTAGATGAAGTTAGAAACTTTCGGGTGATGCGGCAGGTGTTGAGGATTGTAGCTTTTTGGAGCATGTGTACTGTGTAACTGGGCATGTGTAGAGTGTCGAGGCTTTGTTTGAGCGATTTTGGTATGATACCAGTGGTGGAAAGAACTATGGGGACAATATGTACTGTTTGGGCTTTCCACTGCGTCTTGATTTCTATTGCGAGGTCTTGGTATTTGCTGAGTTTTTCAGATATTGTGGTTTGAATATTGTGCGAGTTAGGGATGGCTATGTCTATTAAGTATACGGTTTTGTTGGTTTTATCATGAAGGGTTATATCCGGTCTATTGTAATGGATGGTTTTGTCCGTAATTATCGTTCTGTCCCAGTAGATCTTGTGATTTCTGTTCTCTAATATTGTTTCTGGTTTATATTTGTAATATGGTATCATATCTTCTATAAGTTTAAATTTGTGAGCTAATTGCTGGTGAATTATGGCTGCAACCTGATCATGCCGATGCTTGTAGTCAGTTTGTACTAATGATTTACAGGCACCTGTGATGTGTTGTATAGTTTCACTAGCAGTATTGCAATGCCTACACATGTCCGTCTGTTGGTTTGGATCTCGTATAATGTGTTTTCTGTAATTACGTGTAGCTATAATCTGATCCTGGATGGCCAGCATAAAGCCCTCGGTCTCGGGAAACAGTTCGCCTCGCCTGAGCCATTCGTTTGACTGTGCTTTGTCGACGTGTGGCTGGCTCAGGAAAGCTCGATGTCTCCCGTGAAGAGCTTTAGCAGACCATTCAGAAATTTGTTGTTGTGTAGTTGTAAGGGTTTCAGTGCTTTGTGTGTTTCTATCGTGTAGGTTAAGTGGTGTTAGGTTTTTATCAGTGTCTGCTATTTGTTTGTGTAGTGGTGAGTGTTCTGTTTTGTGATGAAAGTAAGTTCTGAGTGTTGTGATCTGTTTATTATGTAGGTTGTGTATGTTGATTAGGCCTCTGCCTCCTTCTTTTCGTGGTAGTGTAAGTCGTTGAATACATGATTTTGGGTGGTGTTTTCTGTGTTTCGTTAGAGCTGTGTTGATGATGCGCTGTAGTGTTGTGATATCAGTTTTTGACCATTTTATTATTCCAAAAGAGTATGTTAGAATAGGTATTGAAAATGTATTGATGGCTTTAATTGTATTTCTAGAATTTAGGTTCGTTTTTAAAATTAGATTTAAGCGGTGTGTAAATTTCTTCATCAGATCCTGTTTTGTTGTCTTGACTAGAATCTGCCTAGATTGTTTGAATCCAAGGTATTTGTATGTACTATGTTCGTCCATTGGTTCAACTGTTTCACCTGACTCAAGTATATAGCTGTTGTTTTGAATTTTTCCTTTTGACACCGATAATATTTTGCATTTATCAACTCCGAACCGCATGCAAATATCTGTAGAAAATGTTTGTGTTATGTCTGCTAGATGATATAGTGATTGTGTGTCTGATGCGTATAACTTTATATCATCCATGTACATTAGGTGTGATAGTGTGTGTTGTGTGATGTTGTTGTTTAAAGTGTAACCTGCGTTGGACTTATCTAATAGGTGTGAAAGGGGGTTCAATGCCAGGCAGAACCAGAGTGGACTTAGAGCGTCTCCTTGAAAAATGCCTCGCTTTATGCATATAGGCTCTGTAGTGATAGCTGTAGAGACTTGATTTATTTTAAGAGTAGTTTGCCAATTTTGCATGGAACTTTGTAGGAATGCTATTAATGTAGGGTGTATTTTGTAGAGATTTAAAACATATAACAACCAGCTGTGGGGAACTGAATCATAGGCCTTTCGGTAGTCGATAAACATCGTATGTATGTCAGTTTTATTTTTGACTGCACTATTCATGGTAACCGCGTCAATGGTGAGTTGTTCCTTACACCCTTGACTGTTCTTTCGACACCCCTTTTGCTGTTCTGAAAGAATATTGTGTTTAGTTAAATGTGTGTAAATAACTTCACTTACGCAGGCAGTTAGAATTTTATACAGGGTTTGTAAACAAGTAATGGGTCTGTATTTGGCTGGGTTCAGTGTATCGCATGTGTCTTTGGGAATCATGTAAGTGATTCCTTGTGTTATGTAAGCGGGGAGTAAGTGTGGTGATTGGATGAATTTGTTTAAATGAGTGTGTATGTGCGGGTGTATGCTAGTAAGATTCTTATACCAATAGTTGTGGATGTTGTCTGTACCTGGTGATTTCCAGTTGTGTGTTCGTTTTATGATGTCTATGAATGTGTCTATTGGTATAAAATCAAATTCCATTTCTGGAACCTCTAATGATGAAATTTCGGCAATCCAATCTGCTTGGTTATTATGAATGACCGGGTTCTCCCAAATATTTGCCCAAAATTCTCGCAAACTTTCAGCAGACGGTGTTTCTAGTGTTTGTGCATTTGTGTCAGTATAATTGGTTGTAAGGTTTCTGTAGAATATTTTTTCGTTGTATCTAAATGTTGCGTTTTGTACTTTACGTTTTGTGCATGTAATATATCTTCTGAGTCTACTTGACGCGGCATTCAATTTTTGTTTTAGTGTGTCTAGGAAGTGTTCGATTTGTGTGTTAGAGTGTTCGTGTTGTGCGTGTAGTTGGTATTTAGATTTTATTGATTCTACTGCTGTCAGTATTTTCCGACTTCTATTACCTCTTATATACTGTGTCAGCCTCCCTATATTTGCTCTTAGGTTTGCAATTTTCTTTTCTAACCTGATCTGCCATTTTGGTTTTCTGTGTGTCTTTGTTCGATAGGAGTTTTGTGTAATATTCGATATTTTTGCACCATTACATTTAGCTGCCGTCCATGCTGCACAATATATAATAGTCTGCAAGCTGTTAAAATCAATATCTGAATTTACATATTTGGGTAGAATTTGTGTATTTATATAATTAACTATAGCTGCAAACTTCCTAGATGACTTTTGTTTCGGAATGTATGGTCTATTAGTAGGGTGGGTGTCAATAAAAAATTGTTGTGCCTGTTTAAAAGTGTCTTCTAATTCAATATTTGTTTCTGGTGCATTATGAAGGTTGGTTTGATAAGTGTTAGGTTCTTCAACCTGTATTTGGTTTAAGGAAGAAACCTCTTCTGTAGTGAAGAGTGAAAGAGCTTCTTCATTATTTTGTGTAGTTATAACTCTGTCTGTGTCAGTCATATGGATGTTTGTTGGTGTGATAGGTGTTTGTGTGTTTGTGAAGTGAGTATTTTGTGTAGGGCTGTGTTCATCGGATTGTGTATCGTGTTGGGGTAGTATATTATATTGTTGACTATAACTTTCATTCTCTGTTTGGTGGGTCGGGTTGCTTAGTTGTTCGGCTACTTGTTTTTTTATTTCTGTTAATCTATTGTTGTTAATGTATTTGTTATTAATAATTGCTCTCATTTGATCTGATACTCTTTGCTCAGTTATGTGGGATAATTCGGGGTATAAATTTATGAATTGTTCATGTAAATATTTTCTGTAAGCTGTTTTATTGGTTTCTAGTTCAGTTACAGTATAATATATCCTAATAATTGCTTCATTACATTCGTTGGACCATTTCATGCGTTGTCCCGCTTGTGTAATAACTGCAGCTGTTCTGTTAGTTTGTGTGGAGTGTTGTTGTGTTTGTGTGTGTGCAATCTGTAATTCTGTGCGGACTTCTTCATAGATTTGATCTATTGTGTCTTGTGGTAAAAGTTTCTTTTGGACTATGGCTCTACGCTGGTCTCCTATTCTTTGTCTGCTGACCTGCATTTCTGGGTATTTCTCTAGGAACTTAGTATGAAGTGGCTGAAGGTATGCTTTAGTGTCGGTTTCGATTTGGGTGAGTTGGAGATAAGTACGCAGGATGAATTTATTCATTTCCGTACTCCATTTCCTGCGAATTATAGCAGAGCTAGTGGTGGGTACAGGGTCGCTGACAAAATTTGTCTCCTGTACAACATCCGCTGGCTGAACACTAATTGATGATAAAGATGATGATGATGGTGATACACAAAATGATTGTGGTGATGATGATATTGATGGAAAAAGTGATGAGGAATCTGACGACGAGTCGTCCTGTGTCGCTACAACAGTCGGTGACTGGGCAGCTGGCTGCGATACGTTGCCCCCCCCAGAATACGAAGGGCAGCCCAGGCTGGAAGCCGTGGGGCGGGATTCTCCATCGCTGTTAGCTCCGGTACCCGCCTGGGGTATTAATCTATTCCGTAGTCGCATTGCATTGAGTAACTAGAAGTAACCCACATGGGTTGAGAGATAAAAAAGGATAAGTCATATTCAAGAGATACAAAGTGTGATAGGTACTGAGAGGCAGTAGGCATTTTAGTATCTAATTTGATTTGGAGCCTGAAGCTCAAACTTAAGTTTTGTTGGAAGGTGGTAAAGAAAGTAAAAAGAGAAAGGGAAAAGAGGGAAAGAGGAAGGGATTTGTTGGGACCGTTAGTTGGGAAGGGTGAGGTCAAGGTGTTATGACGTTTGTAGTAATTATTTTGGTACCTCCTGTTTTTATATCTGAAAGGACTGAAGTGGATAAAAGTCTCCAAAAAAATCATAGGTAATATTTAAACTTTAGGAATATTCACATTTTCAAAGCCAATGATTTAACCAAAGTTCGGAAACTTGTATTAAACGACACTTTTGTCAAAGTTATGTGTGCCTTTTCTCTGGACTTGACGAAATCTTCGAATACTAAATCAAATCAAATCAAATCAAAACGTTTATTCGCGTATAATACTCAAATAAGATTTCAAAAAGTTGGCAACTATCTACGTACGGTGACAATGAATTCAATTTCACAGCATTACCGTACTCCGTTACAGGATTTTCTTGCTGAAAATTTATTCCCGTTCAAATACGGACCCCAGTAACTAGATTTTCTTTCAATGTTTGTAGCCAGAAAAAGCGAATTGTTGAAAATGCACCGGAAGATATAAAAAAGAGAACAACAATAATAAACGTAGGTATGTTTCAGAAAATCTGGGGCTACATAATATATTGCAGCCCTTCATTTTCTTAACGGTAATAAACTAGTCAACGTGAAGAATTATGCGATTAGTTAGATAAGGGATAAAATTATCGCTGACGCCCTTACATCTGTTAGGACAAATGAACTGAGGTTGCGATTTTTCTCTCCTTGTGTTTTCGTTCTGCGGACTTAGCTACAGATTCTTATACTAATTGTAGATATTAATTTAAATGAATGACAATTATACAATACAGAGTAATAATAATGATAAAACGAAGTCAATCTTAATTAACAAAACCAAACTTTATCGACAAACTAAAATAAATTATGTTCCATTATGAAATTAAACTGTGGTTGAAGAACAGAGTGCTTGGTATATAAAATTAAATTAAACGTTTTACTGTGCTCTTGCTTCCTTTCCAGTATATTAACATCCCTTTGAGTGCGCTACGCACCACAAAGCTTCGAAATAAAACAGCCTTTTTGAGTTCCACTAAAGAATGTATTTATCACATGAAGCAATTTATGTCCGCAATATAAAAAAACAGCAAGCAATACACAAGTCATTATTATTACGCTTGATAACTGTAGCAATTCTGAAGAAAAATACCTTGAGTTTAATATAAAAGAAATTGCATTCGTATCTAGGTGAACTCGTAGGTAAAAGTTAAGATAGTTTTATTACACTCATTTATAGAAGACGCGGGAAGGTTAGAACGGTTGCGTAATCAATGTTCCTTTCCTTGGAGAAAGGTATTTATTTTAATTATACTGTTAATGCTGGCGCACCGTTTTGGTCAAGGCTTAGAGCGAACAGACTTAGGGGTGAATTGAAGCGTTTATTAGTGGGTCGTTCTTCTATGTTTTTTCTTGAGAGGTAGAAAATTATTATTCACCGACTTATCACTTTGTTTGTTTTCATCAAATGCTCTAACTTCAATTGCAGAAAAAAAGACGAATGTCACATGCAATATTAAACATTCCAGAACATGTGTAACTCATAATGTTTCCTCACAGTAAAACAGTTTCATACTGTGATGAAAAAAACAGCCATATTTCTATAAAAAGTCTTTTATGAACACGACGGGCTTATTAAGAGTGTAATAAAATTATAAAAGGCTAGTAATGAACTCATTAATGTAATCAGGACGAAGCTCAGACTTTTAATACATTTTAAAAGGAATTTTAATAAAGAAATTGTGAATGTGTTTTCTTTGAACTTATCACGTTGCGTTTGATTATCCTCTACAAGCGTGTAATGCAGATCTGATGTGTGTTCGGGACTTGAAACAAATGAAAACTACTCTATTTCCAAAGGAGGATTTACTTGTGATATTGCAGTGAATTAGCAGACTCGCTGTGTACATTAAACATTTTCGCTCTGCTTATGCAAAATTAAGTTTTGGTTCTCGTCATTGAATGTGCTTATGGACAGGGGTCAGGTTTTACGAATTTTCAAAAACATTACAGAATAAATATATTTCCTACATTTCTTCTTAAAAAATATTTTCTCAATCACGATTACAGACGATGATTACTTCAAAGAATCAAATATCAACTTCACGGGAAATGCTTACAGCTTTATTACAATGTGGCAGTTAATATTTTCCTATTTACACTTTTTCATGTCATATGAAAAGCGAAATAAAGGCGTGCGTTATTACACTTTTTCTGTGTAACATTCTGTATACGTGTTTTGTTTATGACATGTTTTATTTACATCACTATGCAATCTTTTATTAATTAACGTTGGTACCTACACCTGGTACCACAACCTGGTACTTATGACTACGTTTGGATTGAATGACAAGGATTTGTGGAATGTTACATCGATTTAGTGAAGTGTTCGGTGTCTGAATGCTAGCTATGTCGCCGTGGAAACCGGCCACAGCTTGCGGCGACACCCCGCGTCACCGGCAAATGCAATTATGTTAGCACTTTGTCTTAGGCGCGTCTGTAAGTGTCTATTAGCATCGGATTGAAATGAAATCTGGCTGGATTTGTGTAGAATACTGCGAAAGTAATAAATTAAACGTAGGCTGAAGAAAGAGCAAGACATAATTTTTATGAGATGCAAAAATAACGTAAATCTTCAATGTGGCACACTCCCTCACCGCTGCTAACCCACAGCGGGAGGGGTCATTTGATGATTTTTGACGTCGTTAAAAAAAATGTGTGACTTATGTTATAGATTTTAAGGAGGTTATCGATGCAAACAATAACAAATTCGCAATCGGATCAAAACATAAAACCAGTTGAAGAGAAAATTAATATGTTTAAAAAAAACTTTCGCAATCTCTCCGATGCCAAATCTTTGGCAAATGACAAAAGTTATAGTTAGCTTGGATTTGAAATGTGCGAACTCGGGCTTAAAATGAATTATGGGAACGACTATCCCTCATTTTGTCCATTCGGATTATAAGAACAAAAAAACCCCTCCAACTGGGGCGTTTTAATAAACTTGAGTACTTTATGTAGGTGCTAGTATACTTAGTGTATTAAAGCATAATAAATGGCAAACCGTCTTACCACAAAAACTTTTAAACGTCAGTTTATGCCTTGTCTAAAAAAATGTCAAATTATGACGTTGACATATGGTTCATTTTGCAGCCAAAATTTTATTAGACAAGTGTAAAACAGGGTTTAGAGTTTTTGTAGTAAGGCCCTTAGAGTTTAAAAAGCACTTCACGGCTAGAGCTCTGTATTTTCTTCTTCTTTGTAAGATAATAAGAGTTGCAGGATTTATGACTTTGGAAAAACAAAAGCCATCTAGCAAAGACACATTTATATAGTAACTAATGGTAATAAACATTGCGAGAGAATCATAATTCAAGTGAATCTTTTTTCGCTTGTTCTGCGTCCTACATTTAGTGTGCTTTGATTCCAAAGTTACTCAAGGAAATTGAATGTCAACAAACGATAACTTTGTTCGAGTGCTTCCATTGTGGCAAAGGAATATTCTTGCCATAGCAAAGAATATATTTCGAGACGCGTTCTGCTTGAACTTTGCTACGTATGATTCTAAACCTATGTAGGTATAAGTGAGCCACATTTGTTCATATAGCTGCCAGAAAGAAATTGGTCTTTAAATTAAAATAAATATTATTTCTCTTCTACATACCCGAACTTACGTTACTTAATAAAAACATTATTCTAAATATTATATTAATTGCCCACTAACTGTTTTCAAGAGACCTTAAGGCTAGCGTTTTTATTTAAATCTGTGGACGTGGAAGATTATAGGAGTTCATAAGAATGATCACTCCAAATGATTTTTGTACGTGGTGTGAATTTCGGCGAAAAACATTAAGCTTGTGGAATTTGAAAATTAATTGTTTTGTGGAAACGACGTTAATTTCCGGCTTCCCATAAAATATAAAATATTTGAATTTGGTCGCGCTTTTACCCGGAAATTAATTATTTAAAAGTACCCTCGCAAGATCTGACAACCAATAAAAGTTTTTCATTCACATACCCTTGTCTATGTGTGGACAGGCAGAGTGCTTTTAAATCTGTTTAGGTCTAATGACCTCTTTTGGTTTAAAACTTCTGTGTCCCATGAGTCAAATATGGTACACCCCTATTATTTAACTATTGTGTTTGCATGGTGGACAGTGAAGTAGTTAAGTAGAAATTAATAGTTTTGACAATATGTTTAGGTAGAACATACATACTCAATGA
Source organism: Helicoverpa zea (assembly GCF_022581195.2). Lineage (NCBI taxonomy): Eukaryota > Metazoa > Arthropoda > Insecta > Lepidoptera > Noctuidae > Helicoverpa > Helicoverpa zea. The sequence continues at coordinate 5,616,460 of NC_061458.1, read as the reverse complement.
GAAAACTATTTACTTAGTAATTTAGAATTACTCATAGGCAACATGACGTTTCAATGTAAACCTCTCACATTTCACATTTTAAAAGCTAATATTGTCACAGCTAAGTTATACATTATTACCTTCCGTTCATAAAATATGTGCATGTGATTATGTCTGAATAAAACAAATTGTCGGCAGCAGATTTTGCTAGTGACAGCATCTAGTATACCTCTAGAGCACCAAAAACATATGTCACTCGCTCGTTTATTTAATCACGACAATGCTCATGACAACTTTATACGATATGTGTCTCTTTTATGTACTGAAAATATATGGCAGCTAGCAGTAGCTAGGCGTATTCCTAACGACGAAAGTCCACCAACCCGCTCGATCAAGCTGAAATGATAACGAACATAATCTATACATATAATAAAATGATAGGAAAGTCAAAACTGTATATTGAATATTTTTTAAAAAGAATACTTGGGGGGTGATCCGTAATCGATTCTGAACCCAAAAATGTAGTTTTTAGAATTTTTGTCTGTATGTCTGTTTATCTGTATGTTTGTCCCGGATAAACTCAAAAAGTACTGCATGGATTTAAACCAAATTTTGCATGAATATTACTTGGGGGCCGGTTCAACACATAGGCTATATATTATCACGTTATCCCTTACGGGAGATAAGCAATGAACCATTGTTACTGTTAACGTTTCTGTGAAAGCGTATGCAATAATAACACATAATTGAATGTTGTACTTATATTAGTTGACCGGCCTATTATTAATCTTTAAACAGAAAATCTTGTATTTATAAATAACTCGGGGGAAAAATAAAATTTTACGAAATTGTTTAGCCAAGGTTAACGTGGCTCCATCTATGGTATATAAAATACATCAAATTTGACAAAGCAGCGAGGTGGTAAATAAATAACACATATTAATTACCATTTATATTCACAGATGGAGTTGTCTATTTTCTATAATTCACCATATTGTAACAGAGGGTTTAATTTTTTTATAGTTATTTTGATTTAATATTGTTTGTCAGTTTGCCATGCCACATCAATATCCCGCTATAATTGTTTTCGTGATGCAAGTAAAGTTGATAGTACTTACCCAAATTTAAGACGGAGCCTCGGAACAATTAACTATTATGTAAAGAAATAGATGGAATTGCACATTTTTTCATAAGCAAATTGACTTGGGGTTTTATTAGTTTAGCTTATCATCCAGTAATGTGGTGGCTTTTTTTATGAGAAATCATATCAGTTACAAAGGCAGAATTGCCATCAAACATGTTTTTGCTATCCGCCGTTGCCTCCTTCTGCGCAGCAATCATGCTGGAGTAGGAGGCAGCGGACTGACTGAAAATTCGCACTTCTCATCATAACCGCTATGGTGAACGTGGAAGACACCTCGACAGCCGGGTGTCGAGAACTTTGGGAACTTGGTCATCCTTTTCTCCGCCTTCACTGCAGATTCACGGTAGATACATGTAGGTAGAAATTAAATCAAGACATCCTTGGCTATGTGCAATAATCTGTATGTCATCTTCAGTCAAGTGGTCATGTTTATCACGTATTTACCAACTAAATTAAATTAAATTATTAAGTTATATGATTGCGATTTGCATATGTTTTCAAAACGGTTGACTGGACCCAAAGATTTCCTGAACATTACAATCTTTACTTCTTTATTTAGATAAATGGCCACACATCCAGAACACAACATTTATTGGTCAACCTGTGCGGCTGCTAAGTAGTAATCCTCTAGCTCCGCATTCTATATTGCCCACGCAGACGAAGTCGCGGGCAACAATATAGGATATGTAACTAAGATATGTTGTACCTAAAGAAAAGTATCCTACTTTTAGTGATTTTTACGCAAACATACGGAATTCTAATATCCACAATTCTACATATTCCCTAATCTAAAAGTCAATAAGAAAAGTTTCGGGACAATATTTGCGGGACCATTGAATCATTCAAATGAGAAATATTTATATAAACAGTGTAATATATGGAATGCTGGTACAGAATTGAGGGATAAACTATTTTATATAAAAGCAACACATATGATTTATTTAGAAGAATGTATTGGGCGTATTCATGTTCCTTTTGCTTGCCATACAGGGGTCTAAAATAATCCGCAACAAAGGGTACGGCCGAGCAATATTGTAAGAGAAGCTATCGTCCGACGTCACGTTTAAACGATGAACATATTGGAATATAGTGCCCGCCAATATTGAAAATATCGGTGAATATTTTAGAAAAGCGCTGACAGAGGTGAAATTTTGTTGGCAAGTGAAATGTTCCTTTTAGAATATTCATGGTTAATGAAAGCAACGTAAAGAGATGGATGTGTCAACATCACGAACATGGAGCGACATTTACATCCTAAATCTTCTTTGGAAACGTGATTGCTTTGTTCATAATGCTCACCTAGACTACTGAATAGTATATCTACTGGCTTCAATCTTCTATTCGTCAGGTTTTTTTAATTACGGAGCTTCTCTTCTCATTAAAATAGGAGCGTTTGCCAGACATAAAAGTAATAGGAAAAATGAATTCCATTTGTGCCAATTCTCTTAGAAAAACTTAGTTTTTATAGCTGGGTCTAGGAAATTGTAACGTAAGTAAATGTTTTCAAGTAGGTACTTAAACTTAAACGCCGTTTTAGATTTCATTTACCAGAGTGTAAATAGATTGGTTATGGTAATTTGTATCGTTAGCCTAGTTACGTGTTTAATTGCGTACTTAAAACGAGCTCGATTCCCTGTATAAAGCTATGACATTTCTTGCATCATATAGAGAAATCATTCTTCTACACGTACTTACGTATAGCACTTAACACGGGAATTCTCTAACTTTAAATAAGACTGAAATTGAGCATTATGCCTATACTATACATTAAAATACTCTCAAAATATGTAAATACTTTTCACTTTAATTAACAGTGAAACACTTAAATCGTAATTGTACTTAATAAGTTTATAGCAGCTTGAAGCGTAATCTTCAATCAAACACTTAGTTGGGCGCCAGGTGGCAGCTTTTCCGATCGGGCATACCTGCCGGCGTAGTTCGAGAACAAGACTCCTTTGTAGTCGTCAAACCGTGTGGGTGCTCCCCACGATGGTAAACAAAACTAGGTCGGCTGCACACGGGCAGTGTAATAACGTATGAACACAGAGACAGGTGCACGGTTTCAAATAAATAAGTAATCGTGATTGTTTTTGTTCTGATTTTCTTTCGTGAATCTGTGCTTTATAGGTAGGTACGTACATAGTACGCTTGCTATTTAATTTTTCTTTTTGCACAATTGCTGCAATTCACGTAATTTTTTAAAATATTATCAAGGCAGAAATACTCCCACGGCATAAGTAATTTACCATGAAACATTTACATCTAAAAATTTAATATACATTTCATATCATAAAAAAATATTACATTAATCTAAATGTCGACTAGCCTCTCTTCACAATTTTAAAATGAATTTATTAACGAAATCGAAATGGCAGTTGCAGTTGATACAATCGATAAAAACACAATCAAAACTTTAGCCAGATACATCACAGTTCACAGAACAAATCTTTCCGTCAGTGGGAACTGCACTCAAACCAATCAATAGTTCACAAATTAGTTTCTTCACTTGTACTGTCGATACGTGTGTTAGAGAACAATACAGGTATGCGTGTCTATTAAACCTGATGAACGATGATTCTATTAAACTTGACGTTTATTTAATATCATATGTACTTAGGTTTTGATAAAACTGGTGTAAGGAATAAACATGAATTTCATTAGCTAACAAAATGACAGGAAAAATCGCTTAAAAAAGAACAATATTTATTTAGGTTTTCGCGTTAGGATTATCTAAACGTGGCGTATAAGACGCGATGTGGAAGGCTTATCAAAATAATGTGACATATTTTTATACAAAAATAAGCCTCACAAAGCCACACAAATACTTCTAAATCTTCTTACTTTTTGAAGCTACTAAAATCTTTAATTTCGGTTGGAGATTTATCCCAAATTAAAAGCAACATGAGTGATAATAAAAGTTTTATCTACCTAATTAGCAAAGTTCGGTATGTCGTTTTCCATAGAGGAAAGTTACCCTGAATTCACCCAACTCCATAATGAACCAAATCAATGAGTAAATTGGAAAAAACGCTGGAACAATGAAGGTTTATAAAAGTAAGCGCGTTCAGCTATTTTTAGGTTTCCAATTTTAATTAGAACCTTTAAAGGCTTCGTAATCCGAGTTGGTTGTTGATTAAATGGAAATCAGGGACTTTTTTCATATTGTTGCCCAAAATTTCCATGAAACATTGACAGCAAGGCTTTTATGATCGATTATTTTATTTTCAACGAGATAAAAGGGCTGTTTTGACACGTCGAAAAACTTAATTGTCCCAACAATTAAATTGTTATAAAGTTCATAAATCCTTTAATGGAACCTACGTTTACTTTATAACTTACTGTAACTGTTTACCTGGAACTTCAGAACAGTTAATACTGAAGTTTTCATTTTAGAGTATACTTCAGTTTCTATTAACTTCAAGAAAGGACAAAAACTCGTACAGAAATTACAAGAATCGTGAGATGAAATGAGTCTTGGCAAACAATAAACACTCCCCACTTAATCTTTTAAGCTTTGAAACGTGTTCCAATGAAGCACAAAAGGTTAGTATAAATAAAATAAATTACAATTTATGTACTTGTTTAGTGCCGGCCAGTTACAACTGTGGCCGTGGTAATGAAAATAAACACGATTTGGATCCGGCAGTCTAAAACTTCGATTGCTAACCAAAGAAAAGCTCGGACCTACATACATGTAAAAAAAATTCTGGAGACTTTTCCATAAACAACCACAGACAAAGAATATAAAAAAAAAACATGGTTCTCTTACACATTTAGAGAGCACATTATTTTAAAAAGTAAAAATGTTTCACAAGACTTCAATGTAGCAACCGCAATTTACTGAATTGTTAAATACATATTTAACAGCAGTCTAGTAAGTAATAACAACTCGGCTTTCAAGTACTAAATCTTTTTATATCTATTTTAATCTTAAAGTCCACATTTTACGAGTCTACAACAACAGTAAAACCAATATTAACTATAGAAGCCTAGAGAAAATTATTATTTTAAGTACAACAACGCAGAGAACTGAAGCCAAGTTTTATCGTCTGAAAAATTCTTTTGGAAACAATGTTAAACAATCTTATTAATACAAAAGTATGAACTAAAGTCTGAATAGAACTATGTATGCGAATATGTATGTTTGTTACTCTTTCACGCAAAATCTGCTGATGATTTTTTGATAGCATTTGACAGTAATGGGCATAGCTTAGGAAATATATGGGTTACTCTATGTTAATGCGCGGAAAGTATTCCACGTATCCTATATTTCTTTCAGCTTCCACCTTTGGCATTGATAAACTGTTGTTTTGATGAGTACACTCATATGCTGGACCTCACAACCTTCAACGTGATGTCGAGTCGACGATAGATTGATGAATGTATATCTAACAAACGCTGGAATATTTATGAAAACAACGCTTCAATCTCCATTTCGACGCAGGCCGGTGTGCGGCGTGTACTGCGGAATTTGATTGAGAAATACGAGATTTCCTTGTTTACATCAAAGTTGACAATTTCATTATTTTGTTATAACTTTTGTTTTTGTGACGAGTACAAAAATAACAAGCACAGTTAGCCTTTTCAAGAAACGCATTTGTTCCTCAAATAAGTACCTATTGACACAATTTTTAGTTACAGATTAAAATATGATATAGTATTTAATCTTTCGATGTACAAGACAAAGGCATATTTGGCCTAGTGGGCAAAGAACCAACCTCTCGAGTATGAGGGCGCGGGTTCGAATCCAGGTCAGGCAAGTACCAATGCAACTTTTCTAAGTTTGTATGTACTTTCTAAGTATATCTTAGACACCAATGACTGTGTTTCGGAGGGCACGTTAAACTGTAGGTCCCGGCTGTCATTGAACATCCTTGGCAGTTGTTACGGGTAGTCAGAAGCCAGTATGTCTGACACCAGTCTAACCAAGGGGTATCGGGTTGCCCGGGTAACTGGGTTGAGGAGGTCAGATAGGCAGTCGCTTCTTGTAAAGCTATGGTACTCAGCTGAATCCGGTTAGACTGGAAGCCGACCCCAACATAGTTTGGGAAAAAGGCTCGGAGGAGGATGATGAACCCTTTGGTACCTACTTCTGGCATGTAAGTTAGTAAAGTAATGCCAACAGGAAGTGTAACTAACTACTTACTTAAGTACTCATGTGTTGTAATTATTTTAGAATTGGTTTCTAGCCAGGTGTTGTCTAGACTAGATACTTAGTTAGTTACTTACATGTTTATGTATTCATCTAAGTGTCTATTTGAAATTACGAAGAGAAACATCTACGTACATATACGAAAATGCAAACATCCATGAGTAAATACCGAGTACCTAATACCAATAATCATTTAACCAATTTTATTGGGAAACCATTTTCCGTTCCGCTTTAAAAAGTTTGATGTGCGCATTGATTTAATGGTGACAATAAAATATGAATAAAATCCATTTTTCTCCCAATGATGCGTATGAAGGTCGTTTTGTGATCTCTTCAGCGAACAATGCTTCTGAACTGTGAACAATAATGACGTCATAAGCCACTGACCCATATACTTTACTATAGTGACCATAAAACAGGATAGTGACGGATCTCCTTGACTATTTATTGGATGTCCTTATCTAAAGGAGCAGTCATGTATCTCTCTGATGTCAGTAAGTAGGTATTATTATCTTTGTAGCCCCATTCGTCATTCGATAACCACCAAGAAAAATGGATCAACCTACTTTTTGTGTTTGTTTAACGAACTAGGATTCGTTTTTGAACTGATTATTTTCAGAGTGAAATCAGTATTTACAGACAGTTAAACAGAAATATTTAAAACCTAAGAAATTCTAGTTATGTCTGTGATGAAAGCAGCTTTTAATATAATTACGTTAAGATCTTATAGCTAAGCTTTTTACAGGCAATTGCACCCTTAAAAAACCTTTGTGTTTGTTACGATTCCATAAAATATTTTTCTGAAGCTTTCTTACTTTTTATCCCGCGGAGTAAGTCTCACGAACTATAAACCGCTGCTATATTGCTGGCAATACTGACAACTTTTTATAACGAGTACTTTAGCGCCATGTTTTATGTGCAGAGCTGGGCAAAGGTTATATCCGACCATTACTTTAGCACGCACTATTTGAAGGCGTGTGTGACAATAGTTGTTCACCTCCATAGGTTTATGTGTAAGATATGGCCTATCCGTTAGCTTGGAAGGTTCACTTACGTTCAACGGGATTTACAACTTCGATCCCGCTATTATTTCGAATGTAGGTAAGTGGTGTATGAGTCAAGAAAAGGGACTGTGTTTTTCTTTAACATGTTGAAGGTTTCAGTTAGACTTAATAAATTCGATAGCAAAATTATCATTTGCGATGTAGATAGAAAGGACCTAAATCTATCTATAAACCTACTCTACCTACGTACATATCAAGTTACTGACAATATTTCCCATTTTAGGCTTAAAACCCTAGCTTAATCAACACCAATACCCACTATCATAAAAGCTACGTAGATAGCAACCAAAAACCAATTAAGTCTATGCAAGCTGCTATCACCGGCGCCCATACGACCACCTCTAATAGAGTAATCACTATTATCACTAAAATAAACAGGTATAGGTAACTTGTTAAACAAATAAATAGAAAGTAGCTACATTCTTATTAAAGTAAATATACCTAGTAGAAGAAATGGAAAGTACCTAGTTTCATTAGTTGTTTATGTTCTATCTAGTAACTTTTTCCTAGAACAATGATAATGAAAATAAATGGAAGGAAAACTTCCTGACTCACTTTGATCGCATTTGCAGATTGTATAAGGAAATTGAAACGTTTTGCTATTGTGGAGTGCGCGAGAAAACAAAACAACGATGCTATTGTATCATTGAATTTATTTCAGTTATATTAGCATATAATGTCTGTTGTCTATTCAAATCCTTACACTTTCTTACCCTAAATCGCAACATTCAATTGTGAAATTTTATTGTTATTTATATTTAATTATGTAATCTCATCTTTATCCTAACTCGTAATTAGAGGTATAAGTATTGTAAGTAGGTATACTACTATATACACGAAACTAACGTGAGAGATACCGACATTCGTTTGACATCGTTAAGTATAGAGATTTTCGGTTGGACAGAAATCTCCACAGTTTGATGAAAAATTAATTAGTAGATATTAAATTACCGAAACTTAATTACATATTAACAAGATCCGACTTTATTTAGTTACGTAGGTACCTAATTTCTCAAAATAGGTATAGAATAAAGTAACGAAAAGATTGTATTATATCATTATTTTATTAGACAATAAGCTTACAAATGAAAAAAAACATTGAAGCAAGTTATTCCAAAACGTGAAAATATGTACGAAGCGCGATCATTTTTCATTTCTCTCCACGATACGAAAGATTTGTCAAAGCATTATGCGCTCGAGGACCGATAAAACGTTTTCATCAGTCTCCTGCATTCAGACATGAAACCATTTTACTTCAACAAAGTTATCCATTGAAATTTAAAAATATCCTTGTACATTTTAAAGTACATTTTTTTGCTTACACCGCAAAAACTGTGATAGTTTTTTTACCATAGTATGGACAATGTTGGCCTTACTACAAAAACTTTAAACACTGTTTTACACTTGTCTAAAAAAAATGTGGCTCCAAAATGAACCATTTGTCAACGTCATAATTTGACATTTTTTTAGACAAGTCTTAAACTGACGTTAAAAAGTTTTTGTGGTAAGACGGTTTTGGCCTTACTACAAAAACTTTAACCCCTGTTTTACACTTGTCTAATAAAATTTTGGCTGCAAAATGAACCGTATGTCAATGTCATAATTTGACATTTTTTTAGACTAGGCATAAACTGACGTTTAAAAGTTTTTGTGGTAAGACCATAATGGCCTTACTACAAAAACTTTAAACCCTGTTTTACACTTGTCTAATAAAATTTTGGCTGCAAAATGAACCATATGTCAACGTCATAATTTGGCATTTTTTTAGACAAGGCATAAACTGACGTTTAAAAGTTTTTGTGGTAAGACGGTTAGTGTTTTACTTCCTGAATGTAAAAAATGAGTTTTATGAATTAGGTAGGTACTTCATCCTTTTCATGTCAACATTTTTGATCAAAAATATTCAATTTGAACTCTTGATTAGTCCCATTTATTCGAAAAACGATCTTCGCACAGGCGTATTTTTTGGGTACCTACTTGGATTATAAGTAATGTATTATTTGTAAAAGATACTACGGGACACGTGCGACGTCTAGACAGTAGTTTTGTCTTCTTGTGCTTAAAATGTATTGTTGGTGAAATAAAATGGAAAAACTAAGGCGCTTCTCTTTTTGTCAATACATATTGTGTACTTAAGCACTTAAGGAAAATTCTATGTCTTCTTGTTTTAAATGCAGATACTTGTCTACTAACCACCATACGTTGCATACGCGCATAATACGTGTACGTACTTTTCGAGAATTTAGAGACAACTACTGAAATATGACGTAAAATCGTGTTAGGCACGCTTTTAGCTGGGAGTTCCAGCAGTCTTTATTTTCGAACGTGCAGTGCATTTCCACTTTGAGAGATTGAATTCCTGCACTTTGTTTCAGATGAGGACGCGGTGAGCTGTGAGAATGAGTCGGAACTCGAGCGTAGCCGACTCCAATGGAGAACTCAGAATATTACTAGTGGTGACCGTGATCATCGGTCTACTTCTTATGTTCTCGTTGCTCATGTGCTACGCGTGTGTCCTCAAACGACTGTGCTGTGGTACGCCTAGAGAGCGAGCGAAGCATGTGGGCTGCGCTAGGAGAACCGAGAGCTACCCAATGGGTGACGTCACGCTACTCTCGCAGCCGACGGAGAGCGAGCGCGTGTAACTATCAAACACGAAGTCATCACAATAAAGTGACCACTGAACAACATTTACAACGCAATAATTCAATCCGTATGTGGCTATATAAAATAATTTATTGCGTTTACCATTTAGCTCTTTGAGTAATTGGCCCTCGTTTATAATCCAAAAATAATGGTGATTTCTTTATTTGCTAACGTTAATCTTTGTTTGGCACAAAACTAGTCAGTTGTGTAAGGTTAATCGGAATAATCAATCAAAATCTAATTTATACTGCATTTCTTGAAAGACTGATTTAGGTATCTACTCCGTTGCCTGGGTTTAACAGACGAACATCAATTTTTATATTGTTTACCATTTTGTATTTTCTATTTATATTGAAAATGTAAAGACGTATGAGTAAGTGGGTTTTCTCTCTTTTATAATAAAAAATATACAATGACACTGGCACACAGTGAACTGTTTAATGTGTAATTTTATACGTCGACTTCAGCTGAAAAATCAATCTTCGAAAATGAAATGTGATGTTGAAAACGTTGATTTTGTATAAATATTTAATGCAATGTCTATCATGCTAAGTTATGTGAGTAGTCGTAGTAATGTCTATTTGTTTTTACATATTTTGTTTAATTTATTAAAACAACGTTAATGAAGTATCGCAATATAATGTTGACTAGACTGTAATGTTGTGTTGTACAGTTTCAGCAAATTAAATTGGTTTTAGCTGTTATCAAAAGTTAAACAAACGTTCTGTAGCTATAAATAATAGGTAGAATAGACATTTACTGATTTTATAGAATGTATGATGTTTAAAAGTGGAACAATAACAAATAAACTATTACCCACTCTCTGTGGCAGCGTGTTTTCTTCTTCTTATTTATAGATTTCATAGTTATAAAGTTTAAAGACTTACTAAAAGGCGTTGGCGTAGTTGCAGTTTCAATTTTATCAATAAGGTAACCGTTTAATTTGTCTATGTATGTATATAGCTTCTTTCGTAGTTATAAATCCTTGCCAAAACGTTTATGTCAAGAGTAGATCAATTAACTTATAAACCCTAAAACTTTCCCTCTACCGAATGTAGGTATAATTTGACGGACCACGCCAAGAAGTTTCTCAACTTTAACACTTGTAAGTTTGCATTTATAGAGTTTAAAAGGAAAAATTAAATAATCCGATACCTACAAAAAGAATATAAGTAGAAACTCGATTAATGCCTAACTAAAAGCAATGACAATGGTGAAATCTTTCAAAGGTGGACGTGTGTGGGATTCGTAAAATGCGATTTGTTCGCGGACTGAATGCAGGTGGGTTACTAAGATTCTTGCAGGTATATTATGTATGTAGTGGTGCAGACACAGTCTTAAAATAGAAGCCTGCCCGCTTAAGAGAATATCTAAACTGGATGGTGGCTTCTATTGTTGTCCCTGAGTTTATGAACTCGGCCCAACATCCGAACTAAAAATAAAGTTACTACTACAACGGGCGGAAGCTAGTGCAATATTAACATTACTGGCGAGTCTCCACCTGCCATTTTTACGTGTGCAAACATTGTTATCGGCAGGTGCCATAGTTCCCATAGTCTTCCCATTCCTAGTCCACTAACATCCCATCACAATAGCCCAAGTAGTTTTCCTCCATAGTTAGCAATAGTTTAGCACAGAACCGGGGATTGTCCTTGGGTACATTTCTATTGTGTATACAGGGATAATCGTCGGTTTTGTGTCACCATTTCATTAAAGTTGTCTCAAAAGGGCTTCAGCGTGTTGGCTTCGGCCCCACGTTCGCCTCCCAAAAATCCGGGACTCTATAGTCCCGAGGTCTGGTAGAGACATACAAGATATTAATAATAATACTATAGGTAATATCTAGGTACGTACATGGAGTCAAGGTATAGTACATAATATGACAATTATTCATCGTCGTAGCAAATAAATTACAACCAAGTTGTCAGCAAAAGGGCCTGCAACGTAGTAACTATCATAGTAATCTGTGCTGCAACTGCAATTATTGCTACGAAACAGCCTACGCGCGGCAAGCCTACGACGCTACGGAATTCGCTGATTGCTACGCGATGTTACTTATGTCACTAAGGTTGGTTTTAAAGCAAGTGTTTATGTCCTGAAATACGTTATACTTACATAGATTTTCTTCTGATCAGTGCTTTAAATTATTTAGTTTATAAATCTTCATTATCTAGGTAAGTATTCTGACTTCCATAGATAATGAAGATTTATTATATACTTTTTACCCAACTGATTGTCATCATCCATATGTGCAGCCCCGGATCTTCAATTTTTTTTAGGCGGGGCAAAATCTGTAAAATGCCGCCCCGCCTACCTACTTATGTTTATTTTCACCTTTATCATCCATATAATTTTAGCTATCAATATGTAGGCAGGCAGGGCCGTCTCTAGCTCATGTAGCGCCTAGGTGCAATCATCACCCAAGCGCCTGGGTGCAATCGTCACCCAAGCGCCACCTATGTATTGAAGTACTTAGAGTAGTTACAAGGAATATAAATAAGAACGTTCGAATGAAGTGCACTATTTGGTAGGTAAAGGACTTCAAAAAATTTGTCCAATTCATTGTAGGCTCAAACTGTTGGCGGTCTAAGTTATGAAAGTCGAGACAGAACGATGTAATTGTAAAAAGCAGCGCGAGCGAAGCGAGCGCGCAAATTTTTTAATTTGGGACACAAAAAGTTAATTAGTTTAAAAAAGCGCTGTAACAAGCAGCAAGCAAACTTTTTTGTTTTTGAGGACTCCATAAATATATATTTTTTACTACATTTGACCAGTGGCGGCGTAGCATCGGGTGGCACCCGGGGCGGACTACTTATCGAGCATCCCCCACCTCCCCAAAAAAAACGACAGAATATAATCACGTAGTAAAAAAAAACCTACAGTGAGCCCCAGAAATGTTCGAGATGTAGGACACAAAAGATCCCAATTTAAAAAAAAAAAACGGTAAATGAATCCGCGAGCATAGCGAGTGCGAAATTTTTGAGTTTGTTAACACAAAAGTACCCAAACAAGTTTGAAAAAAAGCACTGTACAGTGAAGAAGCCGCGAGCGTAGCGAGCGCGAAATTTTTGAGTTTTGGAACACAAAAGTACTCAAACAAGTTTGAAAAAAAAAACCACCGGAAAGTGAGGCAGCTGCGCAAAATTGTTTGGATGTGGGATACCAAAGTCCTCCACCTCCGCTTACAAATAGCGCCTAAACAACTTAAAAATAACCACTGTAAAGTGAATTTTTTTAATTGTTACTTTTGAGGACTGTAATTTAACTCTGAATTAAGCACAAATAAAAAGAAACCGTGACTGAAGCGAGCGTCAGTTGTTTTTGCTACTTCGGTGCTTAAAATTTTTGTTAGATTGAGTACTCAAAAAGCAAGGGCAGAACAAAATAGAAATTAAGAAAGAACCGCGAGCGAAGCGAGCGGATTTTTTTTTCTAACTTTGAGGAATTAATTTAAGTAATCAGATAAAGCAAACAAATAAGAGAGGGGTGACAGTCGGACTGAGAGGGGTGACCGCCTCGATGTCTCGCGCATGCTCTGTCGTAGTATTGTTTAAAATTTGAATATAAATAAAATGAAACAGTAAATGGTAGTGAACCTAGGCTTCGCAGATAAGAATGTGACTTGTCCCTTCTGCCCGCGCCATCCTGGTCATGCAGATATGTGTCGACCAAGATGGCACCCCCCGAGATGTGGTACCCGGGGCGGACCGCCCCTTCCGCCCCCCGCTTACGCCGCTACTGCATTTGACTTATAAAAGTTAAGGCAGTGTGGACTTGACTTATGAAGTCATTGAGGCAATGCATGTATAATATTGCGCGAGCGAAGCGAGCGCGAAATTTTTTGAGCCCGCGACACAAAAGGACATTGTAAAGCAACAAGTAGCTGCGAGCGTAGCGAGCGCGAATTTTTTTAAATTATTTGTTTGAAGACTCACAAATTAAACTGGGAATTATGTACAAATAAAAAGAAAACGTGATTAGAGACTGAATCAATGACCGACGACCGAGTCAATAAAAATAATAAACAATCAGAAAAACAGCCGTCATTTAGCCGCGAGCGTAGCGAGCAAGAATTTTTTCACTTAGTTGGAGGATGTTAAAAGTAAAAAATAATCAAAATGATCAATCAAACAAAGCGAATGCGACTTTTTTAGAAACTTTGCTTGTCAGTATCGAAATGTAATTTCATCGAAATTTCCTGGTGGTGGGGCGTCCCGTGGCGCCCCTGAGACCGAGCAAGGCGCCCGGGTCATGCGCACACCCTGCACCATCGGTTAAGATGGCGCTGTTGGTACCTAACCATTACAGTAATCTGTGATGTAGGATTTAAAACAAAAATAAATATATGCGATAAGCGTTCCTGGCTCATAGATGATCGCAAATAATTTTTAATCAGTTTTAGTTTGCTAAAACTTCGCCTAGTGAATAATAAATGTTCGTGCAGTGGTGCAGGGTATCGCTCAAGTTGATATGGCCATGAAATTGCTGTACTTGTGCTATTATTTATTCCGTGGTCAAAGTTAAATAAATGATGAGTTATCCATCTATCTACTACTCTGAACCTACAACACGTTATCCATTGGTCTGTGAAGTGTGAATTTGGCAGCCGCCTGATTTTGCCGCCCCCTGAATTTGCCGCCCGGGGCACAGGCCCCGGCTTGCCCCCCCCTAGATCCGGGGCTGCATATGTGTAGTATTGACACATGCATGACAAACGCGTAGGTAACAACATATCCATGCCTATTAGCACAAGAGCCCACGACCAAAACCATGTCTCAGAGCAATACGGCCAAAACCCTATAAAATCGTTAGATTGTATGATTCTGAGCCCGACTAGGTGTGTAGTAACGGTCGAAAGTGTAGTAACTGCGTGGAAGGCCATTTCTACTGTGTAAAAAAAGGCAGTCGGTATTATAGCAATAAGTCTGATAGTGAAAATGTACATAGATTTTATAATTGTATTACGAAAAAGTTTGTTTTCAGACATTTTGCGCGTAGCATATAGCCTGAGCGCATTTTTGAAAATGTCAACAAAAGCCGACCTGTATCATAGCAATACGGATATTTTTTTTTTTAACTTTTCGTATTGCTGCCATGATTACCAAAAACCTGTTTTCAGACACTTTAAGTGTAGCATATGCTCACATGTGTGTGTTTCCTTTTTCCTCAGAATCATACAATCTAACGATTTTATAGGATTTTTGCCGTATTACTATGAGAGAAAAATTTTGGTCGTGGGCTCTCGTACCTACTATATGACGATCCCTTCTCTAATTTCTGCAATGAGGGTTTTCTAAAATGGCGTCCACCAGGTGGCAGCACCGAGTCGCCAGGTCCAGGTAACTGTCAAAGTCTTTACTATGAATAGTGAACGATTTTAGTGTTTTTTTTTATTTTATGATTAAAGCACTGCATTGTTGTTTTACTATTGAGGTTGAGTAAATAAAAAAAACTAAATCATATTGTGTTAACAAATTTTTCAACAAGCTTTTCCTTAGTACCAGTGACTTTTGCACCCTCTCTCTTAGCTCAATTTTTAGTTCGGAAACCTTATTCTGACCGTAGTCCATAATAAAATCAATAACACTTCCAATATAACAGAATTTCAATAAACAATAAGTTCGGACCCTACAATTCCATACTATTTGACAGCTGTTTGGACCTGACGCATACGAAGCGCCGCCTGGCGGCAGAAAAAGTATCGAAAACCCTCATTGGAATGCAGTGCCCAATTTAGCATAGCTCGCTTTATTAGGTACCTACTGGCTGATTCGAAATTGCAGCCTATGTTAGTATTGATTTATTTATGTTGGTAACATCTGCTCGTGTGCATATGAAACTGCAATTTCTAGAGATAAATCCTCCGCTGCGTCTGTCCTTCTTATTGCGATGCGATGGGCTCATAAACTCCTACTAGCAGGATTTTCATTAAGATAGCTACAGAAATGTCGAGGTAAGTAGGTTTTTTTTTTATTGAAAGCTCGAGATGTGTAATTGTGATTATGAACACTGTTAGCTTCAAATTATCTTAGTGGGTTGTAAACTTTGCGCACGAAAAATCTTTTGAGTGGGTAGATAATATTACATTGATTTAGATATCTTATTGGATGGTGAATTAAATGAATTTTAAATAAGACAAAATTGAATTGTAACGAAACATGTGTTTATTTATATTCCATATAAAAACAGCTGTAGAAGGCACTACCAATTATTGACAATATTTTTGTTGTAATAATTAATTTTATTTACCTATTTGTCGTTTAAGGCAAATTTTCCTTTTATCACAATATTATATGCGTAATTCAATTCAATTTTCCAAAAATAAAATAGACTCTTGGACTTAACATACAAGTACCATTTACCTAATTAAAATGATTTTACATACATATCATAAACATTTATAACATACAAAGGTATAATAGAATATATTTTTTTTCTAATTTTACGATCATATCTAGACTTTGTGCAACTTGAACAACAATAAAAATGTATAAATATGTAATAGAACTCTAGATACATTTTCTCTTATCACACGAACATAATATAAGGAGGTTTATCGTCGACATTATCTACATACGTTTATTTGGCAGATAAATAATAGCTCTGCGGTAGTATTAGCATCTTATCTATGTGGTACAACAAGAAACTAAGCAGCAATTTTGAACGATAAACGATACTTTGGACAAGAGTAAAGGGGCATAATAGTACATTTAATGCTAGAATTGACATCATAAAGGGTTGTCAGCAAAAAAAATATCATTAAATATTCTGTAAATAAATTCATGTCACTACAACTTTATAGACATTTAAACAATAAACAAGAGTCACTCTATTATCTAACATTAATAAATCCAAAAAAAAACAATTCAATAACATTTCAGACATTGCGGAATAAGACTGTTTCGTTTTCCAAAGCCCAACAGAAAAGGAAGATTTTCTTAATTGTATATTTTTAAGATAAGATAAATAAGGTAAGTATTTATGGCGTGTAACTCTGTTCCCTCAAAACTCCGTGTACCATAGTTCTTAGTGATTGCGGCTTGCAATATTCTTCGAGCCAGTTGAAAACGCCCGCTGAAAACTCGGCGAAGTTATTCGTTGGTACAGACTCGAACGACTCGAATAGCTTGTCCATTATACCCTGAAACTGAAAAAGAAATAGTTTTATAAATATAAGCATTAATAAAAAAGGATAGTATTAGAAAACCACATACATAGATTGAAATGAAAACTTTCTTAGTTAACTTAAAATTTCGTATACTTTGCGGAAAGACATGGTATCTCTTAAACGTACTTTAGAATAAAATATAAACCAATAATTTTATTTATGTAGGCATGTCAAAAGACTTCATTTGTAATTAATGTTAATTACTACAATGACTCGTGCACTTAAAAAGTAGATTAATTTTCGAATGACAACCTTTCTCTCGCAGTTGCTTAAAACAGAATTTATTTGCAAGAAAAATATTATTTTGAGAAATTAAATAAACTTACAACTTGGAACTTGTCCTGATCGGTGAGCCTCTGTTCATTATGGCCGGGCACCGAGTGCTGCGCCTTCACAATTTGTTCATAGTTAGCCTGCATAATACGCAACGCCACAACATCTTTGCGCAAAGCATTGCGCTCGTCTTCCTGCCTTCGACGCTGCTGTAGTAAGTATTGAATGTAGTCTATGGATTTTTGGAGAACCTGGAAAAATGAATTTGAATGTCTTATTGAAACTCGATAAGGTGCATCTTGAAAATTGTAGACTTTGAATGCGAAAGAAATGCACTTCGCAAAAACTAAGTAGGTATGTATTGCACGAAATAAAGACACAAGATAAATTATACAAGTCCAGAAATGACTAACTTATCTTTATTTAAGGGA
Organism: Helicoverpa zea; assembly: GCF_022581195.2. NCBI lineage: Eukaryota > Metazoa > Arthropoda > Insecta > Lepidoptera > Noctuidae > Helicoverpa > Helicoverpa zea. The sequence goes on along the minus strand of NC_061458.1, from coordinate 5,598,603 downwards.
CGATTAAATTGCGGCTTAATAAACCTGTTACATTAAACCACAGCATTAAACAGATCTAGAAAATGTGCGAAGTCATTGAATTAAAAAATCTATCAGAAATGAATTATTATTTGCTATAGGCGTTCAAGGTTAATACAACACAAAATGTGGACATGTGGTATGGACATAACAGATTTGTTTGTTATTGTAATGATGTTAGACTTCGTATTAAGCAAAGCGATTCATAGCACTAGGCTAGCACGTGCTACTATTTTGCCTAACCAATATTGAGGAAGCAATTTTTTTTACATATCTGTAAAGGTCGTTCGATTTCTGCTAAAGCCGAATATTCAAAGATAAAGATCGTAAAAAAGTCTATGGATGCGCTCTTATGGAAAGATACAATGATTGCTTGATCCAAGATATCTGCCAAATGTAGGAGTAGGTACTAAAAATGACTCGAATCCCTATTTTAAAAGAACTGATCAATATGTGATTTTCATCCTGTATAAGCGTATGCATCCTCTTCTGACACCTAGTGTAAATCTAACTATTATAAAAAAAAAAAAAACTATTTTAGTTTTATATTACATTAATTTAATTCTACCTAAAAATTAAGTGTGCCAGATTCTAATTCGAGTAACCTATCGCATATAATTTACGATTACGAAGTATAGATCTATCACGCTCTGGCCGCATGTTTCTACAAGAGGTGTCACTGGCCTCCATATCTAAGTCGTGGCGACAACACGGCGAAATAACATAGCTGCAAATAACTAGAATGGAAACTGCGTAAGTATTTACTCATTAAACTAAGGAATATGCAGGTATGTATACTAAAAAGGTCCTGTACTAAAAAAATCCTAATTAGGAAAATGATAAGGAGGTTTTAGCTTTAGTCACCCATCATAAAAGTTGTTGTCCTTTAAAGAAAGAGAAACTAAACTACTTGAAAAAAAATATACGTAGCAAACCAAGTGTGTAGTTATAAATAGTACCGCGGATATTATGTAAGCAAGCTACATCGCAATAGGTACTCAATATAGTCAATATTGAGTATTGATTAACAGCAAGGTCGGTAAAACAAAATTGTGATAACCTTCGCCACATAAATACAGAGTGATAAGAAACTTACGGCTGCTTTGCTTGGCTTGTACCCTGATGCGTCTGTTTGCTGGCAAGTCGGCACCAACTCTTGGAGAGAGTCGTAACCCTTCTTAATGGCATCCCTCCTTTTCTGTTCAGCCTAGAAAAAAAATTATTTGGGATAGATGGGAATATCAAAATATTGCAGTTGCTTAACTAGCTCACAGCCAACTCTTGACTACTACACTACCTATATCGGGTGTGTTGTTCATAATCACATTAAATGAAATGCGTTAATATACTGGTTAATATATGTCCATTAACACAGAAAAAAGAAAAATACGTAAAAATAAAAAAAATGAATTTTTCAAACAAAGTAAATAGAATAAAAATGTGAGAAAATTAGAACACCATATAAAAGTCAGTCATTACAAACAACTGTAATTCTCCCTTGAAAACTGACAGCTGTCAACTGATCAAAACATTCGATACTGCTAACTTTATCTCTGCTTTACACATGATGTTGTAAATTATAAAAACGAAAAATGACTCCTGTGGTTAAACCACTGAATGGATTAGGTTATTTCTTTTACAATTTGCCATAGAATATCATAAAGTATATGTGATAGAATTTAATGTGATTGTGAACGACACACCCGATATACCTTTGGCTATTATATGTGGTTATTGGTTGAAGAACAGATGTTAAATACCAAGTTGTATTTTTAATTTATGTGTACAGTTTGAAGTGAAAGTGGTCAGTCAGGAAATAGGACCATTTGATTATTTTTAGTTGCTTATCTTGTGTTAGTATTATCTTAAGAATGCTATTATGTCTTAATAGTAACTATTTCTAGCAACTGTGGTATTACACCTACAAAATATCTTGGTTAAACATGGCCCAGGACATTTCAAATGTCAATCATATTTGATAAAATCATCAATCTTGTTTGTTTCAAAAGGGTAAAACGTAATGATGATATTCAAAAAATTCAATCATAAAAATAATAATATCAAAAAGATATGAAAAAATATGGCCTATCTCAAGCTGATGGTGCATTAATGTTATGTGTTTTCTATTTATATCTCCCATTGAAAGAGTTACTAATGGCCGGTATCTGAGTATGCTTATGAGTAACTTGTCTATTCATCATCCCTTAAAAATTAAAAACATAAAACACTTACAAGGTTGCTCAGAAACTGGCCATGAGTTGCGTTTCAATAAATCTGATGCTGCATATCATATTACTACCTAATACCAAAGAGAGTTACAAAATTATTTATATACTACACCTACTGTGGAGACAGACTGTTGTGAATATATTCAATTGGGAAGAATAAAGAACTAAGTGACATATTTAATATTTACCTGTGTATGCGCTTCTCTCCTCCTTTCCTTAAAGCTAAGTGCAGATGCCTTGTTATCTCCGCTATCATCTTCATCTTCTGTAATTCATAAAAAAAATACCTTTTATTTCTGGTATACTGATGTATTCACACAAAAAATTCATTTGGCCTATGAATCTCTTCAAATCTAAATATGAGAATATCTTACTGGTGATAACATAATAACAAACTTGATTAAACTTTATTTCCAACTTTGGCTTTTTTCATATACATGTTATAATAGCAATACTAGTAAGCAGTACTTTGTTTATCTAAAACTTTTATGGCTTAAGCAAAAGATAAAGTTGTTGAAAGTCTAATAAAATGCATGCAAATTATCTACACTAAGTCTTGTTTTTCTATGGCTGAGTACTCAAAGTCCTGCATAAATAACATACATATGACCTATGTAATATGTTAGCAATGTAAGTTAATGGTATTAAGAACTGAAAGTATAAGAATACCAATAAAGTCCAATAACAACATGAGACTTAGAGAGAATAAGTTGTTGGTAACTATGTTCATTTGCTTACCTGTGTTTTGATTCGAAGAGGAAGGCGTCTGGTGTATATTTTGAATTGAGCCATTACTACCACATCTTGGATACATTTTTGCAATATTTATTTTACCTGAATTTAACTGAAAACAATACTAAGTCGATGGAAATATGATACATAAGATTAAATTATGATTTTAAACTAGGTTAGCAATGCAACGTAAACTACACATGACACTGATTATAGATATTGCATATTGTTATTTATTAATTATACAGCGCAGCTTGTAAACAATTACGCACTTTATTAATTCACTTAGATAATTCGATTCCGTTCCATTATTTCCATGACATTACCACACAACCACAGACTACTGAAACTGAAATACTTAATTTGCTAGACTATCATTCGTTCAAACACTCAATGACCAGCGTCACTAGACCTTATGCCAATCCCACACCAGCTTAAACGACAATCTAGAAGTTATCGTGTTAATTTACCGGTGGAACTTTTAAGGACTATACAGCATAGTCCTTAAAAGTCCTTTTAAAAATCGGAAAAGTGGATTATACTCCACTTTCCCGATTTTTGACACAAATACGACGAAATACGATTCAATTGATCATTTACTATAATTGTAAAAATGACTATTGTGGACGGACCACTTTTTATATAAGAGCAATTATTCATCTCATAGTACGAGAGAAAAGATATTCACACAAAAGTTTAAAAAGAGCTAACCGTTAAAAATACTTTCGTGTTCTATTTCCTTTCTCCTGTATGAGATAAATAATTGCTGTCAATTAAAAAGTGGCCCGTATTGATATAAATCGTAATATGCATGAGGCTTCGATTGTCAAAAAATAATATTGATTTAGGTAAAGTATTTTTTTTTATATTTTCCGCCATCCCAGCCACCATCAGTCAAACTTTCAGTAGTCTATAATTCATACCCACGCACGTACACATGTAAGGTAAATACATACACAAATGCGTCTGGCATTCGCTGGCTCTTATGATATCACTGTGTATAAGCATGGTAGGCTGTAGGTAATCATTTTACTGGGTGCGGTGTAGTCTCTTAGACATTTGGTATTTTGATCGATTAAGAGATTTGTCGATTTGGTCTAAGATGTGGTCATTCTGATAGTAACCCGCATACATTAGAATAACGGAGATACATATTTTTATCAGGATGCAAATATATCACTTAGGAAGTCGATAAAAATGCTGGCTGAAGGTAGTATAAGTAATATTCAGTGTTTTTTTTTCATTTGACTAGTCCTTGACTCCCATTAAGTTATATTTAAAAAAAAACATTGTCAATGGCAGCCTAGATGATCTATTAAATTGTGTAATTATACGAATTGTGAAAATTTTTCTTTTGGCTTATATTGCGCAACAATGTTTAAGGGCTAGCATTTTTACTGCGCAATATTTATATATTTTTATTGTAATTTTGCGCAATTTAATTTGTTGTATGAAGGTTGACCGTTCTCCGCAATGAGGCGACGGTATTCTTCTGTGTGTGTAGGACAGGCATAATGTAACAATTTCATTCGAAAACCGACTCATTCATTCATCTCATCCTTGTCTATTCCTGTGATATCTATCCAATCCAAGTAAAAAAAGAATATTTTTTGTGAAAGCGTAGCGCATTTGTGACTACTGCGTCTAATTATAATTTTGTTTGTAAAGATATTCACTATTTAATTAACAAAAGATGTGCATGAATTCTTCAGTGGGTGATTTGTTTGCAATATTATGATAGTTTCAATATGTAATCCGTAAAATTCATACTTGATTTCTCAAGCGATTAGGTACCGATCTAGTCATCCATGGCCACCATTTTAGAATTTACTCGGTGGTGCTCTCGAGTAATTTATTTTTGTTGTATGAAAAAGATGCGTTGTTTCTGTTGAAAATGTAACTATTCTTATCTTTAGTTCTTTATCTTTGAGTTTCAATGTATTACGGATTACATTTGTAACAAGAAAATGAATATTTTGTAATTTTTGAGAGTGACTCCATAGACTAGTTTAGTTTTCAGGAATACCTAAGTGAAGACTAAATTGGTGGCAAAATGGTGTCGACAAGGCAAATGAGCAGTGTCGGAGGTGGCAATGGGGGCAGCGATGGTGCAGGTCCCTCTCACGCGGAGCCCGTGGCGGTGTCCCGCGTCACTCGTCATTCCAGCGCCTTGATGCCGGGAGGTTCCTCGCCGCACGCTAGTACCTCTAAATGCACTTTAGTGCCGGCCCCCAAGACTCACACTACCAATATACTTGATTTGCCAGTCGAAGTTATTGAGAAGATTATTACCTATCTGGGATTCAAAAGTGTCTCACATCTTAGAATGGTTATTATTTTTTATGATTTATCTAATAGCTAGCAAAATAAGTTCCATCTTGCCCCAATAATAAATTTCAAATAAGATTTTATTGAAATTAGTTATCAATACCATTTTATCATGAGGCTGGCTATTGCTTTTATAGTGTTGGAGATCATAAAGTTTCTTGGCTAAACCTCCTCAAATAATAAAGGGACATAATGTATAGCTGATCAAGGCAAATGTTAAATTGAACAGGCTTGTATCTGGTTATAATGAATGTGAATGTTAAATTCCTTATTGAATTTCTATCAGGGAATATACTGTTGAGTAATATAATGTTCTTTTGTATGAAGATCTCTTTCTGATTTCATTTCAATTTCAGCAGTAATAATAATAAATTCAACTAATTTAATTTGAATGTTAGTCATCCTGTGTTAGTCTTCGCTACATGCAATTTTCCTGTTTTGAACATTGTATTAACTAAATATGATTTTATTGATGCAATTTAGCTAAGTTTGAATTACTTTTTGGTTCTCATGGGGAAAGAAGCAATCTCTGTTGTGTTTTGCAAGACAACATAGCATACTAATAATACAGCACTGCCATTGTTATATAACATTTTATAATATTGCAGGTTAATCGGCAGTTCAATTCAATATGTAGCAGTATATTAAACTCTACGTTTCAACGGTTACAAAATCAGATGTTACATAGATTTCAATCAATCAAAGCTAAGATGCCACGTCGGGAGTCAGCTCGTAGAAGTCACCCGCTGGCATGCGAGTCCGATATTATTGAAACTTTGCATATGAGGCTGAGTCTCTTGCAGATGACGTTTGGAAAGCATATTGAGAGAAAACACTGCTGTTTCTTCCCAGGAGAGGTAAGCACAAGTCTTTTATTATTTCTAGTAACAGCATTTTTTGTACATAGCTGTAAATTTTGTCCTTTGAGATGATTCTAAATGCTTTTAATACTGGATCAACAAGGCAAGAATTATAAGCCCATTGAAACAAATAGGTACAAGCTAAAATTTGCCACAGATGCAAATCATCAGCCTGTATAAGAGGATTTAATAATCTTGTACCTATCACAAACAATATTGATGATTCTACTTTAAATGTACATGATGATGCCTAGCAAGTGTTTGTGTAAATATTATATTCATTTCTGCTGTAATTCACATGTTTCGTATTTACACAAACAACTTGTTTTAGTCCATTTGGTATTTTATAAAATTTAGATAGACATTGCCTTGAGGCATTAAAGACAAAACTGCATTTATGTACAGCAATAAGGAAGTATAAATCATGTGCTAATGTAATGATTCATTTAATTATTACTTGTAATTATTATCAGTAGTATCAGTTTGTGCAATGTGAAATTGTGAATATTGATTAGTTTGAATAGCATGCATATCACTGTATCACAGTTTTATATTCTTTTTTCAATAAAACATGATTCTATGAGTCTAGAAAGAGTATAAAACTGGCACTTAATCGTAAAAACATTGAAGTTACTAGTAAACCAACCATTATTATGGTAAAGCGTGAATTAAGACCTCGTTCGTGCTCCCGCAACTCTGCCATAGAGGTTGCTTCGTGGTTTTTACGCAATGTTTTTTGCCCATGGTATCTATGTGTACTTTACGGTACAAAAGTTGCGCCTCGGAAGCCATGCGGTCCGTAATATTGGTTTTGTTGAATGTTATAATGATAATGATATTGATTCATTAATTTTAACTGCCTTTACTATATACCATTGATTTTAGTTTTTACAGCCATAATTTATCTAGATATTTTTAAAGTGTATAAAATACGGCGACCTATAATAATGAGATCATTTGATTCATCACGAAAATACCTGACGTTTTTTCCGTTTGTCACGCACGGATTATTTTAATCGGCGCTGTTGTCTCTTGGTAATTTATGTATTTATACATTAATTTAGACAGTTGAAAGAGTCCCTTGTAGTTCCGTCTATAAATAGACTTCCCAATCGTTACTGTGTTTATGGGACAGCAACACGTGTATCGTGCAGTGTTTGCATCATGAAAAATGTCCCATCAGGCAATTGCTTTGTACAATAATTAAATAATTAAATCTAAATCTCAATTATTGAGATTTAGATTATGTTGATCAGCAAGGTTGCCGATAGCCTTGTTGACCAATATAATAAAATGCTGACTGATCAAATCTGGGCAATGGTTTCGAACTTTGAGTATAGCTTGCTCAATACTGATCAAGGTAAGTTTTAGCTTATGCAGATGTTCGTCGGATAGGTATTACGTAAACAGAGTAACTATAATTGCTTTGTAGTAGCTAGCAAAAAACTGGCTGTAGGTAGGTACTCTCAGACGTAAGAATAGGATGTGCAGCCCCGGATCTAGGGGGGGGCAAGCCGGGGCCCATGCCCCGGGCGGCAAATTCAGGGGGCGGCAAAATCAAGCGGCTGCCTGATTTTAAATCCTACATCACAGATTACCATAATAGTTACCTACAGGGCCGTCTTAACCTATGGTGCAGGGTGTGCGAATAACCCGGGCGCCTCGGTCTCAGGGGGCGCCACGGGACGCCCCACCACCAGAAAATTTTGATGAAATTACACCCGTTTGATAAGGAAGTTCCATTGTATCATGATACTGACAAGCAAAGTTTCAAAAAAAGTCGCCTTCGCTATGTTTAATTGATGATTTTGATTATTTTTCATAACATCCTCCAACTAAGTGAAAAAATTCTCGCTCGCTACGCTCGCGGTTAAATTACCGTTTCTGTACTGTTTTTCTGATGGTTTATTATTTTTACGCACCCAATCAACGAACACAAATAGCACTCGTTCTAATCGGTTTCTTTTTATTTGTACATGATTCCCAGTTTAATTTGTGAGTCTTCAAACAAATAACTTAAAAAAGTTCGCGCTCGCTCCGCTCGCGGCTACTTGTTGCTCGACAATGTAGGTACTTTTGTGTCGTAGACTCAAAAAATTTCGCGATCGCTCCGCTCGCGCAATGTTACACAGGCTTTGCCTTGTTGGCTTCATTAGTCTAATCCGCGCTATCTTACCTTTTATAAGTCAAATGTAGCGAAAAAAAATATTTATGGAGTCCTCAAAAACAAAAAAGTTTGCGCTTCCGACTGCTTGCTACTTTACAGCGCTTTTTACCTACTTATTAACTTTTTGTGTACATTAATCTGTCTCCAGTAGCGGCTTTAGGGTAGGGCGCGGTTGGGCGACGGCCCAGGGCGCCGGACATAAAGGGCGCCGCAGGCGCCCCCAACCAATCCTTGATCAGAATTTTACTCCTATTTTTGTTTTAAATTTCATCAAAGATCGCAGCTTACAAGAACTGTATCCAAATGTATGGATAGCATCAGGGCCGCCTTAACCTATGGTGCAGGGTGTTCGAATAACCCTGGCGCCGCGAGCTCAGGGGCGCCGCGGTACGCTCCTGGACCAAGAAATTTCAATTAAATTAATGTATTGTCATACAATGCCGCGCGCGTTAGATACACTACTTTTATGTCCCAAAACTCAAAAATTTTCGCGCTCGCTTCGCTCGCGGTTTCTTACTTTACACTTACATTTTTTTTCACATATAGCTACTTTTAATTTAATGTCCCAATGCTCAAAAAAATTCGCGCTCCCTTCGCTCGCGGCTTCTTCACTTCACAGTCGCCTTTTATTATATATGTTAAGGACTTTTAGTGATCCAAATCTCAAAAAAGCTTTTTCGGGCTTGCTTCACTTTATAGTTGTTTTTATTTTTGAAAATTTTTTTGTCTACTGTAGCGTCGTTTGTAGAGTTAAGTTGTAAAAAGGTAGTAAGTTTAAGTCCTTTTATTAATAAGAAAGTAACTTCTAGTTTCTATTTATGGTACTACTTTAAGTCCCAAAATTTTAATTCATAGGCGCCAACACCAACAAAGAGCTATCTACGTTTGGGCTACATTTTAAGTCATTTTTGTTTTGAGTTCTAAAATATAACAAAAAATTTCGCGCTCGCTTCGCTCGCGCAATCACAACCTGTGTTCCCGTGTTTTTGCATTCACCAACCAGCAATAACTTATGTACGATTGGGCTACATTTTAGGTAATTTTTGCTTTGACTTGTTAACTATAAAAAAAAATTCGCGCTCGCTTCGCTCGCGCAATCAGTAACTACATATTATCTCTCTGTTTTTTTGAATTGTAGTTGGGGGCGCCGTAGAAATCTCGCCCAGGGCGCTAGTAGAGTTGAAGCCGGCACTGTCTGTCTCGACTTCATAACTTAAACCTGGCGAACAGTTTGAGCCTACAATGATTTGGACACATTTTTTTAAGTACTTTACCTACCAAAAAAGTGACTTTCGTTGGTGAAAATAAACATAAGTACGTAGGTAGGCGGGGCGGCATTTTTCAGTTTTTGCCCCGCCTAAAAAAAATTGAAGATCCGGGGCTGAGGATGTGTCATGATAATGTGCACAAACCAGTGCAACTACAACATCAATGTTTATAGCATGCCTAAAGTGTTTCACCTGTAAGCGTAGGCAAACCTATCACTTCACATCGTACTTGAGTTTGACAGTTTTGTAATTTTTGTTATCATAAAAATAGCTTTTATTTTCTAAATTCTACAGCGGTGTAACTCCGCTATCTAATCACAGACAAACCGCAGAAACCGTGCATGGCAGAACTCTACCTATAACATTTTACGTAAATTATGATCTGACCGCGGAATTCATGTTTTTGAGAGTTCCCTATATTAATATCGAAAGGAGGATCGTGGAATCGATGAAATGGTGAAATCTCGGTGTTTCTTCAAATACGAACTGCTAAACGTGAAACCCAGTAAAATAGCAATTAATGAAATCAATGCCAAAATAACTAATAGTAAGAACAAAAGAATCTGAAGCAATGGCGTAAAATGGATTTCGAAACACTTAGGAAAACAGATGAAGTTTAAATAACTATGTTCTTTAATGTTATGCACCCCGATTTTCGACTTGTAACATCGTGTTATGCAACTGCATGAAAAGCATGGTGCTGTATGTCATGTATTGGTTTATCGACAGATTACCTATAAATAGTTGTCTTATTGATTACCTTGTTTTGCTTTCGAAGTTGAAGACTTTGATGTATTTATTGGCTTTACATGATACCGGTGTGTATATAACCCCAACGAATAATATGAATGGTTCTCATGACTTCAGAAGAGTTTGTATCTCGTTAATAAAAGCAAATAAAAAGCGCGCTTGTTATCACGTTTGTGGGGTACTGACACGGGCTTAATTTTAACTAGATCTTACCAGATATTATAAAATGTGTACGCACGCTCCTGTCCGTCTTATGACATAATAATCCTTGCACATCAACGTTATGTTATTACATCCTGTGTGTAATTGAAGTCGAGCATACTGCCCTAATTTCAAGATGAAATTATATCTTTTAGAATTCCTATTTCATCCTTTATCATTAAAATAATAGACAATTATCTTGCGATGAATAATACTAATTAGTGTCAATCTATCATGAGTTGTGTGAAATATTGTGCGAGGAATCGAAATATCCAATTTTGAATTAAATTCGGGATAGCAAACGAATTGTCGAGCTGGGCAGTCCTAACTTTTCGTTCTATGGAACCTTTACCTATCTCCGCCCAACCTTTGTATCGAACCTATTTAACCTTTTAATCAATGGCCGTTGAATGAGCTGTACGAGTTAGACATATACGCCCGTATTGGTCAAACTCGGTCAGATGTCGATTTACTCTTTATGATGACCCTGACCTAGAATCGCGTTCTGTTTTGTATGGTGACACAAAAGGAGAGAATTAGCAACGTTCGCAATTACAGCTCTAAAAATCTCTTAGCAAAGTTGTGTCCTAGATAGTATTGTTTTGTTCTCAGTCTTGTTTAGCGAAATGCACATTTCTGCTTTTTCAGAATTTGAATGGATTTGTGCTAAAAACAAAATATGTTGCTCGCTAAATACTTTTTATTGGGCACAGCAAATAGTTTTTTTTTTATAACCAGAATAGTTTCGAAGAATGTAGCTATTCAATCGGTCTGCGTCTTTTTGCAGATAGAAGAAGGGTAGTGTTTAGTACTTTGATCAAACCATCAACTACGAAGCTAATAAGCAGACATGAAACTTATTCACTCCGAAGATTACTATTCAAATTCACACAATTCTTTAACATCATTTACTCTTCATTCAAGCTATACCATATGTTATTTAGCCTACGATTTTTATGCTATACCGGTGCCTATGTCGTTAGTAACGACAAAGGAACATTTCAAGTTCAAAAGGTAACAATGTCACAAGCCACATGGAATAGTGCTTTTTGCAAGAGTATCCAATATTTGTAAGATCTTTAAATGATTTTTGAAAATAAAGCTCTGTGACAAACTGATGACAATTTCATAAAACGAGAAAATAGCATGGGGGATAACACGTTGAAGATAGATAGGGGCACGTTGTGTCTGCTGGTGATTTACTATTAGCGGTGTATGTACCTTCTATGTAATAATAACATGATTTTGTTGAATAAAATTATTCTAAAACAAAACGCCACACACTATGGGTTGTATTTGGTATTAATTTTGTAAACAATAGTATAAACTCATCTCATTATCTTTATTATAGATATTAGATGAAGTATACAGTATTCTGTCATACTTAAAAACCACGACAAAACTAGCAAGACCTTACAAGGTGACTGATGAACTCTTTGATTTGACAACAATGGCCATGGAATACTTCAAAGAACACATTGAACCCAACTTGCCAGAGATAACATACTTTGGTACAGATTTCTTTGATATTACTACAGCATTTTCACGTGAGTATCAAAGCACGTTACTTTTTTATATTCCCACAGCGAAAGGACAGTTTTATCAAATTGTATAATATATTATGCAATTTTTTTTTGTAGCCTGTCCCACTGCTGGCCAATGGCTTACCCAGTCTTCCAATATTTCCTTTCGAAAGCTCGATCAGCGAGGAAGCCGTCTTTAATTACTGACCTAATTTACATAAAATTGAATTTTAAAGGCAATTAATATATATTTTATTTAACTGATTACAGCTGGCGAGAGTAGTAAATCGTACATTTGTTTGGACTCGCCGCCGCCGAGTGGGTTCGAGTCGTCTTCGTCGCAGCAGGCCGGGGCCAGCGTGTCGGACCGCAGGGTGTCTTCGCTGAATTTGTACTTGGAAGAGAGTCTGCCGCCCTCCCCGCCTCCGCCGCAGAGCAACATGGTGCTACGGAAACGGATACATCGCATTAAACAAGGAATGAAAAAGTGAGGACAAATTTTAAATATAACTGTTGTTTTACACAAACAAGGCGATTAACTTAACTGTTAAGACGTCGAATTTCACTTTTTTATGATCTCCAATGATAAATCGTAATAACGGCAGACGAAGTATTAGTTGTTTAATTTTTGTTAATTATATCTTCAGGTACAACGACCAGTTATCAGCATTGCGCAGTGATCTTCGTAGTTGCAAACGCAAGACGGCTCTTCAACAGAAACAAATTGCAGAACAACAGAAGCAGATTGCTGAGCAGCAGAAACAGACCTTGGAGTATGCTAACCGCCTTGATGATTACGATAAGAAGAATGAGGAAACAAGCCGCAAGTTTCAAACTTTATTACAGGTAAAAATATAGCCTTGGTTGCAAGTTGTAGTAATTTTTAATTTACAAAAAAATCTATCGCTGGTACTACTATTAAATACTGTGTGTATTATCTATATTCTTAATTTATATTTTATATTGATCGCTTGATGTTTTTGTTCCACAGGAGTTAAATAAGTGCAAAACGGAGCTACAGTACTGGCGTTCCCGTTCCCCGGCCGTGCCGCCGCTCTGCGCCGAGTGCGGCGCGTCCCTACGTCTGTCGCCTGCCTCGTCACTAGCACAGGTAAGCCTCCACTAGTGGGATGTTATGCTGAAGTTATTTGAAAAGTCTGACAATCAGTTTAACCAAGGTATAGCCTCCATTAAATTCTAGCTCCATTGAAAATTATGGTACTAAGCTGAATCCAGTTAGACTGGAAGTCTATTAAAAGATAAGGCTAGTCTTAATTTCCCGTAAATTGAGACCTATCTCTATTTAAAATTCCTTTATATGAATTGCAGTGGGCGGCCGGCACCAGCTCGGAGCCTACAGAGTGCGAGATGGGCGCTGGCGACGCCGAGCCCGCGCCGCTGCCCAGCGCCGCGCCCGAGCCCACCACCGAGCTGCCCCGCGCCGACCTCAAGCCCGAACCCAAGTCCAAGCCTGACTCTAAATCAGAAACCAAGTCCAAATCCGAGGCGAAAGTGGAGACCACCACCAAATCTAAACCTGAGCTTAAAGTGGAGAGCAGTAAATGTAAGCCGGAGCCTAAAGCGGAGAGCAGTAGTGAGTGCAGCGTGTCGACGCCGCCGTCGCGGCGCCGCGCGTCGGCCGACGCGGCGGGCGCGAGCGGCGCCACGCCCGAGCGCAAGAAGCGCCGCCTCACGCGCCCGCGCAAGCTGTGAGCGATGCCCACGGCTGCACAGAACATTCTCGAATCGACGGTGAGTCGGATCATTCTTGTTACACTACTTCCGATCAAATTTGGCGAGTTTACAGTTAGCTGTTCGGCTACGCAGTAGATTTTTTTTGGACAAAATTTTCTGTAGCCAATAACCTACCTCAAATTCGCCAAGTTATCTCGGAGGTACTGTACATTTGCGGCCCGATGTTATGACAAAAACGAGGACCCTGAATTTAGCGATTCGCCTCGCAATATTTGTTGTTATTTATTTCTCGCTATTGAATCCACTTTAAATAAAATTGACAGTGGGTTAATGCTCGCTTTACTGCAATACACTGTTCCATGTGCTTAACTTATTGACCTGTGATGTATTGCATGCGGTAAATCCAGTTAGCCTTCTTTTTATTCTTTGGAATTAAAAGTGTATTATTATATTCAGATTTTGAATTTCGTTTATATTTATTTATGCACAACTACTGTTTAGTATCAGACATGTACTGTCTCTCGGGGTCCGTGAAATTGCTAAAATGAACTGAATAGGTATACCTATTCTTTTATGGTTATTTGCTTTGCATGGATAATACATGAATATGATTACATATAAAGTAAGCATATTCATCTGCAATCCAATTGAATTGGTTCGAAAGTTGTGTGTTGATAGAGTTAGCATTGAATGTTATATTTGGAGCGGGGTGTAGTAAACCCGCGGTTGACGCGGGCGCCTCGGTCAGGACGTTGTTGAGTAATGATAAAAACTTTATGTACGTACGACGATCCGCAGCCAGTAACCATTATTCTGGAGTCCATTATAAAAATTGCATTCACTCATAGTATGTAAAGTAATATTTTATAGATTTATTAAAATTTTGTAGTATTTAAAATTGGTTACTATCTCAGAATATGATTCAACACACTATGCACATAATATTTTTTATTTACTGACTTAACGGAGTATTGCTTTGATGTTGTAATTTTTTAAACAATATATTCTCCTGGGCGAATTGTTTGCATGTGTATATTATTGTTTAATAAATTGCAAGATTGTGTTGTAGAATTTTATCTGAAACTTAGTTGTAATAGTTGGATTGATTTACAATTTACTGCTGATTTGACCTTCATTGTGGACCATTTGTGAACAAACTAAAAATCTACCCAAAAATACTTGACTATCTTTTTAATTTAAATAATTGTTTCGGAACGAATACTTTGTCAATTTAGCAATCGCAAACACGACTGCTGATCATGATGGTGTAATAGGTTCCATTCTCATATTGGGTTTTCTCGTATATATCTATAAATTAAGATTTTCCCTTGATTAATGAGCATAATATTTACGAAGTAGTCCTTAGGTACGATGTTCCATAAAACTTGCAATTAGTGGTTTTGAGGTTAATTTATTAGGAGTGGATAGTATTCTACAAATTCGCAGCTTACTTTCAAGTAGTCAAGCTTTAATTAATCTGCACAAAGGTGACGGTGTGTTGGGCCAGCGTGCGCTTTATCTTAAACTCAGCGTAATTTTTGCCTCATGATTCTGACATGAAGAATTGCACCACAATATTAAAGAATCTTATAATAGTTTAGTATTTTATTTTTTTGGTTTGTTTACGCTGTTCCATGGGTTTAGATGCTTGCAGATATTGTTCAGGGCAGTATTCATATACCAAATGGCTAAATAGATTTCTTTATGATGAGATATGATGTGTTATAAATTATGAAACATTTAAATGACTTTAGTACTGGTCAATGCTATGTTTGTTTCTTTGAGGTGACAGTAAGAAATTATAATTTGATTAATTTACTGTAGAAGATATTTATTTATTAGTCTATTACACTTGCGTAACAACGTGATTACCGACTTGATTGTCTGGTATAATTACTTTTTGTGGCTTGCGAAACCATTGGCAAAACTTGTTATGCATACGTACATTTTTCATATTTTCCAAAACTGAATTAAACATGATCGAGAACGAAATTATTTCATAATTCACCTCAAGGATCCAATAAACTTTCAGTTTTAAATAATGTTTGAGTAAAAACGGAGTTTCTACTAAATAGAGACCACAGCATCGCGGTAAGTGTTCGCAACACTAAAACGGTTCTGTGGTCTCTGTCTAGAGAGTTACAATTAGTTTTAATTTATAGGTTTTACAGCCCTGATAATTTTAATTTAGCAAAATAGGTTTTAAAAATGATTGTTAATGAAAATGGCGGTTGAATGTTGTGTTTATTTGTAAATATTCTAAAAGTAAAATCACATGTGTAATGTACAAATGAATATATTTATGATTGTATAAATATACAACAGTGTAAATGAAATATTTTTGTGACATGGTGTACAGTTAGGTGACAATAGATGTGGCATAAAGCTATTTTCCATACTTTGTGTTTAAGAGATGTGCTCACGGGCTTCACACAATTCTTGCATCATGTCACTTAACAATTTACGAACATATCAGCCAAATTCATCGAGTCATCATCGTGCAGGTTACCCAAACGATAAGCACCTAGTTCACTATTGTATTCTGTATCAAATACGCACAACTACTACATATATTTATATTGATTGACAGATTCGTTTATTTAATTTGCTATTTGTGAGTCATTCACCTTTAATTGCGTTTGTGGTTTTCATGCTACATTATTATGTACATAATATTCTTAGTGCATATAGTATATAAATATTTCCGATGTTTTTACATACAGAAATCACGAGTACAAATATTTTTCGTTATTATGCCACAAAGGCTTCTTTGTTTCGGTTACAAAAATAATATTCCTCGTTTATAATACATACTATATCGTTTGACTTAGTCATTACACTATACAATATATTACTTTGAACAAGACAGATTGTAAAATATTCAATCACGAGATGCTTTTGAGATAATAATTGTAGAGAACATATTATTACTTAGGTGAAACACCTATTTGGACAATAAGAAATGTTAGTTACCATTGTCTGCCACAGTAGCGAACATGCATTAGAAAATAAAGCTCTTAAGATGCTTGACAGCCACGCTACAAGTGTTTTTACCCGACTGCCAAGAAGGGTTATATTTTTGCGCGTTTCTTGTATGTATGTAACATTTTTTATTACCTCATATCTACGAAACGGCAGAATGCATTACGACAGGCAGGGTATCGACGGAATTGTTTCGATTCCTCAAGTATTCTTTAGACATGACGTTCAAAAACAACATGGCATCTAAGTAATTGCAGATTGAAGTAAAACATTTTCCTTTGTTTTCTGCAACAATTATATAATCATTACCCAAAATGGTATATGATTATCAAAATAGAAAAATAAACTAAAATTAAATTTTATTTTTAAATAAACGCCTAAAATAGAGTGAATAAATTATTAATCATTAAATACCTTCACCAAGTAAACTAAAAATATTGCAATCAAAATATTATTTGAAATAAAAAATCCGCCTGTATGAAAAATCTTAACTCTAACTGAAAAGGTCGAAAACAAGTTGAATAGTTGCAGTTTTGTGACTAACTTGATAAGCAAGTGTTCCATAGAACAGTCCCTTTTTTAATTTTGGAAACCCAATATTTCACCACACTCACAGCAGAATATTTCCACATAAAACAGATCACCTTGTGAAGAAAGAATATTTATTATAACTCACTGACATTGTTCAAATTGTTCTACCCCCTCGGTTCATGAGTAAAGATTTTGCGTGCAGGGTTTTTTGTTTTCAATAATATTTTCTGGGTTCATACACTAAAGTGTAACATATAAACGGGAATAGATAAACCGCTAATGTGTGTTCAACGTACGACGCTACTCTCGTTTGACCTCTTTGCCATGTTAATCTGTATATAGTTACAATTTGTACATACTATGTATGCTGTGTGTAGGACTGTAGATTGTTTCACATTCTTAGAGTTGTAAGGCAAGATATAGAATAAAAAGAAGTACACAGATTATTTTTAATGAGAGAACCGAAATCTGAGTTTGTCTCACGCTGAGACTGGACTTAGCGCCTCGGCAGACGCTGCCGGCTCTAGCGGCGGTGCAATCGTGTACATTGTGTGTTATATTCAATGGCTATGATATTTCAACGATCTAATAACGAACTATAAGGTAACGCTTAAACATTCTTGGAAACTCGGTACATATTTATTGGACTATTTTCTTTTATAATTTATTTAAATGTTAATTTTCTATTAAAGGTGAATGTTACAAATGAGTTTATTATCATTTAGCCAATTATTAGAGTACATTGTGTACATAATAACATATTAGGTTAAGTAGTCCACAAATGATTTTCGAAGTGCATGCAACGGCGACAGGCGGTCTATATTCATTTGTTAGTCGCGTGGAACTGGCTCATTTCATGTTACAAATGATTAAAATGTAAAATAATACTAATTATCTTATATTGTAATAATAATTTCGTGTCGAGTTTATCTTTGAAAGTGTTCCATTATACTTAAGTTGAAGTTTGTGAGGAATAAAACAACTGAAATGTATCTGATAGATTATCTGGAAGTAAAGCGTAAGATAAATATACTAATATTGTAAACACGATGTCATGTATGTGTTGTAGAGCTTAATGAATTTAAATTTTAGAATTTTACTTTAGATGAGAAACGATTCGAAGTGAACATAATTGTGCCTAAATCAGTTAAGTACTTAATGTCATGAAAAAATTGTAAATTATATGTGCGGACCGATATAAGAAGTTACGGTCTTGTGTACAATATAGACATATATTTTATTCACGATCTTTTCAAATGACGCAAGATCATTACTAAATTTTAAAACCTTTTATGATGTTTGAAAACAATAATAAGCTTTTTATGAGGAGTAAAACGATGTGTTCTCGCCAGTTGTGGTTTAAATCACTGCATTCGTTGTAATATGATCTTGAAACTTTAAAATAAAGTGATTCCTTTTTAAGATAATATGTGTGACATAACAATCCTACAAATATTTCAGACGGCAGGCATATAAAAGCCCACAGCTCTGATAAAACCATGCAATTATCCCAATCTTCGTGGGATATAAATACTACCTACTACTATCGTAATGTTTCTGCACCCTAATCAATGTTCTATTTTTCTTCATCATTCAATAGTGCAATATGTGAATATATCCATTCAATGGTGTTATTTTGACAAAATGTGCAGTTTTTATTCTTCGAAACTTTAAATAGATGCGATAGGGCTGTAAATTAAGGTATAAAATAACGTTGTTAGAGAAGATAATGATGTCCTGCCAAGTGCACTAAATGCATTACAGGAGTTTTATGTTGTGCTCTGGCAAGTGTGTACAACCAGCAAGACTGTCAATTGCTGTAGATATTCTCTTTATGATAGTTATATGATATAGTATTTTTATTAGACAAAAATACAATAAATGTGTGAAGTCCAATTTATCTTTTTTTTTCTCTTTTAAACCCTACCAACGAACCTATCATCAATTTGATTTTTTGCGTAAGTATTAGCTACTCGCACAAAATATCAGTTATCTAGACTCAAATCTATTATTAACTTGAGACATGAAAAATGGCAACACCCCAATCGCCACTAAGGATTTATTTAAAGTGTCCGTCACTTGCCTAACCTACCTTTGCCTTAAACCCGGCGTTGTTTGATGTAATTTGATTTTAGCCAATTGATAAAGCTTGACACAAGTAATTCAGTTCAGGCACTGCACGCATGCCTTTTAGGGTGCGTCCACATCTGGCGAATGTGCCGCGAATGCGCAGCACGCGAGCCGATTGCGAGCCGTCTGCGAGCTGCGCGCGTGCAGTCACTGCAATAGTTTGGTGTGCCTCTTTAGCGCAACTCATGCAAGGCTCGTATAGAGCGCGCGAGCGGCGCGCGATCTGCGCGCACTCAGTTCTCGCCCTTACAGTTCCGTATACTGGCTCAGCAGTACTATCGAAGATGTCAGACGTCGCGCGCCGCCTGCGCGCTGATCGCGGCGCTTAGGTCGCGCGCGGGCGGCGCAGAAGCGGCGCACGAACAAAAATGCACGCGCGCAGCTCGCGGGCAGGTCGCAAACGGCTCGCGAGCTGCACATTCGCGGCACATTCGCCAGATGTGGACGCACCCTTAGGGTCGAATGACTATTGACATACTTTTATTATATCTTCCTCGATGCTCGTTGACATTGAAAAGAGAATCAGTCGACTCCCACGTAGTTACATAAAATACATATTTCGGAAACAGCAGGTAGGTACAGCAAGAAGATTTATACAGTCTACAGACGAAGGCAAGGTACTGAACTTGAAATTAAAATTCATGCTTGCAATTCGACAATACCTCAAGCGCCTCAAAGGTTTCAAACCCAAAACGGTGTACTTAGGTATATCGTTAACAATAAGACGGATAACTACTGTATAGATCCGGGTAACTGAAGCGTAGGTACCTTCAAAAAAATGTTTCGTTGATTTACAAGTCACATGTGTTGGCACTGGCCACTGACCATGATAGAATTCGATTGCCGGATCCGGCAGTCTTAATGGGTTTGCCAATAAAAACCGATCACAAATCTAGGCGTATATCCTTACTCTAATCTATGAGAATGTAAGTAACTTTGTTGCTTGTTTTTCACGGTAAAATGACTAAAGCGATATCGATATTTGCTATTATGGTGATAGGCAGTTACAATACTACATGCCATCTCTTAGTTAAGTAGGAATACTGGTCAAAGAATAAAATCACAATCCAAATTAAGTTTATGTATTGTTATGTTAAAATAATTCATAATATTTTGTGTTTAGGTTGACCAGTTATCAAACCTACGATCCCCGGCATAGAAATCGAAAACAAGCGCTCTACGCTTAATAATTTACATCCCTTGTCCGTATTTGCGATACCACGAACTACAGCCTTAGATTACATACTACAGTTTACTTAAATATATGCTCCTAATTCCTAGCATATCATTTCGCTGCATTTTCAGCGTATGGGTTGCTCTAAAATAGAGACTTGTCAGTAAAATTCTATAAAATATTAAAACACCATATGACGTACATAGGTAAGTCCTAGGGTGATATGTATACCTACTTGAATTCGAGTACACTATAGCCCGGAAAACTACACACCGAAAGCAGCTGACGTGCTTTCATTATAGGAGGGAATTTATAAGCGAGGGAAATCGTTGGCGGCGCACAGTTGTCTGTGGCATTGTCGCGTGTCCACGCCGCGCCGCTACCGAATGCACCGCACACGCTGCATGTCGCGATCACATTCGTAAACAAGTGCGCAAACATGAAATGAAATTCGTTAATAAATAATATTATTTAAATATTTATTTTGAGGACCCAAGTGATTAGTTTTAAGTGACAATGCAAGTGGTTGCTGCAATATTTTCTGTGTTCGCGCTTTTGCAAGGTATGTTATATTGTATTGATAGTGGATTTATTTGATAACAATAGATGATAGATTTAGCATTTTAATAAACTAAAAAATACTTAGCTCTACTTAGACTAAAAATAATGTTTGCGTTAAAAATGTATTAGTCTTTCTCCGGATAAATAAATAGGACCTGGCAACAGAAATCAAAAAGCTCAAAAAAATTAAATAATATTAATGAAGTTTTAGTGATAGTTAAAACTTTTAATTAAAAATAAAAAAAAAACGTAACAATTCAAAATATACTTACCTACTAATAATACCTAATTATCAAATTTTATTTTGTTATTTCATAGATTTTTCCACAAGACTAGTAAAATAATTTGATCTTCCTTATTCCTTGCGCCCTTTTAAATTTTCTGACTCATGGGATTCATGGAACACCTGCCTAGTTCTAATGACATACTTGAGCCACACTACTTAAGTATGGTTCTGATAAACTGAATAAGGGGGTTAACGTGTCAATACTTATGTACATGACTTGTCATTGACTCATTCTCCGCTCCGGGAACTAAACAAATGTGAGTTATATTATTTATAGATAATTAACCGCTTAAACATTAATTATTTGTAGAAAAGAAAATACAAGGAAACAGCTACGACACCTTTTAAATTATTAGTTTTTCTTTGAACATCGGCTTTTCATGTAGTTAAACACGTCTCTATGTCAAAAGTTTAGATATAAGCAACGTATTAACTTAGTAGGAACCAACCTAACTCAAAATAAATGCAATGGATTAGAGATTAATGACATTAACATGGGAAATATCCTGGTGGTAAAATTTACGTAACAGGTAATACCGAAACAATATGCATACTCTATAAATAACGTGATTTTATACTTGTGTAGGTAAAGGATGTTCACATTTATAATAATTACCGGCAGGATGACTTTTACACTGCATATTATATATCTTAGTTCAACCGATTTCTTTCCTGAATGTGTAATTTACATGATTGACAAAAAGAACAGAAAAATAAACAAAACCCTTTTCATAACATTGATAAGCAAAGAGCGCTAGGTAGCTAAATTCAGTTAGGTCTCAAGTAGAGTTTTTTCTTTGCCTTGGTGCTGGCAAACGATACTTAGTCCCTTCTCTTCTCTATTGGGATATTTGACTGTGAGTTAGGTAGGTATGCCTATAAATAGCTATGTATATAGGTTTATGCGTCCTACACTTATTTCAAGTTATATCAAAAGATTAATTCGCTCGAGTTAACGGATCGCATGATTGGGTATTTAACTCACAGCACAGCTATGCAGTACCTACCTACTACTATAATATTTTTCACTATTTTTTTCAGTTGTTGCAAAAGCAGTATCTTTGCAAAATGAACTAATTAGCAGCGCATTACTTTAAAGTAGTTAAAACTAACACTAAATGATATTTTTTATTACATTGTTGCGACAATTAACGCGGTTTATTGTAATTCCTATTGCATAATAGAGAATTTTGCTGTAGCGTTTCGCATAGTTACCTACACTTGATGCACTCTTCCTTAAACTGAATATTATTAAAATATCATTGCATTGTCGACAAAAAATAAGCTTGTATAGTATCTAAGAAAATATGCTTTTTTCAATTCATAACGGCATACCAAAAAAAAAAGGGTTAACTTAACTTGAACTGAATTCCACTTCACGTAGATAATTAATGGACATAATTCGATACCGGAAGAACAATGAGTATTGACGTCATTTATTTATTATTTAATATCTCGGATGCAATGTTTACTATCACTTAACTGAGGCCATATAAGAGTAAGAGGCGTTAAACATGAGAAAACGAAAGGAGTTTGCGGAGTCCGCGTTGTTTTCAAGCGAAAGTACCTACATAGGTGTCTACTTTTAGTTTGTCAAGTTAATACAAAAAGTAAATAAATGGCCAGCAGGTTTAGGAAAGTAGAAAAATTGCTGGTTCGTAGGAGATGGCAATATCTAGGTACATATTGGCGTCACGCCTGGTTCCTGGTTCCCTCAGAGTATTTCAGAAATCGGCTAGTATGTCCTATAAATGTAACTACTTTTCATATCTATACATTGTTGCTGATTGCAATATGACAAAGCATTATATAAAATACTAGATTAACATTATATCCCCGAGCGTAATAATGGCTAGAAGAGAAAGTGCGTAGGAACGTTAGGAAATCCTGCAAGTGAAAACAAATAAACATAGTAGGCGCACTAATATGTTTTGTTCTGTTTCTTGTGCCTGTTTCATATTTCCGAAGGCTTGTAACGTCTCGTCTGAAACTTCGTCATAAAAATTAAGTTGTTGGTATTGAAACAAATATTTTATAGGTAAGTACTAAAGCTATCCTGTCAAGTCAGCATGAAATAGCGTTAAATCTAAAGGCTTTTTTAAAAGAAAAAATAAGTGCAAGGTTTCTTTATGAAACTGTAAGGCACTGAATGTTTTAATAGGTAAACATTGCTAAACTAGAACTGCAGATAGTCCGATAATTCTGTCCGGGCTTACATAACACTAGATATATCAGTATTTAAGTTATCTTCTATGCATAATGCAACAGATCAGAATAGACACAAATTGGTTGCTATCTGTCACTTCAAGTTTTCAATGATATCCGTTATAATAGGACCTTTATATAAGAACTTTATTTAATTAATCGTGTAATGTAAAGAGAACTTGTTTCTTAGCAGTAACTAATGCTTCTATTTACTTGTGTAATGATTCTTATAAGATATCGGAAATGTCTAGGTATGTCGAAAAGAGAAAAAAAGTCGGCTTAGTATTCACAATTCCAATTGGTAGTAAGATCTTTTTTTGTGAGAAATCATCAAATTATCTTTCCCAGTGTGGGTGTAGGAGTGTTTCTTTTACTGACTTAAACCCACCATATTCCTTCGTGAGCCACCACCTGCAGAAGGTAACTTTTCTCAATTGATAGAAGGACCTACAATAATAAATAATTGTAGTATTTAAATGCTCTATAAATGAATGTTCGAAGGCTCTTAACAGCGGGTCGCAACCAAAACACGTAACTGTGATCGATTTATCAATTCGCCGAATAATCGCTAAAATACAAAGTCACGCAATCATGAAGTACGTGGTTACAGCACAGCCACATGCCAAATCATACCGATCATTCGATGGACATACGGTCACTCCCAACATTCGATCTATCTCTTGGTTCGCTAACTAGAGATAGATATTAGCCCCATACAATGGTATGAAAAGTAACAAAATGGTAGATTATTGGGAACGCTGCTACGCTGTATCTAGAGGCTCAAACAACTGAAATTTTCCCTTGAAAACTGACAGCTGTCAACTGACCAAAACATTCGATACTCCTAACTTTATCTCTGCTTTACACATGATGTTGTAAATTATAAAAACGAAAAATGACTCCTGTGGTTAAACCACTGAATGGATTAGGTTATTTTTTTTACAATTCGCCATAGAATATCATAAAGTATATGTGATAGGATTTAATGTGATTATGAACGACACACTCTGTATAACGGACCTACGTATAAGTACGCATATTTGTACTTTAAAATGCAATATTAAATTTATTAGTAGGAATATAATGTAGGTTAACTTAGATATCCCTTTGAGACATAGGTAGGTATCTAATCTACTTAAGTATGCATGTAAGTACTCATATCCCGCATACTTCTTAGAAACTCCTATTTATTGGAAAATGCAGTTAATTGAAGGGAAGTACCGATACCTAATTAAACCTAAACATGGTTATGGTTATGCGAACATTTTTAAGTGTATTTATACGACTGATACGTTCGGCTGCCTTGACATAGCTATAAAATGCTGTAAGTAGGTAAGTAGACCTATATAGGTATCAATAGTGGAAAATGTAACCAAACTCCTTGATTAAAAATTCTTTGCTTCTTTTTGGTCCTATTTCCCAAATAGGAACCACCGTTGAAAAGAGTTCAACGAAATCAGTCAGAAATAAAATATCCAAAGCAAAGGTACTTAGAGGACTTATTTAAACCTGTGGAGAAGAAGAGATAAGATGATGCAGATCTATGATGTTGTAAATCGCCATTTTTTCAGGATACAACTTGTATTTACCCATTTTTAACCCCCGACGCAAAAACGACGGGGTGTTATAAGTTTGACGTGTATGTGTGTGTGTGTGTGTGTGTGTGTGTGTGTATGTGGCATCGTAGCTCCCAAACGGATGATCCGATTGTAATGCGGTTTTTTTTGTTTAAAAGGAGTGTCATTCGGGAGTGTTCTTAGCTATGTTTGGTGGAAATCGGTTCAGGTCTTCAAGGTCATCAGCACGTTTGTTAGGTGTGAGAGGAATGTTACACGCTCAGTTTACTTGCAAGCATGTGTGGGATCTGAAATTTGAAACACTAATGTCTTCTGGAACCACTGAGCTGGTCTGCTGTTAGGGCACGAAGGTAGGAGACGTAACCCTGAACTGCCTTTTAGTAAACCCATCGAGTTTGGGCTCGTTGAATTTGTCTTGACTAGTTCTCTTCAATTGACGAGAACCTGATACTGGAAATGGGATGTGGCGGATGAAACCCTGGAATGCCGGAATGAAACGGATAAACCGATTTATATCTTCGCTGAAAATCTAGAATGACCAAAGGTTTATGTTTCCTCAATCTGTGCAATTCTCCCAGAGCCAGTATGTTATGAGGATTGTTAAACAGCATCCTTTGGCCGAGATCGCATAGAGCGACCCCATCTTAAAATAAAAGAAATTAACTGAAAGAAGGAAAAATTAAGGAGCTCCTTCAAAAAGCATGAAATAAAATTAAATTATAAATTTAAAAAACCCCCGACCCAAAAAAGTACGCAATTAGTATGACAAAAGGTTAAAAACGCTAAACCCTATAAAAAGCAAAAAATAACTTTTAACTCTACGTCAGTACCAACTAAAGCATGTCAGACTAAACTAAATTTTGACGTGTCGGGGGACCGCTTTTTACCTTCAAAAATACTTACATAAATCAAATGATACCTACCTAATTACAACATTCGTATAAAACAAAATTATATACACAGTTATAAGTAGTATATACTTAATTACTTCTAACGTTAGGCTAATAAATTAGAGCGGTCCCCCGACACGACAAAATTTAGTTTAGTCTGACATGCTTTAGTTGGTACTGACGTAGAGTTAAAAGTTATTTTTTGCTTTTTATAGGGTTTAGCGTTTTTAACCTTTTGTCATACTAATTGCGTACTTTTTTGGGTCGGGGGTTTTTTTAAATTTATAATTAAATTTTTTAAGACGAAAATTCGTTCGTTCACATTAAAAGTGTTACAGTTACATTATTTTTGTAGACTTCTGAATAATCACACATTACCGATGCATACCTACCTATGGTTTTACAGTGCACGTTTTATGCATATGTTAAATCCTGTAGGTAGGTAATCTTATACATTACCACCAAGAAAACCATAAATCACTATTTCTAAGAATCTATACTTAATAGAGATACTGCTCTTGTTATAACTACGTAGGTACATAATAATAAAGACAATCTGACATCAAGTCCAGTAGATCATTATAATGTTTTTTGTGACACCGACTTCAGAAAGACAAGTGTTAGTTATTTTTTAGTGTTATTGATTTTAGTTTTTGCTTTGACTTGAAATCCCATTGACACGTCTATTTTAAGTGTAAAAAATATGTTATAAGGTTGTCACGTCTGCTTAGGGCAGTAAAAATAGAGAATCAATCGTTTTTGAATCAAACGCTGAATCAAATAAATACATCTACTGGATTCACAGTAGGTACCTACTCATGCGTCGTATTGCAATTATTTACACTATGCTGCTAATGTTAAGTAGGTAGGTACCCTTGATTAGATAAATGATATGATACCTAATAGATACATTCATAATTTGTAAAAAAAT
Organism: Helicoverpa zea; assembly: GCF_022581195.2. Taxonomy (NCBI): domain Eukaryota; kingdom Metazoa; phylum Arthropoda; class Insecta; order Lepidoptera; family Noctuidae; genus Helicoverpa; species Helicoverpa zea. The sequence continues at coordinate 5,571,566 of NC_061458.1, read as the reverse complement.
CCAGGTGCTTTAAATAAGCTGTGGGTCCGAAATAAACAGTATTTCATTTTAATCAATATTTACCAGATAAATAATTTTTAACGTAAAAACCCACTTCACATCGAACACCTGAGTTATATCACGACAAATAGTTTACCGAACTGTACTTTTTTTCTAAGTAGGTACTCTAGGTATCTACTCCCAAAGCTAGCGAGGACATGACTACGTGTCAATGATCCTTGTGGTAAATGCTCGCCATGAATTAATAAAAAATACAATATTCCATTTGCTCTCTGGGCTTGTTCCCACCTGCTCCACAAAAGCGTTCCCAACGGGTCCAATGCGAAAAAAAACTATTCATTATAGTTCGGCCATTCAGAGAATGCGTTCCTGACACGTCGCGATTGAACTGACGACGTAATAACATTCATTGATTATTGATATAATAATGTTGTTTTAATGCTCCTCAATTGTTAAAACGGTAAACAACCAGCAAAAATATTTTTATCGTAACTGCAACGCCATTGCAAAGTTACGTCGTCAGTTCAATCGCGACGTGTCAGGAACGCATTCTCTGAATGGCCGAACTATAATAATAATAAAATCCTTCCCCCGAGCTCCAAAAGTTATGAAAATTTTCATCATGTGGAAGGAATTTGAAGGTACTTATATTTTAATTTATTTTGCTCTACAAAATTTTTGACCCAAATGGAAGAAATGTATGAAAACTTTGCTAACAGGAAACAATGGGTTTGGAGTAGATGGGAACAAGCCGCTCACTGAGGTTCTACCTATAGATGTTTTTATAAACGCTGTGGTTACATAGAAGCAGAGGTTAATGATGACGTTGAGTCAGGCTTGCCACCGGACACTATATTTCATAAAGATAATCTATTCTCGTCACATCCGTGATATATTCCGTACAGGGATCTTAAAGACCTACCGGTTCTTTAACCAGGTGCTACAGATAAGATGGAAATAATACCTTAACTTTTTTGTGTGTAATAGAATAACTTAAAACCAGCTCCATCTACGTAATGTGACAAGATTTATTTTGAACTTAGATTAGAATTAAAAGTCGAAACTACTGTATGATTTGAAATTAGGAAATTTTGAGTTGTATTAGCAAATGCCTGAAAACAAATATGGTGGTAGGATTTTTATTTAACTGTGTACGGTAACACACAGAGAGTCTCTTTGTGACAGGAGGCCTATGCCCGAGCAGTGGGACGATAATAAAAGACTGTAACTGAAAATCAGATGCCTTTAAAATCGAGTTGATTTAGCTAAATAGGTATTTTGTAAATGACTATAAAATTAAACGAATGTGCCAATGTAAACACTAAACTCCCTCGTTGCAGACATCAGACTAATAACTCAGTCACTACTAAAACAGTTCTGGAAATAACAAATCGATTAATAAGGTATCTAATAACATAGTTGCTGGAAAATCGCATGCCACATGCCAATAAAAACCGTTATTATGTACTTTTTTATTTGATTCTACTACTGTGTGAACTTGGTTTTAATTATATCTACCTATACACAAGATGTGGTCCACGTAGTATCTCTACTACGGAGGAAGGAATATGAACGGAGATGCCATAAGTCAGGTAGGTCAGGCGCCCTCTTGTTGTAAGTACCATAGGTACATGATGACCAAAACGATCGGTTACCAGTAAACTAATGAGGTGTTAGGGCTCCTTGAATCATTTGACAAAGTGGTAAAAAAATGGGTGGTTTCCAAAGAAGGCGGAGACAAGTACGTACGTCGTCCCCCAAGTACCCGTATATTGGCGATCTATTTTCTTAGGAGATTTTCCATTATGACATCTCCGCCCGTCATTTTGTTCTCCATGACCTCTACATACATGCTATATTTAAATACCTACCTAACTTCTAATAACTACATACGTAGAAGTTCGTATAGCCTGCATCACGATTGATTACTAATTAATCAGGGGAATATTAAACAAGCAGTTGCCACGTGCCTGTCTCGCTAAATGTTGCTATTAAACAAAATGTTATCACAATTAATAAATTACAATGAACTGTTTTTATGGCGAGTTATAATGCTAACTCAATACAAATAATCATTAATTTTATAACGTCACACGGTGTTAAACACGTGTCGTGCATAATAATGAGAATATATCATATGAAAGAAAGGTACTCATTTAACTAATTCCTTTGTTCTTTTCTAACATAAACATGAAAGAATATGCGTCTTTAAGTTTATTAATTTTCTAGAAGTTACCTAATAATTACTTCATTATGTACATATTTAGCTTTTTTTTCTGTTTGTGTCTGTACGTTGCCTAAGTATATAATTTCGCAATTTACGTAATTTTTATTTCATAATCATAATTCACTGTGAAGGATTAAGTTAAATGACACATTATTTACATTATTTTGTCAGTTTACAAATGAGCTGTCAAAAAATACCACATAATAATTCCCAAATTCCGCGGCCTATTATTTAAATATTCTTTGTGATGAAAAAAAAATATAACTCGGGTTACCTAAATATTCCCAAACCAGTTTTGAAGATAAAAAATGAGCTGTCGGCAAAACAGTGATAAAATCTTTTTCCAACGAAAATTATTTTTAGTTCATTTTAATTAGCAAAGTGCGTTAGTTAAAGGACAATAAAAAAGGCTTGTGTTTAAACACCACCCAAAAAAGTACCTATTTTACTACCAAAAAAATTCTAAACGGTTACCAAAATGGATAAATGGTCACCAAATAACGTTTCCAAAAATATTATTAGGTAAAACCATTTTTTCGTATTATTGACTACTAAAAAAATATATGGACGCCTTTAAAATACACTTTAGACCAAATATTATATATTGTCACTACTTAGATGTTACCAATTATGTAATACCATGACTCCTAATTTGGTCATTTTTGTTAGAAAAGCTAACGATCGCTAGAATATTTCCCAAATACCAATTAATATACTGGGGTTCCCAAACGTACGTCGCTTATTTATTGTTATATGAATTTGTGTGTAACTCAGTAGTAAAATGTAAGCACGAAACATGCAGCAAGCATGGCTTCTGTCACGGCTCCGGCACTGCGGGGCTCCGGCGGTCCCATGCGAGCTTATCGTCGCAGAGGGTTTTCACGCTCACCACCGCAGCTTCGGCTTGCTGGCCGGCTGAGCCGGCCAGCCTCAGCCGCGGCGGCGAGCGCTGAAACTACCTGCGCCTCAGCTCGCAGGCCGCCTCGCCCCTCCGCGCCTACGCGGATTTGAATTGCACTCTAGGGGTAGGGCAGACAAGATTACGTGGAGTCGGTTTTGCAGCGATTCGTTTTCGTCACTAACTTTGATTTTGGTAGTAATATTAATCTTTTAGTTGGATAGAATTTGGTGACCATTAATCCATTTTGGGAACCAAAAATAATATTTGTGCGAGATTTGCGATTTTTCTGATGTTATTTTATTTTTTTTTGGATCATAATATTATATACTTTAGTGCCCTTTTAATAAAGTCAATTTATTTTTTTTTGGAGTTGTTTATTTTATTTGGTGCCTCAGCTTAGAGTCTTAAAAATATTTTTGGTGATCGCCTAAATTATACCCAATAAAAAATAACCTGCGTAAGTAAAAAGACGAATATCTGCGTCAAATGCGGTTGATATAAATGTTAGAAAAAATATGTAAGATAGACGTAAGCGTGGCCATATTAGCCGAAGAACCGATAACCGTTGGGGTAAACGAGTTCTAGAGTGGAGACCACGCCTCGGCAAACGTAGTGTAGGACGTCCTCAGGCACGGTGGAGTGATGACTTGCGCAAGACGGCTGGCAGGAGCTGGATGCGAGAAGCTGAAAATCGATCTCAGTGGCGTGCACTTGGAGAGGCCTATGTCCAGCAGTGGACTGCGATAGGCTGATGATGATGATGATGAGACGTAAGGACCTCATTAGCTCCATACATAACATAGGTTCGTATAGTAAATTACAATAGATGATTGTCTAACAGATCAACCAGATATGAACATATTTGCGGAATGAAACAATGGTTAATTATTCAGTTTTACAGACATGAATTATAAGGCAGGTACATAACCGTATTATTAAAGTCTTACAGCCAGTTTCTTCATCAAAAGTAAAAGCCAAAGTAAAAGTCAAAGTAATGTCTAAAGTAAAAGTAACGGTCAAATTCATTTTTTCTATTAGTTTTGCTGTCACTTTAGCCTTGAAAAAACGAATTTGACCGTTACTTTTACTTTAGACATTACTATGACTTTTACTTTTGATGAAGAAACTGGCCGTTAAGGGAATTTGTTACCCATTGATTCCTTCAAATTTACAATGTATTCCATTGTTGTGTATTAAGCACCTACATTATTCTTTGTAAATAATATTGATATTTTGGTCCGTGACAATGTAAATGCATTTATTACAATATTTATGAAAATAAAAGGACAATTGTGTGAGTAATTATTTCTCTTACATACCGTGAATATCTGTATGGACAGCGTAATAAATATATTATGAATATAAAGATAATTACTTTGATTTCACAGTTCGGTGGCCAAACAAACTTGGAGTTTGGGAAAAATAAGGTTTTACGATCTCCATTTATTTAACAAAGCCGTAAAATGTTTGTGGTAAATAAGGTGTACCTACTTACTTAATTTTAAGTATGTTTTATTTTTTAATAATTTTTTCTCATTGTTGTACGTAAATTGAAAAATATTTAACACAAATGGGGAATTCATTGTAAATGATTATGTATTTCAGTAATTGTTGCTCAATTTAATTATAGGTAAGTTAAGTTTTGTTACACTAAATTGGCTTTTCTGAATCTTATTTATTAACCACCCATGACCCAAGCTTCTTTTTACAAATTGTATATAATATTTTGATCAACAAGTCGATTGAATTGAACATCTAACAATCGATGTTCAATCGGCAGTAACTGTAAAACGGTAATGAAAACGCATTTGAAATCATAACAAACAAACCTAGCCTAGACCGCTTTGTTAATCAGTTGGCATACACTTACACCAATAATACCTAGCTAGGTATTTAGATATGTCAAAGATAGGTTCCGAGTTAAATAATCTCATTGTTTCTGTGATGATCCATTACGGGTCCTGAGAATACGGAGGAACTAGATTCTATTCTGATTTAGAAATACAGGAAATGATTAACTTTAATATATAATATACATACACATACCGTCATTAGAGACCTAATTAAAAGACAGTAGGTGCGCGGACACCGGTATCCACTTAGAATCTGACAATTTAATAGGTATATACTAAGCGTTAGCTAGCCTTTCAGACACAGATTTACATAATTTTGTTACATAGAAACGTTATACCACAGAATAATTAATAGTACCTACAAGGTACAGAAGATTATCGCGCACATACATACATACCTGTAGGTATGTATGTTTGTGCGTAACCATACAAGTCAAACTTCTCAGTTTGGCCTGTACCTATGTCTGATCACCTCCTTTTTTTTTAAGTTGGTTAAATATTTTATAAATGATAAAATTTTTAACTGCCACATAAAAGTCAGAACATATTCACAGTTCTCAATAACATAGATAAAAAGTTATGTTAATTTAATTTTACCGAAGAGGCAGCCCTGCGATTACTGTGGAATCGCGCGGTGCGAAGCAATCACTGCTGTATACGCTTGAGCATTTAGGCGCATTTTAGCATACAGTGGTTGTTGACGCGAAGGACTAGGCAATTATCGTAATAGGTATTGGAAATTTTCTACTGAGTGAAGTATCTGTTACGTAGTAACTATTCAGTAATCTGTGCCTACACTCAACTAAGGGTCTTCTTAAGCGAAGAACGACCAAGTCCAATCAAGGTGATATAAAAATTAACTTAGAAGAAGGTCCATGACCAAGCACAAGCGACTTCTTATGCTGACAGTACTGTCTTTGAACATTTGTCACCACAATAAAATTGGTAGGTATAGTAGGTATAGGTTGTGGTTTCATACTCGCACTTTCCAGCGTCTTTCAACCAATTGAAATCCACGTTTAAGAAGACTGAGATGGAATCCATTTTTGAAGGCTGTTTTTTAAACCAACAACAACATTTCTGAAACTCTGCCTCTGTGGGAATATTGTTATCAAAACAAAATGACAATACAATAATAATGCCTTTTAGTTTTTTTGTTACGTGTCAATCGTCGAAATTGTACGAAACAAATTCGTTGTAAGTACTACATAATTATGTAAATATGTCGTAATTACGAAATAATATCTAATACATGAATTCATAACTATTAAAGTAAACTGAGGTTGTATGGTTTTTGAATGTCAGATGTCGTCATTAATTTTTATTAAGGCTTTGCTTGACAAAGCGTATAATCCTTATTCGGGTTGGTAAGTAGGCGAAAACTGCAATATTGCAAAAGAACCTGTAAAGTAATCGTTTGCCAAGAATTCCTTTAGCGTTCATTGCCTTCAGTTTCAACATACTTTGATGCAAAATAATTTTTAATTGATTCGTATTTTTGTAAGTACTATGTGGATGTTATTATTATCAGACTCATATAATCTTATTACATGAAATGTCGTTATTATCAGACACATATAAAAAGGCACATAAAGTCGATATTTATTTCCGTAATAAAATCTGCACGCAGGGAAAGGCATTGAGTGGCAATTTTATAATATCGATATCAAATGTAATTAAGTATTGCCTTCACCTAACCATTTCTACTAGTGCTCGCAGTAAATTACTCTATTAGCTACCATTGATACTTTAGTACTCTATAACATGCAACTTAGCAATAGGACAATGTGAACATCTACACAGTTTTGTTGTAATGTAGAATTAGGTCTCAACCTTCTTTATATCGGGTGAGCTGCGGGTTTGTGATCACAAGCACTAGTCTCAGAGTTTTCTCACCTGATCTAACCTGGAATTGTAACAATGACTGCTTCTGAGTACCATTCAGAGACACCGGCTTTTCGAGCAATCAATCTCAATGTTGATAAAAGAGATAAACATTTTGATCGTTTCCTGTAAGTCCGAATGCATGTAGGTACAAAACTGCATTAATGTGTACTGCAGTTTAAATGTTATAATTAAACGTATATTTGGCGCTGCACGCTTAGATCCAACGACCATAAAAAGAATTTATGTCAGTTGGACACGAACCAACGGCAATCATAGCTTTTGTATTACGATTGTTAGCTATATTGAAACAAAGAAAGAAGTTTAATTTATAGGAGCGATTTCGGTTCATACGTTACAGGTATGAAGGTCAACTTTACATTGAAAGTTGACATAAAATATGATCAGTCTTGTTAAAGTTAACAACCTCAGTGCCAGCCATGTTTTAGCCTACTGACTAATGAGGGGCGTTACGTCACTCAATTATGTCTATGACAGCGAAATTGATTTACTTATACATGGATAGGTACATCTGCCTATCGGATTTTGTATTCCAGTGATTATGAACTCGTTAGGAAAATTACTGAATATAGGCAAATATTTCCATAGTAACGAATAGAGTTATTAAAATAATCAGGGGTTGAAGTTGTGCTTTCCAGGAATATGAAAGGAATAGCCCTACCTACATTTTCACAGATTTTAATTTAGATTACCTACTGGCGTGTTTATTAAAAGGGTAAAAGTTTTATGCACAGTTTTTAAAAATACCATAGTTCTCATTTATTCGTTGACACCTGTTTTTACCACGGTTTTTCCGAACCATTTTTAATAAAAAAAGCACCAGCTATATTTTCCCCCAGGCTAATAATAGTATGCATTGGACGATAAAGTCTAGTATAAAGGGTACGACTGATTGACAGTTTAGAGCTTAATATACATTATAATTAGGAAAATACCGTATCTGGGGAATTAGTGAAATACATATTATGTATGTACTTAATACTCCCAAATAAGAAATGTCCCAAAGTGACATACTGTTCCCTGAAAAGTACTTAAAAAATGTTAAACACACTTAAACAATTTAGTATAAGAAAGTGACAATATAATGTAGTTACATTTGTATATTTTTTAGGATAAACATATTTTTTATGCTCTATAAAATTTCTAATGTCACTTTCTACTTAATATTAAAATGTTTCTAACTGTCTAAAAAGTGGTTAGGTATTAATTTCTTGAATTTCAACATCATGTCGTTCTTCTCTAGAATGAAATAAAATATATTTTTTTATATTCATGAAAGTATTTAAATCAACTGTTTAACAAAATCATATTACTGTCAGTAATTCGATATTTTCTGCAAATCTAAATTAAGTTACCTAGCGCCTATTACTTACGTCATGCACAACTTTCCTGTAGAGTTTCAGATACCCAGACTTCATATCATATTGTATCATTGAGTAAATTCAATTAATCACTACGATGAGTTTATGACAAATATTACATATTTGTACAAACCTCTTAACGGTATCCTGAAAGATAGTATTAACGAGAAACGTAGTATGATAACATAGTAAAAGTGCCACGATAATAAAGATAGTGCACTATATACTATATATGAATCACAAGCAAGAATGTTTACGAAATGTAGTTCACATTGTCTCACACATGTTTCCTATAAACTTTATGTTGTAGATAGCCATGCTCAAGTGCAGTGTGTCAACACCAAAACATAGCAAATGACTCAGGTACCTATTGTTATAGCTTTATGCCGCGTAACATGTTATGAAGATATGATTTTAAATAGGTAGGTACCCTTCATGGCAAAAAAATATATCTGAGGCAAGTTTTCTTATCGGCTCAGAAAATCTGTGCATTAAAATAAATCTGACTTCTTATGTAACCATAACCGTTTTTATGATTTCAAAGTACAAAGTTCATATGGAACATTTTTTGGAAGCAGAATGCCATAAAATTTTGCTAATGTTATATTTCTCAAGAATCTGCCAATTAGGTAGTTAATTTAAAAGATATTCATTCTCACGATTTAAAACTTAACTATGCACATAATTTACGAGTAGAACATTCTCCAAGATTATGAATAAAACAAACCTAAATCCATACGTAACACTGAAAGGACTACGGAATTTTTTGGAACCACTTTTGTGGAGTCACGCCTACGTCTTCATCTGTATGCAGACAATGTTTTGTAAGTGGTGCAGTGAGTGAGGCTCAGAGGTCGTCGTCGCCTGAACTTGACTAACGGAGCTCAACCGCGAGTTACTTCATAGTTCCTACCTCTACGGAAACAATTACATCTGTATATCATAAGGTTTATGGCGTGGAATTAACGGCTACAAGTATAGCAGAAATGCAAATAGATCAATGGTAATGGAATAACATTACTTTATGTTGTTAACATTGATACCAGTATCAATCATCATCAGATCCTATCCATTTATTATTAATAGGCATCTCTTAAACAATAAAGTTAGAAATGAGATCTTTCCAGTAACTGCTTACTTACTTTGGTTTTACACAATATATACTTATACTTATTGTAAATTCTCTCCACATCCAGATACTTAAGTTGTTAAGCGTAACGTAAAATAAACCATGTGAATTTTATGCAACCGGTCGTCGTGTCGTAAAGGGCATTTCCAGAAAATGGTGCAGGCATTGCATTGGAGAGTCGAGATTACTCAACGCAGGTTTTATGAACTGTCGTCTTCACGAGCGGAGATAATTGTAACTTAAAAGTTGTCAAGTCGTGCTCCACGACATTAACTTTTACTTTTAGTACTTCATAATAAATAAATTGTAAGAAACTCCTTGAAAACTGATAATTATGGTAGACTGGCACTAAACAGTTTCTGATACTAATAAGATGTCAGTGAGCATTCTAATTTAAACAATCAAAATTTTATTCTGCATTGCAGAACCTTGGAGATTTCCTATAAAGGCATTAATTAGAAGGTAACTTGGAATGTCTAATGACGTTTAGCCATTGGGCACCTCTAGGAGTACGAACTACCTTCCGTCTCACTTTCAAGGTAATTTGTCATTGAAACACTAAGGGAGATCATTGATAAAGGTGCCTTGGCCTACTTGTCCCCGAAGCGAGACCTTGTAGTTGCCGAAAGAAGCGCTTTCGCAAATGTTGTGAAGATGCGAGCACCAATGAGCAATGCGCTGTCTATCTAGTGTCTGCTTGTGAGGATGCCAAAGAAGGAAAAGCGGACGAGACAGCTGAAGGCGAACTGCCAGCAATCAAGAGCATCAGATAATCACGCCAGGTTTATGAATTCGTGTGATCTCGAGAATGCAGATGTAGGGAACGCCAACAATCGTAACAACAACGTGGAGCAACGTCGAGGGGCGCCGACCGGCTCCGTGTCGCATCGAGCCAAGTATTTGTTTCTATGTATATTTAAAACTAATTAGGCGAATCACTGAACAAATGATTTCAAAATGAAACAGATGCATGTCTCTTAACGAATTTCCTGTCCACGGCCATAAATCAAAATGAAATGAACTCGTAAATAATGTGATAATCGTCACGTAACATTTGCTGACTATAAAGGACGGAGCACAATTAAGTACGCTATTTAATTCATGACAGTGTATGCCGTGCCGTGTAAGTACCAAACATTGATTTGTTTTATAACTGCAGTGACGTATTGTAACAACGAGCACGAAGCCTATTTCTCATAACATTTGCGGTTCAACAAATTATGCCTGAAATAATGCAAATAAAATTGACATTCGATAGCTGGTAATTGTGACAATTTGATGTGATTACTGAAATTACTAGTGGAATATCAAACAAAATTACACATAACGCTATAAATTGTTTAGTAAATGCCATTTAGGTACTAATGTTAGTTTTCTATTTACTGATTTGTTTAAAGTAGAACTGTTTACTCCGTCAACCTGACTTTGTATGACCATTTAAATTTTGTATGGGTTGGGTGTGAAATAATTAATAGTTTACTTAGCTATGTAGATATGTACCTACATTGTCGGTCTTATTGGAAATACCTGCTTAGGTACATTATTTTTATCTTATCAGATTAAACTTCAACGTATTCAATTTAGAAAATCAAATCTGCATATTCAAGAGAGGTACGTGCTAATCAGAACGAAGTGGTCTCGTCATTCTTTGGAATAAAACTGTATGATCGTAAAGGTTAATGATCGATAACTGTGAGTTAAGTATTTGCAATACAACAAGGCCGACTGTGCCCAAGATGAAGAAACAGTAGCCAAAGGATATAAACAACTCAATTAATTAATAATACAATAAAGGTTCTTAGTTAACTAATACTTACCTCACCTACAGAAAAGTGACAGATATAACAACATTACGAATTCCGATGAAAACCTTTAATTTGAAATGTTCTTTATTTTTCGTGGCTTTGAAGTCGGTCAACCACCCCATAATTAAAATTAAATAGGTTCGATATCGGTAAGACATCCTTGATAATGAGGGCAAACTTTGAACAGCCGCCAAGGCAAACTAACAACCATGTAACTACAACGACGCTCGCGTAACACTGGTAACAAGAATAACACAATAGAACAAAACCTATGTTCTTTTGGCATGGTACACCCTGACTGGTTTCTGGGACCTTCGCTACTTCTATGCCAATTAACGAATTAAAACAATGCGAAACTGTACACGTTTCACGTTTTCACATCGCGTCATAAGACAATCGCCTTTTATGTCCATTCAGAACAACGTTCATCCTTTACACGAGACACGGCGTAAATAATAAACAATATTGTCATTGTATGTATATTTGGACTTTCAAAAGCGACAGCCTGGTTAGTGAAAGCGTGCCTTCGTATAGACATGCCCACAATTGACCTCTAGTCCATTCGGTGCAACAGGATTCCCACCAACTATAGTTCGGCCATTCAGAGAATGCGTTCCTGACACGTCGCGATTGAACTGACGACGTAACTTTGCAATGGCGTTGCAGTTACGATAAAAATATTTTTGCTGGTTGTTTACCGTTTTAACAATTGAGGAGCATTAAAACAACATTATCATATCAATAATCAATGAATGTTATAATTTTGTGCCAAACTGAGTGTCAAATAACTTGGTAAACAATATTTTTCTAAATCTATACTGCGCTATTACAAGGTTATGTCAGCGGTTTATATTTTGTAGTGCTGTGCTAAAAATAACAGGCAAGTATCGTAATCTGTTCTTATACAGTTATAATATAAAATAATACCTTTTGATTTTCTTTTTACTTTTATGAAATATAAAAATAAAACTATGACCAAACCGCATTTTTATACTTAGATTAAAAATGGTAACCCCAAATGGCGTTATGGGCCGCCATTTTGTGACGCTAAAACAGTCGTCCGTTGTCGTTTCGTGCGCATAGACCACGTTTTTCAAGTGTTTTCGATCTGTTTTTATTTGATTACCCGGCTTTTGTTAGACCGAGATATCAGGATTGATTCTGTTATTGATAATAATATAATTATACATGTAGGCGAAGATGATGATGAAGACACCACCTCCTCAAGCAAATCGGAGTCTGATTAATATTCTGTTCGCACATTCAATTCAATGTACTTGTAACAAAGAATAAATAAAACAATTTTATTATATGAATATTACCTTTTTTTGGTTTCCACTTAAATAACTAAAATATAAAACAAATGATTCCGCCAATTTAAAACGAAAATAATCTTAAAATAATGCGGCGGTTCATTTTGAAGGAACGGTAACGAACTCAGTGTTATGTTGTGCCCATCACTAGTCGTGACTAACTGATAGGTGTCAGGAACGCATTCTCTGAACGGCCGAAGTATAATTATGTTGCGGCACCTGCTGTACCTTAGGATCTCACGGGTGCTAAATAGTTTCGCATGTCCATGGACATTGGCAGTTGTAAAAGGTCACTAAAGCTATTATTGTCTTGAGTAATTTATTTTTATCAATGAGTATGACACGCGTCACTAGTTGTTACGGTATAATTTTTGTTTACACAAATCAATTTGTTATTTAGTGAACCTTTATGTGAAACAACCGTGAATATTTTATCACTGATTAAAATTGAAATGAGAACTGGACAATGCCAAAATTCACATGACTTTTAATACCCGCCGCTTCTTATCATACGATTAATCTGGAGTTGGTCTCATTTGGGTTAAGAAGGCTACAGAAAAATATTATATTTTCCTAGTGTAATAATTCACGGCCTCCAAGAACATCTCTGGGTCGCCCTAAAAAGTTGTGGAATAAAAAAAAGATTGATTGAAACCTTGAGTCGCGGAAACAAGGTGAATAAGAAGACATCGTACTCCTCAAGGCGAACTCATTTTAAATTTAGTGACTTAGCCATCCACATCCTTATGCACCTGATAGTTCTACAAAACCCTTTCCTTCTTCCGTATGCAATCCCGTTTTGATTGCATACCTGGATCGTAACAGACGCTATCCAAGTAGTAGACTCATATAATGAGGATATTCATGATATTTATCTGAGTTCCGGCACACCGACTTTTATGGACAGATAATTGCAAATGTGGAAAGCCTTAGATACTGAAGATGGTAGAGTTCCTTAGCAAATAATGATAGTTATTTGAACTAACAAGCATTAAAATGCGGAATCGAAACCTAAAGAGACTGTTACGGCGCAGTAGCACAGGATCTACGACATTTTCAAAATTACTTAAATAGTATGGTATCGATCTTAATAAAGTTATGTTATGTACATAATTGGAGAGGTGAAACGATCTTATATAATTTAAGAACTAACAAAAGACGGTCCATTTATTAAGTTCGATAATCCTTCAACAAGTCTATCGCAAATCTTTTCAATAATTAAAGAATAAGATGTTCATCTGGATAATGCTGATATACTACTTAGGTACTAAGATCGCACTTATTTGAGAAGCGATTACCATTGCAGTTACGTAAATGAATGCTTTTAGATATAGAGGACTTTATATCAATATCCCATTATAGTTTGTCGTTAGACACTTTCAATTAATGAATGCTGATGTTCTTGACTTTCATTGCACTTAGGTAATTGCTTTCGGAAGCGGTTTCCGTCATATTATAATGGATGTGTGCATATCGAGCAAGCGCCCTAGTGTAAACCAACAGCAACAAGTTATTTATGTGTGTGTTGTATTCAGGAAACCCATAGACCATTTGATAATAAGTATAATGACAATGTTCCGTTGTTAAAGGCACACAAAGGCAAAACACGCTTGAACTGGCTTCATCGCTAAATACCTACTGTTTGTTTGTACTAGTGTATTTTATGACACAGATTAAGTACCTAGCTTTCTCTCAACACATCCCTACATTATAAAGATACATACTTAGATAAGTAGGGTAAATATACAAGAAGTATTGAATTAAATGACTCCCCTAAAATCGTTGTAGATAATCATGGAGCAGCTTTTGAGTATGTTCCAGTTAAATGTTTGTTCCACCAAAATCGATTAACTGTTAACTATAAGGTACTGTCGTAACGAATTCTAATTAGGGTAAATACGCCAAATGTCGGCCCCCTTAGCGATTTTCTGATTGCGGTTCGCTATAGCACCGTCAGTTTCCAACGAAAGATAGTTTCTGATGCGGTTTTGGATAGTTTGATTAATCTATGTCATGTTTATAGGCATAAGATTGATATTTCTACGAAAAGAAAAAAGTAATAATGCTTAGATGCGTCGAGAACAGAAAAACCCTAAAGTTGGCCATTCACGGCCCAAGGTCGGTCGCGTTTTTTCCAAATGTCGGCCGGGTATAGGCTGTTTTAAATTAAGGCAGTGACAAATATTATTAACATGATTTATTTTAGCAGAATTATAATATAATACTAAGTATACATTTGTATATATTTTTTTTGTTTCCCCTAAACAAAAAAAGTCGTATTCACGACCAACCATTTATATTTTTTAAGCTAATAAGAACGGTTTAATAGATGGCAAGTATCAAACTATAAAGCTACCATAAACATGCCTACAATACTGTCAACTCCTACATTTAAACTTAACTCCTATACGATATAATGAATTATAATAAATAAATTATTTCATTTTGAGAAAATGAAAAAATATAAGTATTTTTTCATCAGCCTGTATAGTGGCGCTTGAGTTCGAGGCTGGTCGACATTACGATTATTTACGATTCTAATGTCGGCCCCTATTTCTTGTACCTTATTTCTCGAGATTCAACTAATATCACCCCGGCCGTTATTTGGCTATTAAACGTAAAATAGATCTATTTGCCTATAAGCTTTGCAAATTCTCTTGTTAAGCCAACGGAATTAGTACAATAGGAATTTATAAAATAGACTGCATTTGCTTTAAGTCGGCCACGGCCGAGACTCCGGTTTTAAGTCAAAACCGTTGTCCTAATGGCGGCCTCCTATTTTTCCTTGAAAAATATACGCAAACCGCTGAAAAAACTATCTTAAAATATAGTAAAAATAACCTATTAGTGATAATCAAGCTTGAAACAAAAATAAATAAATGTTTTATCGTTCTAATATCAATCCCCAAAATGTGAGTATTCACTTCGAGTAAGCTACTTTACGTGCGAATTTGATGTTTCAACGGCGCAATCGCTACTGACGCTCAGTATGAGAAGAGTAAGTGACAGAATCGGATAGTAACGATTTGTACGTATAGAGTATAAACCAAGGTTGCAATTCGAGGAGCAAAACTAACACTTAATTACCTTTTGAATGAATGCAAGCTGAAAATGTACAGACGGCCGAAGTTTGGGGGGAGGCCGACATTTGGCGTATTTACCCTAGAAGGTGCAACGCTAATAAAATTGAACTCTTAAGTACCTACTTCTTGCATCAGTCATAAAACGTTTAGATCTTTGTTTGCATCATATTGATAATTTTCCTACTGTGGTCGTTAAAGTAATCTCTCTAATGATTCTTATCATGATTGTAAATAAAATACAACAAAGCACCTGCCATGCTTCTGAATTATCATTATTATGAATAAGTAGTTATCTTATATGTAGGCACGGTCTATGAATGAACTATGTAGAGCCTCCACCGTATAGGCGAATGTGCAAAGTAATGTTTATAGTTAAAGTTATATCATGCAATTTAATTATTTTATTCGTTTTTTTTGTTGCAGAACTTACGCATGGCGAAGAATTTGGCTATGATGGAAATATCGGTAAGAAATAATTACTTTTTTTTTACATATCGAGGCGATCACGCACTTTACAGTCACGTATTGCTCTACTTAATTGGTGTTGGTTGGTGTATCAGTTTACATTTTTGACAGCCTTGCCTTGCTGGCAACTCGATTACTTCTACTGAACTCGCCAACATAAGTAGAATTTGTGGTTTGTTTTGCGAAATCTAGATTTCTGTCGCATTGAAATGATGGTAGGCACTTACCTAGCCTGTTCTTATTATATCCGGCAATCTCTACGGAAAATTGAATCAAAGGGAACAAGCAATATCATGATTTATTTGCGAGTTCCTATCTATAAAACAGTAGGAAATCTCGGGACACCTGTGTCTAGCAGCTGGTAACACCTGCCACCATTAATTACTAGATGCCAATTTCCCGGGCCCATTCGAGTTATATAAGTGGTTACCTTCCTAGCAACAAAGTAGCCACCTGCACCTATAAATTTCAATGCATTTCAGATGCAGTGAGTTGTAAACATAATGGTGCCTATTTTAACTGCAAAATTAGTATGTGTCATGGTTTGTATGTACCTACATGCACGATTTCTTATAATTATTTCCTTGAATCAGTGATGGAAAATGAAGTAGATATATAAATAGACTGGTACCTAAACAGCACAGTTAGTTTTGTTTTCATCAATACATCTGCACAAGTTCTAGACCTTACATTAGTACTACAGCATAATTCTACGTGATGCTCTAAGAAAATTGATTTTGCAGTTATAGGTAACCCTACCTACGGTCCATAGCAAGTGAAGTCATACCTACTTCGAACGTAGGTACCCTGTTAAGGAAATTTCTCTAACCGTGAAGTCACTCAAAAAATAGACACGAGCCCTTGGCCCAACTTGCTGGTTGCGCTCAAAGTAAAATTAGCATGAAGACTACAATTACATTATGTAACTTAGTAGGTACACATTGTTTTACAAAAAACAATGAAATTGCATACTACCGTGCTTTTTATGTCATGATCGAATTAACTCCACCCAAACTATCGCTGGTTATTCGCGAATAGAATGCAAATGACAAGGTTGTGTGTAATTTAGGCAATTAGGAGTAATTATATACCCGTGTTTATTGATTAGATTACAGATCTAAAAATACCTAGTTTTTATAGATATTGGGTTGTTTCATAAATACCGTTTTATTGCATATGTTTTATCAGTTTAGTAAATGGGAAATCCGATTGTTAATTGGCCTGTCCGAATGAAGGTTTTGACGTGGGTAAATTGGTGTTTGCGTGGTAGAAATAATAAAAAACGACGGAACTATTTTCTATGGATATTAGTCGATATTTTATACGCAACCAATATGGCTGGTATAAGAGAAATCAGGAAGAAAAATCTGTAACAGTTAAAACCCATTATTGTATCACACAACTGCATTCATTACGGATTACTGCTTACTTAGTTACTCCATGGGTATCGTATTACGGTAGAGTATCTACTTACACCTCGAGCTATTCCTTAAGAATAAAATTCATTCCCACAAATCTTCAGCCTTTAGATTTGCTATAAGACTGCTGTCTACATTGCAGGTCCGCAATACTGGGGTGAAAGGTACCGCGAGTGCGCCGGCAAGCATCAGAGCCCCATCAACATCAACGTGCTGCGAGTAAAGCATGTCACGTTACCCGACCTCGTGCTCGTAGGCTTCGATGATTCCATTGATGACGTTCACGTCACCAACAATGGACACACAGGTACGAGTACTTACGAATTTTTCACAGAAAGGTGTTAAGATATACTTACGGCCCGGACCACGAAATACATACTTAGATACGCCTATTGTGACTCGGTTCACAGTGAATATAAAAACACTTCCAGTGGATGTCGTACAAGGCTACTGAAGGTTGCGCGGTTGACGTGACCCCACCATATTAAGTTCAAATTGTTACCTGGAATACTGGCAGTTCACATAGACTTATAGTTTTTGTTCCAAGTGCATAGGCGCCTTAACTTTATTAAAATAACAACAACATCGCTGATGACCCTTTAACATGATAAGGAGCATAAGAGAACGTAAGATTTTATAAGTATGGTTTGTTCAATCGATTTGATTCTAAGAAATAAGTATGATAATGCACCACAATGTATGATACTTTTTTTTTGTTTTCTACTTCACATTTACACCTGAAACTATGGTTAGGTAGGTACTCATGTAATTGGTAGGTTCGGGTTGATATTAAATGTTGATGACTTTCGTTATCGTACATGTACGTAAGTAGGTACCTACCTATTGTTTCTTTTACAAACAGTTGCATACAGCTGAGCCCCTTTTTAAATGACTCGATGCATGACCAACGTCCTATGGGCGATGGAGTCATGCTTTTTGTCGTATCACAGATGAATTGGTTATTAAATGTATTGTGATGTAAATACTTGATAGCAATTTACCTAGTTTACGATGATTGGAATCTGTAGATCTGTCATATCCAAAGAGATATAAAGGTATAACTATGTTTAATGTTTGATCATAAACACAGTTTCAGTTCATAAACAATGTTAGCCGATAAGTAGGTACCTATCTACTGTTTCAGGGGCCTAAACATTGCCGGCCATAAATTGTAAAAAGGGACGCAGTCTGTATCTTCCTGAATATTTTGTAATTAGAATAAAGCGGTTTCTAAAGGTAAAGAATGAATATTTCACAATTGGCTTTGACAGTCCGCTCTACAAACATTAGCCTGCTTACTCAAGTTAGGACGATTTCTCTCGATTTACCTAACTAATATCTATTGTATTTTTTCATTGATTTTAAATAAGCGTGTAAGTAGGTATGAATGATAATAATAGATAAGCAAAGTTCATGCCTATCGCGATTCAATTTAGAGATGGTGTCAAGGTTCAGTGCTAGAAGTGGCTGACAATTTGCCAGTATGAACATAGTTCAATAATCTAGGGCCTGTTTTGTGTTACACAAACAGTATGGAGATACATAGTAAGATATCCTAAGGATACCTACTAATAAATTAAAGCGATCCTCACTCTTAACAAAAGGCTGAGCGAGGATAGGCATTTCGATTTTGATTTGATTGTTTTGAAAGGTGAAGTATAAAGGCTCGAGCAGACCGGATGCGTATGCGTAGACGTAAGCGTAGACGTGCACGTACCACTGAGTTGTAATGTATGAAAATGTATGAGACAGGCCACACCGCTTGCGTAACGACGCGCACGTCTACGCTACGCAAGCGGTGTGGCCGGTCTCATACATTTCTATACATTACAACTCATGGTACGTGCACGTCTACGCTTACGTCTACGCATACGCATCCGGTCTGCTCGAGCCTTAAATGTTTAAACCGCAGTCGACTCTCTAGATAGGTCATAAATGTCATATGATCTACAACTGCAACTGCCCAGATTAATTAAAATAATGTCTCCACAGTTCTAATAGAGGTGAAGAATGAGCCACACCCTCGAGTGAGGGGAGGGCCGCTCAGTGATGACTACATATTCAGCCAGATGCACTTCCATTGGGGGGACAACGACACCTTCGGCTCCGAAGACAAGATCAACCACAGAAGGTAACATCAATATAGATTAGAGTATAGTGCATACCATACGTAAACAATAAACATGAATTTTATGCATTGTGTAAGTACGTCATGTTTACGACATTGCACTTCACATCGACATCTTTTTTGGGATCATTTAAAGCTGTAACTAACAATGCAAATCTTATATATTTCAGTTTCCCGATGGAGTTGCACATGGTGTTCTTTAAAGAGGAGTACCAGTCAGCTGTGGAAGCAGTGAAGCATTCAGACGGCTTGACTGTCCTCGCATTCTTTTACGAGGTCAGTTTGACTTGCTTCTTATGTTATAGAGTCTCTCCTATTTTGGCTCAGGTATTATCACATGAAAGTAGATATACCTATATCAATTTAGTACGACTTATGGCATGAATTGCGAAATTCTGACGTAACTAGCGTACTACAAACGCCCACGGAGGACCTAGATGTTTTCAAATAAATAGATCCTACCTACTTATTGCTGCATGCACGTGCAAACTAATAGCATTGATCGATTGTAGGCATTCGGCTGCCAAATGTGATGATATGATTACCGATAGATAAGTATAATGTATTTCGTCTTTAATTCATCACGTTTGGCTGTCCGCCGCATCGGAACAATTGCATTCACATTATCTAATAAATAAACCGGCCAAGTGCGAGTCGGACTCGCGCACCGAGGGTTCCGTACAAATGCTGTATAGATAAAAAGTGAGTTTCGCGCCAACCGTTCAGTTTAGAACAATCATAGTTATGCTAATTTCGTGAGAGTCAAAATAGTTAATATTTTTTATTTTATAATATAACTAAAATAGTAGGCCAGTACCTTGTAAAAGTTATTTTATTGAAGTTATTTATATACAACATTTTATAGTCATCATTCAGAAATCTGATTGAAAATAACTAATTATGTCTTAAAGGTCATGGGGCATACCTGACCCGCTTTGTAAAAAGTGGCGGACATGAATCAAAGTAGTTTTAAATCGTGGAGAATGGTATGACGTTTCTTTGAATATAAATATTTTATTAAAATTCCATGGAGACGAATGTCCAGGATCGTTTGAAAAATATAAAAGACAAGCAGTTTCAGAGGATTGTACAGGTTACAATGCTAGTTTTTATTGTTAAAGACATTTCAAAAAGAAGGAAGGTGCCAATCCGGATGACCAGGATCTGATGAGGATCTGGAAATCCTGAGAAATCGAGGGCAACTCTTGAATATTGTAGGCACGCATCGAGTCATAACCAGACATGTGAGTGTATTTTTGAGGGTACTGGTAAACAGTGAAGGTTTGGAGCTGATTTGATTATGGAGACTACAGAGAGTCAAGGGAACTCCCGAACGGTATGTTGCAACTACCACGTGTTTGGGCTTATTTTATTCGTATTGGCGAAGACTTTCCACAAAGATAGGTTTGACTGCCAGTGTGGGATCGACAGCTAAGATCAGATATAGTTATGGGAATTCCTTTACAATTTATAACGTAACCTTGTGTTGGAGCTTATTTTATTTTAGGTGATGAGAATTCACTACTAACTTGGGTTAAAGCAGCCATTGCAGGAATGGGATCTTTTATTTTTGAGGGATTAATCACCTAAAGAGCCCCAGTTTCAGGTTTTTTTCGAAACAGCCTGACGACTTGTAGCTGTTGAATTGTAACAACGACTTCTAGAGAGTAGGATTCGGGGCTGCTGGCTTTACGTTTCTAGAGCCTTGACAAAAGTGTAATTCTGTCCCTTTCTTTGTTTTATAAAGTCGGCATTATTTTATTTTGTAGCATTTTACAAACAAATCCAACTTCAAACATATAAAAAAGCAACAAGAAAACAAAAACAAGAAAGAAATTAAAAAGATGTTAGGTGCATCGGTCTAGAAGTCGGTGTCTAGAGGATGCATCTATATTTATTCTATATCTAGACCGATGCATATAAACAGTTTTCTTGTTGTTTTAGAAGTTGTTGTTTATTTTTGTAAAAAGTTTTTATTTTTAACTTTTGTGAAAAGTTCTCGTCAATACGAATAATATAAGCCCAAACACGACGTAACTAAAACATACCGAGTTCTCTCGACTTTCTCACGTCTCCATCATCAGATAAGCTCTAAACCTTCACTGTTTGATAGTATCACCAGACATACATCTGAGAATCAAGTTTTAATCCTATGCATGCCTACAATTTCTGATAGTTGCCCTCGATTTCTCAGGATTTCCATCATCAGATCCTGACCTGATGACAATGGAAATAAACGGCGAGTATACTCTTTTACTACAAAGAAATGATTTCTCAAATCCGTCAAACTTGGTCGTTTAAATTCCCCATTGAAATGAGGAAAATATTTGATGTTTACACCTGATTTTCTCTAGATTCCCATGGTTCACATTGATGCGACTAATGCCATAGTAAATCAGAGCCTTTATCATTATACTGTGCTATATTTCGTTCGTATCCGCCGTGGGTATGGTTTTCATACTAAGGTGCCCAATGACCTTTGAATGATTTAAAATTTTTCACAGTTTAGAGGCCATTATATTTAAGAAGTGTTTGATATGAATTTCACTTTTTATTCAAAACTTGAATATCTCTACGCGTTCATGTGAAAAAGGGTAGGTAGTAAGTTTATAATTATTAAAAAAATATTTTATGTCATGTAAGCAAAAATAATATTATAATATATACAAATTTATCATTTTCGCAATTTTTCCTTTATCTGTACTATATAACATTGCTTCGTGCCGAATTTTAAGATTCTGAGTTCACGGGAAGTACCTTGTAGGTTTTGATTCCCTAGCGTGTGACGGAAATTCGTCTAAGGTGTCGGTAAAACTGCTGTATCTTTTGATCGCGTTAACTTAGAAGTTTGATTTTTTCATTGCTTAAAGGGACAATAGACCTAGGTATTTGGTATAAATTTCAATTTGGTACCTTTATTCGTTCGTGAGAAATAAGGTAGTAAGTTTCATTTTATTAAAATATTTTTATTATATTATATAACAAAAAAAAATGAGATTTTCGCAATTTTTCCTATATTTGCATTATATAACAATGCTTCATGCCAAATTTCAAGATTCTGAGTTTACGGGAAGTACCCTGTAGGTTTTGATTCCTTTGCGAGTGTCGAGAATTTGTTGAAAATATCGACATAATCGGTTGTATCTTTTGATTGGCTTGGCTTAGAAGCTTGATATTTTCACAGCCTAAAGGGGCAATAAACTCGAGTATTTCATGTGAATTTCAGCTTGATACGTCTACGCGTTCTTAAGATAAAGGGTCTTGACAGACAGACAGACAGACAGACGGACAACAAAGTGATCCTATAAGGGTTCCGTTTTTTCCTTTCGAGGTACGGAACCCTAAAAATACTCGTGATCTTTGTTACGGGTGATTAGAATAGGAATGTAGCTAGATATTATTAGTACCGCATCGATACTTTTTTGTTCGCTTTGTAGACCTACTTTTGATCTACGCAGCGCGCTGAACCGTAGTTTCAGAATAGAGCACTTTCGAGCGGTAGCCGTGACTTCCGAATCCGAAGTCACGGTCAATGATCGAAAGTGAATGAGATTTACGGTACGCTGATTTAGTTTATAACCCTAAACTTTTTACTAGTTATGGTTTCAGGCCCTAAGCCCTGTTTAAATATGAAGTTATAATTGTATTAATTTGATTATCTACGGGTAATAAATATCACTGTCTATAAAATAATTATTCGCGCTCTGTAACAATATCTTATTTATCGAGTTAACGCTGTGTTACCAACAACGAAATTCCATTCCTCCTTCTTTTCCTTGATAATCATCAACCCCAATTAAATAGAGTTAAATATTATGTCTTCATACTAAACATTTATTTTCTATCATTTCAGTTGGACCGTCACCAACACCCGGCTTACGATGATATAACATCTGCGCTGGTGAACGTAACGGAGCCCTACAGCAGCGTGGTGATGAGCCACCCGTTCTCATTCCTCCACATTCTCCCGTACGACCTAAAGAGATACTTCACGTACCAAGGCTCTTTGACAACGCCGCCCTGCTCTGAAGTCGTCACCTGGCTGGACTTTGAACAGCCAATCAGGCTCACACATGAACAGGTAAAATAAATGTCCATCCATGCTACAGTTAAAAAAAAAAAACAATTTATTATTTTTGCGAATAACTTAAGTAACTTAGCAGTCAGTGTTCCACTTAGAACTATTATATTAAGAACTATCAGATAAGATCGGCGTATTTCTCTATAAATTCGGATTTTTTAAATTAGAGTCAGTAATTTGGTACTTTGAGTGTACTCTGTAATATACAAAACTCGAACACCTTCACTGAAATATAAAAGCTACTTTCCTATTTTTTTAATAAGACGACTGGTTATACTTACGTCATACGAACATGAAAAAAAATGATGTATGCATGGAAATAAAAAACTGCCAGTGAGGTATTACAAAAACACTGGCCTCTAAGGGCCAATAGTGCATGACATTTATAGTTTCGCAATTTATAATGTCTGTATAATTCTGTGCTTTGATAACGAACAATACAGTAAACATGTATACATGGGAAATCTGAGATTGGTATAATAAAGAAGTGGTTATATTCATTATGATTATTTTTCCTGTGCAGGTATAACTAGCATGTGTCACGTGACACATGATACTCATTAACACGTTGCATTGTTATGTCCACAGATAGAGGCATTCCGAGAGATAAGATCATCACATGGGAAGATCACACACAACTTCAGGCCAATTCAACCGATCGGTGACAGAGTAGTATTCTACAATATTGACAAAGACTACTACTTGTATAACAACGAGATCGATGAACAAGAAGAAACCACAACTAAACACCCTCAATGGAGAAAAAAGGGCCGCAGCAATGCTCATAGTATAGTTCCTACAGTTTTAAATACAATCTGCCTTACTTTACTGATGTTGTTTGGCTTGTGATAATCTTTGAAGACCTGTATTTACTCAGCTAAATATGGTTTACATTTCGTTACTGTTGGATATTGTATATCAATAGGGTAGTAAGATTTTGTTACTAAACAATGTCACTAATTTAAAATTTGTTGTGTGTATGTGATGGAATGAGCATGAAGAGAATTATTTATAATTTAATTTAAAAACTTCATAATAGATGAACTATGTGATAGAAATGAAATTACTCTTTATACATATATTAAAGAAAGGTACATGTAGTTGTGAGAAGATTGTATGCATTGTAGATGTGTTTAGTTACTCAGTGTTGTCAGTTTAATGCTTCCTCAAAAAGAATTACTGCACTTGGTGTTTGTCAGTGAATAAAGAGAACTTTAAAATAACAAATAATACTGCTTACTGACACAAATTGGGTTTTATGTGTGTTTTAAAATCTTATATTTAGAGCAGCCAGGTAAAATGAAACTAAAATGTTTAAACTAGTTAACACACAAAATTTTATGACTGAGATATCCAATTTTGTTTCTAACAATGAATATAAAATTGTGCCCTATTTATTGTATTCTGTGATATTAAACTAATAGTGTGAAATTGAAGTTCTGTGCAATAAATTTCACTTGAAATAAAGATGTGTTTCTTTTGATGTAAAATTAATTTACGACTGGGTTCTACCGTAAAGCAAGATATACAAAAATAAAAAAAGAAGTAATAGGTACCTTAATTACTTTACTTACTGATATCTTAAAAACTATGTTGATCATAATTTACAGAATGTATTTAGAACTAGATCAATCTTCTTCAGTGGCTCTATTATCAGTCATAGTTACCATGGCACCCAAGTTATCTTCACTACCCTGTTTTAATCTTTCCCATATCAGCTCCGCTATTGCCTTCTGTGTTCTTCTCTCCAGTTTCTCTAATTTCTTTGCCACATCCCTTTTGAGATCCCAGTCTGGTTTACGTGGTGCTAAGCTTGAAATGTCTAAATCTTGTAGAACTATCTGGAAATGCAAAAATATTTATATTACAATATTGATGATTACATTCATGAAATCATATAATGATAATAATTTACATAATTTTTGTTTTGAGTATTGAAAAATACAAAAAAAAACGCATTTCCTAACTGTACATACATGCCTCTGATTTGCTTACTTACTAAAGGCTCATGCATTCAGTTACTTAACTATACATACAGTTACAGTTTACGGTACGGTACAGTTTGGGCTGAGTTCTGTTTTTTTCCTTGTGGAAAAGCTATAAATACGTCTGTGCAATATAATATAGCTTAATTTTTAAAATTGGGCCACTTGAACCTAAGTTTGGCTGTTGGTAAGATTTGGTTAACCAAATCCTTTAACTTTATAACATTCCTACAGCCTAGTAAAATAATACATTTACATGGGCAGATGCAAGTGGGTCTTTACAAGTTCTACCTTTGGAGAAAGCTTAATTATGTCTTTTTTATTTACTAACAGCGTAGTATACATATTATTTATTTATTTCATACTTTTTGTACATTTTGTACAATGGCAGACTTAACATCTTAGGTGTTTTGTCGCCAGTCAAAGGTAGACTGGTTTTTTACCAGATTACCTTTTTATTACACACAATTGAACACAATATTCAGTACAGTGCAATAATTATGTGAATAGTTCTAACAATGATTGATTAGTTTACCTTCTCCTTGCCAGCTTCAAGTAGATCCTTCACTTCAGCTTCTACGGCAGCTGGTTCAGCATCCTCTAATTTGGCTTCCTGAAGCGTCTCATCCTGTGGTTTGTAACTTCTGAATTTTGGTCTGAAATACCCAGAAAGAATATGACAATAATGTTCTCTACAAATACGAGAACTTACAAAATACCAGGTTTCTATTTGATTGTTTGACCCACACCAGTTTTGCACGGGTGCAATGCTGATTCTAAATACACTACAGGAAAAAAAATGTTATTATACATACATATAAACCTTCCCCTTTCATCATTCTTATCTATTTAAAAAAACAGAGCATCAAAATCCGTTGTGTAGTTTTAAACATTTAAGCATAAATAGGGTTATAGGGACAGAAAAAGTGGCTTTGTTTTATACTATGTATTTATACTATGTATTTGTTTTTTACTATGTATTTATGTAGTTATTGGCACGGATAATGAGCTCT
The DNA here is from genome assembly GCF_022581195.2 of Helicoverpa zea. Classification (NCBI taxonomy): domain Eukaryota; kingdom Metazoa; phylum Arthropoda; class Insecta; order Lepidoptera; family Noctuidae; genus Helicoverpa; species Helicoverpa zea. The sequence goes on along the minus strand of NC_061458.1, from coordinate 5,544,899 downwards.
CGGCGGAAGAGTGGGGATCGCTTTGCGCACTGTACACTTAAGGCAATAAACCAATAAATCACTTCTGCGCAGGTGAAGGTCAGGGCTCAATATCCTTGCCGATGATTATAGTGATGCTGATGCTAATGTGATGGTATAATGTAAGGGCGAATTTAATAATATAGTAACGGACACCCACTACCCAATTGAAATTTGGAATTGGAATAGAAAATCTGTTCTAGAAAACACTACTAGTATTCAACAAGCATACAATGTTTAAACTTTATAACCTCAAACATTAAGGAACGAAACTTACTTTGGAAGTGGCACAAATTCACTGGACGTATCATTGGCCGAACTTTCGCTTGTAGGGTTTTTACGCTTAAGGTTTTTAAGCCTTTCTTTTCTTTTGAGTGCCTGTTCTTCTAAGCTTCCAACACCTCCCGCTGTATCCATGATAACCATAGCAAACTAGGATCTAATATTGGTTTCCTAACCTGCAATATCGTAGTAGCAAATCTTTTCTCTAAGAAAAAGAAAGATTCTCTCAATATTTATTCTAATTTGTTTAATTTAACTAATAGTAATGATTTTGTTTACGAAAACCCCACCATAGCCCTAAACTTCTGACATTGACATTATTGACAACGATGATTGACATTTGACTTTTTTTAATGTTGTAACATTTAAAAAAGTCAATATCTGTAAAGAAATATATTACAAATCTTTCTCCGATCATTTGCGCATTTATTCTTCAATGTCATATTTTTTATTTATTTTCTTTTATGCAAATATAAATAAACACATAAATTGCAAGCGATAAAGCATAATGCACAAGCACTACTCGGCCAGCTCTATTTTAGTTAATGCGAAAATAGACAATAAAAAAAGAGCGGGAAAAACAAAAGAGCAAAATAATTCGTCCTCTATTTGTTCGCTATTAATTTAAAATAAATAAAATAACTAATGTGTGGAACCTTTGGTGTGGAACGTGTAAAAGTAGTATTACGAAAGTGTTGCTAATATCGCGAGTCGTTCGATAAATGTAAGTACTGTTCTACTTGTTTTAGTTAATATTATAGTAGGTAATCTGTGCCTATTTCTTACATGCAAAAAGTAAAATAATCCTGGGGACACCGCTACCAACATTTATCAACATTTATCTAGTGTTTTTTAGGTTATTTATATGATTTTCCTGAAGTATTGGTATCATTTATTTATCATTTAGCATGTGTAAAAACATTTATTAGTCAGTGCGTAGTCTTAGACGTTTTTATCGCAAACACGGCTACTGGTTTAAAATTTCCCTATGTTGTGTGGTAGCATTATTTCTTTTCTATAATCTTCCATTATAACATGTAATTACTTACAAAATATTATTTGTGAGATGTCGGCAGACAAAAGAGTATGGAAGATGAAAACCCAAATGATGACCCCAAATAAAATTGGAATAAGGGCAGAAGAATGATGCTGATGCAAATACTTTACCAACTAGTCTAGTTGTGAGCTCAGTCACAGAGCAGGAAAATAGGTCTATTGTTTTTGTTTGAGTAGGCAAACTATTTTTTGTCAGTTGTTCTTAATACGAGCGGCACTGTAATGCAACTCTTTTTTGTATAGTCGTTTATGTATAAATTCTTAGTTGTTATAAACTGGGCTTTTAAGCCCATCTCGAGTCTCGCAAGATAGAGTTACCGCGACCCTACTTTTTAAATTCACCATTTTTTTCCCCTTATAGGGGGAGCACCTCCTTGTGCTTCCTCGAGTACTTCTTTATGTATTCCCCTAGTATACTTTCTTATGTACTACCCAACCCCGGCGTGATCCTCTATCTAAGTTCTCTCGCTTTATTCCCACCCTATGCACTCCCTTATACAAATATTGTACCTATACATCCTTAAGTACTTTATCACGGTATATAGGTACTTTCTCAGCCATATCCACCCGGATATGATCCACCTCTGCGGCTTGCACTGAGAAATGAAAAGAGATTTTGGTAAAAAAAAAAACAATTAATTATTATGTGAATATGAATATATTTACATTTGTCTTAATTAAACATAAGAGGTACTAACAATATTGTGTATGATGACTCTAAGTAAGAACTTATGACATGTTCAGCATTAAGATTAAGACTTAAAGGATAACATTAAAATAAATCATGACTTTACATAATTTTTAACAAGCAATATGCTTTTACAACTCTGTTATACCTAACGGGTAATTAGTAGAACAAGTCAAGATAATCGATTTGTGTACTCTATACAGATGATTTGATAATTGAAAACAAAACTGCTCAAGTTTCTTAAGATTTTTTCTTATGAATCTTTAATATGCGCATAAATCTAAACTTATACTTAGCTGGGCCTGCGATTACTTACTCAACATTTATTTCTGAATAGCTGTCGGTCAAAGTTCGTAATATAAGCTCAAATACTACCTTAAACTAACAACGAGGAGCTCCGGTCAACAGCATATTTTATTTCTTTTTTTCATTCAATTCAAAATTCATTAACGCACATTTATATATTAAAAAAAAAACAATTCATTTGAATAAGTACATACATGGGGGTGGCCTGTACCTACAGCCAATTAATTACTAAGTTTATTTCACGCGCAAGCTGCAAAAGTAAATATTGTCATCACTCTCTTAATTATACTACTTATGGCAGTTCGTCAATATTACAGTAAAATAAATAATAAGGTTCTAAAACTAACATAATATAAAACATTTGTGGAAACAGATTTAATGATGTGTGAATTTAAAAAATACATAAATTGTATTTCAGCGTTTCTTTGGTTAGGCAGGTTAATTTCTATTTGTCAATTTTGCAGGTTTTAAAGAAGTGTAATTGAATCGTCAAAAGGACCCATTTGGTAATACTTACATAAAAATACCTTGTTGGCTTAACAGTAACAATACAATTAATAGCTCTTCATTTGAACAAATGAATAAGTACTTTGCACTAATCATTATTATTTATAACAACTTAAATTACTTATATAAGTGGCCTCACATGTCTTCTACTGTCGAAAGGTAACCTGTTAGAAATGTTATTGTTTAACGTTACTCCATGGTTAAGAGATAAAACTTTCGATACAATATTTAAATCTTCTTGATTCCTACCATTTAGGCCATTTTGTACTAATAATTGTTTTAATTCTGCGTCAACATTATACTGGTTCTGTGCATTTATCGGAAAGAAACGGTTTGTATGGATTGGATTGAAAGTGTTGAATGCATTAAAATTCTGATGGTTTATCCCAAAGTTACCAACTCCACTATCTTGACGGAATACACGATGACTTTGTTTCGGTTGACCAAATTGATCGCTGACTGCTCTTACTTGATTATAATTAACTCCTTGGTGGAAGTTCTGACCGGAGTTCGGGTGCAGGAAATTACTAATTCCTTGAGGAAGGTGGTTTTCTTGTAACGGAAATTGATCCGGCTGCTGACTATGTAAATGAATAAGAAAATCAACTGCCTCACGATTCGGTAATTGTTGATTAGTTACTGTACTGCTCGATTCTAAAGGTACACTCTGTTGAATTGATACCTGACCGTTGTTCGGTCTGACCGGTACATTCTGATTTAAGAACTGGTTCTGAGGAATATTTTTCTGTATTTGAAAATTATTTACAGAACTCTGAGCTTGAAACTTTTGAGTATTGGAAATAAGTTGTTGTCTTTGGGCTTCTTTTTGTTGCAAAAGATATTGCTGCTTCCTCAGCAATTCTTCTTGTTGCCTTTGCTGCTGTTGCAATAGACGAAGTTGATCCTCGAGAATTCTTTGTTTTTCTTCAAGTTGTCTTTGTAGTATTAATTGTTGGCTTATGTAGTCAGAAGGGGGTATCTGGTTTAAATTAACACCGGGAATTATTTGGCCTAATGTTTGGGATTGCAGAACTCCAGAGGCCAAATTTGTCGAAGGCAACGAGCTCATAAAGTTTTGGTTATTGGTTTGCTGGTAAAGTGGTATAACTTTTTTCGGCAGGCCTTGTGGATCTTGGTGAACAGTAAACGCTGCAACCAAAGGAGCTTGATATACTTGTACATCACGTTTATCAACTTCTTCAATGTTTTCTCCGTCGTCATTGTGGGTCGGCTTCGGAGTAGTTGTGGTTGTAGTAGTAGTAGTTGTTGTAGTAGTTGTAGAAATTATAGGTTTAAACGTGGGTTTTTTAACACTGGCATCGTTTTCTGTGTTCGATTTAGAAGTACTAGCAATGCTTCTTGTCTGCAGCAGATTGTTCTCGCTTGCTCTTGTTTGAAATATTTCAGGAAATGTAGCTGCTGTGGGTAAAGTGGCTGTTACTTGGCTTTCAACATTTCCTGCAGTAGTGCTCAAAATAGATATATTGCTGTCTACTATTGCAGGTGTGTTTGTGCTATTACTTGAAAAAGCAGACTGTCCATTGACGATGAATGAATGAATCTGTACTTCATCTTTATTCGTTTGAGACTCAGGAATATTCTCGCTAGTTGTGTATACATCTGAATTAGTAGTCCCGTCTAACCCTTCAGATCCTGTTGTTGAGTCCTCCAATTCACTGAGAGCTTTAAGTAAGGCCTTTCTTATATAAGGATCTAGTTTAACGGATGGTTTAGGCTCAATGGTATTAAATTTATCATTATAGCTATCAGTGGTAGTTTCTTCGCCCAAACTCAACGCAAGCAGAGAAAAGAATAACAACGCCAACATCTGAAACAAAAAAATATTTGATTATTTATGATAGAAATGCTGATAATTTTTTTAAAGCAGAACTCGAGTAAATTGTTTATATTAGGTACTCTGATACTGTCCAATGTAGTACCCAGACGAAAAAGTTATAATCATGTTGAGTCGTATGTGAATCTCGTTTAAAAAGCCTCCGGTAAACCTACGTGTTGAATACGTCATTACGATAGCTATTGATACCTACTTCCACATTTCCATCATCTTGTGTTTTTACACTTGAGTGTTCGATTACAGTGTTTGTGTAATGTGGAACAATGGCTGAGTTTTCTTATGGATCGATTACACAACGTCAATTTATCTACTGATGTAGAACGATGCCAAAAGTAAATACTATCAGTTGTTCAGTAGTATCTTTTGTTTTCATTGGTTTCACTGTGAAAAGCTACACTCTTCCTGATTAACATAGACTATTTTAGTATTTTTATCCCGGTACAGATGGTAGTTCCCATGGAACGCGAGTGCAACCCCGAGAGAACGAAAATTTGGAAAGAAGAATGTCTCATCTAAGATTTGGGTGTACATAATCTTTCTGTATAGTTTCATGTATTAAGTGAGCAATAAAAATGCGATAATCAGATTGCAATGCCTCTTTCGAGCTAAGAATATATCAAACGTTGCTAGGGAGTCGCCTTTCATTCCGTTGTTGTGATTTTCAGTTATGGATTGGTATTCATAACAGAAATGGATGTTTTCACTACATCGAATTTGGTAATTCGGTGATGTTAAAACTCCCGATTGAAAGAATAGACTAACAAAATGAGTATTAAAATATTAACTACAACTTAACTGAAACTGCTTTGAAACCTATAGAAGGATGTTGCAGACAATCTTGACATTTGTTAACTGTGTTGTGGTAAATAAAATAATATCGTTAATTAAAAGACTTTTGCATAACTCATAACCTATTGAATTCTTTGTCAGTTGTACTACAACGTTATGCGTGCTTAGTTAAACAATAAAGCAATTGAGTTGCGTGTGCGTGACCCCTATATGCAAACATTTGTAGATAAATACATACATCATTTATCATCATCAGATAATTAATCTTATTGTAAGATTTCTATTGTTCACAAAGTGATGAAGTTAGCATACATGGAAAGGGTGTGACATTAAGATTATACGCACTTAGACACTACAACAGACTGACAACTGACAATTTTTGCACTGGGCAATGTGGCAATGTGCAATGGACTAACAGGGGCAAACCTAGATAGTAGTTAGGTACTTGTAATTCTTAAGAGTACCTAAGTGGTTAAGTTGCCTTCTTAAAAAAAACCTTAATGCTTCAATCGGAGGTTACTTTTAACAAAGTAAGCTGCAAAACCACTACTGCTAGTCATCCAATTGTTACGTTATAATTTATCTAAAATTACCTAGCTATTATTTAATCAAATTACGGTTTTTGCATACGGTTTCATAATTGAGATTGGCAGCGAAATGCATGTTTTATCTTAGACGAGCTACCTGAGTTAGGCTAAAGATCTCTATCATTTTCTAGCCAATTACCTACTTCAAAAATTACAAAACTATATTTATTTAGCTTTCGTTCATATTTATCAATTTTTATATATTTTTCTATCTTTTAAAATGCATTCCTAATAAAATAGTTACGGTTTTATTACTGCTTACAAAAATTTAGAAAACTAACAATTAACTTAATTGTTACTTAGTATGCTGGCGCCGCCGTCCGCCTGAGTCGAGCCTGTTATACTTTAGTTCTTGCCATCTATGACCCATAGAAAGTTCGAACATTCCGCAAAGGTCAAGATGTTAGTGCATTGTAGGTAGCTAGAGCTAGTGAACGTTAGGACTTTTAAGTTAGGCCAGCAGAATATTAAACTGGGGATTTTTATGCCATATTTTTTACGTTTCTTAAGTATCAAATATTTTGCTAATTATAGGCACCTGCCATTTAACATGTTGATTGGCATGTTAGTATTTTTTAATAATGGAAGCCAGCTGCCACTTGCAAAAGTTATGTCGCGTCCGAATCATCGCTTTCACCAAGCATAATTCACGGAGAGACTTCTCTCGGCGAATGTCAAATTCAATAGCGTACACCTTTGGCACACCTACGCGAACACAAGCCATGGTGACATAAGTCTTGGACCTGACCACACAGGATTTTCTCTCACGCATATTTAATTATTGGTTATAATATAAACTCTACTAAAATATAAATAGGTACGATTCTATAATTTACTTATTATGAGCATGTAAATTGTTCTCAATTCAGTGCGCATATATATTAAGTATATATAATATATAATAGATCTACTGAACTACTAAAATCGTAATTAACTTCAAATATACTTCCTTTGTATTCATCGTAAAATTGTTTGTACAACTATGACAAACATCCTCCTAATTACTCTCAAACAATCCGGATGCGGATCGTCGGAAGTAATTCAGAATTAGAGTCGTTTCACACGCGCTGTAAGTATGTCCGCGACTGCGAAATCGAATTCAGGTTAATATGCGATTCGTAGTTACAATTTAGCGCATTTTCTTCAAATATTGCATCGTGAATTCGATAATTATTGTGATAGGAATCCCTCATAAGTGTCTATTGATAAAATTTTATGAGGGATTACTTTGCACTGAGTATAATAGGCATCGTTTCCGGGATGGTAAATAAGAGTTAATCCCGCAAAACGTAAATACAAAAAACCTATCAAAAATTCACTGTAGGAACTACCGTTATTAATTGAATAAATTCTGCGTGATAATTGTAACATCATGACTAGCTGCTTTCTTGTTATTATCAGCCAGCATGGTTATGTGTTTACAGTACCTACTTAAGTAAAGCTTTTTGCGAATAATTACATAACATTTGCTGTCGTCTGTCGGTAAAAACAGCCCGGAGCAACATAAAATGATGCGCCTGTTATTCAGTATCAAAGGTCGAACGTAAAGTCGTGAACACAACTTATGTCAAAACAACTTCGTCAATACATTTCTCTTGTTGCAGTCACGTATGAAATTTCTATAATAACGACTGATGGAGTGCTTGAGATGTTTTCAATAACAGTTACTTTATGTATCGTACAAAAAGTAGCTTATGGTCTTGTGGATGCCAACTTTCTTTTTACTTAGGTACTTATAATATCCCTAATAAGAAGTGTTTGACAACGTTTTTCCATATTTACGTTAAGCGTTATATCGGGTGTGTCGTTCATAATCACATTAAATGAAATGCGTTAATATACTGGTTAATATATGTCGATTAACACAAACAAAAAAGAAAAATACGTAGAAATAAAAAAATGATTTTTTCAAACAAAGTAAATAGAATAAAAATGTGCGAAAATTAGAACACCATATAAAAGTCAGTCATTACAAACAACTGAAATTCTCCCTTGAAAACTGACAGCTTTCAACTGATCAAATCATTCGATAGTCCTAACTTTATCTCTGCTTTACACATGATGTTGTAAATTATGAAAACTAAAAATGACTCCTGTGGCCAAACCACTGAATGGATTAGGTTTTTTTTTTCACAATTCGCCATAGAGTATCATAAAGTATATGTGATAGAATTTAATGTGATTAGGTACGAAACACCCGATATAAGTAATAATATTTTCAAGCCAATGTGTACCCACATTATATAAGAAAGTAACTGAGTGCGAGGAGCTGTATCGGAGAAACCTCCCAGTCGAGTTGAAATCGTGTGCTTGACCCGCCATTGCACCCTCACTCGCAAACGCTACCGATGAATATCTAAGCTGTACCTAAGTGCAAGGTTTGGGCATGCTTTCCACTTGTTTCTTATTTTATTTATATGTTAAGTAAATTAAACACTATCGCTTGCAATTCACTACTTTAAATGGCTCAGATAGTGTAATTATTTACTTGACTATATAAACCGTTGATGAGACGATGATACGCAGCGGTCACTGACATTCCGTGAAAAGTAAATAAATAAGTGCTCAATCTAAGCAGTTATCCGTAGCTCGTGTGAGTGACCGGTCCCAGATTGTCGTTTGTTTTTGTCGCGTTCCTCCTACATAGTGCACTTAAGTTAGTGTGGGAACTGACACACCGAAGCCGGTTCTAACTTCCAGAAATAGGTGTTATTTTATTACGCCTGTGGGCCAACTCAACGGCACTGCTGAAGCACAATGACACATAATTATGTAAGGCACCATTGTCAACAAATATGAAATTCGCTTTCTATGGCTGGCAAAAATTACTTTGTAACTTGAAAGGATTTAGCATTCGTCGTGCACGTATCGATTATTATCTATTGACAACGTGTTCATCACATCGACGACGCCTTTGAATGCGCGACCTCTTAAGCCGTTGAATGGATCGGACTGGATTTCTTCTCACAATGTATAAATTGACACTAATCATTAGTTACATGGCTTTGTAATGTCCATTTGAATGTGCGATGCGACGTGTAATGTCTTCATTAAGGCTTTAAAAGATCATTTAGTTATTGAGGTTGTTGCGGTGGCTACTGTAACTAACACCTTTTTTTAAATTCATCAATTGACGATTTAAAATTATTTCATAACTTGACCTGATTCCAATATAAAACTTATCAAATTGCTAGCATATACTTGTGTAATAGGTATACATGTATGTACCAGACTTCAGGAGCCATGAAATTTCAGAACACACCGGGTGTTCTGGGAAAGTGGGTGTAGGTACCAATTTAATTGTTATTTGTATTATTTATTTCTAATTAAATGCAATCCAGGCTGTTATTTTACCGGAAATGTTTTTAAATCACCTAGCATTTATACTTATCGCAGACCGAAGCCAGACCTCACAAAGACACGCTCGAAACATATAATAACTCTAATCCTTAAATGCGATGACGCTGCATTTCCTAAAAATAACGTTCCAATATATAAGTAATACAAATATTGGCCATATCATGTTCGTATATTACAGATATCTATAACAAGGAAACGACCTGCGGCTTAAACCAATTATTCTGTAGGCGTCGGCATTGTGCAAGCAAATAACATGGTCGAAGGCCCAAGCGCAAGCGCCTGTGATAATTATCATAAGAGCAGTGACCGCCGCTAGCACTGCGTGACACCCGCCTCTGATGCTATTATTTCCGAAACAAGAACAATTATTCTTTATTGCTGTAACGGTACGAGTTTGATTTATCATTGCGCAACTCTACACATGTATTGTTCTCAAACAATTCCATATTAACTAATTCCAGAAATTACTACCTGTCTTTTGCATTGTTATTGCTATTATGTATATTAATTTATAATCCGAGGTAGCCTTGTCTTTTGTAAAGAAAGTTTCTATTTTAAATAAATATGTATGATCTTATTACTAGGGAAAGGCTTTCTAGTTTAAAACAAATTAATATTATTTTCTGCAATGTGTCGTCGGCACAACTGAAAAAATGTTTAGTGGGATTTCACATTAGGACTCATCGATTAATCTTTTTACAATATTTTATTTTGCAAACTAGCATTGATATACGGGCATTTATTGCTTTGCACAGCACGCGGAACATTTTCTAATTCACTCATGCTTTCGAAGCTTTATGGCTTGTCATAAAATAAAATGTTCCATAGTGCACGCGGTTTGGTAATAACATTTCTATGGGCTAAAATTAGGTACAACGCACAATATATCTTTACATTCTGACGATAAGTTTCTTTATAGTTCTGTACAAATAGGTTTTCGGTAAATCTCTTTCCACATTGCATAACTTAAGGTGTTAGTTTTTATTTTAGATTAATGAAGTTACAAAATATTTTACGATAGCTTAGCTTATTATATACGTACTGAAGTATATGTTACTTTAATCATATGTTGAGAAACATAGCGAATAAGTAAGTAGTTCTGCGATTACAAAATACCTTAGTGCTTGTGGTGAACCACAAAATAGGCTATTCACATTGTTACCCATACTACATTTGGTGTACGTTTCCCTACATTGTTGGAATAATTTCACCTTCTTTGTGTGTCATAATGTTACAATAATGTAAATTGATAAAAACATCGACTTATCAACTTGATAGGTTACTGTCCAGCCTTATACTTATGTAAAAAAATTAAATGACTGAACGTTAGAGATTTGAGATACGTGTACTCATTCACACAACAATATATGCTGGTAGCATACTACGACAGGTTTCACTTCGCCCCGTAACCCATCGTTAATTTGCATAAATAATAATTAACAGATGCTTTTGCCTCGGGCAACGTGCGTTATGTGCGTTTACAAAATGTTTTGCGAAATTTATTATAGAAATCGTATGGGACATAGAAAATACTGTAAATATTTTTGTTAAAACGCACGCATGTCTTATAGTTCATTATGACTATTATCTTTAGCTACAAAGACACATTGTCGCTGTAAAATTACTACCGTATGTTTGAAAGAAAGTTTGCCTTGTTTGTATCGTAGCTCACGTTCAGGCAGTTGGGCGGCATCTTTTGTTTTCTTGACGAGGTATGAATGCAGGCTACGTTTTGCCTCAGTTCGTGAGTCTACAGAGCTCGCGCTCCGTGACTCGCGATGCATGCACTCAATGCACCTTCAGATAACTTGTGTGATTTCCAAATGTGGAAGAACGAACACGAAATCAGTGGTTTGTATAATCGGTGGGAAATAAAAGCTGGGAACATCAACACATGTCGATTCTCCACGCTAAACAAGTGTTACCCGACGGAGCAATTATGCTGTTATTATCATTTTTGTAATTGATACCAATCCTTTCAAGCATATTTTATGACAAAAAATGTTTTGTTTAGTGCTTGTATTACACTTTCCGTAAGATTCGTTGAATTTTAACGAGCCGAGAATCTTTTATTTTCACCGTGTTCATTCAATCTGGGTATGACTGACCTTTAGTTGAACTAGATAGAAGGTAATTTGAAATTTAATAATCTGCGTATTATTATGTTATCTATTGTGTACTTTGGGATGTATTATTGTGAACAAGCAAGCTGTAACAAACAGAACATATCCGTAATGCAATATAAGGAAGTTAATCCAATAAAGTGTACAAAATTGCTATACATAAAAGTGTAACTGGGTGAATAAGGTAGTTCACAAGCCTGTCATTATGCGGATATTGAGATGTGTAACACGCAATCTGGGATGTTACGAATGTGTATAATTTGTGAAGTCCGTGAACTGCAAAGTAGGTCTAAATTAATTTATTCAATCTTGATGTGTTAATTAATCAATAACAAGATGAAACAGCAGCAACAGCTGCACGATTAGAGGGATTCGTTGCATAACTTACATTTAATTATAGATTTAATACGTGGGATATATGGGAAATCCATATTAATTATTTTTGAATATTCAAGTATCAATATTTCAATATAAAACAGTGATGTTAATGATGACGGTGTTCCAAATTAATGAAAATATAGAGGTACTCTTGCAATTCCTTCTCTGAACGACTTGTATTGAAAACATTTCTCTATCGGAGATTTGAATTAGGTACATTACATAGGTAAAGATCGAAATTCAAACTTAAGTGTAGACGACTGGTAAGAGGCATCAGTCAAACATTATAGGAATATAAAAAAACATATGGATATAATTATGTTCAATATCCTTTTTTTAAGAACACCCGCATTGTCGGACTAACGCCATTAAACGCCAGAGAAAGTTTACGTCATCACAGCGCGCAGAATTTGCGCAAATTACCTCTTGTGTTGTTGTGTTCATACTTCGCGCTTTGCAGTTGCAAAGGAAATTATCGCTATTGCAATGGAAATGGCTATTTGAATACCCGTGTTCAATAAGTGCCAATTCATTGATTTGTAGCTCGAGCTCGCCAAAAAGCTTTCGTTAGGTTAAAAATAAATTAATTTTGAGTTAGGATCTACATCTTTAGCTACCCATCTTGAATCAAAACCTTTGTAGTCGAAAAACGAATGTTTGTTGATGCTTTAGGCATCTCAATAGGTGAAATTACCCAGTATTAGGGTCTAGTTACTTGAGTTGCATTATACGGAAACAAGCATGCAATCCTCTCAGCGTCTGATTGAAATATCTGGGAAGCCAGCGTATAATGAGTGTATGCCGCCTTTCTTTGCACAGAACGTTTTTGTGCGAGTTTCCTTCTAAGCGCAATTAATGTATTTGCAAGGAATTCTCAGTGTTCAAACATACACATCTTAATTTAGTAGTTTTATGTAAGTAGGTATGTAAATTAACGCTTATAAAATAATTGTCCAGGTAAGAAAAATCGCAATACGTTAGTTGAACAAGATTGGATCAACGTTCGACTTTCAAAAAACTGTTAATACTTATTCTCAATGTGCTTTCGCCTAAAGTAGCAACTTTCAAAGAAATACAAAAAAAGGCAATCAGTTTGACTAGTATTTAATCGCCAAGTATATACCTACTACCGTCTGAAAAAACATGCTCGGTAAAATAGATGAATGTTTGCAAAGAATAGGTTCAGAGGTTTATCGAATCTTTTCCTAAATAATCCATATGAAAATAGCTGCCGGCTATTATTCTATAACCAATCTAGTTAGAAGTTTATTGAAAAAATCGCAACGCAAAATCTGTACAGTACATGATTTCATCACTGCCTCTCAATTACATAATTCATTTTTCGTAATAACACGCGTCGAAAGATGACTACTGGTAGCACAGCAAAACGAAAGCTCCTTTGCCGAATACGGCACGGCGGGTCACTCATCGCGTACAACTTGCTGCGTAATCTTCTCATCAATGAACAGCATTCCTTACACGTGCACAATTCGCGTAAAATATTTCTGTTGCTGCATTGTAACACCGTGAGAATTTCAATAGGGTTATTTCAAAAACTATGTAGTACAATCTGTAGCTTCAATAGATATTTGCTTGCGACACCTCATTAGTTAAGACCTAGTTATGAATGAGCATTGTTTTGCGTCCTAGAATTGTTTACAAACTTCTTATTGTCCCGTGGTGGCTGTGATGTGATGATGTGCAATATTTTATTAGTACGTGTACATTGTACGTGTTAGTTACGCATTGTCTTTACGTTGCGGTCTAATTAAATGCTGATAATGCGATAACAGTTAACGATGCATTTAAAACAGTAATGTGGGATTTCTTTAATTTAAGTGTGAACTATTATCATGGCGTTGAGAAACTTTATGAAAATTAAATTAGACATACTTACCTATATCTGCAAGAATCATACACATTTAGAAATAGTAGGTAACTAATATATTCGTTGAAATCATTTAAACATGGTCTAACCTTGGCATGTTATGAAATAAACCATATTTATTCAGCAATTTTAGTGTTAAATATTGTCATGGATTTATAATTGATAGGAAAAGTGTAGAAATCAAAAAAATAAAGCTGTGTCGAAAATTAATGTTTTAGATACTTACGATCTTAAATTCAATCCGTTAGTTAAAGGTTTTGCGACATTGCATGGCCCTCAAAGCCTATGTGTTTATTTAAATTCAAAGGATCAATTACGCAATCTCTAACTAAACTTTCTAGTCAGCAATCAATTCGTTAATTACTCAATGTTGTTTTGTCATTAGAATTCGGTTGTATTGTCTTTTTTGTGTAAGACTTCGCGGCACATAAAATTTCTTTAAAAGTTATTTCATACCTCTAAAGTAATCGTTTCCGCTTTATCTTATCGAAATATTTTTACCGTGTGAAATTCTTTTCCCACAATCATCATTAACAATATTTTGTTTGTCTCCTAAAAAATGTTGTGTAGATTTCTCCGGGATTTGCTTAGAAACTATTGTTATTGATATTAAACAATTAAAATTGCAGGTATTTTTTAGTTTAGCTACACTATACTATATAAAATATGTGTGGTTATTAATTTCTGCTCAGTTCTTGTACCACTATATTAATAATGATGGAAAAAAAGATTTACTGCATAACTGCGTCATTGAATGTCGTAACCTTAATAATATCAAGTTTTTTTTTAGTTCCTCAGGTACCAAATTATGAATGTTAGCTTTTATTTATTAATTTTTAGGGCCCCTGAAAAAATGTATCATAAATCGATGTTACTTATTTCCTTCTCTATTATTCTTCAATCACGGAATTTTGCTAAACTAAACGTGATTCGCTAAAGCTCATTGGCAACGCTTACAGTTTGCGTGTTTGAAATCACAAGTGGTGTGATGTCATGAAATTTATCACCGTCTAAGTATTATCTAAGCCAAAGAGATCACACAATCTTTCTCTTCCTCATGGCTATCTAGTGATGTCATGTATCATTTAAATGTAAGATAGATTGTCGCAACAAGCGAGCACAATTAGAAGGCGTGCAAATAATAGGCACCTAGCATTATGCACTTATTCGGAACCACCCACGCATTACAGTTTGAATAACCACTAACTCCGCCCCTGTCACTGTAAAATCAAATTTTGAATTGACGAATGTATTGTTACATAAACTATTATCACAATGAATACAAAATACATTCAAAATCAATTTAGAGCAAGTGAATATCTAGAGTTGATATCGGTACTCGTTATGAAATTGAGTCCGCTATGGGTGGTCAAAGAGAACAATACGAAGATTCGGTGCGGTGTATACATACTGCTCTGTACACACCATAAATCAATATTCGTAAAAGTTTGATTTGTTTTGTACCGACTATGTCTATCTGCTATCAATCAGTGAAATTCACAGAACATTAGTAATTTGATAATATCTTTAACAACGGTATTGCAGGCATAAGATGACATGCTTTTTAAATTGGCTTAAGCAGATACGTATATAAATTTGTATAAAGTGGGCATCTAGATAATTACAAAGTTTCTTATAATTCTATTAATACCTCTACCATTTCATTTCATTGATAGGTACTGCTGGAATAACTAAAATATAGCTATTCGACAATTCGTTATTAAGAAATGGATATTGATTTCTAATGTCGCAACGCTTGTGCACTTTACAACTAATTACACAAGAAAACTGTGGGAAACTGGCGGAAAATACTGGCTTTATGCGATTACCATAGAGGGGATATCTACTATACTATTGCATTAAAAGACTCAATTAGAAATGAGAGGATATTGCACTCGCAAAGAGAACACAATTACGCTGATTAATTTGATCCGTTATATTACAATTACTAATTAAAAGAATTGTGTAAAATAACACTATAATTTCTACTTTGAACAAAAGTATTAAGAAAGATTATGTGAAATATTGTTAAAAGTTGTTTATCTTATTAGCTTTCACTGTCCCACGGTCAGAAATGAAGAGCTAACAACGAGAGGCCATTGTGGTGATTCAGCATATCAGAAAAATCTTGTTTCACTTCAAATGTGAATTCTTTGTAGTTGTAGTTGGCCATGATAGCAATCAAGTAATACTTCAGTTACATTTTAGGCGAAAACTGCTAATTGCAGTAGTACTCTCTCACTGTGCAATAGATTGTTTTAAGTTATGCGAATCTTTAATCTGACAGGTCAGTTACTTTGACATCGTTTTCTTAAGTATAGATTTCATAAAACTATGCAACAGTCATCTGACTCTTGCATTAAAATTAGCATCTACGCATTTGGGTGTATTGCAAATCTTCCAAGAATTAGTTGTTTCAAGTGGAAAGTTCATCATAAACAAAAGCTCGACGGCGTCGGTCATCGTCGTGTCTGCCCGCTCTCGGTCTAGACGTAGAAACTGGAAATGATGTGAAATGATTCAAAATTTCACCGATAACGGTGGTTGTAGTCGTAACACGTGTGACTCGAGAACGAATGATGAATCCTTAATAGCCATCATTCTCTTCCTACCATTCATGTAAACGAGCGCACCGCATCATCACGCACCTTACGTCATTCGGGGAAAGCGCATTGATAAATTTATTGTTAAAATATAATATTTGAATAATTCGCACGCTATGCAGTACAGAATCTTCTAGTCGGTTAATCTGGGTTAATACGTAATTGGAGTTGATTCACCTTATTATTCCAAGTCATACGCGAGAGAGTTAACTTGATTTTAATTGCTTCTGATTACCATGAATCTCTGGAGGGCGATAAGGATTAATATATATATTTTTTTAACAAATTATCTCTTAATCATGAGGTTATTTTGAATGACAAGGATTTGCCTAAAACAAATAATTTCCTCAACGTGATTTTCTGCATTTTTATAATTGAATATCCTTCCGTACTTCGTAGATATATTGCTTTAAGAGAAAGATAAAAATAAACAACACTTATGAACGGTCTGCCGGGTTTGACTTAAGAACTAAGTATTACTTCACATCTACATAAATATTCAAATGGTGTGAGCAAAGCAACGCATACAAATTTCCACGTTACAGTCTACTTTAGATACGGTGGAGAGTGCTTGCATAGGGACGCACTCATTTACATGACAGATGACCATCTATTGAGATAAAGAATACAGACGTAACTGTAGCATCATTTTTATACAGACCCGGTCGTTAGTTAATGGCAACATAGCTTTTACTTGACATAAAGAATGACAGAAAAGCGTGCTGTGCTATACAGTGAAAGGTTATAAATGTTCATATAATAGAGATCATCAATGCGATTTTCACATTTTAGTGAAACCATGTTTTATGGATTGCAGATTACGTAATTTGTGTTGAATGCGATTTATGGGGACTTTCAATATGACGATTGTTTATATAATGATGAGTATTAAATAATGTTTTTGTTTGAAAACAAAAACCATTGTTTTATGGTAAACTGTATTTTTTACGACACAGCATACTTACTCCTACATACTTTAGTACAACCCTAAGCTTTGAGGTCTATTTTCATATATTTCAAAACTCATAAACAAATCACAATAAAAGAAATTCATCTTGATCAATCATAATCCCATTAAAACCAAGACAGGTATAAAAATACACTCATTCATCAAAATGTTACGCATCAACTCATAAATCTCACGCACAAAGATAGCACTATTAACAAAATTAAATCAAAAAATCAAAATCAAAATCAAAAGTCATTTATTCAAACTTGGCTGCAAAACAGCACTTTTCGAACGTCAAAAAAAAAAAAAAATTTACAAAAGACAGCCCCCAAAACGCCCACCCTTCACCACTTCCTATGTGTTTTTGCTGGGAAGAAGAAGTGGCGCAACAAACTCCCCAGTAACACATGTCTGTCTGTTCGGTTAGAAGAACCTTAAACATTGTTTGATATGTACATTTGTATACAATTTAATTTGTATATTACAAAAGAGGACAATACAGTAAAAATAATGTATACACCACATGCTAGCTAGCACTCACCCTACATACCTTAACTAACTCAAGCATTGAATATGTTTGATGAACAGAAAATTATAGCCTCCAAATATTTACACTTAATAGAATATCAGGGAGTGCCCACCTACATGTGCTATTCTTTTGTAAACTAGTAAATTAGACCGCTCAGCCAGAACATATGTAAAATAAAAAGAGTTTACAAATAAAAACAAAAAAACTAATAGATAGTCAGTAAGACGACCTGGCACCACAAGCAGCACCCGTTCACGAGCATAACGCGAGGATCAGCCATCGCCCCCCTCGCACATTTTTGAGGGAGGGAGGCAACCCGACCGCCGACGCTACCGCAAGCAGTGCCGTCTAAGGGAGCATGACGTACTCACTGCTACACAACTCAATATCAAGATTAAATTATCAGTTCCCGCTAAGTAGTATTATTTACTAAAATCCAAAACAGAAAATTAATACAAAGAATGTATCTTGTCAATAATGTAAAAACATTAAAAAATAATAATTAAATAATAAATCAAAATAAAATAAATGTCATTGAGTCAAGAGATTGAATGGGAGAAATTTAAATTATCTAAATAATATAGCTAATATAGCTGTCTTGCGTTCATCATGGCGACCAACTATTTTTATCATTCAAATAATCATTGATGGTGTAATATGCCTTTTTTATAAGAACAGCCTTAATTTGTTCTTTGAATTTATTAAACGGCAGTTCTTGTAAGGTCAAAGGAAGCTTATTATAAAAACGAATACCTAAACCCAGAAATGTGTCATGCACTTTATGAAGCCGGTGATAGGGTACACACAGTTTATGCTTATTTCTAGTATTAATGCTATGGACTTCACTTTTTTTGGTATATAAATGTAGGTTCTGTCTAATATACATAATGTTGGCAAAGATGAACTGTGATGCTACAGTGAGAATACCAATTTCTTTAAACAACTCTCTGAGGGAAGTTCTGGTACCTAATTTGTATATAGCACGAATAGCACGTTTTTGTATAATAAATATATTCTCTATATCAGCGGCTTTGCCCCACAACAAAATACCGTAGGACATGACGCAGTGAAAATAGCTGAAATACACTAATCGCGCAGTGTCGACGTCAGTGAACTGTCTAACTTTTCTGACGGCATAGGCAGCAGAACTAAGCCTTCCCGCGAGGCTAGAAATATGTGAACCCCACTGAAGTTTTGTATCAACTGTTATACCCAAAAACACGGTAGATGCAACGGTTTGAAGAACCTCGTTGTTTAGGATAACATTAGGACCTAGGTTTTTTACATTAGGCAAAGTGAACTTAATGCATTTTGTTTTTTTAGCATTTAGTACTAAATTGTTTGTTGTAAACCAGTGCGTAACTGTTGAGAGTGCACTGTTTACGTCGTCAAATTGCTCTCTATTTCTGTCAACTTTGAAGATAAGAGATGTGTCATCTGCAAATAATACAACATCGCAGATATTTTTGAGGTGGTAAGGTAAATCATTAATGTACACTAAGAATAAGAATGGACCTAATATTGAGCCTTGTGGCACACCTAGCTGAACTGGAAGGCCCGATGATTTAGCACCATTTACATCTACACATTGCAATCTATGTTGGAGATAAGATTCTATTACGTTTAGAGCTCCGTTTTGGACTCCGTAACAGCGTAATTTGCGTAAAAGTGTATCGTGATGGACGCAATCAAAAGCTTTGGAAAGGTCACAGAAGACCCCAATAGCATTTTGAGAATTTTCCCATGCATTATAAATGTGTTTTAAAAGGGCAACACCAGCATCTGAGGTTGAACGACCTTTTGTAAAGCCATATTGTTCTGTATGAAGGAGGCTATTTACATTGAAATATCGTAGCAGCTGCTTGAGTATCAACTTTTCAAAAATTTTACTAAACGCAGGTAAGATGGAAATAGGTCTGAAATTAGTAATGTCCGTCTTGTTTCCTGATTTAAATAGAGGTATGACTTTACTGTGTTTCATGAGGTCAGGAAAAACACCAGTGTCAATGCACTTGTTGAATGTAATCGCAAGGTAGGGAGCAATAACGTCAATTATATTACCTAACAGCTTGATCGAAATATCCCAAAAATCACCCGTATTTTTTAATTTAAGAGTTTTAAAAACATTTAGTACATCAATTGGAGTAACGTGTTCAAAACTAAACAAAGAATTACATTGAGGCACACTAGCACGCATAAGCTGTTCAGCGTCTGTCGAGGATGAGTTTAAGGAGCGAGTCGTGGTTACAGGTATATCCGCAAAGAACTCATTAAAAGCTTTAGCTACATCAGCCGCATTACTAACAAGTTTGTCATCTAATTTAATTTCCAACTTATTTCTATTGTTCACTGACTTGCCAGTTTCATTATTTATGATTCTCCAGGTTGTTTTAATTTTATTTGAGGAGTTTTTAATTGATTCACTTAAAAACTTTGATTTTGCAAAGTTACAGACCTTTTTAAATATTTTTGAATATTGTCTAACATAGTCTACAAAATTATCATCAAATTGACAAGTTTTCATACCGTATAACTCATATAGTCTCGCTCTACTTTTATAAATACCTGGAGTGGCCCATTGGTTGAATTTGGCCGAGGTACCTTTAATATTTAAGGTTTTGGTCTTGAACGTAGAATTGAACTCTTTCTGTATAACACCAAATAGAGATCCGTAAATGGCGTTAGGGTCATCGTTATCAAGAACAGAAGGTTCCAGATTTTTTGTTACGTTACTTTTAAATCTAACACAACGACTAGCTGAATAGGGTCTGCATTCTATTTTAAGTGGCTTAGTGTGAACTAACATGGGAAAACTAACTTTTTGTCCACAGTGGTCAGACGAGAGATGGTTGATGACTAAATCATTGGAGGCCTCAGTGTCGCTAAATATGTTATCCAAACATGTAGAAGAAGTTGCGGTAATGCGAGTTGGTTCAAAAAATAAGTTAACCAGGTTAAACGACTTGAAATGATTATAATGGGACACTGTTACTCACAGGGCGCATGTTGCCGGTTGTCGAAGAGCACTTGTAGCACAAAATTACAGCAACGTGCGGAAGACGTCAAGCCAGGTTGTCGCACGTGTGGATGCGGCCCGGTATCTGCGTGCACTGCGCCTGCGTGAGAACAACGCTCTGTCGCTCACCGACGCTGGTGCGCCCGCGCAGCGCCCAAACAACCACTGATTGTAATAATATGACATCCGATATGCCACAAGGATGTTGCCACTACGACAAGTACGCATGCATGACCTAACTACCTGGTTTTACAGATACGGGAAACCAGAATTAGTAAACTTTTTAGCAGGTCACAAGTTGATTGGCTTTCCTTTATCAATAATGATGTAGGTATCGTTTGTTTCAAATGATAGTAATTCATTTATCGCTTGAAGCTATAGAACGCTTACGTACTGAGTGCTAAAAGTTTCGAATAAGTAGTTGTTACCCACACGAGTAGGTGCTTAAAGATTAGCCCACGGCCTACAATCAACATGGTAACCTATTACCCTCACTTGAATCTTGCAACTTTCATGGGAAAATTCGTAGTTCGTTACAGCAAGTGCTGCACCTACTTATTTAAGTATCTATTTTTTTCAAACCCTAGATGACAGGTAATGGCAATATCATCAGTGAATTTTCCAAATAGTGCAGCGAATGTAATTCTGTTGTTTACTACACCTTTTATGTTCTAAATCGTCAAACGACCTCCCACCCGCAACGGTCGGGAGATGGGAATCAGAGTTTTACAGACCTAAACCTACCGTTTTTCCTTTAGAAAGTCTGTAAGTCTTTGGAACGATCCTACATGCCCGGCAGACTTCGGCTTCAAGTCACCCTTTGTTTACTAAATCCACGATTACAATATTGCCATAGACAGTTTATTTAAGTTTAACCCATATAAAACATCCGTAGACTAACCAAACATGGACTGTGACATCATCGATGAATGTGTGCTTGTGCATCTTAACAGATAGATAGTGTAGAAATAGTGTGTTAGCATCAAAACGATTACGAAACATATTGTTTTGCAGTGAGCTAACAATTAAAATAATTATTTTTCTTTAACATAGTTTAAACAAGCAGATGAAAACATATTGTTTGTAAACTCAAATAGCATTTAAAATAATGGCTTTCCAGTTTTTCATATTATGGTACCCAAGTATTTGTTGTCTTTAAAAATTTCTTAAACAATAGCTTAAAACTCGCCGTGTATCTTGTATGGAAATGCGAAATGTCATTTCCGCAGTTTCACAGTACGCGTCACCCTATTCATTGAGGCAATCATACAATTTCAATAGACCATCACAAGCTTTATTCCTATGATGTAAATACCTACCTTTAAACATTTAGAAACACTAGGTTTCAGTCCATCAATAGTGATGAATGTAGCCATCGTCATCAGCCTCCTTTATGCAATACCTATATTCGATAAACAATCCATAAATTACAATATAACAGATTCTATCCACCAACGGGATTTCACAAACTCCTGTTAATTCAGTAAAGACATCAACGCGTAGTTTATTTTTACCCTAACCGCCTGTAAATCGTAAGTGCAAACAAGAGCGTAAGCATACGCAATACTCGTCAACATAATCCGGCACGCCTATGTAACACAGTTAATGCATTTTCTCGTGTAACCCCACTGCACACTACAATGACAGTGTTAAAGATGTATGACTAATACGAACAAAATGTGTGAAACGAAATTATACCAAATGCGAAATACACATGTTTAACATGTTAGAATTGTTGTGACACATATTTTCATCACGCCTATTCTTCCTGAGGTAATAAGCAGAGGCAGTATACAGTAAATGCGTAATTTTAGATACGGGGAAATTCCTATTTCTAGCTTTTTTTATTGGGTAAAAAGGCACAAGTAATTAAATTCGAACTAACCTTAAATATACCTGCGCTAGAAAGTGGTTTGGATTGGCCCTATAACCTTGTCGTTTGCACGTCCCGACTTTCATGCCTCATGAAGAGCTCTATCTCCTAGACTGTGTGCCTTAATTATCTCGTGGTTACTTCTGATAATGCGAAATATCATAACCCTTTTTGGCAGTATGTTTAAAATAAACTTTTCATGTTGTATATCTTGTGTTTCGTCTTCTTCAAAAACCTATAATAGGTACCTACTAATTCCAAGAGCTCTTCATTCTTTCAGTTTTGTCTACTAATGCAACCTTACCTACTTGTCTGAAAATCTTAAGTGCATTGCTAGCTTCGGCCTTTTTACAACTGGCAAAACTGACTGACTGACTCCGATTATATTTTTTTGTGAGTTTAATTGAGCTGCTTTCTCTAACACAAGTTAATAAATAACTTACCATGGGGCTAACCGACCGTGTGTGAAAAAGGTGTCCCGACAATACCTATGCACAATGCAGAACGAATGAATGAATAACTAAACGACAGAAAACAATAATAAAAACGCATAATTCTCTAATTCTGATTTTGTAATTTTTCAAATAAGAAGTATTTAGATTGTTTGTAGTATTTATTCGGGGTCAAAGCGCAGCGACCGAGGGGCGCGGCGCGTCGGCCACGGGTTCGCGATGCATGGACTTTCTTTTCCGTAACCTTAAACCGGGTCCTCACAGCACAGGCGAGGCGAGAGCGGATCTTTACGCGAATCGAGATTTGTTTGAAAGTTCAAGCGGTTTGAAAGGATCACATTCTGTTGATCTAGACTCGGAAATGATTCCTGTCTCACCGGGTCCTATTATTTACATGTCTTAGTTGACCGCAGGTCCGGTTCTATGTGATGATATAATAAAACTGATGGGTAGGAATGCTAAATTTCTTCACAAAACGATGTTACTTACTTACTTAAGAACTTTCAAACAATGCCGGAAAATCTTATTAATTTAAGTAGTAGTAGTTGGTTATATCAAAACGAAGCTTTATGCATAGGTATTCTATAGGTACCTGCGTTGTTTGAAGGACGACTGGGCCTGACTAATTTGAGCCTAATATATATCTACCATTATACCTACCAGTTTAAGTTGCGACTCTCAAACAAGAACTGATAACTTACAATCTAAATATTTTGAAATTCATTATTGAAAATATGTTGTATAGCCGTAGAAGATATATAACTTTGGGGTGTATTAATTAACAGAAATATTATAACAGGTGATTGTGGTCTTCACAATGTAATAATGAAATTGTTTAAACGTTACCTATGACAATAGGTGTAGGCCATATTACTCACTTCGACTATCGTATATTTTCTGTAACATTGTTAATTACAAAGATAGTTTTCAATTTATGTATTCGGGGATATTATAAGCCAGTAAAAGTATTAAGCTAATATTGGTCACAATGTATGTACCTATTGTAGAAACGATAACATCTAAGTCTTTCTTTATAGTTATTTAAGTTACTAATTGTCCAGTTATGAAATTTTGCTTTGAATTTTAGTTTTCCAAATAAAAATCTTATAAATACATTGTCTGTAATGTAGAAACTAAGAGAGAGTTTATGGTGACGAAATGTTTCGTCACATTTCATTAACAATAGTAGATAGACCCCAATCAACGAATGACAAATTGAAGTGTAAAATTCTTTGGTAACTTACATTCTTGTCAATAGAGATATCACATAACAATTAATCATTCATTTGATGGGCACGTCACAAATAACATCTCATGTGAAAGATGAGATAGAAAATTCTTCGCAATAAACTTTAGTTTTGTTTACACAGCTATTTTCTAATTAGTCAACAACCACGGTGTAAAGAGCTAAGTTTATTGGAGAGTAAAATTTATTTATAGCCAAACTAACAAGCGTTTTAGTTTACATCTCATTATTAGATTCCATGTGCTGAGAAATAAAATTATAAGTATTTAAAATTTTAGGTCTTATGGATTTTATTGCCGCGCGTGTTAAGAATTTGGAACTAAGTAAGTTCCAAGATTTTAATTTTGCTGATTAATTAATGCTTTTATCCCCAATAAAATTTTCAATAGTCTACGTTTTGGATTTCATTAGTGAATTCTAAAGAATAGTAACAGAAATGTATATGTATCGCTAATCATGAATGAAAGTTCATTCTTTCGTTCTGCTACAGACATGGTTTTACACGGTTTTAGTTTTATTGTAATTTCGTAATAGTACAAGGCTTTCTCTGGGTGTGTCGTTTACATGCATGCGCATATTTCTGTTTACTTTACAGATTTCACCATAAGTCGCACGTACCCACACGAGGCTTGACGTCTCGAGGGTATAAGAACAATTAGAGGCTCATCAATGAACTGTTTACATTGCACTTAGCTCCGCGTACTACTCGACACAATTGAACTATTGCGAAATATTACGGAATCGTGTACAATGCCCGAAGGGCTTTCGGCATCCAAATTAATATGTTGCTTTGCAAAGCTTAATGATATACAGTATGACTTGTGTTTAATAAAATATTCATGTCCATTTAATAGCATGTTACGTAGCATATAAATAATCTTTAAAAACCGCCATCTGCAACGATATGTTCAAATTGTAACAAATTACCCATTAATATACATAATTGGTTACCACTCAATCATACTTATTACCCATCTAAGTATACACTTAATTGACAACTATTCATGAAAGATTATTTCAGCTGTTATTGAGCTAAGCTACATAAAACTAAGGTATTTTTAAAAGTTAATTGATCAAAACTAGCTTGTTTAGTATGTGGCAATATCTCCTTATCCAATAACTAAGCTCTACAAAGCTATAATCGTTAATTACAAAGTTATTATGTCTGTCTCCCCATTTGCTTAAATTATGCGTGAATTCGTAATTTTAACAATAAAGTATCTATGTAATAACACTTTACCTACATACCCAAGAGATAAAAATACGAAATGCTTGAGAATGAGATGGACTGCTCGTAGTTACCTCATTCGCTATGATGAACAGGCTTAATGTAATAGCATATATCAACCGATTTAAATGACAGCATTCCATTCAGACGCAAATAGTCTGAGCCGACTGTAAGTGCGCTTAAATCAGAATCATCTTTGCAGTCGATTTACGTTACTTTGAAAATTATAACGAACATACAGCAAACTCATTCAAAACTCATCAAATTTTATTATAGCTTCTTCAAACAGGTGAATGACAGCAGTACAGTTATAAGTGGCTATAAATATATATAAGTAGGCATAGATACTTATAATAATTGTAACCTGTTCTTTGTTGAAAGTTCATCGTGATACAATAGGTGCATCTCTGCACTTAGGCTCTGATTGCATAAGCGGATGAGAATGAGATGTATTGTGTAATATTTGTGTATTATATTGGGGCATTCAAAATATTTAGGTATAGTATTGTTTTCGCATTATAAATAACATGGAAGCATAACAATTTGGTTCAAGGCCTCAATATTCTATTTTTGATTAATGTGTGATGCGAACAATGGCTATACATCTTATTAGTCTGACGACTGGTATCTATTTTATATTATCGATATTATTTTGATCTCGTGGTAACAATATAGTCTATAGACATTTACCTACTAAAACAGTTGTTTTTTTTACAGCGTATTAGCAAAAAGTGCCTACCGACTCTGCTCTACAACATCAAATAAATTTTTCAAGAGAATTTGTCGGAAACAGCTAAATGACGACGCAGGTTTTAGGAATAATATGTTGGGCAATCATTGGTAATGGTGTCTCTAAATCAACAGCGGGAAGAGCTTTTAATTTGAACCAGTCATTCCATTAAAACATTTGGTTTCCACTTCGAAACGCCATTAATTAGGGAAATAAAAATACAGTTAGGTAGAGGTTGACATATAATGTAAGTTGATAGCAGATACAGTAAGTGAATCGCCAAAAAGTTTGTCAGTACAGGTTTCTATGACAGTGTATCTAAATTCAATTACAAAATTAAAATGCAACATAAATTCGTAAACAGTAATTTCTTAGTTTAAGTTAGAAGTTATTACAACTTGCGGTTTTTAATTATTATTTTTCAACAACTTGGTTGTTAATCGTGAACTTTATTTACGACATCACTTTAATTACATTTTGTTTAATACCTAAGCCTACAATGCAAACACAATAGTAAAATACCTATCTCAAATGTTGTGTTTAAATATATTATTTCTAAATACAGATTATTCAATAGAAAAGCTGAATAAAGTAATGTATTGTGCAGTGCAAAACATTCGGTATTAGAATTACGAAATCAGTGATCAGATGGATTTGGTTTAGTTTATTGGCACTAATAAGAATCATGTTTTAACTACTTACAATTTTATGAATTGCTATCGTTGATCCTAGTATTCTATACCAAAAGGTAACTTGAACAATCTACCTACATCCGTTAAAGGATTTCCTTATGAAAGTTATTGATTTATTGATAACAAAATTCATCTTAAAGTATATTTTTATCCCCATATTTGTATTTGCCAATCTCAATAGCTCAATAAAATTTAAATTTTTTTATGTACCGATTCATCATAAAATAATATTTTGAAACAGTAGAATTATAAAGAAAAAACTCTACTGCTTGTTTTTCGGGTATCTATTGAGCATTTGTCAGCGGTGCCACGTAGAGTAGTTGTGCCAAGTTATTCCTATTGTATTTGCCACGGAGTGGAGCTCCATGTCCCTGTCTACCCCATAACGACTCCCACGTCTCATGGTGTTTTCTCACACTCTCTGCTGAATTCTGGCGATGTTCCTGAAAATATTTAATGATCATAATTACTTATAATGTCCGCATCAATTTTCACTCGAAATTAATGCAAGTCATCACACATACCTCTTTTTGAATACATTTCACTTTCATCTGTTGCTTTAATTCTCTCAAGTAGTCCATATTAAGCGTTTCGCGCCATCTGTAATATGTATTTATGTGCAAGTCTAAAATTCCAACAGTATTACCCACTACCAGTTTTGCGGGCACGGAATATTAACTTTCTTGTCAGCTAAAGGCAAAGGTACTTAGAGCAACATTTAAAGATCAGCATCTCAAAAACCTATTGTAAAGAGGTCACGGTTCAAAGGCAGAAAATAAATGATCATCTATCTGAATCGCGTTGTTAGTCATCGATATCCAAGTCGAGGTGTCAATGATCACTATCGACAAGTGACGGTGTTGCGGCGCACATCACTGGCCTAATGAAAGCCGTTAATCTTGGTGTCGTATGGATTCCGACCGATAGAAAGCCGTGATGCAACGTTTACCTTACCGGATTGGTGACCAAATATTGCCTACCGTTAGATATATAACTCGAATCTTCGACGGAAATAAAATTGTAAATATTTATAGCGAATGCTCGAGATTAAGCCATCACTCTTGGTCGAGAATTACAAGGCGAAGAAAGATTTTCTGAAACAATCCTTCCTTCTTCCTTTGAATATTATAAATGCAAAAGTACCTAACTCTGTCTGTCTGTTTAGGGTTTTCACCCTAAAGTACTGTATCGATTCAAATGAAAATGGCTCAAAATATAGTTTAGAGTCTGAGTAAGGACATAGACTTCTTTGCAAAAAGAAACCACCCTTGAAACAAAAATACTAATCTAATTAATAGGACGAAGACACAACACACATGAACATCAATGGAATTTCCGAATCCGAACAGCAGATCATAATATTCAATCTCACAATATGATTTACGAAAAAAAAGTGTTACGACATCCGCTGACATTTTACACGCGAATAAATTTACGATTCGGGAAAACGTGTCACGCAACTGTGCAAGCCTTCGGCAAATTACTTACCTACGTCAATAAAAATAACTATAATACAATGTTCAGCGTATCAAATCGATTGGATATAAAAGGGTCAGGTATCGTGATCTTATAAATTAAATTCTTTTATTTTCTCTGACCTTGGTTAGCTCGTATTATGTACAAAGAATGTGATTATTATCTGTACGAAATGCGTAATCAGGTCACGACCTAACATGTCGCAGAGAATAGATGTCTAATCATCGCTTGAAATACTAACAATCGCATTTTTTAAACTTTGATACGCACTGACATGATTGATCCGCCTGTCTTGTGACATCGCTGGATGGCAACGTTCGCGCGCCGACTCTTCGTCTTCTAGCAAGAAGTGGCACAAGTTCAACACCGCCAGTCACTCGTAAAATAGCGTTCTCAGGAGTAAGCTTCTTCTCGGTAACTGCTACTGCTTCTTCACTCTCGTAACTGTCGTCAATTATCAACTTTGTCACTTTGTCTCCATTCGATAATCTTTTAACAAATTTAGTTTTTTTCGGACTTCGTCTAACTTCTCCCTCCCCACCATATACAATTTCATGTTTAACTTTTACGTCTAAGCTAAATCTTCTTGGTTCTGGAGCTTGTTTTTGTACATTCCTATTCACTGCGTATTTTATAGTTGGTAACTTTTCAACATTCGATGGTTTTACATTTTCTTTTTCAGGCGTATCTTCCTCCAAATCGTCATCTCCCTTTACTTTAGGTAAAGTAAGCGAAGATTTTTCGTTACGCTCTTTGGCCCCATCGAGTTTATTAAAAACTTCATTGTCTGTCCATCCCTACGTAAAAAGAAATATAATTCAATTTAATATCCTTTTCTATTTTTTAAATATACATATGTTAATACCGACCATAGACTTAGAGAAATTTAACCCAACGTTCCGAGGGTTCCTCCATATAGCTCCACCTGGTCCTGGTTTACCCCAAGGTCCTTCCATGGCATGCTGAAAACAGGAAGTGTAATATGTATCATCCACAACATTTAATATTATTAAAATACTGCTGTTACCATTTTGCGTTCATATTCCAGATTTCTCTTCTTTTCATCTCTTAAAGCTTTATTTTTTTTCTTAACCATCTCATCTGCAATGTTTACATAATTTTATTTTGTATAAAATCATAAAAACATGTGCTAAATACAAAATTCTTACAATATGTATAAATGTTTATGCTTACAATATGTATTTTTATCAAATTCTAAGACTATGTTTATATAACATGCAAATTATTTATCAGTATAAAAGCTTACGGTAAGGTTTTGTTTTATACCTAGTTCTAGGAATAAATATCAACTTATTTATCATAATATTATAATGTGTTATAGTGAAAGCAGACTGGATCAACTTTAAATAAAGCTCCGAAAAGTTCAAAATATATTAATCCATTGTCGATTCTCATCGTTTCATGTATTTGAGGACTTATGTAATTTCTTGTGAACTTTCACGTAGGCACGTTTGGACTTTTGTTCCTTTTTTCCAAATTTGATTTTACCGACCTAATATTTGTTTATAGTTCTGTTGCTCCTGAGGCGATTGTTTGTATCGTATGTCGTTGTCAACGCTCTTGCGTAGTGGCTCGGAGTAGCACAGCTGCGGGTCTTCACGCAGCTTCACCGGAGTCTGCCTCTGACGCCTCAGTGGTGACGTGTTCCACCTCCGACACGCCTCAAACAATGACACTCCCTGAAAAATATAAATAAAGGAAAACTAATAGCGACGCGAAAGGAGATTTTTATTATCTCCAAGGTATCATCTGTTTTCGTAATCCTTCCATATTTCTATATCAGATGAACGATGATTAGTTGCACACATCGATAATTTTATGTAAATTACTCGACCCAAACAAAGTCCAAAGGCTTATGTTTCAAATTAACAACCTTAAAATCAGTCAACCATTATAGTGTTGATATTTTGACAATTAAACTTGATTACCCGGCAATAACAAAGGCAATCAAGACAATTTTCTATGTGAAAATTGTTCGAATGGAAACCGTGAACATATAAAATTTACATGTTGATACCATGATTAACCTCAACGCCAATGACCAGTGTTGTAATAAAATCGTGTCGTGTAATTATGGCGATTACATTAAAGGAACGCGGACAACTTTAAAGAGAGGAAATTACTGATGACGAAAATACAAAATACCTTAAATGTATGTCAACAAATTTCATATCCTCGATACGGCAGAAGCGGTCATTCGCACATTTTTTATCCATCTTCGTTTCGTAACGCTACGGTGTGGTCCCGCCTTAATAACGTTCAAGTAATGAATGACCCTTTACCTTATATAGATTTATTGCCATCGGTCAATCGCCACGAGCAACTATTTTTATATACAGGTAACGATTAATTAAATATGTACCAGATAACCTGTGTACACTGTAGGTACAGCCTGAGCCTGAGATTAAGAAACAAGTCACTATATGATTCGTTCAATTTTCTATGAAATTCTTCGAATTCAGAACATGCAACGTATCGACGTATGTCAATGTCTTGAGGTCACGAAAGAAAATAGGCCATGCGTATTATTATTATCCTTCACCTTTTGAAATAAATTATTCGATTTTCAATCAATAGACTATAATATTTATAAACTACGACCTATACATTCACTGATTTTGCATTATTTCGAAATTGACTAACCTATGACCATGGCGTTTTAATACATCATATGAGAAAAATCTAGGACAACATACAAAAATAGTAATATTTACATAATAATAATTCCTTATAAGATTAACGAGGCTCATTTAACAAATTACAAGTTAGTTCACATGTTGAACGAGACGTATTAAAGCAATTTATATTGAGTAACATTTAAATACAGATCTCATAATCACTAATAGACAAATAATTATTTCAATTAAATGCTAGATTTGATCAGGTATGCGTGTCATTATGACAAAGACTTAGAACAGCGATGCTCAAACTTTTAACTGTGGGCACGGTGGCTCCAACGCAATGTGTCCTGTTTGTGCGTAGCTCTCTACGCGTAGTAATATAGCTACGTCGCCGTCGCGTGGTCGTAGCACTAACAAAGGAACCAATAAAGGACGCTGGTCCAAAACTAGACATAATGCAGAATTGTGATATCATATTGTCTGCATTAAAGGAAATAAGCATTAAAGCATAAACATGAACCCCCTTTAGGCTGAGTTACAATAACCACTATCTTTTTACCGTGTAAGTGTACCTACTAAAGTTTGATTACCTCTGATCACTGCATAAGTTGATGGCGTTTTATTGCTGTGGGCATTGCCATTTCAAAGTTATAGCCACTTTCTCTACACACAGTCGTACGTAATTAAGACGACAACGATACACGCACGATGAGCTTGTCAAAACAAATAATAAGATAATTTCCATTTAAGATTTTAACACAAGCAATAATGCTGATAGATGTCATGTATTAGATGCCTACTCGCATAGACATAATATTAGTAAACAGGACTGCGCATATAAACCCAAAAAACGAGCCGAGTGAAACAGTTAGTACGGAGGCTGTCTGTCCCTTTCTAATAGGGTGACTATGAGATTAAGCTATGTGAGACAAATCCGAATTTGCTAAGATTATTAAACACAGATTAGTATTGAAGTTTTAACTTACGCAGTTTGTGACCTTAAGATACTAATAAAGGCTTTTAATAATTAGCGGAAATTAGCAGTATAAAAGCAGGAAGATTCGAAGTGAAGACTGTTTTTTTTTGTATTTCTACTTCATATATAGACTGCTGAGCCATTTATGTCGCCTTTCTTCATTTTTTGGGAAGCTATAACAATAGTACAACAGTTTTAAAATCCATCACCGATATTTTGACTCGTTACAAGAATTCATGGGCACCCTAGTTGTTTGGTTTACGAAAATGTTATTATTAGCTAACCTGTGGAACGATATATTGCAACCACCATAGGATTCACTTTTGCAAGTAGAAACGCAACACTTTTTCACCATTTTAATAGTTTAAATTGATTTAATACAAAAAAAATATAAACAAAATTTTAAATGCTGATTACGCGCCAAGAATGTTCAGGGTTACCGCTAGAAAATAAAAAAAAGCAAAATAAAAATTTATGTTGTTTATGTTTTAATAATAAATACGAATAAAATAATGCGATTTTTATTAATTTGTTGACTTACAATTGTTAAAATAAGATAAAAATATAAGTGATTCAATTGTTTTTGGGAAGACAAAACTTTTGATCACAACATTTTTTTATGCTGGCAAGGTGTTAGAAAGAGACAAACAGCCTCCGTTCGAACTATCCCGCTCGGCTCGGATTTGCCTCTGTGTATTATGCAACCAATTTAGTACCTTATTGCGTTAGAATAGAGTTCATTTTCGTAAATATATATTTTGAGCGTGCGCAATCTTGTTTAGTAATATTATATCTATGCCTACTAGCTACAATGACAATTATATTAATTACTGCAAAGATTAAGTTCAAACAAGGCTTTCCGATAACAAATTAATCTTTACTAATGGATTATGAGTAAATGTGAAAGTGACTCTGTTTGCTTGTGCAATTTTTACCGTAAAACGGCGGAGCCGATTGTTTAGGAATTCGGTATGACCTGCGGGAATCCCCTTGGTATGCGGAGTCGAAACGGGAAACAGCTTGGTAGGTATGTAGTCCTATAGGCAGACAAATTAATTAGTGTGGCTACAGTTACCGATAGTTGAAGATGATTTATTTACCCTTAGTTCGTCTTCAGGAAAGATTCCCTTGTCTCGAAGTTTGGTAAACCTCACGCCTCGAGGGTTCGGAGCGCCGCCGCCCGCTCTGCCCCACGGCTGATACGTCGCCAGCTCTTCACGAGCCTGTAGGTAACAATTATAAGATATTTCGCATATTCTTATTTCTATCTAAAGCTTAAACAAATTAAATAAGCAAGTCAAATCTCTCCTCGTGGCATTTAAACAATTGTGCCAGCTTTAGGTACGTACTTAAAATCCGCTTAACCATCTCGAACTGTAAGTAAATAAATTCAATGAAACAAAAAAAATATAAAACCCTACTCTTACATCAGTAATTTTCATATCGTTGCTACAAACAATCCTATAATTAAATGACTAAGTAGGTAGGCCTGTTAGTATTGCAATATTATAATAAGAGAAACACGCCTACGACGGTACCGCACATTCACACGCAATCGAAAAATGCTTTAACCCTACAATGCATGATTTTTTTAAATGTTGTCAATTTAATATATGTGGTTTTATATAGTGTCTAGAGATAATAGAAAATAAAAATAAAAATTAAACTTGATTAATTTTGAAGATATTTATTTTTTACGTTCCGTTCCATATGTGGTACAGTATGCATTAACATTAATATTTGGCTCTTAATTAGGAACAATGAAAATAATCGTATATTTAGGATCATAATAACAATAGCTCTATTTATTGATCAAATTTATAAAAACAATTGTTTTCTTTGTTCAAACACAACTAAACACGACACTTTTCGCATAGTATATACATTTTTCCCTTGCAATGTGGATATTTACAGCGTTCTCTTCTCGGTCCATACAGGAAGATGATCAAGTTTGTCCAATCTGACACCTCGAGGGGGGAGGATTGCTGTATTTCTTTTCTTCTTCTCAATCATGTCTTCTATGGCAAAAGACGGTCTTCCTCTTTTTGTCTTGTAATGATGGACCACACCACATACAAAGACTTAGCGATTTCCGCGATGTTGCTGCGAGTTGGTTTATTCTTTTGTTCTCCCACCCTCTTGTGCAGTAGCCAGATATAGTATATGGTGGCAATATCTAGAAAATGGTCAAACAAACGCAGATACCATTTTTAGTGCGCATATTTATTTGTAGGTACTTCCCAAGTAAGGAGTCCAATAAATCTGCTCCCTCCACTGCTGATTATAGATTTGTACTATTTTAGGACAATCCACTTTAATATATTTTTAGATTTTTTTTTTTGCAATATCGGCTAACCCTTTCAATGGGCTGTTGACCTAACAAGGACGAGGACAAAACAACAGGCTTATTATCATAAAACATCACTACACCGACTTCTATGCCATCTACTTCAGCTACCCATTCTTCTGAATGCTTTCGTTCTGTTTTAGTACTCTTCAAGTCTTTCAGGGATGGGATTTTCAAATCTTTGCTTAGTCGACCTTTGTTGACCGTTTCCAGTGACTGGATACCTTCTCCTCTCTTCTTCCTCCTTCTTTTCGTTCTTTTATCAACGGTATTATTATTTGACATCCGATTTCTGGTAACTGGCATGAATGAACTTCTACTTGGCATGATGACGTACTTGGCTCTGATATGCTGGCTTGAGGATTTGTTTCGGTGGAGGAGTTCTTTCTGGCGAAGGGACTGTATAGTAAATAGAAGATAATGGAGCATACCTGGTAGGCTCGACATAATTTTCAAAGTCACTATCTGCAGTCATTTGGTCTAAGTTTTATCTGATTTTCGAAATGTCATCATCACTTTCCGCACGCGAAAAGTCTAGACCGTCTTCGCCCCCTGAGGGTATATCTAAATACTGCTCAATCAACTCATTAGATAGTACCTTCTTCGTCATTATCTGTAATAAAATCCAACCAAAATAACATAAAAGAAGTGAACTAATGCATGGTGTACCATATCTGGAACGTTTAAATAAGTAGGTAGATTAGTACATAAAACAGTAATAATTAATAAAATTATCTTACCTTCGTTTAGTATACACTATTTCCAATGTAAACTTATTTTTTTTCACTTAGAAATATTGTTAGAACTATTTTATTTAGATTTTTCAATTTACGTAAACCACGAATTCATATCAATCGTTCAACTTCTGTACGAATCAATACCTATCGATACCTTACGCCATCAAGTGCATACATTTGTCGTTAGTAAACCGATGCTAAGGGCTTAAAAAATATTAATTCGGCCAATAAATGACGCTATGTATCTTTAAACAATCAGGAAATTTGTTTATTTTTCTGTACCAGATATGGAACAGTATGCATTGTAGGGTTAAACATTCTTGAGTTCACAACCTTCAATCAATCGCGTAAGCCTTTAAGCTATTGTCGCTTAAACATTAATAATATAGGTGTTAGAAACATTATATTATATCATTAATATCATGATATGAAGTGGCTCGTGCCACGCCTTGTATTTCGTCAGTCAGGTGGGAGGCAAGGTATAAATCTCATGGTGTCATCATTGTTTCTGTGTTACCCATCATGTGGTGATACTTATCTTGCGATATGAGAAAATGCTTTATTTGGAAATATTCCGAAACCATTCTTCTGTTATAGGTACGACAATTTTGGGATATTGTTTACATGGGATTGCGCAGATCTATGTTATAAGATGCAAATAAAGCTTAAAAAATGGTATATACCAAAACTAAAACTTGAGACGCCCACGTAAGACGAGGCAGAGTAAGTGTGCGTTACTGTATCTACAGTAATCCATTAGAAGACTTCAAGATTTTATCATACCAAATTACAGTAAAGGGCAAAGATCAGAAGCACAAAAGGTTATACGAGTACGTTTTGTTAAATGGTGTTGTTAATGGCACCCATATGGAAAATGATTACTTGCTGCCGACGATAATTGAATAACTTAACTTTCACAATTGATTTCCTTTTAATTAACAGCCACCTACTTATTTTTATATCTAACCGCCATGACTTTCAGTTTCAAATTTCATCTAAAATTGAGATTTTTGAATTATGGACATTTGTATCGGGGAACTGTATCCTTTTAAGACGAGTTTTACCAAATTGAAATATCTATTAATCTGACTGTGACACAAACATTTTGTAACTATTTAAGAAAAAAATAATCCCAGGTAATTAGCAAGGTCTTAGATAAATAACTACTACATTGCTACGTTTAGCTATAGATGTTTTGTCTCTGAAAGAGGATTGCTTGTATATGTAAATAAACATGCACATTGTTTTTGTATGACTCGACCACTCCTAAGCGTTCCTGAGCATACGCATAAAAAAACAATATGCATTTATATTTACACACATAAACACACAAGTATGTTTCACCCGCTTTTGTAAAAAAAAACATCTATACTTACACGCCAGTATCAACTAAAGGCCATTCCCAGTATTCTACCTATCTATAGTTTTGAAAACGAGATAAAAAAAACGATTTTACTTGTATGGGGCCAATGTCAAAATTCTTGTCTCTAGTAAGCAAATCAACAGATAGGTACATAGAATATTGGAAATGAGTTGTGAAGATTACCTTCCTCTGCTGTTCAAGCTTCTCCCGTGCGCGTCGCTCTTTCTTCTCGCGCGCTATACGCTCGCCCTCCGCCCTCGTCTGCTCTGCTCGCTTGCGCTCCCGGGCTCGACGGCGGAGTGACCCTGACGTCGGGGCGCTTAGCCTCCTACAAGTTGTTGTTAAGATTTGTGTAAACACTGGATAGTCAAAGCTCTTCCTAAGTGTGAAGTCATTCCTAAGTAGGAGCTCATCATAACTGGCAAATACCACATAAATATGGTTTAAATGTGATATAAAACTTTTTGACTATTCGTTCTAAATTAATTATTAGGAGTACCGAGATATTGCAAAGGGCAAAAGCTCATTTTATTTCATCAATCTGTTCATTAGAATATCCTAAATGAGAAACGCAGTCTAGACTAGCTAAATAATTAATCTATTTTTTTTGTCCATACTGAAGGCCTAAGCAAAGTAGGTATGGCTACCAATTTCAATACAGCCATAAAAATAAACGTTTTTGTTAATCAAATACCCAATAACATTAATTTTGGGTTTTCTACATTCAGAATTTATTTGCTTGCTATGAATAAATCAATGTAGGTATTCAACGTACACCAACGTCCACTGAGATTTTGTAATTCTTTACTTATTTAGAAAGCACAACTTTTGTCTAGCGACCATTAAACGGTATCTTACCTACGCAATCTTCGAGAGTGCAAAGCAAACATTTAAACAATAGTTTCACTAAACCCAACAAGTAATGTCAAATCACATAACTGAGAGCGCAACAGATTCTGACAAGTATAAACGCCGGGAGGAACGTGCAAACACTGAAGATTATCATTTCAGGTGTCCGGTAGCGACCGAGCGGCTTTCCGCCGACTACTGAAACTCGCGAAGTCGCCGCGCCGCCTTACAGCTGAAATTGTGCACTTTCGGGACCGTTTCCATTGAGCGATGGTACCGTGACGTAATAAATATAAATTATGATGCCAGTTTATCAGTCTATAATCGATTGCGAATTTTATTTACTAATGGCTTATCGTGATTAAACTTAGATACAGTGATAAAAATTTGAACTATCTAGACTCATCACTGAATTATTTAATCTCTACTGAACCATAGGCACAGATTTATAGTAAAGTTAAAATTGTATTAGTGTCTATAATAATTTCTAAACATTAACAAAACGGGTGCAGTTACGATAAATACCTAGATCTAATGGATGGATTAATCTATTTCTGTAACTCCTATTTACGACTTAAAATGCCATGTAAAATTCAAGTCCAATTTTCTTACATGCGATGTTCATTACGAGTATAATTTGTTCAGAAATGACGCTGGACGTTTTAGAGCCAGTTGCCTGACGTGTAATTTAAAATAAAACTCTTGTTAAGGCTTTAATTGACATCAATTTTAGATATATAGTAGAAAAGTTATTCAGCTATTTTAAGCATTAGCTATTTTAAGGTTTGTCGGACACCTGATGATCAACGTGATAAAGAGTAAAAAGTAGAAGTACCTACTTAGTTGGGCATGGCGTAACTCAATGGTCGAATTAGAAACACGAAATAAGTTATTCATAGTACCTAGTTAGTGCATTTACTAGTGGGTAGTATTTAAACGCAAATCAAAAAATATCCTTTTTCTATGCAGTAAAATTCCGAATTCCCATCAAAATTACTGATTGCACAGCAAAATATTCAACTCAAAATATCACTAAACACACTACAATTTATTTTCGCAGCGTACAGCGATTTTTCCTAAAGCAAAAGCTTTTTCATCAATGCACAGCTAACAATCTTAATGCACATTATACATGTTAACTTTTTTCCTTTTAAATATAGCTTCTATTTTTTCTAGACACACGGCAGTGTGTCCGCCAAGTTCGAGCAAAAAAAGCGACACACCGGCCGTGGGTTATATTACACGAACCATTTCGGGCCAAATTCGACCCCCCTGTAACTCAAAATCTATTTTATTTACGCATATCAAATTTCTAGTATCTATTGAGACCCCCTCACTTATCTAAAATACAAAATTTCATTAATATACCTATTGTAGGTCTTGAGATATTGACGTCAGAAAATCGCTATTTTTACTATACACTCACTGACTGACTGATTCACTGACTCACTCATCAAAAACCTAGACCACTTCCAATGGTCGTATTGACTTGAAATTTGGCATGGAGGTAGGTCTTTATGTCAAGGTAAAGGGAAAAATCTGAAAATGGCCAAGTGTGAGTCGGTTTCAAAATAATGAAGGTGTTTTATACCCGGTGTAAATTTATACCCCTAAGGAACTAAAACGAACTAAATTTATCTATATTTATATAATATATCTTCGAATGGTTTGTATTTAGTTTAGTTAGAAGTAAAATAGTGTAGTTAGAAGTAAAATAAAAATCTGAAAACGGCCAAGTGTGAATCACTTTCGAAAATAACGAATGTGTAACTTCTCTTATATGTAACGTCATCTTATTATTTATTAATTACCACATAATGAGATCAGCAAAAAAATATAAAATTAAATGCAAAATTGTAATTTATTGAAATCTTAATAAGAGTCCACGCTTCCTTTTTTGCCCAATAGGCTCATTTTTAGCTTCTGCAGTTGGCGCCACGTACTTGAGTCGGATCGCAAGTCCGATGATATGCTTGCACATTCTTAAAAAAAATGGGGCGGGTACATTTTTAGTCATTGTCAGTACTTCCTTTTGGCATACATTTCATATAAGTAGTCATTAAAAGGCAGAACTATCATATTTCAGAATGTTTATAGTCAGAATCATATTTTGGCATATTTTTGGAATTTTTATTTTCCTGTAAGAAGCATGCAAACAAGCCTGAAGCATGCAAGCAGGCATGCAGCATGTAAGCAGGCATGCAACATGGAAGTAAGCATGCAACAAGCATGGCTTCTGTCACGGCTCCGGCGCTTCGTGGCTCCGGCGGTCCCATGCGAGCTTATCGTCGCAGATGGTTTTCACGCTCACCACCGCAGCTTCGGCTTACTGGCCGGCAGAGCCGGCCAGCCTCAACCGCGTCGGCGAGCGTTAAAACTACCTGCGCCTCAGCTCGCAGGCCGCCTCGCCCCTCCGCGCCTACGCGGTTTTGAATTGCACTCTAGGGGTAGGGCAAATAAGACTACGTGGAGTCGGTTTTGCAGCGATTCGTTTTCGTTGCTAGCTTCAATTTTTAAAACAATGTTTTTTAATTGAAGGTTATAAATGGCAATGTGCTAAATAAATTGAATCTAAATAAAATTCTACCATCTTCATAGTACGCTGCATGAGATTTCAGTTAATTTGTTCTGCTTTTAGAAATAATGCAATGTGACAGGATTTTTTTGTTATAATAATCATTAAATTTGCCGAGCATGGCTTCTTGAAAATTAAGACTAATATGATGAACAGGTTTTGTTGTACTTACTGGTTAATATGCGACTGGGATAGTTATTTTGCTATGAAATATGGAAAATTTGCTGTGCAGTCAGTATTTAATGCTTGTATGTAGTATTTTTGTACAAGAATAAATTTAACTGTATTGCATTATAAGGAAAAAAGTAATGTCATATTGATGTATAATTTCGAATTATCTGCAGTTTGAGTTTTGTTAAACATTTAGTTTATTTGTAGTGGAGTAAGTTATTTGATGTAAAAAAGAATATAAATGATGAGTATTTATTGATAGGCGATTATTTATTTGATATGTAATTTATAATATCCCTTTACTAGTTAAGTTGTGTATTTTGCTGCATGTGGTAGGGGTACTCCTGTAGGTATGTGATATTAATAAAGCCGTTTCACTTACCTTGTCCTGTTTTATTTTGCGATATATTTTTTGATTAACACGAA
The DNA here is from genome assembly GCF_022581195.2 of Helicoverpa zea. Taxonomy (NCBI): domain Eukaryota; kingdom Metazoa; phylum Arthropoda; class Insecta; order Lepidoptera; family Noctuidae; genus Helicoverpa; species Helicoverpa zea. The sequence goes on along the minus strand of NC_061458.1, from coordinate 5,504,182 downwards.
GGTAGCACAACACGTTTCAACTTAGGCGTATGGTGTATCAATCTGACTACAGGTCCGATAGGTCTAAACTTCTAAAGTATTCTTGCAAATCACTAGCTGTGATTAAGGGCTTTTGTTGTACCCTAAACCGCTTTATATAAATAGGCCACGAGTAGGTCGTTCCTTTGTTAATCTATCATCGATGAACGATTTTTAAACATGAAAAGCTTTAGCGGCTCGTAGGTAGTAATCGAATTTCAGCGAACAACTACGCTAACACTGGCGACTTCAAATGAAGTTGGAATGCCAACACGAATAAGCAATGCTTACCTATGACCTTCGCAAAAATATGAGTTAAACAATAACAGATACTTATTGCTAATCAATAAGAAAACGGCAGAAAACCTACGCGAATTTAACAAATTTACATATCGCGACATCACGTTTGGCTCCTATGTCTAATATACGAGCAATAAATATTTCCTTGAAGACAATCAAATACTCCGAAAGTCAGGCGCATGTCAAAGAATACTTGCAAAAAATTACGGACGTATCGCACGAAATGTTGTATCCTATAATTGTACCCCGCTTCCTTTAAACAAAAGAAAATTGCATTGTAGGCAAACTTTTATCACACAGATAACTGCACGTGCTCATTAAGCACGTCGACACTGTAATTAACACGGGTTCGTACGGGTTAACCTATTGAAGTAATCTAATTTCACCCTTGTCGCGTATAGATAGGGTCGCGAATAGTCTGTAACCATAGCAACTTTCGCCATGTGTATTGTAGTAGGTTGTGTAGTGCAGTAGGTCATATACATTTTTCATGTCATTTTTCAACCGGCATTCGGCTGGTCCTGCCGGTGCCGGGCGCGGGCCGATCGATTGCCGCAAACGGCGTGGAGTCCTATTGCATTCACTCATATACATAGCTTGCAAGCAAAGTGCCATGGGTGCCGTATAAATGGGTCACTAAGGTAATCGTTTGTTATGCCTCGCTTATAATTTTACAAGTTTGTCAAGGACGTCGCTGCTATTAACATTTGCGTGCGTCCTTGCCAGTATTCAGTAGGTATCGATGTTGCGTAATGCTCAGAGGGGTAAGTTGTGAACTGTTGCTGTCATGTTGTCAGTACAATATTAATGTGAGATAGGTACTATAATGAAAAGCCATGAAAAGTAAATTGAAATAAAACATTATTTTGTAACTAATGTTTATATTAAAAATTATTCATGATTTACCATTTTACAGAATAATAATATTTACAAACGTATGTCCTATGAAAGTATGTCTACATACACATAAATAAACTTCATTGACTCCCATTTTTTAACATTTTTAATGTACAAAAAAACATACACCTTCTTTTCCATCAGGGACAGGCTGACACATCGACCGAGGTATGAAATTAGGTGCGTTCACACAAGGAACACAGTCAAGTGAATCGTCTGCATCTCTGCGCTCTCATGGAAGCATTTCCCCGACAAACGTATTGAGGTGAACCTTTTGCTAAATGAGTTTTCACACACATTTTAGTAATTTGGTACATTTACTAATATTCATATAATTACGTATTATGCTCCATTTACAGAGATCGACATGAATTCATCATTATTCTGTGTTCCGAAATGAAGTTCCGACAAAAAAATACTAATTTCTGAACCGTCGTGTGTCGAGTGTTCTTTGTCGGAAACACCAGTTCATTTATCTTACGTCAGTCGTTGTGTCGGCCTTACACTAAATTACCTTATTAATGACTAATATTTTGTTAAATATCAATAAATTTCAAGAAAAAGTTTTAAGAATACTGCGCTTATGGTGCATTTTTGCGGTACTCTGATAATTCATTTGCCTATATAAACCTCCGTTACATTGAATATATATAGTTGTTAGTATTATTTACAATTGTAACATGTACTAATAGACTAACAGATGTTAACATTCTGCCTCAATGTGTAGTGCCTCGTAAAATACTTACAATTTAATACTAGGTCAGAATATAACATACACCTCTAGTATGTAACGTGTATTCTAAAGAATTGAGGTAATTGGTTTTGAAGATAAAACACGGGTAACTTATCCAATGACTCTCAGTATTTACACATCATAAAATACATACAGTAAGAAACAAAACGAACACCAACTCGAGAAATCAAAAAGTGTAAGCAATTTAGTGATGATCGTCGATAGCATGTTTGTGCATAAACACAGGTACTTTCTATCTCTACACCTACATAAAATTGCACGATACAAACAACAGTTGAGCATATTATACAACAGTATTTGGTAACGAGTCGTCACGCACTCTGCAAGCGATAGCCGCTACTCATAGATACTTCATGCTGTCACAAAACACAGAAAATTATCTTAAAATAAATCAGGTCACACAAGTGAAGGACACAAAGTAAAATATTTATATAACATAAATATACCAATAAAATATATATACTTTAACATTATGTAAAATATAATTACTTGACAATCAGTTCTACTGATTACAATAATATAACAAAAATCTACATAGTGTTTATATAGTATATTGTAGAATTTATTATGTTTAATTTATCAGGGCACATGGTATAGCTTGACGTAAAATATCTACGATATATGTCGCCATGTCGGCTCAATTCACTCTCATATACACAAAGGTTCACTCGCGTCGGCCGCGCCACGACCGGGCCGCGGCACACGAACACACATACACTACTAAAAATAAAATGTCCATCGCCTCTATATCCTTTGCTAAAAGGTATCCAGAATTCTGTGGTCTCGCGCGTTCACCTTTAAGTGCCATTAAAGGTGGCGCTCGACATGGAAAGTAAACTCGTCTAAGTACTCTTACGATCACGTCGAACGTGAACGAAAAACTACATTACGTCTGAAAAATAGACGAACCCGAAGTTAGCTCTGCCTGCGCAGTAGAATATTTAGAAACAAAATAGTCTAATGCGCAGGCAGTGGACGACTCGCGAAGTTTTTGTGACGTAATGCGGTTAGAGGATTGTTTTGGGGTAGAACTGTGGATGCCTTTCACGGGAGCGGGTAGAGCACTATTTGATCCTGTTGAGCACGAGGTCGGTGGTGGTGGCGAGCGCCTGGCGGTAGGGCGAGTCGGCGAGGTCGGCGGCGAGGCGCGCGGCCTGGGCGCCGTGCTTGCGCGCCAGGAAGCGCGTCTGCTCCAGCCCGCGCGACTTGTGCACCAGCTCGTACGCCTTCTCCACGTCGCCCGGCTCTTGGAACCGCCTCATTATCATGGGGTTCAGTTCTGGATACTGCAATACAAATATACATAGTTGATACGTGATATGGATGGTCCCTTGTCTGTTTAATATGAATAGAATTAATGGAAGTCGTTATTATTTTAACCCTAAAAAACGCCTGAAAAACGGGTCGGTAGTCTTCCCAGTTCAGGTAACTCAGCCTTTTTAAGATTCGTGTATATTTACAAGTTGGTGCATGCATATTAGAAGTAATTGTTTTTTTTTTTAATTTCCAAATTAGCCTAAGACTGCTAATATCCGATTAATCGGTGACCGATTTTTTGTAGGAGAAAAATAATGAAACACTAGTAAAAGTGCAACGCACACGTCCTACAAAAAATCTGTTACAAAATCCTAGTCAGGTAGCCCTACAAAAACCAGCCCGATGATCTGTCCTACAAAAAGCCTGACGTGCGTGGGCAGACAGGTCTAGAAGATCAGCCCTCTGCTCTGAACATTATTATGGGGTCTACTCGGTATTCCATCATTCACATAGCCCTATGGAACGGCAATCCGACATCAGATATTAACGTACTTTCGGAGACCTGGATGTTCTATATACCAGGCACCCGGAATTATTTACTGGATCCCGTGCTCAGCTTATATCAAAGATTTAAAGTGAAAAAAAAAAAGACGTAGATAGATTTGATAATCTAGCTATCACTTTTGCTTAATTATGTATGAATGAGATAAACTCAAAATAATCAATTTTCACTTTAAATCAAAATCAAAACATACTTTCATTTTTATTATTGGTTTCATTATTCCGGTATTTCACCTTTTCGTCGTATTCACAACAAATGACAACCGGCTGGCGTAGATGTTGAACCGCGAATATTTTTGCAATATCGTGCAAATAGTTTGCTAGTGGCCCAACGTATGTATTGCGAAAAACGATTTTTGCGCAAGTGTGTGTTTAAACACAACTGCTAACCCGCTATGGGCGCGAGTATGTAAAGTTAAGGTAGGGCAACCGGTTTTTTCACTACATAATTATTTAGTCGAATTTTAAACACGTTCACATCACGCAAGAATTCGAAACATTTAAATATCGGCCTAATATCAATTGTAAATTGGTTATGTAGGTCAAGTACTAAGTTAAGATACAAATTCTAACGATACTTTAGAGATTATAGTTATTTAACGTTTGAAACGTAAATACTGCCTAGGTTTGTCTATGCTTCACGCTAAAGAATCAAAGAGTTTTAATTAAAAACAGAACAAAACATTAAAAATTCAAATATACCTTTTCGCAGGCAAATAGCACGGGGGCTGTGGCCAATCCGAGTTTGAGGTCGGCGGCTGTGGGCTTGCCCATGGCCTGCGCTGAAGACACGAAGTCTAACAAGTCGTCCACCAATTGGAACGATAATCCAAGGTTTCGTCCGTATTGGAAGGCTAGCTCGCACGTGCTTTCGTCCGCCCCGCTTAACAGTGCCACCTGTAAGTTAACACAATTTCAGTATGTACTATGAAAACCAATGCAGTGAGAAGGGTTCCTATCACAGAAACTGATTCGACCTTTAAAACACCGCTACCAAATGGTGTTTTAAAACATGAATTAAATTCTGATATACGCATAACTTAGGCCCCATTTTACCATATACCAAACACAGATGTATCAGTTAACATAATTGAGTAAAAAATGTTTTTTCAATATTGCTTTTTTTTTAGGAATTATCACATTTAGTAAAATAAATTGACTCCTGAACTTAGTTTTGGACAGTAAAATCGATCCGCAGCCTAGTGACAAGTTACTAGATATAGCATCAATGTGCTGTGACCAGGGCAGTGAGTCACACGGGCAGACATCGCTTGCATACTGATTGAGCCATCCAGCAAACCTATGTGAGACAGGTCTTTGTATCAACTATATGTGTAAAAATATGTTTTAAGAGGTGGCAAACAAATGATGGGACCTTAGGAAGAAGAAGACGATTATGATCTTAGTTGAGCATGGAGGTAATGCTCATTTAAAATTCTAGTAAATAAGATGAATTTCGCTTCTCACTACATATTCAACATCTGCACGTTTTGGTAGATAAAAGATAAATAAAATTTAATAATTTAATGTCTTGCACCACTCGAGAATGTCAAATAGAATGCAAACATATCTTAATACGGTTCTTTAATTAATAAACTTGAAATATTATTTATTATATTTATGAAATATTATATATTATAATATTGCATTAAGATGTGATCAATTTAATCTCGATATGACTTAAATTTTAAGTACAAACAAAGTGGAAATCCCGATTGAATACATGATTCTGCGAAACTAACGCCTCCTTTATAAACGGTAACTCACATACAAAGAAGCTAAATACAGTTGAGAACATTCCCATTCAAATAACCCTACATTAGCAACTACAGCTTCCTTATAGCGTCGTATAATATATCAATTAGAATAGTACAAAGTAATGTGGTCATTACCGCTTTGACTGAGTTGGCAATGAGTGATGCAGTCTTTCTGTACGTCTTGGTGAGGTAATGTGCGAACCGTTCGTTTTCTGTCTCCTTGCTGCCCAACTGCATAAACTCGCCCTGCACGAGGTCTGTTACCACCTGGAAGTAACGATACACAAAGATTATAGTGTGGTATCAGAGATAAAAAATACAATCAAATTACAAAAATAAAAGAATTATATTCTAAAAATCTTTTCAGTAAGTAGAAGGATTGTTAATGACCGTTTTAGAACCCAGATCCCGAGGTTTATCTTTTTGAGTGCTTCGAGGCTGCTGATGTCTGTAGCATAGTAGCCATAAAAGAGCCAACTTTTACGGTCAGCGGTCAGAAACTTAAATCATAATCGTTGGAATATAATTTTAAATCTAAGGACGGTGATCGTTATAAAAAAATTAGGTAACGGATATCCATCTTAAACACTACTTTGTTGATAATTTATGACAAAATATGCCATAATCTTCATCAAAGAATATCCTTGGCGAATGCAGGTAACTATTAAAGCCTACATCGCAATGGATACACCGCGTTAATTTTAAAAACCAGTGTATATCTTGGTTATAATAACATTTCAATGATATCCTGCGATAACATAAATTACTAACAATTGTGAAAAGGATGTTTATTATAAAAGATCGTTAACTTTAAATGAAAAACCATCATAAACCGTATATTAAAATGCAATAAATTAAAAAAAAATTCTTACTTAGTATAATAATAAATCTTTTTAAACTTGAATAGATACAACCTGATTACGCAGAGCATTAAGTAAACATTTGTTTGTAGTTTATTTCACGCAACCGGTCGGTATTTAGAACGGAGGTTGAGTAGGTTCATGTTTTTATTTACATCCAGTATATATTTGTAGAAAATAATGTCATGTACGATATTCATTATCGAGATGATCATCTAGCCTTTTCTCAACTATGTTGGGGTCGGCTTCCAGTCTAACTGGATTCAACTAAGAGCCAAGGTTTTGCATGGAGCAATTGCTTATCTAATATCCTTAACCCAGTCACCTGGGTGACATGACACCCTTCAGTAAACTGGTTAGATTTTCTGGCTTCTGATTACCCGCAACGATTGCCAAGGATGAAATTACAGCTTGGACCACCAATTTAGAGTGTCTTCCAAAATAAGGGCGAATTAATTCGGGTAATGTTAGTTTTACACCTTATACTTGTTAAAAACGCGTATGAAACATTCATACATATAATGCCATCAATTAGTTTATAACGTCATTCAAGCTTTGCCCTCAGGCATTGTATTAGTTTTTGCGAAATATCTTCATTAAATGGTCTGGCCAGGATATAGCTAATGTCACTTAGGAAAGTGACCCTCTTTCAAGATTAATTGAATTGTCAAGAGTTGTGTGTTCTTACCACAATCTTGAATATTTTTTTATTTTCTAATAATTTATCAGGCACACCTGGACCAATGGGCATTATTGTGCAGGGCATTATTCTATATCATTTTGCGTGTCAGTAAAAATAAATCACACATCTAAACATTTATTGAAAACACCAATAGCATAACAGTTGGCTGTAATCAAAGTACACGTTTCTTGCGAAACACATCTAATGTGTTGGCTTTGGATTAAAAGAACAAGAATGATTGTAGCATATGGCACAGCGTTAATACCATCGCAGTAAGAAGGCCGACAGGATGAATCGTTTTAATGAATATTCTAGCCAAACATTCGACCCCAATTGAACGCGCATGCGTGTGCGCACGAACACTCAAAAGGTTGTATTAAAGTAATGGTTGTGCTACTACTTGTGACTCTGAATGGGAGTACCTCAATGTAGTGATGAAACTCTATACTAATGTTAGATGTAAACATTTTATCGCATTAGGCGTTTATTGTGCTGAGATGCATTAAGCATTTAAAAGCTTCTTTATCGTTTGCTTCATCATTGAAACATGTCTGTATTTTTTTTGCCACAAAGAGTTTTATAATTTCCACGCAATATACCACAAAAATATTAAAAGCCAAGTCGCATTTGAGATTTTGAAACCCTAGTGCGGGTTTTATCAAAGTATGTAAATTTAAAGTTTTTCATGTTCTGAGTCTTATGACAATAAATCTTTATTAAGAAAGGGGACTGAAGTTCAATACTTTTAACAACAGCTTGCAAAATAGGCTCAGATTTAATTTATTGGTATAGTTCGGCCATTCAGAGAATGCGTTCCTGACACGTCGCGATTGAACTGACGACGTAATAACATTCATTGATTATTGATATAATAATGTTGTTTTAATGCTCCTCAATTGTTAAAACGGTAAACAACCAGCAAAAATATTTTTATCGTAACTGCAACGCCATTGCAAAGTTACGTCGTCAGTTCAATCGCGACGTGTCAGGAACGCATTCTCTGAATGGCCGAACTATAATAAAATATACTGTTATTCTTAGCCCTTAGGCGAAGTATATGAGTAGGATGTATGACAAGGCCTACACTGCTTTAATCGAGCTTATTTACTCCCTAACCACTCTTCGACATGAGAGGAACATTCGTATATCTACCGGTATTTTAGTTCTATGGTCAGATTTTCTCGCTAGAAAACTGATCACCTTGTTCGCATATGAAGCAATTCAGCCTAGATTATAATGTGTTCCATAAACGCGGCTCGCCACGACCATCGTTGCCAAAACCTAACGCAGCTAGGAGCTCGACGAATTTGTATAGTGTCTAATGTGTGATAATGAAGTAGTTACCTGGCTGAGCACGAGTGTGACGTCATCGCTGCGCAAGCGAGCTATCATCATCGACGCCACGGCGAGGATGAAGTCGCCGGCCATCGCCACCTGGAAATTATTTCATACAAATATTAGTCAGTGCTTGTTAGGCAAGTTTATGAAATCGACTTAAGACCAATTCTTAAATAATTAGATTTTATCTTTTCGATATTATGACAGTTTGACATAGCCATTTTCAAAATCTGTCAAACCGACCACTGACTACCGGGACAAAAGTTATCTGAAAATCAAAAATTGTTTTTCCAATCCAACTATTTCTAATTCAACATAAATGATCGATCAATCAATAAGACCTATCACGGGTGTGCAAAATAGGCGTTAAGTTGCGCCACAGTGCTGCCATGCGTACGTTTAATTAATAATAATTCAAAGTATATCTACTCACGTCGCGTGAGTATCGCTTGCAACGTACGCGAGCAGGGGAAAGTGAGTGACATTATAGCATAAAGCATGTTTTAATTATTATAATATTACTGCGCACGCAGTGAAAACCTAGAAAACTTTACTAAATGATACTTTGATCATTTACTATTATACTAAAAGGAAAATTCAATAAAATGTTTTATTAAGGTACATATATGAATCGAGAACTTCAGTAATTTATTTCATAACCAATTTACACCTATATAATAAAGAATCTACAAAAGTATATTATGTGAGCACGTTTTAGTTTCAAATCCATCATTTTTGTTTGTATTTTCCTCAATCCTGTCTAATATCCTCCTATGATAAGAGTATGAATAAATATAACTATTCAAGTGCGATCTTTCCTTACATCACCGTGTTATACTTTTATGTGACGAACGTATTTTTTATATTTTTAACATACTTAAAAAAAAAATCTATTTTTCTTTGTCTTTTACATTTCAAGCAAAATTTTGTTTTTTTTTTCACGCGCAATTTACTACAAAAATATACATACGTAAAAGACCGCAAAAAATCATAAAAATAGCATTTTCTCCTACGCTGGAATTTACCAAATATATAAGTATGTTGTGATAACCCTGCTTAACATTGGGTACATGCCAATCCAAGCACAGATGTTGTGAATAACATAGATTGTAATAAATGTATCGATGGCGCTCATTTCTCCAGTTGTTGGCAAGAATGTCGAGAAAGTTGTGATGCGGTGTTCGGTCGCATACTAATGGCGGCGCGGACGTTTCGCCGGCGGCGCGCGCGCAGCGGCGAGTGTGGGCGCGCGGGACTCCGCCGGCGGAGACCACGGACCGCCTCTCATTAAACCACTGGACACTTGTTAACCTACATCCAGTGGCCAGGTTCAACTCGCCGGCTACACGCTAAATGGGACGATTCGATAATGTTATGTTGTTACGAACACCACAAGATTTTACAGTTGAGTTGTAACTTAGATACAAATATATAGCGTGAAACAGCAACTTTGTAGTTTTTATTCACAGAAATAGTGTTATGAAGAAATTATTTGAAATAGATTTCACTTCAATCATCCTTTAAGATTTGCAATGGTTGCGTTAAATGCTGTCTTATTACAGCTAAATGGTATCATAAAGTTAATCAATAGCAACCAGTCTTCCATTTAGCTTATGCGAATTTCTTTTCCAGTGATTACAAATTAAGAACGCAATTAAGCTTATGAAACGAACCACAGCTGCTATGATTTTAATTAAGTAAATAGCTGGTTTTATTGAAATTCTATTTGTCTATTCAATATACAGCAGACTTTTTTCAATAATAAGCATTTAATCAAATCAGACTTCGACAAATAAATGACCACAACATCTAACAGAATATTTATCGTCATAATAACGTCACACAAGGTTCTTGAGGTAATTCCAAATCCTGTTGCTATTCCCAATGCTGTTTTCCCGTATCAAAATATCCGTTGCTTTTCGTTTGTATAACCTAGATAACCATTGGCAATGTCCTTGACCACCCCTTGATATCCGCCGCAAAAGTTCACATCCATCTATCTACGTAGAGGAAATAAAAAAAATGTGAAAGTGGTCGGTCGATGACGCGATGCGTATTTCCATAAGGTGGTATGAATGAAGGCATCCGGCGGCCGCGGGTCCGGTTTGAAGCCAATGACACACAAATAATACAATCAAATGTTTGCTAATTAAATATCGATGTAATTAGGTACCTTTATTATTTGAACTAACATACGCACGTGGCTGAATTAATGTCGTATTGATTCAACGCATTTTCATGAGGAAAACTTGGACATATTTTCCTTATCAGTAATCATAGTTGAAGTATTTAGAACAAAACGTAACCTCTATTAACGTTACCTACATTGTAGTCTACTTTCTTTTGTATGAATGAAAGAAAACATTGTTCTCCCAAATTGGGACGATTTGAAGAAATAGTGAGAGTATCAGGTTGTATTCAAATATTAGCTAGAATTTACACGTATTACGTGCACACCCATCTACTATGGAATGTTGGGAGTAACTTTACGTAATTTTAAGGTGCGAACTGTGACAGTACAAGTTTTCTGGCCGGAAAATAGGACGAAACGTTTAGACTTGGTTGGCTAATAAATAATAAATAAATCGCATAAAAATTATTAATACACGACCCTGTTATTTATTATAAGGAATTCAGACATAAGGTTATATATTTATTATTTATAACTTATCACAAGTCTGCTTTATTTTTATCCACTATATAATTCAATTTATATTCAGTGCTAATTGTGACTGAAAAATTAATACGTTTTGCAATGACCGCGTTGCACTCAAGTATTATTGCAGCAAGGATTTTTGTCTGATTTGATTTAGCGCGTGATAAGCAAGGATATTGGTATTATAGATATTATTATTGTCAGTTTGATTTATTGGTTACTTTTGGTGACCTTTGTCGTAGCATTTAGCTGTGCACCAGACAGCGAAAGCAAGGCTGACCTAGGATATTTTAATGATAATATTAATATTTTGTTTTATTAATAACTCAGTAATAATTTTAAAGCGTAGATCAGTATCATTTGCAACGGGACCACATACGGGAGTGGCCGCGCGTATCGTACGCGGTTGGTTGCGCAAATCTGTGCACGCGTTAGCACACTTTCTGTACGCTAACCGGGCTAAAAACGCATCCGTTACGTGCACGAGCGCCGCACCACCGCTGCACTCGCGGCACTCGCCGAGTGTCATGACACTCACATCCGTGAACCAGTTTCATGTTTCATTAATTACAGGAAAATATTCACTGCTATTCTTATCGTGACTGCTAATTCAAAGCTTTTGTGACTAACGGAAAGTACCTCATGCCAGCCACAATTTATTTGTATGCGTGTTCAATAAACACAGGGTATTTCCAGTAAATGATTGACTTACACATTGTATTCAAATGTACAATATTATGTTCAAAAATATATGCAACTCCCATGATAAGAGTGAAAGGCTTTCACAAGAACGCGTTGAAAGTCTGCCCAACATGAGCCACATGAATAATTTACCAGAAAAATCTCTACGATTTCACGCCAACTTAATTCCGAATGCGTTGTAGTTTCTATTCTGTAATTCATTTACACCCATACATTGTAATGCAAGTTCGCACCTCTCTTGAATCACTAAACTATTGAACCGAGCACTTCATATTGTTCTCATGCTCGAAAGTAAAGATGCTACCGATAATATGCCCGCCGGACTAACTGTTTTCAAGCTGAATATTCCAGGGCCGTATGCAAAAATAATAATATAGTAAAGTTCCTTTTCAAGGAACTTGCGGTTCTGTGTCAGTCACCCCGGTAATGACAAAAGTTTTCCTCATGGAAGTTTTTGCATAAAATATTAATAAAGCCATTTACTAAGTGGGCACCGAAAAGTTTCCGCATTTTCTTAACTGGTAGATGTAAGGCGGATGCTTGGGTGTAAGCAGGTGTATCATCAGCGGGGAATAACGGACGGATAAGGTAAAAGCTAGTATCATCAACGTTTACTGAACGCGGAACTCGGCGCCAAGGGGTTATATTGTTAATTTACTTTTTACTTGTGGGATAGCAATTGTCCTGCGTGACAGGCGAAGGCCGTCATCAGAGCCTGTCGGATAATTGCGACATGGTTTCTTGAAGCGGATCTCGTGTAACTAGATGTGTGCAGTCGGCTGCATGTCGCAAGGCAGCCTTGACAGTGGGCAGGTGGTGGTGGCGGCGGCGGCGGCCGGCGGACGGAAGGTGAATGTGGCGGGATCTATGTCACGCGGCCGGCCTTGACTCCCCCCTCATCCTCACCAGCCACTTGGAGCCCGCCTGCCGAAACAGCCGCGCACCGGCCCGTAACAACACTCCGCACACCCAACATTTATAAATGCGTCTAAATTATCGAAAATTCATAACAGGTGGTTTGGTTACAGGTGTGCTCGTAACACAGATATCACGCCTCCATGCTAGATTTGAATGCTGATTGTTACAACTACGACAACGTAGGAGTAATTTGTTTGGGATAATTAACTTAAACGAATCTATCATAGACGACGTTAGCGCAAATTGTAGCATCATGGAGCTAGGTGTAATAACATCTAATAAGTTATGATTAAGATAAATCTGAGTTGGTAGCGGGCGATCAATGTGATCGATACACGTTCGTATTACAGGTGATCGGGGTATTTCGTGTCGAGTGAGTGGAAGGTCCGGCGTTGCGACACGCGGCATCTAGTGGTCGCAGCGATTAGTGGTCGATGAGTGGGCCATCGTTGCAACACACCTGGGAACGTGGGCACGTGCATCCGTCAAAAACCGGTTTTTGTAATAATGGCCAAGTGTGTAATCTGCGTATAATGAATCAACATCACAGCAATTGTATAGTGATGTGACAACTGACGGTTGTCAAAAATCAAACGTTTTATTATCATCACCACTTAAAATTCGCAGTTTATACTTAAATAGGATTCCTTGCAAAATACTAAACATAGAAAAACGTCCTTGATTGACCGGTTTAATCTGGCATTCCGCTGTGGAGTAAGTTTAGTAATACCACTTAGACAACGTTTACTACACGATCGTACCTACCTATACACTGTCAATAAACCAAAGTAAACTCTGCGCTCGGAGCTATGGGGACAAATGCCGTGACCTTGACTTAGTGCCACCAAGGCTGGCGCGTAGCGGCTATACTTGATTATGCAATAAATCTATAAATTCTTGCAACATTCTTTTCTACCGCTCGATAAAAAAAGCTTCTAATGTTTCGTTGGGAGAGATCAAGTCATCGGAATAAAGGTGTAATCAAGAGCCGGTGGTTGCGCGGCGGGCGGCGCTCGCGTCCGACCCCCCGCACCCGCATCCCCCCGCGCCTACTTACGCCCCGCAAACTACAGTTACAAAAACCAGTTTTTACTTTACACTCTTTAATACACACCGCGGTAGGTCACTTAAGGAAAGTGTTGGACGAATTTTGCTTTCAACAGATCATTTGGTCACATTATAAACTTGTAGAAAGTAATAGTTAAAAGTCATCTGAATAATGTATATTAATACAATATTGTGTTTGTGTATAAAAGAGTGTATCATATGTCTGTGTCTAGACTGCGTTTGACCGCGTAACGTATGTAAATAATGTATCAAGTGAGCGTTGTCATTGCAGGTGCGCTACGCTCAGTAAAAAAGACATCAACGCACTGTGACTGCGATATGCGACATTTGATATCGTTTAAGAACTAAATCCAACTAACGTGGACTGAATTCTATCGATTCTAAGCGACGCGTCAATGTACCATAAATGTTTGATGCCACATTTTAATGAACTTCTAACTGGTTTATGTGTAAATAAAATGTGATTTCAAAAATATTCTATCAAAATTCCAATAAATCAAAAGAATTGGACAGCGGCACGTCACATCATCTTCATTCACATTGAGAAATATCAACTGGAACCAATATCTTACAACACTCTATATGGGGAAATTTCTTGACACATATGTTAAGATAAAACAAAAAAGAAATTACATAATTGACCTGACCTTAAAAAGGCAATAAGAAATTGGGGATACAGAAACATGCGTGAAATCATTGTTTTATTTTTATTTTGATTTACGGAAAAAACTTGTCACAAGAAAACTGTGATGCGACTTTAAAGAATTTCGGACTTGAGTTGACTGACCTTTAGTTTCTTTATAGCAAGAGATGCTATCAACGCATTATTATTCATAAGTCTTTACTCGTATTTTCTTAATGGGACCATAATTATCAAGTATTTATAATCATGTGAAATCGTTCTTCGTGACATTTTTGTTAATTGAAGCGTTATGAGGAAATGGATGAAGGGAGATTTTAAAGTCAGGTTGAAAGCAGGAAGAACTCACTCACTTTGACCTCAAGTAATCTCTTATCAATTTCCTGTCTTATAACATCTGTAAAATATTCCGAATAATTTGTTTGCAAGTGGATGTCAAACGAAAGAATGAGCTACTGAAATATTGCAACGCCATACAAAATCAAGACATTAGCCTATTTACGACTTTTAAATTGCTAGAATTTACTTCTTAAACACACAAAGATATTTAACAACACCGTAAGTAATCACCACATACATTAAAAGTAATTATTCGACAGAACTGTGCAAGATAAAATCAAGTAACGTCCAGTTAAAATAAGCTTGTTGAAAATAAACCATGTGAGGGAAATTGCTACGTATGTGCATTACGACAATGAATTCTGACACGCGATGATTTATTAACAACTTCATTTCAATTTTAAAGTAAGAACCTTCGAAAATGATTGGTGAAGTCGTTTAAAATTAATTGGTTGTATAATGTTATTAAAAAATTAAGTTAAAGAATAAATAAAACGTCATTCTACGTATCTACGCTAATATAATAAAAAAAGAGGAAACATTGAAATGAAATGAAATCGTTTATTTTGCAAGTTGGACATTACATCACTTTTACACGTCATTTTAAGAACGCTGAGGTCGGCATTTCCTAACTGACTGATCCCTGAGAAGAAACACAAACAAACACAAACATTTATTGTTTGTACCATAAAGGCTTCGAAACTACTCAACCGATTAGAAAAAATATTTCGCCATTAGAAAGCTACACTCTTCCCGAGTACCATAGGCTATATTATATCCCGGTGCGGGCAGTAGTTCCCAAGGCATGTGGGTGAAACCGCGGAATATTTAGATCGTATTATTGAAAAAAAAAAAAACAATTTAACATCTGATAAAGTAAAATTATCGATTACTCTTTACGCACTCGCCGATTTATCGTGTTATCTGAAATCTGTCTGCGATTATGCCTGCCATATTTTCACATCGGCTCACGATAAGCCGACCAACAGATTATGTATTTATAACATTCAATACTACACTTTTATCTGCTCGTAATTAATTTTATCGGGAACATTAACGTCCACATTAATCCAATATGTAGCTCTTTCATTGCGGAGTTCAAAGTAATTTCACATTACAGTTAGCAAGTGAAAGGTTTTCATGTTCGATATAATTAACAAGGTCTTCGGCTTTTTATGCGGAATTTCTTTATCCTCCAAGCAATATCTCGAGGAAAAAACTTAAATAGGCCTGATGACAGGGTTAAAAAAAGTATTTTGAATTAGAAAAAGATGAAGAATGAGAAAAAATACGTGCCCATTATTTTAGGGTTATGGTTATCTATAAGACCAACTAATTACGTTCTTTATTCACAATGCCTTTTATTTTATACACAGGATATTTATAAGTCTTAAAAAAGACCTCGGACGAAAATAAGCTAAGATTTTTCTATCAAGATTTTGAGAAACACGTTGTGATCTCATTACCTATGCCAATACAGCACGCGACAAGTTTCCTTTACTCGTAATACTGTAGACAATTTCTAGTTTCACACGGACGGAATGCCGCTTGACCTTCGCAACCCTTGGGAAACTACCTCTACACTTTTCTCAGTGCGATACGATCCAATATCCGTTTACTGAAAGACAACGCGTGTGAGAATATGTCACGAAGACAAACTTATCAAATTATATTTCGATCTACAATATTACATACAAAACTTGCTACACGAGGACGATCCGAACACGTGATTTTTACATAAACGAATGCCCCTTCAAAATGGATCGTGTTGTAGCCAAAATCGGATGACGTAGACCGACATACGATTATTATATGGAGCATCGATAACCGAGTGAATGTTACGCGAGCGCACATCGGAACACCTGACATCCGATGTTGATAGATGACGGAGCAGCCGCCGCGACCCTCCCCGCGTCCCGCACCCCTCCCCCGGTGAAAGCTACCGGGGCCCCAGCGTCCCAAAGGCTGCGTCCACAGTGTCCTTCTGATTCAATGCGTCTTCGATTAACTAATCGAGTCAATCGATTAACATTAGAAAGCATAAGATTGTGTTGTAAATGAACCATTCCAAACTTTGACCTCGCTGATTTACTTTATATCTACTTGAAAATTTCTTAATATATGTTAAACTATATTTCGTTACTGATAGATGAAATTTTTAACTACGACCTCGACGATGATCTCAAACATTATTTACTTAAGAAAACATGAATCTCAATATGAACACTGTAAAAATAAATACCTACGTATATGTAATAAAAATAAAGAAATGTGGTTTTAGGCACCAATTTCATGAGAAATGATCGAAGTCCAAATAAAGCGAGATCAAATATGGTAATGTCAGATAGCGACTACAAAACGGTGTTGCATCAGCCAGCGTGCTCGGGCGCAGCCGGTGCCGCTCAGATACAGGTGTCGCCTCTGACGATCGTAGTTTTACCGAAACGCACCGCGAGGGCCCCACCTACATACCTCCACATATTTAATCTTATAAATATAACACATGTATGGGATACCATACCAAGACGTTTTGGTTTGTCCAATATTTTTACATAAATTCCAAGCGCGTATGCTCCGCATTTAAACTCGTCATTCCATAGCACAGCTCAGACAAGGTGAACAATAAGGTCCGCGACATATTCTGAACAATGGTCGCAGATACGATAGGAATCGGAAATTCGCTACTGACGTTGTTGAAGACTCCTATTGTCGTACAACACTATACAATACCATTCTTTTATAGAGCAAGAATACATACATAATATTTGAAACGCACCGCGGCTGCAGCGGTCGTTGACCGAATAAGGACCTTTGTTGTAAAGTTGTTCGATTGTATAATAATAATCGTAATCTGTAATCGCAGTGTCCATTGACACATAGAGGGTTATCAATCAAATGATTATCAGAGATTTCGTCCACGTAACAGTAGTGTAAATATTCCACATCCGTGCTCAGCAACACGCTCGTAAATGACTTAAATACAAACAGACGCGCCCTGTTACCATGATAGCATATTTGCACTAAGCTTATGTATACATACGTCTATACCGGGTACGTACAGACGGTACTAACACCAAGTTTGGATGTTTGAATTACATAACTCAAATACGGGTTATTAGATCCTAAAAGTATTATCGAATTGTGACAACATCCGTCCGTCCGTCCAGAGTCCGTCTAAGAGAACACAAACAGACGCGACGGGTTAAATGAACTAGCTCAAGTTCACCCCGGATTCTTTCGCATAAAAAGTTCGTGAAGTATTTTTGAATACTTTGAACAAATTGAACTGATCTTTACTACCTGCTTCTTTTAACTGATGATTAAAATCAGTCTTAAAGTGATAATTTTAACTAACGAATATTAATTTCACATTCATTATTTATTACTAATACAACAAATCACATAAATAAATTCGGCTATAAAACACGAGAATAAAAGTCAGAGGTCGCGGCGACCTAAATTGCACAACGTTCAGCGTGTTTAATGGGACGTTCTCGCCATCGCGCCATTAGATGAAGAACACAGCTTACGACCCGATGCATTGTCAATTCATAAAACGTTTCACGCTAAGATTACACCGCCGGAAGATGTAATCGCAGGATAGGCATTTGTTCATGAAGGACGAACGCAAACGCAAACTGCTTACAAGTAGATGTAATAACATATAATGTACAATGCAATAAAAGCATTCAGCCCCCGTAGCTAATACGAGATTCGTAGCAATAACAAAATCGTAACAAACGCTTTGTTCTACACTAATCTCTATTCAAATCACATCGATCCTTTGTTAATACATCTCCATAAGGAACTATATAGGAATTTATTTCTATAGTACAAAGATTTCAAGGCACGGGACGAAATCCAAAACCTATTCTAATATTAGTTGTTCTGTTGTGACAATACTTACGAAAATTACCTTGACCAATCTAACAGGTATAATAGCTTTTACAAATATATTCATTTAAAGAGGGGAATGTTACACAATGTTCGTGTCACAAACGTCATTCGACACGCGGAGCTTCTGTTTACGTTGTACAACACCCTGAATACACAAATAACGTGATAACAATGCTTTTGAGGAAATTATCT